>NC_044031.1:357474699-358674699 GCF_901765095.1 Microcaecilia unicolor | reverse complement strand
TAAACACACCAAACTTCTCCCTTCCCGTCTCAGACACCCTGAAAATTCTTGGAGTTACCATTGACCGAAATCTTACACTTGAAAGTCACGCGAAAAACACAACCAAGAAGATGTTCCACTCAATGTGGAAATTTAAGAGTAAGAACCTTCTTCCCAAGGACCATCTTTCGCAACCTGGTACAGTCAATGGTGCTGAGTCACCTAGATTACTGCAATGCACTCTACGCTTGTAAAGTGTAAAGAGCAAATCATCAAAAAACGTCAAACTGCCCAGAACACTGCAGCCAGACTCATATTTGGAAAAACAAAATATGAAAGTGCAAAACCCCTGAGAGAAAAGTTACACTGGCTTCCACTTAAAGAACGAATCGCGTTCAAGGTATGCACTCTAGTCCATAAAATCATTCATGGGGATGCCCCAGCTTACATGTTAGATCTGGTAGACTTGCCACCCAGAAATGCCAAAAGATCATCCCGCACATTCCTTAATCTTCACTTCCCCAGCTGTAAAGGTCTAAAATATAAACTTAACGCATGCGTCAAGCTTTTCTTACCTGAGCACGCAGCTTTGGAACGCATTACCGAATAACCTAAAAACTATATACGAACTAACTAACTTTTGAAAAATCTCTGAAGACCTACCTCTTCAACAAGGCATACCACAACTATCAATAATTGTAAATGTAACACATCTTCACTTCACCTATATTCGAAAATGTTTTCTTCTTATACCTGTCTGCTTAATTTTATTATGACATCCATATGTTTGTATGTAACACCAATTGCTATCTTCTAATCTGGAATGGCGAATGCCATAACGGTACATTGTAAGCCACATTGAGCCTGCAAAAAGGTAGGAAAATGTGGGATACAAATGCAACAAATAAAGATTGGAGGGTGGCCAATGTAATACCGCTTTTTTTTTTTTAAAGGGTCCAGAGGAGATCCAGGAAATTATAGCCCAGTAGGCCTGATGGTGGTGCCAGGCAAAATAACTATTATAAAGAACAAAATTACAAAGCATATTCAAAAGCATAGATTGAGACAAAGCCAACATGGATTTAGTGAAGGGAAATCTTGCCTCACCAATCTATTACATTTCTTTAAAGGGGTGAACAAACATGTGGATAAAGGTGAGCTGGTTGATATTTTGTATCTGGATTTTCAAAAAGCATTTGACAAAGTACCTCACGAAAGACTGCAGAAGAAATTGGAGAGTCATGGGATATGAGGTGGTGTCCTATTGTGGATTAAAAACTGGCTAAGTGATAGAGTAGGGCTAAATGGTCAGTATTCTCAGTGGCAAAGGGTAGATAGTGGGGTTCCCCAGGGGTCTGTGTTGGGACCGCTGCTTTTTAACATATTTATAAATGATCTAGAGATAGGAGTATCCAGTGAGGTAATTAAATTTGCTGATGACACAAAGTTATTCAGAGTTGTTAAATCGCAAGAGGATTGTGAAAAATTATAAGAGGACCTTACGAGACTGAGAGACTGGGCATCTAAATGGCAGATGTGAGCAAGTGCAAAGTGATTCATGTGGGAAAGAGGAACCCGAATTATAGCTATGTAACGTAAGTGTCCACATTAGGAGTCACCGACCAGGAAATGGATCTAAGCATCATCGTTGATGATACGTTGAAACCCTCTGCTCAGTGTGTGGCAGCAGCTAAGAAAGCAAATAGAATGTTAGGTATTATTAGGAAAGGAATGGAAAACAAAAATGAGGACGTTATGATGCCTTTGTATCACTCCATGGTGCATCCACACCTTGACTATTGCATTCAGTTGTCACTGCATCTCAAAACAGATATAGTGGAATTAGAAAAGGTACAGAGAAGGGCAACAAAAATGTTGGGATGGGACTTCCCTATGAGGAAAGGCTAAAATGGCTAGGGCTCTTCAGCTTGGCGAAAAGACGGCAGAGGGGAGATATTGATAGAGGTCTATAAAATAATAGGTGGAGTGGAACGGGTAGACGTGAATCACTTGTTTACTATTTCTAAAAATACTAGGACTAGGTGGCACGCAATGAAGCTACAAAGTAGTAAATTTAAAATGAATCGGAGAAGAACAGTGATGTACGCTGAGGGAGGGAGGATTTAGTGCTGTTTTGGATAGGAATAATTTCAAAATATTTATTGGTTGTTGAATAATGAGATCTTATGAATCTTCGGAGTCCTGCTTGTAAATGTTGGCTTCAGCTTAATAAAGATGATTTAAACATAAAATGAATCGGGGAAAATTTTTCTTCACTTAGTGTGTAATTAAACTCTGGAATTCATTGCCGGAGAATGTGGTAAAGGTGGTTAGCTTAGCAGAGTTTATAAAAAGGTTTGGACAGCTTCCTAAAGGAAAAGTCCATAGACCGTTATTAAAATGGACTTGGGGAAAATCCACTGTTATTTCTAGAGTAAGCAGCATAAAGTGTATTGTACTGTTTTTGGGATCTTCCAGGATGACAGTACTTATGTACTTATCAGTTGTGTATGAGATTGGAGTCATAGGTATAACCTACGAACACTTTTTTTCAATCCATTTAATTACTGCCTCTTGTGAATGGGGCCTTCCTTCTGCTGCACTGAACCACTGTAAATTTGAGAACCTGGGAAATATTACAGTACTTTGGAAGATGCAGAAAAGAGAATACCCACAACTAACAAAAATGGCTCTTAAAGAACTTCCTTTTGCTTCAACATACTTTTGTGAAACCAACTTTTTCCATCTAATAGTTCTCAAAAGTAAAATGAGAACCACGTATGTCTAGAAAGTGACCTGATTTGTGGAAATCAGTTTACTGAAACTGAGATTCAGAATGCTTTTTTCGTTCAAAAAGCCCAGATCTCCCTTTAAAACTGCAAAGACAGTCATGCATCTATATTTCTACTACTACTATTTACTACTGTTTAGCATTTCTATAGCGCTACAAGGCGTACGCAGCGCTGCACAAACATAGAAGAAAGACACTTTCAGTTTAAGTGGCTGGGGTTGTATTCCTTGTATGTTCTGAAGACAGCTTCTACTTCAATGTCATTACTACTATATGCTCTTTAACTTTCAGTTGGTATGTGCCTGTTTTATAAAAAAAAAAACCAAAAGTACTTCACAAAAATGGAGAACTTGGTCATAGTGCCAATTAGATTTCTTGTTCCATTTTCCCAGTGAAAAGATTGGTCATTTTGGGCAACTTTTGTGGAGAAATTTCTTTTCTCCTTTTTTCATGAATATGCTCCATCAAAGTCCATTTTTACTGAGTTTGTAAGAATAAAACATCACCTGTCAAGGGGCCAAACATTTTTATATGAGACTGAAATATAACAGATCATGTCAACTGTGTCTTGGTTTGTATGGCAATTGCAGTGACCTGTATATGTTTAATTTATGTTGCCTAGCTAGTTAGCTGTTTAATCATAAAATGTCCATTTCAAAATATCTGCTGTTCAGAGGTCGAGGGTACTTGTTTGAAATTTGTTCGACTTAGGGGGGAGGGTTCTTGGCTTGAAAAATTTGGGAAACACTGCACGCTGCTTCACTCCTATAAAAGGAGATGTTGAGAGAACTAATCTTAACCTTAATGCATTATAAGACATATTCCACTTTTTTACACAATATATATATATATGAAAGAGCTTTTGGGATTTTATACTTTTCCAGTTGAGATTCAAACCTACAGCTAATTTTAATCTTTTTCTTCTATTCAGGCTTCTACAATGCTTGATTTTCTGCCAGATATGAAGCAGTTTGTCTCTTACCTTCAGAAAAGTTGCAGTCTGCACAATACTATAATAGTGGAACAGGTAACTGCTGTATTATGATTTATCACAATTACAGCCATTTCGTAAGGTGATAGTTATTTAAACTCAGTACTCACAAGGGTACAGAAGTCATATCAAAGAAAACTACATGTTCGCCTTCCTGCTTCACAAGGATTAATAAACTTGAAATAATGGCACCCCAAACCTTTTCTCCCTTCCTACAACCTATTTGAAATAACTGGGTCAAAATATCACAGGAAAGCAATGTGCAGTCAGTACAACGTGCAGCAAGAGTGAAACTAATGTTTCTTGCTTTTTGCTACAGGTTTCTTATTTAACCAAGTAGAATGTATAGAATGTATAAATAAATAAGAATGTATAGTGGAACAAAAGGCAATTGTATTTCCAAAATTTCAGTAACTACATTGTTGAATGGGCCCTAGGTGGGAGCAGTAATAGGGCATTACCACTAAATATTGAATATCATGACAGTTACAACAAAGGGGATATAGCCTGATTAACCTCAGTGTTGGATACCACCTGTAATGATTTTTTAAAAATATAGTTTCAAATGGATGAGAGAGAAGCTGTGTCCAAATGTCCATCTTTTGACTAACACTTTACTAAGTTCAAGCTCATAGCCCTTGATTTAAAATAATCAGATTTTGGGACTTTAAAATTTTCTAAATGTTGAGGAAGTGACGTCACCGAGTGGTATGGATGCCTGAAAAGTTAGCTCCGGTGGCCCCACGACGAAAACTGCAATAAATAAAGTTTAAAAGTCTGGCTGGAGAGTCAAACTTACTGAGAATATAGCCTGGAAGACAGCGGAACGATAGCGCATGAGCCTGTCCCGGTCTGCAGTGGATCTTAAGCGGTTCGCTTTTGTTAGCGACGCGACGCCGCCACAAAACAAAATGGCGGCCGCACAGAAAATGAAAGAGTCCGCACAAGCGGAACGCATCAGACCCCAGGAGACCTCGCTGGAACAGCGAACGGTAGCGGAAACCGCGGAGGGGGATCAATTAAGCCTGCAAGTATGGCTGCAGAACATCAGTGCAGACCTTAAAGCGCTGCGTGCGGAGGTGGCGACGATGGGAGCAGACCTACGGGGTGAAATCCGAGAGCTGGGAGCACGCTTGGAGAGCTCAGAGGTGCAGGTAGAAGCTCACAGTGAAGCCATAGACACGCTAGACCACCAGATCGCAGAAATGCGGAGCACACAACAACAGTTGCTGGACAAAGCAGAAAATTTAGAAAATCGGGGGAGACGCAGCAATTTACGATTCCGAGGTCTGCCAGAAACATCAACCTACCAAGACAGCGAACAGGTGGTCCAAAAAATTGTGCATGAACTGTTTACTCTTAATGGTGACCCAGTGGAGCCTGGAACAATAATACTGGAAAGGGCACATCGGGCGTTGGGACCCGTGCGCAACCACAAACCCAAAGATATAATTGCGTGCTTCTCTAGTTATAAACTCAAAGAACAAGTGCTGAAGATGGCGCGTCAAACCCAGGATTTTAAATGGGACTCATATGCCATTGAAATATACCAAGATTTAGCAGCGGCGACATTGAGACAGAGGGGGGAACTGAAACCCTTCACAAGGCATTTAAGAGACTTAAAGATTCAATATAGGTGGCGACATCCCTTTGCCTTGGTGTTTTATAAGGATGGAAAAATGCACCAAATTCAGTCTATCATGGAAGCACGAAACATCTGCCCGGAGGCAGTGGAACCCGAGGATCAACAGGAGGCCAATTCTGGAACCAGGCCCAGTCCCCGCCCCCTCCCGCCAAAGTGGCAGCGGGTGGGGAAAGGTCCAAAGAGGCTGCAGCGTCAACAATCCTCCACACGAGTCACCTGAAGAGGCACAGACTCTTGTCTTTGAATTTATTATTGACACATGCGATATAGTTGATTTTGAAGTTATATATGTTGAGCCACTCTCCAGCCTTGGATAAGAGGTAGCTCGAGCTATGTTTTTGTTGTGGGGTACACGGGAATGGGTTCTATGCTACTCCTTCCTCCCTGATTAGGCAACCGCGGGGGTTTATAGTGGTGCCTAAACTACTTAAGGATAGCAGGGGAAAGGTGAGGGGATTTCTCAAAGGGAGGGGAGGGAGCGACTCCAATATGATACAAAATGCGAATAGGATACAGGATCATGACCAAAGCTACTGGGGAAGTACAGGGGTGGATCCATAGCCCTTAAAGAAGGATGGGTGATATTAAATGTTTGTCACTTAATGTCAGAGGTTTGAATATACCTAGGAAGCGACAGCTACTATTCCGCGAACTACAGCGATTGGGGGTGGACATAGGACTGATACAGGAGACTCACTTAAAACCAAGATATGAATATTTATGTAAACATAAGAGATTCCCCATTATCCACTTTGCCTCCAACACTGACAATACAAAAAGTAGAGGTGTCTTAATAGCATTTGGGGGCGGTAAACCTTGGGAGATCAAGAAAGTAACAAAAGATAAAGGAGGGAGGTATCTGTTAGTAGTTTTTGCACTGGCAGGACGCCTCTACACAATGGTGAATGTTTATGGCCCTAACACAAGGCATGGAGACTTCTTTACAGAACTAGACCAATTACTGACCAGACACATAGAGGGGTCACTGATAATAGGTGGGGACTTTAATCTTATGTTGAACCCGCGTCTAGATAATACAACTCGCAACGCAAATTATGCTAAACAAGATAGGAAACATTTCCATGAGTTTGTGACACGCTGGCAACTTATAGACTATTGGCGTAGGGACAATCCCACTCTACGGTACACCAGTCTTCCTCCAGAATTGATATGTGGCTAGGGGACACCTCCATGCTGGGGGCAGTGGGGGAACATGCCATCCTTCCCCGCACTTGGTCAGATCATGCCCCGGTGCTGGTTCAATTCAAAGGATTAAGTCCCAATAGAATGCGGCGGCAGTGGCGTCTGGATGACGCCTTGTTAATGGATCCAGCCAATGTAACTCAGATAGAACAGTATATTAAGGAATACATTCAATTCAATGATAATGGGGAAGTCTCTCCAACAGTGCTATGGGAGGGCCTCATAGCAGTGATACGAGGTCAATTGATAGCTTTGAAGTCTAGGAGGTGGAGGGAGAGAAGCGCTAAAGAAACTGCTCTCCGCCAAAAATTAGCACACACTGAGAAGCTACTCCAAGAGGAGAAGGCCCAGAATCCCTTGGCACTCAGAGGGCAGGTCCACGAACTTCGCACTCAGCTTCACGAGCTAGAGTTAGCAGACATAGCAGAAAAACTACAGAGAGTGCGTCAGGTACACTTTGAGTTTGGCAATAAACCTAGTAGACTCTTAGCTCATAAATTAGCGCAGCATAATAGTAGGAACATGATAGGTGGACTTAAAGATGAAAGGGGAATAGTGCACTCAGATTCAGACTTCCTTGAATCAGCTTTTAGAGAATATTATAAAACTTTATATAATATTGAAGGAGGCAGTAGGGATAAGGAGATAGCGACCTATTTAAGGGATATGGACCTCCCGAGACTCCCTGCAGTGGCTGACCAAAAATTGGGGGAACCAATCACACTGGAGGAGGTAGGGCAGACGATCAAGGGCATGGCCTTGAATAAAGCCCCAGGGCCCGATGGGTTTACAAATAAATTTTATAAAGTCTTTGGAGGGTTGCTAGCTCCTTTGTTGCTAAGGGTTTTTTACTCATTGGATGAGACTACAGGACTGCCACCTACTTGGAACCTGGCCACAATCACGGTTCTGCTCAAGCCGGGCAAGGACCCCCAGCAGTGTGGCTCTTACAGACCTATCTCATTGCTGGGAGTAGACTATAAGATCTTTTCAACGATTATGGCTACTAGGCTACAAACCTTCCTCCCACAGTTAATACATGAAGACCAAGCAGGCTTTGTCCATGAACGCCAGACATTTGACAATATACGGAGAACACTGCAAGTAATTCAAGGGGCTCAGTTACAGGGCCGTGCTGACACGGTAAGCGAGGTAAGCATTGCAGGGGGGCGCCAACCTCTAGAGGGCGCCACTCACTTGCAAAATCTTTTACCTGAAGTTGTGATTCTCCTCTCCCCTGCCAGCATCAGGAAGTGAAGGTAGCCCACCAGTGCTGAGACAGACACGCTGCTCTACTAAAGCTGTTTCAAAGAGTATAACCAGCAGCTATTTATGGCTTTGGTGTGTGAACAACTTTCATTCAGGGTGAGCTGGAACAACATTCATATTAAAGAGAACAGGTTTGGAGGCAGGTGTGCAAGTGAGACTGGGGAGAAATAAAAAATAAATAGTGTAATTGTTATCTGTAAGTGGTTCAAAGTTTTTGTTTTTTGAGCATGTACACTGAGAGGAGGGCATGACTGCAATGATGTGTACATAATTATCATAGTTACAGCTAGAATCCATTTAATTGGCTGAGGAAGTTTAGCTGACGTATAGTGTAGAATAGCTGGTAAGTAAAAATCTGATTGCTTTTTTTGTGTGTTTGTTTTTATGTAAAACATTCTGCTTGGATAGGGAGAGTTTGTGATATTTGAAAATACATTTTGCTTTAATGAAATTGCTAAACTTTAGAGTCAGAGACTTATCAATGAGGGATACATACAGTGGAAAGGAAGCCCTGGAAACAGAGTTAAGAGGACAGATACCAGCAACAGAATCAGATACTGGGCCAGCATGATCAGAAAAAGAAAGTCACCAGCCAACAAAGGTAGAAAAAAATCGTTTTATTTTCATATTAGTGTTTGGAATATGTCCACTTTGAGAATTTACATCTGCTATCTTATTTTGCAATGTATAGCAGTCTCCAAGAGACTGGGCTCCCAGTGAGCCAGGGAGGTCAGACTGTGTAAATGAGATGAAGAGACCCCCCCCCCCCCCTCCCACTGTAACAAAGACAGGAACATGCATAATCAAAGCTTAGGTCTCTGCAGTTACAAGGGCTGGCCATTCCTAATTATGCTAATAGTTTTTAATAGGCTAAGTCCCACTGAAAAGCCTCCTTAAAAAGGCAGTGCTTTCTCTGGAGAGCAGTGTTAAGAAACAGCAGGAATTGTGTTTATTTTTTTAAACTGCTTTCCTGTGTAAGCTAATTTACAGTTTTCTAGTATATGCTTGACATTGAAGGGTGTGGTAGACCCTTTTGTCAGGTCTGGCTGGGCCTGTAGTTTTCAGTCTAAAGGAAAGACAGGTAGCAATGGAGAAACATCTAATGAAGAAGCGAGACGGGGGGGGGGGGGGCACCAACTGATAGTCTGCAGGGGGGCACCAGAGACCCTTGGCACGGCCCTGCTCAGATACTCCAATCACCACTCTGTATACTGTCTCTGGACGCAGAGAAGGCATTTGATCGGGTCCATTGGCCATTCCTCCTTGCAGTGTTGGAAAGGGCGGGCATCGGGGGGGCGATATGTGGAATGGCTACGTCTTATTTATAAGACCCCGACTGCAGCAATGAGAGTTAATGGGACACTGACTCAGCCCTTTTTTTACACAGAGGAACACGGCAGGGTTGCGCATTGTTGCCTCTGCTGTTTGCTCTGGTGATGGAACCTTTAGCAGCCAGAATCAGAGCAAACCCGAGAATTAAGGGCCTTAGAGGGGGAGGCATTGAGACCAAGATACTCCTCTTTGCAGATGACATTCTGCTCACCCTAAAAGATCCTTTGTCAGCATTCCCAGCCCTGGGAGAAGAAATTCACACATATGGGTCACTATCGGGTTTTAAGGCTAACTTCAACAAATCTGAGGCACTAGATATAAATTTATCTCATACTACATTAGAAACCCTGAGAAAACAATTTCCTTATAGATGGGCTAAAAGGTATATTGGGTATCTGGGAGTTAATATAACTCGACAGGTGGCAGATTTATTTAAATATAACTTCCCTCCTAAAACACGAGAACTCTTTAAAGAGCTAGAACGGTGGGAAGGTTTAACATTATCCTGGATGGGCAGAATTAATGCTATTAAGATGATAGTTCTAACGAAGCTGTTGTGCTTATTCATGGCTTTACCGATTGAAATACCAGATGCCTTCTTTCGAGGTCTACAAGGCAGAGTATTCTCATTTATTTGGAAGAAAAGGCCACCAAGGGTAAACCAGGAGACGATGTACCAATTCCGAGACAGGGGGGAGGTATGGGGGTCCCCTCATTTCAGGGATACTATTGTGCGGCCCATTTGCGGATCTTAGCGATCTGGCTCCAGAAATCGGAGAAAATCTGGGTGGATATAGAACAGAGCTGGCTGGAACCATACTCACTTAGGGCCATACCATGGCTACCAAAACATACATTGACAGAATTAATAAAAAGTCCACACATTATTCAATGGCCACTGGCAACCTGGTATAAGATTAGAGACCAATTTTTCCCGGAGCGCACCTATTTTAGGCATACATACCTTAGATTTGCCCCCCAATTCGGCACAGGAAGCCCAGATACCGTGTATAAAGAATGGGAAGACATGGGATTGTGCGAATTGGGGCAAATGAGCGAAGAAGGTACGCTCCCTTCATTTTCAGAACTCTGTGGGGAGCATGGGCTGTCCCCGCTACAGGCATTCCATTACTACCAAGTACAGGATTTCATTAAACACAGAGCAGGGGAGGAACTTGAACTTACTGAGACACGATTGGAGAAGGGAATGACAAGTGGTGGAGGTAGAGGGGGTATCTCTAGGATATATAAGGCTCTTCTATCCCGGCAATACCCAGTAGAATATTATACGCATAAATGGGAACTAGCAATGGGGACTACATATGATCCTAGACAATGGACGAGAGCTTTTAAATCCTTGCTTAGAGTGTCGGTATCCAGCGCATTGGTAGGAAATGGACATAAGATGTTATACAGCTGGTACCACACCCCTAGCCGATTGGCTAAGATGTTTAGGACAAGCTCTGCACAGTGCTGGCGGGCATGTGGAAATGAAGGTGATATGCATCACATATGGTGGTCGTGCAAACATGCACACCGGTACTGGGGACATATTGTGGATTTTGTATGCTCAGTGACTGCTGTGAAATATCAGATGAAACTGGAATACTGTCTCCTACACTTTAGACCACAGGAGGTTCAACAATACATACATCAGTTCGCTACCCAGGTGTTTGTAGCGGGTAAGCTGGTATTAGCGGCATCATGGAAAAAACCCCACCTGCTAGACATTTCCGTAGTGCTGGAAAAATTGAACTATATCCATTGAGCAAAGGGCGTTTGGCCCAACACCAGAGGATATGGGATCTGTATACTACTTGGTCAGCATCCTCTAAGAACGCATAGCGCCAAGCGAGTTGCCCGGGGGTGGGGGTGGGGGGAGGGCAAGGGGGAGGAGGGAGGGTGAGGAGAGGGGGTGCAGTTTCAAAAGCAGACGCTGGGTTTATACCTGTATTATGTGCCATTTACAAGTTTATTTACCAAGTGTTGGAAATATGATTGAATTTTGTTTGTATAAGGTTATGAAAAATGCATAAATAAAAAGTAAAAAAAAAGGAAAATAGTCCTTTTGTGTATTTTGTGATCAAAAAGTATTTCTCCTAATGAGGACAATTTATTAGCAGGCTGTTTAACTTTTGCAACTGGCAGGCACATAATTTCCCTGTTACAGAATTGATGTATCTTATGTGCATAGTTTCCATTACAAAATCACTCAAAGGAAATCTGCAGAAAAGTTACACCTATTCTGAACTATGCAGAATTTCTCTTGCTAAATTATCAGCATATTTATAAATTCTTCCTTCTGGGAATGCCTCAATGTTGTGTACATTTTTGGTTATAGCAGTTATGTGCATGTTTATGGTCTTAAAAGCCATTTCCAGGTATTAGTCTTTGGTTTACCTACAGAAATAGCTTTTAAATCCACATTCTATTCCAAATCACCCTCATCCCAGGAGAAGAAACAAAATAACTAATTTGTTGAAATTGCAAGGGGCATATGTTCACTAAGCTATCTCTTTTCTTTACTGCCTTAAACTGTAATACATATTTGTTTGGCAAAGAATTGCTTAAACCTGGATAACATCCTCCACTTTCTAAAGCTAGTTTCGGAATGACCAGGACAAAGTCAGAGCTATTCCATATTCGGGTCAATGTCTGCCTTTAGATATTTGGGACCTAAACTTTGTAATTATTTACCCTTACATATCAGAAACCAGCCTAACCACCACTTCCTTTAACAAACTGTTGAAGACCCACCTTTTTTCTGAATCTTTCCAATCTGCTGTCTCTCTCCTCTTTTCTTATTTGTTTGTAAACTGCTTAGATGCCCATGTGAGGGCTCTTTGCGGTATATCAAATCCAAATAAATGAAATGAAAAATGAAATATTCAAATTAGGTTCTAAATTTTCTATCCTACTACTATTAATACTTATCACTTCTATAGCACTACAAGGCATACGCAGCGCTGTACAGCATACATGAAAAGACTGTCCCTGCTCAAAGAGCTCACAGTCTAAATAGGACAGACAAACAGAACAACTAAGAGGTAAGGGAATTAAAGAGGTGGGGATAAAAGGGTACAGGGCAAGTGAGTAGTGGTTAGGAGTCAAAAGCAGCGTTAAAGAGGTGGGCTTTTAACCTGGATTTGAAAACGGCGAAAGACGGGGCTAGATGTACAAGCTCGGGAAGTCTGTTCCAGGCGTAAGGTGCAGCGAGATAAAAGGAACAGAGTCTGGAATTAGCAGTAGAGGAGAAGGGGACAGACGAGAGATTTAGCCACATGTATCGTATTCTACCATAATGCAACTTTGTATTTGTTCTTTACTGGCATCTAAGGCCACTATAGCCCATTGGCTCAAGGAAGTCATTTTTTTCTGCATATCTGCTTTCAGGTCAGTCTCCACCTGAAGCGTTTAAGGCGCATTCCACGAGAGCGATTTCTTCCTCGTGGGCTGAAACGGGTGCACTCTCTCTTCAAGAGATCTGTAGTGTGGCTACTTGGGCTTCTCAGCTCTCATTTGTCCGGCATTATAGGCTGGATGTTGCAGCGAAGCAGGACGCTATTTTTGGAGCACAAGTGCTTGCTCGCAGTGTGGCCTGTTCCCACCCTACGTAGGGATTGCTTTTGTACATCCCATCAGTTAATGGATTCATCTGCTGCTGATGACAAGGAAGGGAAAATTAGGTTCTTACCTTGGTAATTTTCTTTCCTTTAGTCACAGCAGATGAATCCATGATCCCTCCCTGTCTAACTTGTTTTTGTTCAGATCTTTCATGCAGATATAGATCTCATTGGGAGAAGTTGGATACCAGTTCTCAAAATTTCTACATGATGATCTACTACAGGAGGTTGAGTTCATCCCTCTTTTGTATGGTTATTGCTCCTGTTCTGGGACGTTTGTTCACTGTGAGGAAAGTTTGTTATTATACTTTTATGGTTCACTCTGCTTTGGAAATCTCAAATACTGAAGGCAGTTGGGGCTAGCCGTCCTAGAGGCACTATGGTTTTTCAGTGTTCTCTATCTCCACCTGCTGGTAGGCGGATACAACCCATTAGTTAATGGATTCATCTGCTGTGACTAAAGGAAAGAAAATTACCAAGGTAAGAACCTAATTTTCCCATATTTTGTGCTTTTAAAATTTGAAACAAGGTATTTTGGTTTTTTAAGGTCCAATATTTAACAGGCACTAATATTCACTACCTCGGTCACTACAACCAATACAGACATACTATCTGCAGACAACCTTGCCAAATACTTCAATGAAAAAATAGCAAACCTACGCAACACGTTACCCCAGGACAATACCGATATTGAAAACTTCATCATTGGCTTGGACCCAACCCCTGGTGAATACCCAGTGGACAGAATCTGGTCAAAATTCACCCTTCTCACCACCGAAACAGTCACCCAGGCGATCAATAAGTTCTGCAACTCTCACTGCAAATTGGATACATGCCCCAGCTACCTACTAAAATCTGCCCCCCCCCCCCCCCATTTCATAGCAGATCTTACATCCCACTTAAACTGCATGCTTCAACAAGGTCTCTTCCCTAATGAAAATGGCAACATCCTACTCACCCCAATACGAAAAGATCCCAAGAAAAAAATTAAAGAAATCACTAACTACCGCCCAGTAGCACTGGTGGTCAAACTGATGGAAAGCATGGTAACCAAACAACTTGCTGACTACATATACAAATTCAAAATACTACATGAATCACAATCAGGATTCTGAAACAGTACTAATTACTCTCCTAGCCAAATTCAAGAAGGAAATAGCGACAGCTAAAAACGTACTTCTCCTCCAATTCGACATGTCTAGCGCATTCTACATGGTAAACCACAAAATCCTACTAAGACTCCTAGACTACTTCGGGTTTGGCGGACATATACTTAATTGGATCAAGGGTTCCCTAACTACTAGGACATATCAAGTGAAAGCAGGCTCAAATATATTACCACCATGGAAAACGGAATGCGGAGTACCTCAAGGATCACTGCTATCACCGATTCTTTTCAACATAATGATGACCCCACTAGCCAAATCCTTATCCAACCAAGGTCTTAACCCATTTCATCTATGCGGACGATGTCACAGTATACATTCCCTACAAACATGATCTGACAGAAATTACCAATGAAATCCATGCTCAGTTTCAACATCATGAACTCATGGGCAAATGCATTTTAGCTAAAACTCAAGGCAGAAAAAACACATTGTCTCATCCTCTCATCCCAATACAACACGTACAAACCCACAAAAATAATCACCCCAGACAATACCCTCCCGATTTCAGACAGCCTGAAATTCTTGGCGTCATAATCGACCGTAACCTCGCACTAGAGAACCAAGTGAAATCTACTACAAAGAAAATGTTCCACTCAATGTGGAATCTCAAACGCCTGAAACCATTCTTCCCAAGGGAAACATTTTGCAACTTGATATAATCAATGACACTAAGCCATGTAGACTACTGCAATGGAATCTATGCATGATGCAAAGAACAAATCTTAAATTCCAGACCACTCAAAACACGGCAGCCAGACCCCTCTGAGAAAAACTGCACTGGCTTCCAATCAAAGAACGTATCACTTTCAAAATTTGCACCCTGGTCCATAAAATTATCTATGGTGAAACCCCGGGATACATGACAGACCTCATAGACCTACCAACCAGAAATACAACAGGATCAACACGAACATACCTAAATCTCCACTACCCAAGCTGCAAAGGACTCAAATACAAATCAACTTATGCATCCAGCTTTTCCTACATAAGCACACAACTATGGAACGCACTACCCAAAGCCGTGAAAACAATATATGACCACCTAAAATTCCGGAAATCACTAAAAACCAACCTGTTCAAAAAAGCATATCATGCCGACACCTTGCAACACAACGAAACCAAAGCTCGAATGGACACATAGGAACTATCCCTCTCTATGATCATCTTCCTTTCAACAATTCCCTATATATCTGTTACACTTGAATCTTATTCTACCAAAACATTAATGTATTTGTTCATACCGGAATTGGCGATCACCTTTACAGTACTATGTAAGCCACATTGAGCCTGCAAATAGATGGGAAAATGGGGTATACAAATGTAACAAATAAATAAATAGAGACATACATCAAATGGCTGTATTTCACTCCTGTGAAATTGTTTAGAAGTTTTATAGTGCTGAGGAAGCTTCAGCAGGATATCATAAATTTAGAGATAATGTAAGTTATAGATAAGAAACTTAACTCATGTTGTACTGATGGTTTCAATTTTTCAGTTTCTGATCGTGATGTCCTTTGTTCCAATTGGTGCAGATCTCTGGAGGCTTTTTTAGTTGTAGATTCAGCTTGCTTGAAAAATGCAGGGAGGCAAAAAGTTGCATTTGTCCAAACAAAAGAAATTAACTAAGTGAAGGAAGGAAACTCTAAATAAAAATAGCGCTCAGGATTGGCTCCCCGATGTAGACAGAGCAAAAGTATGTAAACTTTGGACAGTAAATAAGCAAATACTGTAGTATTTAAGTTGGATTATAGGAGCTCGATATGAACACATCCTCTCCCTGTCAGCAGGGACAAGCAGAGATACTCTAGAGTCCAATGGCATAGCTTCTGTTTGGAGAATAGTCTGATAGAACTTATTTGCATGTGTTTCTCAGCAGGTGTAACCATTGAAACCTTAACAGGTGATGTGGCTAGAGGAGCTACCCAAGAGGGTTTGTAGTATCTGGTCTTTTCTGCCATCCATTGTCTGTCTGCAGTCAATCTGGATGCTTAACTAGATCAAGCTATCTAAGGTAGTGGGGAGTTCATATACATAAAATAAACCCTCTTCCTCAGCAATCCTCCAGACCATTCAAGACGCTTGGGTTATGCACTCCTACCAGCAGAGGGAGACTGAGAACACTAAAACGTCTTATACAAGTAGCCTGTGTAGACCTTCTACTAACCAGTATTTTCTCAGTCTCAGCAGAGGGTAGATGTGTGCAGCCTGTGCAGTGTACTCAGTCTGATAGGCCCATTTGGGGTTTCTAGGTTGGGTTGTAAATGTTAGAGAACCCACACTTGGATCTCTATTACAGGGTGTAAGTCCTAAGGGGCTTCTTATTCCCTGTGGGGTGTCACACCCGGGTGGCCGGGTCCCTCCCCCTGTGTCCTTCCTCTGGAGGACTGCTTGACCCCGGTTACAGACCTCGCTCTGTACCCTTGAGACGTTTAGGCATCAGCAACGAGGTTTAAAAAAAGAAACATTTTTAAAAGGCGGCTATTTTGGCCGTTCTTGTGATAGTCCAGAGATAAAACGTCTTCAAGGGCATTCTTGCTTTAGGCGGTTTTGCCTATTAGTCTGTCAGAGCACAAAGCAACTGTTTGGTTTTATTGTGTTCATGGCCATGATGTCTAAGCCGGTGAGGTGTCGGTTTTGCGCGAAGTGTGGCGTTGAAGTGATAGGTGGCCAATGTAAATTTTGTGGGGAGCCTACGTTGTCGGCGCTCTTGCCCCCCGTGCTTTCCTCTGAGTCGGCGGAGGTGTTGGGCGGTGATTTGACCGCACATTCCGGGCCGGCAATTGCGAGGCCAGTTTTGGGGGGAAACGCAGCCATTTTGGCTGCGCGTCCCGGGTCGGCCACGACGGAGCCCTTTTTGGCGGGAAGTGCGGCCCTTTTGGCTGCGCATTCCGTACTGGCGCCGGGGGACCCGTGTGTGGCAGGAAGCGAGCCTAGTTTAGCCATGGATCACGCGATGGACCTGCCGCCTCGGGAGCAAGGGGGGTCTGTCGCGGAGACTGCAGTGAGTGTTGTTGGGACTTCAGCAGCGTCGGGGGGGGGGGGGGGTCTGGTTTCCCCCGAGTTTGTTTGGTCTCTGTATAATGCCTGGAGAGCTGGCCCCTCTCCGGATGTTTGTTCCCCGGAGGCTGCTAGCTCAGTGGGAGTTAAGCGCCCGCGGGTGGATATTTCGGAGCCTGTGGAGATACTTTCTCTGCCTGGGTCGGAGGTTTGGAGTGACCCAGAAGAGGAGGATCTCTTAGATGAGTCTGAGGATCAGGATGGGCTAAGGCCTGGGGACGATTCTTCAGTGGTGCGTATTTTTCAAAAGGAGGAGTTGTTAGAGCTCAGTATCCCTACTTTGATGTTTGCTCCGGCGGTAGATCCCTTGGTTAAGGGGATTCAGTGAGCCTCCCGTTCCTTTCCCATGAATTCAGACATTAGAGACATGGTTTTTCAGGAAGGGTCTGTGCCGGAGGCTGCTTGTAAGGTGTCTAAAGCTATGGCGCGGCTGTATTTATTTATTTAATTGTAGCATTTGTATCCCACATTTTCCCACCTATTTGCAGGCTCAATGTGGCTTACATTTGCCGTAATGGCGAATGCCATTTCGGGTAGTAGAATTGCAAAGTTTATTGTGTGTGGTGCATAAATACATGATAACATACATGGAACATAACATATATGGTGCATACATACATAACATATATGGAACATAACATATATGGTGTAGATCATGGTGTATGTATATACCATGTACGTACATACATGGTATAGAAAAATGATAAATTGCATTATAATCTACTTTAGGTCATCGACTGTAGAGAGATCTTGTTTTACATAAGGTTTAGTGTGGTGATGTCTGTCATGTGATAAGAGTTTGGTTTTGTATAGCTCGTGTGTAGTATTATTCGTATTTAAGATGGATGTTTGTGGTATGCCTTCTTGAAGAGATCTGTTTTCATTAGCCTTCGGAAGATGGTTAGGTCTTGTGTTGTTTTTATGGCCTTCGGTAGTGCATTCCATAGCTGCGTGCTGATGTATGAGAAGCTGGTCGCGTATGTGGATTTATATTTTAGCCCTTTACAGCTAGGATAGTGGAGATTGAGGTATGTGCGTGATGTTCTCTTTGCGTTTCTCCTAGGCAAATCTATGAGGTCTGACATATAGTTCGGGGCTTCTCCGTAAATGATTTTGTGGTGCAAACCTTGAACGCAATTCGTTCTTTTAATGGGAGCCAGTGTAGTTTTTCTCTTAGGGGTTTGGCGCTTTCGTATTTCATTTTCCCAAATATGAGTCTGGCTGCTGTGTTTTGAGCGGTTTGAAGCTTCTTAATTTGCTATTTGCATCCGGCATAGATGGCGTTACAGTAGTCTAGATGACTTAACATCATTGATTGTACTAGGCTGCGGAATACTTCCCTAGGGAAGAAAGGTTTGATTCTTTTAAGTTTCCACATTGAATAGAACATTTTCTTTGCTGTGTTTTTTGCATGGTCTTCGAGTGTGAGATTTCGGTCTATTGTGACTCCCAAAATTTTCAGGCTGTCTGAGACCGGAAGGCTCTAGTCTGGGGTGTTGTTTATGGTGTTGGGTTTGTTTGTGTTGTATTGTGAGGACAGGGTGAGACATTGAGGCACATTTTCAAAGCACTTAGCCTTCCAAAGTTCCATAGAAACCTATGGAACTTTGGAAGGCTAAGTGCTTTGAAAATGAGCCCCATTGTGTTTTTTCTGCGTTCAGCTTCAGTTGGAATGCGTCCACCCATGAGTTCATTGTTTGGAGGCTGTGAGTGATTTTATTTGTGATTTCGGTTATGTCTTGTTTGAACGGGATGTATATCGTGACATTGTCTGCATACAGTGGGGGAAATAAGTATTTGATCCCTTGCTGATTTTGTAAGTTTGCCCACTGACAAAGACATGAGCAGCCCATAATTGAAGGGTAGGTTATTGGTAACAGTGAGAGATAGCACATCACAAATTAAATCCGGAAAATCACATTGTGGAAAGTATATGAATTTATTTGCATTCTGCAGAGGGAAATAAGTATTTGATCCCTCTGGCAAACAAGACCTAATACTTGGTGGCAAAACCCTTGTTGGCAAGCACAGCGGTCAGACGTCTTCTGTAGTTGATGATGAGGTTTGCACACATGTCAGGAGGAATTTTGGTCCACTCCTCTTTGCAGATCATCTCTAAATCATTAAGAGTTCTGGGCTGTCGCTTGGCAACTCGCAGCTTCAGCTCCCTCCATAAGTTTTCAATGGGATTAAGGTCTGGTGACTGGCTAGGCCACTCCATGACCCTAATGTGCTTCTTCCTGAGCCACTCCTTTGTTGCCTTGGCTGTATGTTTTGGGTCATTGTCGTGCTGGAAGACCCAGCCACGACCCATTTTTAAGGCCCTGGCGGAGGGAAGGAGGTTGTCACTCAGAATTGTACGGTACATGGCCCCATCCATTCTCCCATTGATGCGGTGAAGTAGTCCTGTGCCCTTAGCAGAGAAACACCCCCAAAACATAACATTTCCACCTCCATGCTTGACAGTGGGGACGGTGTTCTTTGGGTCATAGGCAGCATTTTTCTTCCTCCAAACACGGCGAGTTGAGTTCATGCCAAAGAGCTCAATTTTTGTCTCATCTGACCACAGCACCTTCTCCCAATCACTCTCGGCATCATCCAGGTGTTCACTGGCAAACTTCAGACGGGCCGTCACATGTGCCTTCCGGAGCAGGGGGACCTTGCGGGCACTGCAGGATTGCAATCCGTTATGTCGTAATGTGTTACCAATGGTTTTCGTGGTGACAGTGGTCCCAGCTGCCTTGAGATCATTGACAAGTTCCCCCCTTGTAGTTGTAGGCTGATTTCTAACCTTCCTCATGATCAAGGATACCCCACGAGGTGAGATTTTGCGTGGAGCCCCAGATCTTTGTCGATTGACAGTCATTTTGTACTTCTTCCATTTTCTTACTATGGCACCAACAGTTGTCTCCTTCTCGCCCAGCGTCTTACTGATGGTTTTGTAGCCCATTCCAGCCTTGTGCAGGTGTATGATCTTGTCCCTGACATCCTTAGACAGCTCCTTGCTCTTGGCCATTTTGTAGAGGTTAGAGTCTGACTGATTCACTGAGTCTGTGGACAGGTGTCTTTCATACAGGTGACCATTGCCGACAGCTGTCTGTCATGCAGGTAACGAGTTGATTTGGAGCATCTACCTGGTCTGTAGGGGCCAGATCTCTTACTGGTTGGTGGGGGATCAAATACTTATTTCCCTCTGCAGAATGCAAATAAATTCATATACTTTCCACAATGTGATTTTCCGGATTTAATTTGTGATGTGCTATCTCTCACTGTTACCAATAACCTACCCTTCAATTATGGGCTGCTCATGTCTTTGTCAGTGGGCAAACTTACAAAATCAGCAAGGGATCAAATACTTATTTCCCCCACTGTATATGTATGGGTTAAGTCCTTGGTCGGATAGTGATTTGGCTAATGGTGTCATTATTAGGTTGAAAAGGGTTGGTGAGAGCGGTGATCCTTGTGGTACTCCGCATTCAGGTTTCCATGGTGTTGGTTTTTGATTTGGAGGTCACTTGATAAGTTCTTGTTGTACTAAGGTGGTTTACAGGTTTCTTAACGTTTCCTCCAATCCCGAAGTAGTCTAGGATGTTCGAGAGTATTTGGTGGATGACCATATCAAACGCGCTGGACATATCGAATTGTAGGAGTAGTACATTGTTCCCAGTTGCAATTAGTTGCTTAAATTTGGTTATGAGAGTGGTTAGCACTGTTTCGGTGCTATGGTTGGATCGAAATCCTGACTGTGATTCATGTAGTATTGTGAACTTGTCCAGGTATTCGGTGAGTTGCTTGGTTACCATACTTTCCATTAGTTTTATTGTCAGGGGGATGGATGCTACTGGTCGGTAGTTGGTTGTGTCATTTAATTTCTTCTTTAAGTCTTTGGGAATGGGTGTAAGTAATATATTTCCTTTATCTTTCGGAAGAGTCCATGTTGTAGCATGTAATTCAGGTGTTATGTAAGGTTTGTTATGAATCGTTTGGGGGCGCACCTTATCAAGTTGCTGGGGCAAGTATCCAATTTGGAGTGTTTTTTGGAAAATTTGTTCAGTGCTTGAGTTATGGTTTCTTCAGTTAGCAGATCGAAGTCATTCCAGGTTCGATCAGCTGGGTGTTCGCCGGGAGTTGGGTCAAGGCAGTCCATAAATTTTTTGTGATCAGTGGTATTGTGTGGTAGTGTGGATCGAAGTTTTATAATTTTCTTATTGAAGTATTTGGCCAGTTAGTCAGCCGAAGGGGTGTCTGTGCTGTCTGTGGTCACTGGTGTGGTGTCTATTAGTTTGTTCACGATTTGGTAGAGTTTGTGGGCGTCTTTGTAGTCTGGTCCTATTTTGGTTTTGTAATATGCTCTTTTGGTTTGTCTTATTGTGTATTTGTATTTTCTTTGCATTTGTTTCCAAGCTTTGAGTGTATGGTCATTTTTCATTTTTTGCTATGCACGTTAGAGTCTCCTGACTTGTGTTTTTAGTTTTTTCAGTTCTTCGTTGAACCAAGATGTTGAGCTGTGTCTTCGTGTGGTTCTTGTTTGTAGTGGTGCAATTTCGTCTAGGATGTTTCTGCATCTGTCGTCCCAATTTTGGAGATAGTGTTTGGAATCTGTCTGTTCGTTTTTGTAGATCTGTTGCCAGAATGTATCAGGATCAATCTGTCCTCTAGTGGTGTAGGTTGTGCATTCCTGCTTGGGGTGTGTGTCTTTTTCTGCCATTGTAGGGCTGTGTTTAATTTGTAGTGGTCTGACCATGGAATGGCTGTCCATTTTGTATCTGTTAGTATAAAATTTGAGTCTAATGAAAGTTTGTATGTGATGAGATCAATTGTATGTCCTTTGACATGTGTAGCTTGCATATTAGGCAAGTTAAGGTCCCATAATTGTAGGAAGTCCTTGCAATCTCGTGTATTGGATGCCATAGAATCTTCCAGGTGTAGGTTTATGTCCCCTACTATGAGTAGATTGGTGTTGGATACACATGTATTCGATATGAAATCTATAAAGATTGACTGGCATTCTTGCCAATTTCCTGGTGGTCTGTAAAACAGGACTTCGTTTAGATGGTCAAGCAGGTTAGTGTGCTGGATTCTAACTGAGGCAATTTCGAGTTTAGGTGTGATAGACTCAGCTGTTGTTGTTACGGTGAAGTGGGATCTATAAATTATTGCTATTCCGCCTCCTCTTTTTTTCTTTCCTTGTCCAGTGCGTAATTTTGTAGCCTGGTCGGCAGAGTTCTAGGATTACGGGGTCCTTGTGATCGTGGATCCAAGTTTCGCTGATGAGTGCTAGGTCAAGATTGTCTGCCGTGATCCAGTCATTTATTGTTGTTGTTTTATTTACTATTGATCTGGCGTTTGTATCCCACCTGAATTGTTTGGTAAGGGTCTTTTATGTTCGTAGTTGTGATGATTTTCTGACGTTGTCTGTTCTCTTGTATGTAGTGAAGGTTTGCTATGTCCTTTCTTTCCTTTATGGTATGTTTGTCCCCATGGGGTAGTTTTTTCATTGCTTTGGTTATTGTTGTTCTGGTGAGGTGAGGTGTGGTGTGTTTGGGTAATCTGAATAGATTAAGTATTGTGGATATGTTGTTGGTATTTGTGAGGGGGGTGGTTAGTGTTTGGTGAATTAGTGATAATGTGCAGGTTATTAGAATTAGTTTGGTGACAATCATTTTGTTGTATCTTTTTAGTTATGCAGTTAAATTAGGAGTTGTGACAGGCCATAAACCTTGTATGAGATAGGTGTACATGAATATTTCCTATTCAGTAGGTAAAAAATATTGATGCATGGTATATATGAATGTTCAGCACTGTAGTATAGTAGCAAGGTGCTTATGGTAATCCTGTGCAGTAGTTAAAAATACAGGTTTACGATTATCAAGATTATCAAGCTGTAATGTTACAGTGTACACTTTCACTGCATCACTTGCCTCCGGAAGATTTGGCCCTGCTGAAACCACCTACTGTGGATGCTGTGGTTACGGCGGTTACTAAGGCTACGGCCATTCCGGTGGATGGCGGTACAGCCTTACGGGATCCTCAGGATAGGAAGCTAGAGTCCTTTCTGAAGCGCAGCTTTGATTTGTCGGCTGTGGCCTTGCAAGCCTCTGTGTGTGGGGGGCTTGGTAGCCAGAGCTTGTTTCCGTTGGGCGGAGAAGCTCTTGGATGAGCCTGCGTTAGATAGGACTGGTTTGGTTCAGGACCTGGCCAAATTGGAGATGGGGTCTTCATGTTTGGCGGACACCCTTGATGATTTGCTAAGGGCTTCGGCTAAGAATATGGCTCTGGCGGTGACGGCTCGCAGGGCTCTTTGGCTTAGGGGCTGAGTGGCAGATGCGGCCTCTAAAGCAAAGTTGTGTCCTCTACCTTTCAAAGGTTCTATGTTGTTTGGAGAGGACTTGGATAAACTGATGCCGGAGTTACGGCCTAAGGTGGCTAGTCGAGGTGGTTCGACTAGAGGTCGGTTTAAGGACGTGAGGCGGTACAGGCCAGGCAGATTTGTATCTCCTCCTAAAAGCTGTTTTTTCCAGCGGACGCAGTCCTTTCGAGGGGGTCGTCGAGGAGGTCGGGACTCCTCTGGAGGTGCCGGAAATGGTAATAAGTCCTCCTTATGAAGGTGTGTGGGTCCAGCCTCTGGTGAAGGTCGGGGCGCGCCTTCGTCTGTTTTATCAGGGGTGGACCCAAATTACTTCAGATCAGTGGGTGCTGGAGGTCGTTTGCGAAGTTTATGCGCTCGAGTTCGAGCACCCGCTGCCGGATCTGTTTCTTCCCTCTCCTTCTCACTCTCGAGTCAAGTTAAAGGCTATTCAAGAGACTCTGGGTCGCTTAATCCAATTGGGAGCTGTGGTACCCGTTCCTCGGCACGAGCAGGGAATGGGTTGTTGTTCCATTTACTTTATGGTGCCGAAGAAGGAGGACCAGTTTTGACCCATTTTAGATCTCAAGAGGGTCAATGGGGCGCTCAAGGTGCCATCCTTCCGCATGGAGACTCTGTGCTCGGTCATAGTGGCTGTTCGTCAGGGAGAATTTCTCACGTCACTGGATCTCACGGAAGCGTATCTGCACGTGCCGATTCGAGAGGCCCATCAGTGTTTCCTTCGTTTTGCTGTTTTAGGGAGGCACTTTCAGTTCTGTGCTCTGCCTTTTGGTCTGGCAACGGCTCCACGCACCTTCTCCAAGATAATGGTGGTGGTAGCAGCGGCTTTGCGGAGGCAGGGAATTCTGGTGCATCCGTATCTGGATGACTGGTTGATCCGGGCAAAGTTTCGGGCTCACAGTGTTGCAGCTACGGCTCAGGTGGTCGCGTTTCTGGAATCGCTCGGATGGGTAGTGAATGTAGTCAAAAGTCAGTTGATCCCATCGCAGAGTCTGAAGTACTTGGGAGTGCGGTTCGACACGGCAGTGGGTTGTGTTTTTCTGCCGGATTCTCGGATCGCCTCTCTTCAGCAGCAGGTCCGGCTGTTAATGTCCGTTCAGAGTCCGACGGTTCGAATGTACCTTCGGGTTCTGGGCCTCATGGCAGCGACAATAGAGGTAGTACCATGGGCCAGGGCGCATATGCGTCAGCTTCAGGCGGCTCTGTTGTCCTGGTGGTCTCCCCAGGTACACAGTTTGGAGTTGCGGTTGCCATTGAGGGGGGCTCCTCGGCACAGTCTCCAGTGGTGGCTGTGCTTGGCCCATCTGAAAAAGGGCATGCTGTTGGAACCTCCTCAGTGGGTGATTCTGGTAACGGATGCCAGTCTGCTGGGCTGGGGAGCTCAGTGTCTCGGTCCGCGCAGGGTCAGTGGTCGACGGAGGAAGCTCAGTGGTCTATCAACCGGTTGGAGATGAGGGCGATTCGGCTAGCTCTGTTGGCGTTTTGTTCAAGTGTGGTCGGAAAGGCAGTAAGAGTCATGTCCGACAATGCGACAGCGATAGCGTATGTCAACCGGCAGGGTGGTACAAAGAGTCCGCGGTTGGCAATCGAGATGGCTGTGCTCATGAGTTGGGCGGAAAGGCATCTGGTGCAGATTTCGGCAGCGCACGTGGCCAGGGTGGACAACGTGAACGCAGATTTTCTAAGCAGACATGTTCCCGGAGAATGGTCTCTGCACCGGTCGGTGTTTGACCAGATAGTTCTAAAGTGGGGAATGCCAGTAGTGGATCTCATAGCGTCGGCACAGAATGCTCAGTTTCCTCAGTATTTCAGTCGGCATCGGGATCCGCGAGCGGAAGGGATTGATGCGTTGGTCCTTCCGTGGCCTCAGCGGGTGTTGCTGTACGTTTTTCCCCCGTGGCTCTTGATAGGTCGAGTCCTACAGAGGGTAGAATGTCTTGCGGGTCCGGTGTTGTTGGTGGCTCCGAATTGGCCGCGTCAGCCATGGTTCGGGGATCTGATGCGCTTGTTAGAAGGCGAGCCTCTGCGGCTGGGGGGCTCGGTGCTGTTGTGTCAGGGTCCAATTGTCATGCCGAATCCGGCTCGGCTCTCTCTTACGGGGTGGCCCTTGAGAGGGAACGGTTGAGAAGGAAAGGGTTTTCCCCTCAGGTGATTCAGACGATGCTGCAGTCTCACAAACGTTCGACGTCTTTGGCCTGTGTGCGTGTGTGGTGCATATTTGAAGATTGGTGTGGGGACCAGGTGTGTGTCCCTTGGACAGCTTCTGTGTCGTGCATTTTAGATTTCTTGCAGGATGGTTTTGAGAAGGGCCTTTCATTGTCATCTTTGAAGGTGCAGCTGGCTGCTTTGGCGTGTTTTCGGGGTAAGGTGCAGGGCAGGTCGGTTGCGTCTTCCCCGGATGTGGTCCGTTTTTTAAGGGGGGTGAAGTTGCTTCGTCCTCCTCGCGGCCGGTAGTTCCTCAGTGGGATCTTAATATCGTTCTTGACTCTTTGGCGGGTTCTCCTTTTGAGCCCTTGGAGTCTTGTTCGATAAAAGACCTTACTATGAAGGTGGTCTTTTTGGTAGCTATATCGTCGGCTCGCAGGATTTCGGAACTTCAGGCTCTTTCATGTCGGCTTCCGTTTCTGTGGTTTTCTAAGGAAAAGGTTTCGCTGCATCCAGTCCTTTCGTTTTTGCCTAAGGTGGTATCCTCCTTTCATGTCAATCAGGTGATTTCGTTGCCGGTCTTGGAGGACCGGACGGGGGATGCTTCTCAGCGTCATTTGGCGAAATTGGATGTGCGCAGAGTGTTGAAGGTTTACTTGCGCAGGTTGGAGGATCTCAGGTCTTTGGACAGGTTATTTGTCCTTCATGGGGGGCCCAAGAAGGGAGCCGCTGCTTCTAAGGCATCTATAGCTCGGTGGTTGAAGGATGCCATCTCTTCGGCTTACATATTGCATGGCCGTGCAGTGCCGGTGGGGCTCAAGGCACAGTCCACTAGCAGGATGGCGGCTTCTTGGGCAGAGAGTAGTTTTGCTCCACCGGTGGACATTTGTAGAGCGGCGGTGTGGTCCTCCCTGCATTCTTTTGTCAAACATTACAGAGTGGATGTACAGGCAAGGGAGGATGCCAGTTTTGGAGCTGCAGTCCTGTCCTCTGGACTTCGCAGGTCCCACCCTTAAATGCTTTGGTACGTCCCAAGCGTCTTGAACGGTCTGGAGGATTGCTGAGGAAGGTGAAATTAGGCCTTACCTGCTAATTTTCTTTCCTCTAGATCCTCCAGACCGTTCAAGAGTCCACCCAGTGAATCAGACAGTTAGTATGATATTTTCTTTAGACTTCAGTTGCTGATATTTCTAGTAGCTCCTGTGATTTGGGTCCTGGAGTTTTACTAAGGGCAGTTTGTGGTACCGTTTGTGCCCATCTGCAGTTCAATTACCCCGTCATAAGGGGAGGGGATCTGAGTGTGGATTCAGTGGTTTTGTTTAGGTGGAGGTGTTTTGTTCCTCTGCTTTGTTACTGTTTTACTGGTTAGTAGAAGGTCTGCACAGGCTACTTATATAAGAAGTTTTAGTGTTCTCAGTCTCCCTCTGCTGGTAGGAGTGCATAACCCAAGCGTCTTGAACAGTCTGGAGGATCTAGAGGAAAGAAAATTAGCAGGTAAAGCCTAATTTCACCTTACTGCCTCTCTTAGGTCCATCTTATGCAACTTTATCAGGATTCATTTATTGCACTTGGTAGTTGGGTCCATCACAAAAACTCAGTATTCAGCAATGAGATGTTTCCTTTGGTTAAGAGCATATAAAGACATCTCGTGAAGGCCCTTCTATCAGGGTCATCATATACCACTGCCATGGTCTGCAGATCTCTCTACAACAGAGGCACTACAAAACCTACATTATTTTGCTCCTTGGGATTTGTGTTTGGTCTCAAAAGCAAGTATAATTTGCAGCTGCTTATGAAGGCATGCACTTTAGCATCCAGAGTATGGGGCAGAGTTCTCTGGAATTTGTGTAGGTGTTGCACAAAATATGGAAAAGTTGCAGTCTCCTTAAAGTCAAATTAACACTGTTTCTTTGCAAGTCTGTAAGGCTTGCGCTATCACATAGGGGGTCAATGGGAGGGGAAGGATCAGTTGCTAAACCTATGGGAGTGAGACTCATTATTGTCCTTAGATAATTTCACGACCTTTCCATTCTCAAGAAGAATACTAAGCACCAGAATCCTGCTTCTTCACCTTTTCATTCAGGTTGAGCCCTCTGCTATTCAGAGGTTGCCAGGATTTCAGGCACAAGCCTTAGGTTTTTGAAGCAGGGAGGAGAAGACACTAGACGTCTGGGAAAAGGAAGAAGGTAGGAGAAGAACCTGGTGAATAATTCAAATCAGCAGGCAGAGGTAAAGTCCAGGAACAGACAAGGTATGGATAGGCAGAGCATATTCATTACCGGGAGAGTAGCCAAAGTCAAATGCAAGTTACAGGATTATATAAGTGCAGGAGGCCAATCAGCAGCAATGCATACTACAGGAACCAGTCAGAGCAGGAGTGATGGATTATACCACCTTTCTGTGGTACAGCCAAAGCAGTTTACATATAGGTATTTTCTCTGTCCCTAGTGGGATCAAAATCTAAGTTTTTGTACCAGAAGCAGAGGAGGGTTGAGTTGCCTAGAGTCACAAGGAGCAGCAGTGGGAATTGAACCCAGGTCCACAGGTTCTCAGTCTACTTCACTTACCATCAGGCTATGCCTCTATTCATAGGGAACCAATCAGTGTGTGCAGATCATCAGCCCAAGATTAGTGACTGTTTAAAGGGCAAGAAAAGCCATGGGCTCACTTCTGTGTAGGAGCTTTCTGGGAGATAAGTGTGTAACAATACCTTGGACCAGTCCACAGTCAGTTAAGTTGTGCTTGCCAGTCTCTCTTTGTAAATTGGCAGTTCATATTTTTCTTTGTTACTCTTAGACAGTAGCCAAATCAAACATATAAACGGCAAGTGACCGTACTCACTTGCAAATGCGTACAGACTTCCCTCTCTGTCCCGCTCTCGCGTTAAGACGTCATGACATCAGAGGGTGGAACAGAGAGGGAAACATCGAATTGTCGGACGCCGCCTGGAAAGGAACATCGCGCGAAACAACCTCCACCCTCCCCCCCATCCCCGCTGCTGCCGCTCCCGCCCCCCTCCGTATCGGGCCCCCTGTACTGACCTGACAGCGCCTCTCACCTCCGTGTGGAAGCACTGCAGGCAGCAGCAGAGCGATCTGCTGCTGCCTGTAGCGCTTTCACACGGAGGTGAGAGGTGCTGTCAGGTCAGTGCAGGGGGCCCGGCACGGAGGGGGGAGGGAGTGGCGGCGAGGAGGGTAGCTGGAAATCTCGCCCGTTTTTATGGGCTTAACTGCTAGTTATACATAATTCATCCCAGAGCTTGGAAGTCACCTGACTCAATCTTTTTTTGTCACAGAAAAAACTTGTTGCTGCTTATAAAGGATGTTTCCTGTAGACGGTAGGCTTCATCAGGCCCACAGACCCTCCCAGTTTGTGAGAACTGTTCTGTGCTGATGGTGATAGCTACTTGTGTGCCTGATCAATCCTGCAGTCTACAGAAGGTACCTGTTACAAGAGAGAAACAATGCTGCTTTGGCACCAAAACAAGTCTGACGTTTTAAAGTGTTTTAGGTTTTGGATTTCTGTACAAACTGATCAATAAAAAGGTAAATTTGCATGGTTAATTACCATGTAAACAAAACAGCAAATTATGTACCACAATGGTACTGGTTCTTGGTCAAACCAGCGCACTGGAAAATATAATCTAACCAGAGTACAGTAACATAAAATCAGAAAATGATAGCACATAAAGGTCATATAAGCTATCAAGCTTGACAATTCACATTGTCTGCTAAGCTAAATCCCTTCCTTTCCCAGTTGTTCCATGTTTCTCAAATTCAAATGCCATTCTCACTTCTACCACCTTTTTGTATCCAGCACCTTTTTTCTAATGAAATATTTTCATCGATTTTTTTCCTCAGGGCCCACTCAATGCCAGTTAACCGAGCAAGAGGGGCTGTCACCCAGTTAGCTGGCTTTGAATATCAATACCTTTGTTTCTGATATTTTCTCTTTTTCCTTTTTCTTCCAGCTCATTTGGAACAAGAGCTAGTATTCCGGTACTGTGAGTCTTCATTCACAACACCCTGGAGATTCTTGCACTCTTCTCACATTTCTTGTTTGATCATTGCAGCAATGATCCTGAAATGGCAAGCATGCCTTCTTAGGTCATCTTCTGGAATCATAAATCTAGTTGCCAGGTGTCACCCTTCATAATGAGCAGGACTTGTCCTCTACCTGACGATGTTAATGATTCATATGCAGCACCTCCATCTGCTGCCAATCTATATAGTATGGAAGATTTGGCTTGGGCATTGAACCAGGGGTAGTCTTCATAGTAGTGCACAGTGCTGCTGCTGAGCCACCTGACTAGCCAGTTAATGTTCAGTATTTAAGTAGCATGCTCTTTTTCTTAAATTTGGCTTGCATATTTTTTGTTTATAGTCATAAGCAATGATTAACCCCCCCCCCATCATCATGTTTACAGTTCAATATATTTTCTTCCTGTTTTACTTTATTTCAGACTCTTTCATTGAATGAGATCTCCTCCAGCTTATTTGCTTTTTTCCAACAAATAATCTATAACAACATTTTAAAGATCCATGATCGGTGAGTACATAATTTAAGAAGAAATGTATGCTTGTATCTGTGTGGTTAATAACAAAATGATTTGACTAAACATGTTAAATGAGGTTTCTTATTCTACAGGCCAATCCAGAACTTGTGGGTTATGTTTGTTGACCAGTGGATGGAAACAAAGAAAGAAAGTAGTTCTTTGTGATCCGCCCCTTAAGGGTACCATGCAGCTATAGAACTTTAGTATTCTATGTCTCCAGTGGATGCTGATAGTGCTTTTAACTCCTGTTGACTAAGAACTAGTTTATTTCTAGCTGCCAGAAGCTTAAATTAATTAATATAGGGTTTAATTAGTCGCAAAATCCCTATATAGGTCCTGTGAGACTTACTAAAAGGAAGAGACCCAAACAATATTGGGAAAAAAACAAAAATTAAAAACAAACAAAATTAGATGACTAAAATGAATCAAGTTGCTTATGAATGGCATATAGTGTGGAATCATCCTAATAGAGCTAGGTATAGTATTCCAAATGTAAATAGCCTGGATTACTAAACAGGGCCCTTAGTAATTCAAAAAAATCAAACATAGTAGATGATGGCAGATAAAGACCTGTACAGCTCATCCAGTATGCCCAACCTGATAGTATAAGGTATTATGGATTAGTTGCATTTCTTTAACAAAGTAGCATTCAGACCAATACATAAAGAATTATAATGATCTATATGAGGTTGTATCAACATTTGAACTAAATAAGCAAAATTATTTTCATGAAAATGCAATCCAATCAACCGAAGTTGTCTCATTCGAAAGAAAGTTGTTCCCCCCTCCCCCTCCAAAGATGGGCAACTTGAAGTTCAAAAGTAAGAGAAGAGTCCAAGATGAGTCCCAAAACCTTTGAATTATTCTCTACAGGTAATACTATTTCTGATGATAAAGGAATTGCATTGGAAAACCTGAATATTAGGACTTCTGAACAATAGGATTTTAGTTTTAGTAACATTTACTTTTAATAAATTGTCAACAGCTCAATTCTGAAGTTTAAAAATACAGGATAATATTCTATTGAAAGTGTCATTAACATTAACATATGTTGGAATGGGCGATCCAAGATGGCGGATTTTGAGTGTCTGGTTCTGTTAACAACTCGCTTTGTTTCCTAAATACTTATCTTCTTTACTTACCATATGGGTAAGAAGCGTATGGGAGTGCAAAGCGTTCAACCCCAGTAGTATCCAGCCAGATGGATTCATTTTTGTGTTGGGCCAAGGCAGTAGCAGTTTCAACTCCAGAGGGCTTGCGTGGGGTGTTGCTGGTTGAAGGAGGGGCAGTGATACCCTTAGAGCTGGAAGTGTCTCTGTTTCCAGAGCAACAATTTCTCCCGTTAATACCGTGAGCGAGCCATACTCCAGAACTGAGTGTTTCAGGCTCTTAGAGGAGGCTCTTGTGAAGCTCAGAGTTGCTGGTGGTTCGGAGCAGGAGATCAACATGGCAGGGGGATTGCAGCAAGCAGTGGAGGTGGCTCTATCTCTGGGGATGGACCAGGACACAAGTAAGCTTTCAGTTCCTTTGGCTGCAACTCCTGGGATAGCTGTTCCTTTGGCTTCAACACTGGTGAGACCTTTTACTCACGAGACTTTGTAGGAAGGCATATTACATTTGGAGCAATCTTTCTCAGGTTGAGTGGGAACTTTGTTGCAAAACGTAGAGAGAGTTTCTCAACAACAAGGCTCAGTGCAAGTGGATATAGGAGTTTTAAAGAGGAGAATCTTCGATACAGAAAAAAATGTTAAAGATTGTAATCAGAAAGAAGTAGCAGTAGTTAAAGATACAGTATGTCTGTGGTACACTGGAGATTAGAAGTAGAGAATGACATGGGAGTGGGTAATCACGGTAAAACTGCAGGAATGTGAAAAAATTGTAAAGTTTTACTAAGGGTGCAAATAGAGGTTATTTCCCCGCCCCACAGGAGCAGTAATAACCCCTGCACCCGCGGTAAAACGGATGCCTACCTTTTTCTCATCCTCTGTCCCTTCCTTACAAGTCTGGTGTTGCTCGCTCGCTGTCCCTCCCCCCACCGCCTACTGCCGCCTCTGGGTCCTGTGTCGCACACGCCCCTCCTGCAAGCTCCGGTGTCACGCCTCTACCTCTCTGCTGTGCTCCCGCTGCAGCCTTTCCATCTTCCGGGCTGCTGGCAGTGTTAGCAATGTAAGCGCGCTGCCTTTGTGCAGCCCGGAAGCCTTCTCTCTATTGTGACTTCCCGGAAGATGGAAAGGCTGCAGCGGAAGCATAGCGGAGAGGTGGAGGTGTGACACCGGTGCTTGCAGAGGGGGGAGGGAGAGTGCGACACAAGACCCGGCAGTGGCAGCGGGGGGGGGGGGGGGGAGGCAGGGGGGAGAGCGAGCAACACTGGACTTAGAGGGAGGGAGGAGGGTAACACTGGAGCTTGTGGGAATGGAAGGAGAGAGGAAGGGAAAGTGACACCAACTCTGTGGTGGGGGGGGGGGGAGGCAGGAAGATTGGGAGAGCAATACCAAACTTGGGAGGGGGAGGGAGGGAAAGCGACACAAGACCGAGGGGGGAGGGAAAGCGACACCAGACTTTGTAGAAGGAGGGGCAGGGTGGTATGGAGGGGAAACAACACCAGACTTTGTGGAGGAGGAGAGGGAGGGAAAGCAACACCAGACCTTGGAGGGAAGGAAGGAGGGAGGGAGGGCGAGTGACACAACCTTGCAAGGGGGGAGAGGAAGGAAGGGCATGGGATATAGGGCCATGGAAGCAAGGGAATGAAAGAGAGACAAGGATGGAGCTGGGGACTGATAGGATGATGAGATCCAGTAGAGGATAGATGAGGGCTAACCATACAAACTAAAAAAAAAAAAAAAATATATATATATATATATGTATTTATATAAATAACTCAAAGGCAAATTATAAATACTAAATACAATTATAAATACTAAATACAAAGGTGACACCCTTAACATAAACATAATAAAACTTAGATGTTTCTTCCTTTCTTTTCCCCCTTTTTCTCACCTGATGATGCTTTTTCTGATTCTGAGATGCCTATCTTGTGGTACACATCATCCAGATAGTACATTTCACATACATACATACATACATATGCATACCTAATGTTGGTTGATTATAGGGTGTTCACTGAGAACATTGGGTGCTACATCCATTGGGCAAACGTTTTCAGGTAAAATAGCTGTCACATATTTCATATTTAACAGCTATATTTTCTGGGTCTCATTACCTGTTTAAGAGCCACATAGTATGTATAAGGATTTGCTCAACCTGTTAATGCAGGCCATGAGCATTTTGAAGATTTCCTCTCCGGAGGACGTCTCTCCCTCAGCCCCTGTTGGCTCCGCCATTATGCTGGGGACGAAGCGCCCGCCTAGAACCTTCCACGTGCATGATGCCATGCACACCTTAATTTCGGCTCAATGGGATGTAAGTGGCTAGGGCTATGTCCCGCCTCTATCCTTTGCCTGAAAGTGAGCGTGAGGCCTTTGTTTGGCCTACCGTGGATTCTTTAATCACTGCGGTGACTAAGAAAACGGCATTGCCGGTGGAAGGTGGCACGGCACTAAAGGACGCCCAAGACAGAAGATTGGAAGCGGCTTTAAGGTCGTCCTTCGAGGCGGCTGCCTTAAGTTTGTAGGCCTCAGTTTGCGGCTCCTATGTGGCCAGGGCGTGCCTGACGTTGGTGCAGCGAGCTTCCCCCTCGGATCCTTCCTTGAGGGCTGACTGGCCGGCCCTGGAATCGGGCTTGGCTTATTTGGCAGACTTACTGTATGATGTCTTGAGAGCCTCGGCTAAAGGCATGGCTCAGACAGTCTCTGCGCGGCGCTGGCTTTGGCTGAAACATTGGTCTGCGGACCACGCCTCTAAGTCCCGCCTGGCTAAGTTACCTTTTAAAGGCAAGCTGCTCTTTGGGGTCGAGCTGGACAAAATCGTGACCGATCTCGGCACGTCTAAGGGCAAGAGGTTACCAGAGGTCAGGGCTCGGGCCAGTGCTCGCCCCGGGATCTCCAGAGGACGGTTTCAAGAAGCCAGTCGGTACCGCCCGGGCAAGTCGGGCTCCTCTGCCCCCTCTTCCTTCAAAGGGAACTTCTCCCCCAAGCAGCATTCCTTTCGCAGAGACCGCCATCCCGGAGGTACGCCCTCCGGTCCTCCCCCAGGGCCTCGTACCCAATGACGGGGTCTTGGTCCATGGCCCAGTGCAGATTGGAGGACGGCTGTCCTCGTTTCTGGGCGAGTGGACCAAAGTAACTTCAGACGCTTGGGTGCTGGAAGTCATCAGAGACGGCTACAAGCTAGAGTTCTGCCGACCCTTAAGAGACGGGTTTGTACTCTCTCCCTGCAAGTCTCCGGTCAAAGCTGTGGCAGTGCAGCAGACCTTGGACAACCTGATCCGCCTGGGTGCGGTCGTTCCGGTGCCAGAAAATCAGCTTGGCAAGGGACGTTACTCCATTTACTTTGTGGTACCAAAGAAAGAAGGTTCTGTCCGGCCTATCCTCGACCTCAAAGGGGTCAATTGGGCCTTGAAAGTGCGGCACTTTCGCATGGAGACTCTCCGCTCTGTTATAGCGGCAGTGAAGGCAGGAGAGTTCTTGGCTTCCTTGGACATCAAGGAAGCGTACCTGCATATTCCCATCTGGCCTCCTCATCAACGCTTTCTGCGTTTTGCAGTCCTGGGACGACACTTCCAGTTCAGAGCCCTCCCTTTCGGGTTGGCTACTGCTCCGCGGACCTTTTCCAAAGTAATGGTGGTCATCGCGGCCTTCCTGCGAAAGGAAGGGAGTACAAGTCCATCCTTATCTGGACGACTGGTTGATCCGAGCCCCCTCTTATGCAGAGTGCGGCAAAGCTGTGGACCGGGTAGTTGCTCTTTTGAGCTCCCTGGGATGGATCATCAACTGGGAGAAGAGCCAGCTGCGCCTGACTCAGTCCCTGGAGTATCTGGGAGTTCGATTCGACACCCAAGTGGGCAGAGTGTTCCTGCCAGACAATCAGATTGTCAAACTTCAGGCTCAGGTGGACCAGTTCCTAGTAGCCTCCCCTCTTCGGGCTTGGGACTATGTGCAGCTGTTGGGCTCTATGACGGCCACGATGGAAGTAGTGCCTTGGGCCAGGGCTCATATGAGACCACTACAACACTCTCTGCTGCAGCGCTGGACTCCGATGTCGGAGGATTATGCTGTGCGCCTTCCCTTGGACCCAGCAGTGCGCAAGGCGCTGAGCTGGTGGATGCAGACAGACAAGTTGTCTGCGGGAATGCCTCTGGTGACCCCGGAGTGGATTGTCGTCACGACGGACGCCTCTTTGTCGGGCTGGGGAGCCCACTGCTTGGGAAGGACAGCGCAGGGGCTCTGGTCTCCTGCAGAGGCAAAGTGGTCTATCAACCTCCTGGAACTCAGAGCCATTCGGTTGGCGCTTTTGGAGTTCATCCCGGTACTGGCGTTGAAGCCAGTACGGGTCCTGTCGGACAATGCCACGGCTGTGGCCTATGTCAACCGCCAGGGAGGTACCAAGAGCGCCCCTCTAGCCAAGGAGGCCATGAATCTATGCCAGTGGGCGGAAGCGAACCTGGAACAGCTGTCAGCGGCCCACATTGCCGGAGTCATGAATGTCAAGGCGGACTTTCTCAGTCGCCATACCTTGGAGCCCGGAGAGTGGCAGCTATCTGCTCAGGCGTTCTTGGACATCACGAAGCGCTGGGGCCAGCAGAGCCTAGATCTGATGGCGTCATCGGCCAATTGCCAAGTGCCGCGCTTTTTCAGCAGAGGACGGGACCCTCGATCCCTGGGAGTAGATGCTCTTCTCCAACAGTGGCCGACACAAGAGCTTCTCTATGTGTTCCCGCCCTGGCCCATGTTGGGCAGGGTGCTAGACCGGGTGGCAAAGCATCCGGGCCGGATAATCCTGGTGGGTCCGGATTGGCCCAGACGTCCCTGTTATGCGGACTTGATCAGGCTCTCAGTCGACGATCCTCTGCGGCTGCCAGTGGAGCAGGGCCTGTTACATCAGGGTCCCGTGGTGATGGAGGATCCCTCCCCCTTTGGTCTTACGGCCTGGCTATTGAGCGGCAGCGTCTGAGAAAGAAGGGCTTCTCAGACAAGGTCATCGCCACTATGCTGAGAGCGAGGAAGCGCTCTACTTCTACTGCTTACGCCAGGGTTTGGCGTATCTTTGCAGCGTGGTGTGAAGCAGGCTCACTTTCTCCCTTCACTGCTCCAATTTCTTCAGTGTTGGCGTTCCTGCAAGAAGGTCTGGAGAAAGGCCTGTCGCTCAGTTCCCTTAAAGTCCAGGTAGCGGCTCTGGCTTGCTTCAAGGGCCGCCTGAAGGGTGTTTCCCTGGCTTCGCAGCCAGATGTGGTGCGCTTTCTCAAGGGAGTTAATCACCTGCGCCCTCCTCTGCACTCAGTGGTGCCTGCGTGGAATCTCAACCTGGTGCTAAGAGCATTGCAGAAGCCGCCTTTTGAACCCTTGTCGAGGGCATCTCTGAAAGACCTGACGTTGAAAGCAGTCTTTTTGGTGGCTATCACTTCAGCCAGAAGAGTTTCCGAGCTCCAGGCACTCTCATGTCGAGAGCCTTTTCTGCAGTTCACTGAGGCAGGAGTGACTATTCGCACAGTGCCTTCCTTCCTGCCCAAGATTGTTTCTCGCTTCCATGTGAATCAGCAGCTCTGTCTCCCTTCCTTTCGTAGGGAGGACTACCCAGAGGAATACTCTGCTCTCAAATATCTGGATGTGAGACGTGTCATCATCAGATACTTGGAAGTGACCAATGATTTCCGGAAATTGGATCATCTGTTTGTCCTGTTTGCAGGTCCTCGTAAGGGTCTGCAGGCTGCTAAGCCTACAGTGGCAAGATGGGTCAAGGAAGCCATTGCAGCGGCTTATGTGGCCGCGGGGAAGGTGCCGCCTATCCAGCTGAAGGCTCACTCCACTAGAGCTCAGGCGGCCTCGATGGCAGAGGCCGGGTCCGTCTCCTTGGAAGAGATTTGCAAGGCGGCAACTTGGGCTTCGGCCCATACCTTCTCCAGGCATTACCGCTTGACTGTGGCTGCTCGGGCGGAGGCCCGGTTTGGAGCTTCAGTGTTGCGGTCAGGGATTTCAATGTCCCGCCCTGGGTGAGTACTGCTTCGGTACATCCCACCAGTCTATGGATTGATCAGCATGATGATATGGAAGGTAAAATTATGTATCATACCTGATAATTTTCTTTCCATTAATCATAGCTGATCAATCCATAGTCCCTCCCAGATATCTGTATTGGTTATATTCTGGTTGCATTTCAGGTTCAAGTTTAGTCTTCAGTTCCTGTTCAGGAGGACTTCGTGTTCAAGTTTTTCAATGGATTCTTCAAGAGTTGAGACGAATTTTTGTTACAGTGAGCTGCTGCATTACTCTCCCCTCCGTTTTACGGGGCTGGATTGAGACTTAAATTCTGCCGGCACTCCCTCCCGCTTCGTGCGGCAGTAGGGCAGCTTTGTTCCCCTCCCGCTTCGGCGGTGTTAGGGTCAGTCAGCTCCTCCCGCGGTTGCAGGATAAGCCAGATCCCCCCGCATCGGCGGGTGTGGTGTCCCTCCCCCGCTCCGCGGGGATGAGCTGGACGGATTCCCCTCCCCCACTTGTGTGGGGATGAGCTCGGTTAATTCCCCTCCCCCGTTTCGGCGGTGGTGAGCTGGGCAGAGTGTCCCTTTGTGGGTGTAATTCTCTAAGTGCTGAGTCCTGCGGATGGAGCTTGGATATCGACATACTGAGGAGTTTCCGGCAGCACATGACCACATATAGGGAGGCAAAAGGATTGCTCTCTATCTCCACCTGCTGGTAGATGGACACAACCCACCAGTCTATGGATTGATCAGCTATGATTAATGGAAAGAAAATTATCAGGTATGATACATAATTTTACCTTAGTCAAGCTTGTTTTCGTACCTTGTATCCTGTATGAGAATCCTGAACCTACCCTGTTTCAGCATTCTATACCCTGTGTAAGTATCCTGAGTCCTGTATCCTGAATCCTGTTTTGGTCAAGCTTTATTTGTATCCTGCTCCGTCCTGTAAGTCCTGCAGGCCACCCCGCACCTAGGAGCTCAACCTCTAGGGAACGGTGGTCAGCACAGGTGAAGTCCGGTTGCTGTAGTCCTGTTTGTCCAGTCCTGGTTGGGGAATTTTGCCTGCTGCTGCTCCTCGACAGTAGCCCAAGGGCTCAGGACGTTCCAGTGTCCGACAGCCTGAGACCGTGACAGGGCCCTTTTACTATGTCGAAGTAAAAAAATGGCCTGTGCTAGTTTTGGCATGTGCTGGGCCATTTTTTTTACTATGGTGGGAAAAAAGCCAATGGGACAGTAAATGACCGTTTGCTAATATTAAATTTAGCATGTAGCTGTTTACTGCCTGAGCTCTTACTGCCACCTATTTTGAAGGCAACAAGGGCTCACAAGCTACTTGTGCGGTAATCGGGCAGTATGCAGTATGTAGTCACGCTGCCAATTACCGCTGGGAAGCCCCCCCCCCCTCCCCCACGGTAGAAAATAGAAAATTATTTTCTACCACAGGAAACTGTGCACGCCAACTTTGGAACAACTGGTGGATGCCTATGCTAATCTGGTGGTAGTGTCCATTTGGCATGCGGTACCCCCGCAGTAGCCCTACCTTTTCTTAGTAAAAGGGCCACTTGGTTCCCCATATTCGCTATTTATAGCACTTTGATTCATGTTGTTTGGTTTAAAAAAAAAAGTCTCCAGTGTGGTCATGACATAATTTAAGCTTTTGTATTTTCAATTTTCACTTTGCATTTGTAATTTACATGTGCTCTTCACATCTAAGTTTTGTGTTTAAGGGTTTCACCTTTGTATTTAATATTTATAATTTGTCTTTTAATTATTATTAGTTTGTATGGTGTTTATGAAATTTTGAATTTATTTGTAACTGTCAAGTAGATACTTATTGAAGGACTTTAGTGCACCGTTGACTGTTTTTATCATCTGCACTGCTTTATGTACTGGAATAATAAAATCACCTGACTACAAAGGTAGGAAATATGATTTTATTTTCAGTTTAGTGATTGAATTATGTTGATGTTGAAAATTTACATCTGTCAGCTTTATTTTGCACTGTATAGGAGGACATGCTTTTCTTTCTTATTTCTCTGGTGTTGCACGACATGCAGAGTCTGGTATCTCTGCTTTCAGTTTTTGTTTGCATACATAGAGGCGTATTTTCAAAGAACTTAGACTTACAAAGTTCCATAGTAACCTATGGAACTTTGTAAGTCTAAGTGCTTTGAAAATGAGCCCCATAGTAACATAGTAGATGACGGCAAAGAAAGACCTGTACGGTCCATCTAGTCTGCCCAACATGATAAACTCATATGTGCTACTTTATATGTATACCTGACCTTGATTTGCATCTGCCATTTTCAGGGCACAGACCGTAGAAGTCTGCCCAACCACTAGCCCCTCCTTCCAACCATCGGTGCTGCCACCCAATCTCTGCTAAGCTTCTAAGGATTCATTCCTTATGAATAGAATTTCTTTGTGTATCCCACGCATTTTTGAATTCCGTTACCGTTTTCATCTCTACCACCTCCCGTGGGAGTGCATTCCAAATATCCACCACTCGCTCCGTGAAAAACTACTTCCTGACATTTTTTCTTGAGTCTGCCCCCCCTTCAGCCTCATTTCATGTCCTCTAGTTCTACTGCCTTCTCGTTTCTGGAAAAGATTTGTTTGCAGATTAATACCTTTCAAATATTTGAACGTCTGTATCATATAACCCCTGTTTCTTCTTCTCTCCAGGGTATAGGTATACATGTTCAGGTCAGCAAGCCTCTCCTCATACGTCTTGTAACGCAAATCCCATACCAGCTTTGTAGCTTTTCTTTGCACCACTTCAATTCATTTTACATCCTTAGGAAGATACGGCCTCCAAAACTGAACACAATACTCCAGGTGGGGCCTCACCAAAGACTTGTACAGGGGCATCAACACCTCCTTTCTTCTGTTGGTCACACCTCTCTCTATAGAGAGCCTAGCAACCCTCTGGCAGCGGCCACCACCTTGTTACACTGTTTTGTCGCCTTCAAATACTTATCACCCTAAGATCCCTCTCCCTGTCTACATATCAGACTCTCAGTGCCTAACACATACGTCTCCCGTGAATTTCTACTCCCTAAGGCCCTCATGATCCAAAGCCCAGCACTGTTCCAAACAGCGCCCTAAAAATAGCACCGGGACAGCGCAGGGCTTTTCTGCATCGATGATCAAAGATAATGCATGCAAATCTAAGCAGCGCTATTATCTTTGATTATCATGTTGAAGTGCGGGAGAATTGCGCCCGAGCATGCGCTCAGCACAATCCTCTCGCACTTGTTTGACAGGTCTGGGCTGTCAAAAGCCCAAACCTGTCAAACAGCTTGCCGAGGCCCGAACAACGAGGGCTGGAGCGCCGGTGTGTCTCCAGCCCCCCCCCCCCAAATCCCCAGAAAACGTTGTGGCCGCCGCTGGCCAAACCCTCTCCTACCCAGCGACGGGGGGGGGGGGGGGGCTGGAGGTCCGGTGGGTCACCAGCCCCCCAAACCCCCAGAAATCCTTGAGTGGCCACCTCCGGCTAAAGGTTCACACACCCTCACATTAGACGGGGGGGGGGGGGCTGGAGGTCCACTCCAACTCCTCCCCCCCCCCCCAGCGTTGTCCTTTGACTACCTGGTGGTCCGTGGTGACAACCCCCCCTCCCGGCCCCCCTACCTTTTGTTGGAGGAGGGACGCCGCATGCCTGCCTCCCTTCTCTTCCAGTCGATGCCGCTTCAAAATGGCAGCGCCCAGCCCCGCCCATTGCATCCTGGGAGGGTGGTTGGATGGGAGGGTGGGAGAACCTTTGGCCGGAGGCGGCCACTCAAGAATTTCTGGGAGTTTGGGGGGCTGGTGACCCACCGGACCTCCAGTCCTCCCCCCCGCCCCCCCCCCCCCCCCCCCCCCCGTCGCTGGGTGGAAGAGCCTTTGGCCGGAGGCGGCCACTTCACCATTTCTGGGGGTTTGGGGGGGGCTGGAGACCCACCGGATCTCCAGCCCTCCCTGAACATGGGGGGGGGGGGGTGGGATCGTCGGGGGGACCGGAGGTCCACCGGACCTCCAGCCCCCTGTTTGCGTTTGCTTTGGGGGGGAACGGGGGCCTGCCAGCATGCCTTTGCATGCTGGACAGGGCTCACCATTCCTCCCCAATGATCCGCAAAGTCTAACGCCAGCTCGGAGCTGGCGTTGATTTTGCCGCAGCCAGCGACCCAATCTTTGGCGCGCTGGACGCTGATCATTGGGGATGAATGCGTTTGCAAGCTAATTGCGCTAGTAACCCTGTTTAGCATGCATTTGCATGCTACTTGCGCTAAGAGCCCTCGAGTGCGTTGTTAACAGCCTCTAGTGCTGGAGTTTGCTTTTGATCATGAGGGCCTGAGTGCATCACTTTGCATTTCTTTGCATTGAATTTGCATTAGATGTGGATCCCACTGCACGTCTTCAAGTAGATATTAAGGAATTTCTACAAGCAGCGAATTTTGGAGGCACTATATCCCTAAAAGAGTTCCAATATTTGTATATGGTATATCCACGTGTTCCACAGATTAGATTTGTGTCTAAGATCCACAAGACACTACATAATCCGTCAGGTAGACCAATAATGGCTAGCATTGGGTCGATTAATGTGCCATTGTCCCAATTTTTAGACTTCCATCTACAATCATGTGCCCTGACAGCCCCATCTTATGTGAAGGATTCTACACTTTTTATCACTATGCTTAATTGCCTGCCTAATACCGATGCCCCAGTCACATTAGCAACTATGGATGTGAGGTCCTTATACACAGAGATGCAGCAAGAGGCATTGTGCTTGATAGATGAGCATCTGCAAACTTGGTGATTTATCAGGAGACAAGGTAGCCCTCCTTAACCGGATAGCGAGACAAGTGATTTTAGGTTTCAACAGTTTTTATTAATGAAGCACAAAAATGGTGTTTACATAATGTAAATATCACTACAATCAACCAACATACATTAAGTACGATAATTGTGCGATATTACTCATCTCCATTAATCTTTTAACTTTATCCCCCCCCTTTTATGTTACTAATAGCTAACATTTATTCAACAGGATCTATTAACAACAATTTATCAACAACCCTTTCCCCCCCCCCCATCTCTTCCCTTCTACCAATTGGCATCATATATTCAAATGCATTAACCCCCGAAGTATAACCACTTTCAGGTGTCAGCTTTACATTGCACAATCGAAAGCATTGAATTAAAATCAAACAAAAATGTGGGAACTTACTCCCCTCTGCGAGAGAGCCAGAGGGCCTGTGTTCTGATGGCCCTCCTACCCCTCCCCGGAAGATGTCTGAAACAGACTGGAAAAGGGCTAATATACCTCCAAATGGACTCCCCCCCCCCCCCACTACCCCCCCTCCTAGGTCTACTCTACTGTTCTTTCCCAGTTCCTAAAAGGTAGTAAGAAAAGTCTCTATTCTCATTCAGTTTCCATTAGTTGCCGAGGGAAGCTTAGACAATGCTCCAAGCTTATTAATAATATGACTCCTCGCCCTGTGAGACAATGTGTTAATATATCCTTCCCAGGTAAGGTAAAAGTTGCTTTGTGTCTTAAGGTTAAGCAGAGAGTCCTGGAGCTCCATCATAAGTAAGTCATGTAAGCGATTCCTCCATTGCCAAAAAGAGGGGCTCAATTCTTATGTCCAATTAACAAGTATGCACTTCATGCCCACCAAAAAAGCCTTATGGGCCATTACATTCTGGTATCTCGTACCCCCCTCCACTGGAGAGTGGCAGCCCAACAGAATACTTGTAGGCTGCTGATTAACCGTCTTCCCTCCTATCCTTTCTAAAAACTTAACTATCCTAGTCCAAAAAGCTGTTATAGCTGAGCACTTCCAGAAAGCATGGTAGAAGTTATTGTCTGGCGCACCACAACGTCTACATTGGGCCGATTCTATATACCCCATTTGACACAGCCGAGACTGAGAGGTGTATGCCCTATATATCACTCTGACCTGGCATTTTCGAAGGTTTGCGTTTTGCGTCCATTTCAAGACTCCTCTCCAACCCTTCAACAAGTCTCTCGGGGTGATCCCTCTTTGTGTGTCTGCTGTCCACTTTGCTGCCACTCATGTGAGATCTCCCTGTGGCCGAGCCAGTAGCAGCCTTTTATGTAGTATGGATATCGAAATAGGATCCTCTGATACCATCTCGAATAGTTCCCCCATCTTAGTGGTCAGATCAACACCAAGTGCTGCTCGGGGGAGTGAAGCTATATAGTGTCTAAGCTGTTCGTATGCAAAACATACCCCCCAATCTGCTGTGTCTAGCTGTAACTCGGCCATTGTTTTAAGGTTACCACTGGGCTCCAACCAATAGTGTAAAAGTATATTTCCCCCCTCTCCCCAGGATCTCAATATAGGATTTTTATCTCCCGGGCGAAACGCCTCATTCCCTTGGAGGGGTAGTAATCTACTACATCTAGGATCGAAGGACAACAGCCTAGCCAGGTCCTTCCATATGGCTTTTAAGGGCCATACTAAAACACTTTGTAGGCAGGTCCTTCAGTGCCCCATGTAAGACATACATCAGGTTTAAGGGGCTACACCTCGCTTTTTATATCTCTAACGGGGTATAATCCTCCCTTTGCAGATACCAGTTCCCTAAATGGCGCAATAAACATGCTATGTTATAGCGTTTAATGTCCGGCACTCCCATCCCCCCACTTCTCCAAGGCCTCACCAATTGTGAAAACCGTATCTGGGGTCTTTTCCCAGCCCACAAAAATTTGGAGAGCAGTTTTTGTAAAGATCTCACTTCCTGGTGTTTGAGGTACAATGGGATTGTTTGTAAAAAGTATAGCCACTTAGGGAAAAGCACCATATTAAACAAGGAGATGCGGCCCACCAACGATATCGGTAGTCCTACCCATCTTCCCAATGTTCTCTTGGTGTCTTCTAGCAAGTATTCTACATTAGCACTATATAGCTGCTTGGGGTCTTTGGTAAGCTGGATCCCTAGGTATTTAAACGTACCCCCCACTCTTTTAAGTGGACAACATAAACTTTCCCATTGTTCCTCTCTCATGTGAAGTGTCATAACCTCAGATTTGTCTAGATTGAGACGAAAGCCAGAGTAATCTCCAAATTCAGCAAAAATGTCCAGTAGGGACGGCAAGGACACCTGGGGGTCCTGTATTATAGTTAAGAGGTCGTCAGCAAAAGCTGAGATCTTAAAGGAAGTTTGCTGTATCTGTACCCCTCTCACCTCCTCCATACTCTGGATATCTCTAATAAGAGGGTCAAGCACCAACACAAAAAGAAGGGGCAAGAGGGGACATCCCTGTCGGGTACCCCTGGCAATCCTGAATGTTTCCGAAGCCTGCCCATTTACCCATAACTCTGCAGTAGGTCCTTGGTACAGAGTTTCTATGGCATGTAGGAAAAACCCTTCCATCCCAAATGCCCTCAGGTTGGCAAACATAAAATCCCAATTAACCCGGTCAAATGCCTTTTCGGCATCAAAACTAATTATTAAGGGCGGGGTTGATGATTCATGTAGGCTTTCCAATGCTCCCAAAATCTGTCTCATATTGCAAGCTACTGATCTTTCTCGTACGAAGCCCACCTGAGACTCCTCCACTATCTCCGGCAGGATCCGTGCCAGTCTGTTTGCCAGAATCTTTGCCAGTAATTTTGTTTCAAAAGAAAGCAAAGAGATAGATCTATATGAATTGGCTAAAAGTGGGTCGCGACCTGGTTTTAACAAGATTATGATTTGTGCTTTCCTTAAAGACTCTGGTAGTCCCCCCATCTCTATACATCTATTGAAAACCTCTGTCAGGCAAGGTACAATATCTGAGCTAAGAAGCTTATAAAACTCAGAGGAGAGTCCATCCACTCCTGGAGATTTGTGCAATGGGCTGGCACATATACCCCAGTTCACCTCGTCTTCTGTTATTAATCTATTAAGGCTGCTTTGTTGCGTCTCTGTGATCTGGGGAAATGACTGTCCTGCAAAATAACACTCTGCTTGAAGCCCCTGATCCTCTGGAGGGGAATATAAAGTTTCATAAAACTGCCGGAATACTTCATTCACACCCTCCAGAGTATGCTGAATACCCCCCTGTGTATCCCTGATTTGTGACACATATCTTGAGCCACCCGCTTGCTTCAACAGTCGTGTCAACAATTTCCCTTGCTTATTTGCATATTTGTATAACTGATAACGATAATAAAAATTTGATTTTTTTGGCTTTGGCATGTATTAACTGGTTCAAAGGCAACTGAGCCTCCAATAGCCTTGATTTATTTAAGGGCGTTGGGTTAGTTCCAAATCTCTGGCATGCTTGCCCCACTACCTTCCCCATCCTGTCTGTCTCTGCCTCTCTGGATCTTTTCTTATAGGAATGATATGAAATTATGGCTCCTCTCAGCACGGCCTTGGCCGCTTCCCAAAATAGTATCGGGTCTACATGGTAGCTATTCTCATTAAACTCGGAGTATTCTTTCCATTGAGATTGTATATAGGAAGCAAATTGTGGGTCGTAAAACAATTCTTTGGGAAATCGCCACCTAGCCCTCTGGGTTCTATCCCCTCCACACCCAATTGTAATCCACACAAAAGCGTGGTCTGATACCTGTGTCGGCCCTATCTCTGCCTGTTGTAGCGAAGGAGTCCTATTTGCCGAAACCAGGATATAGTCAATTCGGGATAGTGTGTCATGAGCCCTAGATAAGTGAGTATAATCCCTCTCTCCCGGGTGGTACAGGCGCCATGCGTCTACTAGATCTAACATAGAGCACAGCCGTGGGACTCCCTTTGTCAAATTCACAGGCCCTATTCTGGAGGCTCCAGTGCTATCCAATAACGGGTCATAGACTGAATTAACGTCCCCCCCCCCCATAATTATAGGCATCTGGTCAAAGGAGTGCACATGTCTCACCAGGGTCTGGTAAAACCTCTTGTCATATTGGTTCGGTGCATATACATTAATTAGTAAGAAAGCGTGATTGTTCACATGGGCTTCTAAGAAAACATATCTTCCTAGCGGATCTGCAATTACCCGTTTTTTAGTGATATGAAGCCCTTTGCGGAATAAGATAATAACTCCCGCCTTTCTATTTGGTGACGGGCTTTCCACATAGTCTCCCACCCACCATTTACATAACTTCTTGTGTTCTATTGCTGTTAAGTGTGTCTCCTGTAGCATTGCTATATGTGCCTTTTGTCTATTTAAAGTCTGTAAAATCTTACTTCTTTTGATTGGGGAGGAAATACCCCCCACATTCCAAGATATGAACTTAACCATATCCTGTCCAAATTGGCTCACATATGTTGTTAAACCTATAGTAAAGAGAGAGGTGTCCCGGCCTACACCTCCCTCTGCTTCTTTGTTTACTCTGGCACTTCCTAGTTGTCTTCTCCTACCCCATTTACAAGCCATGTTCGAGCAGACCTTCTCCCCACCCCCTCCCCTATTCCCCCACTCCCCTCCCCTCCCCCCCAAGAATTCCCTTCCACCCCCTCCAATCTTTAGTCCCTTGAGTTCCAACAGGGAACTCATCACGTATTAGTGTCCTTTCCCCCTCTATTTCAGTTATCCATCTGCTCCATGGGGAATACCCCAACATGTGGAACTTATGCCTGTCTCCGTTTATTGAGACCGGGTGTTTACCTTGTACCCCCCTGTCCAATTACTCCCTTGGGACAAAGGTTTAGGTATGGAGATTTAGTCTCTAATCATACTTAGCAGTCTTCCAGTCCCATGTCTCAAAGTCTCTATCAACTCACTTATCCCGTCAAAGACTTTCTTCTGTTAAACGCCATCTTTTCGACATCAGGTTGCAGATTCCTGTGCAATGCTGTTAAGGAATTTTTTTAGCTGCTGACACCTCTTCAAAGAGTTTCTCTCCTCCCTCGTACTGAACCTTCAGTTTGGCAGGATAAATCAGTGCAAACCTGATTTTCTTCTCATGTAAAGCCGCGCACACGGGCGCAAACTCCGCCGCAGCTACACGTGCTGAATAGTCCTGGAAGCAAAGGATCCGTTGGCCTTCATGACGAAGCTCTCCTCCGGCCCTCACAGCCTGCAATATCGCCTGTTTGTGGCCGTAGTGAAGAATCTTCATTATCACCGCCCGCGGTCTCGCCGCGCCTTGGCGCCTCGGCCCCAGCCGATGTGCTCTCTCGATGCGCAGCGGGCCCGGTAGGTTATTCAGTTTTAATGTGCTCTGAAGCCAGGTTTCTAGAAAACTCCCCAGCTCTGAGTCCTTTATTTGTTCCGGGAGCCCAATTAGTCGTAAATTATTACGACGAGACCTGTTCTCTAGGTCGTCTAGTTTGTTTTCTAGCTCTACGATTTTCTTCTGTAGGGCCTCCACAGGTTGTTCGGATGTCACTGCTCGGTCTTCCAGGTCACTGATCCGCTGTTGCATGTGGTCCAGGTCGAGGTGGAACCCGTCAAGCCGTTCATGGGCGGATTTTGCGCGATCAAACAACGCTTCCAATTTTTTATCGAGGGCCGCCTCTATCGCAGCTGTCACCTCCGCAGTAATTTCTGCCGTCCATACCGAGCAAACGCTCGAATTTGGCGATTGCTGTCCGGGCGCCATCTTGGATTCTGCGATCTTGCCTTTCTCTTTATCTTTTCTAAGCATTTTTGCTGCCATTCTTCTTAGTCAAGGCTAGCGGGCAAATTCCACCCGGTCTCCAAGTTGTTAGGCTGGCGATACAAAAGTTCGTTTTTCCCCTTTGAGACTGATAATAGCGTTAGATGATGGGGGAATCGCAGGAGCTCAGTTCCAACGCGACTTCACTCCTGCATCACACCACGTGATCTATGAGACAAGTGATTTTAAACAATTACTTCTGTTTTGAGGATCAGTATTTTTTGCAAGTGAGCGGAGTAGCCATGGGCGCCACGGTAGCCTCCACAGTGGTGTGTTTGTACATGGCACGTTTTGAGCATAAATTTGTGTACACATCTAGATTTGCTAAATATGTCACTATGTGGAAATGCTTCATAGATGACATATTTATGGTGTGGAATGGCAATGATGAAGACTTAACACAATTTTTAAAAGAACTGGACTCCAGTGTCCCCAATATCTCCTTTGAGACCAAGACATCAAATAGCACCGCTAATTTCCTGGATATGAAGATCGACATAGAACAAGGGAATATGCATACCCAGATTTACAGAAAACCAATGGACACGAACGCTATTTTACATTATCACAGCTTCCACCCTAGTTCTCAGAAGAACGGTATCCCTGCGGGGCAATTCTTGCACATCAGGAGAATATGTCAAACGAGGCCACTATATGACCATCATGCTGGAGCACTATATCAGAGGTTACGCAGTAGGGGATATCCCAGTAAAGTACTGAAGAAGGCAAGGAAGAGGGATAGGAATGCGGAACGTGACTGGCTGTTAAACCCCCATAATGATCCGTTTGAAGTGGATCGGATGGTGTGTGTTTTACCCTTTTCGTCTTTAACCAAGCAGATTATAGACATAATAACATAGTAACATAGTAGATGATGGCAGAAAAAGACCTGCACGGTCCATCCAGTCTGCCCAGCAAGATAATTTTACGTGTGCTACTTTTTGTGTATACCTTACCTTGATTTGTATCTGCCATTGTCAGGGCACAGACCGTATAAGTCTGCCCAGCACTAGCCCTGCTTCCCAACCACCAGCCCCGCCTCCCACGACCGACTCTGCCTCCCAATCTTGGCTACGCTTCTGAGGATTTAGCAGGGATTCAACCGTGTTGTACAGGATACCTTAAAAAATCATTAAGTTGAAATAGGAGAACTGGGCACCCATGTAGCGACTGTGGAGGAGTTGCTACACGAGGAATGAGCTCAATGCAGGGCAAAATGAATTCAAGAGTCCTACCTTGGAACAAAGTTTCCTGACAAGTAATGAATTTAGATTTTTGAATTTTAAAACTCCTCAAATACCTATCTTCTACGTTGTCCAGAAAGTGAATAAGCACTCTCAGCGTCCCCTGAGACTGCCCATTGTGTCCTCTCATAACTCTTTGATTGAACAATTATGTAAATATGTAGATTGTTTCTTTAGACATTTGGTTCCCTTATGTACTTCATATATAAACGGTAGGACTCATTTCCTTAACTGTTTGAATTCCATTATTTCTTACATGAAGTAGAAATGTTGCGCCAATACAGACAACGATGGACTCACTGGTATATTGAAGCATTCAAGTCCGTATATTCCAAGATTATTCAGTTGCCTTGATGGACAAGCGCAAGCAATTTCCTCCTCTGTGCACAACCCTCACTGAGTGTAAGATACCCTGCAGTGCTAAAAGTTTGTTAGGGAGGCAAGTGGCACCAGTGTGACATGCTGGCGCCTGCACAGGATTTTAAAAATACCTCGGGCACTCCAGAGGACTATCTTGATGGACCTGATGGAACTACGATATTGTCTACCTTTCCTTTCACTATGATCACTTTCCACATAACTGGTCTCCTTTAGACATTGCCCTCAGTCAGTATTGTCTATGGGACTGTTATACCTGCTTTATTGGGTGGTGGGTTAGGGGGCTCCAGATAGCATTATAATCATGACCTCTCACACTTTGAGTTTAGTTTGAAAGTGCTGGTGAGCCTGATCTGGAAGGTTTTCAGGGATAGGGATGAGGGGGGTGGGGAGAAGGAGGCGGGAGGGGTTTAACAGAGTTTGTTTTTGCTTGGTGGGTGTGTTGCTGGTGGACTGTGTTTTGTGTAAGCTGGTTTCTTTGTTCTATTATGTTTATTTCTATGCATGGACTTAATGCTGTTTTTCTTACCCAAGGAGTGAGATTGTAGTCCTTGGGTGATGGGACCAAATTACATAAGTACACAAGTACATAAGTAATGCCACACTGGGAAAAGACCAAGTGTCCATCGAGCCCAGCATCCTGTCTATGACAGCGGACAATCCAGGCCAAGGGCACCTGGTGAACTTCCCAAACGTACAAACATTCTATACATGTTATTCCTGGAATTGTGGATTTTTCCCAAGTCCATTTAGTAGTGGTTTATGGACGTGTCCTTTAGGAAACCGTCTAACCCCTTTTTAAACTCTGGTAAGCTAACCACCTTCACCACGTTCTCTGGCAACGAATTTGAGTTTAATTACGTGTTGGGTGAAGAAATATTTTCTCCGATTTGTTTTAAATTTACTACACTGTAGTTTCATCGCATGCCCCCTAGTCCTAGTATTTTTGGAAAGCATGAACAGACGCTTCACATCCACCTGTTCCACTCCACTCATTATTTTATAGACCTCTATCATGTCTCCCCCTCAGCTGTCTCTTCTCCAAGCTGAAAAGCCCTGGCCTCCTTAGTCTTTCTTCATAGGGAAGTCGTCCCATCCCCGCTTTCATTTTAGTCGCACCTTTTCCAATTCTACTATATCTTTCTTGAGATGCGGCAACCAGAATTGAACACAGTACTCAAAGTGCGGTCGCACCATGGAGCGATACAACGGCATTATAACATCCTCACACCTGTTTTCCATACCTTTCCTAATAATATCCAACATTCTATTCGCTTTCCTAGCTGCAGCAGCACACTGTGCAGAAGATTTCAGTGTATTATCGACGACAAAACCAAGATCCCTTTCTTGGTCCGTAACTCCTAACGTGGAACCTTGCATGATGTAGCTATAATTCGAGTTCTTTTTTCCCACATCCATCACCAGGAAGAGCTGCTGATGATAAAGATCTGGAGTTTAGTCCCGATTTTAGGGAGCAGTATTGGACTGCAGTACTGATTTTAAACCACATTACGGGGGACCCCCATGGGATGGAGATACATTTGAGCACGACAAACTCCCCGGAACAAGCTAAGTAGTTGTAGTCTGTCTACGATTATGACTGCTGTTGAAATAGGGTAGGGAGGTGGCGTGCAATGATGTAAAAAAGAGGGGTTATGCTAACAAGCATTGTGTGTGAGTCCTGTGGATGATACCCCGATTTACTGAGCACTAACTGCATATTTAAAATAAAAAAAAGAGGTAGAGTGTAGGAGTAGACTACACAGTGCACTAGTATAAGATAGAGAGGTTTCTTTATGTCCATTCAGTAGTGAACCAATAGAAACCGGTATTGCATTTTTTGCCCTGGAAGAGTGTTATAATCATTGAATTTTAATTGCCAAACATTAGACCATTCTTCTAGCTTCTGCAGATCCTTTTTCATGTTTTCTACTCCCTCCGGGGTGCCCACTCTGTTACAAATCTTGGTGTCATCCCCAAAAAGCAAACTTTACCTTCTAACCCTTTGGCAAGGTCACTCACAAATATATTGAACAGAGTCGGCCCCAGCACCAATCCCTGAGGCACTCCACTATTCACCTTTCCCTCATCTGAATGAATTCCATTAATCACCACCCTCATCTTCAGCCTGTCAAGTTTATTTAAGAGCCTCCTGTGGAGAACTGTGTCAAAAGCTTTGCTGAAATCTAAGTAGATTACATCTATAACACACCTTTGATTCAGTTCTCTGATCACCCAGTCAAATAATTCATTGAGATTCGTTTGGCACGATTTACCTTTGGTAAAATCATGTTGTCTTGGATCTTGCAACTTATTGGCTTCCAGAAAATTCACTATCCTTTCCTTCAGCATTGCTTCCATTACTTTTCCAATAACCGAAGTGAGGCTTGCTGGCCTGTAGTTTCCAGCTTCTTTCCTATCACCATTTGTGAAGAGGGACCACATCTGCTGTTCTCCAATCCCTCGGAACCTCTCCTGTATCCAAGGATTTATTAAACAAATCTTTAAGAGGACCCACCAGAACCTCTATATCCTGAGGTTGATCCCGTCCGGTCCCATGGTTTTATCCACCTTTAGATTTTCAAGTTGTTCATACACACTCTCTTCTGTGAACGGTGCTATATCCTTTCTCTTCTCATATGTACTTTTGCCAGTCAATCGTGGTCCTTCTCCAGGATTTTATTCAGTGAAAACAGAAGTATTTGTTTAGCAAATTTGTTTTTTCTTCATCATTATCCACATAGCGGTTTTCAACATACTTCAGTCTCACAATTCCATTTTTAGTCTTCCTCCTTTCACTAATATACCTGAAGAAATTTTTGTCGCCCCTCCTTACATTTCTAGCCATTTGTTCTTGTGCTTTCGCCAGACATATCTCTCTCTTGGCTTCTTTCAGTTTCATATGGTATTCCTCTCTGTCTTCCTCTTCTTGAGTTTTTTGCGGTTCCCTATTTTGTATCAGGTGAGAGTCTTGTTCTACATCTGCAACTGAGATGAAGGATTCTGCTGGCATGTGGTGTCTTTGTAGGATTCTGTAACAGTCCATCTTGTTCCAGTTTTCCAGTAGCAGGGATATTGGTGCAGTAATGTATTTCAGTAGCATAATTAAATGAAATAACTACTTTTGAAGGTTACAGGCAGTGGCGTACCTACAGGTGGGCCACAGCCCACCTAATTTGGACTCAGGCCCACCCAAAATTGTGGCACTCTTGCTGTGGCTGGTGGGAATCCCCAAACCCCACCAGCTAAAGATTTCCTCCTCCTCAGTCAACCAATGCTCTTTCAAACGGCAGCTGGCACCACACACCAGCCCCTCTGCACATGCTCAGTTTTCACCCATGCGGAAGCACTGAGCATGTACGGACTACTGGCAGCAGTGTCAGCTCAAGTCAAGTGCTGCCAGCTGTTGTTTGGAAGAGCAGTGGCAGCCCGAGGAGGAGGAAATCTTTAGCAGGTGCAGTCTGGGGATCTCCACCAGCTCAGGTATTTAATATTTTGTGTTTGAAGGTGGAGGGGGGGGAGGCCAGGAGGGACTGAATTCCGTGCCCATCCATTTTGGGCTCAGGCTCACCCAAAATTGGCTGTCTGGCTATGCCCCTGGTTACAGGTATGGGTGGGGATAGAAGAGATTACTTGCAGGGCCGGACAGGTCTAGGTTAGGTTCCAGTAGTGTGCCTTTGCAATTTTTGTGCCTTGTAAGTGTGCCACAAGATGAAAAAGGTTGAAAATCACTGTTCTAAAGCCTGTTCAAACAATACTTATATTCAGACACACTTCTGATTAATAGTGCCTAAACTGGATTGATTCCTTCCTTTTACACCTGCTTCTCATCTCCACATTTTCAGAATCCATTTTTATATATATCAATCCCAGAAGTAAAGACTCCACAAATTTGTAACACCCCCTTTGGAGTGTTCCCTGGCTTTGTGGGGGAGGGGGCTCATCTGACAGTTGTTGCCACTGGGGCCAACTCTGGCACCCTGATGTCTCCACTCAAGGAGAAAGGGTATTAAAGGGGTGGATTCCCTTCCTTTTCCTCAGGAACTACTACAAAATCTCAGTGAATGCAACTCTGTCAAATCTCACCTTGCTTTCCCTCATCACTAAACTCTATCCTCTTTGATAGCCTGTCACATCTACCTCAAAATATCTCATGCCTCTGACATCTGTGATTTATTCCCACTGACAGAGATCACAGCACTAACTCTCAAAATCCTTTACCCCTCTGTCATTTGTAATCTGCTCAGTCTGACAGCGATATCACATAACTCTCTCCCCTGCCAAGAAAACAATCACTGATATTTACTTTCTCAGAAAACTCCTTCCACTTCTTCACAGCCCCAGTTGCCATACAGAAGGCAAATTGGTACTGACAGTCTGCTCTGACTCACGAACATGATGATATTAACATTAACAATAAATTTATATTCCGCCATATACCTTTCGATTCAGTGCTGATCGCACATTAAAGAAGACTGGACAAAGCATAACATAGCAAAAACAGAATATTCCTAAGCTACATTTGCTATTTAACATTATTTAACACAAACTTAATGGGTAAGTTTTGATCTGTTTACAAAATTGGTTATAAGAGATTTCGGACATCACGATATCCTTAATAGCCTTATCCAAATGAACTACTTGATGTGAAAAAAAGAGTGTCTATTAGTCTAGTTCTTCTCATATATTATAGAGAAGGAAAGGTGAAAAGTGGTGATAAGCCATATATAATTTTATACACAAAACAAGGAAATTTAAACAGAATCCTGGCTTGTACAGGGAGTCAATGGAGCTTCACATAATAGCAAGATACACTGTCAAATAGAGAATGACACGGGAGCGGGTAAACGCGATACTCCGCGGTAAAACCGCAGGAATGCTAAACAATGTTAGATTTTTACCACAGGTGCAGACAGCGGCTGTTTCCCCGCCCCGCGTAGAGCGGTAATAACCCCTGCACCCGTGGTAAATTGACCGCCTACATTTTTACCGTTTGTTCAGTTATGCTAGTCAGCTGCTCAGTGCTCCTCCCTGCCTGCAGTGCTGTGCAATCACGCTATCCTTCTTGAACTCCCCGCCCACCACACATAGGCACCGACTCCGTGGGTGCTCGAGCACTCCCAATATTTCACCCACCGTAAGTTCCCTTTGCCAGCCCAGAATTTTAAAAGTCCCTCCCTCCCTCCCTTCGAGTTCCAGGGCCCCCTCCCTTCGAATTTTAAAAGTCATCTTACCCCATCGGGGTTACGGAGGCAACAGCAGTGACAAGCGTGCAGGCTCAACGCTTAGTTCAGCCTTTCCTTCTGTGTCTCTGAGCTCTGGTCCTGGCCTCATTTCCTGTTTCCGCATAATCGGGGACTTCTTACAAAAAGTGAGTCAAGATGTACCCAGAATGACCGTGCCAGCAACAGTGAAATCAGAAGTTACTGACGCAGTTGCCTCAATGTTTGCCATGGACATCAGGCCTTTCTCTATGGTCTAAGGTATTGGCTTCATTCATCTCACTAAGAAGCTGGTTTCAATTGGCACAAAATATGGTCAGCTTTCTACAGATCAGATACTCCCCAGAACAGTGTCTAGGCATATTTCTGCTATTGCTGGCAAGGAAAGAGCAGCATTGTCTGATCTGTTGCAAAAGCAAATTAAATTTGGTGTAACAACTGATCTGTGGACTGAAGATAACTGACTCATTCATTCTCCGAGGACAAGCAGGCTGCTTGTTCTCACATATGGGTGACATCCACGGCAGCCCCAGGTCCAGAAAATCTTTCTAGCAACAAAGGTTGCTATAGCCTTTGGGTGAGCGGCTATCTTCCTGCCTGTTGTGCGAGAGTCCCACTTCAGTCTTCTTTTTTCCACGGTCAAGAGCGGCTGTTTACGGCGGTTCTGTGCCCCAGAAAAGAAGAGCCTTTGTTTTAGTCGGCTTTTCACCGGGTTTTTCTTCGCCGCCGTGCTCATGCATGAGCTGTTTCATTTTTTCTTTAAAAAAAAAAAAAAGAAGTTTTCCTCTTAGTTTCTTAGTTTTGCCGTCAAGTTTCCTTTCTCAAAGAAGCACCGTCATCGGTCCCCTTCTCGTCACGGTACCAAGAGCTCCGGGGCATTGAGGGATTCGGCACCCATGAAGTGTTGATGCCGGGAGGACCACTCACCCTCCAAACAAGAGGTGTCGATGCGCCAGTCTCTGGACAGCCCGGTACTGCCTCCTTCTCCTCGGCAGATTCTAGCCTTGACTCCTGTACTGATATCACAGCTTTTCTCGACAGACGCTCTTGACGAGCGCCTCCATGCCATTTTTCCAGGGATCCTGGAAAGGCTGCTGCGACCGTCTGTTCTGGTACCGGAGGTGCTTGCGCCGACAGTACCGTCGATAGATGCGGCAGCTGGCTCCCCACCTGTGGTGAGGCCCTCGACGTCGGTGCCGGCATCGGCCTCTGCTGCCCCCCGAGTTGACTCAACGTCGATGGAGGGAGTTTCATCGCCGCTGGCACAGGAGTCAACTTCTCAGCATCGCCATCGAGGACATAGCTCCTCAGCATCGAGACGGGTTCGGCTTCGGACTGCAGTCAGAGAACTCGAAGGAGAGGCCTCATGGGAGGCAGAGGAAGACCCAAGATATTTCTCTTCTGAGGAGTCTTGTGGCCTTCCCTCTGATCCTACTCCTTCCCCAGAGAGAAAGCTTTCTCCCCCAGAGAGTTTGTCTTTCTCGTCCTTTGTCCGGGAAATGTCTACGGCCATTCCTTTCCCAGTGGTAACTGAGGATGAGCCCAGGGCTGAGATGTTTGAGGTCCTGGACTATCCTTTGCCACCTAAGGAGTCATCCACTGTTCCTCTACATAATGTCCTTAAGCAGACACTGTTGAGGAACTGGATGAAACCACTATCTAACCCCACCATTCCTAAGAAAGTTGAGTCCCAGTATAGGATTTACGGGGACCCAGAGTTGATGAAGGCCCAGTTGCCTCATGACTTGGGGGTTGTGGATTCTGCTCTAAAGAGAGCCAAAAGTACAAGAGATTTCGCCTCTGCACCCCCGGGACGAGAGGCTCAGACTTTGGACTCTTGGGAGGAAGGCCTACCAGTCAGCTATGCTCATCTCCAAAATCCAGTCCTACCAGCTCTACACGAGCATTCACTTGCGGAACAATGTGAAGCAACTGGCTGACCTGGTCGATCAGCTAACCTTCGGAGCAGGCCAGGCCTTTTCAGGAGGTGGTCAGGCAGCTGAAGGCGTGTCGTAAATTCCTGTCTAGGGGTACTTACGATTCTTTTGATGTGGCGTCCAGAGCTGCTGCTTAGGGTATAATGATGCGCAGACTCTCATGGCTGCGTGCTTCTGACCTAGACAGTCGAGTCCAGCAGCGGCTTGCGGATGTTCCTTCCCGGGGGGATAATATTTTCAGCGAGAAAGTCAAACAAGTGGTAGAGCAGCTCCACCAGCGGGAAACCGCATTCGACAAACTCTCCCACCAGGCACCTTCAGCATCTACCTCATCAGGTAGACGTTTTTACAGGGGAAGGAGGAATGCTCCCTATGCTTACTCTAAGCATAGGTACAATTCACCTTCCCGCCAGCCTGCTCAGGCTCAACCCCAGCGCGCTCATTCACGTCAACAGCGTGCACCTCCACAGGCCCCTGCAGCGCCCCAGCAAAAGCAAGGGACGGGCTTTTGACTAGCTCCAGGTGAGCATAGCTGCAATAAAAGTGTCCGTGCCGGACGATCTACTGGTTGGGGGGAGGTTAACATTTTGTTCACCAAAGGTGGCCTCTCATAACCTCAGATCGATGGGTTCTTCGAATAGTCCGGCGGGGATACTTCCTCAATTTGATCTCCAAACCTCGAAATTGCCCTCCGGGAGCTCAGTCCTTCAGCTTCCAGAACAGGCAGGTACTTGCAGAGGAACTCTCCGCTCTTCTCAGCGCCAATACGGTCAAGCCCGTGCCACCGGGGCAAGAAGGGCTGGGATTCTATTCCAGGTACTTCCTTTTGCAAAAGAAAACAGGGGGGATGCGTCCCATCTTAGACCTAAGGGCCCTGAACAAATATCTGATTCGAGAAAAGTTCAGGATGCTTTCCCTGGGCACCCTTCTTCCCATGATTCAGAAAAACGACTGGCTATGCTCCCTGGACTTGAAGGATGCTTATACTCGCATCCCGATACTGCCAGCTCATAGGCAGTATCTTCGATTCAGTCTTGGAACACAGCATTTTCAGTATTGTGTGCTGCACTTTGGGCTCACCTCTGCACCCCGGGTGTTCACCAAATGCCTGGCGGTCGTTGCAGCATCGCTACGCAGGCTGGGAGTGCATGTGTTCCCTTATCTCGATGATTGGCTGGTGAAGAACACCTCAGAGGCAGGAGCTCTACAGTCCATGCATATGACTCTCAAACTCCTGGAGCTACTCGGGTTTGTTATAAATTATCCAAAGCCCCATCTCCTTCCAGTTTAACAACTAGAATTCATCGGAGCTCTGCTGGACTCTGACAGCTCGGGCCTACCTTCCCGAGGCGAGGGCAGACAACCTTCTGTCCCTAGTTTCCTTGGCCAGAGCGTCTCAGCAGATCACAGCGCGGCAGATGTTGAGACTTCTGGGCCATATGGCCTCCAGAGTTCATGTGACTCCCATGGCACGTCTTCACATGAGATCTGCTCAGTGGACCCTAGCTTCCCAGTGGTATCAAGCTGTGGGGTATCTAGAAGATGCAATCCTGTTGTCCACCGCTTTCCACAACTCCCTGAGATGGTGGACAATTTGACCTTGGGACGTCCCTTCCAAATTCCTCAGCCTCAAAAAGTGCTGACTACGGATGCATCTCTCCTGGGGTGGGGAGCTCATGTGGATGGGCTCCACACTCAGGGAGCTTGTTCCCTTCAGGAATCACGTCTTCAGATCAATCTCATGGAGTTGCAAGCGATCTGGAACGCTCTAAAGGCTTTCAGAGATCGGCTATCCAATCAAATTATCCAAATTCAGACAGACAACCAGGTTGCCATGTACTGTGTCAACAAGCAGGGGGGCACCGGATCTCGCCCCCTGTGTCGGGAAGCCATCCAGATGTGGCTTTGGGCCCGCCATCATGGCATGTTTCTCCAGGCCACGTATCTGGCAGGCGTAAACAACAGTCTGGCCGACAGCTTGAGCAGGATAATGCAACCTCACGAGTGGTCTCTCAACAGGGCAGTTGTCCGCAAGAGCTTCCGAGCGTGGGGCACCCCCTCGGTTGATCTTTTTGCCACTCAGATCAATCACAAGATCCCTCAGTTCTGTTCCAGACTTCAGGCCTACGACAGGCTAGCCTCGGATGCCTTTCTCCTACATTGGGGGTCAGGCCTTCTGTATGCGTATCCTCCCATACCTCTGGTGGGGAAGACTTTGCTGAAACTCAAGCAAGACCGCGGAACCATGATTCTGATTGTGCCCTTTTGGCTGCATCAGATTTGGTTCCCTCTTCTTCTGGAGTTGTCCTCCGAAGAACCGTGGAGATTGGAGTGTTTTCCAACCCTCATCAGTCAGAACGAGGGGGCGCTTCTGCATCCCAACCTCCAGTCTCTGGCTCTCACGGCCTGGATGTTGAGGGCGTAGATTTCGCCTCCTTGGGTCTTTCTGAGGATGTCTCCTGAGTCTTGCTTCCAGGAAAGATTCTATGAAGAGGTGTTACTCTTTTAAATGGAGGAGGTTTGCCGTCTGGTGTGATAGCAAGGCCCTAGATCCTCTCTCTTGTCCTACACAGACCCTGCTTGAATACCTTCTGCACTTGTCAGAGTCTGGTCTCAAGACCAACTCCGTAAGGGTTCATCTTAGTGCAATTAGTGCTTTCCATTATCGTGTAGAGGGTAAGCCTATCTCTGGACAGCCTTTAGTTGTTCGCTTCATGAGAGGTTTGCTTTTGTCAAAGCCCCCTGTCAAACCACCAGTGTCATGGGATCTCAACGTTGTCCTCACCCAGCTGATGAAATCTACTTTTGAGGCACTGGATTCCTGCCATCTGAAGTATTTGACCTGGAAGGTCATTTTCTTGGTGGCTGTTACTTCAGCTCGTAGAGTCAGTGAGCTTCAAGCCTTGGTAGCCCATGCTCCTTATACTAAATTTCATCATAACAGAGTAGTCCTCTACACTCACCCTAAGTTCTTGCCGAAGGTGGTGTCGGAGTTCCATCTGAACCAGTCAGTTGTCTTGCCAACATTCTTTCCCCGTTCTCATGCCCGCCCTGCTGAACGTCAGTTGCATACATTGGACTGCAAGAGAGCATTGGCCTTCTATGTGGAGCGGACAAGCCCCTTCAGACAGTCCGCCCAAATGTTTGTTTCTTTCGATCCCAACAGAGGGGGAGTGGCTGTCGGGAAACGCACCATTTCCAATTGGCTAGCAGATTGCATTTCCTTCACTTACGCCTAAGCTGAGCTGACTCTTGAGGGTCATGTCACGGCTCATAGTGTTAGAGCCATGGCAGCTTCAGTGGCCCACTTGCAGTCAGCCACTATTGAAGAGATTTGTAAGGCTGCGACGTGGTCATCATTCCACACATTCAGATCTCAATACTGCTTTCAGCAGGATAGCCAACGTGACAGTCGGTTTGGGCAGTTGGTGCTGCAGAATCTGTTCGGGTTTAGAATCCAACTCCACCCCCCTAGGCCCATTTTTATTCTGCACACTCAGGTAGATGTTTCTTCGTAGGTCAATTTTTTGTTCTGTCCTCGCCGTTGTGAGGCCCAATTGACCCTGTTTGTTGTTTTGAGTGAGCCTGGGGGCTAGGGATACCCATATGTGAGAACAAGCAGCCTGCTTGTCCTCGGAGAAAGTGAAGTTACTTACCTGTAGCAGGTATTCTCTAAGGACAGCAGGCTGATCTCACCAACCTGCCCACCTCCCCTTTGGAGTTGTTCTTTTCTTTGTTTTTGCTTCATAAGTTGACTGAAGCGGGACTCTCGCGCGACAGGTGGGAAGATGGCCGTGCATGCGCGGCGTGCGCACCTGCGCGCCTAAAGGCTTTATCAACCTTTGTTGGACGTCACCCATATGTGAGAACAATCAGGCTGCTGTCCTCTGAGAATACCTGCTACAGGTAAGTAACTTCGCTTTATTGCTAGCATGAAGGAGCACTTCCAAAACCTGATTGAGACTTATTTTCGGATTCATCCACTACACAACGTTGCTTGCCTTCTACACCCATGTCTGAAAGACAATCCAATTATCTTCAATGAGGATGTTAAAATACAGACAACAGAATCTTTGAGAAGGTTATACTAGCAGCTTGAAGTTGAAATGGAAGACTCAAGTCCATCAACATCTTGGGATCTTCCACAATTTCAGAAAGTGTTGCATCTTGTGGAAGAGTCTGGGCTGGGCTCCTCCAAATGAAGGAAGATGGATGTCAGCATTTAGTTTTCTAAGCGACTTTTATAGAATGTCTTCTCGGAAGGCTGCTGTTCACGAATTTGACAATTTATGTTCGACTGACAATGATGTTTTATCATTTTGGAGAAAAAAGGAAAAGTGCTGGGCAAAACTAGCAAAACTTGCACGGGGGATCCTCCTGTTCATTCCTGCTACTAGCACGTCTTCGGAGAGGGCATTTTCTATTGCAGGAAGAACAGTGGAAGAAAGGAGAGCTCGACTGAATCCCGATATTGTGGATGACTTACTATTCATCCACGGATTTAAAAAACAGAACAGAGAACACTAGCTTAAGAGTATAGGGAGTGCTTCATATTTGCTGAATGGAAGCAGGGAAGGGTGTTTCTTGTAGTGGGTCAGGGAGGGAATGTAGGGGAGGGGATAAACTGGTGAAAGCAGGGGAGGAGGGAGGGAAGATGGGGGATGTATCTTCTGTTTTTGCTTTATTATTCATTTTTATACTGTAATGAAAAGATTTAAATATAAAATCAACTGTTGAGGCTTCTATGGATGGGGGCTGAGTTTGCGGGGACGGGGTGGGGATGGGACAGGGACAAACTTTGTCCCCCGCATCATTCTCTATTGTAAAAACTTTTTAAAGGAAAAAATCAAGTGTAATGCTACATTCTTTATAGTGAGAAGTTTTTTCAGTATATGTTTGGTAGCTCCCAAATAAACAATATTACAATAATCAAGCAAACTCAAAATCAAAGCCTATATAATAAGTTGAAAATGATTTTGATCAAAATATTTCCAAATTTGACTCAATCTACACAACAGAAAGAAAAATCTCTGAGTGAGAGTGTTAATTTGCATCTCTAAAGATCATTTATTATCCAACCATACCCCCAGAATCTTAATGGATGAAGAAAAGTGATATTGAGCCTTATTTATCATGCTACTCTTTTCATCCATATCAGGGTTGCAACTAATTAACATAAATTTTGTTTTGTCTGAATTTAATTTGAGCTTACGCTTTAGCATCCAGTGTTCTATTTCTTTTAAGATGTTTTGCAATAACTCTAGGTGCGAGATAACTGAAAAGATGATGGGGACCACAATCTTAATATCATCAGCACAGCTAAAAAGGCAGACCCAACTTTTCTAAAACAAATCCCAACAAATGCAAATAAACATTAAAAAGAACAGGAGATAATGGCGATCCCTGTGGAAACAAATCCTCCCAAATTAGTATATTGAAATTTTTTTTATAGATTTTATTTTTATACATACCATACAAGAAAAGTAAGGAAAAAGCCTCATCTGACTCCTTTATTAGGCAAAACGCCTTAAATTTCTTGGAGTACAAAATATCATCATTGGCTAAAAAACCTTCCCACCTTTCTTAATGGTGTGTTTATTTCAGATTTTGAGCAAACAAAACAACGAGCAACTACTTAGCTTTTAGCTCATATTGCTTTGCCGGATCTCTTTCCCATAATGGTATTCCACAGCCAACTGTGGCCAAGGTTTTGTGACCTTCAGGGGTCATGGAACAAACTGTCAAGGCAAAGTAGAAATCTTATTCAAATTGCAAATACAATTCAAAATCTTATTCAAAACCTCACAGTTTAACGTGGTAACTGGATCCTTACTAGTACAACATAGAACCCTTCCTTTTAAAACCTGACGTCAGACGCCAGCTGAAGCTATCAGCCAATCTGCTCATACTACAGTGGTTTCAAAAAAAGTGACACCATTCTATTCTCACATTTAAGCCTGCCGGCTCCATGGTCTTTAAGCGAAAAATCCATTTCTGTTCCACTTGAAGTAAAATCAATTGTCTATCTCCTCCTGTTTGTAGTATCTTGATATTTTGTAGAACTACACAGCGCAGAGAGTCAAACGTGTGATTTTCATAATTGCAATGTACAACTAATGGAGATGGCAGACGTAAAGAGGATCGCTCAGCCCAGCATGCTACAATTTATATGAAGGCTACTTTGAAAAACTGTTTTGTCTGCTTCATCTTCCCAAATCAGATTGACCTTTGGAAATGGTTCATTGATGACGTCTTCATGATATAGTTGGGTACACCAGAAGAATTGCATATTTTTTTTCTTTTGTTAAATAACTGTGATTTGAGTTCACTTTTTAGACTTATTGATCTCTTGAAGGTACAGGATTTCATTTTTCTGTTTACTGTAAACCAACTAATAGGAACACCATTCTTAGATTTGACAGTTGTCATCTTATAAAATTACATGAGAATATACCTGTAGGTCAGTTTTGGAGACTACGTCTTTGTTCAACAGTACAAGAATTTAAATCACAGGCAGCAACACTTGTAGAGAAATTTCAAGCTAGGGGTTACCCTGTGATATCAAAAAAGCATATAAAAGATCATGCTGGGTCGAGCGATCCTGCCATCAACAAAACCTGACAATGACCACTTTGTTCATGTTCTACCTTACTCTCCAGCTGCCCATGAGATAAGAGCTATAGTGCTAAAGTATTAGAATGCATTACAACTACATGTGTCTTGTAAAGAATTTCCTCTTTCCCCGAGAGGAAGGGATCTTAAAAGATCCTTCTTGTCTGTGGGAACAACCATCTTCTGTGGTTTGTGAAGCTGGTCACCCTTCCAGACTCCAGCCAGGGCTGACCCTGCTTAGCTTCCGCCACACACACGGTCACTGCTGGGCTCTAGCCTTCTCAGTACCTCACAAGATTCTCTCTCAAACACTGGGGAGTTTTCTGCCTCCTCTTCTCCCTTCACAAAACGCTCATTAACACCAGACTTCTTGCAATTAAGGGTTTTATTAATGTCTTTAACATAAACATTTCTTCAAGTCAAACATAACAAAAAAGGCACTCTACTCAGAGCCTGCTTCTTAAACCCTTCTCAAACAGACAGTTCCTCAAACTCCAACAGAGAAACAAAATAATTTACTTTCCATCTCAGAGCTGTCACCTTTTCCAGAGAGAACTTCCCCAGTGTTTCCATCTCCTCCCTACAGCTTTCCACCACTCTCTTAATAAAGCTGCCTGCAACCCTCTCACACCTGGTTCAATTTCCCAATCAACTGCTGGCTTGGCTAGAGTCCTCCCCCTGACTCTGATTCTCTTGCTGCTGCAGTGCATTCTGGACCTTGTATGTCCCTGCCTCATCACATACCCCCCTGGCCAAGCAATTGCTAGTCCGTTTAATTTTTATTCCTTTCTTCAACGGGCTAGCAATCCGAGACCCAACATCTGCTGGAGGTACCCCCTTCTTTGCCTGATGTTCTCCCGGGTTTCTTTCTCTTAGCAGCCCCTCTTCTTGAACATGTACCAGCCCCGCTTTCCCTCTTACACAGCAGGGAAATGCGGGCCAATCTCTGCCCAGAATTAACTCGTGTGGCAGTCTAGGTAATACAGCCACCCACACCCAGTGTGTACCTAAGGGCCCTTTTATCTGAACCTTCTGTAGGGGATATGTGGTGGAAGTCCCATGAATACACTGAATACTAACCTTCCGGCCCCTATTATTATCTCTCCATCTCCCTCTTTTCTTTATTCTCTCCCATAGGGACCGCAAAAGCATAGTCTGGTGCACTCCTGAATCTAACAGTGCATTAACCCTGACACCCAGTACCTCCACTGTTCGCTGCCATGGCTTCACACCTGGCCCCTGGGAGTAGGAGGTGAATCCCAACCTGGCAAAACAATCCTTCTTTAAGTGTCCCTTTCTCCCACATCTATAACACATTCTCTCCTCATTCACACTCTGCCTGACCTCTGTTCCCCGGGTCCCCTTTTCCTGAGAAGCTCTCTCAGACTTGTTCTTGGACTGGGAGGCACACCCCCCTTGTCTTCCTAAACCTTGTGACTCAAGGTAACATTCCATACATTTAATAGCTGCTTCTAATGTTTCACAACCTCTCTTAACCAAGTCAGTTCTTACTGTTGCAGGCAGAGCCTCTAGAAATTGCTCTAATACCAGCTCTTGTAAGATCTGCCTTACTGACTCTTATCCGAGTCTAACCACTTTGTGGCAAGGTCCATTAGTTTCTGCGCCACAGCTCTAGGGGTCTGGCCCTCCGTCCACCTTCAACTCCGGAAGCGGCGATGGTAAGCCTGCTCATTGACGCCATACCTGTCCAAGATGGCTCTTTTAAGGCAGCCATAGTCAGTTACCTCCGCTGGAGTCAAACCCCGAAACGCTGCCAAGGCCTCTCCAGCCAATGCTGGAGCCAGTCGAATGACCCACTGCTCCCGAGGCCACTCTGCTGCCACGGCCACCCGCTCAAAGGTTCCCAGATAGTCCTCAATGTCATCCCCTGGAGCCAATTTTCCCCAGGGCAGCTAGTTCACCTGGCGAGGCTCTCCATACCCTCGTGCTCCTCCGGCCTGCAAACGTTCCTGTAATAGGGCTAGCAGAGGCTGCTGCTGGGCTCGAGACGCCACTAGGGACTCCTCCAGAAACTTCTGAGCCATCTCTTGTTGTTTCTGGAACTGGTGTGCCATAAACGCCAGCAGCTCCTTCGGATCCATGCCTCGGTTTGTTTGCCTCCACCTGCAAAACACAACACACAGGACCAAAGTGCCGCTCCTCCGGGTAGATATCCTGTCTAGAGCCCGTGACTCTCCCACACTTCTCACAATCCTCCCCCAATTCTGTGTCTGCTTACCGGACACCGGTGGGGTACTCGCATCTACCGGCGGGACTTCAACGGATCCCACCACTGCCACCACTTTGTGAAGCTGGTCACCCTTCCAGACTCCAGCCAGGGTTGACTCTGCTTAGCTTCCGCCACACACACGGTCACTGCTGGGCTCTAGCCTTCTCGGTACCTCACAGGATTCTCTCTCAAACACTGGGGAGTTTTCTGCCTCCTCTTCTCCCTTCACAAAACGCTCATCAACACCAGACTTCTTGCAATTAAGGGCTTTATTAATGTCTTTAACATAAACATTTCTTCAAGTCAAACATAACAAAAAAGGCACTCTACTCAGAGCCTGCTTCTTAAACCCTTCTCAAACTTTAGACAGTTCCTCAAACTCCAACAGAGAAACAAAATAATTTACTTTCCTTCTCAGAGCTGTCACCTTTTCCAGAGAGAGCTTCCCCAGTGTTTCCATCTCCTCCCTACAGCTTTCCACCACTCTCTTAATAAAGCTGCCTGCAACCCTTTCACACCTGGTTCAATTTCCCAATCAACTGCTGGCTTCTCACTCTCCTGGCTAGAGTCCTCCACCTGACTCTGGTTCTCTTGCTGCTGCAGTGCATTCTGGACCTTGTATTTCCCTGCCTCATCACAGGTTGATCAACAAACTATAGGACATCATTTGTGTAGACTTTGCAACATATGTGCGTCATCTTTTTCTGGTTTGACAATGTGTTTCAATGGGTGTTCTGTTAACTTAAGATCTGTTTCCATTTGTCAAACCTGTTATGTGGTTTATGCTATATGGTGTCCATGTACACTAGTGTATGTTGGGAAAACCTTGAAATCCTTAAAACCAGATTAGTAGAACAACATAGTTGTCTACAATGTCAAGATCACAAGGTACCCCTAGTTTCACACTGTTTAGAGCAGGCACAGGCCTTTAATGTCTTGAGTATTTGTGTACTGAAGGTTATACCCCCAAATTCTCCTGGAGGAAACACTGATGTCCTGCTCTTACTAAAAGAAAAATGCTGGATTTTTAAACTGTATTTAGTCCAGAAGTTTGAATAAAGAATTGGAATGGTAACCTTGGGTTCTGCTTAACATAGGTTTATTTAGTGTGTTTCTTCGTAAAGTTATTCTTCATGTGACGTTGAGGACGCACGTTTTTTGAGCCAGTTGCCGTTGTTCTCAGACACACCAAGGATGCATTCTACTGGTAAATAGTAAGGCATAGTCTATATCCTGAATAGGTGAATTAAGAGTATTTTTCCAGTGGTACATATTGACTTTGTTTCATGATTATTATAAGTGCTGTGTGTAGTTTTATGCCTTCTTAGGTTATAAGGTGATCTCAGTCAAGGACTGTTAACCCTTGGAAGCAGGCAGTTTGACTGCTGAACCATCAGAGATTTTTTGAAATCTGATGTCACAAATGTGGGTGTCAGGTGACATGATTTGGATGTAATACAGTGCTGCAATATAGATGATCACAATGCTTTGGTCACAATCTGTATAAATGTACATATTCTAGCATGATTTAATTTTGGGTTTTTTTTTCACATTTGCACAAATGATTTTATAGGGTGTTTTTTTTTTTTCTTTTTTGAGGACAAGTGATTAAAGAATTGTATTAAAGGTCTAGAAATAAGAACAAACCTATAAAAGTTCCGATGACCTTAGAACCTTAACTATGATGTCCTGTTTACACTGTGACATACAGAGGTGGTGCCCTGTCTCGGAGTTGCTATGAGGGGAGATCTGACTCCCTGTTTCCAGGACCAAACTAAAGGTTTGACAGATATAGGGACCTGTCAGAGAAATAGAGGTGGTCATTTCCCTTGTAAGAAAAGAAAGGGGATGGAAGCTACAACACCCAGAAAGTCTAGGCAAGAGCCAGTTTTTTTCCTAAGCCCAGACAGGGGAGGGCCAGCTAGGAATGTTCTGGCCCAACTTGGAAGTAAATGGAAGGAGTTTTCTAGAAGAGTAGGGGCGGGGGTGCCTGCAACCCCGGCAGGAAGCAGTGCTCAGATTAGGAGAGACTAGGAGGGACTAAGCTAATTGTCCTAATTGGGAAGAGGTGGAAGCCTGTTAAGCAGGGAGGGGTTTGAAGTTTAGAGGCCTTTAAAATGTGCTCCCTACCATTAGAGGGGGAGAAGGTGGTGAGGGAAGAAGGTCCCCCCACTTCCAAGGAAAGTAATGATTACATGGCCTATGAATCTGCAGCCTGGAAGCCTGTGGGAGGAAGGTCCACAGATGGACATTTGGACAAGATAAGAACATAACATAAGCATTGTCGTACTGGAACAGACTGAAGGTCCATCAAGCCCAGCATCCTGTTTCCAACAGTGGCCAACCCAGGTTACAACTACCTGGCAAGATCTCAAAACCGTACAATACAAATTTATGCTGCTTATCCTAGAAATAAGCAGTGGATTTACCCCAAGGCCATCTTAATAATGGCTTATGGACTTTTCTCTTAGGATGTTAGCCAAACATTTCTTAAAACCCCGCTAAGCTAACTGTTTTTACCACAGTCTCTAGCAATGAAATCTAGAGTTTAATTACACATTGATTGAAGAAATATTTTCTCTGATTTGTTTTAAATTTACTACTTTGTAGCTTCATTGCATGCCCCCTAGTCCTAGTATTTTTGGAAAGAGTAAAAAAGCAATTCACATCTACCCGTTCCACTCTTCTCACCTTGGAGATCGGATTAAGATGCCTTTGTGACTTTCTTGTTACTTTTTGGTTTTGATTCTTTCTTTGAACTGAGACTTACAATCGAGGGTAAAGGACAGGACTATAGACTAGAGTCAAGTTTAGTGTTGTCCATCAAGGGTGTTGGATGCTGATTAACTGAATTCCTTCTAACAACTTTAAAGGGCTCAGTCTCTGTGTTTTCTAAGCTGATAAAAAAAGCAGTTTGGAATAGAGAAATAACCCCTCCCCCCCCTCCCCTGAGCTGGTTAGAAGTAGAGGTGGAAAATTGGATAAGGCTGGACGCTGGCTAGGACCTAATTTGCTTATCCCAGAATTCTAACAAACCCTATGTTCTTTTAAAATAGAGAAGTCAGGAGGTTCCTGATCTAGTGTTCTGGTTTTAAGTCACAGAGGGAAAGGCATTCAAGGGGATTGACCTAAAGTTAAGCGATCTTGTAAACAAAATTCACCCTGAGTGCAATAGGTGGTGAAAACAAAGATTACTGATTCTGGAAGAGCCAACTGTGAAGACTGTCTGTGGGCTTTTTCTTAGAGGCCATGTCTTGTCTACTGCACGGAAGGGCTAGTTAACATCCTGATCTCCCACAGTTCCACAAGGGAGGCAGAATCCAAACTGCCCTGAAGTGCTAAAGGCCCTGTTCCTCATCATAACATCCTCTATAATAATTCTCACCACCAACGTTCTAATGTCTTGCCTGTGTTCGTGGCTCCTTCAGCGTTGCTGAGCTAGGCTCCGTAGCCAGGCTGATGTCACTCACAGCTGGCTGTCGACTCTGCAGCCGCTCCTCTCGCCTCTCACATCACTGCCTCTGGAGGATGACCCTGGAGGAGCGCAGCGACATGACAGGCAAGAGGAGCGGCTGCAGAGCCGACAGCAAATGCCTGATGGCTGCCCTCGGTGCCGCACTCGCTTTTTAAAAGTATTTCTGGTTGTTTTGTTTTTGTAGCGGCCGCTGCTGCTCAACAGGAGAAGCAGCAGTGGCCGAAAATGGGAGCTGGCGCCGCGTGAGTAGTAATGAGGGGGCCTGAAACTTGGAGGGAGGGTGGGAAGGAGGGTGGGAGGGAGGCCCTGAAACTGGGAGGGAGGGGGGACTCTGAAACTGGGAGGGAGGGGGGACCCTGGCACACACTCTCTCTGTCACACACACACACTCTCGCACATTCACTCTCTCTCACACAGTCACTCTCTGAAACATACACACTCTGAAGAAAACCTTGCGAGCACCCGTTTCATTACATACAGAAACGGGCCTTTTTTACTAGTATATAATAATGTAAGATGTATAGGAGAATTTGTTTATGGTAACTTGTGTATAAAGTGTGATTATGTAGGTTAACTCAAGGTTTTTCCCAATTTTTTCTTAGTTCTGATTTTAGATGAAAATTGGGAAGGGTTTTCAGGAACCCATCACCCCAAAATGTTTTTCTCTTTGCCATGTGAACTGTGCCCAATTCTCTGCAAATTTTCACTCCCACATTGAGATTCACATATCCATGAACTATCTAAAATGGTGCTACCTACTTCCTAGCAGGAACTTATTACTACTACTACTTGACATTTCTAAAGCGCTACTAGGGTTACGCAGCGCTGTACAATTTAACATAGAAGGGTTTAGATTGTAAGCTCCTTTGAGCAGGGACTGTCCTTCTATGTTAAATTGTACAGCGCTGCGTAACCCTAGTAGCGCTTTAGAAATGTCAAGTAGTAGTAGTAGTAAGTTGCTATCCATCTACTTTCACAGATCCACACACCCTGTGGGGGCAGAAGATTGAACCACATTACATTCTAGGTTTCCAGATATTGTATGAATATTTCATTGGCGTTTTCATCTGCCAAGTTATGTTGCTCTGGGGGAGGAAGTGACGTCACCGGAGAGCATGGCTGCCTAACTTCTGTGCTCCCGAGTACCCGAGGTGCAAAGAGCGCTACCCGGCACTTACAATAAGCAAGGAGGGCAAAGAAAACGGCGCCACTTAAGAACGAGGAGCGGAGGAGGCCAGAGACGTCCATGCAAAGGCGGTCTACGCCGCTAAACCTGTCAAAATTCGCGTATAAGAAAGGCGCGACGAAATCCAACATGGCGGCCAGAGCGAACGAAGAAATGGCGGAGCGAATGGATGCGGAATTGCAACCATCGGGAGACATGTTCGCATCGCAGACCCAGGGAGAGCCTGAGGGGGCCGGACTGCCGGAGCTATGCGCTTGGATCCAGGAAATCCGATCGGATCTAAAGGCCATGAGGTCAGAGCTGGTGACGCTGGGGGCTGACCTGAGAGGGGAGATAGCTGAGCTCGGACACCGGGTGGAGGAGGCGGAAGGCCGAATAGATGACCATTCGGAGTCCCTGGGCTCCCTTGAGAGGCAGATCGCAGATGAGCGAATAGGTCAGCAGCTTCTCTCTGAAAAACTGGAGGACCTGGAAAATAGGAGCAGGCGCCATAACATCCGCATTCGGGGCTTGCCGGAGGTTTCAAAGTATCAAAATAGCGAGCAAGTGGTCCAGCAAATTGCCAGCGATATTCTAGCGAACACGGAGGATCCGATTCCACCAGAAAAAATAAACTTGGACAGAGCACATCGGGCCCTGGGGGCTAATAGAAAGAACTTACCAAAAGATATTATAGCATGCTTCCAGGACTTCAAAGTGAAAGAGCGTGTCATGGCAGCGGCAAGACAAATAAAGGATTATAAATGGGACACCAATAGGGTGGAAATATACCAGGACTTGGCGGCTGCCACCCTGAAGAGAAGGGCTGAGTTGAAGCCGGTAACGGCAAAGTTGCGAGAACTGGATGTTCGTTATCGCTGGAGATATCCGTTTGGACTAGCATTCTACAAGGATGGGAAACAGCACATGGTCAAAACCTTGGCAGAGGCGCAGAGAATACTGCAGGGAGACTATCAGATGGATATATCCTCGACAGCGGAGCGCCCATCGATGGCAGCGGATCCCAGGACCCACCCCAGATGGCAAAGAGTGGGTCAGAGTCGACTTCAGCGCCAGAAGTCAGCGGGACGCCTCACCTGACTTTGCATGGCAACAATGGGAGATAAGATCCCACTTGTTTAACAGGATGCGCCCTTGTGGCGAGTTTACCAGGTGCCGTGGACTTGGAGAGCGGCAAGCTGGCCTGGTCGAAAGTTATTGTTGGTTATAAGGTGCAGTAGGGTAATATAGAACATTGGTTTAAACAGGGAGCAAGATAAGAGTTAAGTTAAAGATATTAATAGCTAAAAATGTGAAGGGGTACTAGTGAGTTACAACACCTCCGTGTTGCACCATCCAGAGTATGGTAAAGGTGCTAAGGTTTTGGGGAAGGGAAGGGGAGACTAGGGGGGGAGGGAGAAGGAAAGGAGCGGAGGAGGGGAGGGTGTGGGGGAGGGAAGAAGGGTTGGGAGAGATGGGTGGCTAATATGAGATATGCTATAATGATGCTTATAACTGAAGAAGTTGTCTATCTATACAATGCTTAAATGTGTGACTATAAATGTGCGGGGCTTGAATACTCCGCAAAAACGGAAGCAGGTATTTAGGAAAATGCAACGCCAGCAAGCCGATGTAATGTTTCTCCAGGAGACCCACCTTAGAAAGTCCATGAATACTTAATGAATAATAAGCAGTACCCATATATAGATGTGCATCAGCCACAGAGGTTCAGAAAAAGAGGGGAGTTTTGATAGCTCTATCCCGGTCCCTACCCTGGCAGGTGCATACAACGGTCAGGGATACAGCGGGCAGATATATATTGATGGTGGTCTCCCTTGATAAGGAATATTACACACTGTATGTGCATATGCACCCAATGAGAATCAGAGGATATTTATGCAGGAACTGGAGAGGATTTTACAAAAGCATGCTAAAGGTCATTTGGTGATAGGGGGCGACATGAACTTGACACTGGACCCGAAGCTAGATAACTCAGGGGGGGTGGCAAAATACGCACAGGGAGATAGAGTAGCCTTCCAGTCCTGGCTGGCAAGGTGGGGGCTGACTGACTTATGGAGAGAGACGCATGGGACTGAAAAGGACTTTACCCATTATGCCCCCCTCCACAAAACATACTCGAGAATTGACTATTGGCTGGGCGATGCGATGGTGAGGAGGCAGGTTGAAAGGGTGACTATTGAGCCCTGTAGTTGGTCGGATCACTCTCTGGTGGTGCTAACGCTGAGGATGGGAAGGAGGCCTATAGGCCGTCCCCATTGGAGGCTAAACGAAGCTTTACTACTAGAGCCACAGAATATAGCTGAATTGGAAAAGTACATAAAGGAATATATAGAGCTTAATGATAATGAAGAAGCACATCCGACCAGTATTTGGGAGGGAATGAAAGCGGTATTAAGGGGTCAGATTATAGCATGGCAGGCACACATCGTCAGGGACCATAGGGGGAAGGAGGACACAGTTAGAAATAACATGGAGGCTAGTGAAAGAAAGCATAAAGAGGATCCGACCGACACGCAAAAATTGCAGGAGGTGCAGCAACTCCGAGCACAGCTTAATGATCTCCAGATGACGGAGATAGCAGGGCAGCTTCAGCGGGTTCGGCAGGAGCATTTTGAATTTGGAAATAGGGCTGGCCGGTTATTAGCAAATAAATTGAAAAAGCAAACCCAAAGAAATTATATTGCAGGGGTATATAATGCATCAGGTCAGTTAGTAAACAGCACAGAAGAGATACAGGAAGTGTTTTGGGATTATTATGGCCAACTATATAAGTCGGACCTGAGGGGCACAAGGGAAGAGATTGCACAATATCTACAGGGGATACAATGCCAGGCCTATCGGAGAAGGAGGTGGAGGAGTTGTCCTCCCCCATAACGCTTGAGGAGATAGAAAGGGCAATCGCGAGTTTGCCAAATAATAAGGCGCCTGGGCCTGACGGATTCCCAGCGAGCTTCTATAAGCTGTTCTCCAAGTGGTTAGCACCATTGCTGTTAAAAGCAGTCACAGCATTTGACAACATGGGGGAAATGCCTTACTCGTGGAGGGTGGCAGAGGTAGTCTTGATACAAAAGCCGGACAAGGATCCCCTATGTTGTGGATCATATAGACCCATTTCCCTATTAAATGTGGACTATAAAATTTTCACTAAAATTCTGGCTGCGAGGCTGCAGAGGGTACTCCCGAGAGTGGTTCATGAGGATCAGGCGGGCTTCATAGAGGGCCGGCAGACGTTCGATAATATTAGGTGCCTGCTCCATGTGATTCAGCAAGCTAATGAAGAGCCAGACTAGGTTCTACTCCTCTCGGTGGATGCTGAAAAAGCGTTCGACCAGGTGGAGTGGCCTTTTCTGTTTGGGGTCCTAAAGCAGATGGGACTGGAGGGAAGAATCTTAAAATGGTTCAGCTTGCTCTATACTAATCCCCTGGCAATCATAAAGATAAATGGGGCTTATTCGGAGCCGATAGGGCTGGGTAGGGGGACGAGGCAGGGGTGTGCGGTATCACCCCTGTTGTTCGCAATATCCATTGAACCATTAGCACAGAGGATTAGAGAACACAAGAGTATACGGGGGGTGGTTAGAGGTAAGAGGGAGCACAAGATTATGCTGTTTGCGGATGATGTATTGCTGACCTTGGCACAGCCTAAACAATCGCTACAGCAGGTTACAGAAGTGATCTTGCAGTATGGGGAGCTCTCGGGCTTTAAAATTAATACCACTAAGTCCGAAATACTTAATCTTACGGTACCGCAGAGGGAGGCCCAGGAATTGCAGAAATTATACCCATTTAAATGGGCAGCGAGGGCAATAAGGTATCTTGGGGCTATGATTACCCCAAGAATAGAGCTTTTATATCAAGAAACTTCCCTAAGAAGGTCAGGGAGCTTTTTGAAGAACTGGATAGGTGGGAGGGCCTCACGATTTCGTGGTTGGGTAGAATACATGCGGTAAAAATGATGCTCCTGCCGAAGCTGCTTTATCTATTTATGGCGCTTCCAGTTCCCATACCGCGTGCCTTTTTCCAACAGTTGACTAAAAAGGTTTTTGCATATATTTGGAGGAAGCGGCCACCCAGGGTGCGAAGAAGTGTAATGTACCAAAGGCCGAACAAAGGCGGCATGGGGGTCCCAAATTTTTTTCTCTACTACCAGGCAGCGCAACTGCGGGTATGCGCAGAATGGTACCCGACCAATACCAAAAAGTGGCTTCACTGGGAGCGAGCATGGATGGGGACTAGATACACAGGGGACGCACTCTGGAAACCGAGAAAGGAACTCTTAAAGATCATTGAGAGGGTTCCGTTGGGCTTGAGCCACATCTTACATACCTGGCTTCAATTAAGAAAGCGGGCTTTCCCAGAAAGAGAATATTTCCAACAGATGGCAATACAAGATGCACCAGGGTTCCCCTTGGGGAGGGAGGAGAGGGTATTTCAGATCTGGGCCAAGAGGGGTCTTTACCAACTGGGGCAAATTTGGGTCAACGGGGAGATGCGGTCATTTGAGGAGTTGCAAGATGAGTACAGATTGGAGGAGAGGGACTTAGTTTATTATAATTGCATCAGAAATTATATACTTAAAAGAGCTAGGGATGAATTGGAGTTGGCAGAGACGGAGGTGGAAAAGGCAATGAGACAAGGAGGGGGTAGGGGTGGCATAACGAGGATATATAGAGCTCTGCTTCTGCTCTCGTCCCCACTGGGATTCTATACTAGAAAATGGGAGGAGGAACTACAGGGTAACTATACGGAAGAGTGGTGGACACATAGCTATAGACACCTATTGAAGCCCTCCATTGCCCAGCCTCTGGCAGAGAATGGGTATAAGATCTTATACTGGTGGTACTATACCCCAGTTAGACTACAGAAATTCTGCCCACAAATGTCGACAAATTGCTGGAGGGACTGTGGAGGGAAAGGCACATTTTGGCATATATGGTGGGAATGCCCAAAGGTTCAAAAATACTGGACGGAGATCATGGACAGGGTGAAGGAAATGACTGAGATTAGCTATCCGAAAACGGCAGAGAGTTGTCTTCTGCATGTAAGACCTAGTAAGAGCCCCATACATAGTCACAAGCTGGTCATCCATGTCTTAGGAGCAGCAAAATTGGCGCTTGCTCGGGCCTGGAAGCAGCAGGAGACCCCAGCCATGCAGGTGGTGATGGGCAGGTTACATCACCTGTATCAAATGTCAAAGTTGACGGCATTGCGAAAAGGTCAGCTTCAAAAGTTTCAAAAAGTATGGGATGCATATGAACAATGGAAAGGAGTGGAATGAGGCAGGATGATGTACACCCGAGGGGGGGGGGGAGGGGAGGGAGGGGGGAAGAATTGAAGGGGAAAAGAAATGAGCATATGAGCTGTATGATCTGCATTGTTTGTATGTAGTTGATGTAATAAGTTTACCACAAGCTTGTACCAGTAGAGGTTGTTTATTTTTGAAAAACCAATAAATATATATAAAAAAAAGTTATGTTGCTCTGGTTTGTTAACTTGTAGATGAATTATATATGCCTTTTATTTATTTCTTCCTTTCTACTGTTCCCAGGTATTATGTGCAGTGCTGTGGAATACCTCAAGGCTCTATTTTGTCAACTCTGCTCTGCAATTTTTGTTATGGAGACATGGAGAATAAGTTGTTGTATACAGTACAACAGGATGGGTAGGTTATGTTTTGTATCAATTCAGTAGGTCTAGATCTTAGGAAAGTTAAATGCTGACATATGAGAGCAGAAAAATGTAATCAGCATGTGCAAAGTGTATTATGGTACAAGCCTGTTATATTGGATTACAGCTAGTTTTTCAGAAATTTCAGGCATATATAGGGCTATCATGGAAAGCCCTTACCTGTTCAAAACCAAATAATTATTGGCAGAGGCTGGCCAAGGTAGTCTGTGGCACTTCAGATTTGTTGTGGTCTCCGCATATCATAGACTTCCACAAAAAGCTACCCTTGAAACTATGTTTAGCCCCATCAAGTTCCCTCCCACTTTGAATGGGTAGCTGTGCCATGTGTGACACCAAGAGAGAAACACTGGGTAGAGACTCTAGCAGTCCCACTGGCATGTCCTGTCCCTTGATGACTTTCCACATTCCAGTTCCTCCAGACAGCTGGTGCAATTTAGCTGTCCTCGAATTACTTGTGGCACTGAGGTCCCATCCGGGACGCAGACAGGGCTCGATTTTCAGCGTAGCTGGTTCTGAATTGCTGCACCTGGACTATCTTGGATACAGAGAACTTTGCTCAGGACCAGTGGCGTAGCAAGGGCGGGGCGGTGGGGGCGGTCCGCCCCGGGTGTCATCGGGTGGGGGGGTGCTCCGCTCCCGCTGCTCCGCCTTTAAAACTTTTTTTTTCGAAGTGCCGGAGAGTGGCAGGCAGCGCGCCTCGCGTCTGCCCTGCTAGTAAAGAAGATCTCGCTGACGTCGTCGCCCTTCCCACATTGAGTCCCGCCCCCCTCTGAGGCAACTTCCTATTACCGCGAGGGCGGGCGGGACTCAGTGTGGGAAGGACGACAACGTCGACGAGATCTGCTTTACTAGCAGGGCAGACGCGAGGCGCGCTGCCTGCCACTCTCCGGCGCTTCGAAAAAAACAGCTGTGGGGGGGGAACTCAGAAGGGAGAAGGGGATTGGGAAGGGGTGGGGGCGCTCAGAGGGGTGCTTAAAGGGGATTAGGGAGGGTGGGAGAGCCTCAAGGAGGGGAGAAGGGGATTGGGGAGGGTGGGGGCGCTCAGAGGGGTGCTTAAAGGGGATTAGGGAGGGTGGGAGAGCATCAAGGAGGGGAGAAGGGGATTGGGGAGGGGTGGGGGGACCTCAGAGGGGTGCTAAAGGGGTTAGGGAGGGTGGGGGAGCTCAGAGAGGGGAAAAGGGGATTGGTGAGGGTGGGGGAGCTCAGAGGGGTGCTTAAAGGGGGTTAGAGGGTGGGGAGCTCAGAGAGGGGAGAAGGGGTTGGGGAAGGGTGGGGGAGCTCAGAGGGGTGCTTAAAGGGGATTAGGGAGGGTGGGGAGCTCAGAGAGGGGAGAAGGGATTGGGGAGGGGGTGGGGAGCTCAGAGGGTGCTTAAAGGGGATTAGGGAGGGTGGGGGAGAGCATCAAGGAGGGGAGAAGGGATTGGGGAGGGGTGGGGGAGCTCAGAGGGGTGCTTAAAGGGGATTAGGGAGGGTGGGGGCGCTCAGATGGGTGCTCAGGGAGGGGGAGAAGGGGATTGGGGAGGGTGGGGGTGCTCAGATGGGAGAAGGGGTCTGAAGCTGGAACTGGGGTCTGACAAGGTGGCAGGAGGGAAAATGGGGCCATGCCTGGGGCAGGTGGGAGAATGGGTCTGGGGCTGAAAGGGGGGGGGACGCAAGGCATGTGGTGGATGAAGGGGACTGGAACTGGGGGCTGAAAAGAGGGGGCAGAGAGAGAGGGGACAGATCCTAGATGTGAGGGAGGGCAGACCCTGGACGGATGGGAGAGGGAGGGCAGACGGATTGAAGGGGCAGAAAGAAAGGGCAGATGGTGGGTGGAAGGGGAGCGAGAAAGAGGGCAGACTGGGGCTAAATGGTGGATGGAAGGGGCAGAGATAGAGGGCAGATGTTGATGGAAGGGGGAGAGAGAGATGGCAGACTGGGGCAGATGGTGCATGGAAGGGGCAGAAGTGGATGGAAGGGAGAGAGGGCAGACAGTGGATGGAAGGGGCAGAGAGAGAGGGCAGACACTGGATGGCAGAGAGAGAGCGAAGACAGATGCTGGATAGAAGGAAGACAGTGAAAAGATGAGGAAAGCAGAAACCAGAGACAACGAACTGTAAATATATATTTTTATATTTTTGCTTTAGGATAAAGTAGTATTGTAGCTGTGTTAATAAATGTTTATAATAGAACATGTAAATAAGGTAATCTTTTTATTGGACTAATTTTAATACATTTTACTTTCGGAGAACAAAACCCCCTTCCTCAGGTCAGGATAGGACACTGTAACAGTACTATACTGAATTGATCTGAGGAAGGAGGTTTTGGCCTCTGAAAGCTAAATGTATTAGTCCAATAAAATGATATTATTTGTTTTATTTCTATTTGTTAATTTGTAAAGTGGCGATTGGTATTTCTTAGTTTTTTCAAATTTACATCTGCTGTCTTTATATTTTGCACAGTACTAGAGGACATTTTCTGTTTCTGTGGTGTTGCATTATATGCAGAGTCTGGCATCGGGGGTTCAGTTTAATTTTTGTCAAAATAGGAAGTTTATGATTACTTATTCTATAGTGGATTAGGGTGTATCTATTTGTGAAAAAGACATGGCTTTTGGTTGGCATTGACTGTGCAGGATCGACGATCTGTACTAATCTGTCTGTTTTCGTTTTACAATAGGTGAATTGATGTTCTAGTGCTCACTGTAGTGTTTAAGATGCTTTCCTTTTCCTTGTGTGACTCGTACAAATTACTGCTTATGGTATGGTAGAATTGCTCTATAGGTCCTGAGTGTTTTGTATTCTCGGTATGCCTAGTACTGGATTTCGGGGGGGGGGGGGGGGTGTTAAAAAATGACCGGCCCCGGGTGTCAACTACCCTAGCTACGCCACTGCTTAGGACAGCAAAAATGGATAGATAGATTCTTCCTCTTTTGATGGTAAAAATGAAGGATCATCAGAGATGGGAAAACAGGAGGAGGGGTTGCAGAAAATAACTTTGTGACAATCCTAACTAGTGTTACTTAAATGCTGTAAACCAGGGGTGGCAACAAAATATTAACTCCAAGCTAATAAATCTTATGTTTAAGAGAAGGGAGAAAGAAATCAAAATGTGTACAATAACATAAAAGTGAATTATTTAAATAAGGGAAGGGGCCAGAGGTCAGTCAGGAAAAACAAAATATTAGGCACAGTGATATTTTAGTTTGAAAAAAAAATTAGTTCTAGTTCATATTCATTTTTTAAACATATAGGGCCCTGTTTACTAAGCCGCATTGTAGGTGCTCTAGCATTTTTAGCACACACTAACGCTGGTGTCTCTAACATTAGCACACATTAAAAACGCTAGAGCACCTTAGTAAACGTGGCCTTCAATTTTTATTATTATTTTTACTCTAGTTCCGTCAACAATGTTAATTATAGATTTTATTCAGTCATCTCCTAAAAATTTTAGTTCCTTTTAAATGGATTCGAAGGCATCAGGACAAAGTCCAAAAAGGCTCAGTTTATTTCTTGAGAATGATAGAGGTATTCACATTACAGGGTTTGCATGCAGTAAACCGGATGCATGACAGATTCCTAACACAGGCTATATTCTGGCACTTATGCCTTCATTGGGAGACCTCATAAAAATATGAAAACAAATTACAATACGTACCATGGAAATTGAAATGTAACTTACATAAAGTGATAAAAAATGAATATATTTACTTGAAAATAGCAGGGAAGATGGGAAAGTGCATGAGGCAAAAAGCAGTGTGTGAAAAAGTAAAAAAAATATGAAGAATAAATAATTAATAACAGGCCAGAAGTGAACCAGAACCCAAACCAAGTGTTAGACAAAAGAATACCACACAATGGGCCCCGTTTTCTAAGCTGCACTAGAGGCACATTAGTGCTTTTAACACGATCTAACCATTTGGGTGCCTACACAGCATTTGCTAATTTTATAATCACGCTAAAAACACTAGCGCACCTTGGTAAACAGGGCCCTAAATAAAGTATTAAACTAAATTAGTGAAAAACCAAAGGAAGTGAAACCTATACTCTAAAAATAGCTTTTCTGAAGCTATATCTATATCATGATTGAGATATTTCTTTGAAAAATAGCACAACTTCATGTCAATGCTGCAGTCATCTTTGAATTACTGCAAATCACACGAAACTCAGTCTTTAAGATGTATTTGCCAGAATTAATGCTGTGTGAAGAACCTTAGACTCCCTCATGTTTTTGGAAGTTCCATCCCTTTACTCTGCTCTTCTAGACTGTTTGTGCTTAAGGTATGTCATTTAATCGTACATTGATTTAATCTTAGATTGAAAATGAATGTGACTGTTGGGCAGACTGGATGGACTGTTCAGGTCTTTATCTGCCATCACTTACTATGCTACTATGTTGTGTTTTGCTGATTGTCCTGTTTACATTACCATGTTTTAATCTACATACAGGTATTTTCTCAGTGGATACTCATGCATGTATTCCTTTGCTTTAACGGTGTGGTATGCTGACTTTTCTTTTCACATTACTGTTCTTCGTTTTACATACAGATCTCAGTGAATACTCATGCGTGTATCCTTTCTTTCAAGGTGTTACTGCCAGCATATGTTTTATTAAATCCGTTCCCATCATAGCTCCTTGGTTTACGATCTGTGCTCATCTGATATTCACATTAATTTGTTTACATATCGTTTTGATTTGTTATACATTTTTTATTTCAGATGGTTTCATTAATACACACATATTTGCCTTCAACATAGTTTTACCAGGCATTTGGTTTTTTTTGACCATACAGGCAGCAAATCGGGTCTGTTTTCAGATTTCCTCTTTACCCTGTAGAACTTTTGGCAACACAGCCATTAGCTTAGATCACTGCACATAGTTTTTTTGTTGTTGTCTTTTACCACAGCAAAGCACTGTTTGCACTCAGTATCCTGAGTTGCTTGCGGTAATTTAAAGATGGTTGCAGCATTTACAGGTAGTTATGCTATTTCTCACCATGGTTTTCACATAAATATTTCAGTTATCATATAGATATAGCTTCACTAAAACTATTTTTAGGGTGTAGGCTTCACAAGGCGTACCAGTCCCCAGCCCTGGCTGACCCCTTGCACCCGATACCTTCGCTCCTGCGCCCGTTCAGCTGAACGCCTCTGGAGGAAATCTCGCACCCATACTAATTTATTCACTTCAAACTCATGCTATCCTCCTTCCAATCCTCCCTATTCCTCGCCAAACAGGACTATTACACCCAATTGACTAATTCCCTCAGCTCTAATCCTCGTCGTCTCTTCGCCCCCCTCAACTTCCTCCTCAAAGTGCCCTCTGCTCCCACCCCCCCCCTCACTCTCTCCTCAATCTCTGGCCGACTACTTCCGTGACAAGGTCCAGAAGATCAACCTCGAATTCACCACCAAACCTTCTCCTCTTCATCCTATAACCCACTCTCTCAACCAACCAACCCAGGCCTCCTTCTCCTATTTTCCTGATATCACCGAAGAAGAAACCGCCCATCTCCTCTCCTCCTCGAAATCCACTACCTGTTCCTCAGATCCCATCCCCACCAACCTACTTAGCAGCATTGCTCCTACTATCACCCCCACCATCTGTCATATCCTCAAGCTCTCTCTCTCCACTGCAACTGTCCCGGACACCTTCAAGCATGCTGTGGTCACACCACTCCTCCAAAAAACCATCTCTTGACCCTATCTGTCCCTCCAACTACCGCCCCATTTCCCTCCTACCCTTCCTCTCCAAGATACTTGAACGTGCCGTTCACAGCCGCTGCATTGATTTTCTCTCCTCTCATGCCATCCTCGATCCGCTTCAATCCGGCTTTCGCCCCCTACACTCGACAGAAACGGCACTATCTAAAGTCTGCAATGACCTATTCCTCGCCAAATCCGAAGGTCACTACTCCATCCTCATCCTCCTCGACCTATCCGCCGCTTTTGACACTGTCAATCACAACCTACTTCTTGACACACTGTCCTCCTTTGGGTTCCAGGGCTCTGTCCTGGTTCTCCTCTTATCTCTCCCATCGTACCTTCAGAGTACACTCTCATGGTTCGTCCTCCTCCCCTATCCCGCTCTCTGTTGGAGTTCCTCAGGGATCTGTCCTTGGGCCCCTCCTTTTCTCAATCTACACCTCTTCCTTAGGCTCCCTGATCTCATCTCATGGTTTCCACTATCATCTTTATGCTGACGACACCCAGCTGTATCTCTCCACACCAGACATCACTGTGGAAACCCAGGCCAAAGTATCAGCCTGCTTATCCGACATTGCTGCCTGGATGTCCAACCGCCACCTGAAACTGAACATGGCCAAGACTGAACTTATTGTTTTCCCACCCAAACCCACTTCTCCTCTCCCTTCACTCTCTATCTCAGTTGATAACACCCTCATCATCCCCGTCTCATCTGCCCGCAACCTCGGTGTCATCTTCGACTCCTCCCTCTCCTCCTCTGCTCATATCCAGCAGATAGCCAAGACCTGTCGCTTCTTCCTCTACAACATTAGCAAAATTTGCCCCTTCCTCTCTGAGCACACCACCCGAACTCTCATCCACTCTCTCATTACCTCTCGCCTTGACTACTGCAACCTACTCCTCACCGGCCTCCCACTTAGCCACCTATCCCCCCTTCAGTCCATCCAGAACTCTGCCGCATGTCTTATCTTCCGCCTTGACCGATATATCACCCCTCTCCTCAAATCACTTCACTGGCTTCCAATCAGATACCGCATACAGTTCAAGCTTCTCCTACTAACCTATAAATGCACTCGATCTGCAGCCCCTCCTTACCTCTCTATCCTCATCTCCCCTTACGTCCCTACCCGTAACCTCTGCTCTCAAGACAAATCCCTCCTTTCAGTACCCTTCTCCACCACCGCCAACTCTAGGCTCCGCCCTTTCTGCCTCGCCTCACCCCATGCTTGGAACAAACTCCCTGAGTCCATATGCCAGGCCCCCTCCCTACCCATCTTCAAATCATTGCTCAAAGCCCACCTCTTCAATGTCGCTTTCGGCACCTAATCACAACACCTCTACTCAGGAAATCTAGACTACCCCAACTTGACATTTCGTCCTTTAGATTCTAAGCTCTTCTGAGCAGGGACCGTCCTTAGTTATTAATTTGTACAGCGCTGCGTAACCCTAGTAGCGCTCTAGAAATGTTAAGTAGTAGTAGCAGTTTTCCACATATTTAGTTTAATACTTTATAATTTATTTTTCAACATATTGTGCGATATTCTTTTGTCTAGGTTTGGGTTCTGGTTCGCTTCTGGTTTATTATTTCATCACATCTTTCACACATTGCTTTATGTCTCATGCACTTTCACATCTTGTCAATATCACATCTTCCCATCTATTTTCACGTTAATTTATTACAATGTATCACTTTTATGTAAATTGTTTTGGTTTCCATGGTACATTTTGTAATTTATTTTTTTCATATTTTTATGAGGTCCTCTGATGAAGGCGTAAGTGCAGAAAATAGCCTGTGATAGGAATTTGTTGTCAGTGCATCCTGTTCACTGCATGTGAAACCTGTGTTATGAAGAGGATGAAGAGACAGATGTTGAAATGTTATCGGAAATTAGGGAGGCTAACAAACTGGGCAACACGATAATAATGGGTGCACATGATCTAGTGTGGGATGTAATGGTGATGGGGCCGCTTGATAACAGTGATCATAATATGATCAGATTTGATATTAGCTTTGGAGTAAGTATAAACAGGAAATCCAATATGTTAGCGTTTAACTTTCAAAAAGGAGACTATGATAAAATGAGAAGAACGGTGAAAAAAAAACTGAGAGGAGCAGCTGCGATGGTCAAAAATGTACTTCAGGTGTGGATGCTGTTTAAAAATACCATCCTGGAAGCCCAGGTCAAATATATTCCGTGTATTAAAAAAGGAAGGAGGAAGACCAAACGACAGCCGGCATGGTTAAAAAGTGAGGTGAAGGAAGCTATTAGAGCTAAAAGAAAATCCTTCAGAAAATGGAAGAAGATACTTAATCTAACTGTGCCCCCGCAGGAGGCTCAGCGGCTTCAGAGGGAGTACCCATTTAAGTGGGCACCTAAAGGTGTCAAATATTTGGGAGTGATGGTTACCCCAAAATTAGATAAGATATACCAGGCAAACTACCCACAGAAAGTTAACGAACTATTTATGGAAATGGATAGATGGGAAGGCCTAAATATATCATGGCTAGGAAGAATATACGCTATAAAAATGATATTATTGCCTAAACTCCTATATCTGTTTATGGTACTGCCAGTGCCAATCCCTCGGACCTTCTTCCAAAAATTAAACAGAAAAATGTTTGCATACATCTGGAACAAGAGGCCACCTAGGGTGCGAAGGACAATGATGTTTCAAACACCAGCCCAGGGAGGGATGGGAGTTCCCAACTTTAACCTTTATTATTATTATCATTATTTATTGCATTTGTATCCCACATTTCCCCACCTATTTGCAGGCTCAATGTGGCTTACTTAGATTTGTTAACATTGTCATTGCAGGATATCAGATACAATTAGTAATGTGTAGCGATTAGGAAGGGAAGCAAGAAGAAGGGAGAGAGTGGTTAGGGTAGTTATAGAAGGTAGGCGTTCATAATTGAGTGGATTGGTGAGGTGACAGTGAGGTTATAGGTTCTCATTGTAGGCCTTGTTGAAGAAGAATGTCTTCAGAGATTTCAAAAGATAGTTGTTTCATTGATTGCTTTCAGGTCTGTAGGTAATGCATTCCATAACTGCGTGCTCATGTAAGAGAAGGTAGTGGCATGCATCAGCTTGTATTTAAGTCCTTTGCAGCTGGGATAGTGCAGGTTGAGAAATTTGCGGGATGATCTTGTGGCGTTTCTGGGAGGTAGGTCTACGAGGTTTAGCATGTGATTTGGGGCGTCTGCGTGAATGATTTTGTGTACGATCATGCAGATCTTGAACGCAATGCGTTCCTTAAGTGGGGGCCAGTGAAGTTTCTCTCTTAAGGGTTTTGCACTTTCATATTTAGTTTTTCCAAATATGAGTCTGGCGGCCGTATTCTGAGCAGTTTGGAGTTTTTTGATTGTCTGTTCTTTGCACCCGGCGTAGAGTGCATTGCAGTGGTCCAGATGACTAATTACCATTGACTGTACCAGGGTATGGAAGATGTGTCTCGGGAAGAAAGGTTTTACTCTTTTGAGTTTCCACATGGTGTAGAACATCTTTTTCGTCGTAACATAGTAACATAGTAGATGACGGCAGAAAAAGACCTGCACGGTCCATCCAGTCTGCCCAACAAGACAAACTCATATGTGTATACCTTACCTTGATTTGTACCTGCCTTATTCAGGGCACAGACCTTACAAGTCTGCCCAGCAGTACTTCCCACCTCCCAACCACCAGTCCCGCCTCCCATCACTGGCTCTGGACAGACCGTATAAGTCTGCCCTCTGCTATCCTCGCCTCCCAACCACCAACCCCTCTTTCACCCACCTGCTCCGCCACCCAATTTCGGCTAAGCTTCTGAGGATCCATTCCTTCTGCACAGGATTCCTTTATGTATATCCCACGCATGTTTGAATTCCGTTATCGTTTTCACCTCCACCACCTCCCGTGGGAGGGCATTCCATGCATCCACCACCCTCTCTGTGAAAAAATACTTCCTGACATCTTTCCTGAGTCTGCCCCCCCTTCAACCTCATTTCATGTCCTCTCGTTCTACCGCCTTCCCATCTCCGGAAAAGATTTGTTTGCGGATTAATACCTTTCAAATATTTGAACGTCTGTATCATATCACCCCTGTTCCTCCTTTCCTCCAGGGTATACATGTTCAGGTCAGCAAGTCTCTCTTCATACGTCTTGGAAAGCAAATCCCGTACCATTCTCGTAGCTTTTCTTTGCACCGCTTCCATTTTTTTAACATCCTTCGCAAGATAAGGCCTCCAAAACTGAACACCATACTCCAGGTGGGGCCTCACCAATGACTTATACAGGGGCATCAACACTTCCTTTCTTCTACTGGTCACACCTCTCTCTATACAGCCTAGCAACCTTCTCGCTACGGCCACCGCCTTGTCACACTGTTTCATCGCCTTCAGATCCTCAGATACTATCACCCCAAGATCCCTCTCCCCCTCAGTACCTATCAGACTCTCCCCGCCTAACACATAAGTCTCTCTTGGGTTTCTACTCCCTAAGTGCATCACTTTACATTTCTTCGCATTGAATTTTAATTGCCAAACCTTAGACCATTCTTCTAGCTTCCTCAGATCCTTTTTCATGCTTTCCACTCCCTCCCGGGTGTCCACTCTGTTGCAAATCTTAGTATCATCCGCAAATAGGCAAACTTTACCTTCTAATCGTGTTTTTCACGTAGGTATCAAGAGTGAGGTTTCGATCAAAGGTGACTCCAGGAATTTTCAAGTTTTGTGAGGCAGGAAGGGAACAGTATGGTGTGATATTATGGTGGAGAAGTTTTTTGTGTTATGTTGTGAGGTGAGTACAAGACATTGTGTTTTTTCTGCATTAAGTTTGTTGGAATGCATCTGCCCAAGTGTGCATTATTTGGAGGCTTTGGTTGAGTGGAGGAGTGGCCTAGTGGTTAGGGTGGTGGACTTTGGTCCTGGGGAACTGAGGAACTGAGTTCGATTCCCACTTCAGGCACAGGCAGCTCCTTGTGACTCTGGGCAAGTCACTTAACCCTCCATTGCACCATGTAAGCTGCATTGAGCCTGCCATGGGTGGGAAAGCGCGGGGTACAAATTTAACAAAAATAAAATAAAAATAAATAAAATCTCGTTGGTGATTTCATTTACATCCTGTTTGAATGGGATGTAAATTGTGACGTCATCTGCATAAATGTAGGGGTTGAGGTTTTGATTGGCTAGTAGTTTAGCTAGCGGTATCATCATTAGGTTAAATAATGTTGGTGAGAGAGGGGATCCCTGGGGGACTCCACACTCAGGTACCCATGGTGGTGATCTTTCCGCGTTCATTGTTACTTGATATGATCTTGTGGTCAGGAATCCTTTGAACCATTTGAGAACTGTGCCTCCTACTCCGAAGTATTCTAGTATATGTAATAGTATTTCATGATTAACCATGTCAAAGGCACTAGACATGTCGAATTGCAGGAGGAGGATGTTGTTACCAGTCGCAATTGCCTGTTTCAATGAGTTCATTGCGGACACTAGTACAGTTTCGGTGCTGTGATTTGACCGAAATCCTGATTGAGACTCGTGCAGAATTGAATGTTTACTTAGGTATTCAGTAAGTTGTTTCGTCACTATACCTTCCATGAGTTTGGTCATGAGTGGAATCGATGCTACTGGTCAATAGTTGGTTAAGTCCATTGTGGGGTTTTTTTTAGCATCTTTCGGTAGCGGGGTGAGTATTATGTTTCCTATATCTGTGGGGAAGAGTCCATTTTGAAGCCTGTAGTTTATGTGGTTCGTGAGGTCTGTTTTGAATTGTTTGAGTGCGGATCTTATTAGACTGTTAGGGCAGATGTCTAATTTGCATTGCGATTTGGCGTATTTTCCGAGCCAATGTGAGATTTTCTTTGATGAGAGCGTGTCAAAGTCGTCCATGATCGATCTGCTGGGCTTTCTCCAGGTTTTGGGTCTAGACATTCAAGGATATTTGTGTAATCCATTGTGTTGGTGGGTATCATGAGTCGGAGCTTTATGATTTTTTCATTGAAGTAGTTTGCAAAGTTGGTTGCTGATGGGGTATCTGTGTTGTTGGAGGTGACCTTGGTAGTATTTAGGAGGTTGTTTACGAGTGAGAAGAGTTTGTGTGTATCCTTGTAGTTTGGTCCTATTTTGGTTTTGTAATAGGTTCTTTTAGTTTGTCTGATAGCGTATTTGTATTTTCTTTGTAGTTGTTGTTCCAGTTATTATCAGGCAGCCCAACTACGAATAATGGCAGACTGGGATCCAAAGACCACTAAGAAATGGTTACACTGGGAAAGGGCGTGGATGGGAACCCGATTTCTAGGGGACATACTATGGAAATCAGAGAAAGAAATATTGGCTACAGCACACCGGGTACCAATAGGGATGTGTCATTTGTTAAACACACATCTGCAAATACGCAAAAAGGTGTTCCCAGAAAGGAGATACTTCCTGCAAATGGCGATTAGGGGAGCGCCGGGTTTCCCACTAGGGGAGTCAGAAAATACCTACCAAAAGTGGGTGTTCAAAGGACTATATAAATTAGACCAAGTATGGGTTAAAGGGGAAATAAGAGATTTCGTAGAATTACAGAAGAATATGGACTGGAGGAAAGAGATTTAGTGTATTACCATTGCTTAAGGAACTATATCCTCCGAAGGGCGAAAGAGGAACTAGAACTCGCAGAAACGTGGCTTGAAAAGGCTATGAGAGGAGGAGGAGGACGAGGCAGTATTACTCGGCTTTACAAAGCCCTGATGCTCCTCTTGTCGCCACAGGACTATTATACTGGGAGATGGGAGGAGGCACTCCAGACTAGATTTTCTCTGGGTTGGTGGGTGGGTAGTTATAGACATCTGCTTAAACCCTCCATCGCCCAAGCCTCGATAGAGAGCGGCTACAAAATACTATATTGGTGGTGTTACACACCGGATAGGTTACATAAAATGTATCCTCAGACCCCAGCAGATTGTTGGAGAGAATGTGGAGGACATGGAACCTTCCTGCATATTTGGTGGGAGTGCCCAAATGTGCAGACATATTGGACTCAGATAACTGAATTAGTGAGAAAGGTGGTACAGGTGGAATACCCCCGTCAGGCAGACATATGCTTACTACACTCAAGGCCCCCGAGAAGCCGGAAATACGGACACAAGTTGGCAATTCAATTTTTGGTGGCAGCAAAGATGGCACTGGCAAAGGCCTGGAAAAAATAGCAACACCCACCATTAAAGAGGTGCTAATTAGAGTTGACTGTTTACACCTGATGTCGAGACTGACAGCCGTGAGAAAAGGTCAGCTACACATATATCAGAAAATTTGGCAACCATATGATAATGTAAAAAATGATTTATTTAGAACCACAAAACTGTGAGGAAAGGGGGGAGGGGTGGGAACAGTTATTATGGGAGAAGTCTAGTTTTCGGGGAAAAAGGTACTGAATGTAGATGCTGACCGCTGATGTGAACTGTAACAAAAGCATGTTTTCAGATGATATTGGTCAATGTTTTGTAGAATTGTTATATTAAATTAAAAAAAAAGAAAAGAAAATGGAAGAAGGAACAGACTGAAAATAGTAAGAAACAGCATAAGGAATGTCAAGTCAAATGCAAAGCACTGATAAGGAAGGCAAAGAGGGACTTTGAAAAAAAGATTGCGTTGGAGGCAAAAACACACAGTAAAAAAACTTTTTTTTGGTATATTAAAAATAAGAAGCCGGCATAAGAATTGGTTGGACCGCTAGATGACCAAGGGGTAAAAGGGACAATCAGGGAAGACAAAGCCATAGCGGAGAGATTAAATGAATTCTTTGCTTTGGTCTTCACCGAGGAAGATTTGGAAGTGATACCGGTGCAAGAAATGGTATTCAAAGCTGATGAGTCGGAGAAATGGAATGAAATCTCTATAAACTTAGAGGATGTAGTGGGACAGTTTGACAAATTGAAGAGCAGCAAATCTTCTGGACTGGATGGTATTCATCCCAGAATACTGATAGAATTGAAAAATGAACTTGCAGAACGGAACTATTGTTAGTAATAGTAATTTGTCTTTAAAATCGAGTGTGGTACCGGAAGATTGAAGGGCAGCCCATGTAACGCTGATATTTAAAAAAGGTTCCAGAGGGGATCTGGGAAATTATAGACAGGTGAGCCTGACGTCGGTGCCAGGCAAAATTACAGAGCATATTTAAAAAACATGGATTAATGAGACAAAGCCAACATGGATTTAGTGAAGGGAAATCTTGCCACACCAATCTATTACATTTCTTTGAAGTGGTGAACAAACATGTGGATAAAGGCGAGCCGGTTGATATTGTGTATCTGGATTTTCAAAAGGCGTTTGACAATGTACCTCATGAAAGACTCCAGAAGAAATTGGAGAGTAATGGGATAGGAGGTAGTGTTCTATTGTGGATTAAAAACTGGTTAAAGGATAGAAAACAGAGAGTAGGGTTAAATGGTCAGTATTCTCAATGGAGAAGGGTAGATAGTGGGGTTCCCCAGGGGTTTGTGCTGGGACCGCTGCTTTTTAACATATTTATAAACTAGAAATGGGAGTAACTAGTGAGGTAATTAAATTTGCTGATGTCACAAAGTTATTCAAATTTGTTAAATCGTAAGAGGATTGTGAAAAATTACAAGAGGACCTTAAGAGACTGGGAGACTGGGCATCTAAATGGCAGATGATGTTTAATGTGAACAAGTGCAAAGTGATGCATGTGGGAAAGAGGAACCAGAACTATAGCTGCGTAATGCAAGATTCCACGTTGGGAATCACCAACCAAGAAAGGGATCTTGATGATACGTTGAAATCCTCTGCTCAGTGTGCTGCGGCGGCTAAGACAGCAAATAGAATTATAGGTATTATTTGGAAAGGAATGGAAAACAAAAGTGAGGACGTTATAATGCCTTTGTAATGCTCCATGGTGTGGCCACACCTTGAATATTGTGTTCAATTCTGGTCGCCACATCTCAAAAAAATATAGTGGAATTAGAAAAGGTACAGAGAAGGGCGATGAAAATGATAAATGGGATGAGTCAACTTCCCTATGAGGAGAGGCTGAAGCGTCTAGGGCTCTTCAGCTTGGAGAAAAGACAGCTGAATGAGATATGATAGAGGTCTATAAAATAATGAGTGGAGTAGAATGGGTAGACGTGAGTCGTTTGTTTACAGTTTCCAAAAATACTAGGACTAGGGGGCATGCGATGAAGCTACAAAGCAGTAAATTTAATATGAATCTGAGAAAATATTTCTTCACTCAACGTGTAATTAAACTCTGGAATTCGTTGCCAGAGAATGTGGCAAAGGTGGTTAGCTTAGCGGGGTTTTAAAATGGTCTGGGCGGCTTCCTAAATGAAAAGACCATAGATCATTATTACTTTAACTTGGGGAAAATCCACTGCTATTTCTGGGATAAGCAGCATAAAATGTATTGAACCTCTTCAGGATCTTGCCAGGTATTTGTGACCTGTATTGGCCACTGTTGGAAACAGGATGCTGGACTTGATGGACCTTTGGTCTGTCCCAGTATGGCAATACTTATGTACTTATGAATACATCTGTTGTTCCCAGGGAATAAACTGAGCCTTTTTGGCTTATCTTGAACTTTCCACTCCCTTTATTTGACAGGTGTTCGCCTGTGGAAGGATTTTTCTCTTTTGAGCTCACATGACAATTTCAGTTTTTGTTTTTTTTATTTTGAGCAAAACAGACACAATTACAAACATATCAAGATCAGCCTTCAGAATATCCCATGTACATAACTTAGGGCTCTTTTTACTAAGGTGCGCTAGCGTTTTTATGCGTGCACAAAATTAGCGCGTGCTGTGTAGGCGCCCATAGGAATATTGTGGGCTTCTACACAGCGCGCGCTAATGGTTAGTGTGCGCTAAAAGCACTAACATGCCTCTAGCGCAGCTTAGTAAACGGGGCCCTTAGTTCTTTTTTCAATAATATGCCATAGAAAATGTTCTTATATTCTGCCACAGCCATTTTTATTTATTTTATTTATTTATTTATTTGTTACATTTGTATCCCACATTTTCCCACCTATTTGTAGGCTCAATGTGGCTTACATAGTACCGGAGAGGCCTTTGCAGGCTCCAGTGTGAACAAATACGAGGTGATGATGTGATAAGCTCAAGTTCATGTGGCACAGCCACATTAGGGAATCGTACAACGAAAGAGTTGTGTTATGTCCATTACGTACTTTAGTTTGGTTATGTTGCAGAGATTAGGCATTTAAGTTGGATCGGTAGGGTATGCCTTTTTAAACAGGTTGGTTTTTAGTGATTTCCAGAAGTTTAGGTGGTCGTACGTCGTTTTCAAGGCTTTTGGTAATGCGTTCCACAGTTGTGTTCTTATGTAGGAAAAACTAGATGCGTAAGTTGTTTTGTACTTAAGTCCTTTGCAGCTTGGGTAGTGCAGATTTAGATAAGATCATGTTGATTCGGATGTATTTCTAATTTGTAAGTCGATCAAGTCTGTCATGTAACTCGGGGCTTCTCTGTAGATGATTTTGTGAACCAGGGTGCAGATTTTGAAGGCGATGCGTTCTTTGATTAGGAGCCAGTGTAGTTTTTTGCAGAGGGTCTTTGCACTTTCAAATCGCGTTTTACCAAATATAAGCCTAGGTGCTATGTTTTGAGCGGTCTAAAGGTTCTTTAAGGTTTGTTCTTTACATCCCGCATCAATTCCATTGCAGTAATCTAAGTGGCTTAGTACCATTGATTGTATCAGGTTACGAAATGTTTCCCTCGGGAAGAATTGCTTCACGCGTTTGAGTTTCCACATTGAGTGGAACATTTTCTTTGTTGTGGATGCCACTTGGCTCTCTAGTGTTATGTTACGGTCCATTGTAACACCAAGGATTTTCAAGCTGTCACAGATAGGAAGGGTGTGATCTGGGGTGTTGATACTTGTGGGGATGTCCGCGCTGTGTTGGGATGAGAGGATGAGACAATGATTTTTTTTCTTTATTGAGTTTTAGTTGAAATGCATTTGCCCATGAATCCATGATGTTCAGGCCGAGCCTGATTTCTTTGGTGATTTCTGTCAGTTTGGTTTTGTAAGGAATGTATATTGTGACATCGTCTGCAAATATGAAAGAGTTAAGGCCAATGTTGGATAAGAACTTGGCAAGTGGGGCCATCATTAGGTTGAATAGGATCGGTGTTTTCATGGGGTGTCGGAATACCTCTTAAATGTTCAAGCTGCCGGCTAGGGACCAAGTACGTCTTTTCAGTGTACTGCATTATCGATAAGATTTGTGATCAGCAGTAAGACCAAGCTTAGCAAGGGTTCAAGAAAACCCTTAGACTGTGTCACCAGCTTCTTTGTTTTAAGAGGTATTCTTTTGTCCCTGATACTCTTTATTGCATGCCTTTGTCTTTTCATGACGCTAACTGGTGCTTTGATAATGGTATGTTATCTTTCAGAATGTTTAGGGCTATCTCCGCTTTAGCCGCTATTAAGTCATCTGAAGTGATACTGAAGATGGCCTCTCTGACGGGGCAAAATCTGAAATAAAATTATTAAAAGCTCCTGGTTCCGCTTCAGACGGCTAGATATGTTGTTGCCTGTGACCGCAATTACAGTATGTGGAAAAAGCTGCTGGTAAGTTCTTTTTATGGGCGCCTGCTGTTTTATCACTGTATACGACTGTCAAAATGGGAGGGAAAGATGTCCATTGTTAATCTGTAAGCCTTGGGCGTCATTGCATTCAAATCCACAATGAGATAGCTGTACAGTTTTTTGGTTCTTTGAAGGCCTAGAGAAAGAAACACATCTTGCCTGGATACATTTGTCTGTGAGATCAGATATCTGCTGTTCTTCTCTCGGATTCTTAAACAACACATATTTCGTATTTAAGTTACTGGTGCGGCTTGTTTTGCCTTGACACAAAATGTGGTGTGTATATTTGGTAAAGGCTTTTTCAATCTCATCAGTTTTACAGCCAGTCTCCATGAACTCATCGATGATGACTAGATTTACTTTATGGGGTAGAAACAACAGGTCATCATTAAACGTCACCAGCAGCAAATCTATAAAATCTATAAACGAGTAATGGTTTGAATTCTTCTACTTACCTTGCCAACAGGTGTATCACCCTACGATTTGATCAGGTTTTACGCAGAACTATTGGAGGGTCCCCATATGATGCATGAGAAGGGATGGCGCAGGCACGCATCAAACTTGTCAGTAGCAATAGTGAAAATGTAAACTCCTAACTGCCTCTGGATCATAGTAAATTCTGCTTAGGATTTTTTTGTACATGACTTTATAGGGTGGCGCACGTTTCATCACTAACGATGTAGGGTGGGTGGTGATTGGGGTGTAATATTAGCCATACGTTTTATTTCTCTATGTACAGTAGCCTGACTGGTCAGGGGGGATGCAGAGAGAGATTTGCTTATTTAAGTTGTTTTTCCCCCCCAAAGCAAGGAGAAACATCCCCGATTATGTCCACCCTTGTTGGAAGTATTTATTCTGCCACATTTTTCATTGCTATTTCTTTTACTGGTGCTATATTCGACTTTTTAAAAACTTGTATTGTTTCTCAGGTAAACGCTGCTAAAGTAAAACAATCAGATTCAACATACAGTTCATGCAGACTAAGCTCACACAGATGTTAGGAAGGTGAACGGGCTGGGCTACCTGTGTGAAAGGAAGCAAAAATGGCTCTGTTATGATCTCTCTTGAAAAGCAGGGAGGAAAAGTAAATAATTTAAAACATTAAAACGGACCTTAGAACTGATGCTGTATATATATGCAGATGATGTCCAAATTGTAGCTACTCTATTCATATTGGATGGCTTCTCTCTCATTTAAACTTTAAGCTACTTAAAATTGCTGATTGGCTCCAAGACAATAAAGTGTAACTTAAAATGCAGAAAGCAAAGATTCAGCTTTTTCAGAAATGTCAGCAATCTCTAAGTTTATAGTCTGTTTATCTTGGCAACTCGGTAATCCTTGTGAGTGACACAATTAAAGCGCTGGGTGTGCTAATTGTCGTAACATTTTGAGGGGGGGGACTTATATTTTGTCTGTTGTCAATATGTGTTTTTTCAAAGTTTCACAGTTAAGTTGATTTCTGGAGCCAGGAAATATTATCTTGTGATTCCATTGCTAAAGGACAAATATTGGCTTCCAATTGATTATCGGATAGTGTACAAAATTTTAGTTTTGGTCCATAAAATGCACCATATAGGCTCTGCTCAGTTTTTGTCTCGCTATCTTCCATATACTCCCTCATGTCACTTTGCTCAGCACAACATCTACTGGTTATTCCTTCTTTTTGGCAATTTTTCTTGCATACTTTCTGAAATTCAGTATTTAATGTTGGGCCTGCTCTCCGGAATAACCCCCCTTTGGCTGTATGCTCAGAACCCTCATTATAAACATTCAAAATCTCTCTAAAGACACATTTGTCTTAGAGAGCTTTCAATGTTTTCTCCTTCCTGGATAGCGCTGCCTGGTTGGAATAGTACACTGGGGATATTGGAATGCATCAGTTAGAATATTTCTTTTTTCTCTTCACTTTCCCATCTGATTTTGTAGTTTTTTTTCTAGACTGTGATTTTATTATTATTGTACACTGCTTTGATGGTGTCTTTAAAAGCGGATAATCAAATCAAATGAACCTTGAATATTTAGTGTTTGGGCCAGTCAACAAGAGAAAATGTATTTCATTGAGCTGTGCTAGCCAACAGGTCTGGGTGGTATTGCAATTCTTGGACCTTTCTGCTCCTGAATAATAGTCAATACAAGTAGAGATGAGTAACTCTGAGCTTGGGACTCGCTCACTTATGTGCTAAACTGAATCCTGCATATTGATGGAAAAATCGTTTCTTACCTGTAGCAGATGTTTTCCATAGACATTATATTTGATCAGGCACACAGTTCCTCCCACCTCCCCAAGAGTTGCGTATATTGTTGAGCTATGGAACTGAGTTGATAAAGAGTGCTTTTGTAGAAAGGGGTGTACAAGCACAGAGGAAACCATTGCGCGTGGAAAGGGGTGCACATGCTCAGAACTATAGTTTCTGAGCTCTGGAAGAGCTGTTCCTTCCAGGCGATGTGTAATGATATTACTCATTTGTGTGCCTGATCAGTCCTGCTGTCTATGGAAAATATCTCTTACAGGTGAGTAACAATGCTTTTTCTAAATGTGTAAAAAAAAAAAAAAATTTACATTTATTTTCTTTTTAATTTCAGGGCCCTTCTGCGATTAATTGATGACTTCTTGCTTGTTACACCTCACTTAATACAAGCTAAGACCTTTCTAAGGTATACTTTTATTTGTGGTGATGTCATTTTAAATATATGAAGCATACATAAAAAGAAGAATGACAGCTTAACTTGTCAGAGTGGAGGTGAGGTGTTGATATGCAACAAATAGGAAAGAAATCTTAGCATGATCATATGACCTCAGTGTTAAAAAGCTGTGTGATGAGTTGGTGGCAAGAGCTAGAGGAATGTTTGAGAGTGTATAAGGAGAAGCATGCCAAATTGTACTTACTCAGATCTGGCAACCTTTGACCCCCGTAAATGGGGTCTATCAACTATCAAGACCCGTAAGAGTACCATAACCTTCTACTATTCCCATATGAACCTTCTTATCATCCTAGCAGAAGTCTTGTTCAGATCTTTTTTGAGCATATACAAGGACAACATTTGAAATAAACACAGCCACCTGTTAATCCTACCAGTCAAAGAAAGTGGAAGAACCCTTCATTTCTCCAGCATAAGTTGCATGTACTGGACCAACAGGATAACATTCATTCTCTATATCAATGTCAAGTCACTGGGAAGCAAATATCAAAAGGAATCATAAGTCCATTGCAGGGGGAAAACATCCATCCACAGCTCTTGCATGCCTCCTTATGTGAGGAGTGATATGATTTTTCAACATTCAGCTAGTCTGTGAAAACTGGGGTGCATCTGCAAAGTTCCTGAGAATAAGTGCTCTGAGGCTTATTATTCTGTGGCAGAGTACTGTGTGCCAGTCTGGGCCCAGTCTGCATAGATGCGTTGGTGGACATACAGCTAAATTCCACAATGGAGATCATTAGTGGTGCTCTGCAACCTGCTGATATTCAGTGGTTACCAGTGCTGAGTAATATTGTTCCAAGAAAACCTTTATCACTCAGGCTTAAAATTATGTAAACAGCAGGTTCGTAGAGCTGAATGATTATTATAGCGCAGGTAAGGATAGCAAAAACCACCTATTTTTCCAAACAAATACAGGCTGCTGCAAATTCATCTAAACAGTTGTTTCTTGTTATGAAACACCTAACAACAAAACCAGGAATAAGTGCAGTGACATCACATAGAGTCTGAAACTATAGCAATTTTTTTTTTATTTCCAAAATTCATAAGTTGAAAGCTCATTTTTAGAATATAACAGATGCGGAAGAGGTGTCCACTCCAACTTTGTCAGGATTATGGCACCTATTTGAGATTCCATCCCTAACATTGTTTCAAAAAATTATATCAAATCTTTCACCCACCTACTGTTCGCTAGATCCGATACCATCAAATTGGCTAAAGTTTCCCTCTTTAGGACTGCTAACCCATCTATACTCAATTATAACAAAAAGCCTTACAGATGGAGTAGAGGCCGTGGTAAAGCCAAATCTTTAGAAATCCTCACTCGATCCATACTCCCCAAGTAACTATCGTCTGGTTTCAAATATTCCATTCTTATCCAAAATATTGGAAATGGTTGTACATACACAGTTACAATCTTACGTAGAATCGAAAAACATATTACATCCGAGACAATCAGGTTTTAGGAAAGGCCATAGTATAGAGACTGTTCCGACTTCCCTTCTAAGTGAAGTACATTCTAGACTGGAACAAGGTTACATCGCATTGATTATCTCACTTGATCTGTCCATGGCGTTTGATCTAATAGATCATGATCTACTAAATCGTTAGAAGTTATGATCTCTGGCACAATCTATAATTGGTTTTCATCTTTTCTCAGTAACCGTTCATTCAAAGTTGTTTAACATCAATCTATTTCAAAATCTCACCCCATCTCCTGTGGGATACCACAAGGATCGGTTCTATCACCAATATTGTTTAATCTATATGTCAGTCCGCTTTCGCTGCTTATCCAGTCTCTGGGTATTAGCTCGTATTCGTATGCAGATGACTTTCTTCTTATTCATTACGTGCAGCCGTTGAACATAGGTTTGATAACAGTTCAAAACTGCCTTGATGAGGTGGCCAGTTGGCTTATAAAGCACCATTTAGTATTAAATCTGGATAAGACAATAGCATCTTGGATAACAGGTCATGGATCAATACCATGTTGGATCAATACCATGTTTAATACCTACTTTGTTTGGTAAGCAGATAATTACGGTACAATCTTTTAAATACATAGGTGTAATTATTTACTCTGCATTATCCTTTAACGAACAAATATCTGATGTAGTAAAAAAATCTTTCTATCATTTACGGAAATTGCGTTCAATCAGAAACTCGATAGACAAAAACTCCTTGTGTACCCTAACATATGCCTATATCATAACACGTCTTGACTACTGCAATGTCATTTATGCAGGCCTCACTAAGGTCAAGTTAAAACGTTTACAAACGATTCAAAACACGGCTGCTCGTGTTATCTGCCGGGCCTCAAAGTATGACAGGATTAAACCCCTCTTACACCATCTTCACTGGCTTCTGGTTGAGGTCAGAATAAAATTTAAGATCCTCATTCTGACATATAAAGCAGTACACTTATCAACTCCATCATATTTAGCCAATCTCACCATACCATACTCACTGGCTTGTACACTCCGGTTGCTTACAGATAATAGATTAGTAATTCCGTCACCCTTGATGGCTAGATGGGAATCTATGCAAGCGTCAGCTTTCTTTTTGTTATCCCCCCACGCTCTGGAACTGCCTCCCAAAAGTAATTAGATTAGAAGAATCATATACCCGCTTCCGTAAAGCCTTAAAAACGTACTTTTTCCAGAGTATGTTTTGAAAACATCGCATGATAAAGGGAAACAGACATAATAGATGTGCTATTTCAATATGCAGCATTATAACCTTGGTTTTTAGTATGAATAGTATTGTATTTTGTCCACTCACTTCTTTAGTATGGATGTTTCTGTTTTGCTATGCTTTCCTATCAATTACTGGATTTCTTAGTTTGTATGTTGTGTTCTAAATGTATATTTTTACAGTGTTAACCGTTCTGCTTTGCCAATGCAGTAAGTAACGGTATAGTAAACAAATAAACAATAAGCACTAAAGCTAGTTTACTTGCTTAGATCCAAGAAATCCCAGAGCGTCCACTTCAGAGTGACATTTGCGATACCCCACCCCACCCCTACCCAGATGCCTTCTGTTGAAAAATCAAATCTAAGTCTGCCTTCTAGATCCAGACAATTTATGGTTGAAGAGATGAACCATGAACACATGCAACTCTGGACTTGTAAATGAGTCAGTAAGTTGACAACCTAGTTTTGACCTTCCATGTTGATTGTGGTGATAGCACTAGAGCTTCAGAGTTGATCTGCACTTGCCCCAGTGAGGTCAACCAGACGATGGAATACATTATTAATACATGTTAACTTACACGTCTGGTGAGGTGACTTTGCACACTATCTATTTGGCTCAATTGAGTGATAAGGATAAAAGTAAGAGGGAGCTATTGGGGTCTCTGCATTCAGCAATAGGCAGATCTTGTCCTGCAACAACTTGTAGAATTTTGTCCCAGATATATCTGGGCAAAGTGACTTATATGTCTTGTTCTTGATACTTATTTGGATTTCCTCAGCCATTTGAGCAAATTCATCACTTCCAACTGTACTGCAGTTATGCCAGGAAGAGTCAACCTTGCCAATAGGTTTATCAAACATGGCATCACAAGTTATGTGGTCACTACATTTTTGTTCCTTTATCTTCCTCAAGGTAGCTATCAACTTCTCCGCCTTGGCCCTGAACTGAAATAGCTTATCCTTAGAATAATGAATTTTTAGTATGTTGACATATCTGTTTTGAGTGTGACCTCTGAAACTAATATACACACCACGCCTATACTAAAGGCCTTTTATTTGCTAGCAGTTGCTTTTCATTTTATACCAATGCCAACAATTGCCTATCCAGATTCCTCTGCCTTCTTGCTACAAACAATATAATTTCCCCCCTACTTGACAACCTTTACTGTTGCCCAGAATAAGAATAGAATGACTTGTGTATTCATGATTAGCATTTGCAAATTGGAGTCATTTTTTGAACCATATAGGCTGAGAAGCTTTGATTATGCAGCAGATAAATGACTGCTTTCCACCATGCCCAACTGTCTATATCAAATCTATCCAAACCAGCCTGTGATGTGATGTGTTTCTTGTGTGCTGCCAAGTCCCACTTATCAGTAGTTCAAAGTGGTTAACAAAAGCTAAACTAAAACCAGATGAAAAGAACACAGATTGACATAAATTGTTTAAAAAAAAGTCTTTAAATTCTTACAAAATAAAAATAATTGAAAGAATTTCGAAGTTCAATAGGAAGCGGAAGCCAGATATGAGGGACCTGAAAAAAATACTTTTCCAATATCTGTTTATATCTTATACCTGAAAATGAGGGTAATAACAGTTGAAAAGGATCGCTAACTCTAGAGACTTCATGAGAAAGTGGAAAGGAAACCAAATTATGAATATAATCAGGAGATGACCCATCAAACATCTTAAAAATTAACAAGCCAACTTAAACAAAACCCTAAAATGAATTGGAAGCCAGTGTAAAGAGAGAAGTGCAGCAGTCAAACTATTAGATTTTTTAAGACCCAAAATAAGTTTAGCAGCCTTCTCTAATAGTTGTATTCTGAGACACAATTTCACAGTTAGAGATGAATAAAGACCATTACATGACTACAAGAATGGTAAAATAAGATCTATCAAAATGTTGCTTAATATGATGCAGCTGATGAAGCTTGAAAAGTATGACTTCGAATAAATGGTTCACCTGTAGCTCTAAAGAATGAGAGAAGTCTAATATCACACCAAGACTTTTAGAAGATAAATCAACTTTGAGAGAGAGATCATTAGACACTGGAATGGAATCAGGAATAAAAGTACCCTTGTGGGGGAATATTTTTTCTTCAGTATTTAACTTAAAACCGTGAATAGAGCTATAATGTTTAATCACTGTAATACAATTAGTCACTTGAAGGTCCTTTTACTAAAGGGTTGGCACACGACAACAGGCTTGCTGTGCGCCAATCTGGAACTACCGCAGTGCACGCCATTTCTATTACTACAAAATATTTTCAATTTTTGTAGTGGTAAGTGCTTCCCCCCTTCCTGAAATGGCCTCTTGGCAAGTGGTTCACTTACTGCACAGCCATTTCTTTAAAAAAAAAAGACAGCCTTCTACCCGCTGCGGTAAAAGGGGGCCTCAGCACGCATCAAAAACATATGCCGACGCTAGCGCAGGCCCCCTTTTACTACAGCTTAGTAAAAGGAACCTAGGAGAATTGTGTTAGATCAGATATCACTAACTGGGACAAGAAGCAGCATATTGTCCACATACAAATAAAAATATACTCCAAGTGAAGAAAAACCATGCTCCATGTTAATCATGTAGGCATTAAACAAAAGTGGCGACAGTGGAGGAACTCTGTGGAACTTCACAGGGTTGCACCCAAGGAGCCGAAAGTCTGCTTTTCATTTTAACGGAATAATGTCTATTAGACTGAAATTCTTTAAACCAAGGCTCGACGAACCCCAGGCGCAAGGTCGCCATGGCAACTAAAAAAAAAAAAACCACACCTCGTGCCTAAGGTTTGCAACTAGCATGAAAAACATACCTTTTCTTCCTGGCAAGCACATGGCAGATAACCTCTTCTTCCAGGCAGGCATCCTCTGTCTTTTCAGCCAATGAGATGCTGCTTTCCTTGTCTGGGAATGAAAGCAGCATCTCATTGGCTGGCAAGGCAGCCAATGGAGCATTCATAAGGAGCCTCTCTAGCCTATGTGGAGCACTGAGCAGTGGTGGTTTTGCAGCAGTGGTGACACCAGCGAGGTCAAGAGGTCTTTATGCTGATGACACCCAGCTTTATCTCTCCACACCAGACATCACTGCGGATAACCAGGCCAAAGTATCGGCCTGCTTATCCGACATTGCTGCCTGGATGTCCAACCGCCACCTGAAACTGAACATGGTCAAGACCGAGCTTATTGTCTTTCCACCCAAACCCACTTCTCCTCTCCCTCCACTCTCTATCTCAGTTGATAACACACTCATCGTCCCCGTCTCATCTGCCCGCAACCTCGGAGTCATCTTCGACTCCTCCCTCTCCTTCTCTGCGCATATCCAGCAGATAGCCAAGACCTGTCGCTTCCTCTATAACATTAGCAAAATTCGCCCTTTCCTCTCTGAGCACACCACCCGAACTCTCATTCACTCTCTCATTACCTCTCGACTACTGCAACCTACTCCTCACTGGCCTCCCACTTTGCCATCTATCCCCCCTTCAGTCCGTTCAGCAGGGGCGTAGCTACGGGCGGGCCTGGACGGGCCCTGGCCCATCCAATTTCGGCCCAGGCCCGCCCACCCAAGCGCATGCAAATTTTGCACACTGCAGCACCCACTCGCGCTCTGGCTCAGCTGATCTCTCTGTCTCCAGGAGGACCAGGTTCCTTCTGTTCCAGCCAGATTTCGGCTCAGGCCCGCCCACCACCACGACCACAGCACCACTGAAGCGCACGCACACACAATATACTTGTTACTGACTGCAGCAGCGGAGCGGAGCAGCCGCTCAGACAGACTCAGCTGATGATGATGAGATCTCTCCAGGAGTCCAGGCGTGTTGATCGAGTTGTTTTCCAATCCATTCCATCCATCCTATGACGTGGCTGTGCGTAGCTGCGGGCGTGCTGCTCAGCCTCGCTCTCGCTCCGCAGTCCGCACGCATGCTCATTGCATGATGGCATCTTCTGAGGGCATAGCTAGCTGCACGTGCACGCCACGCGGGGGGGGGGAATTGACCTGCCCTGAAGAAAAACGTGGGAATTATTCAAGAAACTTAAGAAAGGTTCTTCGATCGAGATCATTCCAGTGACAGTCTAATCCAGATCGTAACTTCTGCAGGAGCCCAGCCTGCTTCCCTCCATGCTGCCGCTGCCAGGAACCCGATCATAAAAAGTTGTGAGATGGGGTAAGGAATGAGAAATGCTGGGGGGGGGGGGGGGGAGGGAATGTCATAGAGGGAGAATTGTTGGACATGGGATGGGAGGGCATACTTGTTGGACATAAGGGTGGAAGGGATGGTGAGATGCTGCATGGAGGGTGAGAGGGATGAGAGAGGGAGAAATGCTACATAGCCATGGAAGGTGTTAGGGGTGAGAGAGGGAGAAATGTTGGACACAGGGTTGGAGGGGAGGGAGAGAAGCTGCATGGGGGGTGAGAGGGATGAGTGAAGGAGAATTGTTGGACAGGGGAGGGGAGAGGAGAGCTGTTGGAGATAAGGGTGGAGGGGAGGGATGATGTATGGAGGATGAGAGAGGGATAAATGGACATAGGGGTGGAGGGGTGAGCGAGAGGCCACATGGAGAGTGAGAGGGGTGAGAGAGTGAGGGAGAATTGTTGCATAGAGGGTGAGAGAGAGAAAACTGTTTGAGATGGGGAGAGGAGGGGTGAATTGTTGGACATGAGAGTGAGATGCTGAATGGAGGATGAGAGGGAGAAATGTTAGACATAGGGGTGGAGAGGAGGAAGAGATGGTGCACAGGGAGAGAGGAGAAGTGTTGGACAAGATAGTGGACAGGAGGAAGGGAAACAAATGCTGCATTGGGGAGGGGGAAGAGATTTTGGGCACAAGGGAGGGAAAGAGAGAGATGGTGGACAATAGGAGAGAAGGTGAGATTTTGGACATGGAGGAAGATGAGAGGGAGGGAGAGGAGAGGAGAGAAAGAGGGAGATGTTGGATCCAGGAGCAGAAGAGAGTGATGGACAGATGCTGGACAGTGGGAGTGAGGGGAGACACAGAGGGAGAAATGGGGGAGCAAGCAGGAGGGAAAGAGAGAAGGGACAGGGAGAAAGAGGGAACAGTTGCTGGGATAGAAGGGTGGAGGGGATGGTAGAATCATGTGGGGGAGGTCAGGAGGAGGTGGCAATGAAATGAATGAGAGGATAATGATTACAGAGAGTAGAAATATGGCAATGGAGATTAGATTAGAGATGAAAGAGAATTGAGGGCTGGGGAAGGTTTGAGATGGGTAATGGGAGAGCTACCCTACTGGGTGAGAGAAGATGGAAATTTGATAGATGGCTGAAAAGTAAAAAGGAGGAGAAGGGTGATAGAAGGTGAAATTTAAGTTGTCCGAAAAGAAAAAAAAGAGGAAATAGCTAAAAAGGAATGATCAGTATGTTAGAGGCAGGTGTAGTGAGTGAAAAGACAAATAAATGAACAGCAGCCACTTGATGGCAGACAGGAAAGCAGAACAGAGAAATCAGAACCAACATGATGGAAAATTACAATTTCCAGACCACAAAGATAGAAAAAAGAATTTTATGTTGAATTTTTTAAAAGGAATATGTTAGCTTTGGGAAATGTGCATAGTAAATGATTTTGTATTGTGTTCAGTAGAAAAGGAAATGCATTTCTGTTTTTTCTTTCTCCAGGGTTGTAGTACTTGCTAGATTTATCCCAGCTCAATTTTTGTCTAAACATTTTTATTTCTAATTTGTGATCCCTTGTTCTGTATTTGGTGAGGGTCTGTCAGTGTGTTGATCAAGTCTGTACAGTACTGTAATCAGCATTTTCAGATAAGTGAACTGGTTACTGTTTTGTTGCCTTCTTTAAAAAAACGTTTGTTGCAGAAGTGCATTTTTATGTAAAAGATAAAATAAGACATTGGATGCAAATGATTAAGACAAATTGGACAGTTTCGGATCTAGTATAGCTGTGTGATATGGGAGATCCAGTAGTTTATTTTAGAGCCATATATGATCCCTCGTTGTCTTTAAAAGTTAAACAAAAATTTTATATGTTGATGCAATAAATTGATTCATAGTGTGTTTGGTTAGTAAGCATTTTCGTAATGTTGCCACTTAGTGTGCACTCTTGTACCCTTTGTGGTGTAATAGTGATGGCAGGTGGGGAAATTGGAGGGGAGGCAGAGAGGAGAGGGGTTCAGGGAGGGGGGCTCTCCTCTATTTTCTGACCTGCGCTCTAGCATGGCTAACATCGGTCCCGACCCTTGCTGTATAGCTGGTGGGGATCCCCAAGTATCCCCAGCTGTAGAATTCATCCAAAGATAGCCAAAACTCCCTTCTTCCAAGCTCTGCAGTCGACGACAGCATCCTTGAGCCACCGATAACTATACGTGAGTGGGGTGCCGGCATCAATGGCTTAGGGACAATGCTGCTGTCTGCCAAGCTTGGTAAAAAGGCATTATGGCTACCTTCAGAGAAAGTGTAATTTATATTTTGAAGTGGGGGTAGAGCGGGGCAGAGAAAATGTTGTGCCCACCCACTTTGGGCTCAGGCCCATCCAAAATTGGCTGTCTGGCTACGCCACTGCCGTTCAGAACTCTGCTGCACATCTTTCTCCTGGACCGATATACTCATATCACCCCTCTCCTCAAATCACTTCACTGGCTTCCGATCAGGTACCGCATACAGTTCAAGTTTCTCCTTCTAACCTACAAATGCACTCGATCTGCAGCCCCTCCTTACCTCTCTACCCTTATCTCCCCTTACGTTCCTACCCGTAACCTCCGCTCTCAAGACAAATCCCTCCTTTCAGTACCCTTCTCCACCACCGCCAACTCCAGGCTCCGCCCTTTCTGCCTCGCCTCACCCCATGCTTGGAATAAACTTCCTGAGCCCATACGCCAGGCCCCCTCCCTGCCCATCTTCAAATCCTTGCTCAAAGCCCACCTCTTCAATGTCGCCTTCGGCACCTAACCACTATACCTCTATTCAAAAAATCTAGACTGCCCCAACTTGACATTTCGTTCTTTAGATTGTAAGCTCCTTTGAGCAGGGACTGTCCTTTTTTTGTTAAACTGTACAGCGCTGCGTAACCCTAGTAGCGCTCTAGAAATGTTTAGTAGTAGTAGAGTTGAGCAGCAGACTGGGGCACCAGCCAGAGTGCCTCCAGCAAGCTGACAGTGTGTGAGAAGCGCACAGTGTGTGGAAAGTGTCTTCCTGCATTGGCAGCTAGCAGGAGAGAAGAGGCTCCCGGTGAGGAGCACTCATGGCCATTTCCATCGGGCATCTTTGGAACACCTGTTGATGTCATTGGGGCCTTTTGTCTTCATAGAGCCAGCGTTGTCTATGGCATGTGGCCAAAGGGGCATGTCCTTTAGAAGCCCCTTGGAAACACCAAGGAAACTGTGAGTTTATTTTGGTTTTTGTATTTGTTTTTTCTTTAAATGGAAAAGCGAAAGGTAAACTGAAGATTTCCACACCTAAACTGGTGGGTCCAGTGGACAGGCATATGTGATTCCTGGGATACTATCTGAACAGGTATTATTACAAACTTTGTCTCCGCTTGGTGCTTCCTTGAGCTTTCACGAACACACATACACACACACCCACTCCACCTGTATCCTGTATAGAAGAGGCATCCCAAGTGGGATACCTCTTTTTCGGTTGTAAATGTGCCTACTGATAAAGCTTTACTTACCTATTTGAAGTTACCTGCACCATTTCAGTCTATCGATGTGGGCCGGGATTTACAACCAATGGGAGCTAAACAGGATATTTCCTTGAAGGATTTATAGGACCTTAATTGTCAGATGGAGAGTTTGCTCACAGCTGTAATGTCTTAGTGTTAGTTTTTCTCAAGAAGTTGTAGAAAAATTAATTAATGTGGATTCAAATATTCACACTCTGGATAGATGATTTGTGAATGTAGAGACTCAGGTAGCTAACTTACAGGCTACTTCTCTTTCATAAGTACATAAGTAATGCCACACTGGGAAAAGACCAAGGGTCCATTGAGCCCAGCATCCTGTCCATGACAGCGGCCAATCCAGGCCAAGGGCACCTGACAAGCTTCCCAAACGTACAAACATTCTATACATGTTATTCCCGGAATTGTGGATTTTTCCCAAGTCCATTTAGTAGCGGTTTATATTACATTTACATTACAGTGACAACATTGGTAACTGAGAAGCAAAACCATTTCTGGGCAGACTACTGTCTGTGCCCTAAAAGCGGCAAGGACAAATCAAGGACAGGCATACATACAAAGTATCACATACAATGAGTTTATCTTGTTGGGCAGACTGGATGGATCATACAGGTCTTTATCTGCCGTCTTCTACTATGTTGTTATATTTAAAATTAGAAATGACGGAGAGCATCAGTATGAGTAGATACCTCCAGTTTTTGAATTTTCCTTGTATTTATCTTCTGTCTCCCGAGACTCTCCTGAGGAAATACATTAAGGAGATTCTCAGGTTATCTATTTCTGATACGGTTCAAATTGTGAATTGTTATTATTTGCCTGGTAAGAGAAGAGTCTCTGACTCCCAACAGGGGGCTATCCAATTGATTATAACAGAGTTGGATCTCACTGCTTTCTTAGAAGATTCCCAAGACACAATAAAAACCAGATCTACCCTGTTGGTGTCTTTTGGTCAAGAGAAAGATAATCATTGATTTTGAAAACTTTGTTTCAAAGAAAGACGATATATTGTGGGGCCAAGGTTGTTTTTCCAGATATGGCTAGAGCCACTCAACTTAGACAAAAGGCCTTTTTGGCTCTAAAGCCTAGGGCGTTGGCAACAGGTGCCTCTTTTTTTCTTTCTAAAGTACCCCTGTAAATGTCTTCTTATATTCAAAGAATCTCTCTCTCTCTCTCTCTCTCTCTCTCTCTCTCTCTCTCTCTCTCTCTCTCTCTCTCTCTCTCTATATATATATATATATATATATATATATATATATATATATTCAAAGAATATCTCTATCTATATATATATATATATATTCATGGATTCATTACAACTTGAACAGTTTATTAAGGGGCATGAAATAGTAGTATGGGTTATATATAATATACAGGCTTGATTGCCTTATTATCGTTTTGTTTTGTTTTGTTCTTTGTTAAATTTGTACCCCGCGCTTTCCCACTCATGGCAGGCTCAATGCAACTTACATGGGGCAATGGAGGGTTAAGTGACTTGCCCAGAGTCACAGGGAGCTGCCTGTGCCTGAAGTGGGAATCGAACTCAGTTCCTCAGTTCCCCAGGACCAAAATCCACCACCCTAACCACTAGGCCACTCCTCCTCTAAATGTGGGCTAGTTGGTTTTCTTAGGGAATATATATCCCTTTTGTAAATTTTTTTTTTTTTTTTTTTTTTTTTTGCAATTCTAATTCACATGTTCTTGTGATTGATATGTAAATGTAAAAAATTTTTTAAACAAAATTGTGATTTCCCATGGCCAGCGGCGATTTACTGCTGAAAACTCTTTTTATTGTTTGCATGGCTGGTGTAGGACGTACATAGATTACACTCTTTTTGGGTATAATTGGGGAATGTGACAGTTCAGTGTCTGGGAAGTAATTACATTCCCTTTATCTATAGACCCAAATTCATAATACCCAAATAATAACAGAACTAACTCCACACCCAAGAGTATTATAAAAATAGATTGTTTATTTATTTATACAGCATCAAGAACAAAATGAAAAGGCAAGAATAACAACACAAATGGTCTTATCATAGAAACAACTCATAGTAAATGCACATGAACCCAAGATACATTAACCCCAGAGCAGCAACATAGCAATTACATGGCAACTGTATGACCTGGACAGTGATGGCACATGATGTCCGGCAGGTAGCATAGTGTTCCTGTAATCCGTTGGGTTGGTCGTGAGCCCTTGGGCCCTGGCCGAGGCCAGCAGGGCGCCGACCCAGGCCAAGGGGAGACCGACCCACCACCGCACACCCCAGCTACACAATACCCCCTAAGCTACCCCTCCCCACAGTCCCTCAGGAAGAAGGGAAATAGGCATACAGGCGGGCCTCGCGGCCGAACCGAAACCCACGCAGACAGAGCCACTCGTGCGAGCCTCACGGCTGAACTGGAACCCAATCACACACAGGGAGGGGTGAAAGAACCCAGAGGGCCCCAAGAGGCCAGACACGCGCTGAACACCAGCAATAGGGCAGAGGGGGAAACAAAGGACCCGAGCGGGCCACGCCCACGCAGGGGACTAGCGCAGGACAGGGAAACTAACAGCAACCCCCCCCCCCCCCCCACCACCACCACCAGGGTAGGAGCCCCAGGCAGAAGCCAGAGGAACCAAACACAAAAGGAAGGCAGAAAGCCTTTGCCTCAACCCCACTGTAGACAGAGGCACCCAGAACACAAAGGGTTAAGCTTGTAGAGCCAGCAGAGAGAGAGTGCCATAAATCAACAAACAGAGAGAACGCTTCCCCTCCCGAGAAGGAGTGGGGCCCATCCAAACAAACACATTGGCAGAGGCAGGAATACAATACACACAGTACACAAAGGGTTAAACTCACTGAGCCAGCAGGCCGGGACACTGGGAAGAGAAATCCTTAAAACAAACAGACAAAGGAGAACGCTCTCACTCAGCCCAGAGCCCCGGAGGCTGAGCAATGCCCAGCCCCCACTAAACAAACGAGCAGCTGACCCTGATTACAGAGCTACGCGCACACACACACACACAGCAGCAGCTAACCCAGAGGGAAGGAAAAGAATACTCTAAATCAACACAGATCCCTGTCAGAACCTAGAGCACGTTCTGAGAGAAACCTATCAGGCTTTCCTGTTACCACCAAATAAGTAACGCAAAAGAAGAGAAACTCTTCAGCTGCAGGCTAAAGTACTATCCCCTGACGTCAGCACAACCCCTGGCAGCCAATCAGAAGAGACGTCCCCCCTCCCCCTCAGCCAAACCGGCAGAATCATAACAGTTCCTCAGACAGGTCAGTCAGATGGCAGAGCAGGCAGTGTTGCCAGGTGGGCGGTTTTACCGCCCAATTGGGCGGTTTTCCGCGACCCGCCGCGGGAAATTTTTGCCCGCGGCGGGTTGCGGTTTTTTGGGCTTTTTTTTTTATTTTGGGCGGTTTTCCGGCGGGTTTTTCGGCCGCGGGGGGCGGGGTTAGTGACGTTTTGGGCGGGGTTACTGACGTTCTGGGCGGGGCCGATGACGAGAGAGGCGGGACCGGTGACGGGGGAGGCGGGGCCGATGACGGCGGGGGCGGGGTTGATGACAGGGGCGGGGTTGATGACGGCGGGGGCGGGGTGATGACGCAGGGGTGGGGGTGTCAGGGGCGGGGTGAGTTTGGGCGGGTTTTGGGCTGTTTTTAGGCTGGATTGGGTGGGAAAAAAATTTTCCACCTGGCAACCCTGAGAGCAGGGGCTGCACTTCATAAGTAATGCCACACTGGAAAAAGACCAAGGGTCGATCGAGCCCAGCATCCTATCCACGACAGCGGCCAATCCAGGCCAAGGGCACCTGGCAAGCTTCCCAAACATACAAACATTCTATACATGTTATTCCTGGAATTGTGGATTTTTCCCAAGTCCATTTAGTAGCGGTTTATGGACTTGTCCTTTAGGAAACCATCCAACCCCTTTTTAAACTCTGCCAAGCTAACCGCCTTCATCACGTTCTCCGGCAACAAATTCCAGAGTTTAATTACGCGTTGGGTGAAGAAAACTTTTCTCCGATTTGTTTTAAATTTACTACACTGTAGTTTCATCGCATGCCCCCTAGTCCTAGTATTTTTGGAAAGCGTGAACAGACGCTTCACATCCACCTGTTCCACTCCACTCATTATTTTATATACCTCTATCATGTCTCCTCTCAACCGTCTCTTCTCCAAGCTGAAAAGCCCTAGCCTCCTTAGTCTTTCTTCATAGGGAAGTCGTCCCATCCCCGCTATCATTTTAGTCGCCATTTGCTTCAGATATGAGCCTCTTTTATGCATAAATTGCAGTCTGCAGCTGGGTTGGTAATGTGCATTCCTGGTCTTGTTGCTGATGCACAACAAACTTTGTCTCCGATATTGTGACTTAGTTTCCTTGTCACTTGCAGCAGATGAATCCAGGAACTAGTGGGTTAAGTCCACCTACCAGCAGGTGGAGATAGAGATAAACAAACTAAAGGCAGTGATGCCAGACGGCCAGCTCCTTCCTCAGTTAGTATGTCTGTATCTCAGCAGGTGGTGGACGGCTTTTTCTCCAGCTCCTGGGCCCAGGCCTCTGAGGGTGCTCCTGGGCAGGTGGCCAGTTTGAGCCGGGGGTGGCAGACTGGTGGTGTCCCCTTTGGCAGCATACGCAGTTGCTGGGTCTCTGCTGCACCTCAAATTCCCTCTGAACAGGCTTTTGCTGTTCCTTTCCTTCCCTGTTTGTTTCTGTCTCCTCACTAAGAGAAACAGAGAAGCACAGGGAAGTGTGTTTTTGCTGAGAGCAGGTTTGTGTTACTGCTGTCCGAGTCCTGTTTTCTGTTGCCTGCTTGTCTGAGCCTGCCTTGAAGTGGAGTCGGAGAGGTTTTTTTCTTCGGCTCAGCTGTCAGTTCCTGCGCTTTCCCAGTTCTGGGTAAGCCCTGCTGGATTCCTGTTCGGGGGCGGGCGATGGCAGCGGAGGCGGTAAAACGCTGTTCCCGATGCGGGAAACAGTGTTCGGTGGCGGGCCTTTGTAGCTCGAGGTGCACTAATTTTGCGGGACTCGACGGAGTGGTCCCCCCTCCCCCCCCCCCCCCCCCAGAGCGTGTTTTCCTGCTCGGAGCCTGGCGATTCTGCGCCATTTTGTGATCGGTCGCGGAGCCGGCTTCGGTAGCATTTTTGGGCAAAGGTTCTTCTCCGCCAGAAGGGGAGTTGGGGGGGGGGGGGGGGACCGTCAGGCACTGTGGGCAGTGGTGCAGGTGCTATGGCTGCGACCTCCGTTGTGGGGTAGGGGTTTTCGCCAGAGTTTATTTTGCTACTCCATCAGGCGTTTTTGTTGAAAAGGCCCCCCCTCACACGGCTGCGACAGCTTTGGCCTTTGATCCTCTCAGGGGGTAACCAAGAGATTTTGGGTTTTTCCCCCCAGAGAATTTCTCCTCCCTTAAAAAGCCTAGGCTTTCTTTGGGGTCTGAGGAGGGGTCCTGCATACGGTCACCTGCAGCTTCCTCTGTGGTGGCTCTCTTGGAGCAGACGGGGGTAGAGAATGTGGAGAACAGTGTCTTCACTGACTAACCGGAGGACTTTTCCGCCGTGAGGATTTTCCGTAAGGAGAAGTTGTCCTCCTTTATCTCTCAGGCGCTGGAAGCCCTGAATATAGAGGACCCTGAGCTTGCGGCTTCTCAGGTGGTCAACCCCAAGATGGCTAGTACCAGATGACCTTCTAAGGCCTTTCCGGTTCATGAAGCTATTGAAGAGTTGATTTCGGCCCAGTGGGCAGATCCGGATGGGGGGCTGAAAGTGGCCAGGGCTATGGCCCAGCTGTATCCAGTTTCAGTGGATCATTTAGAGAAGTTTTCTCTACCTAGGGTGGATGCTCTGGTGACGGCGGTCACTTAGAATACTCTTCCAGTGGAAGGTGGTGTGGCACTCTAGGATATGAAAGACAGACGGCTGGAGGCCTCTTTGAAATGTGCCTTTGAGGTGGCCGCTTTGACACTTCAAGCTTCTGTTTGTAGTTCTTATGCGGCTAGAGCTTGTTTCAGTTGGCTACATTCTGTCATGGATTCGTTTTCGGAGTCGGATATGTCGGACGCTCCTCAATTGCCCCTGATGGATATTGGGCTGGCGTACTTGGAGGATGCCTTGTATGATTTGGTCCGTGCTTCGGCCAAACTCATGGCCTTGACCGTTTCCTCTCAACGTCTTCTGTGTCTCCGTCATTGTGCCGCGGGTATGGCCTCTAAGCAGCGGCTTATTAAATTACCTTTCCGAGGGAAATTGCCTTTTGGGGAAGACCTAGAAAAGATTTTTCAAGATTTGGGGAATTCCAAATCTCACTGTCTCCCAGATGATAGAACCAAGTCTACGCCCAGGCAGGGAGCTTCGAGGTTCACGGTTCAGGGAGTCGCGACGGTATCACCTGGGGCGCTCCAACGCAGCCTTCCAGCGTTCTCGTTTTGGGCAGCGTTCTTCCTTTCGCAACGAGAAGCGTCCGGCTGGACCTCCCTCTCAGGGGGCTCCAGCTCGATCCTCCCAATGATGGGGCGCAGGTCCACTCTGGAAGAAAACATAGACATAGTAAACATAGTAGATGACGGCAGAAAAAGACCTGCACGGTCCATCCAGTCTGCCCAAGAAGATAAATTCATATGTGCTACTTTTTTATTTGTACTGTCCTCTTCAGTGCACAGACCGTATAAGTCTGGCCAGCCCTATCCCTGCCTCCCAACCACCAGCTCTGGCACAGACCCTATAAGTCTGCCCAGCACTAGTCCCGCCTCCCAACCACCAGTCCCAGCACAGACCGTATAAGTCTGCCCAACACTAGCCCCGCCTCCCAACCACCAGCTCTGCCACCCATTCTAGGCTAAGCTCCTGAGGATCCCTTCCTTCTGCACAGGATTCCTTTATGTTTATCCCACGCATGTTTGAATTTTGTTACCGTTTTCATCTCCACCACCTCCCGTGGGAGGGCATTCCAAGCATCCTCCACCCTCTCCGTGAAAAAATACTTCCTGACATTCTTCTTGAGTCTGACCCCCTTCAATCTCATTTCATGCCTTCTCGTTCTACCGCCTTCCCATCTCAGATCGGTGGTCAGCTTTCTCTCTCTCTTCCAGAGTGGGCCAGAATTACTTCGGACCAGTGGGTCCTCGATGTAGTGCGAGAGGGCTACAAATTAGAATTCTTCTCTCCTGTCACAGATTTTTTTTCTGGAGTCCCGCTGTTTATCGCAGGCCAAGAGGACAGCGGTTCTGCAGTGTTTGCGAGACCTGCTAAGGATAGGGGCTATCGTGCCTGTTCCTCCTCAAGAAAGGCGCACAGGTCGGTACTCCATCTTCTTTGTGGTGCCAAAGAAAGGAGGGGCTTGTTGGCCTATTCTTGATCTCAGAAAAGTAAACCAGTTTTTTGCGGGTTCGTCGCTTCCGCATGGAGACGTTGAGGGCAGTTATTGCTGCTGTTCAACCAGGCGAGTTTTTGACAGCTCTCGATTTTGAGGGAAGCGTACCCACACATTCCCATTTGGCAGCCCCATCAGCGATTTCTACGATTTGCAGTGCTCGGTCAGCACTTCCAATTTCGGGCCATTCCTTTCAGGATAGCCACTGCCCCGTGCACTTTTTCCAAAGTAATGGTGGGGGTGGTGGCAGCGTTCCTGCGGAAGGAGGGGATTTGGGTGCATCCATATCTCGACGACTGGCTGATTCGGGCAACGACAGCAGAGGAGAGTCGAGTGGTCACCCACCGAGTGATTGCAGTGTTGCATTCCTTAGGTTGGGTGGTCAATCTGGACAAGAGTCATCTGGTTCCTACTCAGAGTCTGTAATATCTTGGCGTGCAGTTCGATATGAAGTGGGGGAAGGTGTTTCTCCCCGAGGGGCGAAGAATCAAATTGCTTTCTCAGGTACGGACCTTATTGATTTGTCGCGCTCCCCGAGTGTTGGACTATGTGCAGCTCCTCGGTTCCATGATGGCGACCTTGGGGGTCATTCTATGGGCAAGGGCTCACATACAGCCTCTTCAGAATTTCCTTTTGAGCAGATGGTCGCCGCCGTCACTGGATTATCAATGGCGCCTTCCTTGGTCGAGCTGGGCCAGGGACAGTCTTGCGTGGTGGCTCTGGTCAGCCGATTTGCAGAAGGGTGTTTCTCTGACGTCTCCCAATTTGGGTGGTAGTCATGATGGATGCCAGCCTTGCGGGCTGGGGAGCCCATTGTCTTCATTGAGTAGCCCAGGGATCATGGACCCCTCTCGAAGCGACTTGGCTGATAAATCGTCTGCAGTTGCGAGCAGTCGTGAATGCTCTGCGGAGTTTTCAGGATCTTATGCAGGGGCAGGCAGTTCGTGTATTCTCGGACAACACCACGACTGTGGCCTACATCAGTCGGCAGGGGGGCACTCGCAGTCTTCCCTTGGCAGTGGAAGCGTCTCGTCTTCTAGTATGGGCAGAAGCGCATTTTCAGAGTCTGTCGGCAGCACACATTGCGGGTCATGACAATGTTCAAGCGGATTTTCTCAGCTGCACTCCTTTGGACGCAGCGGAATGGACGCTGTCTGACTCTGCTTTTCGGCTGATCTGTCATCGTTGGGGAAGACTGGATTTTCAAAAGGCGTTTGACAAGGTACCTCATGAAAGGCTACAGAGGAAATTGGAGGGTCATGGGATAGGAGGAAATGTCCTATTGTGGATTAAAAACTGGTTGAAGGATAGGAAACAGAGAGTGGGGTTAAATGGGCAGTATTCACAATGGAGAAGGGTAGTTAGTGGGGTTCCTCGGGGGTCTGTGCTAGGACCGCTGCTTTTTAATATATTTATAAATGATTTAGAGATGGGAGTAACTAGCGAGGTAATTAAATTTTGCTGATGACACAAAGTTATTCAAAGTCGTTAACTCGCGACAGGATTGTGAAAAATTACAAGAGGACCTTACGAGACTGGGAGACTGGGCGGCTAAATGACAGATGAAGTTTAATGTGAGCAAGTGCAAGGTGATGCATGTGGGAAAAAAGAACCCGAATTATAGCTACGTCATGCAAGGTTCCACGTTAGGAGTTATGGACCAAGAAAGGGATCTGGGTGTCGTCGTCAATAACACATTGAAACCTTCTGCTCAGTGTGCTGCTGCGGCTAGGAAAGCGAATAGAATGTTGGGTATTATTAGGAAAGGTATGGAAAACAGGTGTGAGGATGTTATAATGCCGTTGTATCGCTCCATGGTGCGACCGCACCTTGAGTATTGTGTTCAATTCTGGTCGCCGCATCTCAAGAAAGATATAGTACAATTGGAAAAGGTGCAGCGAAGGGCGACTAAAATGATAGCGGGGATGGGACGACTTCTCTATGAAGAAAGACTAAGGAGGCTAGGGCTATTCAGCTTGGCGAAGAGACGGCTGAGGGGAGACATGATAGAGGTATATAAAATAATGAGTGGAGTGGAACAGGTGGATGTGAAGCCTGTGTTCACGCTTTCCAAAAATACTAGGACTAGGGGGCATGCGATTAAACTACAGTGTAGTAAATTTAAAACAAATCGGAGAAAATTTTTCTTCACCCAACGTGTAATTAAACTCTGGAATTCATTGCCGGAAAATGTGGTGAAGGCGGTTAGCTTAGCAGAGTTTAAAAAGTGGTTGGACGGTTTCCTAAAGCACAAGTCCATAAACCGCTACTAAACGGACTTGGAAATAACCAAAATCCCAGGAATAACATGTATAGAATGTTTGTACGTTTGGGAAGCTTGCCAGGTGCCCTTGGCCTGGATTGGCCCTGTCGTGGACAAGATGCTGGGCTCGATGGACCCTTGGTCTTTTCCCAGTATGGCATTACTTATGTACTTATGTACTTATGACTAGTAATGGATCCTCATGGCCATGGCTTGTAATGCCAGAGTTCCCCAGTTCTTCAGCCGCAAACAGCAGCCAGGATCGGCATGATTGAATGCTCTTCTCCAGCCATGGCTGGAACAACAGCTACTGTATGTTTTCCCTCCGTGGCCTCTGATAGGGAGAGTTCTTTGCCGCATAGGGCGGCATCAGGGGCCGGTCATTCTAGTGGCCCCAGATTGGCCCCGACGGCCGTGGTATGCGGATCTTGTTCGGGCACTCTCAGAGCCACCATTGCGACTTCCGGTGACTCCCGATCTGCTGCATGAAGGGCCAGTTCAGATGGAAAATCCCTCCCGCTTTGGTCTTACGGCCTGGCTATTGAGAGGCGGCAGCTGAGGAAGAAGGGATTTTCAGGACCAATCATTGCCTCTCTTTTGGGGACACGGAAGCAGTTTACTTCAGCAGCGTACACGTGAGTGTGGAGAGCTTCCTCGGCATGGTGTGCTTTGCTGCTGAATTGCCTTTTCGGGCGGACATTCCGGTTATTCTGGAGTTCCTTCAGGATGGTCTTCATAAGGGATTGGCATCTAATTCCCTTCGAGTGCAGGTGGCTGCGCTAGCTTGTTTTAGGGGCAAACTGGACGGTTCCTGTTTAGTAGCTCACTCTGATGTGGTCCGTTTCCTACATGGGGCTCTTCAGATTCGGCCTCCTCTGTGGCAGCCGTGCCCAGCGTAGCATTTGAATGTGGTATTGCGAGCCCTCCAGGCCCCACCGTTTGAGCCGTTGAATAAGGTTTCTGAGAAGGATCTAATACTTAAGACAGTGTTTTTGGTGGCCATTGCTTCGGCTAGGAGGATTTCTGAAATTCAGGCTTTGTCTTGCAGAGATCCTTTTTTGCAGTTTTCGGAAGCAGGGTTGTCGATCCGGACGGTGCTGTTGTTTCTAACTAAAGTGGTTTTGGCTTTCCATGTCAATCAGGCGGTTTATCTTCTGTCTTTTCGAAGAGAGGATTATCCGGGGGAGTTTGCCTCGCTACGTTTCCTGGATGTGCGGAGAGCCTTGTTTCGGTACTTGCATATCTCTAAGGAGTTTCGATGCTCGGATCATCTCTTTGTGCTCTTGACGGGATCGAAAAGAGGTGAGGCGGCTTCTGAGGCTTCCATTGCTCGCTGGATTAGGGAAGCCATTGGAGCGGTGTATCTGCTACAAGGGCGGGCATCTCCAGTGACCCTGAAGGCGTATTCTACTCGGGCACAGGCGGCTTCTTGGGTGGAGGCGTCGGCCTTATCTCTGGAAGACATTTGTCAGGCGGCTACTTGGGCATCCCGTCATACTTTCGTGAAGCATTGCAGGCTAGATGTGTCTGCTCAGGAGGATGCGAGTTTTGGGGTGGGAGTGTTGGCGTGGGGAGCGTCGGCTTCCCACCCTACTTAAGGAATGCTTTGGTACATCCCACTGGTTCCTGGATTCATCTTCTGCAAGTGACAAGGAGCCACTAGAGCTGCCTAAGGGAGAGGAGCCAGCTACCATGGAGTGGGAGAATTCAAAGGTTACCCTGCCCAGCACTTGAAGGCAGTGGAGGCGGCCACACCAGACGTGGTGCTGAGAGGTGGGAGAAACTGCCAACCCTGCTCCTTACAGCGTTCCCTTTGTGCTGTGAAAAGGCAGGTGATTTGTGGTATTGGTTTGATGTGCAAAGACTGTCCATGAAGATTTGTTCTGAACGGCTGTGCTATATTGGAAGTGTGCTGAACTCTTACTAAACCCTTCTGGAGGAGGGGGAAGGGAAAGCTAATGCTCTAATAGAAGGCCTGAGGTCTTAAGGAGCTGAGCGTTTGTTGAGGGATTTTGGGACCTGGACTGTACATTTTTTTTTTCTTTTGAAGATTATCTTATGAGGACAGTACCTTTTTCTTTTGAAGACTATATTAAGAGGGCTGTACCTTTTGTTATGAAGAATTATGATTTTTGGTATGAAATTGCCTTTACAATAAAATACTTTGGCCCTGAGTCCCAGTATCAGCAGTATTCTGTCCTGGAACCCTCGTGGGCTTGCTGGCTCCACCCAAGAGGAGAAAGCAGATCCCCTTTACAAAACGCACTTCAAAAGCATCATAAAATGCTGTAGGAACAAAGGACAATCCTAATGGTAATAGTGATATATGGTCTTGAGTTAATGATTTTGATGATAAATTTTATAACTGCACTTATGTTTTCTTGTCTCTGCGGGTCCGACCCGCTAAAGGGACTTCTGAAGACGATTGCACTTTGTTTGAAACCTTGCCCTGAACCACTTTATCGCTGACTTGTTCTCCCTCTCTGTTTGAAACACTATTAATTTCATCTCCTGATGAATTGCTCGAAGAATTCAAAAACGTTACTTTTTTGTATCATTTATTTCTGCGTGTTTTCCTGGAGTGATCCATCCAGGGATACACATACCCCTTTACATAATCAGCCTCATCCTGTTTATATTTTATTATTTTTTGTTGCCTGATCTCACTTTTGTACTTTTCAATTATTGTATTATGTTCTTCATACTGATTATCAAATACTTCAACCGAAAAACGTTTTAAAAATTCATCTAGTTTTTTCTCTAATTCTGTACGAGATTCGACCAATAATTTGTTCAGTTTATCAACTGTTAAGAGCATCAGATCTAATGAACAGCAAGATATTAATTCATTACATTTGGTGACACCTCTCTGACATTGGACTTCTAAGCAACAAGGCAGCGCGTTTAGGACGGTTACAAGTGGAGCTACAAGATATAAGCTGCAAATAGACCATGGACATTAAGGATTGTTAGAAGTTTAGCAGCAGCAACTTGTTAAAGGACATTAATTTCTTTTTCTCTTGTGTCTGATGAGGTGATTAAGATAGAGTATCATTCATGTCATTTTAATAATTTATGCAATAAGAATTCACAAGTTTGTAATAAACAGCACAACTGGTATTGCATGTATGTGTTAGTTGATATGTGATATGAAGGTAAGCAAATATTAGTCAAACGTTGGGAGTGGTAAAATTATGTCTTACCTGATAATTTTCTTTCCTTTAACGCAGCAGATGAATTCAGGAACTAGTGGGTTAAGTCCGCCTACCAGCAGGTGGAGATAGAGATAAACAAACTAAAGGCAGTGATGCCAGATGGCCAGCTCCTTCCTCAGTTAGTATGTCATTCGTAAGCATTTGCCAAAAATATGAAACCAATAACAACCAGAAACCATCCTCACTATGAAAAACAGAGAACCAAATAAGAACTTCGAAATAACTGCAACTTGATCCAGAAATCGGAATCCTTTCCGTGTTCCCATATCTGTCTGAACTTTGCAAAAGAGAACCCGGAAGGAAAAAAATAGCCACACTGCCTGGAAAACGAAAAAACCGTTGGCTGAACTAGGGAGGGATCCTGGATTCATCTGTTGCATTAAAGGAAAGAACATTATCAGGTAAGACATAATTTTACCTTCCTTGTCACTTGCAGAAGATGAATCCAGGAACCAGTGGGATGTACCAAAGCATTCCTTAAGTAGGGTGGGAAGCCGACGCTCCCCACGCCAACACTCCCACCCCAAAACTTGCATCCTCCTGAGCAGACACGTCTAGCCTGCGAAAGTATGACGGGATGCCCAAGTAGCCACCTGACAAATGTCTTCCAGAGATAAGGCCGACGCCTCCACCCAAGAAGCCGCCTGTGCCTGAGTAGAATACGCCTTCAGGGTCACTGGAGATGCCCGCCCTTGTAGCAGATACGCCGCTCCAATGGCTTCCCTAATCCAGCGAGCAATGGAAGCCGTAGAAGCTACTGTAAGGCTACTTCTTTCCTCCACATACTCCATGGAATCTCTCTCTCCATTCGTCTCTCCCCTCTCCTGTACCCTCATGATCAAAAGCCCCGTGCTGTTCCAAACAGCGCTCTAAAATAGCGCTGGAACAGTGCGGGGCTTTACCGCACCAATGATCAGAGATAATGCATGCAAATTTAAGCAGCGCAATTATCTCTGATCATGGGGTAGAAGTGCGGGCGAATTGGGCCGAGCATGCGCTCAGCACAATCATCCCACACTTGTTTGACAGGTCTGGGCTGTCAAAATCCCAAACCTGTCAAACACAGGGGCTGGAGGTCCATGGGACCACCAAGCCCTGACTTACCCCTGCCCCGAGCAACCGGGGCTAGAGGTCCGGCGGACCTCCAGTCCCCCCCAGCGATCCCACCCCCCTGGTTCATGGAGGGCTGGAGATCCAGTGGGTCTCCAACCCCCCAGAAAAAGACTCCCTGGTGGTTCGGTGGCTGCCGCCGGTCAACCCCCCCCCCCCCCCAGCGAGCGACAGGGGTGGGCGAGCCTCCAGCCCACCCCAAGTCCCAGAGTTGTCTGCTGCCAAATTCCTGGTAAAAATAACCCCGAACCCCCCTCCCGGCCCCCCTACCTTAGTTGGAGGAGGGAGGCAGGCTTATATGGTGTGTAGCCCCGCCCAGCGCATCCCAGGATGTACTGGGCGGGGCTGGGCGGCGCCATTTTGTGGCGTCGAAGGAAGAGGAGGGAGGCAGGCTGCATCCCTCCTCCAACTAAGGTAGGGGGGCCGGGAGGGGCTAAGGGGTTATTTTTACCAAGGATTCGGTGGCAGACAACTCTGGGAGTTGGGGATTTGGGGTGGGCTGGAGGTCCGCCCACCCCTGTCGCTCGCTGGGAGGGAGGGGGTTGACCGGCGGCCACTGGACCACCAGGGAGTCTTTTTCTGGGGGGTTTGGGGGCTGGAAACCCACTGGATCTCCAGCCCTCCCTGAACCTGGGGGGGTGGGATCATCGGGGGGGGGACTGGAGGTCCGGCAGACCTCCAGTCCCCTGTTGTTGGGGGGGTGCTTTGCGTCATTGGGGGGCATGGGGGCCTGCCAGCATGCAAATGCATGCTGGACAGGGCTCACCATTCCTCCCCAATGATCCGCAAACCCTAACGCCAGCTTGGAGCTGGTGTAGGCTTTGTCGCGGCCAGCGACCCAATCTTTGGCGTGCTGGTCGCTGATCATTGGGGATGAATGCATTAAGCCCCGTTTAGCATGCTACTTGCGATTAGAGCCCTCGAGCGGGCTGTTTCACGCTGCTGGGACTGGGAATCCATTCCATCTTTTTAGGACTACTCTCCTCACTCATCCTTGAAAGGACTTCTGGGACCCGTAGTTCTGGGCTCAACTGCTTCATTGGGGAATCTCTGGGGCTTGCCTTGTCACAGATTGTATTTACAAAAATTTTTCCGCAAAATAAAATTGAGAACCTACTTTAATGGATCAAAGACTAATTTAAACACCGATCAAGGAGCCACGTTTTCATCTCGGTACAAAGTGCCCTTTGAAATTAATAGGGCCCCCTGAGTGCCTTACAGATTGCCAAAGGATCAGAAATTTCCTTGCTTGGTAGTGCTCTAATTACTTCAGTGCCACCAGGTGCTCATAGTGTTGATGGCAGTGAAAGTCAAGGGATCTGTTAAACATGGTGGTAGGAATGTTTTATTTGTTGCAGATTTGGCCAAAACAATTGTTGTGTACTGCAAACAGTTCCTAATGGTGCGACTTCGACTCAAGGTGCTCTGTGTACAATATGTCAGTAACGTGGCAGAATAATGCCATCACATTTGAAGACCCATAGGCTTTAATCGACTTCTTAACCACTGCATAGGACTCCCAGCATTTGGCAGCATTCCTACAAAACACATTGCCTGGATGTTGGATGGATTACTAGTGATGCTGTTTTCGGTGATGTGAACATATTGTGGAGGGAGTACTGTAGGTTTGGGTTGTATCTTGCTCTTTTTGGCTCCTGACTTCTGTTTGGGTGTACTATTCTTGTTTTGGAATTATTTGACTTATTTTGTTACAAGCAAAAAAGGCCCGTTTCTCAAAAAAAATGAAACGGGCGCTAGCAAGGCTATCATCTAATGGCAATTATGTTTTTAAGTGAACCGCGATTCTCCCGTCACCTCCCATCCCATCGATATCCAGCAATTCGCTTCTGCCCTGCCCTCCCATCCCATCCATGTCCAGCGATTGATGTACATTCCATTGGAGTGTCCCTCTGCTTCTCCTCTCTCCCCTGCCCTTCCCTCCATGTCCAGCAAGTCTTCCCTCCGCTCCCATCCCATCTATTACAGCGATTCTCCTGTGCCCTGCCCTCCCCTCCTTTCCGTGTCCCTCGATCCTCCCCTCACCTTCCATCCCATCGATATCCAGCGATTTGCTTCTACCCTGCCCTCCCATCCCATCCATGTGCAGCAGTTGATGTACAGTACGTTGGAGTGTCCCTCTGCTTCTCCTCTCTCCCCTGCCCTCCCCTCCATGTCCAGTGATTCTTCCCTCCCCTCCCATCCCCTCCATGTCCAGTGATTCTCCTCTGCCCTGTCCTCCCCTCCATGTCCCATGTTTTTGGCCTCCCCTCCATGTCCAGCAATTCTCCTCTGCCCTGCCCTCCCATCCCATCCATGTGCAGCGATTCTCCTGTGCCTTGCCCTCCCATCCCATCCATGTCCAGCGATTCTCCACTCCATGGCCAGTGACTCTGTCCTTCCTGCCGCCCTGCCTGTTAGCCGTCCATCTTACCTGAGGTCGCAGCGGTGGCAGGCTGGGCTCACGTCTTCTCCAGCGTTCCCTCTGTGTCCCGCAATTCTCCTCTGCCCTTCCCTCCCCTCCCTTCTGTGTCCAGCGTTTTTGGCCTCCCCTCCATGTCCAGCGATTCTCCTCTGTCCATTCCTCACCTCCCATCCCATCCATATCCAGCAATTCGCTTCTGCCCTGCTCTCCCCTCCCATCCCATCCCATCCATGTGCTGTGATTCTCCTGTGCCCTGCCCTCCCATCCCATCCATGTCCAGCGATTCTCCACTCCATGACCAGTGACTCTGTCCTTCCTGCCGCCCTGCCTGTAAGCCGTCCATCTTACCTGAGGTCGCAGCAGCGGCAGGCTGGGCTCATGTTGCCTCCAGTGTTCCCTTGCCTTTCCTCTCAGTGTCCCGCCCTCCTCTGATGTCATTTCATTTTTACGCGAGGGCGGGACACTAAGAAGGAAGAGAATTCTGGAGGCGAGCTGACGTCAGCATGTTATGAAGCCAGCCAGCCAGAGAACCTGAGGTACAAATTATTATATAGATTCTGTTACATGAATAACATTAAATCTTCTGTCATGTTATTGATTCTTCATCCATCACCCCTCTCAATTACTGTCTTACTCATGTCTCAACGTGGCTAAAAGTCTGACCGTCTTTTTTTGAATTCCTCTAAATGTGAATGTTTTCTATTTTCTATGCCCCGTGATTCTGCTCCCCCTCCTTTTCCTCTATAGATGGTCGTCCTGTCCCCTATAAGGAATCCTTCAAAATTCTAGGTGTTCACTTGCTACTACTACTTAACATTTCTAAAGTGCTACTTTGACTCAAAACTTACTTTCAAGTCCCAAATAGACTCTGTTATTGATTCATCCTTTTGGCACGCCATCCTTTTCATGCCTTCTGTCCTTTCCTTCCCACTAAGCTTCTCTGCCCACTGTTCCTGGCCCTCATCATATCTAACCTAGACTATTGCCACTTTCTTTATACTGGTATTCCCCTTTGTTCTTTCAAGTGCTTACAATTGATCCAATGTACCTCAGTCAAATTACTTCGTCACCCCTCTCTTCCGCTCAGAACACTGACTTCCTGTTATTGCATGGGTCAAATACAAAATTCTTTTGGTTTAGAAGTCCTGCCAACCTATAGCCCCCTCTTACCTCCACAATCTCCTTATCTCTTATACTCCTCTACGCTGCCTCTGCTCATCTGACCCAGAACCTTTTGATATTCTTCCACCTTTCTCTCTTCACCTCAGCAGCTCATGAACTCTGCTTTTAGATATCTTGGCCCCAAATTATGGAATGACCTTCCCCTCTGTATTACAAATCAGACCACAGTTGCAGCATTTAAACATACTTCTTAAGACCCACCTTTTTTTTCTGTATCCTTCCCCACCCATAACTAAATGGCAACCTTTTTTAATTTTAATTCTTCTTTCTCTTGTTAGTGTGTTGATTTTAGCTTTGTGAATCTCCTAGATATGTGCAGGTCTTGTGTGGCATATCAAGTATGATAAATAAAATAAATATACAGCCTTCCCCAGGAATGAATAACTCTTACTAAACATTCCCAGGTGACCTATACAAATCTAGTAAAGCTTCAAATGTCTAGATCATTCAGCAAAACTGAGTGAACCCAAGTTGGTAAAGTTTGCAAATAAGGGTCCCAGATTCTTTAACATTTTCTAAATTGTAGTCCCATAGAGACAACAGAGAGATTTTCCATATGCAATAAATCATTCATCTGGATGTGCCATAACAAAAAGTGGTTGGTCTCTTATCTACTGCAGAAGAAGACAATGTTTAGCAACCATGTATGCCTTGCACAAAAATGAAATAGAAACTCTCACCTCCTCAGTCTGTTTTGTCCAACAAGTTATGGCGGGGGTGATGCCCCAAATGTTCGACCATACGTAGAACCCAAATGGGACCACAAAGTGTTCCAAAATTCAAAAATCATAGGGCACTCCCATACACAATGCTTAAATGTACCTGTGATAGTTCTTCATTTAGGAACCCCATTTTCCATGCTTTAGAGGTGTGGACATAAAGACATAGCAAAAGTTTGTAATGGAGCTCCCGAAGCTGGGTGCTCTCCACCAGAGCAGGGCCACTCTTCATGCTGAGAAGGTTGTCCCCAAAGTCTGGCTTCCATCTATTCACCACAACATAAAAATGGGAAAGTCCTACCAGTTTCTTAAATCCTTTGTAATAGCGCCCTACCAGTAGGGGACATCGCTTGCGAAAGAGTAAACATAATGTATTAATTGTGTACAAGAGTACAACTACTACTACTACTATTTAGCATTTCTATAGCGCTACAAGGCGTACGCAGCGCTGCACAAACATAGAAAGAAAGACAGTCCCTGCTCAAAGAGCTTACAATCTACAAGTTCTGTGACTGCATCCCATAAGCTTTAATAGTTGCATAATCCAATAGTTTTGCTTCATCTTTCTCCAGTAAAATTAAACATCATAGTTAACCCCTGTTTCCCCCAAAGCTTGGAACAAGGTTGGATATCCCCAGTGGAAAATCAGCATTACTATAATAGACAAAGATTTAGAACAATGCACTGGAAAACCATATTTCTTTTTCAATGTATCCCAAGCCCAGTGAGTTGTTTTAAATAAAATATGCTGCTTCAGGGTTCTAAGCAGCTTAGATGCTTTAGCATGCAAAATATAAGATAATGCTAATGACTCTCCCATGACACTTTCAAAAGTCCATCACAGAACTCATATGAACTTTAAAAACACACCATTGTAGTTAGTACAAAAACATCTTTGATCGCTATCTCCGTGGAAGAATAACTTGAGTATTAAATTTCCTTGTAAACTAATATATCCTGTCACACTTAAAACCACCAGAGTTTGAAAATATACTGTATGGATAAATGAAGAACTTCAGGTTCCAGTTTGGCCCCTTCCAGGAGTACTAAATTCAATAGAAAAAAAATCTTCAAATGTGTTGTATTCCTCTTCAATAATTAATAGAAAAAACCGTTAACGATGAAAGTGAAGCCTTTTGTGATTGACAGAAGTTGACAAATTCAGGAAAATTATTAATTTGCCATTTTAATTTTTTTGAAATGTCACTTTATTTCTGTTTCAGAACATTGGCAAAAGGTATTCCTCAGTATGGATGCTCAATAAGTCCACATAAAACAATGGTGAATTTTCCGATTGATGAGGACCTGCCAGGGTTTGTCAAAGCTAAACAGATTCCTGGTTGCTCTTTATTCCCATGGTGTGGCTTGTTATTGGATACAAAAACACTTGAAGTATACTGTGACTATTCCAGGTAAGAGAGTTCCCTGGTCAGCATATTATTAGTTGATTGATAAAGTCATACAATATGTTTATACAACATAGAAACTAAGGGGGGCAATTTTATAAAGGATTTATCTCGTAGAAATGCCTTTTTACATGTTAAATTACATCAGAGTTTATGCTTATACTTCCATTCAGGAATGAAGTTTCATCAGAGTACAAGCAGAATTACAGTTTGTGCACTTTGGAAGCAGTTCTATAAGTTAACATTTCCTTTTTGGCATCCTGATCCCACACAGTGAGAGGCTATTGTATAATGGTATATGGACTCCCAGATTCCATTATATGTTACTATGATAATCCAGCATCGGGGTCCCTCACATTTAGGCTCCTGCAGTTACAGCAGTCATGGAACTGGTATAATTCTGAGTGCCAAAATGTGGCAAGAGCACATGTAATTTAATGCATTCTGGGGTCATTTTATTAAGCTGTAGCAAAAGGGGGCCTGCGCCGGCGTCATTACATGTTTTTGATGCATGATGAGGCCCCCTTTCACCACAGAGGGTAAAAGGCTGTTTTTTGGTGGTGGTTTTTTTTTTTTTTTTTTTTTTTTTTTTAAAGAAATGGCCATGCGTTGAGTGAAGCACTTGTTGCGTAGCCATTTTGGGGCGGAGCACTTACCACCACTCATTGAGATAGTAACGGAGTAACTTAGTAGATGACGGCAGAAAAAGACCTGCACGGTCCATCTAGTCTGCCCAACAAGATAAACTCATGTGCTACTTTTTGTGTATCTGTCATTTTCAGGGCACAGACCGTATAAGTCTGCCCAGCACTATCCCTGCCTCCCAACCACCGGCTCTGGCACAGACCGTATAAGTCTGTCCAGCACTATCCCCACCTCCCACCACTGGAGGTTCTTACTCTAATCCGGTGATAACCGGGCAGTGTACAGCACTGCTTGATTACCACCAGGTAAACACCGGCGCTACAAAAATAAAAATATTTTTGTAGCGCCGAAAATGGTGCATGTTGGGGGTGGGAAACTACTGCCGAGCTATTGTAGTAACCCAGTGGTACTTACGGTTTAGCGAGCGGTAAGTCCACGTTGGGCTTTCCACCGCTCAGTAAAAGACCCCCTCTATATGTTGCATACATAAGTGGTAGCCCCACCATGCCCTTTTCCATTTATGTGATATGCCACGTACATATGTCCTTACAGAGAAGCTCTTAGTTGATTTGCTGACCCTTACATGTGTAAGTGCTGGTTTTTCTGTACATTTATGCACTTTTATTTTTGAGATGTGCATGGACATTTACACTTGCTCGTAAGTAAGCCATAAATATTCACAGCTTCAAAGTAGCCATTGCAACTTTGCCCATAATATTTTATAAATTCATATAAATGTTGGTATGTTTTTTTGGTAAGGTATGCCTCTTTGCATATTGTATTAAAATGTGCAATAGAGAAGATACCGCTGATGGTGTGGATTGCACGAGGAGGGATCTAGCAAAGCTTGCAGAATAGTCCAGAATTTGGCAGCTAAGATTTAATGCTAAAAAATGCAGGGTCATACATTTGGGCTACAAAAAACTGAGGGAGAGGTACAATGTAGAAGGTGAAACACTTCTGTGCATGAAAGAGCAGAACTTAGGAGTGATTGTATCTGATAATCGTAAAGTGGCCAAACAGGTAGAAAATACGACAGCAAAAACTAGAAGGATGCTTGAGTGCATAATTAGTGCAGGAAAAAGGAGGTGATAGTACCTTTGTATGAGTCTCTAGTGAAGCCCTGCTTAGAGTACTGTTTGTTATTTTGGAGTCTGCACCTTCAAAAAGATATAAACAAGATGGCGTCAGTCCAGAGGGCAGCTACTAAAATAGTCAGTGGTCTTTGTCATAAAACTTATGGGGATGAACTTACTGGCCTCCTAACAGGTCTACTGATAGTGGGATTGTGTTTACAGCTAATTTTAGATTACTTGGCTCAGTATTATAATTTGTGAATTTTGGTAAACAACTTTAATGTACATTTTGACGCCCTGTCATCTATTAGGGACAAGGATTTTTCCTTGTTCATGCGAGGTTTTAAAGTTTTCCAGCATGTAGTAGGGCTCATGCATATTAAAGGAAATCTTTTGGATTTATTATTTTCATCACCCAATTTTACTCCATTGCTTTCTGAAGTGACAACCAATTCATTTTTATGGACTTGCCATACCTAAAGCAATTAACTCCAGATCCTGTTTGGAAAAGATGTATACAGTCCCTAACAAAAATAGATCCTAAATTATTTGTTAGACTGCTTTTCCTACTGATTTTGCAACACTATCTTCAGCAGAACAGGATATATTTATTTATGTTTTATTTTAAGCATTTGTTATACTGTTTTATCATCCAAAAGACATCAAGGTGGTTTAAAAATTAAAACTGATAAACATTGGCTAAAAACAAACAGTAATACATCACAACACAGATGCAAGGAAGGGGATGAATATAGCACAACAATAAAATACCTTAAAACATACGTAAATATACAAAAAGAAAGCAGAAGCACACAGGAATAAAAAAGAGAAAAAAGCTGTTTAACAAATGAATCAAAAACCTTTGTGAAAGACCAAGTCTTCTAAGCCTTCTTAAATTTAGGTCTAGAAACAATACATTTTAAATTAGAAGGAAGATTATTCCCTAAAGAGGGAGCACAGCAACAAAACCTTCTTCACGGGAAGTGATATGCTAGACTCGGGTCATAGATGGAATGATAAAATGATTAGCAGAGGAAGATCTCAAAGAGCGATTAGGATGGTACGGGATCAGAAAAGAAGACAGACCAGAAGAAATTGAAAAATAATACAATTTGTGAGTCAACAACAGAATCTTATAAGGCCTATCATAAGAGTGTGTGTGTGAGAAGATCCTATGAAACTGGGGGGGTTCTTGCTCATGGGGGGTGGGAGAGAGGATTGAAGGGAGGCTTCTTATTCCAGGTGAGGGTTGGTGAGGGGAGGATCGGAGAGGAATCTACACCTTGTTCTGTAGGGGGCAAGGGATGGAGGGAGGATTGGGTCGAGGCTATATCTTGTTTTGTGGGGGGGCATGGGAGGGACGGAGGATGGGCTGCATCTTTTTGGGGTGGGAGGGATACAGGGAGGATCAGAGGTCGGCCTGCATCTTGTCTGAGAGGTGAGAGGGAGGATCGGATGCGGGGCTGTATCTTGCTTGCGATTGGGGCTGACATAACTTCAGGTCAGGACACGGAAGTTAATTGGACACCGGCCAATATTTAGATCTTGGTTAACTTTCCACATAAAGGTAGGACAACCTTTTTTGTGTCCTATCTAGTCTGCCCATCCATGTCATCTACTCTCCATATCACTCCCTAGAGATCCTATGTATTTGTCCCAAGCTCTCTTGAACTCAAATACTGTTTTTGACTCTACCACTTCCACCAGAAGCCTATTCCACGAATTCATCACTCTTTGTGAAGAAGTATGACCTCAGGTTACTTTTGAGCCTATCCACTTCCACCTTCATTCTATGCCCACTGGTACCGCCTTTCTCTGATGCAATTTCTATTTCTGGTTTCCATGAAGGTGGCACAGTGCACACTGAGAGAGAAGGGAAGGCTAGAGGCAAGCCTGCTTTTTCGCTGATGCTGCCGCCACTGTGACTTTTTAAACGCAGGGCGGTTGGAAGGAAAGCTGAGGATCGAATGGCAGGGAGCGGGAGGAAGCGCCGCAGAGCCCCTGGAGGCGTGGGGCCCTGTGCGACCTCTCCTGTCACCCTTGCCTAAGACCGGCCCTGCTTTTCAGAATATATATGTGACTTTAAGAAGCCAGTTTCATCTGTTTCCTAACCCAGTCCTGTTCATGCTGCTGCTATGTACTCTGCCTCTGCTTATTTTTAGTTGTTTTTGCTTTTTTTCACATCTCACCTTGCTAAAGGTTATTCTGTTATCAGCCACCTGTGGATCCACGTGAATGTATTAAAGCTGTGGATCATAATTCCAAAGGGGTCACTATTCAAAGGGTTTTGTGGTTAGTTGTTGAAGTTAGCCATGCAGATATTGAAATTTGAATTTCCAACCCCTTGTACTTGCTAAATTATCTCTATATATAAAACGCACCTCCAATGTTCTAATGAAGCCTCAGCCGGAAACTTGAGGTGGCATAGATATCCAGTGAGTGTCTGTCCCGCCCTCGCGTCACAACGTGATGACGTCGAGGGCGGAGCACTGACACTGAACGAATGGCATCGCAAACCCGTTGCTCGCCGGCCCTGCTTTGGCCGCGCTGCTGCCGACGGCTCTGCGAGCGACTACCTTAGCCTACAGCGGTGAAGGCGGCTGTGGTTCAGCGAGGGGCAACGGTGTGCATCCTCCTCTCCTGCTCCGCTGTCTCCTGCAGCCGTTACCATGGAAGACTGTCAGGCAGGCGAGAAGCTCTACCGGGCCCAGTACGCCAAGAACGGCCGAGGTTCGTGCAAGAAATGCGGCCACAGCATCGCCAAGGACTCGCTGCGACTGCCCGTCATGGTGCAGGTAGGTGCGCACGCTGCAGCACATGGGGGCGGGGAGCAGGGCTCGGATACCGGCGATCGCGCTGATCGCTCCAAGCGCTGTTACCGGCCGGTGACTTGCAGGACACTGTTCTCAGACATCAAGACATAGCCGTGCCTGTCTCTCATACTTCCATGCCAGCTCTCATGCTCCCGGCGCGCATAACCGTTGTCTCTGAGGGGACACCGGAGCTGACGTGACAGTGCACCACCTCCAGTGCTGCGCTGCCGCTGTTCTTGCCATGAACGGGGCTCAGGCAGTGCAAAGAAAAGACAGCCATCTCCAGGGGTCTTGCGGGAGAGGCTTCTCTGCCTGTCCTCCACCTCCCTCTCTGACTACCGTTGTGGCCACTAACTAACGGGGACTGGTAGCAGCACTCTGCTTCCAATCACCTCACTTGCATCACAATGGACCCAGTACCCACGTGATCAAAAACCAACACTTCCATGGTGACGTGCGGCCGGGCTCCTCTCCCGGAACTGAAGGCTCCCAGTGGGAGAGGGGAGGAGGAGGGAGGGAGAGGAAGGGAGGGAAGGAGGGGAACAGGAAGGAGGGTGGGGGAAGAGAGGGAGAGGGAAGGAGGGTGGAGGAGGGAGGGGGGTGAGGACCCTGGAACTTGGAGGGAGGGAAAACCCTCGAACTGGGAGGGAGGGAGGGGGGTTGAGGACCCTGGAACTGGGAGGCAGGGGGGAGGGGGCCCTGGAACTGGGAGGCAGGGAAGGTGAGGGCACACACTGGCAACGGAATTCAAACATGCGTGGGATAAACATAAAGGAATCCTGTTCAGAAGGAATGGATCCTAAGGAGCTTAGCCGAGATTGGGTGGCAGAGCCGGTGGCGGGAGGCGGGGATGGTGCTGGGCAGACTTATACGGTCTGTGCCAGAGCCGGTGGTGGGAGGCGGGACTGGTGGTTGGGAGGCGGGGATAGTGCTGGACAGACTTATACGGTCTGTGCCCTGAAAAAGGACAGGTACAAATCAAGGTAAGGTATGTATACACAAAAAGTAGCACATATGAGTTTATCTTGTTGGGCAGACTGGATGGACCGTGCAGGTCTTTTTCTGCCATCATCTACTATCTACTATAATAAAACTCACCCTCAACGTTCTGAAGACAATGTTCTGAAGTCACTCAGTCACTCCCTGAAGGGTTCGTAACTTCATGGTGGTGAAGCCATCTTACTGACCATGTCTGCCCCTCCCTTGCGTCAAACGTCATGACGTCGAGGGCAGAAAACCTACAGAAAACAGAACGAAGGGATCGCACCCAGGCAGGGGGAGGAGTAGGGAACGCTCCGCGTTTCCCTACTCCTCCCCCTGCCTAGGAAACGCTGGCTACCAACCTTCCGACCCACCCGCAGACAAACTGTGCAGGGAAACCATTCCCAAAGCTCCGGAGTCCCAATGAAGCCCGGCTCACAGAATGTTCCAGGTCCACAACCCACCCCCGCGCCGCACCACCCCCAAAACAACCAAAAAAAGCTCCGGAGATCAAAAGAAGCCCTGCCCACAGAATGCGGGAGGTGCAACACCTGCCCCCCGCACCAACCCCCCTCTCCCCAAGCCACCCACCTTCGCGTTGCTTTGCTAGCGGGGGACCCGAAACCCCTCCAGCACAAGTCCTGTCTTCTGACTACGGCGTGATCTTCGGCATTGCTAGCCTCTGCAGGCCTCTGCAGGCAGGGCTTCTGTGCGTCTGACGTCCTGCACATGCAGGACGTCAGACGCAAATAACCCCGCCCTGCACAGGCTAGCAATGCCGAAGATCACGCCGGAGTCAGCAGAAAACACAGGACTTCTGCTGCTGGGATTTTGGGTCACCCGCCAGCAAAACAACGCGACGGTGGGTGGGTTGGCGGAGGGGGCGGTGACGGCACTCATCAAACACAACCCCGAAAACTGGCAGCGCTTCCTTCCCGCTTCTTCAAAGCACAATCCCCCCCCCCCCCCCAACGCGACGGTGGGTGGGTTGGCGGCGGAGGGGGGGGGGGTGCGTCGCACAGAAGGGGCGGTGCGTCGCGCAGAGGGGGCAGTGACGGCACTCATCAAACACAAACCCGAAAAGTGGCAGCGCTTCCATCCCTCTTCTTCAAAGCACAATCCCCCCCCCCCCCCAACTGAACTATACAGCACACACACTCACTCACTCACTCACTGACATCTGACAGTGCTTGCTGAACCACTCCTCCACACACACACACTCACTCTCTCATCTGGCAGCGTTTCCTGAAACCCCTGCCCCCCCCCCCCACACACACACACTCATCTGGCAGCAGTTCCTGAACCCCCCTCCCCCCCACACACACTCATCTGGCAGCGGTTCCTGAACCCCCCTACCCCCCACACACACACTCACTCACTCTCATTTGACCACACTTCCTAAACCCCCGCCCCCCACCACACACACTCACTCTCTCATCTGGTAGCGCTTCCTGAAATCCCTGCCCCCCCCACACACACTCACTCACTCATCTGGCAGCAGTTCCTGACCCCCCCCCCCCCCCCCACACACACACACACTTACTCTCATTTGGACACACTTCCTGACCCCCCCCCCCCCCCCCACCACCACACACACACACAAACTCTCTCATCTGGAAACGTTTGATAAACCGCCACCCCACAGACACACACACTCACTCACACATCTGGCAGCGCTTCCAGAACCCCCCCCCCCCACACCCCTCATCTTCCAAGGTGAACCCCCCCACACCCCTCCACACACACACACACACTCTCTCTCACACACTCATCTGGCAGCGCTTCCTGAACCCCCTTCCCCCCTTCTCATTTGACCACACTTCCTAAACCCCCGCCCCCCCACCACACACACTCACTGTCTCATCTGGCAGCGCTTCCTGAAATCCCTGCCCCCCCCCCCCCCACACACACACTCACTCATCTGGCAGCTCTTCCTGACACCCCCCCCCCCCCCCCAAACACACACACACAAACTCACTCTCATCTGGAAACGTTTGATAAACCGCCACCCCCCCCCCCCCCCCACACACACACACTCACTCACACATCTGGCAGCGCTTCCAGACCCCCCCCCCCCCCACACCCCTCCAACACACACACACACTCTCTCACACTCTCATCTGGCAGCGCTTCCTGAACCCCCCTTCCCCCCCCCCCCCCCCACACACACACTCTCTCTCACATCTGGCAGCGCTTCCTGAACCCCCCTTCGCCCCCCCCCCCCCCCACACACTCACTCTCTCATCTGGCAGCGCTTCCTGAAACCCCGTACACACACACACACACTCTCATCTGGCAGCGCTTCCAATAACCCCTGCCCCCTCCCCCCCACATAGTCACTCACTAATCTGGCAGCCGTTACTGAACCCCCCCCCCCCCCCACATACACGTTTACTCACTCTCATTTGGCCTCGCTTCATCAACCCACCCCCCACACACACACTCACTCTCTCATCTGCCAGAGCTTCCTGAACCCACGCCCGAAACACACACACTCACTCTCATCTGGCAATGCTTGATAAACCCCCCCCCCCCCCCCCACACACACACACTCACTCATCTGGCAGCGCTTCCTGAACCCCCCACACCCCTCTTCTTCCAAGCTGAACCCCCCACACACCCAACACACACACACACACACACACACACACACACACTCTCATTTGACAGTGCTTCCAGACCCCCCCCCCCCACACCCCTCCAATACACACACACACACTCTCTCTCACACTCTCATCTGGCAGCGCTTCCTGAACCCCCCTACCCCCCCCCCCCCCCCCCCCCACACACACACACACACTCTCTCTCTCTCTCTCTCTCTCTCTCTCTCTCTCTCATCTGGCAGCGCTTCCTGAAACCCCATACACACACACACACTCACTCTCTCTCTCATCTGGCAGCACTTCCTGAACTCCATGCCCCCCACACACACACACTCACTCAGTCATCTGGCATTGCTTCCTGAACCTCCACCCACACACACACACTCACTCTCATCTGGCAGCGCTTCTTGAACCACCCCACCCCTCTTCTTCCAAGCTGAACCCCCCAACACCCCCCCCCCCCCCCCCCCACACACACACACTCTCTCTCTCTCTCTCTCTCCCCCTCCTCCAGCACACCAATTGCTTGGGTGCAGTGGCAGCAATCTCAGACACCAGAGAGAGAGGGGGGGGCCTAACACCAGAGAGAGGGATGGAGGTATCTCTGTCACACACACACACTCTCTCACACACACTCTCTCTCTCACAGACAATGTCTTTCTGTCTCTCATTCTCACACACTCTATGTCTCACAGTGTATCACATTCACTCTCTATGTGTCACACAGTCACTCACACACTCGCTTGGTCTCATACACTCAGTCTCACAGAGAATCTGTGTCTCACACACACTCTCTCGCACACACTGTATCTGTGTGAAACACACTCTCTCTCACACTGTGTCTCACATACACACTTGCACACTATCATTCTCACAGACACACTCACACCCAGACTCACTCTCTCTCTCTCACACACACACTCGCACTTTCACTCTCTCTCACACACAGTCACTCTCCCATACACTCTCCCAAACAAACACACTCTGAGGAAAACCTTGCCAGCGCCCGTTTCATTTGTGTCAGAAACGGGCCTTTTTTTTTACTAGTGTTACTATGTTACACACACCCTCATTCTCACACACACACTCTCGCACCCAGTCTCACTCTCTCTGTCACACACTCTCGCACCCAGTCTCACTCTCTCTGTCACACACTCTCACACATTCACTCTCTCTCTATTACACACTCACTCTCTCACACACTCTGTAAAACACACACACTTAGAGGAAAACCTTGCTAGCGCCCGTTTCATTGCTTTCTGAAACGGGCCTTTTTTTTACTAGTATGCACATAAAATCAAGTGATAGCAGCTGAAGGCTTTCCTAAGCGGGTTTATAACTTTATGCACTTGGTGCTGACATTCAATACACATTGCATAAAGTTATGATCCTAAGTCTGGTTTTGTGGTAAAAGGTTGTCCCAAATTACTGGCTTTTGTGCATATATTCAGTGGTAGACTGAATGTACATAAAAAGTTGTGCACATAACTTTCTTTGGATATGTTCTCAGCTTTACAGATTTTTGAATATTGATTGTGCACATAACTTTCTCTGGATATGTTTTCAGCTTTACAGATTTTTGAATATTGACCCCAGTGTGTTTGAGACTGAGTCACAGTTGTCTTGTGATTTTTAAAAAGTATAAGCTGCTTTATAATGAGCTTACATGATCTATAAAGATATATCTCAAATAGTTTTGAGAGAGATGTTTCAAGGTCGTCTATATTCAGGCTTCCATGTAGCTATTTTTTTTAATGGTTTGTTAAATGCTGCCAATTCATGTGAATAAGTAAAACCTCAAAAGACAACTAGAATTAACAGAAAAATATTATTTGGGCATATGTAAAATAAAAATAGATTAAAAAAAAGGTATATCTGGTACATCACTGAGGGCATTGCCTTGAAATGTAAGGCTTTCTTTGGCACAAATTAGGTATGTAAGGCACAATCTTATTTTAAAAAGTTTTTTACTATTTTGTTTGCAGCTATGCTGGAACCTCCATTAGGTCCAGCCTGACCTTCAATTATGGTGTTGCAGCAGGCAAAAATATGAGAGAGAAACTGATTTCCATCCTCAAACTGAAGTGTCATGGTATCTTTCTGGATTTGACGGTACAGCCAAAAAGTTCAAATGGTTTATTTTAACAATTTAATTGTTGTCAAGATGTATACTTGTGTACTTTATCATTCTTCTACTGCTTTGCCTTTGGCGTCCTAGCTTTTCATCGGTGGGCTAGCAGCAGTGTTCACAGGATCAAGACAAATTCAAAGCATAATCACCAGGAGGGGGAAATGCGTAACCCGTTGACAGATGAGCACCAGAAAGGGGTTGGAGTGAAGGAACAAGAATCATTAGAACCTGGGGATGTCAAAGAAGGGGGAGAGGAGGAGGTGACATTGGGGCAAGAGAGGCGTAGGAATTAAAGAGCACAGCAGAGCAAGGTTAGAAAATAAATAAGAGGCCAATTTTCACAGCCATTTACACAGGTAAATCGTCTGAGAATTGCCCTTCCATAGCATGGCTTAAAGTGCAAGTGGTATTCCACAGGGTATAGAAAATGAAGAAATTGTGATTATCTGGGACATTTTCTGTTTCAACTGATAAAAAGCTAGATGCAAGAAAACTGGGTATAATGGTAAAAGTGAAAAATACAAGAATAGCATTAATAATAGAGGTGTGTAAAGTGCCATGTTTAAATTTTCTGTGAATCATATGGAGAGAGAGATGATCTTCTAATACCAAGAAATGGAGTCAGACACAAAAAATTATCAGAAAGACACACCCCCTGTTTACAAGCCACGCGGTAATGCCAACACAGCCCATTCAAAGTGAATGGACTGTGTTGGCATTAGCGCACCGGCAGCCGCTAGTGCAGCTTTGTAAACAGGGAAGACAGAAATATTTCCCATCATGCTGGGTACCACAGGCTTCATTAAACCCAATTTGAAAGCACACTTTAAGTTGTGTTTGTACATATTATATCTTCTGAATATTATTTAGCACAATACAAGTACTATGGTAAGCCTCAGCAGTAAATTTGATAGCTTGAGATATTATGACACATACTTTGGCATAAGAGTGAAGTTCATTACTGTCATGGTATAAGCAAAACTCACCATTTGGAGCCACTGCCTCAAGAGAAAACAAAAATACTTAGCTGCATTTGGAGGATGTGTTTTGATCAGAAGGGGGAAATAAAATGTTATTTATTATTTGGAAAAGCAAAGCAGTTTAAAGCAAAGATTAGTGTACAAAATGAAAAGCTTAAGAAGAGTGACCCTTTAAATAGAGAGCTACACTAATTGATTACTTAGAAAATAGAGACTGAACATCATGACACTAGAGGCTGACCAAATTTCGATTTAATTTATGGCTTCGAAACTGGCCCAAAATCCCTTTTCTGTCTGGTTTCGGTTTTGGCTTCAGCTGAAACATTATTTTAATTTTAGGCCAATGTTTTCGGTTTCAGCCGAAAATGACCATATGGTTTTAATGGAAGCCAGAAATGTGTGCTTTGTCCTATGACCTAGTGGTTACAGCACCAGTCTTGACATCCAGAGGTGCCCGGTTCAAATCCTACTGCTCTTCTTGTGATCTTGGGCAGCACAAGTGAAAGAGGAGGAGAGCAGCTGCACATTGGACTGCCACCTGGGCTGATTGCTCTATTTGAACAATAGGACAGTATGGTGTTCCACATGTTTCAAATTTAACGGTGAGAGACAGGGTGATGGCAGAGGAGGATGGGGGGAGGTCACAGAGGGTACTTTCAAAAAAAGGAGAGCTTCAATGCTGGGGAGGGGGATGAGAGAGATTGGTATGGTGGCATCTGTGCTGAGATGGGGTTTTGAAAGAGAAGTATTGGGGGTATTTGTGCAGGTGGAGTTGTCATATACCTAGGGGATGGATATAGATTTTATTTTTAACTTTTTAAATTAGAAAACCATTCTAATATCAAATTACATATATATATGCTACTTTCAACTCTACTATTAAATGTAATTTATTTTTTCACTTTAATAACATTATTGCTGAAACTGTGATAAGTATGTACTCAGAAAAGTGTATTGTGCTTTTAAAATTCATTATAAATCAATGTGGAGATGCTCCCTTCTTAGTCATTGCATACCTGCAGATTTTGTAACTTAAAACAGTTTTTAAAAACTCCTTGGGGGGGGGGGGGGGGGATGTCAAGATGGCATCCTGAGCACGTTTGCTGCCTGATCGGAGTTGTTTGCTGGTGTTTCTATTGTTGAATTTCCTATTTCGATGCCTCATACTAAAAGGAAGGGGACGGTGAGAGGCCAACTGCAGCTGGCCAGAACATTGTCCCCGGTTCAGCAGACGATTGATCGCTAGGCGACGAGTGTCCCACCTACTGGAACGGTTGATCCCGAGCTGAAGGAGGAGCGTCGGCTCTCTTGGGGATAAAGACATTTTTATCACCTCCAGATCTTAATCCTCCTCCATGTCCTGTGTTCTTTGGGCGGAGTGCAGAGGGCCCAGCTGAATCGGGAGTCGATGGTGGTGGGGCCTTTTTCGGCAGTGCACCATCCCAGACCACAGGAGAAGTGATGGTGGAGCTTGCAGCTCCCACGGAGATTACACTGGAGTCTATTTGGAGAGCCATACAAGCTTTAACAATGGCAGTTTCAAAATCAGCCCAGTAAACGGCTGTTCTCATGAGTAAAGTTGAAACTTTAACTACTTCATTAGAAAAAGTTAATCAGGACTCGATGAATCAAATATCATCTATGCAACAAGAGGTTAAAGATTTTAAATCTGCAACTAAACTATTAATAAAAGATAAAATTTTGACTTGTAGAAAAATAGAGCAAATTGAGAATTATAACAGGCGATTGAATTTAAGGATTTTAAATTTCCCTATGGCTACAGGAATATGTTCAACTGATTTCTTTTACAAATATTTGCTGGAAGTTTTACAATATCCTTCTATGGCTATTCCTCCACTTAACAAGACCTATTATCTACCAATATCTTCACAGATCGGGGTAGAGCCTAAAGGTCTATGGAATTTGCCTTTAAATTAAGAACCCCCGTTAGAAATTCAAGCTACATCAGCACTACTGGAAGAATCACTGTCTGATGTGACTCAACGACGAACCCTAATTGTCTCATTTGTATTCAAGCAAGATTTAAACTCAGTAATAAAGTTATACAGTGGTGGAAATAAGTATTTGATCCCTTGCTGATTTTGTAAGTTTGCCCACTGACAAAGACATGAGCAGCCCATAATTGAAGGGTAGGTTATTGGTAACAGTGAGAGACAGCACATCACAAATTAAATCCGGAAAATCACATTGTGGAAAGTATATGAATTTATTTGCATTCTGCAGAGGGAAATAAGTATTTAATCCCTCTGGCAAACAAGACCTAATACTTGGTGGCAAAACCCTTGTTGGCAAGCACAGCGGTCAGACGTCTTCTGTAGTTGATGATGAGGTTTGCACACATGTCAGGAGGAATTTTGGTCCACTCCTCTTTGCAGATCATCTCTAAATCATTAAGAGTTCTGGGCTGTCGCTTGGCAACTCGCAGCTTCAGCTCCCTCCATAAGTTTTCAATGGGATTAAAGTCTGGTGACTGGCTAGGCCACTCCATGACCCTAATGTGCTTCTTCCTGAGCCACTCCTTTGTTGCCTTGGCTGTATGTTTTGGGTCATTGTCGTGCTGGAAGACCCAGCCACGACCCATTTTTAAGGCCCTGGCGGAGGGAAGGAGGTTGTCACTCAGAATTGTACGGTACATGGCCCCATCCATTCTCCCATTGATGCGGTGAAGTAGTCCTGTGCCCTTAGCAGAGAAACACCCCCAAAACATAACATTTCCACCTCCATGCTTGACAGTGGGGATGGTGTTCTTTGGGTCATAGGCAGCATTTCTCTTCCTCCAAACACGGCGAGTTGAGTTCATGCCAAAGAGCTCAATTTTTGTCTCATCTGACCACAGCACCTTCTCCCAATCACTCTCGGCATCATCCAGGTGTTCACTGGCAAACTTCAGACGGGCCGTCACATGTGCCTTCCGGAGCAGGGGGACCTTGCGGGCACTGCAGGATTGCAATCCGTTATGTCGTAATGTGTTACCAATGGTTTTCGTGGTGACAGTGGTCCCAGCTGCCTTGAGATCATTGACAAGTTCCCCCCTTGTAGTTGTAGGCTGATTTCTAACCTTCCTCATGATCAAGGATACCCCACGAGGTGAGATTTTGCATGGAGCCCCAGATCTTTGTCGATTGACAGTCATTTTGTACTTCTTCCATTTTCTTACTATGGCACCAACAGTTGTCTCCTTCTCGCCCAGCGTCTTACTGATGGTTTTGTAGCCCATTCCAGCCTTGTGCAGGTGTATGATCTTGTCCCTGACATCCTTAGACAGCTCCTTGCTCTTGGCCATTTTGTAGAGGTTAGAGTCTGACTGATTCACTGAGTCTGTGGACAGGTGTCTTTCATACAGGTGACCATTGCCGACAGCTGTCTGTCATGCAGGTAACGAGTTGATTTGGAGCATCTACCTGGTCTGTAGGGGCCAGATCTCTTACTGGTTGGTGGGGGATCAAATACTTATTTCCCTCTGCAGAATGCAAATAAATTCATATACTTTCCACAATGTGATTTTCCGGATTTAATTTGTGATGTGCTATCTCTCACTGTTACCAATAACCTACCCTTCAATTATGGGCTGCTCATGTCTTTGTCAGTGGGCAAACTTACAAAATCAGCAAGGGATCAAATACTTATTTCCACCACTGTACTTTAAGAAGTCCCTAAAAACATTTTGTGGACAGAGAATTTGGGTCTTTCCAGATATTACAAAGACAACACAGGATAAAAGGAAACAGTTCCTAGCTCTTACAGTAGAGACGAAGGCATTGGGGTGCAACATTTTTACAGGCATATCCATGCAAATGCACAATTTTGGGGGAATAAATATGTTTTCTTTGAACCAGAACAACTTTGAACATTTTTGGACATGAAAAAGCTATCTAATAGACCGAAGGAATGAGAGATAGAACAACTGATTAAGTATAGATTAAAGTGGGAATTAAGGACAGGCCATATAACAATATTTTCTTTTTCTTCTTGTATTTTGGATCTCCTCATCTGTAAAACAGTCCCCCTCATTTAGTTATTTGTGGTCTAAGGAAGAGATTGCTTGTGGTTAAATAATTTCTATGAGATAATTTTCTATTGGTTTCTGTTTGTATACATTCTCTCTCTGTATTTCCTTTTTGCAAGTGAATCTTGTAAAAAAGATAAAAGTGATAAAATTTAAAAAAAAACTCCTTGAAGAATAAAAAAGAATGTACTTAACTCAAGGTGTGCTGTTCATTAAAGATCCAAAGGTATCATACAAAAGAATTTTTTTTTAATTTACTGTATTTCAGTCCTTCAAAAACTCCCACCAGCATCAGTGCTGAACAAGAAATGATGCATTATTTACCTGGAAGCATGTGAAAAACTTTTTTAGTATGGTTTGGAAAAAAACATTCTAAAAACACAAAATTCCTGTGGCTGCAAAGACCTTGACAGTTAAGAAATTAATTTTTAATTGAGGGGATATTTGACATCTGTAAAATACAGAAAAAAAACAGTGAAGATGACAAAAAAAATCAATAGTGCTAAAATGTCCTTTAATCAGAATCTTCACTGGACTCTACATAGGCTAGGTTTCAGCTGGATGGGCATGCATCAGGAGTCTGAAGATCACCTTATAAATAGAAGATTGGATATTAAAGTACCATTGTGCCTAGTGACCTTAAGCCCAGCAAACCTGTTTCTTGGCTCTTCTGCCTTTTCTCTCTGCTTTTTAACCCCATCTCTCTGTTCCGTTCCTTTAATCCTAATACATTTCCAATTGTATTACAGACTTCTTATTTATTAGGACTAGAGGAACAGACTAGAGAGCTGGGGGAAAAAAGCAGAGAGAGAATAGGCGGCAGAGGAAAGAAACAGGCTTGCTGGGTTTAAATCTTATTTAAATTACCAAATCTTCTGTTTACAAGGTGATCTTTAGAATCCTGATGTTGGCCATCCAGCTGAAACACGGCCCATGTTGAGTCCAGTGAAGATTCTAAATAAAGGACATTTTAGCACTATTTTTGGTTTATCTTTTTTGTCGCCTGTACTGTTCCTTTTTTCCTGTTGTTCGTGTGAAGGATTGTTCTTCTGTTTTCCTTCACCTGTAAAATACAGCAATAATGATTCAGGGGCATAGAGGACAGTCTGTACTGGGTCTTAACTAATTTTTGGAGTTTTTATGATTTTCATTCTTGAAATAATACTGTTAATATGGAAACTCATGTTATAATTTTTTTTTATATATAGGTGAATAAACTTCAAACAGTTTGCACAAACATCTACAAAATATTCTTGCTGCAAGCTTACAGGTCAGTCAGCGATATTTGTTTCTTTAAGAGGAGAATTTTAAAAGTTCTTCCCACAAGTAAAGCCCTGTAGAAATTGGGCTATTTGAAAATTGCCCACCCTGTGTTCTGGTAAAAGTACACATGGTGTGGTGCAGTATATACATACTTTCACCCACATGTAGCGAAGGCATTCCCAGGAATGCATGAAATAACATACATGCTTCTGTATTTTCACAAGTATGAGCATTGTTTGGGTCAGAGCAAGTATTTGCAGAAAAATAGTGTACATGCATAGTTAAGCACATCTTCCTTCATCAATTACCAAAATGATAGTCTGAATGCACTTTTACTTTGCTAACTACTGCAAAGTCTACAATTTAAAAGTATTCACAGACTTTGCAGCTATGCAGGCAGTATGAAAATGTCCCTTTTAATATTCTGTTCATTGTAACCTTCAAACTTATTTGAACCATACTGTTTTGTTCTATATTAAAATGAAAAAGGAGCATTTATTTTCAAAATAATACCATGTATGTTCTTTATAAACTTACCATCTAGTATTCAAAATGATTTAATAGTTTCTGGCAGCCTAACTAGTGATAGCGACAGTTAACTGAACAGTGCCGCTGAATGTCACCACAAATTGCCTCTTCACTCTCTGGATAGTACCAGGGTGGAGCTTGGGAGGAGCTGGTACTTGCCTGGTTAAGTAAGCTGCTAAAGCTAGGACTACAAAAAAGCTGTTCTAATTTTAGCCATGAAATTAACTGGGCACTGGTCTGAATACCAACCAGTACCCAGTTACCTCCTAGAAGTGGCCAGACGGTTTCTTGTGCCCCCTCATCCCCCATTCCTCCTCCTTTGTAAGGCCCTGGACTAAGGCTAGCAGGGTCCATCAGGCAGAACTGATGCCCACTCACTTCTGCCTGTTGCGGCCCAGGCCCACCCAGAAGCAGAGTCCATGTCTTCCAATCCTCGCCCTCTCCCACCCCTGCCGCAGCTCTTGCATTTAATGCTGTCGGCGCTGCTCTTGCACCTCATAGTCTCCCACCCCCGCGGCAGCGCTTACACTTTGCTATGGCGCTGCCTGACAGCAACTTTACAGATGCGGCACCAACATCCCGCTCCGGGGCCTTCCCTCTGCCGCGCTGATGCCTAAAGGGTTCGCCTCAGTGCAACTGGATTTTATCACCATGTGGATGGTAAATCCATCTCTTCTTGGCCTTCAGTTGTTTGCTTCTTGCAAAGCCCAGGCCCACCCTTAGCTACGCCCCTGAATACCAGGCTTCCCAAGGCAGATTACAACAACAGTTGAGATGAATCCATCCATACACAGGATATCCTCACTGAAATGTGGCCAAGTATTACTGTATTGTATAGAACAGTGTAGAAAAATGAGCACAAAATACAGCCTTTATTAGGGCTGCTTCCACCAGCTACAATAATTTTGAAGCTGTCTTAGTGATATTCAGTTTTGATTTCATGATATTTATATCTACATATGGAACACTTTCAAATAAATTAAAAGCTGTCAAAAAACAAAAAAAAACTTTTGCCCTCCACCTTTTAAGGCACTGCCTATCCAACTGGAACACCTGTTGATTTTTTACAGATGGACCACGCAAAGGCAGTCCATTATTTTTAATAATCTTTTACTATTGCTTTCAGTAGTGTTTGCTGCTATTGTGGGTGTACTTGTGACTCTGCCTACTGGCTTCAAATCATATAATGGGCTAGATAGCCTCATACTGTCTCCTGTTCTCGTACCGGTTCCTGATCTCAATCTGACCTCCTTGACCAAAACCAGTCCCAGATCCTTTTTCTTCCCAGTTTCGGTTGTGGCCAAAAGGCTATTTTAATTTTTCAGCCATGTTTTCAGTTTCAGTCAAAAATGACCATATGTTTTTGGTGGTAGCTGAAAAGTTGTGCTTTGTCTTCCTCCCCTCCTCCTGGAGTCCCCTGAATGCCCCCCCAGTCCGTAGGACCCCTGGGTCTACCTTACAGTCCCTGGTGGACTAGATGTATACTTGGGGCAGGAATGATCCTCAGTTTTTTCTGCCCATTCTGATTCTGCTCTTAAATTGGCTGCCATGACTGGGGCGTCACTCCTTCCCTGACTACACCACTAGACTACCAGGGAATGTAAAGTAGTCCTGTTTTTTTTTGTTTATTGTTTTTTTTGTACTGCGATTGCAAGTAATGCAGTTATGTTCTTCCACAACAGTTTATATGGTAAATAGAGTGCTCTATGATATTGTCTGCCATTCCGAGTGTGGTGCAAAGTTAGCCACTGTAAAAGCACTGTGGCTTTTAGTTTCAGTTTTTAGCTGCAGTCCATGTATGTGGAGGCCAGGGCCGCTGAGAGGGGGGGGCAGGGGGGGGCAGGCGTACAAAACCCCAACCTTGGCTGACTTCTAATATCCGCTACCTACGTTCCTGTACCCGCTCTGCCGAACGCCTCTGGCGGAAATCTCGGGCCCTTGCTGATTTCTTACACTTTAAGTTCATGCTGACCTCCTTCCAATCTGCTCTTTTACGTGCCAAACAGGATTATTATATCCAACTGACCAACTCTCTTGGCTCTAATCCTCGACTTCTCTTCACCACATTGAACTCTCTCCTCAAGGTGCCCCCCTCCCCCAACTCCCCCTTCATTATCTCCTCAGACCCTTGCTGAATTCTTTCACAACAAGGTTCAAAAGATAAACCTTGCTTTCTCTACCTCACCAGCTCTCCCTCCACTAGTCTGTTCCCCTCTCTCTCCTTCCCCTCATTCCCTTTCCTCCTTTCCTGAAGTTACTATTGAGGAAACTACACTTCTCCTTTCTTCCTCAAAATGTACCACCTGTTCCTCTGATCCCATTCCCACCCACCTTCTTAATGCCATCTCTCCTACTCTTATTCCTTTTATCTGTCACATTCTCAACCTCTCACTTTCCACTGCGACTGTCCCTGCTGCCTTTAAACATGTTGTGGTCACTTCCGGTGACGTCATGACCGCGAGGGGTTGAAGGAAAAAGATCTCTCCGGCTTCAATCCCCCCTTCGCATGATCAGCTCACAAACCGCGATCTAAAAACGAAATTCGCCGCAGCCTGAAAAGGTAGAGAGGCCGGCAACGTACACTTTAACTTAATTGGCGGCGTAATGGCAGCGAAAAATGTACATAAAGATAAGCTCCGTGGTAGAGGAGCAGAAGACAAGATGGCGCCGCCCGCAAGTCCGCCGGGCCCGACAGTGTCATCGGCCTGGATCGCCGAAATAACCTCAGAAATGTCCTCAGTGTTAGAAGCTATGTTGGATCGCCGGCTTTCCCCCATAAATGCTAACCTGGAAAAGGTAAAAGAACAGCTCACAGATCTTTCTCGGGATTGTGCAGGCTTTCAAACACGTGTGAGTGAAATTGAGGATAGAGTAACGGAGGTGGAGACAATACAAGAAATGACTCAAAAAAAGCTGCAGGCGATGGAGGAAAAGATTGAGGACTTAGAAAACAGGTCCAGGAGAAATAATATCCGAGTGGTGGGCCTGCCAGAAGCGTTACCCGAACGGGGCTTGGAGGTTTTTTTGGCACGCTGGTTTGCCAGTGAACTACAATACCCAGAAGCCTCGGGGCCGATACAAATAGAACGGGCTCACCGCATCGGGATGAAAATGACGGGCACCAATAAGCCAAGAGTGGTAATTCTAAAATTTTTGAACTATGCGCAAAAACAAGAAGTGATGAAGTTGCTGAGAGCTGGGAAAGCATTAGAGTATGAAGGAATCCCAGTAAGATGTTTCCAAGATTATTCAGCAGGGGTAGCAACACGGAGGAGACAGTTTTCGGAGGTTTGCTCAACGCTATTCCAAAAGAAAATAAGATTTGCACTACAATACCCTGCCAAATTGCGGGTCACGCATAATGGCATTACTAAGACATATGAGACGGCAGGGGCGGCTAAAGAATTTCTACAACAGCTGGGAACATTATCTTCAGATGCAAGTTGAACAGCATAGAAAGAGAACACTCTGAGAACACTGAGTAATGTCATACGGAGAGGTCAGCGGAGACCTGATTGGTCAAGATATGACACTACAGTAATCTCCCAGCCAAGAACAAAGATGGACCACTTATAGTAGCAGAAAGATTGGCAAGAAGGCTGCAGTTGGAAAGTTAAGGTCCTATGGTTTGTGAGTTAGACTTGAACGTTGATTTTATTTTTTTTTTTTTTTGCTGTTAATTAAGACACTATATGGCAGACACGGCCTGTGGGTGAACCGATTTGAACCCCTGGTAAGAGGGGGGAGACCCTGTAAGTGTCTGCTCAGCTTGACAAGAAAGTTATGTTTTATGTTTACTGTAACATTGTATAATGCGGAGGGGGGAGGGAGAGACGTAAGGAAGTCAAGGTCCTAATTGGTGGACCTGAGAATAAGGGATATAGGGTTTGGGGGGGGGAGGGGGTGGGGGGAGGGAAGAAGGATGCAAGCAGGGCACAAGTCTTAATTAGTAAGGATGTAGAACATAACAATGAAGTTGACACAGTGGAGGTGCAAGTGGGGGGGGGGCAGAGGCTGGGATGTCCCCCTCGAGTACAACAGTGGACATTTATGGAGAAAGGCACACACTTTCAAATCCAAGAATAGTAAGAATACTAACGTGGAATGTAGGCGGAGTTAATTCGCCAATCAAACGTTCTAAGATTTTACAGCAATTAAATAGGCAAAGGGCGGACATAGCACTCTTGCAGGAGACGCATCTGAACCAGATTGAACATGCCAAGCTCAGCACCTGGTGGGTCGGGGATTGTATAGCAGCAAATGCACAAGGTAAAAAGGGAGGAGTAGCGATACTAATTAGAAAAGGCATAGCCTCTGTAATTAATCCACTTCTGATTGATACTGAAGGCCGCTATGTTATATTGGAAGTGGTAGTTGGGAGACAGAAACTGCTAATCTGTAATGTTTATGCTCCAAATAGATATGATCGGAAGTTTTATCAAACTTTGATAAATTTTGTGCTTAGGCAACCGCACGCAGCTATAGTGCTGGGGGGTGATTTAAATGCAACTTGGGACCCCTCCCTGGACAGATCAGCCCCGGAGACGGCCTCTTCATGTTATAATAATAGAGGCCTCTTACAGTTGAGCCAGATGTTGGGCCTGGTTGATGTGTGGCGGGTGCTGCACCCAGGTGAGAAAGACTATACACACCTGTCGCGGGCCCACTCCACTCAGTCGAGAATTGACTATATTCTGACATCACGTCAGATGTTTGGGGAAGTGACAACAGCGGAGATAGGACCGTACATGGTGTCGGACCATGCCTGGGTTAAGATAGAATGGATACCAAGCGGTACAACTCCACAGGAATACAAATGGCAATTTCCCCTGGAGTTCAGTTCAGATCCAATGCTTAAAGGCAGGTTACAAGCTTGCTGGGCGGAATACAGTACTCATAATCAAGAACACATAGAAGACCCAGTTTTGTTTTGGGAAGCGGCTAAGGCGGTTCTTAGAGGTGAAGTGATAAGTCATGCACACTTTGTGAGGAAGACACGAGATAGAAACATCTTGCGTTTGAGTACCCAACTTTGTAAGTCACGGAAGAGATATGGGGAGACACACGCGATAGGTGATAAACAACAAGTGCTGGAACTTCAGACCGCCTTAAATGTACTTTTGCAAGAAAGGGCACACAAGTCACAGTTATACTATAGATATATGCTCTATAAACATGGTAATAAAACAGGCAAGTTGATGTCAAAAATAATTAACCCCCGGGGAGGGACTAAGAATATTTTGGCACTGAGACAAAGGGGGGGAGGGCTCCACACATCAGACAAAGCAATATGTGAAACTTTTCGGGCCTTTTATCAAGAGCTGTACGCTTCCCCAGAGGAAGACGGTCTGCTAAACCAGATGTATTTAGAAAATCTGGCTTTACCAAAGCTTACAATACAAGAGCTGGATAGTCTCAATCAATTAATTACTGAAGATGAAGTCAGTTTGGTTATTACTCACAGCCCACGACTAAAAGCCCCGGGACCAGATGGTTTAAGGGGAGAATTCTATAAATTAATGGAAGGAGGGGTTATACCTGCAATTACTAGATTTTTGAACCAAGTGATAGAGAGACAAAGGTTACCCCCAGACTTGAATAGGGCTCAAATAATAGTTTTGTTGAAACCGGGGAGGGACCCTCTAGAGCCGACATCGTACCGGCCTATCTCCCTGTTAAATTATGATACCAAGTTATTGGCAAAAATCTTGGCTAATAGACTGGCGAGGCTGCTCCCAAGGTTGATTCATGAAAGTCAAGTAGGATTTGTGGGAGGTAGAGCTGTGAGTAAAAACTTGAGAGCAATATTGACATCACTAGAACACAGCTCGCAGGCGAAGGTAGCATCATTGCTGATCAGCTTTGATGCGGAAAAGGCCTTTGATAAGGTTCACTGGAAGTTTCTTTTTGACACGTTGGAACAATATGGATTTTCAGGGAGATTTGTTGAAGCAATACATGCTTTATATGCCAACCCATGTGCCACTCTGAGAGTAAACGGGATAGAATCGGAAAGTTTCTGTATTAGGAGGGGCACGAGGCAGGGGTGCCCATTGTCCCCTCTTCTCTTTGTTTTGGTTTTAGATCCCCTTATTAGAGACATCATGGCAAACCCTTTGATCCGGGGAGTTGGCTTAGGGACACACATGTTTAAGATTGCAGCATTTGCGGACGACATTTTGGTACATCTCACAAACCCAAGGGAATCCTTAGATACGTTATTGGAAACCTTTCGTGAATATGGCGACTACTCAGGTTTCCGTATTAATCTAGACAAGTCAGAAGCGCTGGCTTCGCCAGAGGTGAACCAGAGGGACTGGGCTCCCGAATTTCCGTTGAGATGGGCCAGAGAGTCCTTTAAATATTTAGGAATCCGACTCACAATGAATACATTAGATTTATATCAGTTGAATGTTAAAATCTTAATGGAATATACAAAAACTAAATTGGACTCTTGGATGAGTCTGCCACTGTCATTAATGGGACGGATACATGTAGTACAAATGGTGTTGTTTCCGCGCTGGTTGTACGTTCTTCAAACTTTACCCATACGTCTATCGCGAGTTGATTTGAAGCGGATGATGCGCCTTTTCAGTAGATTTTGTTGGGCAGGCAAAAAGCCTAAAGTTAGCCAAAATCAGTTAATAGGGAGCTGGAGACAGGGGGGAATGGGTATCCCGGATGTGTTCCTATATAATCAGGCGTGTTTGCTGCGCCACTTAGTAGATGTGGTGAATGCCACGCAGTATTATACACCTACGGGCTTGGAGGAAGCTTTTTTTGCTCCCTATGATATATTAGCATTGCTCCACTTACCTCGAAGTCAGCTCCCCTCTAAATTTAAAAAAAGTATCATACTACAACCCCTTCGGGAGGCGTGGCAGTGGTGGATGCGGCAAATGGGGGGCCAACCACACGTTACAGATCAAATCCCAATCGTAGGCAATCCTGTTTTTGAGGCAGGGATAGATAACCCGACATTTGGCAGGTGGCAAGGGCTGGGCATCACAAGATTGGAACACCTATTGTTGGACAATGGGGAAATGATAACATTTGACGCTCTTCAAGATAAAGTGGGATCAGCTTGGGGTAATAGATTTGCCTATGCACAGGTCCGACACTATGTGAAGTCCCTGAGCCAAATATCCCTGAGAGGGCAGATGGGAGAGCTGCTAAGGGTTTTCTTTGAGGAGTTGCAGATGGAGAAACAATCTGTATCAGCACTGTATGGGGCACTGGCTAGGCGTAGGCCTCAGAGGCAATACGTTGATCTTAAGCGAAAATGGGAACAAGATTTGGGGATCTCCCTGGCAACATGGGATGTGTCAGCTACCTTGAAGGGCATACGGGCGTTGGTAACAGATGAGAGGCTGAGGGAGTGTGGTTATAGAGTGGTCTTACGGGGGTATATGTCTAGAACACAACTGGCTCATATGTTGGGGCCGGACAACTCGGGATGCTCTAAATGCGGAGGGGGTCCCAGCTCGTTATATCATGCATTGTGGCAATGCCCCAAGGTGCGCATGTTTTGGCAGAGGGTAAGAGGGTTTTTGATTCGATTGGGGAACAGAGTTCAAGGAACGGAGCGGCAGTTTCTGTTGGATCAACCAAGAGCGTTTGCCCCATTAGGAGCCCCCGCTATAATGCTATGCAGAAAGCTGAGCTTGGTAGCGCGAAAATGCATTATGCAATACTGGGTCTCATCGGAAGGGCCAGCTTACTGGCATTGGCGCAATCAGGTGCATCTCCTGGCCTCTTGGGAGGCTAGGGATTCAAAACGATCGCCTAAACGAAGAGTGCGATTTCTGCAGATTTGGACACCATACCTGCAAATGCTTAGTCCAAGGGGACGTAGTCTGCTTGTTAATGCCTGATAAATAGTAGAATAATGGAGAATACGGATAGCCTGGAGTAGATAATTTAATCTAAAGTGGAATTCTGCTTGCAAGGGGGGGAGGTATTGGGGGGGGGGGGGGTTTGGAGGGGTTGAGTGAGACGTAAATGGCTAAGCTTGGCAGTGATCTAGAGCTTTGATGTTTAGTTACTGATATTTTGTGATAAGCACTATTTTACCTAATGAAGTATTCAAGAGTATGATATTAGGAACAAGAGCCACTCAAAACCTAATGTTAGCATGGGACAAGGAATTATCAAGAGGGGAGGGGGAAGGGGGGGAAAAAAATTGGGGATGAAAAGTGTTTGGCGAAGTTGAATATGTTGTAAAAATGCTGTTTTATATATCAAACAATGATATATGCATATTCTACATCACTTTGTATTGTGAGAATTGTTAATAAAACAGTTTAAACATAAACATGTTGTGGTCACACCTCTCCTTAAGAAGCCTTCACTTGACCCTACTTGTCCCTCTAATTACCGACCCATCTCCCTCCTTCCTTTTCTCTCCAAATTACTTGAGCGTGCTGTTCACCGCCGCTGCCTTGATTTTCTCTCCTCACATGCTATTCTTGACCCATTACAATCTGGTTTTCGCCCTCTCCACTCAACCGAAACTGCGCTTACTAAAGTCTCCAATGACCTATTACTGGCTAAATCCAGAGGTCAATATTCCATCCTCATTCTTCTTGATCTTTCCGCTGCTTTTGACACTGTCGATCACAGCATACTTCTCGATACCCTGTCCTCACTTGGATTCCAGGGCTCTGTCCTTTCCTGGTTCTCTTCCTACCTCTCCCTCCGCACCTTTCACTCTGGTGGATCCTCTTCTACTTCTATCCCTCTGCCTGTCGGCGTACCTCAGGGTTCTGTTCTTGGTCCCCTCCTCTTTTCTATCTACACTTCTTCCCTTGGTTCATTAATCTCATCCTATGGCTTTTCCTACCATCTCTATGCTGATGACTCCCAAATCTACCTTTCTACCCCTGATATCTCACCTTGCATCCAAACCAAAGTTTCAGCGTGCTTGTCTGACATTGCTGCCTGGATGTCTCAACGCCACCTGAAATTAAATATGACCAAAACCGAGCTTCTCATTTTCCCCCCCAAACCCACCTCCCCGCTCCCCCCGTTTTCTATTTCTGTTGATAGCTCTCTCATTCTCCCTGTCTCCTCAGCTCGAAACCTTGGGGTCATCTTTGACTCTTCTCTCTCCTTCTCTGCTCATATCCAGCAGACCGCCAAGACCTGTCGTTTCTTTCTTTACAACATTCGTAAAATCCGCCCCTTTCTTTCCGAGCACTCTACCAAAACCCTCATCCACACCCTTGTCACCTCTCGTTTAGACTACTGCAATCTGCTTCTTGCTGGCCTCCCAATTAGTCACCTCTCCCCTCTCCAGTCGGGTCAAAACTCTGCTGCCCGTCTCATCTTCCGCCAGGGTCGCTTTACTGATACTACCCCTCTCCTCAAGACCCTTCACTGGCCCCCTTTCCGTTTTCGCATCCTGTTCAAACTTCTTCTACTAACCTATAAATGTATTGACTCTGCTGCTCCCCAGTATCTCTCCACACTCGTCCTTCCCTACACCCCTTCCCGTGCACTCCGCTCCATGGATAAATCCTTTTTATCTGTTCCCTTCTCCACTACTGCCAACTCCAGACTTCGCGCCTTCTGTCTCACTGCACCCTACGCCTGGAATAAACTTCCTGAGCCCCTACGTCTTTCCCCATCCTTGGCCACCTTTAAATCTAGACTGAAAGCCCACCTCTTTAACATTGCTTTTGACTCGTAACCACTTGTAACCACTCGCCTCCACCTACCCTCCTCTCTTCCTTCCTGTTCACATTAATTGATTTGATTTGCTTACTTTATTTATTTTTTGTCTATTAGATTGTAAGCTCTTTGAGCAGGGACTGTCTTTCTATGCTTTGTAGCGCTATAGAAATGCTAAATAGTAGTAGTAGTAGTAGTAGGACAATAGTCCACGGGTTCGAGCCTCCAAAGGGGGCCCAGCGCCGCAGTCCTCGGCTCCGTTGACAGTCCCTCTCCATCAGCCACCGGGCCCCCTGCATTCAAATCGGCAGTGCCTCACCTCCGTGTGAAATTGCAGCGGCAGATCGCCTCCCTTCAGGCCTTCCCTTCCTGTGTCCCGCCCTCGTCTGATGTAACTTCCTGTTTCCGCGAGGGCAGGACACAGGGAGGGAAGGCCCGAAGGGAGGCGAATTGCCGCTGTGTTTTCATACAGAGGTGAGGCACTGCCGATTTGAATGCAGAGGGCCTGATGGCAGACGGAGGGGGGCTGTCGACGGGGTGGGTGGGTGGAGACTGGGGACTGCAGCGCCAGTGGCCTGAGTAGCGATTGGGGGGCGGGAGCGGCCTCGGGGTCGGCCTTGCCCCGGGCATGGCTCAGTCTCTCGGCGGCCCTGGTGGAGGCTATTTTGCTTGGAGGTAAAATACAGTTTAATTATTTAAATTATATTCTGGCTTGGATACTCTGCATTTAGCCTAGAGATGCATACTAAGCTCTGACAATCCTCAGCAGCCCTCACTGATTCACATTCACAGAACCAAATTTGAGTTTTTGGTTTTGGCTTTGGCTGAAACCAGGTGATGAGTTTTGGCTGAGGTTTTGTTTTTGGCCAAACATTTTCAGTTTTGGTGGCAGTTTTGGTTTTGACCGAAACTGAAAAAAAGCAGTTTTGATTGGCCTCTACTTTTGACATGCTCCTGGTTTAAAAAGCCCTGATCCCTCACAACCCTTTATCTTGTGACCATGCTGTACAGAGAATGCTTTTTCCTATACTTTGCAGTACTACTAGTACTACTACTACTATCATTTCTGTAGTATTAGTAAACATACGCAACGCTGTATACAAAATGCTGATACACATTGTGGGAAGCAGTCTTGCAAGATAAAGTAGAAGTGAAATGATCAAAATGGGAAAAGGCTTGTGGCGCCTCTGTATGGCTTTTGAAGCATACACATTCCATAACCTGAATGGCACCTTTAAGGAGTTTATTGACTGGACTATTTAATTCCTTAGCGCAGGCAGCAGGTAAATCCATGAACTGGTGGGTTGTGTCCATCTACCAGCAGGTGGAGATAGAGATAACTAAGTAACTTGAAGAGTGATACCGGACTACCAGCCCCTTCATAGGTTAGTATATCTCTATCTCCAGCAGGTGGTGGACATCTGCTTACCAGCTCTTGGATTCTTTTGTTTGGGACTTCTCATGGGTCCTCTGTGACCAGTTGAGTTTGGGGGTGACTGGCTCTTGGTTCCTTCTTTGGGTGCCCCCCCTCACCCCGTGTCCCCCTTGGACTCTCAAGCCAGGCTGCTAGCTATTACTTCCTCACTATAAAAAAAAGAAGAAAAAACATACAGCTACAGTACAGGGACTCAGCAGCAGCCATTTAAAAAACAAAAAACCCAGCAACAACAGAGGGGTATTGGACGACAGAACAGCAAGTATATTTTCCTCTCCCTTTACCTGAGTGCTTGAGCTCTCCTTCCCACTCTTTTCTAGTCGACGGTTGTGGCCTGGGCGTTTTCGGCGGTACCACATCCGGGTGAGTGCTTCTCTCCTTTTTTTTGTTGGGTACATCGGTGTGGCGTTGTCGATGGCCGAGTCGGCGAAACGGTGTTCCCGCTGCGTTAAGAATCCACATCGTTGTCTGGATATTGTAAGCCGGTTGCCGGCGAGGGCTCCCCCGCCCTTGAGGGCCTTGCTCCCGCCTGCGCAGAGGGTGCAAATTTGTGCACCATTTCTGAACGTCTGTATTATGTCACCCTTGTTTCTTCTTTTCTCCAAGGTAGACATGTTCAGGTCAGCAAGTCTCTCCTCGTACGGTTTGAACCTATACCATTTTCGTAGCTTTTCTTTGCACCGCTTCCAGTCTTTTTACATCTTCAGCAAGATACTGCCTCCAAAAGTGAACACAATACTCCAAGTGGAGCCTCACCAACGACTTGTAGATTGAGTAGAAGTAAATCAATTTTTTACTCATTCCAAAAGTACAAAGACATGGGGGACACTCGAGGAAGTTACATGGAAATACTTTTAGAACAAATAGGAGGAAATATTTTTTCTTTCAATGAATAGTTAAGCTCTGTGCCGGAGGATGTGGTAACGTCGGTTAGCGTATCTCGGTTTAAAAAAGGTTTGGACAAATTCCTGAAGGAAAAGTCCCTAGTCTGTTATTGAGACAGACATGAGAAGCAACTGTTTGCCCTGGGATTTGTAGTATGGAGTGTTGCCACAATTTGGGTTTCTGCCAGGTACTTGTGACCTGGCTTGGCCACTGTTTGGAAAACAGGATACTAGGCTAGCTGGACCTTTGGTCTGACCCAGTATGGCTACTCTTATGTTCCCTGTGGGACATCACAGTTAGGAGACCAGTAGTTGGAAAGTTGGTTGCTTTGCTTGACAGAATAGCTTCAATTTGAAAGGAATTCACAGAACCATTTGAGCACAGTCCCTGTTATTCCTATCTGATTCAGGCTTTCGAGTAGCAATGTGTAATCTACTGCATCGAATGCTGCAAATGTATCGAATTGGAGAAAAACTACTTGCTTTTGAATAGGTGTTTTTTGATATATGAAGTTAGAACTAGCAGCAATGTTTCCATACTATGTGATGATGTGAAGCCAAATTGTGAACAGTATAAAAATTAGAAAAAATTTCCAGATATATAGAGAGTTGTGTACTAATATAGGATTCTAGTACTTTAGTAAAAAGGGGTGTGCTTGCACTGGACGGTAGCTTGCAGGCAAAGTTGCACCTAGCCCCAATCCCTTCAACAAAGGAGTGAGAACAATTTTGCCCATATCAGGAGGAAGAGAGCCAGTATATAACAGTTCGTTGAGACTATTGAGTATCCAGTTTACTGCTTCCATAGGGATGGATTTGAGTAGATATTTTGGGCATTGATCCTAAGAGTAGTTAGCTCGGTAGCATTTCACTAGCAGTGATCTTACAACCTCAACTGTTAGTGGATGAAAAGATTCCCAGTTTTGGTCAGTTTTGAGTCCTTGGTTGTAGGATCTTCGCCAATTAATGCTGAACTATTGATTGGACTATTTTCCTGTGTTGGAGTAGTTTTAGATAGTTTAAACCTAATTTGGAGGATCTTATTGGCAAAATGATCAGCTAGGCCTTAGGCAGTGGGACATGTTTTCTGTGAATGTTCATCATTAGTAGAAGTTAGTTTTTTATCTAAGGAGAAAAGATTTTTTGTTGTCAAGATCATCTTGACCTATTAGGCTGCTGTAGTACTGGCGTTTTGAGCTTCTGAAGGCTGACTTCCATTTAGATTTATCAGTAGTATCTTCTTTCTCCATTGCATTTCAAGGCATCAACATTCCCTTTTCAGAATGGACAGTTCCTCTGTAAACCATGGCGAATTTCTGGATGTCTTGATTTTTTTAGTGGAAAGTGGAGCAATTTTGTCTAGTATTGCTTTCACCTTGGTATCCCACCGGAATTTAATCGAACTATGTGTAGGGGATGCAGTAGTGAGAGAGTCTGTTAGCTCAGACTAGAAGGTGACCTTGTTGATTTTGCCTCTGGTGCAGATGAGTTTGTAGGACTTGTGCCTGGTTGAGCTTGACATACAGATCAATGGTGAAATCCAGTTGGAAATGTCCAGACCATGGTACTGGCTTCAATTTGAAGGAACTAATCAAGCTATCAGGATAGGAAGTCATAAAGGCTATCATATGGCCTTTTTTATAAGGTATGTGCTTTAGTATTACCAACAGAGAAAAATGCTGTTAAAATACAGAAATTGGAGGAAACATTAAAGGTACAAGATAGGAAAATGGAGTTGTTCACAAACCAAGTTTAACAACTTAAGCAGTCTTGAGAAACTTTATTGCAACATCATATTCTTTTTCAAAGAAAACTGGAGAACTTTGAAAATTATGCTAGACAATTGAACTTGCATTTGTTAAATTTTCCTCGATTTGTTGACAGTGGAGCTCATTTTCAAATCGCTTAGACTTACAAAGTTCCATAGGTTACTATCAGGCTTATTTTCAATAGAAATCAAACAAAATAAAACATGGAAAAGAAAATAAGATGATACCTTTTTTATTGGACATAACTTAATACATTTCTTGATTAGCTTTCGAAGGTTGCCCTTCTTCCTCAGATCGGAAATAAGCAAATGTGCTAGCTGACAGTGTATATAAGTGAAAACATTCAAGCATTACTATGACAGTCTGACAGGGTGGGAGGAGGGGGTGGGTAGGAAGTATGCATGGGGACATCAAAGCATATCATTGATATTCTAACAGGGTGGGTGTGGATAGGTGAGGGGAGGGTGATCAACAGAGACATACAGCTTTATGGTTTATAATGGGCTAGGAACCCCAGATCCTTGTTAAGTCCTTTCTGTTGGGTGTTAAAATAGTCAATCATTCTGACTTCAAAGGCTTATTTTCGAAAGAGATCGCCGGCGATCTTCCGACACAAATCGGGAGATGGCCGGCCATCTCCTAAAACCGGCCAAATCGGTATAATCAAAAGCCGATTTTTGGACACACTCGCCGGCATTCCGTCGCGGAGGCGGCTAAACTTCAAGGGGGCGTGTCAGCAGGGTAGTGAAGGCGGGACGTGGGCGTGCTTACGAGATGGCCGGCTTCAGCTGATAATGGAAAAAAGAAAACCGGCGATGATGAGCATTTGGCCGGTTTTACTTGGTCTATTTATTTTCACGACCAAGTCTCAAAAAGATGCCCATACTGACCAGATGACCACCGGAAGGAATCAGGGATGACCTCCCCATACTCCTCCAGTGGTCACCAACCCCCTCCCACCCCCCAAAAAAACTTTAAAACATTTCCTTCCTAGGAGGGGAAGCCAGTCGGCCAGCTCGTAAAAAAAAAAAAAGGATCTTGCTGATCAGTTATGTTATGACTTACTTGTTCTGGAGTGCTGTATTTTGTGATACTGTTTTGAGAAATGTTCAAGAAAGACTTCATACGAATGAAAAAAGTCCCTGACGTGCACTTCCCTTTATAGCCATCTTTCTCTTGATGGCCGTCTTTTTCTCCGAAAGTGCACTTCTCTTAATGGCCGGCTTTCTCCCCAAACAGGGAAATCAAAACAGTTTTTGCTCACGGTTTTTTTTAGTAGTAACAGTGGGATTTGAACCAGCCACCTCTGCATTATAAGAGCCATGATGTAACCACTTGGCCACAGCTCCACTTACTTGGCTGTCCCTCCCTTTTGATTATACCCCTTCAGGTCTCTCTCAGCCAATCGCAGTGCGTCAAACTGTCTGTGAGTGGCTGAGAGAGACCTGGAGGGGTATAATCAAAAGGGAGGGACACCCAAGTAAGTGGAGCTGTGGCCAAGTGGTTACATTACTGGTCTTGTAATGCAGAGGTGGCTGGTTCAAATCCCACTGTTACTACAAAAAAAGCAGTGTGCAAAAACTTTTGATTTCCCTGTTCAGGGAGAAAGACGGCCATTAAGAGAAGTGCACTTTCGGAGAGAAAGACGGCTATTAAGGGAAGTGCCTGTCAGGGACGGCCATCAAGGGAAAATGCACGGCAGGGACGTTTTTCATTTGTATGAAGTCTTTCTTGAAAATTTCTCAAAACAGTATCACAAAATACAGCACTCCTGAACAAGTAAGTCATAACATAACTGATCAGCAAGATCTAAACATCCAGAAGTACCAGTGCACTACGAATGCTGGCCCCTCTCACGGCCAAATGCCTTGGATTTGGCCGGGTTTGAGATGGCCGGTTCCAGTTTCCATTATCGCTGAAAAACAAAGTCGGCAGACGGAAACCAAGATGGCCGCCGAACTAGACGTGTGTGCGTGAGCTCCGGAGTTTCCAGTTTAGTGGGTCTATGCCACAGAGCGCTCCCCGGGAGAAATGGGGAAGAGGAAAGGAAAAGCAGCGGCTCATACCTCCTCGAGCGCTGCTGGTGCTCCCGCCATGACACAGCTCACACTTGAGACTTTCGGAATCCGCCCACCGGGACCGAGGAATCCTGCTACTGGAACCTCCGAAACGACATACATGGAGCACAGTATAGAGGGCGCTACTTTGAGCCCGTTGGCAGGCTTGACCCCACCACAACTTGGAAGGAGTAGCGGACCAGAGGAAGCGCTGATTGAACAGCTGTCCGAAGCGGGCAGACTATCGTCGGCGGTGGGAGGTCCGGTTCTGGCTTCAACCCCAGGTACTGACACAGCAGAAAGGGGATTTTCGTCCCTAGCCTTAACCCGAGAATTAAATCTTCTAGGGTTGGGAGGTGGTATGGAAAAGCCTGCAGAAGTCACCATGGATGTGATTTGGGAGGCCATTCAGGGGGTGAATGTGAACCTCCAGCGAATCTTTAATGCCTCACAGACTGAAATAAGTCAATTAAAGGAACAATCTAACCAGCTTACCACTAAAGTCGAATTCCATCAGGAAAAAATTCAGACTTTCGATTTGAATTTAAAATCCACGCAGACTACAGTGGGGGCTGTTATTAAAGAGAATAAAATCCAGGCAAAGAAATTGGAATATATAGAAAATCAAATTAGAAGGCATAATCTCAGAATACTTAATTTTCCGATTTCACCATTTCTTACTCCAGCTGAACTATTGAAAAAGTATTTTTTGGAAGTTCTGGACATTCCTGTTGAAAGTCACCCTCTGGTGTCAAAAACGCAATATATAAAAAAATTATGCCTACAAATTCAGAACCTCCTCAAGATAATTTGACTGATTTTCTAGAACGTTCTGAGATTTCAGATCGAGCAACATTACTTATAACGTTTGCCTTGGAGTCAGATAAGTCTTTAATTCTACGTTCTTATTTCAGGAAAATGAATGTTAATTTTATGGGCGGGAAAATACGTATTTTTCCAGATTTAGCCAAAGAGACTCAAACCAGGAGAAGGGAGTTATTGGCACTGAGGCCAAGAATCCTTTCCCTGGGTGGAACATTTATCCTTAGATATCCATCTAGATGTATGATCTCATTAGATGCTGTAGATTACCTTTTTTTCTGTCCTATTAAATTAAAAGATTTTCTTTTAGCTAAGGAGGCTTTACCTGACCTGTCTGTGATGGCTGCTCCCACTTAGCTGTACTGTCTAGGCTGCAGGATACCAAAGTCCTTCTAGTTTAGTTTTGATATGTGTTATTTTACAAGTTGTATTAGTTAAAATTTCCTATTCTTGGTTTCCCCCTGTTGTGGACAAATATGATAAGATTTTGTTTGTAATATAAATACTTGGAGTTATATTCTAAATCTATACATCTTAATGTATAAACATTGGTGTGTTATTAAGATGAAAATATAAATAAACAGTAAAAAAAAAAACAAAGTCGGCCATCTCAAACCCGGCGATCTGTGGCATTTGGCCGGCCCCAACCGTATTATCGAAACAAAAGTTGGCCGGCCATCTTTTTCGATAATACGGTTCCGGCCAGCTGTTGCTGCGCCGCCAAAATAGATTGCCGGCGATCGATTTTGCCGGCGCCGTTTGATTATGCCCCTCCATGGCACTTGGTAAGTCTAAGTGCTTTGAAAATATGCCTCATAGTCATCTAAAGAAGCTTTTTATAAGTTTTTGCAGTAGGTGTTTAAATATTTATCTGAGACTCTTCTCCCTTTACATAGGATTTATTATTTACCAGTTTCTAAGAAGCAGTCTACTCCCGTAAGAGAGTCAACTATGGTGAATGTCTCCTCGGACAGTCTGAATTTGACTGACATTTTGGAGAAGTCATGAGATGAAGCTGTTAAAAGGACTACCTTATTAGTAACTCTTGTTTTCAATCAAGACAAGGAAGCTTTAGGGTGTCTTTACTTTAAAGCTAAAGATTTACATTTTTTGGGAAGGAAAGTTTTGTTGTTTCCTGATGTAGCTAAATCCACTCAATTCAGATGTAGGCAATTCCTGAGCCTTCATCAGTGTCTTATTAATATTGGAGCTAAGTTCCAATTAAGATAGCCTTTCAAATATATTATTCATTTTGATAATCTATGTATTCTATCATGTTACTCAGTAGCAGCTTTTCTTGGAAGGGATTTTCTATTAATAGAGATGTTTCCTTCTTAATCTGGGTCTTAATAGTTATTGACCTTCTCCTTTCTGTTTTGTTTATATATCTTTTCTTTAGTCCCTTGTTCCTCTGGGGTTTGGATCTTGCCCCCCTCTCAATTGTGGACTATATAGAGTTCATTTTGTTAGTATTTTGAGGTTTTGTTTGCTATTTATTATTTTCTGTATTGGTTCTTATCATTAATTCAGTTGTATTGGACGTACTATGAAAAAGCATAATAATAAAAAAAGGTTATTCCTGAATCTATCCACTTTCACCTTCATTCTGTCCCCTTCATTCCAGAGCTTCCTTTCAATTGATTCACCTCCTGTGTATTTAACACAGAGGTTTTTAAACATCTCTATTATATCTTCCCTCTTCTGCCTTTCTTCCAAAGTATACATGTATACATTATTTGTCTGTCTGTGTACACTTTATGACAAAGACAATTGACCATTTTAGTAGCTGCCTTCTGAACTGACTCCATCCTGTTTATATTTTTTTGAAGGTGTTGTCTCCAGAACTGTACACACTTATCACCCTTTTTTCTACTGGCCATTTCACTCCCTAAAATGTCCTGCTCACTCATGTTTTTATTTTGTAGACCAAGTGCATCATACTGCATTTTGTAGCATTAAATCTTAGTTGCCTAATTCAGGACTATTCTTCAAGCTTCGCTAGATTCCGTCTGCTGCCTACCCTATTGCAGATTCTAATATCCATTAAAAGGTAGAACTTACCAGATAGCTTTTCCACAATTTCACTTAACAAAAATGTTAAAAAGAACCAGGCCCGGAGGAAGTGACATCACACTTGATGGCTGCTTGAGTCAGTTGCTCCTTGCCCCTGAGCTCTAGTGCCGATCTATTGCAACAATCCTTTGCTTTGGCACTATTATAAGCATCTAGAGCGTTCCTCACTTTCTGCAGCCTATTCCATATGGCTTCTAAGGTGCGGGGATTTGATCTTACCCAGTTCTCGTATTCAGCAGCAGTTCTGGCCCTTTGCACGGAATCAGGCAATATGGCAGATGACACGCAGGGTAGCTGCTCTGTCATGGCTCAGGAGTAGTATGGTTGGAGAATAGTTGACAACACAGGAGTCAGCAGGTGACATCTGTGAGTGGCTGCAAGAAATTAAGGCTGTACGTGCTGAGCTGACCACTCTGGGCTCTGATTTGTGTAGGGATATAGCTGACCTAGGCAGACGCATTGAGGAGTCGGATCAGCGCCTTGAAGATCACTCAGAGGCCCTCCTTCAATGGACAAACAAATGGAGGACATGAATATGGCTAACACAGATCTGGCACTTAATTCAAGGATCTGGAGAACAGGTAGTCGCTGCAATTTCCGGATTAGAGGCCTTCCAGAAACTCCAGAATACGCTAACTGTACGTTGGTGGTGCAGTTCGTGGCCAGCTTCCTGTTTTTTGAGTTAGGCGAGGTGTTTCCAGCGGAGCAGATTGAGATAAGTCTCCACGCACCATTCTCTGGGGAACACCCGGGACAACATAGCCATGGATATTGTGGCTTGTTTTCAGAGCTGCAAAGTGAAAGAAGCGGTGCTGAAGGCTGCTCATGGTAAGCATGCATTTGTTTGGGATACTGATTTGGACGTTTTCGTGAGAAAAACATCCAAATGCTGTTTTATGCCACTTTTTAGACATTTTTCTGTTTTGAAAATGAGCCCAAATGTCTTTTTAAATAACTATGTAGTACCTCTACCTCTATTCGTTTTTTGCAAGAGACACAGTAAAACGTCACCATGGTCTTCTTTGCCACAGGCAGTATGCGCTGCAATTTTTGGCCTCTCATTCCACTGCTAAAAAATATGGGGTGGGTATTTTGATCTCTGGTTCCCTTCACCCAATAGTTAAGCACGTCTTATCAGACCCCAATATTTTATTTATTTATTTAGATTTTGCTCACACCTTTTTCAGTAGTAGCTCAAGGTGAGTTATGTTCAGGTACACTAGGTACTTCTCTGTCCCTGAAGGGCTCACAATCTAAGTTTGTACCTGGGGCAATGGAGGGTTTAGTGACTTGCACAAGATCACAAGGAGCAGAAGTGGGATTTGAACTGGCCACCTCTGGATGTCAAGACTGGTGTTCTAACCACTAGACCACTCCTCCACTCCAATAGCTGATTTCTGGTCCTCGAAGTTGAGCCATAGGAGGTTCTTTATTATTTGGTCTCCATCCTTGCCCCTTATAACACCCAGAGGGCTTTTTATTTGGATTTACAGCAGTTTCTCCTTCAGTAGCTTGACGACTTATGGGTTTTGGATGGTGATTTTATTGTGATGCTGCACCCCAAATTGGGGTTAGTGTATAAGCAGGCAGATAGGCAAGCTCTGCATGATTTGTTGTTTTATCTGGGACTGGTGGACGCTTGATAGCATTTTCATGGCACCAGTAAATTTTACCTACTATTCTGCTTCTCCTGCCTCTTTTTCCTGTATTGATTATTTTTTTCTTGATATGGGATTTCTTTTCAATGTGGCAAAGATGGAAATTGACAACATAGTGTGGTCAGACCATACCCCAATCTGAGTTAGTATAAGGGAAAGTGTCCAGATCAGAAACTTCATTTTTGGAGACTTAATGAGACTTTGCTAGACAAGGACTGTGAGGTGCAGGATCTTAATAAAGAAATACCTTCATTTCTTACTGAGAAATCTACATCGGAGATCACTTTGGGTACCCTATGGGATACTTTTAAGGCATTTGTCAGAGGCCATTTTATTATCTGGGCTAGTAAGTTGAAGAACAATCAATCATGAGAGTCAGGATAAGGATCTTAGGCGGGGTCTCTCCCAACTAGAATATCAGTTTGCACAGGCACCAACTCTTATTTTAATGCATCAGATTCAGGACATGCAGATGAGATAGTGTTTTATCTAAATAAGGTGAAGCAGGTGTATTTTGAGGAGGGTAATTAAGCTAGTAAATTGCATCTTAATTGAAACAGCAGAAGATGCAAACATAGGTGGTGTCTCTTCAGGATGGCGATGGGAGGGAGTATTCTACACTGGAAGACCTGAGGGCTTGTTTTTTGCATTTTTATCAAGCTCTGTATTCTTCAGCGAAGCAAACTACCCCATGCAACAGTACATGGTGGGGGGGGGGGGGGGGGTCAATCTTGTTCATCGTAGTCAGAAGGACTTTTTCGGTCAGGATATCCAGGTAGAGGAGTTAAATGCTGCCATTAGGTCCCTGTAACCCGATAAATCGCTTGAGTTGGATGGCCTTACAACAAAATTTTATAAAATGTTCAGAGGGCTTGTGGCTCCATTGTTGGCCCAAGTTTTTAATGGGGTTGTAGGGGGGGGGGGACCCTCTGTCTGCCTCTATGAGGGAGGCTGGCATTTCAACCTTGCCATAAACCTGGAAATGATGCCAAATGGTGTGGTTCTTAATGGCCGATTTTCTTTCCTCAACTTCGATGTCAAATTACTGGCTAGTGTTCTGGTGAAGCGTTTAAATGTTCATATTTCCAATCTCATCCATGAGGATCAATGTGGATTTATTCCTCAGCGTACTACTGGGTATAATCTTCAGAGAGCCATTTGGTTTAACTGAGATGCCCATCGTGCTAGGATTCCCAATGTCTTGTTAGCTATCAACGCCGAAAAAGCATTCGATCTTGTGGAATGGCCTTTCATGCAGGCAGGTCTTGAAACTGTGGTCTTTGGTCCTCATTTTCGATCCTGGTTTACTTCTTTGTATACCGTCCCCACCGCTAAAATTCGAGTTAATGGGGGTTATTCTCAGGCTTTTTGTCACAAAACGCCTAGCCACCTACCCGGGGTTACCCTGCAGACGCATAGAGGGTCTATTCCCCAGCTCAGGTCTGCCTGTACCTTCCGCTTATGCTCTACACTAGCACCCTCCTCCCACTGACAGGGTCCCAACCATCTCTGGGCGAGTCTCCCACTCTCAAATTATCCCCAGTGATTTCTAGGTTACTGGGGCCACACTCCCAGTGGTCCCACAGTTCCAAGAAAGCACTCACAGACCCAACACACAAACCACCAGGATTCTTTATCAATCCAGACAGGCAGAGTCAATAGACTGAAAATTGTGTATTGTCTTAACTTGAACAGTGAACAGAAAATGTGCAATCAGCAAACAATAACAGGTAACTGAAATATGGATCAATTATAAAACTATCTGAACATTTGTATACTAGCTAAGTTTATCTGGGAAGATCAGGACATATAATTGTTCAGAGAGCCTCAGCAAAGAGATCTGTCTCTCTTTTCTTCCTGGCTAAGACTGGAGCAAAAGCCAGTACATGCTAAATGAAAATAAGCTCCTGGGCCAATCAGAGCCCAGAACAAGAAGTTTGTAAAGTATACTGCTTCTTACTTTCTATCTGTGTGCTATAACTAAAGAAAGAACATTCATTACTCTGTGACGGCTTTACAGCAAAGAAACATCACCTGCTGGCCAAACAGGGGAAATACACTTCAAGACAAAATGCAGGAAAATATCCAATATATTTTCCAGGCTTAAAACACACTGTTTCTTCACACTTTTCCATTGGGGAGGGGAAACCAAGTATGGCTTCCCTTTGTCTCCTCTGTTTGCGTTAATCATGGAGCCCTTAGCTGCTTATATCTGTCAGAATCATGATTTAAAAAGGTTGTGTGTCAGGACGGATGAGTATAAAATCTCACTATTTGTGGATGATATTTTGTCGGTTACAGAGCCTGAACTTATATTGCTCCTTGTCATTCAGATTTTAGATACTTACGAGGCCCTGTCTGGTTTCAAAATGAATGCTGCTAAATCCAAGATTTTGAATGTTACTTTGGACTCTGGTAGGGTTCATTCATTGAAGGCATCCATGCCTTTTGGGTGGGCTAAGAATTATATTTATTACTTAGGAGTTAGTATCTGCCTGGATTATTCTGCTCTATAGTTAAAATGATCGGGTGGTCCTCAAGGAGCTTTCCTTGGCCCTTGATCAGTGGCATGGTCTGACTCATATTGGCTAGGCCGAGTGGCCATTTGTAAAAATGTTGTTGCCCAAATTTCTATACTTGTGCCAGATGCTTCCTGTACCCATTCCTAAGAGAGTTCTGGTCCAGGTGTGCACAAGAGAAGAAGTAAGTGGGGACACTCCTGCGTCCCCTATGTACCAATGAAAAGGAAGGCCCAGGAGGGGCCTGTCGTTCTGGTTGGGGGGGGGGGGGAGCTGAGAATGACTGCGAGGGTGGGGGAGAAAGAGTTTTGTTTCTGCTGAAAATGCAGTAGAAGCATACCCCACAGCTGCTATCTTTTTTTCAGGGTAATTACAATGAACAGAATACTGGGTTGAGAAGTAATTGGAGACGGCGGGAAAGAAGACAGCAGGAGAATTGAGAGAACAGGAGAAATATGTGGAGGGGAGCAGTGAGAGAGAACAGCCAAAGCATTAGTGAGCCAGGGGGTACACAGAAGAGAGAGCAAGAGATTGTGGGCTCCTTTTACAAAGCTGTGGTAGTGATTGCGTGCGCCAAAGCCCATAGGAATTGAAAGCGCTGCTAATCAGTAGTGCTGCTTTGTAAAAGGAGGCCTTTATGAGGCAGAGCATGAAAGTGTATAAGTGTGTGTCTTGGGGTGGGAGGGGGGCATTTGATAAGCAAAAGTATGTGTGAGTGAAGGTAGGGAGGGGGCACAGAGAATGCAAGAGATTGAGTGTATTGATAATAATTCTAATCAATGATCATTCAAGTAAGCAATAGACGTTGCTTTTAAAATACATTTTATGACAGTAATATATACCTTCATATTCAAACACTATGGTTAACCTTTGTTTTAAATACTGACTACAAGATTTATTTATTTATTTATTGCATTTGTATCCCACATTTTCCCACCTCTTTGCAGGTTCAATGTGACTTACAATAATCATGAATAGTGGAAATATATTAGAAAATAGACATTTAGTGTTACAGAAGGATCTTGGGCAACATGATAATAATAATACATGATAGTAGTATAACAAGCATATATTGTAAGACAGCTCTGAATATATGTGTAATGGATTGATTCTCAACACAGCAGTCCTGCTGTGCACAGAACAGAAACAGTTAAAAATAAATACGTTATGATGGTAGCAGAAAGCTGGCAGGCTCTCACTACAAATTTTCATGAGCTGTCAACCCTAAAACAGCAATTCTCAAATTGAAGCCGGAGTCCACACAAGATGAGCCTTTGTCAGGAACGCCACAAATAAACCACAGCGAGGGGAGGGAGGAAGCAGTTTACTGAATTTCGAACTGCAAAATTAGTATACAACATAGTAGATGATAGCAGATAAAGACCTGGATGTTTTATCCAGTCTGTCCAACAAGATAAACTCATACTTTATTCTGCTCTGTTCCCACCACTTCCAGAGCATTGTAGAAGCCTACCCAGCACCGTTCACCTCCCCACCCCCACCCCTACCCCTCAAACCACTGCATCCCACTCAAATCCATCCAGAAATGATCAGGGCATAAAACTGTAGAAGTCTGCCCAGCACTGGCTTTGCTTCTCAATTACTGGTGTTGCCATCTGATCACTGCTAAGCTTGTTTGGTTCCAGGCTTTCCATACAGGAATCTTTTGTGTTTATCCCATACATATTTGTATATGTGATATATTCAGTGCCCCTATCTGGATAGTGAGGAATGCTGAATATATAGACAGAACAGTCAGCACCACTGCTATCTGGATAGAGGCAATATTTAATCTGCTGTTCAGTAAACCAAATAGTTGGGCAAAATGCATACTCTCCACCCTCACTCTGCCCCAGCATTGTCCAGATAGTGCTGCTGAAAATTCATGGATATAGTCAGGCAGTGGCACTTATCTGGATAGCAGTTGCTCCTATCTGGATAAGTGCTAATAGTATAAAGTTTCCCTATTCCTTAATGTGAGAAAACTAACATCCTCAGAAGTTTCACAGGAACCCATAAGTGGTTACAGCAGCCCTGACCACCTTTGTCATTTATTAACCTGTTATTACTTCATTGACATTTAACAACATCATGTTATTTTTCCTAGAATTGCCTAGACGTCTTTCTCATGTGCAATCTCAGGACTTTGTACAGTTACATGTACTGATTAAACTAAATTCCTCTTGATGCTAGAAGCTACCAGAGGACTTTATAACTGAGCAAAGTGTAAGAAAATATGTCTGTAAACATTTGCTGTCTTTTGTTGATGTTTCATTTTCACTAAAGGTAACAAAAAATAGGAGGTAATCAATCAACAGAATGGAGATAGTGAGACTTAATATTTCAACCTCAGTTCTTAGATGTACCTTGTATAAAGAACCGGGGGGGGGGGGGGGGGCAAGAAAACAGGTTTCAAGTTTAAAATGTAATAGATCTACCATTTTCAGAGGTTTTATTCCAAGTAACACTGGAACATTGTGACTGTAGAATCTGGCACTAAGACGGTCATTTTAGAAGCACTGTTATTTATTTGCTGCTACTCTCACCATCATGGCCATTGTCTCATTGTAGTCTTCTCCAACTGCTTATTTTCTCATTTCTCAGTTCTTCCCTTGTCTGATATTTCACACTTTATCACCCTCCCCCTTGGTCTCATCTAGTCTCCTCCAACACATTTAGGAATCTTCAGACTATTGACCTTGTACTGTCTCCACCACTGTTCATCTCTTTTTTTTTTCATTCACTATGTTATTCAAGTCTGTCAGTGAGCCTGTCTCTCCTCTGCTCTCGACACTCTCACACCTCCCATTCCGCATACTGTAATGCTTAGCAGCCTTGGCTGACCTTCAGAATCTGCTATTTATGCTCTTGTGCCTGCTCTGCTGAGCGCTTTCGGCTAAAATCACTTGCCCATGCTGACTTCATACATTTCAAATTTTTGTTGACCTCCTCCTTTTTGCACTTGCCAAACAAGACTACTACATCCATTTGACAAACTGCTTTGGCTGCAACCCTTGCCATCTCTTTGACGCACTGAATTCTCTCCTCAAAGTGCTTCCACCTCCAACTCCGCCTTCAATTTCTTCCTAGACTATGACTCAGTATTGCCATGATTAACGTTGAATTCTCCACCAAGTCGCCTCATCTCTCCTTCCCTCAGTTTATTCTCTCAACCTTCCTACAACCCTTACCACCTTTTCTTCCTTTTCTAAAATCACTGAAGAGAAAACTGTACATCTTATTTCCTTCTCCAAACTTACTACCTGTTCCTCTGATCCCATTCCCACCCATCTACTCGGCACTATCTCTCCTACTGTCATCCCTTTTATCTGTCATATCCTCCTCAATCTTTTACTGTCCATTGCAACTGATCCTGATGCTTTCAAACATGCTGTGATTATACTACTCCACAAAACACCTTCACTGGACCCCACCTGCTCTTCCAACTACACCTCCCTTTCTTATCCAAGCTACTTGAATGTGCTGTTCACCGCCATTGTCTTAACTTTAATCTCATCTACCTCTCAACACCAGAAATTTCAGCAGGAATCCAAGCCCAAGCTTCAAACCTTTTTGTCTGATATTGTCCACTGGATGCCTCACCACCATGTGAAACAGGATATGGCCAAATGCACCTTTCCTCTGCCCCCATTTTCTATTTCTGTGGATAACACTCTCTCTATGTCTCGTCAGCTTGTAACTTTGGGGTCATCTTTGACTTCTCTCTTTTTCTCTCTACATATTCAACAGACTGCTAAGACCTGTCATTTCTTTCTGTATAACATCACCAAAATGCATCCCTTATTTTCTGAACAAACTTCCAAAACCACTCTCTTATTACTGTAACTTGCTTCTCACAGGTCTCCCACTAAACCATCTGTCTCCCCTTCAATCTGTTCCAAATGCTGCTTACATGACTTACCTTCAACCATGTCGCTACACTCACCCATCTCTTAAGTCACTTCATTAGCTCCCTACCCATTTCTGTATACAGTTCAAACTTCTCTTACTGACTTAAAAGTGCATTCATTCTGCAGCTCCTCAGTATCTTTCCATTCTAATCTCTCCGTACACCCCACCCCAGGAATGCCATTCATCAGGTAAGTCTCTGTTATCTGTATTCTTCTCCTCCACTGCCAACTCCAGACCAATGGCGTGGTAGGGGGAGCGGTTGCTCCCCCAAACAGACTTTTAGAAAAAATGGCACCTATGCACCGCTGCAAACAAAAAAAGCAAACACTGGGCCTTCAGGATTGAGAAAAATGTAGTCCTTTAATATCACAAATACCTGACACGGGCCGTGTTTCGGCGTACAACCGCCTGCATCAGGGGTCTGACATGAAGACACACAAAAATAAATTAAAACCATAAATTAATTAAACAATATCAGTAAACCATAATTTCAGTCATATGCACATCACTACTACTACTATTTAGCATTTCTATAGCGCTACAAGGCATACGCAGCGCTGCACAAACATAGAAGAAAGACAGTCCCTGCTCAAAGAGCTTACAATCTAATAGACAAAAAATAAATAAAGTAAGCAAATCAAATCAATTAATGTGAATGGGAAGGAAGAGAGGAGGGTAGGTGGAGGCGAGTGGTTACGAGTCAAAAGCAATGTTAAAGAGGTGGGCTTTCAGTCTAGATTTAAAGGTGGCCAAGGATGGGGCAAGACGTAGGGGCTCAGGAAGTTTATTCCAGGCGTAGGGTGCAGCGAGACAGAAGGCGCGAAGTCTGGAGTTGGCATTATCACAACTTAAAACCATATACATATACACATATATTCACTATACTACATACACACCACGCACAGATATATATGTATATATATTAAAAAACATTTAAAAAACATATATTTCTAGATGATACCTATATATGCTCACCAATACATACATCTGTAAGCTCACATATCCACACACACATATATATATATATGTATATTTTCTTAAATAAACCCTTACATATACATACATGTAAATTCACACATACAGTCATACCATGTCACGTATTTCTAAATAAAGCATTACCAGAGCATACTAAACACTATAAAATCACAAATATTGAATGCCCATTTCTTACCAATAAACTCCTATCGGTCAACTTGCAAACTGTGGCGCAAGAGGTAAGTGAAACAATCGGGGTAAAACTCCTAATGTGAGAGAGCAAGAATAGGGTGTTCATAATCAATCATCTAATGGTGGTCACATAATAAACAATAAATACTTCAAGCAATGAAGATGACGCCCCCTATTTCATAAAAACCCCCTTACTTCATAAACAGTATATTAGCTAAAGTTCATTATGATAAGGCCATATTCAGCATCTCTATATCGAAAGAACAAACAGAAAAGTGAAAGAGAGTCATTACCAGAGCCCTGAAAGCCTTCAGATTACAAATGCTTATATGCAGCTGCCAATTGAACAATATTCTCTATATTAAACCCCAATTGTTTTCCGCGGAGGTGGCTTACAATATTACATCATGGGAAGCTCAATGTGGCTTACAATATTACATCATGGGAAGTGCTGTTCAAGAGTAGATAAACAATTGATTACATAAAGAACAAGTGTAACATAATGGATATAATCAAATCAAAAAATAGAATATCAAGTAACTAATGATGTGTTAGAATTCCTATTATTGATTATTATGGTAAGCCTTGTTAAAAAGAAACGTCTTTAGTGATTTTCGAAAGTTGGTTAGGTTGTGAATAGTTTTCAGATCAAGTAGCAATGCATTCCACAGCTGCGTGCCAATGTAGGAAAAGCTGGACGCATGTACTAGTTTGTATTTTAGACCTTTACAGTTTGGGAAGTGAAGTCCCAGGAATGTGCGTGCTGATCTTAGCGTTTCTGGATGGCAAATCAATAAGGTCTGACATGTAGGCCGGAGCATGAGTCTGGCTGCGGTGTTCTGGGCTGTCTGAAGTTTCCTGATGATATGCTGTTTACAGCCAGCATATAGCACATTGCAGTAGTCTAGATGACTTAATACCATTGACTGTACCAGGTTGCGAAAAATGCATCTTGGGAAGAAAGGTTTTAGTCTTTTGAGTTTCCACATTGACTGAAACATCTTCCTGGTGGTATTCTTCACATGGCTTTCAAGTGTGAGATTTCAATCAATGGTAACTCCAAGAATCTTCAGGGTGTCTGAGACAGGAAGGGAAAAGTTTAGTGTGGTTATGGAGGTGAATTTAGTTGTGTTGTCCAAACCTTTTTTAAACCCAGATACGCTAACTGCTGTTACCACATCTTCTGACAACGAGTTCTAGAGCTTAACTATTCTTTGAGTGAAAAAATATTTCCTCCTATTTTTTTAAAAAGTATTTCCGTGTAATTTTATTGACTGTCCCCTAGTCTTTGTACTTTTTAAAAGAGTGAAAAATTGATTCACTTTACCCGTTCTACCCTACTCAGATCCCGCCTCAGCCTTCTCTTTTTCAAGTGAAGAATTCTAACCTGTTTAGCATTTCTTCATATGAGAGGAGTTCCATCCCCTTTATCATTTTGGTTGCTCTTCTTTGAACCTTTTCTAGTTCCATATGTCTTTTTTTTTTTTTTTTTGAGATATGGTGACCAGAATTGAACACAATACTCAAGGTGAGGTCACACCATGGAATGATACAGAGATGTTATAATATTCATTAATAATTCCTAGCATCTTGTTTGCTTTTTTGGTTGCCGCTACACACGGTGCAGAAGATTTCAACATATTGTCTACAATGACAACTAGATCTTTTTCTTAGGTGCTGACTCCTAAGGTTGACCCTAGCATCAGGCAACTGTGATTTGGATTCTGCTTCCAAAGGTGCATCACTTTGCTTTTATCCACATTAAATTTCATCTGCCATTTGGTTGCCCAGTCTTCCAGTTTCCTAAGGTCTTCCTAGCAATTTTTCACAATCCGCATGTGTTTTGACAACTTTGAATAGTTTTCTGTCATCTACAAGTTCAGTCACTTGATTTCCAGATCATTTATAGATATGTTAAATAGCACCACTCCCAGTACAGATCCCTGTAGCATCCTCCTATTCACCCTCCTCCATTGAGAAAAATGGCCATTTAATCCTACCCTGTGTTTTCTGTTCAATAACCAAATACTAATACACAGAAGGATATTTCCTCCTATCCCATGACGGGTCTCTCATGAGGAATTTTGTCAAAAGCTTTCTGAAAATCTAGTAAACTGGCTCACCTTTATCCACATGTTTATTCACACCTTCAAAGAAATTAAGCAAATTGGTGAAGCAAGACTTCCCTTGGCTGAACCCATTAAACCATGTTTATATAAGTGTTCTATAATTTTATTCTTAATAATTGTTTCCACTGTTTTGTCCGGCACTAAAGTCAAGCTTATTGGTCTGTAATTACTTTATCACCCATGGAACCCTTTTTAAAAAATTGGCGTTACATTAGCCACCCTCCAATCTTGAGGTACTATAGACAATTTTAACGACAGGTTACAGATCACTAACAGCAGATCATCAATTTAATGTTTTGAGTTCTTTCAATATCCTGGGTGTATGCCTCCGGTCCAGGTGATTTATCACTCTTTGACTTGTCAGTTTGGCTCAGTACATCTTCCAGGTTCACTGAGATTTCTGTCAGTTTCTCCGCATCATCACCCTTGAAAACCATTTCCAGTACAGGTAGATCTTTACATCCTCTTCCATAAAGACTGAAGGAAAGAATTCATTCAGTCTCTCTGCTATGGCCTTGTCCTCCCTGAGTGTCCCTTTTGCTTCTTCATAATCTATCGGTCCCATGGATTCCCTCAGAGGCTTTCTGCTTCTGAAGGACCTGAAAAAGGTGTTGCAATGATTTCTTGTCTTTGCAGCAAGTTTTTCTTCATATTCTCTTTTAGCTTTTCTTATCAATGCTTTGCATTTAGTTTGCCAGCATTTATTTATTTATTTGTTACATTTGTACCCCACACTTTCCCACTCATGGCAGGTTTAATGCGGCTTACATAGTAGTAGAATTACAAAGTATAATGCAGAGAAAAACAGGCTAAGGTTAGCGGAGTAATGGGGATGTGTGGATAGGTAATATAAGAGAGGGGGTAGAAGAGGTAGGAGGAGGTGTTAGTATTAGGTTAGATTGATATAATCGGGGATAGTTGCTTCTTATTTTCTGACCAATTTACTTCAATTCTTTGGAGGAGTAAACAAACATGTGGACAAAGGGGAGCCAGTTGATATTGTGTATCTGGATTTTCAAAAGGTGTTTGACAAGGTACCTCATGAAAGGCTACAGAGGAAATTGGAGGGTCATGGGATAGGAGGAAATGTCCTATTGTGGATTAAAAACTGGTTGAAGGATAGGAAACAGAGAGTGGGGTTAAATGGGCAGTATTCACAATGGAGCAGGGTAGTTAGTGGGGTTCCTCAGGGGTCTGTGCTGGGACCGCGGCTTTTTAATATATTTATAAATGATTTAGAGATGGGAGTAACTAGCGAGGTAATTAAATTTGCTGATGACACAAAGTTATTCAAAGTCGTTAACTCATGACAGGATTGTGAAAAATTACAGAAGGACCTTACCAGACTGGGAGCCTGGGCGGCTAAATGGCAGATGACGTTTAATGTGAGCCAAGTGCAAGGTGATGCATGTGGGAAAAAAGAACCTGAATTATAGCTACGTCATGCAAGGATCCACATTAGGAGTTACGGACCAAGAAAAGGATCTGAGTGTCGTCGTCGATAATACACTGAAACCTTCTGCTCAGTGTGCTGCTGCGGCTAGGAAAGCGAATAGAATGTTGGGTATTATTAAGAAAGGTATGGAAAACAGGTGTGAGGACCCGGTGGGGGGAAGAGGGGTTGGTGGTGGGGAGGCGAAGATAGTGGTGGGCAGACTTATACGGTCTGTGCCAGAGCTGGTGATGGGAGGCGGGGCTGGTGGTTGGGAGGAGGGGATAGTGCTGGCCAGACTTATACGGTCTGTGCCCTGAAAAAGACAGGTACAAATCAAGGTAAGGTATACACATGAGTTTATCTTGTTGGGCAGACTGGATGGACCGTGCGGGTCTTTTTCTGCCGTCATCATCTACTATGTCATAATGCTGTTATATCGCTCCATGGTGCGACCGCACCTTGAGTATTGTGTTAAATTCTGTTCGCCGCATCTCATGAAAGATATAGCAGAATTGGAAAAGGTGTAGCGAAGGGCGACTAAAATGATAGCGGGGATGGGACGACTTCCCTATGAAGAAAGACTAAGGAGGCTAGGGCTTTTCAGCTTGGAGAAGAGACGGCTGAGGTTGAGACATGATAGAGGTATATAAAATAATGAGTGGAGTGGAACAGGTGGATGTGAAGTGTCTGTTCACGCTTTCCAAAAATACTAGGACTAGGGGGCATGCGATGAAACTACAGTATAGAAAATTTAAAACAAATCGGAGAAAATATTTCTTCATCCAATGCATAATTAAACTCTGGAATTTGTTGCCAGAGAACGTGGTGAAGGCGGTTAGCTTGACAGAGTTTAAAAAGGGGTTAGACAGTTTCCTAAAGGACAAGTCCATAAACCACTACTAAATGGGACTTGGGAAAAATCCACAATTTCAGGAATAACATGTATAGAATGTTTGTGGATTGGCCGCTGTCGTGGACAGGATGCTGGGCTCGATGGACCCTTGGTCTTTTCCCAGTGTGGCATTACTTATGTACTTATTCAGATCCTTTTTCCTTTCTTTGAAAGATGTTCTTTTGGCTTTAATAGCCTCTTTCACTTCACCTTATAACCATGCTGGCTGTCATTTGCTCTTCTTTCCACTTTTGTTAATACTTGGATTACATTTGGTCTGGCCTTCCACGATGATATTTTTTAAACAACATCCATGCCTGATTTAAAGTCCTAACCTTTGCAGCCAATTTTTTAGCCTCTTTTAAAACATTTTCCTCATTTTATCATAGTTGCCCTTTCAAAAATTAAGTGCTTCTACAGTAGATTTCCTTAGTCAATTCATTTCAGATATCAGCTCAGATTTGATCATGTTGTGATCACTGTTTCCTAGCAAACTTAACACCATTACCACTGCATTCCACTAAGGACTAGATCTAAAGTAGATCCTCCTCTTGTTGGTTCTTGGACAGACTGTCTTGGGAGTTTTGCAACTAAGCAGGACCCTTACCTGGTGACCTCCCTTGTATGTTGCCTTTATTAACCACCTGGAAACTTTCAACTTTGCCTTGGCAACTGAGGTCTTGAGTTGTGTTCCTGTTGGTCTGTTGTGGTTCCTGCCCTGAAAGCTTTCTTTGTTAGCTTGACCTTGCTTGTTTTCCTGGATTATTCTACTGTTTGCTGCCTGCCTTTGACTCTGCTGGTTTCCTGGTTTATTCTACTGTCTGCTGCCTGCCCAAGACCCTGCTTGTTTCCTGGTTTATTCTACTGTCTGCTGCCTGCCCAAGACCCTGCTTGATTTTATTTTTTAACATTTGTACCCCGCGCTTTCCCACTCATGGCAGGCTCAATGCGGCATACATGGGGCAATGGAGAGTTAAGTGACTTGCCCAGAGTCACAAGGAGCTGCCTGTGCTCTCTGTACTGAGGCGGGAAGGAGACCGGTGTCGATGCTTCTTTGATTTCTTCAAACAAAGCATGTCACCGGAGCTTCCCAGTACCGACGAGGAGGACGTAGAATCCAACCGTCTCTTCCTCTGGGCCGAGGCCGAAGGCCAGGAATCAGTCTGGCTGATTCCTGGCTTATTCTCCTGTTTGCTGCCTGCCCAAGTCCCTGCTTGATTCCTGGTTTACTACTGATTGCCGCCAGCCTATAGACTCTGTTTGGTTCCTGGTTTCCCTTCTGCTTTGCTGCCTGCCAGTAAGTCGCTGCTTGACTCGTGGACTATTCTCCTGCTTACTGCTTATTGCTTCTGTTCCAGTCCAGCAGCTTCAGTCTGGCTGTTCCAGTTCTGGTGGTACCAGTCTGTTCTGCCTTGCCTCCTGTTTGGGTGATTCACCTGCCGCTGCCGCTCCTCAGCAGTTGCCCAAGGGCTCACTATTCCTGACCAGCGTGACAACTGGACTATATTTTTGATAGGTCATTTTTGCTTCTGAGTGTTTCCTCCCAGTTAGGTTCTGTTACTTTCTCTGATCAACCCCATGTTGTGTTGATATTCCACAGTTGAAGGAGAAGGAAAGAGAGAAGTGATGGTCCCTAAACAACACCCTACTTAGAGATGAGGAGGTATGTTCTCAGTATAGGGAGGCTCTTCATGATTATTTAGATCATAATCTTAACTCTCCGAGGACAAGCAGGCTGCTTGTTCTCACTGATGGTGACATCCTCGGCAGCCCCTCCAATCGGAAACTTCACTAGCAAAGGCCTTTGCTAGCTCTCGCGCACCGCGCATGCGCGGCCGTCTTCCCGCCCGAACCGGCTCATGTTCGTCAGTCTTCTTTTGTCCGCGCTCGGGACGGTCGTGTTTTGCCGCCATTTCGTGCCCCTCAAGTTGACCCTCGCGCGTCTTCGCTTGTGTCCAGCTTTTCCCCCAGCGTAAGTTTCCTTTCGCTTTCAGGATCGGCCTTTTTGGCCTTGGTACGGGTTTTCTCTCCCTTATTTTTGGTGCCTTTCGTCGTCATTGCGAATTTTGATTTCGCCAGTGTGATTTTTCCGCCCATGTCATCGAAGTCTCCCAGCGGCTTCAAAAAGTGCACCCAGTGCGCCCGGGTAATCTCGCTCACTGATAGGCACGCTTCGTGACTTCAGTGTCTGCGAGCTGGGCACCGCCCGCAGGCCTGCAGTCTTTGTGCTCTTTTACAAAAGAGGACTCAGGTAGCGAGATTGGCCCAGTGGAACGTGTTGTTCTCGGGCTCTTCGATGACAACAGCACAGGACGCATCGAGTGCATCAACGTCGACAGCATCGAAGTCTTCGACCTCGGCATCGACGGCATCGAGGCTTCGACCCTCTGCATCGTCGGTACCGAGACATCGGAAGGCTGCGTCGACGTCGGTGGTACCGGGACCTCCGCTGTTGCTGATGTCGTCGGACGGTGGTGCTTCGACTGGAGTGCAGGTGAGGGCTGTCCATTCCCCTGCTGGTGGCAGTGAGCCTTCGGGTGGGTCTCCTCCTGCCCTGAGGGCTCCTGCGGTACAGCCCCCCTGAGACCGACCTTCGGCCTCGGCCCCGAGGAAGAGACGGTTGTATTCTACGTCCTCCTCGTCGGTACCGGGAAGTTCCGGTGACATGCTTCGTTTGAAGAAATCAAAGAAGCATCGACACCGGTCTCCTTCCCGCCTCGGTACCGAGAGCTCTGGGTTGCCGAGGGAGTCGGCACCCAGTAGGCATCGGCACCGGGAGGACCGCTCACCCTCTGTTCAGGAGGTGTCGATGCGCTCCACCTTGGACAGCCCGGAACCGCCTCCACGCCCGGAACAGACTCTGACCTCGACGCCTGCATCGGCTTCCCAGTCTATCTCCACAGCCGCTCTGCATGAGAGTCTCTGGGCCGTTCTTCCAGAGATTCTGGGAGAGCTGTTGCGCCCTTCTCCGGTACCGGGGGTGCTTGCGGTACCGGCTGCGGGCGCCTCCCAGGAAGACTCCCCGACGACGTCGGTGGAGGGAGCTTCGCCGGTGCTGGCGAGGGAGTCTACCTCTCGGCGCTCCCACCGTGGCCATGTTTCCACTGAGTCGAGTCGGGCACGGCTTCAGACACAGGTTCATGAACTTGTGTCTGATACCGATGGTGAGGCCTCGTGGGAGGAGGAGGAGGACATCAGATATTTCTCTGACGAGGAGTCTGATGGCCTTCCTTCTGATCCCACTCCCTCCCCTGAAAGGCAGCTTTCTCCTCCCGAGAGTCTGTCTTTTTTTTTTTTTTTAATTTCTTTTTTATTCATTTTCAAATAATACATAACAGCCTTAGAAAGGTATTTTTCAGAAAAAGCACATTTATACCTCTCTTAAGTCTGCTCCCAGCCAAGAACGTTTGTACGTTTGGGAAGCTTGCCAGGTGCCCTTGACCTAGATTGGCCGCTGTAGGGGATAGGATGCTGGGCTGGATGGGCTTTTGGTCTTTTCCCAGTATGGCATTACTTATGTACTTATCCAGCTGTAAACATATTGCTTCACAATATTAACATCATAACACTCAAATATCTGCTTTTTTCTTTTATTACCCCCTTCCCCCCTTTCCCCCTCCCTCCCCCCTACCTCAGTCATATATTACCTTTCTTACAATCCTCTCCATTGTTCATATAAATGCCATATTTTTTTGGAATTTCTGGAGTTGCCCCCTTTGCATAGCTGTCAATTTTGACATTTGGTACAGATAATGTAATCTACCTTCCACCACCTGCATAGTGGGGATCTCCTTCTGCTTCCAAGCTTTTGCCAGCGCCAATTTAGCTGCCCCGAGCAAATGAATGGCCAGCTTATGGCAGTGTATTGGGCTCTTTCGGGGGTCGTATGTATAATAAACAATTCTCTGCCTGATATGGGTAATCTATCTTAGTCATTTCTCTCACCTTTCCCAGGATTTCTGACCAATATGTTTGGGCTTTTGGGCATTCCCACCAAATGTGCCAAAATGTTCCTGGCCCACCACATTCTCTCCAGCAGTCTGTTGTCATTTTCGGATACAACTTTTATGCCCCCTCCACCTTGCATAGCTTTTCCAGTCCAGTTTCGGCCAGTTCCAATTCATCCCTTGCACGCCTAAATATATAGTTCCTAAGGCAGATATAGTACATTAGGTCTCTATCCTCCAATCCATATTCTTCCTGCAGCTCTTCAAAAGCCCGAGTTTCTCCATTGATCCAGATCTGTCCCAATTTATTTAAACCTTTCTTCGCCCAGATCTGGAATACTTTCTCCTCCGATCCCAGGGGGAACCCCGGTGCACTCTGTATAGCCATCTGTAGGAAATATTTTCTAGCTGGGAAAACCCTTTTTCGTATGTGGATCCATGTATTTAATATGTGGCTGAGGCCTACTGGGACCTTCTCTGCCACCGCTGATATGTCTCTCCCCGATTTCCATAATCTATCCCCCATATATCAGGTTCCCATCCAGGCTCGCTCCCAATGCAACCATTTTTTGGCATTGGCCGGATTCCACTCAGCCAAAACTCTCAACTGTGCTGCCTAGTAATACAGATAAAAATTGGGGACTCCCGTTTCACCCCTATTTGGCATTTGGTACATCATGCTTCTGCCACTCTGGGTGGTCTCTTTCTCCAAATGTATGCACTTTTTTATTTAATTGTTGGAAGAAGGTTTGGGGGATTGGGATTGGAAGAGCCAGAAACAGATATAGCATCTTCGGTAGAAGCATCATTTTTACAGTTTGTATTCTGCCCAACCACGATATCGTGAGGTCCTCCCATCTATCCAGTTCCCCAAACAGCTCCCTTACCTTCCCAGGGAAGTTCACCTAAAACATGTTTTCTATTCTTGGGGTAATCCTTATACCCAGATACCGTATTGCTTTGGGCGCCCATTGGAATGGGTATAGTTCCTTGAGCTCTTGGGCCTCTCTCTGAGGTATGATAAGATTAAGTATCTCTGATTTCTTAGCATTAATTTTGAAGCCTGAGAGTTTCCCATACTGCAATATCACCTCCATAACCTGCTACAATGATTGTTTGGGTTGGGCCAGCGTCAACAGGACATCATCGGCAGATAGCATGATCTTATGCTTCCGTCTGCCCCTGACCACTCCCCGTATACTCCCCTAGTCTCTGATTTTTTTTTTTGCTAATGGTTCAATTGACAGTGCAAACAGCAGGAGCGAAATTCAGGACTCTTTCTGAAAGTTATATGGGATGCTTTAAAGGCTGTTTCTCGGGATTCTTTATCAAACAGTCTAGTCAGAAGAAACTTAGGAGAGAAAACCTTATTTTACAGCATACGCAGTAAATCCAGCTTTTGGAAACACAGCTTAAGAGAAATGGGTCCACCTGGATATATCAAGAGCTGCAAGTGGCCAGGTTACATTTAGATAAAAACTGCATACTAAGGTGTTATACTTGGTGAACTGTAAGATTTAAATTGCTTTCTATGTCCAGATTAACAAGAAAGGCAGGATGCTGTCACATAAACTGCACAGAATGCAACTTAATAGAAGGATAACATAAGAATAGTCATACTGGGTCAGACCAATGGTCCATCTAGCCCAGTATCCTGCTTCCAACAGTGGCCAATCCAGGTCACAAGCACCTGGCAGAAACTCAATTAGTAGCAACATTCCGTACTACCAATCCTGGGGCGAGCAGTGGCTTCCCCCATATTCATCTCAATAGCATACTATGGACTTTTCCTCTGGGAGCTTGTCCAAATGTTTTATAAACCCAGATATGCTAACCACTATTACTACATCCTCCGGCAGCGAGTTCCAGAGCTTAACTGTTCTTTGAGTGAAAAAATATTTTCTCCTGTTTGTTTAAAAGTATTTCTATGTAATTTCTTCGAGTGTCCCTCTGATTTTTGTACTTTTTGAAAGAGTGAAAAATCAATTCACTTCTACCTAAGAGTGAAAAATCAATTCACTTCTACCTGTTCTACACCACTCAGGATTTTATAGACTTCAATCATATCCCCCCCCCCCCCCCCCCTTTCAGCCTTCTCTTTTCTAAGCTGAAGAGCACTTTCCTCATACGGAAGGAGTTCCATCCCCTTTATCATTTACTCTTCAAATCTTTTCTAATTCCACAATATTTTTTTTTGAGATACGGTGACCAGAATTGAACGCAATACTCAAGGTGAGATCGAACCATGGAGCAATGCAGAGGTAGTATAATAATCTTGTTCTTATTTTGCATCCCTTTCCTAATAATTCCTACATTCTGTTTGCTTTTTTGGCGGCCGCCACCGCACACTGGTCAGAAGATTTCGGCGTATTGTCTACAGTGGCACCTAGCTCTTTTTCTTGAGTGCTGATTCCTAAGGAGGACCCTAGCATCAGGTATATATGATTCAGATTATTCTTCCCAATATGCATCACTTTGCATTTGTCCACATTAAATTTCATCTGCCATTTGGATGCCCAGTCTTCCAGTTTCCTAAGTTCTTCCTGCAATTTTTCACTATCTGCATGCGTTTTGACAAATTTGAATAGTCTTGTGTCAACTGCAAATTTAATCACCTCGCTCATCATTCCATTTTCCAGATCATTTATAAATATTTTAAATAGCACCGGTCCCATTGCAGATCCCTGTGGCACTCCACTGTTCACCCAGCTCCATTGAGAAAAATGGCCATTTAACCCTACCCTCTGTTTTCTATCCAATAACCAATTCCTAATCCACAGAAGGACAATGTTGTTTGATTTCTACACACTTAAACAGGATGCTTCCCGCAGCCTCCCCACTTTGTGGGGTACAGGGGAACATAAGCCATATCTGGTGGACGTGCCACAAGATTTGGAGCTTTTGGAAAACTATACATAGTAGCCCTACAATATTGGCTGAGTGCAGCAATTCCATGGGGCATGGGAATATTTTTACTGAATTCGATTCCCAGCCCAGGCAGCTCCTTGTGACTTTGGGCAAGTCACTTAACCCTCCATTGCCTGCCGCATTGAGTCTGTCATGAGTGGGGAAAAAGTGCGGGGTACAAATTAAAAAAAAAAAAAAAAAAATGGTTCCAGACCTTCTCTGAGTCAAACAGTTGCTTCTGCGTCATAGCATAAATGTGGCTAAACTTAACATAGCTCAAAGTTGGAAGTCTGATAAAACTCCATCTATAGCTAAATGGCTGAACAAACTGCACATCTGTGAAATGAAACATATTACAGCTGAGACAAGAATACCCTTAGGAAGTGGGCATATATATGGAAAGTATTTTTGGAATAATGTCCTTGATCAGTTACACTTGTTGATTGAAGTTTCTGTATTGATTTGTTTATAGGTTGCTTAATATACTCCTGGTAGATCTGTCAGTTAAGCGTTGGGCACTTTGTTCTTTATGCAAAATTAATTTTTAAAATCTTAGAGGAGTTTATGGCAGGCTGTTGTAATATACTCTTTTCTTTTTATCAATACAGCCTTTAGTATAGGTATACATTCCCGTGCTTAACTTTGTTAAAAGTTTATGCTTTAATGCTGCTGTTGAATTTTCTAATAGTGTACTGTTTTAATAAATACCTCTCCAAATTAAAAGAAAAAAATACACATGGCAAAAAAATTAAGAAGAGAAAAAAACAATATAGCAATAATATTGTAATCAAAATCTGTAGGAAATAGTATTGGGGTCTACGTGACTAATCTTGTAATACAATCAGACAGGTCCTGGGCTCAAAGTTTAAAAACAATTGTGGAATAAAACAAGGGAAACTGCTAGCTGTAGCTCAAACTAATCAAATTTTTGAGGGGATACCACAAGGATGTTCAGATTGGGAGTGCAGAGGACATGTTAGAAACTACTGTTGCAAACCATCTAAAATATAACTTTGCACAAGACTGTAGAAACTTACATGCACTGTAGAAACTTACATGCAAACAATAATGTCAAATTGTTTTTTTTCCATCTTATTGAAAGTCAGTGGAGAGAACATGAGATAGGAGTAACATTAATCACTTTGTTCCTGCTAATACTAACAAATTAGCTGCAGTATTTTGGATTCACTGTAAATGTCCTATATCTTCAGTATCAAGCTGGAATAGAGAGTATTACAGTGATCTTGTCAAGATAGGTTAATCTAATGAATATTTGCTGCTAAATCTTTGTGTACCTTAACTACATTAGAATTCTGACTCTCCATGGTTAAACTTGTATCCAGTTTAATCTACAAGCTCCTAACATATACTTTAGCCTCAAACATATTGTCTTCCCAACACAGTACATGGCATATAGAAGTGCAAGAATCATGATGAGACCAAAGGATCTCTTGTTTTACTAGGATAAAAGGACCCCTAAATACATGCTATCCATATAGCTTGTGCTGTTTCATAATGGTGCGATCCAAATGATTTGTCTTATTTGTGAATTTTATTGTTAGTTTCATTAAATAAAAAGATTTTATTGCATAGACCTTAAAATTGTATTGAACAAACTTTAAATTGCTAGTGCAAAATACTTAAAAATTTATGAATTACTCTGATTTTTTTTTCTTTTCCTTAAGTCCTTAAATCAGACCGCTTTCTTTATTAGGAACTTTATGTATTTGACAGTTTGCATTTTTCACTGAAAATATCCATCATTTTTAATTTCTAGGTTCCATGCATGTGTCCTCCAGCTTCCTTTTAACCAGTGTGTGAGAGAAAATCCTTCCTTCTTTCTCACTATGATTGCTGACATGAGCCGATGCTGTTATTCTATTCTAAAGACGAAGAACAGAGGTAGATATAATATTGAAAATGAAATTGACCTAGCATTCACAATATATATTATGTGAATTTACAAAATGATTTGAATAAAAACGTGGTTAGTATACTCTGGGGCTTATTGTCAAAGCACTTAGACTTACAAAGTTCCATATCTATGGAACTTAGTAAGTGTAAGTGCTTTTTTTTTATGTTTCAACAATTTTTATTGATGAATCAACAAGTTGAACAATCAACAAACTCAATTTACAATGTATTGGAACCAAGACAACCAAATAAGAATCAAGTAACATTCTTTTCATTAAAAAAATAAAAAAAATTTTTTTTTACATTCCGGCTCCCCCCCCCCCCCCCCCCCCCCCCCGGAAAGATGGTAATGTCCAACAATTTTTTATTAATGATAGTACCAAGTAATCAAACAAACACTTAGGATCCCCCTCCCTCTCCCTACCCACCCCCACCCATTCTGAGATACCCGAACCCGCAATCTATGTACAAAATGAGTGGCCCACTCTTGATATTATACCTAAAGCGAATTTGCCACCAAACTCCACCCTTTAGAAGACAAGCTTTGGATATATGGCCCCCAATTGTCCAAAAACTGCCTCCGCCGCCTAGGGGAACTGCCCACACCTCTCCTTTCGAATAACATAAACTCATGCAATTTGTTCCTTCAGTGCCAAAAATCCGGGGGGGGGGGGGGGGGAAACTCTGCCACCCATTGACTCATTATAAGCAGCTTGCCAATCAAACAGGCTTTCCGAATCAACTGGCGGGCCGAACCACCCTGCAAAAGAAAAAGCTCATATTTGTCCAGCAAAATCCCCATCGGGGAGCACATGACTCTCGATCCCAAGAGGGATTCCAGATACTGAACAATGGAGTCCCAAAAGTGCCTCACCTTGTAGCACCCCCACAGACAATGGCAGAAAGACCCCGGAACCCTCCACATTTCCCACACAAAGGCGTTAATACCCCTCCCATCTTGAATATCTGGGCCTTTGTTAGGTAGGCCCTGTGCAAAATTCGATATTGGCATTCTCTAAGTCCTGCATTACCCGTCAGACCTGGAATTCTAGATGTCAGAACATTGAAGTCTAACGAAAGATGCGACCTCGACAAATCTCCTGCCCAACGCTGTTGAATTTGATCCCGATCTTTAGGTACTAGATACCTTCCCAACGCCTTGTGTAACCCAGAAATAGAAGTTCGCTCCCCCTGCACCAAGTGAAAAAACTGCCGCAGGAGATGACAATGCCTAGACCCCAAAGCCACCTTATCTAATGAATCGACATAATGTTTCAGCTGGCTATAAGCAAAAATACCTCCCATGACATAGCCTAACCCCAGGGCCCCTAAATTCAACATTAAACCCTGCTGGTTCAACACATGCGCTAACCTAGTTATACCTTGCCACGCCCATTTCCGAAAGACCACATTCTCCAGACCTGGCTGAAACAACAAATTCCCCTGGATAGGAAGAATATCCGAAACCCTTCTACTCAACCCAAACATCCGCATCATATCTCTTCAGAGATTCCGCATAGGGGTCAATAATATACTATTGCGTAGCGTAGCCGGAAGCATCTTACTGGGAGCTTGTAGCAGGAAGTGAAAATGACAAGGCGCATAATACTGACTTTCCAATCGTCTCCATGTATAATCATCTCGCGCCAGAAACCAGTCTCCAAAATAACGCAAAAGACAAGCCCAATTATAGCGCCACAAATCTGGTAAGCCAAGACCGCCCTCCCCCCATGCCCCCTGCAGTATATTCAACGGGAGCTTTGCCTTCCTTCCCCCCCCCCCCCCCCCCCCCAACAAAAGCGGCTAATCACACCCCTCAGCAAATTAAGATCTCCTTTACTCAGATAAATGGGCAGCATTTTCAGCAGATATAGCCATCTGGGGAATTCTACCATTCTAAACAGCTGAATCTGCCCAGAAAGTGACAGAAGCAAAGACATCCAAGCTCACAACCTCTCCGTTGTAGCTTTCAACAATCTAGAGACATTCATATGGTACAGCTCAGAGACCCGCATAGATAAGTGCAGACCCAGATATTTAGAAGATCCCTGCGCCCAGCGAAGAGAGAACTCCGCCCCCCAGTCCCGCCGCATGCTTTCCACAGAAGGCAGCACCAAAGATTTGGAATAATTAAGACGAAACCCCGCGAAATCTCCAAATTCCCTAAAACATTCCAGGAGAGCTGGTAAAGAAGTATATGGCTCAGCAAGGTGTACCAACAAGTCATCTGCAAAAGCAGAGAGAAGGAACTCCAAACCCCCAACTGGTACTCCTTTGATCTCTGTATGATTTCACGAATAAGGGGATCCAAGGACAAAACAAACAGAAGAGGGGACAGGGGACATCCTGCCTAGTCCCTCTATGAATCCGGAAGGACTCTGAACGCTCTCCGTTCACCCACACATATGCCCGCGGTTCCAAATACAGGACCTGAATAGCCTCTCCTCAAAGCCGTAGTGTCTTAAAACAGCAAACATGTAGGACCTGTTCACCCTGTCGAACGCCTTCGCCGCATCAAAGCTAACTAAGAGCGAAGATAGACGTTTCTGGGCCACAACCTCCAAAGAAGTCAAAATAGATCGGACATTTTTCACTGCTATCCGCCCCTTCACAAAACCCACCTGGGACACGTCAACCACGGACGGGAGAACCATTGCTAACCTATTAGCCAGAACTTTAGCATATAACTTCGCATCTACGTTAATTAGAGAAATAGGCCTATAAGATTCTGGCTCCACCGCATTTTTCCCCTCCTTAGGTATCACAACAATTTGGGCCTCCTTAAATGTGTCAGGGAGCGTTTGCGTAGCCACCATCGAGTTAAACAGAGATATTAGCGACATTTTGACCTTGCCAAAAAAAATGCTTATAAAACTCTACCCTATAACCGTCGGGTCCTGGAGTTTTGTGAGAAGCACACTGCTGTAGGGCCAACATTAGCTCTCCCTCAGTAAATGGCGTATTCAATCATTCCCATTGTCAGTCAGAGAGCCGGGGTAAATTCAGATTATCCAGATACATATCACTGTCCAGCTCAGCAGCATACAGCACTTTGTAAAACTGACCAAAAGTGTCAGCAATATCCCCTTCCGCACACATCTTCCTCCCATTCTTTGCCTTCAACTGCAAAATGCGAGTAACACCCCCCTTTTTATGAAGCATCCTGGCCAACAATCGCCCAGCTTTGTTCCCTTGTTGAAACAAGCGATATTTATAATACAGCTGGGTTTTGACCGCTCTTTGATGTAACAGTTCATTCAGCTCTTTCTGCGCTTCCAACAAAGCCTCCCTACGTACAGAAGTAGGCGAGCGCCCGTAAGCTCTCCACAACCTCTGGACCAAGGCTCCCAATTGAACAATTTCCCCATCCCTCACATTCCTAACTTTCGCTGAATAAGAAATAATGTCCCCTCGTAACACGGCCTTTGCTGTTTCCCAAAAAAGAGCTGGCTGATCTGCATGATCTCCATTATGATACACATAGTCTTCCCATCTGTCCATCAAATAAGCTTGAAATCTTGGATCACACACAAGCTCCAAAGGGTATCGCCATATCCGACTGCACAAACCCCTCAACTTGTCGGTCAAAATCAGCCAAACCAAAGCATGATCAGATACCGCATACGGTCCAATCTCCGCCTTCTGCATCTGAGAAAATAGGGAACGAGAAACGAACAGATAATCAATACGGGACTGAGAGCCATGTGCACGTGAAAGATGAGTAAAGTCCCTTTCAGACGAATGTAACACCCTCCACACATCTACCAGCTCCAGAGCTTTACACAATGAAGATAGCGCCCTGCAGCTTCCCCACGAACTCTGGGCCACCCGGGTTTGAGCGATCCATTAGGGGATCAAATGCCAAATTAAAATCTCCTTCTAAGATCAGGTCCCCCTCCCCCCCCCCCCCCCCCCCCCCCCACATGCGGAGCCAGTCTCTTAATGCCTGAAAAAAATTCCCATTGAAAACATTAGGGGCCATAAACATTACAAAGCACTAAATGGTGACCAGCCATCTCCGCCTCAGCCAAGACCCACGTACCATCAGGGTCAGCCCTGATCGATTTAAGCTGAAGCAGGATGCCTTTCCTAAAAAGGATCATCACCCCTGCCTTCCTCTCCATCGCAGGGGCCTCCACCAAAGAACCCACCCAACTTCTTTTAAATTTAGCATGTTCTCCCGAGGATAGATGCGTCTCTTGTATAAAAGCTACATCAGCCCTCTGCCTCTGCAACGCCTGTAGTACCTTAGTACGCTTAATAGGGGAGGTAACCCCCCCTACATTCCACAAAATTATTTTAAATGATCCCATAAACCCAGTAATCATTTAGTCTCTTAGTAATTCTGTCCCAGCTCAAAAACAAAAGAGGATGCCCCCTAGCCCTTGGACACCCCCCCCCCCCCCCAGCAGCCACCCATTCCAATAACATCTCCTCCAAACTACGCCCGGATATCTCCTCAACCCCTCCCCAACCCACCTCCTACACAACCCCTCATGGCTCCTATAAAGCCGAACCATGCGAGCTCCCCCCTCACCTAGTCAAAATTCAATTCTATACACCCACACTCATTCACCCTTTTATATCAAACCCATTTAAACACCTCACATACCTCCTCACCTTAATCTCCATGGCGCCTACCCCAACATATTGCTCAATTCTATCCGTTTTCTTATAATACCCTACAAAACCTAACACAAGAAAACATCGTTGACCCAACTCCTCCGCCCTTAAACCGAACCTAAGAACATTGCATGTAGCATAGTAATACTCCACACAGTTCAAAAGAGACATTTTGGTTCGCTCACATAAACGCCTCGCCCCAGCCTCTCGCCAGGTACAGAACAGTCCAGGCCTTCCAGGCTTCTGCTCCAAGTTCACTTGCCATCAAAACTAGGCCTTTCATGCCGGCCCCTCAGCAGCTAAGTCCTGTTGCACAAACTTCGATGCCTCTTCCGCCGTAGTAAAGAACTGCTGGGACCCCTTGTACCAGATCTTCAGCCGTGCGGGGTAGAGCAGGGCAAATTGAATCTTCTTCGTGAACAGGGACATCGCCGTGGAAAAGTGCTGGAAACAGCGCACTACCGAATTTTCATATTTCAGCTGCCCCAATTTCCTGAGCACTTGAAATATATCTTGCTTATTTGCAAAGTTCAACACTTTAAATATCACCACTCTGGGGCGCGAGTCGTCCTTTCGCACTGTGGCTCGTTCCACCCGCAACGGGCCCGTTGCCAGTTTTAATTGGAGCACTGTAGGGAGCCAGGTTTCCAAAAAGGATCTCAGGTCAGCTTCTGTGATTGTTTCCGGTAGCCCTACCATCCGTATATTGCTCCTTCGAGCCCTGTTCTCAATGTCCTCCAGCTTGGCTTCCAGCCGCTCCACCTTCTGCTTCAGGGCCTTACCCGAATTCTCCTGTTGCTGCACCGAGTCTTCGACGTCCGACAGCCTTTGCTTGTACTAGGCAAACTCCGTCTGGAGGCCACCCAGCTTTTCATCTATCCCCTGTACTTGATTAGCGATCTTTTGCAATTTCAGGTCTACGGACGCCTCCAACATGGAAGAGACCTCTGCCGCTACCTCCGCAGCCCACACGGATCTCACCGTCGGAGGACTCCCACGGCCTGCGTCCGCCATCTTTTGTTCAGGCACCCAACTTCGCGCCCCTTCTTTCTTTCCGGATTTCGCCACCATCCTCCACTTTTGCTCGCTTTCCGCCGACACAAAAGCTGTCGCTGCGCTTCCTCTGCTCTCGGGTAGTATCCAAATGAGTAGACGCACCCCGGTAATGTGATAAAGCTCAAATAAATGCAGGTAAGGAGGGAGCTCCGCACAACGACAGCCACTCTCTAGCCGTGCATCACGTGATCTCCAAGTCTAAGTGCTTTTAAAATACACCTCTGTGTAACTTTGTAAGTCTAAGTGCTTTGAAAATATGCCTCATTGACTACTTTAATGCTAGCATCTCCCAATGGGTGCAGCAGTAATTTTTCTTTTGGTGAAATGGGTTTTATAAGAAGTGAGAAAAGCTAGTTTGTAAACCTATTGTAAGTAATCTTGCTGAATAATATTTCTGATAAGTAAGTTTTGCTGTTTAGCTTGTATGCTAATGAAAGTACACAAATTGTAGCCATAAACTCTGAGTGTTGGCCAAACTGTTTATTTTGATTTAGACAATGAGAATGGGTTCTCAATGTGGATTTCATTGTACTACCAGAAAAAAAGGCTTTATTTTTGCAGTTGCATATACGTATAGATGAGCCAGAAACTTACTTTGTCAAGTTTCCACTCAAACATAAACATAGATTCAGCTTACTCATTTACAAGACAGGATAGCTAAGGAAAGTTGATGACATTGTGAAAATGTTATTCTGAAATTTAAAACATAGGTGGTTGATATTCAAAGAATCTATGAGCAGGTAAGATGAGTATATTAATGAAAAAGTGGGATGTTTGACCACGGAAATCAAAGACTGGAGAGATGAATTCTTCTAAAAGCAAACGTTTATTGATAAAAAGATGACACAAACACTGTGTTTCAGCCGCTAGGCCTACATCAGGAGTCTACAACAAAGATCACATATATATAAATGTAAAACACTGACAATATATATTGACAAGGATAAAACTAAACAGAAAATGAAAACAATATATTTTGAAAAATGTATTTAAATGATATTTGAAAAATGTAGATAATATTAAGAAGGACAAGTATCTGAAAGAATGTCTATAAAAATAACTGTGGAAAAAGATATGAATATATATACGTTATGAAAAAATATATAAAATAATAACATACGTATATATAAAATAACATACGTCCAGTGTATATGCATACAAAACATTATTGAGATAATAATAAAATATGATTAAACATTAAGAAGAACAGTATGTAGACCTACACGTATACTTAGTAACCTGATTCGATTGTGTTGAAAAATGGCACGATTTGATTATGATGAAAAAGATAATGTATGTAATAGTGAAGATAGCATAAAAATATCTTATGCATACAGAGCTGATGGTAGTCAATTATAGTGAGAAGTTGATGCCTTATATCATTTTGGTACAGAAATTTATATATTTGTAAATCCATATCATAGCAATATGTGTGTACATGAATAAAGGATAACGCAATATAAAGTGTATATACTTCCAAAACATAATTAAAGTGAATCTATATAAATACAAATACATATGTCCACGTATGAATAATGGCAATAAAAAGAAAGAAAATGAAAATATGGAAAAATACTTTGTGCACATCGCTAATAGTAAAACATGATTACAAAATTATATTAGGGGGGGCGTGTCTCAAGATGGCAGCATGCTGAGAGCTGTTTGGTGGAGCTCTTCCATAGTTTGCTGAATTTAACCTTTTTTTTTTTGTTACATTTGTACCCCGCGCTTTCCCTCTCATGGCAGGCTCAATGCGGCTTACATGGGGCAATGGAGGGTTAAGTGACTTGCCCAGAGTCACAAGGAGCTGCCTGTGCCTGAAGTGGGAATTGAACTCAGTTCCCCAGGACCAAAGTCCACCACCCTAACCACTAGGCCACTCCTCCACTCCACTTTTCTTTTTTATGATGCCCCATACTAAGCGTAAGGGGACAGTCAAAGTAGTATCCTCGTCTGTAAGCTGCATTGAGCCTGCCATGAGTGGGAAAGCGCGGGGTACAAATGTAACAAAAAAAATAAAAATAAAAAAATAAAATACTAGGACGTCCTCTCCAGCTCAACAAACTATTGAAAGGTACACCACGAAGCCACGTACCTTATTTGCCGAGAGGAGCCCCGCTGTCTCCGTGGGTGAAGACTCCCTAGGAGACTTGGGGCTGGAAGTTTCACTCTCCCCTCCGGATTTTCATCCACCGCCGTTCCCCGAAGAAGGCCTCTCCAGGCGCGACCAGCCCAACCCAGAAGTGGTTGAGGGCGCGGTATCGGATCGAGGAACGGGAGAGACAGAACCTGAGGGAAGCCCATCATTGAGGGAATTTCGGGCTGAGCATATCGCTCCAACAAGGAAAACAACGGCAGTGACCCTGGAGAGCATTTGGTACGGGACGGTGGCCAATTCGGCAAAAGAAATAAAAGACTTAGTAAATACAGTGGAAAATCTTTCATTATCACTTACTGCCGCAGAGCAAGAAACAACTGAGCAATTAGAAGCAAGATGTCATTAAATTAAATGATGTTTCAACCTCAGTAGTAAAAGATAATTTGTCTACGCAGCATAGACTAGAACAGATAAAAAACTACAATCGGAGGTTAAATTTAAGACTTTTGAATTTTCCGAAGGAATTGGGAATTAATCCACTGGAAGCTTTTAAATTATACTTGTTGGAGGTTCTGAAATTTTCCCCGGAATCTATTCCACCATTGAATAAAGTGTACTATATTCCAACAAAAAAATTTCCTGAAATTTCTCTTCAAGCTATTCCAAACGAAAATCAAGAGGAAGGTCTGAATATTTCTGAATTATGAGAGACAACCCTAAATTTGAACTCTGAAAGAACGACTCTAATTGTTTCCTTTATTTTTCAACAAGATCTTGATGTGTTGATGCATATGTACTTTTTAAAAAATGCAAGCTCTATTCAGGGCCAAAAACGTTTGGATTTATCCTGATATTACTAAGCAGACCCAGGAAAGGAGGAAGTTGTTCCTATCAATGAGAACAGAAGTAACATCTATAGGGGCCTCCTTTTTACCCCTGTAAATGTGTCATCAAGTATATGGGTCTGAAATATATTTTTTATCAACCTGAACAGTAAAGCATTTATAAATATGAAGAAAATTGGTTAACCGTCGCTTCAGATGATATTATTTGATATTAAGATAGGTTGCATGCTAAGCATATTACCACTTTATTTTGATTTCTCTTTGTTATAGTCGTCTTAATTTTGTAGACTACCCCCCACTAGTAGTGGTCTAAAGAAGAGTAATATTTTTCTTTTATATTTATTTTCCCTAGGGAAAATTATGTTCTTCTTATATTATTGCTTGTCTGTATTACCTGTTCAAATCTAACAGTTTAATTTGATTTAAAACAAATAATTAAAAAAATTTATATTAAAAAATATATAATAAAAAAATATGCCTTATGTATATCCTTTCAGTTCTTATATAAAATGGGGATATAAAGAGACCAAAAAATATTTTCTGTCTTAATTGAACATCAAATGTTTTGTGTACAAAGAGTATACTGACATGGTGATATAAAATTGATAAAGATATGAGTACATTAGGAAATTAAATGGTGTTGCTAAGTAATAATACAAATAAAAGTAACTTATGGGATAACAATAAAAAATATATATTTTTTCATAATGTATATATATTTATATCTTTTTCCACAGTTATTTTTATAGACATTCTTTCAGATACTTGTCCTTCTTAACATTATCTACCTTTTTCAAATATCATTTAAATACATTTTTCAAAATATATTGTTTTCATTTTCTGTTAGTTTTATCCTTGTCAATATATATTGTCAGTGTTTTACATTTATATATATGTGATCTTTGTTGTAGACTCCTGATGCAGGCCTAGCGGCCGAAACACAGCGTTTGTGTCGAGTCTTTTTATCAATAAACGTTTGCTTTTAGAAGAATTCATCTCTCCAGTCTTTTGTGTCCGTGGTCAAACATCCCACTTTTTCGTATATTTCGTGTTCTCCGTGGGGAGTTTGAGTTCTCCGCCTTTGGTGGATTACTCAGGTAAGATGAGCAAGCATTGGATTTGCAAAGAGCAGGACAACTTCTTTTAAGCTACTGAGAAAAAAGTGGAAGGCAACAGACCTAAGGCAAAAAACAATTGTGTTAATAAATATGAAAAGTTACAAAACTAATGTAGTTGAAAATTATTAAAGAAAATTAGATGACAGATGTAGTGTATTAAGAAAGTACCTTTCCATTTCATCCCACAGATCAATCCAGAGGCTTACAGGTTAAGTCCATCTTCTAGCAGATGGAGATAGTATGACAAAGCTCTGCAATATAAGATACTGTGCAGCAACTTCTCCGTCGGTATTCTCTGTATCTCTGCAGGTGGATAGACCTATCCTGTGCAGCTCTCTGTTTAGTGTTGGCTCCTGGCCTGTTCCTCAGCTTCAGTTGAGCTAAGGGCTTTTGGAGAGTATCCGTCTTGGTTCCCCCCCCCCCCCCCCCCCCCCCCACACACACACACACACTTTATTTCCCTTTTTTGATTTGGCTGTCTCAAGGTAATCAGCAGTAAGTTGTTTAGCACCAATTCATCTTTGCTTTGCCTCTACCATCAACTTCATTAGAGCTAAAAGAAAATCCATCAGAAAATGGAAGAAGGATCCGACTGAAAGTAATAGGAAACAGCATAAAGAATGGCAAGTCAAATGCGAAGCGCTGATAAGGAAGACAAAGAGAGACTTGAAAATTGTGTTCATTTTGATGGCTGTATCTCACTAAAGATGTAAGAAGTGGTCCAGAGGAAGGCGACAAGAATGACATTGGGCTTGTGCCTGGAAGACCTGAATATATATACCTTAGAGGAGAGGAGAGACAGGAGAGATGTGATACAGATGTTTAAATACTTGAAAGGTGTTAATATAGAAACAAATATTTTCCAGAGAAGGGAAAATGGTATAACTAGAGGACATGAATTGAGGTTGCTGGGTGATAGACTTAGGAGTAATGTCAGAAAATTATTTTTCATGGAAAGGGTGGTGGATGCCTGGAATGACCTCCCAAAGGAGGTGGTGGAAAAAGAACTGTGGTGGAATTCACAAAGGCATAGGATGAACACAGTGGATCTCTAATTAGAAAATGAATGATTTAAAAAACAAAACGTTTTTTATATGTGTTTGCATGTCAAGTGGTGCTTAGATGGCAACTCTGTCTGTATCAACTAAGGCCGGTGCTGGGCTGCTTTATACTGTCTGAGTCCCACATATGACGATCCGGTTTAGAATGGGCTGGAGAGAGCTTCGACAGAAATTCCAGTGGTTTGGAATGTGAGAACAGTTCCGGGCAGTCTTTTACAGTCTTTGTCCCAAAAACGACAAGATGGATTTGGATAGGCTCGAGTGGGCTTTGATGGCAACTCCAGTAGTTGGACATAAGGACAGAGCTGGACAGACTTCTGTGGTCTATGTATAAGAAACACCAAAGAAAGACCATAGAGTCGTTATTGTCTATCAATAGACTTTCTTGACTACACACAGCATCATTGTCTTTTTGAGTCACCTTCACTGTTTTCACTGTGGTTATTTTTCTGCGAGGTTGTTTGTTCTTCTGTACACTTGAATAAAAACAGTGACCAACCCATTCCCTGCATAATATCTGATGCTCAGGCTCTGTCAGGTGGGTGTCCTGCAATAAAGCTATGCCTGCTCCCTGTCTTCGCAATGCAGTCAAGATTTTCTTCCTTTTAATAGGTGAGTGAATACCACCCATATTCCAAGTTATTACATTGACTGCCATTTGAAACTTGCAATAATAATGAGCACATGAGACATAATACATACATTAAGTAAAGCACCCATCCGTGCACTAGCACAGAGGAGATGTCCTTCCCAACTTATTCTTAGATCTTGCATATAATTAAGTTCACCAGTATAGCTATTAGGGAGTTCTATCCATATACAAAATCCCCCACTCCTCCCCCCTTGGAGATTTATTTTAAACAGTTGATTATGATTTGGTTTATTTTATTTTGGTTTATGTACTTATTTACAGTAATCTAATTTTTCTAAATGTTAATTTAGTTTTGTATTTAGTATGCTTTGTTATTGAATGCATTGTATGGAGTTTAATGTTTGTCCTGGCAAATGATGTATGATCCTGGATTATTTCTATTAGAGTTATATGGTTGATGTAATCCACTTTAAAACCAAGTTACTTGGTACTGGTGAAAAATAAACATTTAAATAGCTGGCAACAACAAATCTAAAACCCCCCGATATTTAGCCAGCAGCGGTCAGCGTTTGTTTTTTGTTTTCTTTTAATGCTTTCTGTTGCCGGCTAGAGTAGCCCCCAATATTCAGTATCGGGCCATGTCTAGGTACCAACACTGAATATTGGGGGCTGTATGTGGGTGGGATGGCTGCCAGAGCCTATGTGGGTCTCAGCCAGTATTCAGCTGGGACCTACATAAGGCAGTTACACGACCACGCATAACAAAGTCCCGCAGTTATGTGGCCACACATAACAAAGTCCCCCCCCCCCCCATCCCCTTCCCAGCCCCCTGGGGCCTGAGAGACAGCAAGGGATGAGTGTGGGTGGGGGCTAGCAGGTGTGGTGTGGTGAAGAGTTTCAGGAGGTGAGATAGAGAAGAGGCAAGGCAGGAAATTTGGGGGACAAATGTTTCAGACTGGGGTAGATAGTTACAGCATACAAACCACTTTCCAACTTTCTTCTCTCCTTCACACTGAGACCAAATCCAAAGACAGGTTGTGGCTTTGCTTATTTGAATTTACAGCAGGTTTAAATAGGGACGTTTCTGTTTCCATCCAGGACATTGCCCTGCTGTCTGTTATTGCTAGAAAATGCCCCTTCTAAATATCATTTTCTGTACAGCTCGCTTGTTTGCATGTTTGTTTCAGCCTGTGTTTGATTATGGCAATTTGGACAGATTCAGCAGGTAAACATCTCTGGCCCTCTTTTGACATCCGTATGTTTTGAAAATGAGTGCCACTGCTCTCACAGTAACTTCATATATTACTTTCATTAAACAAGTAACTCATAACTTTAATATATTATTTTTACAAAGTAACTTGCCCAACACTGCACATCTGTAATTTCAGTGATGCTTGATATTCATATAGCACTGCTGAATATATAAACAATTTGAAACATCCAGACTAGACATTTCAAATTAATCCCCATATGGTTTATTCAAAATGGAGGTAAAGATATTTAAAATGAACTTTTGGTCTTGTCTGTTCTTTTTTGTTGCAAAAGGGGTACATTATGTTTTGTTAGTGATGCTCTGCTTAGGTTTTACTGAATGTTTCATTGTGTTTTATCTACAATTTAGGGATTGTCTTCAGTTTCAAAGATGTTTCAAGTCCATTTTCTTTTGAAGCAGCACAATGGCTGTGCTTCGAAGCTTTTATTTTCAAGCTGACAAATCACAAAACAGTTTACAGCCACCTTCTTAAACCACTAAAAAAATGTAAGTACATTTTTCAATTAAAGTTTCTAATAAAGTTACGCATCTAGTTTTTCCTACATAAGCACACAACTGTGGAACACATGACCAAAAGCCTTGAAAACGACGTACGACCACCTAAACTTCCGGAAATCACTAAAAACCAACCTGTTTAAAAAGGTATACCCTACCGATCCAACTTAAATGCCTAATCTCTGCAACACAACCAAACTAAAGCACGTAATGGACATAACACAACTCTTCCGTTCTCCGATTCCCTAATGTGGCTGTGCCACATGAGCTTGATCTTACCACAATATCACCTTGTATTTGTTCACACCGGGGCCTGCAAAGGCCTCTCCGGTACTATGTAAGCCACATTGAGCCTACAAATAGGTGGGGAAATGTGGGATACAAATGTAAAAAAAAAAAATTAAATAGTTTGTATTCATTACCATAAAAGGAATTTAAGTCAACACTTGTTCAGTTCAAGATTCATTTAATGTATTTTTCAGCTGTCTAAGGGATACGTTTACTAAGCTACGGGTTTTTCACACGCAAAAACCATAGTGGATCAGATGGCCTTAAGTAAAATTAATAATAACCAGACACAGGATAACATATTAATAATGCCATGTATTAAAAGGGACATAAAACTGAGCAACAATCATGCATTGAAATGTCTATACACAATTGCAAGGAGCCTGAGACATAAGATGGGAGAGCTGGAATACATTGCACACAGTGAAAAATTGGATATTATAGGCATCACGGAGACCTGGTGGAAGGAAGATAACCAGTGGGACACAGTCATACCGGTCTACAAATTATATCTTAGTGATAGGGTAGATAGGATTGGAGGAGGGGTAGCAATGTATATTAATGAGAACCTTGACTCAGGCTGCAAATATTGCAGGATACAAAACCCCTATTGGAATCTTTGTGGATCAAAATTCCATGTGAAAAGGGGAAAAAATAGTGATAGGAGTATTCAAGGACAGCTTCATGGAACAGCTGGTTCAGGAGCCGACAAGAGAAGGAAAAATACTAGACTTAGTCCTTAGTGGAGCTCATGATCTAGTGCGGGGGGTAGCGGTGTGAGGGCCGCTTGATAACAGTGATCACAATATGATCAGTTTTGAAATTGGCATTGAAGGAAGTGAACTTAGGAAATCAAATACACTAGCGTTTAACTTTAGAAAAGGTGATTACGACAAACTGAGAAAAAGACTAAAAGGAGTAGCTCGCAGGGTAAAAAACTTGCACCAGGCATGGATGCTGTTCAAAAATACCATCCTAGAGGTACAGGACAAATATATTCCGTGTATTAGAAAATTCTTCAGAAAATGGAGAAGAGAACCGACTGAAAATAATAAGATAAAACATAAGGAATGCCAAGCAAAATGCAAAGCGGAGATAAGGAGGGCTAAAAAGGACTTTGAAAAAAAGTTAGCATTAGAAGCAAAAATACATAGTAAAAAATTTTTTAGATACATTAAAAGCAGGAAGCCGGCTAAAGAATCGGTTGGGCCGCTGGACGAAAGTGGTGTTAAAGGGGCGATCTGGGAAGATAAAGCCGTAGCGGAGAAATTAAATGAATTCTTTGCTTTTTTCACTCGCATTAAACATTTTAACACAAGTTAATTGCGTTAACATATTAAATGTACAGCCCTAATTAAAGTACAAACATAAATATATTTAAAAAATCAAAATATATTTTATAAACATTAAATTATAAAATACTCACAGTAATCCAGTCAAAGATGTGCACTGTTCTTAAAAAACACCAATTCTTATAATACAGGATCATCTCTAAATGACTAAAAACACAACCGAAATCTTATCACTTGACTGATTAACCTCTTTGCTATTAGTGAACAAGCACTATCACTTCAGTCCTTATGTCGAAGATGGTCTCTACATAGTCGATGACCTAATTTATGTTATAGTCCAATTAACACTCAGGAACCTCATGCAATACCGTAATGTATTCTTCTTTACCATGTATATATATATATACCATGAACTGTTCTATGTATGTTATGTCCATCTCTTTTACCATGTATGTAAGCACCTTAACGCAACACCATTTATAATTCTGTTAACCGGAAATGGCAACCGCCATCACGACAAATGTAAGCCACATTGAGCCTGCAAATTGGTGGGAAAATGTGGGATACAAATGCTACAAATAAATAAATAAATTTCACAAAAATAAAAATAATACAACAAATCAATATCATATAAACAGGCCGCCAATTAGTATAACTCATAAGATGTAAAGCCATTATGGGTCACCCAACACTATTTTAGGGATACATAAAGATGTTAGCACCAGCATATAACGCAGGTAAACTCAAACACAGTTTCTCATGATTGCTTATAGGCTTTTCCTCTGTGGGTTCAAAGTGTCATGGAACCATAAACTTAAACAATCACATAAAAATATTAAATGAAACATGCTACGAACATAATGTACAGATAAAAGTAATAAATACATAAGAAAATTAAATCAATAATTGAATTTATCAGTAATTTATAAACAGGATAAAATCACATCAAATCAAGTTATACCTGGCTACATATTTAACATGCGTCATATTTCAAATCCACATATGGCTACTGAGAAAAACTCTTTTGAAGGCGAATCCGCAACTAAACACTTTCAAAACAAACAACTTTTATCATCTGTGCTCTGATCGTGGCTGGACAGATTCAGCTTCAGTAGTTGGAGAACAAGGCCAGTGCTGGGCAGACTAATACATTCTGTGCCCTGATCTTGACTGAATAGGTTTGGATGAACTGGAGTGGAGCTTTTTCAGGGGCTTTGACGTTAACTTCAGAATTTGTAGAACAAGGACAGTGCTGGGTAGACTTCTACAGTCTATGCCCTGAAAATGGCAAAGACAAATCAAGCCAACACCCACAGAAGGTGACTCTCCACAGGAGAAACAGAAGTCAAATGTACACACAGTGGATCCAAAAAAGGAGTCCTCTCACAAATGGTGTTCCCCAAACAAGGTTTTTATTTGAATAAATGAAATGACCCGACACGAATCGTGTTTCGCCTTTGCGGCCGAAACACGATTCGTGTCGGGCGATTTCATTTATTCAAATAAAGACCTTGTTTGGGGAACACCATTTGTGAGAGGACTCCTTTTTTTGAAAGACAAATCAAGACCAGGTATACATATGAAGTATCACATACCATATGTAATGAGTTTATCTTGTTGGGCAGACTGGATGGACCGTGCAGGTCTTTATCTGCTGTCATCTATCATGTCATGTTATTGAAAGAACAATAAACACCTTGCATTCCAAACTGGAATGCACATGTGTTCAAATGACACATCCATGGGTTCCCGTGACGTCAGATGTGAAACCTTGAATCACATCTGATTAGTCTTAAAACTTGCACATCAAATCAAATGTGCCTATCACTGCTAAAAAATGTTAAAATATACTTTAAAAGAATTAAAGATGCCTGCTTAACTTGAACACATCTGTTCCAATGACATCAGACGTCATAGCTCACTGCAAGCAGCATCAGTCAACATATTAGCAAAATAAGTGGCCAAGTTGTCTAAGACTTGATTCAGTTTGTAATACATAAAAAATAAAAGTAAGGGCATATATGTAAATGCATAAGTTGACTGAATTACAAAAATAATAAATAAAACCATATAATACAGAAAATAAATACATAATAGTAAATCAATATTGACTAATTGACTCAAACATAATGGAAAATAAATCATTAAAAACCAGCATCACAGCATAAAATACATGACAAACTTACATAAAACTTGCTTAGTAACTGACACCAAATAATAGCAAAAATAAATCATAGAATCGATAACTTAAAAAATCATAAAAAGACAGAAAGATCCCATTCCTGATTGAGGCCCCTAGGGGCCAGAGTGCATAATCTAAAAAAATAAGTAGGTCAGCTTTCAATAAAATTTTCTCTATATCCCCTCCCCTCCAAGGTATGGTTAGATTTAAAAATTACTAAAGTCTGTAGTCAACTTAACCATACTCCTGGTACTTGCCGCTATTATGTATCATCAAAAATTCACCTAAGGCAAGTATAACTCTCCGTGCAATACTTTCTTGGATATAGAGGAAAAGACTTCAGATACTCCGGTAACAGCTGATATCTGTTTGATTAATGCAGCTGACTGCTTTGCTCTGTGTGAGCTAGATTTAATGCTCACGCTGGTGAGTCTCGTCGCCAATTTTTATTTTACCGCACGTCCATTTTCGGTAAAAATATTAAAAAGGCCTTTTTTACAGGCGTGCTGAAAAATGGATCTGTGTTCTCCCAAAACACACACCTACACTAGCACAGCCCTTTGGTTCGTGAATTACTTCCACATGGGAAATGCCCAAACGTAGTTTTCTCTGTGACAAGTCTAGATTGTAGAAGTGCAGAGGGTGCCAAATACATCTTTCAGATTGTGATACTTTTTATATGCAACTAGCAGTCCACAGTCATGAAATGCCTCAATGTTCTGAATGATGTTCTACTGCTCCTTAAGTACTGGAACTATGTCCTTGGATAAGTGATTAAAATCAAGTGTGCACACTACTCTTCCTTCTTCCTATTCTTAGGTACTAATAATTTCTTTCTTTCTACCTAGAGAGTTTTATGAGAACATTTTCTAACCTTTTCTAAATGGGTAACCTCTTTCCTCAAACTGCTCCTTCATGTCTAATGATTATTTTAAAAAGTTATCTTCAGTTAAACACTGCCATTTCAAATGCAAAAATTGACTGTATGGTAAATTGTATTTTAATGATTTGCTGTGACAGCCAGTCTATCGGCTGATGCAGCCCAGTTCTAGGGTGAAACGTGACTCATGTCAGCCTTTTGTAAGGTTGAAGCTAAGTACATACTGGGACAAACCAAAGGTCCATCAAGCCCAGCATCCTGTTTCCAATAGTGGCCAATCCAGGTTACAAGTGCCTGGCAAAATCCCAAAACAGTACATTTTATGCTGCTTATTCTAGAAGTGGATTTTTCCCAATTGCATTTTAATAATGGCTTATGGACTTTTCTTTTAGGAAGCTATCTAAATCTTTTTTAAATCCCACTAAGCTAAACTGCAGGAGTAAAGTGCTTTCTACATTAAAATGGGTAATCTGCCTTTTTTTTTTTTTTTTTTTACTGCTTGGTGCTACTTGCAGATTACAATCTTCTCCGAGGACAAGCAGACTGCTTGTTCTCACGAATGGAGATCTTCACTAGCAACAACGTTTGCTAGCCCTCACGTGCGCATGCACGACCGTCTTCCCACCCTAACGCCTCAAAGAGACCCCTCACGCCTTTTCACCGCATTCTTCCGTTCGGAAGTGTCTGGAATCCCCTTTCCGTTGCATTCTTCGTCTTTAAAAAAAAAACAAACTCCTTTATTTCGAGTGTTTTTTCCCGCTAAGTTTTCTTTCGTCGTCGGGCGCAGCTTTTTCGGCCACCCGCACAGGTTTTTCTCCCTTGTTTTGGTGCCCATTGTCATCATCGCGAATTTTGACTTCGCCGGCGTGATTTTTCCGCCCATGTCCTCGAAGCCTGGTGGCTTCAAAAAGTGCACCCAGTGCAGCCGGACTATCTCACTCACTGATAGGCACGTTTCGTGTCTTTAGTGTCTGGGGGCCGGGCATCGTCCCCAGGCCTGCACTCTCTGTCTTCTGTTGAAAAAGAGAACTCAGGCGGCGAGATTGGCCCAGTGGAACCTTTTGTTCGGGGCCTCATCCGGTGCGTTGACGTCTGTGGTACCGAGGTCATCGGCCGGTGCTTCAATGTCTGCGATACCAAGGTCATCGGTGGTATCTGTCGTCGGAGGGTGCATCGTTTTCGGGAGCGCAGGTGAGGGCTGTTCATTCCCCTGCTGGTAGCGGTGAGTCCTTGAGTAGGTCTCCGCCTGCCTCGAGGGTTCCTGCGGTACAGGCCCCCCGGGATCGACCTCTTTCGGACCCGGCCCAGAGGAGATGTTTGGATTCCACGTCCTCCTCTTAGGTACCAAGAGGTACCAGTGACGTGCTTCGTGTGAAGGCAAAGAAGCATCATCATCGGTTGCCTTCCAGATGCGGTACCGAGAGCTCTGGGTTGCCGGTGGAACCGGCACCCACTAAGCTTCGACGCCGGGAGGACCACTCATCCTCCATACAGGAGGTGTCGATGCGCTCCACTGTGGACAGCCGGTTACCGCCTCCGCGTCCCGGACAGATTCTGAGCTCGTCGCCGGTACCGGACTCCTTGCCTTCCTCGACAGCCGCTCTGAACGAGCGCCTCGGGGCCATCCTTCCAGGGATTCTGGAAGAGCTGTTGCGCCCTTCTCCGGTACCGGGGGTGCTTGCGCCGCCGGTGCCGTTGAGTGAGGCGACTGCTGGCCCGTCTTGAGGTTTCCGGTCTTGGTACCGCTTGCGCTGCCAGCATCAGTGGCCTCCCAGGCTGACTCCCCGACGACATCGATGGAGGGAGCTTCATCGCCGCTGGTGCGGGAGTCTTCCTCTTGACGTACCCACCGTGGCCATGTTTCCACAGAGTCGAGGCGGGCCCGGCTTCTGACTGCAGTCCACGAACTAGTGTCCAACACCGAGGGTGAGGCCTTGTGGGAAGCAGATATTTCTCTGACGAGGAGTCTTGTGGTCTTCCCTCTGATCCTACTCCCTCTCCTGAAAGGCAGCTTTCTCCTCCTGAGAGTCTGTCTTTCGCGGCCTTTGTCCGGGAAATGTCTAGAGCCATTCCCATCCCTGTGGTTACGGAGGATGAGCCAAGAGCCAAGAGCCACCTAAGGAATCGTCCACTGTACCCATGCATCATGTCCTCAAAAAGACATTGCTGGCGAACTGGACGAAGCCGCTAACTAATCCCCACATTCCCAAGAAGATAGAGTCCCAGTATCGGATCCATGTGGACCCGGAGTTAATGCGGACTCAGTTGCCTCATGACTCTGGTGTGGTGGATCTGACCCTTAAGAAGATCAAGAGTTCTAGGGAGTACGCTTCGGCGCCCCCGGGTCGTGACTCTAGAACCTTGGACTCTTTTGGGCGGAAGGCCTACCATTCTATGCTTATTTCCAAAATCCAATCTTACCAGCTCTACATGAGCATTCATATGCGGAACAATGTGCGGGACTTGGTGGACAAGCTCCCTTCTGAGCAGGCCAAGCCTTTTCAGCAGGTGGTCAGGCAGCTGAAGAGGTGTCGTAAATTCCTGGCCAGGGGTGTTTACGATACTTTTGATGTCGTGTCCAGGGCCGCTGCTCAAGGTGTGGTGATGCGCAGACTTTCGTGGCTGCGTGCCTCTGACCTGGAAAACAGGATCCAGCAGTGGATTGCGGATTCTCCTTGCCGGGGGGATAATATTTTTGGTGAAAATGTCGAACAGGTGGTAGAGCAACTCCACCAGCGGGACACCACTTTCGACAAATTCTCCCACCGGCCGCCTTCAGCGTCTACCTCATCGGGTACACGTTTTTATGGGGGAAGGAGCACTGTTCCCTATTCTTCTAAGCGTAGGTACAATCCTCCCTCTCGCCAGCCTGCTGCCCAGGCTAAACCGCAGCGCGCTCGTTCCCATCAATAGCGTGCGCCTCAACAGGCCCCAGCAGCTCCCCAGCAAAAGCAAGGGGCGAGCTTTTGACTGGCTCCAGCAGAGCATAGCCGAGATCAAAGTGTCCGTGCCGGACGATCTGCCGGTCGGGGGGAGGTTCTCCAAATAGTCCGGCTGGGATACGCCCTCAATTTGATTTCAAAACCTCCAAATTCCCCACCGGGAGCTCAGTCCTTCAGCTTCCAGCACAAGCAGGTACTTGCCGAGGAACTCTCCGCCCTTCTCAGCGCCAATGCGGTTGAGCCCGTGCCACCGGGGCAGGAAGGGCTGGGATTCTATTCCAGGTACTTTCTTGTGGAAAAGAAAACAAGGGGGATGCGTCCCACCCTAGTCCTAAGGACCCTGAACAAATATCTGGTCTGAGTAAAATTCAGGATGCTTTCCCCGGGCACCCTTCTTCCCATGATTCAGGAAAACGATTGGCTATGCTCTCTGGACTTAAAGGATGCTTACACTCACATCCCGATACTTCCAGCTCACAGACAGTATCTGCGATTCCGTCTGGGAACACGGCATTTTCAGTATTGTGTGCTACCCTTTGGTCTCGCCTCTGCGCCCAAAGTGTTTACAAAATACCTGGCTGTCGTAGCGGCATCTCTACGCAGACTGGGAGTGTACGTGTTCCCTTATCTCGACGATTGGCTGGTGAAATACACCTCGAGGCAGGAGCTCTACAGTCAATGCAGATGACTATTCGACTCTTGCAACTACTAGGGTTTGTGATAAATTATCCAAAGTCCCACCTTCTTCCAGTCCAGAAGCTAGAATACATAGGAGCTCTGCTGGACTCTCGGACGGCTCGTGCCTACCTTCCGGAAGCGAGGGCCGACACTCTTCTGTCTCTCATTTCCTGGGTACGGGTGTCTCAGCGGATCACAGCTCAGCAGATGTTGAGACGCCTCGGCCACATGGCCTCCACAGTGCATGTGACTCCCATGGCCTGCCTTCACATGAGATCAGCTCAATGGACCCTAGCTTCTCAGTGGTACCAAGCTGCTGGGGATTTAGAGGACGTAGTCCTGCTGTCCAGTAGTTTTCTCCAATCCCTGCATTGGTGGACAATTCGGTCCAATTTGACTCTGGGACGTCCTTTCCAAATTCCTCAGCCACAAAAGGTGCTGACGACGGATGCGTCTCTCCTAGGGTGGGGAGCTCATGTCGATGGGCTTCACACCCAAGGGAGTTGGTCCCTTCAGGAATAAGCGTTGCAGATCAACCTCCTGGAGTTGCGAGTGGTCTGGAACGCTCTAAAGGCCTTCAGGGATCGGCTGTCCCGTCAAATTAAACAAAGTCAGACAGACAATCAGGTTGCCATGTATTACATCAACAAGCAGGGGGGTACCGGATTCTCGCCCCCTGTGTCAGGAGGTCGTCAGAATGTGGCTTTGGGCGCGCCGGAACGGCATGTTTCTTCAAGCCACGTATCTGGCAGGCGTAAACAACAGTCTGGCCGATAGATTGAATAGGATAATGCAACCTCACGAGTGGTCACTCAATTCCAGAGTGGTACGCGAGATCTTCCAAGTGTGGGGCACCCCCTTGGTGGATCTCTTTGCCACTCAAGTCAGTCACAAGGTCCGTCAGTTCTGTTCCAGACTTCAGGCCCACGGCAGGCTAGCATCGGATGTCTTTCTCCTGGATTGGGGGGAAGGCCTCCTGTATGCTTATCCTCCCATACCTTTGGTGGGGAAGACTTTGCTGAAACTCAAGCAAGATCGAGGCACCATGATCCTGACCGCTCCCCTTTGGCCGCATCAGATATGGTTCCCTCTTCTTCTGGAGTTGTCCTCCGAAGAACCGTGGTGATTGGAGTGTTTTCCGACCCTCATTACTTAGAACAAGGGGGCACTTCTGCATCCCAACCTCCGGTCCCTGACTCTCACGGCCTGGATGTTGAGGGCATAGATTTTGCCTCCTTTGGTGTCGCCGAGGGTGTCTCCCGTGTCTTGCTTGCTTCCAGGAAAGATTCCACTAAGAAGAGTTACTTTTTTCTCTGGCAGAGGTTTGCCGTCTGGTGTGACAGCAAGGCCTTAGATCCTCGCTCCTGTCCTATACAGACCCTGCTTGAATACCTTCTGCACTTGTCCAAGTCTGGTCTTAAAACCAACTCTGTAAGGGTTCATCTTAGTGCGATTAGTGCATACCATTACCATGTGGAAGGTAAGCCGATCTCGGGACAGCCTTTAGTTGTTCGCTTCATGAGAGGTTTGCTTTTGTCAAAGCCCCCCATCCAACCTCCTACAGTGTCATGGGATCTCAATGTCATTCTCACCCAGCTGATGAAACCTCTTTTCGAGTCACTGAATTCCTGCCATCTGAAGTACTTGACTTGGAAGGTCATTTTCTTGGTGGCAGTTACTTCAGCTCGCAGAGTCAGTGAGCTTCAAGCCTGGGTAGCTCATGCTCCTTATACTAAATTTCATCATAACAGAGTAGTCCTCCGCACTCACCCTAAGTTCTTGCCGAAGGTGATGTCGGAGTTCCATCTGAACCAGTCAATTGTCTTGCCAACATTCTTTCCCAATCCTCATACCCGCCCTGCTGAACGTCAGTTGCATACATTGGACTGCAAGAGAGCATTGGCCTTCTATGTGGAGCGGACAAGCCCCTTCAGACAGTCCGCCCAAATGTTTGTTTCTTTCGACCCCAACAGAGGGGGAGTGGCTGTCGGGAAATGCACCATTTCCAGTTGGTTAGCAGATTGCATTTCCTTCACTTACGCCTAAGCTGAGTTGACTCTTGAGGGTCATGTCACGGCTCATAGTGTTAGAGCCATGGCAGCTTCTTTTGGTGGGCAACCATCAACAAGAACGTAGATTGGATTAACTACATATATTACAACCAGCAGAGATTTGTGAATTATACCAGAGATGCAGTTCAAGGTATTGCAGCGCAGTTAGACGCCACTAGCAGAATGACGCTTGAAAATCGATTAGTGCTTGACCAATTGCTAGCGGCAGACGGCAGCGTGTGCCGCAAAATAAGTACACAGTGTTGCACCTTTATCCCAAACAACACTGCCCCAGATGGGTCAATCACCAGAGCTTTGAAAGGCCTTACCTCGCTGTCAGAGGAATTGGCTGAGAACTCAGGTGTTGATACATCCTGGACTGGTTGGATGGATAAGGCATTTGGTAAATGGAAGACATTTATCATTTCTGCAGCCACCACCATTATCATAGTGGTTGCTATTTTTGTATTAGGATGCTGCATAATCCCGTGTGCTAGAGGCTTAGTAGAACGCTTAATTGAAACTGCCATAACCAAGAAAGCAGCAGCAGGACAATATGTCCTGTACGAAAATCTCCTTCCCAATACCACAGGAGACAACACATTGGACTATCTCCCCATGAGATGGACCAATCAGTATGCAAATGTTAGAGAAGCTGCAGAGGTACCTGCAACTATATAATAGATTAAGAGCACACAGGAATGCAAGACAATGATATAATGCTTTATAAAATGATGTGATCAATAATCAATATGATTATCCAGCTTATAATTGAAAAAGAAAAACGCCTATATTGCGACCCAAATCGGGAGATAGACGTTTATCTCACAAAAACGAATAAAGCGGTATAATCGAAAGCCGAATTTGGACGTTTTCAACTGCACTCCGTCGCGGATGCGGACAAAGTTGATGGGGGCGTGGTGAAGGCGGAACTGGGGCGTGGTTATCGGCCGATCAGAGATAGGTGCCTTTCGCCGATAATGGAAAAAAATATGCGTTTTTAGCGAGAATTTAGGGCACTTTCCCTGGACCCTGTTTTTCCACGAATAGGGCCCCAAAAAGTGCCCTAAACGACCAGATGACCACTGGAGGGAGTCGGGGATGACCTCCCCTGACTCCCCCAGTGGTCACAAACCCCCTCCCACCACAAAAATATGCCGTTTCACAACTTTTTATGTTCACCCTCAAATGTCATACCCACCTCCCTGGCAGCAGTATGCAGGTCACTGGAGCAGTTATTAGGGGGGTGCAGTGGACGTCAGGCAGGTAGACCCAGGCCCATCCCCCCCACCTGTTACACTTGTGCTGGTAAATGGGAGCCCTCCACACCGCCCCCCAAACCCACTGTACCCACATGTAGGTGCCCCCCTTCACCTCTTAGGGCTATAGTAATGGTGTAGACTTGTGGGTGGTGGGTTTTGAGGGGGATTTGGGGGGCTCAACACACAAGGGAAGGGTGCTATGCACCTGGGAGCTCTTTTACCTTTTTTTTTTATTTTGTAACAGTGCCCCCTAGGGTGCCCGGTTGGTGTCCTGGCATGTGAGGGGGACCAGTGCACTACGACTCCTGGCCCCTCCCACGAACAAATGCCTTGGATTTATTCGTTTATGAGCTGGGCGCTTTCATTTTCCATTATCGCTGAAAAACAAAAACGCCCAGCTCACAAATTGTCGAATAAAACATGGACGTCTATTTTTTCCCAAAATACGGTTCGGTCCGCCCCTTCACGGACCCGTTCTTGGAGATAAACGCCCATGGAGATAGACGTTTCGTTCGATTATGCCCCTCCACGTAATCAATGCAAACGTATAATTAGCATATAATCAGTATATAACCAAAGAATTAATGATTGTTAGCAATATATATACATACATATGTAAAAGTAAGATTAAACCTGCATATTAATAGGTTGAAAGATATTATCTTTGTAATCATAGTATGTTACTTAATCGCAGATATGGGTAAGCCCCAAGAAGGGTTGGAATAACACAGAGATGGTGTCTATGTTGTGACCTGGGTTCCAAAATCTTTGCTATACCAGCTTTCAATCAGACTCTCTAATCCGATAGTTTTACAGTATACCTTCTGGAATGGATGGTACCATAGTAGGATAACCCTGGTGTCACCCTATGAGATAGGGTGAAGAGGGGAATGTTAATATGTGTCCCAGCTTGAGACCCATCCACTGGAATAGTGGTGGGCCGAGTTACATTGCTTAAACTGCTGAAAAGCACTGCCTAGGCCTGAAAATCTGATGATGGCCTTGTTGCTGAGCACCTGCAGAAGCAGGGCTGCTTGATAAGCCTTAATAGAATTTAGTGTGACATTCAAAAGCAGTGCAAAAGCCAAGATCAAGGAATTAATGGCTAAATTCCTACAAAGTTTGGTTCATAAGATGGAGTCTGTCTTTGTAAAGATGGCTCCCAGAATCACAAGATATAAAACTGATCTCTCTATATTAAGAAAGATGTTTACAAGTCCGGAAATTGAAGTTATTAAGAAATTTCAGGTGGGGCTGCAAACTGATTTTGTTGGCACAATCTGTATAGGGCCTGGGCAGTTGGGGCACATCATGGGAGATAATGCGTAACTATACATATATAGCAATGTAGTTTATTTTAGGCATGCTGAATATAACTGCTTTTCATATAATTAAAGGCAATCACCATATTCCATTTATATTCAGCTGCTCATGTAGCGACGCTTAATGTACATATTTTTAAAATTATGCTGTCTGCATTTAAAAATACAGTGACGTGCATATTCAGAAATACATTTTACTTTTGTTATAATATATCCATTGTGCCTTGTGTTTTTTTTTTTGTAGGTAGATTTCAGTTATTGAAGAAAATACCTAAAGTGACTATACAGCTTTTGAAGACTTCCACACAGTCATCCCTTCAAGAGGTCTTTGCAGCCATTTTAGACTAGCTGGTTCACTGAGATTATATATAGTACTCTGCCATGTTTTATTTATAACTGTTGCTGATTCCCTTTGCAAAGTACGGTAGATTTGCTTTTCTTTTTGGCCAGTCTGTATATATGTATTTGGGGAACAAAACAAGTTAACAGGGTCTTTTACTAAAGATTAGCTCGAGTTATCTGCAGTGCATTGTAGATTTTTGTACTGATTTTCCATAATCTGAACTGTAGCATATTGGTATCTAATTCTGCTCTACTATGATGTCTAATGGTATGTACATTAAAAAAAATTCCTTTATCACTTGGAGTTTTGCAAATATAATTCACACAAATCTAAAGACTAGAATCAATGTGTATAAATTTAGTGTCATCCTATGTCTATGGCAAAAATACAAGTTACTTGAATTTGGGGTCTGAGTTTTCACACTCTGTTTTTGTTTGCCCTCTTTGACCAGAATAAATGTACTGTGAACAGTATTTTGAGAGAATTTCTGCTTTCACCATCACATAATATACATAGGAGATAATTTTAGAAATCATAGGCAAAGCTGCAGTAAAAGGGGGGGCCTGTGGTGGCTTCAGCGTGCGGGTTTGCTGCATACCGAGGCCTCCTTTTACCACAGTGGGCAAAAGGATTTTTTTACAAAGTGAGAGTAAATGACTGTGCACTAAGTCAGCTCATTGCCACATGACCAAGGGCTCCTGCAGTAACCCACACTGCCCGGGTAAGCCTCCAATGCTAGAAAAATCTTCCTAGCACTGGAAATGGCACATGATGGAAGCCAGAACTACCACCGGCCTCCTGTATCTTTTTTATTTTATTTATCATTTTACTTAATTACGTTCACATTTATCACATAAATGTAAGGAAATACAGAAATTAATATAAAAAGGAAAACATTTTCTCTCAACAATATATATTTACATAATTGTCCACAATTGGAAGATCCAAGATCAGGAAAACAATCTTAAAGAAAATAAGAAAAACTCAAAACGGTTAATCTTACACTTCACATTTTCTGAGGGAGGAAGGTTAATCGGTTATTGCAGCCGGTACAGTGGTAACTGAAGGACGTTGCTGCAGAGGATTCTTCATCTGTTTCCACAAACTCTATAATTTCTTAGGTTCAAACAAATAAATAATAAGGAAAATAAAACACGTACAAGGGAATCGCGCTAGGAAGGTCCCACCTGGGGCAATGATTCCTGGCTGAAAAGCCAAGACTTCACACCTCCCAGTCTGCGATTCCCTTGATGTGTCAGGAAATATATGCATCTTTGAACCCAAAAAACTATCAACCATGTATTGGAAATACAATTTCAAAACATTGTTCCTATCTAAATCAAAGACGAAAGTCACTAATAATATAACTCTATCTATAACTTCTGAATTTTCCAAAATGTCAATTAAACACGTCTCTTTTCTCTGAAAGAAGATTTTAAAGGAAATATAATTTTAGTCACCAAAAGGTGGCTATCAGAAGGTATTAGCAAAGTATCAGAGAAATATTTCTTCAAGAATTCAGTAGCTAATATATAGAATATTATAGGTAAATTTATCATTCTCAAGTTATTTTCCCTTAATTGGTTCTCCAGAAATTCCAATTTTTACAAGAAAGATAACTATTCTTCATTACCAAATTATCTGATTTTCATAGAGAAGCCATTTCCGTAATCAAAGTCTCTATTTTTATATCTTGGACTTCCACTTTGTTAGATAGGTATTAATATAAATTCTTTAACTCACATAGTGAAAAATTTTAAACATCTGAAGAAGAGAGTTATTCACATTCTGCTGCAGTTCCTATAGTACGTCCATTATGACATTATTGGCTTCACCAAGTCCAATTTCTCCACAGAAACCGCTCCAGATATCTTCGGGGGGAAGAACTCACTCTCCAATTCCCCAGTTGGTTTATTATCCGAGTCGATGCTGCGCCAGGACCTCCTCGGGTCACATGAAAATCCTAACCCACTTCGGGCGTTTCCATTATTGACCTCCATAGCGAAGCATTACTATTTCCGGGTCTTGGAGGGGTCGTGCCAACAGGGGGACTCAAAGTCACTCCCTCCACTGAGATTCGGCAATAAAGCCTTGCTGTTCCCCGAAGCAAGAACCGATATCCCCGACGTTATGACCCCGAATCTCTCCAAAGTAGACTGAGAAGTGGTGGGAACCCCAGCCGTGTTCGAGGAGGACAGCACCACGGCTTTGCCTTTTCTCTTCCCCATTCTCTGGGGAGCGCGCCTTCTTCTTCAGGCATTCTGGTGTAAAACGGGAACTCAACTAGCGTACGTCCTCCCTCAACGCCATCTTGGATCCTCCAGGTTGGGACACTCTTTGTCTGGTTTCTCCTCAGAGGCCTGTCTGATATGGGTAACCCTACAGCATAGCCCTCTGAGTCATTGAAACACGGAAGCCCCTCCACCACTTGCAAGGTGGTGTCCCTTCGGAGGGGCCACCGGCCTCCTGAGTGACCAAGCGGCTTGATGAAAGGGCCCAATGTTTGGAAGGCCAATGTAATAAACTGCTCTAGGCTTTGTGCATAGTTTAGTTTGACTTTTGCACACAATTGTGTGCACTACTGTGAGCACCCTATGTTAAAATGAGTTTTGCACGTGAGCTAACTGTACAAAGCTCTTTAAGATAACATGGGGGCTCAGTAGGGGCCCTACCATTAGGCCAACTGAGGCAGGGGCCTCAGGTGGCACTCTCCATGGAGTGGCATCGCCCCCCTTTTCAACCTTCTTTCTTGCATTTACCTTCTTTTTTTCTTTCCCAAAAGGCGGCAGTAGCAGTGATTCCCATAGGCTGCCCTACCGCCAGCACCGGCTTCTTCTCCCCACTGTGGCTGCCTCATGATGTAACTTCCTGTTTCCTTAGAGGCAGGATGCAGTACAGCGAACAGGCCGGTGATTTCAGAAAAGGCACTACTTGTGTGTTTTATATGGCAGTTCACAGGGTTTTAAACATACATAAAGGAGGCATGTTTAGAACAGTCTAAGTATATGTGTTTCATATTTTGTAACAGCAATTCAAGTATGCCTTGGCATTTTTACCTGTAAGCATTTACAGCTGTTCAAAGTCACACAACTCCTGACCAATTTGTGTTTTGGACCTGGAGCTTAGAAAAGTGCATGGTGGTTGAGTTTTTCTTACCTTCCAAAATTCAGAGGATGTTGAATAGTTCTTTTGCTTATCTAGCAGCTCATCATTGGGAAATGATTCCAATATATGTTAGACAATTACTGACTTATACTATGTTTCTTAGAAAGCTTTTTTTATTTTAAAAATATTTAAATGTAGCTTAGATGGCGTCTTTTTATCTGTTTTAACTTTAATGATTTTGTTGTAATAATTCTATATGAGCCACATTGAACTAGATTGGGATTATGCGGTCTATAAGCTCTAGGATAATGTATCTGTCATGACCAAGTTTGACTTTCTCAGGAAAGCTCCCTTTTATATGCTGTCATGTGTGTAACATAAAGTTACTACTACTACTATTTAACATTTCTAAAGCGCTACTAGGGTTACGCAGCGCTGTACAGTTTAACATAGAAGGACAGTCCCTGCTCAAAGAGCTTACAATCTAAAGGACAAATGTACAGTCAGTCAAGTAGGGGCAGTCAAATTGGGGCAGTCTAGATTTCCTGAAAGGTATAAAGGTTAGGTGCCGAAAGCAACATTGAAGAGGTGGGCTTTGAGCAAGGATTTGAAGATGGGTAGGGAGGGGGCTTGGCGTAAGTGCTCAGGAAGTTTATTCCAAGCATAGGGTGAAGTGAGACAGAATGGGCAGAGCCTGGAGTTGGGGGTGGTGGAGAAGGGTACTGAGAGGAGGGATTTGTCCTGTGAGCAGAGGTTCAGCACATATAAGTGGTAACATATACATGTGTATGTCGCTGCTGATTAGTAAGCCACAAGCACATAGACTTCTTTTTTTTATGAACTTTATTTTAGATACAAATACAGTATGCATATATAATACATCAATAACACATTTTACATCTTATCATCACCCCCCCTTCCCTTCCCCTCCCCCTTCCTTCTCTTAGAGGTCTCCTGCGCATGTGATTTATGTAATTGATATGGCCGTTCTGAGTGTACCCGAGCTCATACATTGATTTTATAACGCTGGTACCACTAGCTGTGGGGCGTCTAGTTCAATCCCTGCCTTAGCTCTCCAGGTCTTATATTTGTCCCATACCTTGTGGAACTGTATTATCCAGCCATTCTTCAGTGCTGTTAGCTTTGCCATCTGATACATATAGTCCACTTTATGTATAACCTTAACAAGTGGAGGAGCCAACAGTTGTTTTCAGGCCGCGGCAATCGCGATCTTAGCCGTTCCCAAGATCACAGAGGCCAGCTTATGCAATGCAACAGTTATGCCTGGCGGGCGGAATTGCAACAAACAGTGATCCACAGTTCTCGGATACTCGCTGCCCAAGATCTGCTGCATCAATGCAAGCAATTCCTGCCAGAACATTTGTATCTTTGGGCAGGACCACCATATGTGGATCATATCCCCTTTGACTTGGCATCCCCTCCAGCATTGATTCGAGGCCCCTGGAAACATTCTCACTATTCTGTGTGGAGTAAAATACCAGCGGTACAGAATCTTATATCCATTTTCTATCATGGAACTATTCACTGAGCCCTTTAACAAAAACCCCATCGCCCGTGACCAATTCTGCATGTCATGAGTGGTCCCTGTATCCCGTTCCCACTTCTGTGTATAAGCCAGTATTGGGTTTCTATGTGATAGCAATGCCGCATATATTCTTGACACACATCTTTTACGACTATTTCCACCCATTGCTCGTTCTAGCTCTGTTTCAACCAATTGTAATTCTCCTTTAGCTTTCCGCAAAATATAATCCCTAAGTCTAGTGTAATAAAACGTGTGTTGTGGTGGGAGATCAAATTCTTCGCTATATGGGCGCAATGCCCCCTCCTCCCATAATTGACCCAGTTGTCGTAGCCCCCTCTGTCCCCATTGCTTATATATTTTATCCCCCTTTTCCCAACTAAATCCCGGCGCCCCGATGATATGCATCTTGCGAAAATATAATCTCTGTGGGCAACTTTGTTGCCGTAGCATACTCCATGTCATTAGGGGAAATCTAATTGCAGTGGGCAGCAATTTTGCCATTGCTCTAACCCGTCTGAGGGGAAGCCACAGCAGCGCCGCTGGGCGATTAAGACCTATCCAATATTTCTCTATTTGAAGCCATGATTTATCTTCTTCATTAACCCACGCTGCCAAGATTCTCATTTGCGCTGCCTGAAAATATCGAAAAAAATTTGGGACTCCCGTGCCCCCGTTTTTTTTGGGTTGGTACAGTACTTCTGCTCGCACCCTCGGAGGCTTGTGTTTCCAAATGAAAGCAAATGTTTTGCACTTTAGCTGCCGGAAGAATTTTTGGGGGATCGGGAGTGGTAGTGCTATAAAGAGGTACAGAATCTTTGGTAATACTATCATTTTGATCGCTTGTACCCGACCTATCCAAGATAATTCCATCCCATCCCATCTCTCTAAATCTTGTATTATTTCCCGTACTTTGCCAGGGAAGTTTGCCTCGAAAATATCCTCTAGTTTAGGTGTCAACTCCCAGATATCGAAGAAAACGTTCTGTCCATTTAAAGGGGTGATGGGCTTGTATGTTATCCCTATCCTCTTCCCCTACATTGAGTCCTAAGATCTCGGATTTTGTCATATTTATTTTGAAGCCTGCTATTTGCCCAAACTCTCTCAGATTATATTCAATGGCATGTAGCGAATCAGAGAGGTCTGTCAGTGTCAATAGAATGTCATCGGCAAACAACATGATTTTATGTATTTTTTGGCCCACGCGGATCCCATGAATATCCTCATTCATCCTAACTACTTGAGCTAAAGGTTCCATCGTAAGGGCGAACAATAGGGGGGACAGTGCACACCCTTGACGCATCCCCCTTTCCAACAGAAAGGTATCCGAGTATTCGCCGTTAATATTTATTGCTGCTAGCGGTGTATCATATAATTGTTGCAGCCATGTTATATACCTACCCGTTATCCCCATCTTATGCAAAACACCAAACATGTATGGCCAATGTACTCTATCGAACGCTTTCTCAGCGTCGAGCGAGAGCAAGATAGTTGGGCATTGGGTGCTATTGGCCTCATGTATCAAGTGAAGTGCCCTTCTAATATTATCGAATGTTTGTCTTCCCTCTATAAATCCCGTTTGGTCCTCCCGCACTAACCCCAGCATGAGTCTCTGTAATCGTCTAGCCATGATTTTCGTAAAGATTTTATAGTCCGTATCCAACAATGATATGGGTCTATAAGATCCGCACTGTGTCGGGTTCTTCCCCGGTTTCAGGAGAATACTTATATGGGCTAAACGCCATGAATATGGTAGTTCAGTTTGATGTTCTATGGCATTTAAGACCCGGACCAATAAGGGTGCTAAAATTTTCCCAAAACTCTTGTAAAATTTGTTTGTAAACCCATCGGGTCCTGGGGCCTTTCCGTTAGGCAGATTGTGAATAGCCCACTGTACCTCTTCTAAGGAGATGGGCTCAGAGAGTTCCTCAGCTTGGTTTGGGGGTAATGCAAGGGAGATCTATCCTATCTAAATATTCATGAATCTCCTGGGATCCGGGCTGGATATAGTCTAAATAGAGTTGTTTATAGAAGGCACAGAAAGTACGTTTAATGTCCTCCGTTGCAGTTAGCCGCTGCCCTGTACTGTCTTCTATTATATGTATGTGGTTTTTCATCTTTTGCTTTTTTAATTTATATGCTAATAAGCGCGACGCCATATTACCAAATTTATAATATTGTTGTTGTGTTCTTTGCAGTGCTTCCGCCACCTCTGCTAATTGAAGGTCGCGAAGCTCTAATTGTATCTGTTGACATCGTTGAGCTACCTCTGGGAAATGTGGTCCTTGAGCCCCTCTTTGTTGTAAGTGTCTAAGTTCTGAGTGTAATTGTTATGTTTTTATTCGTTTTTGGTGTACTCTATGGGTTTGTAGGGATATAATTTGCCCTCTCAGAACTGCTTTAAGCCCTTCCCATAATACATCGTCAGTCACGTCTCCCTTGTCATTTTCTCTGATATAATTTTGTATACCCGTTTCTAGTTGTTTTAGTGTATTTGGGTACACTAACAAGCTATCATCCATGCGCCATAATGGCCTAGAGCGCAGTGTTGTTGCACAGCCCAATGTGAGCGTGACAGGTGCATGATCAGACCAAGTTCTACCCTGTATACACACCTTTCGTATTCTCTGTATCAAATTTGGCCCCCCCCCAGCCAGAGGTCAATTTGTGACTGGGAGGCGTGTACCACAGAGTGGAACGTATAGCTGCGAGATAGCGGGTTGTAGTGCCGCCAGATATCTATGCGTTGCCAGTAGCTCATGAATTTATGTAATTTTGCCCTATCAGTTCGTGCATATCGAATCTCTTTAGTTGAGTTATCTATGTGTGGGTGCAGAGTGAGATTAAAATCGCCGCCTACTATCAGTTCCCCTGCTATATACTTTGCCAAGACTTCTGATAGTTCCTCAAAGAAAGATCCTTGTTTCTCATTAAGGGGCATATATATTCAGCAAAGTGAAGATCTCTGTACCCAATTGTACAATAAGTAAGATATAGCGCCCTCCCTTATCCCGTACTACTCGCTGAACCTGCCAGGGTATCCCCCCTGCCAAGGCTATCAAGACTCCCTTTTTTTTCCTCTCCTCATAATTTGATGGAAAGTAGATTTCCCGATATTGACCATGCATGCAAAATTTTTCGTGTATGGGTAATAGATGTGTCTCTTTGGCAAAGATAATATCCGCTCGCAGGCGAAGTGCCTCCTTAAAGAGGAGCTGACGCTTTGCCGGTGAGTTAAGTAAGCCCTTTCACGTTAATAGTAAGTAGTTCAAGTGTACTCATCGTGCACTGAAAATGATGTCTATCTAGGTTTCTTAGGGTACCCTCCCCATGTGACCACAGATCAGGAGACCATATCCCTCTTGTTCATTGTTAACCAATGCCCACCCTCCCCCTGTCCCGCCCCATAGCCTGATTACACCCTCCATATCAAAGGTAGGTGTATTAGGGGTCTTCGTGAGAATCCCGCCTCCCACTTCCATAACGTGCGCTTAACCATCTATTAAACTTGCAAGTGTCATCCAGCTATGCTTCAATTCCAAATCATCAAACATTATAACTGTTAAACTTCAGTCAACATTAAACATATCTATTTACTCATGCTCACTCAGTCTATTAACCACCTCGGCGCCTTAACTAAGAGGCAGCCGACATTGCCACTCACTGCTTCCAGTCTTACTTATGCCAGGTACATTCCGAGCCATTTCTCTCGGCTGGTTTGTCCAAGTTCAAGTGTTTGCCGAATCTCCGCGTCTCAGTGTGGTATCGAACTGCCGGCGCTGCAGTCTGCCCTTCCCCGCTATCGCTCTCTGCCATCTGGGTCTTGCCAAGCGTCCCGTATCCACTGTAGGCCTCGGCTCATTTATGATGTTCCAGTCCTGGTCTGGGAAAATCAGCGCTGCCTCCTCTGCTCTTCTGATCTGATGGAGTTTTCCTTCCCTGTAGAACTGCAACGCAAATGGGTACCCCCATCTGTATTTGATATTTTGTGAGCGAAGATATTGGGTGATAGGACAAAGTTCCGCTCGCCGGCGTAGCGTGATGTTTGCTAAATCTTGATAGAGCTGAATGCGATGCGTATCCCACATGAATTCCGGATGCTCACGCGCTGCCTGCATGACTTTTCTTTTATTTTAAAGTCCACGAAGCAGGCAATTATGTCCCTTGGTAGGTTGTTTCTAGTTGTTCCCAGGGACCTGTGTGCCCGTTCAATTGCAATCTCTGTGGGTTCTATTGTGATCTGCAATTCTTTCAAGAGGGTACTTGCCACTTATTGTACTATCTGCTCACAGTCTGTATATTGAGGAGTTTCTGGGATGCCCCGTAGCCTGATATTATGTCTCCTACTCCTGTTCTCAATGTCCTCCATCTTATCCCACAGTTGTTGAAAATTCTTCTTATCTTCCTCTTTCTGATCAGTTATAGCTTGTATCATGTCCATTTGCTCATCCAATCGGTCCTCTGAGTCTGCCACTCGTTGACCAAGTGACGCTATTTCACCGCGAAGGTCTGCTCCCAATGTGTTTAAATCGGTACGCATTGCCTTAAGTTCTCCTGTAAGCTCTTTCAACCAGTCCCGAATCTCTATCATCGGTTCCGTCTCCTGTGCCTGTGTTTCATCGAGCGTGAAGAGCGGCTGGGAGCTTTGCAGCGCCTGCTGTACCGCTGAGTTCTCGAGGGTTCTCCGCCATGTTTTTCCCCGCGGGGGTGGCTTGTGCTTTTGTCGCGCTTAGGCTTGTGTAGGCGAAACTCGCTAACGATTGTTTCGGCGCACGAGTGGCCATGCTCCGCCAACTCACTGGATGTTCCGCTGCTTCCCTCGCTCCCGAGGTATGTTAAAACTTCAGAGTAAACGCTCGTTTTATTGCTATATAACGTGGGACCGCCGGAGCTTTTCACTCAGGCAGCCATCTTGGTGCGATGACGTCACGAACCCCCAAGCACATAGACTTCTACAAATTCAAAGGGTAAGGTAATAAGATGTCAAATATAGGGGCATAATCGAACGTCGCCGGCCAAATAGATCGCCGACGATCTATGTTGGCGGCGGTGCTACAGCTGGCTGGAACCGTATTATCGAAAAAGATGGCCGGCCATCTTTTTTTTTTTCGATAATACGGTTTAGCCCGGCAAAATGCCATGGAGTTCGCCGGGTTTGTTTTTCAGCGATAATGGAAAGTTATGTCGGCCATCTCAAACCCCAGCCAAATTCAAGGCATTTGGCCATGGGAGGAGCCAGCATTTTTAGTGCACTGGCCCCCCTGACATGCCAGGACACCAACCAGCCACCCTAGGGGTCACTGCAGTGGACTTCAGAAAAGCTCCCACGTGCATAGCTCCCTTACTTTGGGAGCTGAGCCCCCCAACCCCCCCCAACCCACTACCCACAAATGTACTGCACCCACTAAAATTGATCCAGGGACTTGCATACAGCCTCTAGGACTTATTGCTGCTGTATAACTTTGGCACACCAGTTCACACCTGAAGACTAATCTCTCTGAAAAAGTCCTTTCTTGAAATAAGCACGTTTACTCACAGTTAACTGCAGATCAGAGGTTGTGCCCCACTGGCAAAGAGTCCCCTGGTACTAAGATTAGCAGTAGGTCAGAGCTGGCACAATGGTGTACAATGCCCTCTTTCAGCACCATTCAAGGTAAAAACTACGTTATCTAACGTGGGAGTGGCCTGCTGGTTAGGGTGGTGGACTTTGGTCCTGGGGAACTGAGGAACTGAGTTCGATTCCCGGCACAGGCAGCTCCTTGTGACTCTGGGCAAGTCACTTAACCCTCCATTGCCTGCCGCATTGAGCCTGCCATGAGTGGGAAAGCGCGGAGTACAAATGTAACAAAAATTTAAAAAAAAAAAGGGAACTAAAACTGGCTTACAAAAATGGCCACTACCGCATGGACTACAACAGGAAACAAAACAGGGCACACTCTGACCCAGTTAGCAGGGGGGAAAAGCACCATGGGAGTAGAGCCCAGTACCTTACACCCACCACAATGCATTGCTAATGTGACTCTGCAGGGCACCTAACAGAAAAGGTGTCACACTCACCCGAGAGCCACATCGCAACCAGGGAAAGGCTGTCGGAGGATACAACACATTCTGCTGTCATGGAGGTGGGTACGGCATTTGAGGCTGGCATACAGGCTGGCAAAAAAGGTTTTTAGTTTTATTTTTTAGTTTGGAAGGGGATTGGTGACAACTGGGGGAGTATGGGGAGGTCATACCCCATTCCCTCCAGTGGTCATCTGGTCAGTTGGGGCACATTTTTGAGGCTTGGTCGTGAAAATAAATGGACCAAGTAAAGCCGGCGAAATACTGCTTAACGCCGCTTTTTTTTTTCCATTATCGGCGAAAGCCGGCTATCTGGTAGCCACGCCCATGTCCCGCCTTCGCTAATCTACCGATACACCCCCTTGAACTTTCGCTGGCGAAGCGACGGGAAAGTGGCGATGCTGTCAAAAATGCCGCTTTTGATTATACCGATTTCGCCGCTTTTAAGAAATCGCCGGCCATCTCCTGATTTGTGTCGGAAGATGGCCGGCGATCACTTTCAATTATAAGCTGGATAGTAACATAGTAGATGACGGCAGAAAAAGACCTGCTCGGTCCATCCAGTCTGCCCAACAAGATAAACTCATATGTGCTACTTTTTGTGTATACCCTACCTTGATTTGTACCTGTCCTCTTACTACTTACTACTACTTAACATTTCTAAAGCGCTACTAGGGTTACGCAGCGCTGTACAATTTAACATGGAAGGACAGTCCCTGCTCAAGGAGCTTACAATCTAAAAGACAAATGTAGAGTTAATCTGATAGGTCAGACAGATTGGGGCAGTCTATATGTTCGAAAGGTTAGGTTCCGAAAGCAGCATTGAAGAGGTGAGCTTTAAGCAAGGATTTGAAGATGGGTAGGGAGGGGGCTTGGCGTAGGGATTCAGGAAGATTGTTCCAGGCATAGGGTGAGGCAAGGCAAAATGAGCGGAGCCTGGAGTTGGCAGTGGTGGAGAAGGAAACTGAGAGGAGGGATTTGTCATGTGAGCGGAGGTTACGGGCAGGAACATAGGGGGAGATGAGGGTAGAGAGGTAGGGAGGAGCAGCAGAGTGAGTGCATTTGTAAGTAAGAAGGAGAAGCTTGAATTGTATGCGGTATCTGATCAGAAGCCAGATACCGCATACAGGGCACAGACCATATAAGTCTGCCCAGCACTATCCCTGCCCCTCCAACCACCAGCCCCGCCTCCCACAACCGGCTCTGGCACAGACCGTATAAGTCTGCCCAGCACTATCCCCGCTTCCCAACCACCAGTCCCGCCTCCCACCACCGGCTCTGGCACAGACCGTATAAGTCTGCCCAGCACTATCCCCGCCTCCCAACCACCAGCCCCGCCTCCCACCACCGGCTCTGGCACAGACTGTATAAGTCTGCCCAGCACTATCCCCGCCTCCCAACCACCAGACCCGCCTTCCACCACCGGCTCTGGCACAGACCGTATAAGTCTGCTGAGCACTATCCCCGCCTCCCACCACTGGCTCTGCCACCCAATCTCGGCTAAGCTCCTGAGGATCCATTCCTTCTGAACAGGATTCCTTTATGTTTATCCCACACATGTTTGAATTCCGTTACCGTTTTCATTTCCACCACCTCCCGTGGGAGGGCATTCCAAGCATCCACTACTCTCTCCGTACCCAAGCAAAGTTATAAATAACATAGCAAAAATTATTTTTAGGACCCTCAGAGGTAAGCTTGATGAATTTTGAATCTCAAGCTTCAGATTCCTCAAAGAGAAATATACCTTATATCTTCATTAGGTCTCAGTTTTTTCAGTATTTTTATTTCTTCGAGGACAAGCAGGCTGAAATAATCCTCACAAGTGGGTCAGAATTCTGCGCTGGTCTGGGAACTGGCATTTAAAAAAGCAAAAATTTTGCTAGAGCCTTCCGAATGTGCCGCACGTCCGACTGCGCATGCGCCAAGTGCCTTCCCGCGCGGCCGCAGCAAGCTCTCTCAGAAGCAGGAGATGAGCAGCAGCAAAGGAAATCAAAATAGTCTCTTGTAGAAACAAACAGTCTCTGAACTGTCTGAGCCGAATGCTCCCAAGGCAAAAGACACACACAGGCACAGCACAGCAAACAGAAACCAGGAATAGCCCACGCAGATCCCTCCATGCTCCAAGCACAGCCACCTCATCCAGGGTTACTTCTTGTCCCAGCATACACAGTCCAAAACACAGCACAGGGTCTACTCACTGCAGCCAGCGACCAGGGACTCACTATTGACGACTGGGGACCCAGTTGAAGGGCAAGAAGCTCTCGGAACTCCAAGGCTTGGAAGCAGGCTTCACTGGAACAGAGCTCTTAGGACTCCAAGGCTTGGAAGCAGGCTTCACTGGAACAAAGCAAGAAGGAGAAAGCTGCAGCATTGCTTTAGGCCACTGCCTGACAAGGAAACAATAGGGATTATTGCCAGAACACTGAGTGCACACAGAAGCCAGCTTAAGAAGGACTCAGCACTGATGGCATCACCAGCTTGGCTTTCACCACATTACAGTGACCCCCACAGTTCACTGGCTAGAACTGCAGGTAAATCTAATGAGTCTAGATGGAACAGCGCACTGACGAGCAAGGCATGGACGTCAACGACCGTGACAATTCAGGTGCTGGAACTACTAGGGTTCGTAATAAATTACCCCAAGTCCCATCTCACTCCGGTTCAGAAATTGGAGCATTGCTCGACACAAGAATGGTTTGAGCCTATCTTGTCAAGGTGACGGGCAGACAACCTTCTGTCCCTAGTGTCCAAGGTTCGAGCGTCACAGCAAGTCACAGCTCCGCAGATGTTGAGACTCTTGGGGCACATGGCCTCCACATTTCATGTTACGCCCAAGGCAGGTCTGAACATGAGATCTGCTCAATGGACCCTAGCTTCTCAGTGACATCAGGCCATGGGGAATCTAGAAGATGTCATCCATGTGTCCACCGACTTTGCACATTCTCTTCAATGGTGGACGATTTGATCCAATTTGACCATGGGACGTCCATTCCAAATTCCTCAGCTGCAGAAAGTGCTAATGACGGATTCATCACTCCTGGGGTGGGGGCTCATGTAGATGGGCTTCACACTCAGGGAGCTTGGTCCCCCCAGGAAACAGATCTTCAGATCAACCTCCTGGAGCTCTGAGCGATCTGGAACGCTCTGAAGGCTTTCAGAGATCCGCTGTCAACCAAATTATCTTAATTCAAACAGACAATCAGGTTGTGATGTACTACACCAACAAGCAGGAGGGCTCTGGACCTCGCCCTCTGTGTCAGGAAGCCATTCAGATGTGGCTTTGGGCGCACCATGTTTCTCCAAGCCACTTATCTGGCAGGCGTAGACCAGGCCGACAGGCTGAGCAGAATTATGCAACCTCACGAGTGGTCACTGAATATGGACGTGGCCCGCGAGATCTTCCGAGTGTGGGGCATTCCCTTGGTGGATCTCTTTGCCACTCAACTAAATCACAAGGTCCCTCAGTTCTGTTTCAGGCTTCAGGCCCTCAGCAGACTAGTGTCAGATGCCTTTCTCCTACATTGGGGAACAGGCCTTTTGAATGCTGTAACCAGGTGCCTCTCTTGTGCAGCCAGGGATAAAACAATCTCCTCTATCCACAGGCTCCCGGTACAATGAAGAAACAGATATCCACCAGTAACTTCAAAACTCAAGGACTTTATTCCATTCAGGTTTCTAGTACACAGTTCCAACAGCAGCATTCACCTTCAATCCTAAGCACCTATAAGCCACCTGAAAGTGTGTGGCCAGTAGTCCCCTTTAAGCAGAAGGCTCTTAGCACATGTCAGGATTCAATATAGGCTACAGTCGGCTTCAGTCTAGGCTCTTTATCCAGGGCATCATAAACATTAGTTCAATTCCAAACAGCAGCAGTCCATTCAATTCATCATCATAGTTAAATCACCAAGCAGCAGTTATACTTCTATTCTCTTCCCCCTCATAAGGAGCTCCATATTTTAGGGACTTCTCACACCCAAGGGTTCCCCCTGCAACAGCTTCACTAGTAAGGTCAATACTTTAGGGACTTCTTCTTACCCAAGGATTTTCAGCCTGCAAATACTTCCAAGACTTCAGTACTTTAGGGACCTCCCTGCCCAAGGGTTTTCAGCCTGCAAATACTTCTCAGGCTTCAGTACTTTAGGGACCTCCCTGCCCAAGGGTTTTCAGCCTGCAACTGCTTCTCACCTTCCTTGCTGCTCTCCCTGAACTGAACTGCTGAGACTCCTTCCCACCTGCCTAATCAATCCCTGGCTTCTGCCTTCACAACCAATCATTCTCCACTCATTAGCTTCTCTACACACCCATACCAGCTGAGTTGAGCATGAGCCTAATGAGGAGCTCCTGCACACAAGGTTTCCTAGCTCTCTTTCCCCCTAGGGCAGCCCATCTACACATCCTGTCAGCTTATTCCCTTGTCTTCCCCTATCGCAGCTAGAAGTCCAGTCCGGGTTCCTCATCTCACCCCCTGGCTCCTTGTCTGCAATGCCTTCTGGGACTTGTAGTTCAGAATGAAACTGCCTTAACCCAACTATCCTGGATGTGACTTTATCACAATGCGTAGATCAGTAGTAGATATATATTTTATTGATGATGTAAGAAAATTGCCTGACACAGGCCATGTTTCGCCTAGAAGGGCTGCGTCGGGGGCTATAAAATAATAAAACACATAAAATAACAAATATGAACAATTATTGTCAAATAATATAAAATATATAAAAACATAAAAACAAATTGATCAAAACAGCTGATAGAACCATAATACAAAATTTAAAAAACAACTAAACATACCCCCCAATATGTTGTTTCAAGAATATGTATACATATACATAATACATGTACAAATACAAGCAAATAAGAGCAAATAAGTGAGTCTATACTAATAAGTAATACATAAAATAAAATAATATAATCAACCTTATATATTAATAACGAAGACATACTTAATAAAATTTCAACATATATTTGATAAAATAAGGTTAAATCAATGTGTGAACATATATAAAAATTGTATAATTACATATAAAATAATACAAATAGGACACATACTTATTGAATGGACTGTAATATAGGATGCTTATGAAAAAGTTGTTATGCATTCCAACATTAGATGCTACATGTTAAAAACAAAAAATGAAATAAAATAGTACAACATAACAAGTGTAAGATAAAAATAAAAAAAATTACCTTAAAACATTTTTTAACTTACTTGATCAATTTTACCAAAATTTTGAAAAAAAACAGCACGGGTCGTACTCCTGCAATTGAGGAACAACCTAAATTGCAAATCAACACAAAAAAACAGATCAGCACAAAACCTCAAAAAGGAAAACTCCACATCATAAAATACAAAGAATGTATATCGATAACTGGGAATAAAATTAGAATCCCACAGAAAATCATCTATTATTGACATCGGCATAAGGTTACTCTATTTACACCGACTGTGAAATACAACATGAAAACACCGCTGAGATTAATATAATACAACCTTCACAGTTTAATAGAAACATACCAAAATTCAATAGTTGAAATGACAAATTAACAATGAGCTCCCACCTATATAATTTACTCCCTTTGCAAACGGATTCTTAGAATGAGACGAAATGAACTTGAAAAACAGGCAAACAGTTAGCGAACATCCACTACTACAACGCATCAAAAAGTGCAAATCCTCTAGTTCAATTATTAAGCCCATGGTGAATGAGATGCCGCCATCAGATTAAAAACTTACCTTGCTTATCACACATGCCTGTGCCATACCATAACACTGTTGCTGGGAAAAACGGCTGAGCAAAGTAGCTCCATAATATATATGTCAGCCAGAGGTCAGAGTCGACTGAGAAAATGTGCCAAAACTAAATATAAAAAAAAATGCATCCAAGAATGTATTTAAAAATATAAACCTTGGCAATCAAGATTCATCTGTAGTGAAATCCATGCCAAAAATACAAAAAATTTCATGATATGATCTATAAGTTGGATTGCGTGTTAGTGATGTCATTACTTGCATAGTGGAAGGTGCCTGCCATCATCTACATCGGTGCTCCTGATGAGCCAAACGTACAACGGGGGACAGACTCTCATTTAATAATATAGTATGGTGCAAAAAAAACAATGTTTATACAAAAACAGATATAAAAAAACGCACCTTGCTGACTGCAAGTTGGAAGCATGCACAAATAATGAAAAATATACAGACTTTCTAGTTCTGTTAAAAATGCATGGACTGAAGAATGAAGTGGTGTAAAAACAGTAAAAATGCAGTAATAACAATACTCTATAATAAACGCCATAGCAAGTTAAATTTAATAAAAAGGTCAAATTAATAATTAAAATAAAAAATTAACAACAATAAAACACTGCAATAGCAGGTGAAATAATAAATCTAAATATGAATATGACTGTTTATAAATATAATAAATGATTGGGCAGTGTCCTATTTGTACTAAAACCATTCAAAGAAATACAGAGAGGTCTATTTTCCTATTTAAACCCTTAAGATATAAAGTTTCCAATTGAAAAATGAGGAGTTGTTCTTTACGCAAAAGTAGGATATCAACAGGTCCACCCCTCCAAGTTTGTTTATAAACAAATAAAATGCAGAAACGAAAATCTTCAAATTTATGCCCAAGGGCAATTGAGTGTTCCACTAGTGGCTTATCAAGCTTATTCCTTTTTAAAGCACTCTTATGTTCAAGTACCCTAATGTTGAATTTTCTCTTAGTTTTGCCTACATACACAGTCAGACTGTCAAAGTAATGCTTTGATGTTTCTCTTATATATACTATCTGCTAACACATTTGCTTATTTCCGATCTGACGAAGAAGGGCAACCTTCAAAAGCTAATCAAGAAATGTATTAAGTTATGTCCAATAAAAAAGGTATCATCTTATTTTCTTTTCCATGTTTTATTTTGTTTGATTTCTATTGATAACCTTTAAGAGTGGACTAACACGGCTACCACACCTCTCTGCCTACAAACACTAAATCACATGGACATAAGGCTGCATAAATAACATTTTTAGTTTTACAATTTGAATATTGTCTTAAATGTACTTTTTTTTTTTTTATCTGAGGACGTAATACAAAACACTTTGTTTTTCATATTCGCAATGCAAACTGAATAGGATCCACATGGGAAATGTCCTATGGGTAAGTTTTTTAATGTGTTGTTAGGTAATGCTGATGGTACGAACCGGGCCCTAAGATTCCTCTCTCGCTTATATGCCACAATCAATTCCTTATCATTAAATGGGGCTAAACCTTGCAATAAGTGCCAATGTTTCCTTAAAATTTTAACAATAAAGTTTGACATATGGGTAAAAGGCAGAGTGCAAACAATCTTATTATTAATTTTCTTTTGAACTGGTTGTAGCAGTGTGTTTCTAGAGAAACTGGTCGCTTTTTGGAAACCCTTGTTAATGCACTTAAAGAGGATAACCTTTAGCGTTTCATCATGTCAATAGATCTGAAATAGAAGCTGTGAGGGTCAGAACACAAATATCTTAAGTGCAAAAATTGGATGTATGTTAAATTGGCTTTCAGTGATGAGCTATGGCAGCTTGTATAATTTAAAAAATGTATTGATGTTGGTCGGTTTATGATAGATACAGTTGTAAAACTACTACCATTGATGCTTATATTAATATCTAAAAAAGGTATAGTCTTTGTATTATAATCCATTTGGAATTTGAGATTAGAATCCAAGGTATTCAACCAGGTAAAGAATCTCTCTAGGTCGCTTACCGTCCCCTTCCAAATTAAAAAAATATCAATGTATCTCTTCCAAAGATATATATTATTTAAAAACATATTGTCTGTAAGGTATTTTTCTTCAAAATCACCCATATATAAGTTGGCTATTGTGAAGAGGCAGGGAACTACAAGGTCCAGAATGCACTGCAGCAGCAAGAGAATCAGAGTCGGGGAGGACTCTAGGCAGGAGAGTGAGAAGCCAGCAGTTGATTGGGAAATTGAACCAGGTGTGAGAAGGTTGCAGGCAGCTTTATTAAGAGAGTGGTGGAAAGCTGTAGGTAGTAGATGGAAACACTGAGGAAGCTCTCTATGGAAAAGGTGACAGCTGGAGAAGGAAAGTAGATGCTTGTGTTTGACTGAGTTTGAGGAACTGTCTTAAGTTTGAGAAGGGTTTAAGTAGCAGGCTCTGAGCAAAGTGCCTTTTTGTTATGTTTGGCTTGAAGAAATGTTTATGTTAAAGAAGAAGAAATGTTGATGTTAAAGAAGAAGAAATGTTGATGTTAAAGAAGAAATAAGCCATGAGGAACATGTTAAATGGCCATTAATAAAACCAAGAAGCCTGGGTTTGATGAGCATTTTGTGAAGTGAGAAGAGGAGGCAGAAAGCTCCCCAGTGTTTGAGGCAGAATCCTGTGAGTTACCGAGAAGGTTAGAGCCCAGCAGTAACCGTGTGTGCGGAGGAAGCTAAGCAGGGTCAGCCCTGGCCGGAGGGTGGAAGGGTGACCAGCTCACACTATAGAGGGTGTGAATGTTGCACCCATAGCAGTGCCTTTCACTTGTTGATAATATTTACCACTGAATGCAAAGAAATTTTCTGTGAGTTCAATTATTGCTAATTCAACTACAAAATCAGTCGGGATACGACGATGAAAATCTCTTATTAGTAATAGTTTTCCTAATGATTTCAATACACTCTGATTGGGGTATGTTAATATAAAGACTTTCTATGTCTAAAGTAACTAGGAGCATATCACTACTGCATGTTACTGTATTAAGTGTATTTATCATATCAGCTGTATCACAAATATATGATGGAATTTTGCTCATGAATGGACGTAGGAATTTGTCTATAAAAATGGATAGTGGTTCCAACAGTGATCCACAAGCAGGCACAATAGGTCTTTCAGGTGGGGATAAGAGGGATTTATGTATTTTAAGAAGAATGTATATTGTTGGAAGTACAGGCTCTTCAACAAGTAGAAAGTCAGATTTTTTGTGTGTAATATATTGTGCTTCTCTACCTAGTGGTATCAACGATTTGATTTCCTTTATTATTAACAAAGTAGAGTCCTCCTTCAATTCTCAGTAAAAAGTCCTATCTTAGACAAGAATTATTTTTGAATTATAAAATCAAGGTATTTCCTGATGTATCCAGACAAACTCAAAAGAGGCTTCGTTTACATGTCCTCCAGTTAGGGGGATCCTTCTGGCTTAATTTCCCCTGTAAGTGTGTTATTAAATTACAGTCAGTTAAATATGTTTTTTTAAAAAATGATCATTTGGTGTCTTTTCTGGACTCTAAACAAAGCCCGGTCTTACCTCCTCTGTTATCGGCTCCTGCAATATCTACTCCGTAAAATGAATTATATAATCTGGGGGGTTCTTCCTACACTTCTTCTTATATCATTTAGATATGATTCCTTGAATTGTTCCTTGCCTCCATTAATTTGTGGACTTAATAAACAATTGTTACTTATGAGAATATGTTAACTATAATAATTTTCCTCTAAAGATTTGTGACATTGTTCTTTCTGTTCAAGAAATTTTCTTTCTTGTGTAATGTATTGAAATTAGTTGTCTGTTGATTTCTGTGATGTAGTCCTCTCTATTCATAACGACAACTGCTCCCCCTTTGTCCACTGGTTTAATATTAATATTATGGTCATTCTTTAATGTTTTAACTGCATTCTCTTCTTTAGTCATATTGTAAAAATCCTTTTTATTCTCTTGCTTTTCAAGTAACGTAATCTCATTAAGAACAACAGTTTCAAATGCTTGTATTAGATGATGCGTATTACCAGGTGGGAGCCACTTACTTTCCTTTTTGACTATTAATGGATCTGTCTTACTATCATTATTCTTTGTAAAAAAAAAAAATCTATAATTTTCTAATAAATTTTAAAAATCCAAAAGCGTCTCTAGTGACTCTCTCAGATTCGTGAGATGTACCAACAGATCATCCACAAACACTGCAACCTTAAATGCTTGGGAACCTATTTGAACCCCTTTGATCATTGGATTCCCCATAATATCCCTGATAAGAGGATCTAGAACTAAAACAAATAAAAGTGGTGACAAGGGGCACCCCTGCCTCATGCCCTTCCCAATAGGAAAACTTAATGATTCTAATCCATTAACCCAAATCGTTGCACTAGGGTTGGCATATAAAGCTTGTATTGCCCCAACAAATTGTCCGGAGAACCCATAGTAATCTAATGTAGCAAAGAGGAATTCCCAATTTACCCTATTGAAGGCTTTTTCCGCGTCGAAACTGACTAACAGCAATTGCAACTCTTTCTGAGAACTACTTTCCAGGGTAGCCAGAATCATTCTAAGGTTTTTACCCACAGACCTACCGCCTACAAAGCCAACCTGGCATTCATGTACCAGACGTGGCAGCAGTCGCGCCAATCTATTAGCCAGAATTTTTGCCAGAAACTTCGCATCATAGTTTAATAGGGAGATAGGACGGTACGATGTCTGTTCCAAGGGCTTTTTTTTTTTTTTTGACAGCCCGGACCAGCACAATCCTCAAGCAGAAGAGGTTTAACAGGTCTAGGCTGTCAAAAAAAAATAATAAAGCCCTGGTGGACCACCAAGACCCCCCCTCCGCACTGTGAAAACAGAACCCTGGTGGTCCAGTGGGACCCTTGCCAGGCCCAGCATGGCCTCCCTTAGAAAATAAGGAAGGACTGCAAAAGGAAGAACTGTGAAGATTGGCAGAATCTGGATCTTTGGTAAGTAATCCTCAAAATTCCCAGAAGAATCAGCTGCACTATGATTCATATTAAATAATTCGTTATGACCTCTAGAAAGAGCAGCAGTATCTTCCAAGAGAGGATTATAGGGTAATCTTGGGTAACCTCGGGGTCATCTTCGACTCCTCCCTCTCCTTCGCTTCACATATTCAGCAGATTGCTAAAATCTGTCGTTTCTTCCTCTATAACATCACCAAAATTCGCCCTTTCCTTTCTGAGTATGCAACCAGAACCCTCATCCACACTCTTATCACCTCCTGCTTAGACTACTGCAACTTCCTTATCACAGGTCTCCCACTGAGCCATCTCTCTCCTCTTCAATCTGTTCAAAATTCTGCTGCATGACTAATATTCCGCCAGTGTTGTTATACTCATATTAGCCCTCTCCTCAAGTCACTTCATTGGCTCCCTATCCGTTTCCGCATTCAGTTCAAACTCCTCTTACTGACTTACAAATGCATTCACTCTGCAGTTCCTCAGTACCTCTCCACTCTCATCTCTCCCTACACTCCTCCCCGGGAACTCCGCTTACTGGGCAAATCTCTCTTATCTGCACCCTTCTCCTCCACCGCTAACTCCAGACTCTGTTCCTTCTATCTTGCTGCACCGTATGCCTGGAATAAACTTCCTGAGCCGGTACGCCAAGCCTCATCTCTGGCCGTCTTCAAATCTAGGCTAAAAACCCACCTCTTCGATGCTGCTTTTAACGCCTAAACCTAAACCTTCAACTGTCCCCTACTGTTCAACCTATTCATCAGTCCCCTGGCGCTCCTCATTCAAACAATGGGTATAAGTTTTTACTCATATGCAGATGATTTTTTGCTTATCCATTATGTTAGACCATCGAACATAGATCTTACACCCATTCAAATATGCTTGGATAAAGTAGCAGACTGGTTGACAACACATCAGCTGGTACTGAACCCGGATAAGACTACTACATCTTGGATAGTAGGGCAAGGCACATATCCCTCTGTGGTACCTGTGCTATTTGGTCAGAATATTCCAACAGTTAAGTCTTTTAGATATCTCGGGGTCATTATTGATTCCGCATTGACCTTTGAGGAACAAGTATCCGATGTAGTGAAAAAATCTTTCTTTCATCTGAGACGGCTTCGGTCAGTCAGAAATTCAATAAGTAAGGACTCTCTCAAAACGCTCACATCGGCATATATTACTTCACGTTTAGACTACTGTAACATTGTATATGCTGGGATTACTCAAGCAAACTTAAAGCGATTACAAAGAATTCAAAATACAGCAGCACGTATGATCTGTAGGGCCCGGAGGGATGATCGAGCAACACCTTTATTGCATCATCTGCACTGGCTCCCGGTCGAAGCAAGAATAAAGTTTAAGGCTCTTGTCCTGACACACAAAGTCTTTCACACATTAAACCCTAGCTACTTGTCGAATTTAACAATCCCCTACACCGCTATGCGAACTCTCAGATCCCTAACAGATAATAGGTTAGTCATTCCCCCTCTTACTAAGGCTAGGTGGGAATCTACACGGAGATCGGCTTTTTTCTACCTGTCACCCTCCCTTTGGAATAGCCTTCCAAAGGAGATCAGATTAGAGAAATCTTATCTCCATTACCGAAAACTTCTGAAAACCTTTCTCTTTATAAGCTACGTAGAACAGAACTTAGCATAATGAGATAAGGTCAAAAAGACAAAGAAAAATGGGATAGCTTAACTGGATATTAGATTTTTAACTTGTATTGATTTATTATGTAGTTTATCTTGATTGCTGTGCTTTCCTGTCATGAATGGAATTCCTATGTCTGTTTATTTGTATATACCAATTTTTTATATATATGTAAACCGTTCTGTTTTGCAGATGCAATAAGATACGGTATATAAATTAACATAAATAAATAAATAAATAAAAAATCCCTGATATGTCCTGTCTGTCCTAACCCTTACTTGTCCTGTCTGTCTGTCATAATTAGATTGTAAGCTCTATTGAGCAGGGACTGTCTCTCCATGTTCAAGTGTGAAGCGCTGCGTACATCCGGTAGTGCTATAGAAATGATAAGTAGTAGTAGTAGTTGTTTGTTATTAATAGCAGGGGGAAAACTAGTGGAATACAGGATTATTGAAGATCTTCAACTTTAGTATAGAAAAACAGCAGTAGACAAAGATAATTTAGTATCAAGCGATTTGTGGTAAAAGCCTGAAAGTTCATGCACAATGCTAAAAGGTTCTTTGGAAGGACAAGCACTTGCAGCAATCTTTTGGGAAAATAGGACTTTTTTTTTTTTGTAGTTTTCAGGTTTTGGTAGAGCCTAAGCTTTTCTTTGTGTATATATAAATGAGAAGGTGATTTATTTTTTGTCATCGGCATTCAGCTCATCGGGTCTGCTTCCTAAGCATACCCAAATCATGGTGATACCATGGGTTCCTATGGCAATCTGAAAAGACATATGTCCTAAGTGTAGCCAATTTCATTTAAGGCTCAGAAGAGGGTGGTATTCCAGAAGGTTGTCTGTGAAACTGGGCACAAGGAAAATGTTTCAGAGAAATTTCATTTTGAGATGAAAATATCTACCTTAACATCTTTGAGGTTCCTTTTGCCAACAGACTATGGCACTACATTTTTAGGATCAGTAGACAAAGAAGAAAAAAAATTTAGATCAAAAGATAAGATTCAAGGAATGATTTCCACTATAAGTAGGGCCCAAGACATGTTACAAGAGCTCCAAACCTTCCATATAAAAGAATTGCATACCACCACCTCCTCAATCTTGGCAAGCGGGAGAACTCTGGAGAAGGGAGCAGCATTAAACATATAAGTACATGCCCCTTCCTTCAGTCAAGATTCTGTCAATCAGAGAAAAGCAACATCTTCCTCTTTTATTAAGTCATGCACTAGCATACATTTCCCCTTCAGTGAAAGAACATTTACTAGGCCATGTCTAAACTTGTTGGCTTGAGGAGCATGGGATGAAACCATATGGTCCAGAAGAAACAGGAATGGTTTGATCAACTCATGGATAATGAATAAGCATTCTGACCTGAGGCCCAAGGTGGTACCGGAGCCTACCCCCCTAATTCCAGCATCTCCTCTTACCTATCACTCCCGTGTCAAGCATCTTCCCTTCCCTACTCCTGTGTCCAAAATCTCTCCTTCCTTCCCTATCACTTCAGGGTCCATCATCTTCTCTTTCCTACTCTGTGTACCTAGCAGCTCCCCTTCCCTCCTTACTCCTTTCTCCCTACTTGGCCAGCATGTCCTCTTCCCCTGCTTACCCCCTACCAGGTGGCCAGCATCTCCCCTTTAATACCCCCAAGTTGTCCAGTATCTTATCTCTTCTTCCCTTGTCCAGCATCTTCCCCCTGTGTAATAAAAAGGATTTTAGAGATTGCTTTTCAACTCTATCTGCCTTGACTAACAAGTGCACTTGGGGTCTGTATTGTTGATTAGAAGTAATTCTGTTTAAAAATGATTGTTTAACTTTGATTGTGTGAAAATAAGTTGGAATGCAGAAGATAAGACACAGCTCTAATTAATTTGGTATGTGAAGAGGAGGATGGCGCTTGTTTTCGAAGTTCAGACTGGGCACCTGGACTTGGAAACATGTGACCACATTCCCACAGTATGGCTTGTTTACCTATTCTCAAGCATTCTGTAATTTTCCTTGGCTCTGAAAATAAGCTTTAGCTTAATAAAAAGGGGGCCTTGTTGCAGCAGAGCTTTGAGGCTCATCTGTGGGTGGACGCATCGTGCAGAAAAGACTTGTTCCTGGTCATAAGTAGACTTTGTGCTTTCGCTGCAATGGGCCTCCCGGCTGATGAGATAAGGGCCTGAAATTCCTGACCAGAGATATGTCTTATAGCTTTCTTTTAGTTAGATGATGTAATCATTGTATATACAAATGTAATAAATAAATATCTTAATCATTGTAGATTTTAGAACCTCAAATAAAGGTCTCATTTTCCTAATACAAATCCAAAAGAATCCACAGTAATTATTGAGTAGTCTTTGTCAGTGAGACAGGCTGTAAATCCATAGCAGTACACCCTGTCAGGCCTACTGCCACTGGCACCCATTACCACTGCTGGGACACATGCCTGGAAGAAGCACAGGTAAAAAGGCATGATGCAGGACCTTGAACATAGACCCACACTTTAAGTGCTGCTTTATCCTGCTCCACCCCCCACTACGGCCACAACCACCAATGCAGGCTTCCTATGACATGGTCAGCCCTGGATGTTGAGAGTATACCACTCATAGTACATACACTATGCTTGGGATGTTTGTGAGAGGCTGTGTATCGGAGTGTAAGGCACATGTCAAGCTATATTGCACGTAACACAAACGTATGTTCCACAAATTGATATTCTGTGAATCAGTGGATAGTTTTTCATATTGGTCAGCACTGAGATGCAGCAGAATGTTCTTCTCTAAAGTTTCTTAGGGCTGCCCCCTCCTAGTAAACCTCTTCTAGAAACCTGGAATTGGGAGGGGGTAATATTGAGCCCATAGTGGTCTACAGTTGTATAAAAATGCCAGTTTGCTGCAGATTGAAAAATCTGGATATTCAGCTTCAGAATCCAGATTGTGTGGCTGCTGCCAAATATCTAAAGTTTATGGTTAATGCTGCAGCTATTTGGATAGTGGTGATATTCTGCTGCTGTCCAGATAGCCAATCTATATACACTTAGAACAGTTATTTTTCTGTCCTAAGTTATGCAGATACTTGGATAGTGACATCGAAAATCACTGCTATCCCGATAGGTGCTGATTCCTCCCCAGCTCTGCCCATGAACCAGCCTAGCATTATATGTGCCACAGGATGGTGCTGCTGAATATTGTGTCCTGCTAACCAGATAAACTCTTTGATAGCTTTTGATACTACCAATGCTGACTAGCATGCCAACTCTTGCATTTGCTATGTCCCAGCTTCAAATTGTCTTTGAAGACTACTACATTGCTCTTGGGCAATTATCACTCTATCCGTGATTTATTTTCTTATCCTCCCTGACAGAGACCAAAGTATGTCTGCTTGATAGGTTGGCATGATGTGCATTTTGCATAGAGGTGGCTGTAAATGGCACTATACCCCTCGTGTCTTCAAGTATGACTGACTTGTATTTCTACTCCATGCCCTGTTACATCTATTTTGGCCTTCTGTGTATGGGTCCTCTGTGGAGGCAACCGGGGGGTCACATCAGGGGGTATGTGATGTCTGAGTCTGCACCTGCCTCAGTCAGCCTGAATGATGTCCAGGCCTTGGGGTCATTTGCCAAGGTGCATGCTCAATTCTCAGCTTTGAGGGAGCTTCTGCCCCTGACATCGAGTGCTGTAGTGAATGAGGTGGTACTGATACCAATGCCTTTTGATACAATGGGGCCGGGGACTACTCCACAGGTGAAGTCAGAGTGGCTGTGTGTTATGGCACAATTCATCAAACGGGACTAATATTAATGCTTCTTGGCCTTCGCCCAGTACCTGACAGTTGGGTTCCTCGGTGCCAATGAGGATGACGTCAAATCTACACTTGTTTGCGGTGTCAGGTCCAATGCAGATTGGTCCTGGAGCCTGCTACTAGTACCTAATGCCGAGGGAGATGGAGACCTCCTCTATGCCAGTGTACTCCCAGTATCGGATGCAAACCTGACAGCCGTTAGGGTCGGTGCTTCCTATGCCGATGCTAGACCGGACTTCAAGGAACCAAAAAGTGCTTTCCGTGTTCTTTTTTTGCATTTGTAAACAAAGAACACAGTGGGGTCATGGTCAGGCCCCAGATACCCCACACACTGAGTGTGTCAGTGCTGGAAATCCCCACTCACTGGGTGCATTGCTTGAAGCCACTTGAGGGTCTTCTAGGACACAGCAAAAAGAGCAGTTGCTAAATCAAAAGACTTAATGATGAGGCCAAAAAGGGGGCTTACCTCTAATTGAGCTTTGTGCTGTGGCCTAAGAAGGCTTCGGGAGCCACAAAAACAATGAAAACCTAGAAGTCCTGAAATGGGCTAAAAAGAATAAAAGAAGGAACAGAACAAAAAACTATGAGGAAAAATGAAGAAATGTATCAAAGTATGTGCACGGGAAGGTACAAAATTTGCAAAAAAAAAAAAAAAAAGAGATTGAAGTGCACATCTACTAGATGTGACATCCCTGTTCCATGGAAAAAAAACTTGACTGAAGATCCTGTGCTTGCACATACATTGGGGGAGGGCTGCTATCAAAAGCCTCAAAGATGCAATGCGCCGGGCAGCGTCCGTATCAGGCACTGTCAGGATGAAGTCACCCAAGTGCGTAGTGTATCTCACCTTCATTTCTTAAAATTTATAGATTTTTGACAGGTGACATGCCCACTTCTAGGTTTTCAGCCAAAACAAACCTCTCTCTCTGCTTTATACAGGGATTGTTTTGACCCTAACAAAAACAGACAAGTTTTTTAAAAAGTTGAAAGGCAGAATAAATGCTTTTTATACAAGGATTTGCTCAGTAGCCGTAAGGAGGTGTTAAAATTTTACAGGCAGAAGCCCATGAGCTGTGCCTAGGTCTGCATCCTCCATTGCTACCCCCTCCCTTTTTCCCTAGCCATCAGCAAATGTACAGGGAATTTAGGCTCTGCCTCTATCTCTTGTTTAGCAAAACCATCAGCCCAACTGGCTGCAGTCAGGCCATTGTACATAGAGAGATGCAGTGCATTTTTCTAGCGAAAAAGGTGCTGGTACTCAAATTCCAGGCCACCCTTCAGAGGAGGGGTGATCATTGAGGGACTCAACCCACAATAGCCAGCCCCCTTGCAACCAGTCACAGAACCTATAATAAGGCAAAATTGGTGTGTAGAGCCTGAGCTCTTTCATTAAAACTTGGGGACCATGGGTCAATTTTAGCAGATGATAGAAAAGGTGCCAGTACTCAGTACCCCCTCAAAAAAAAAGCCCTGGAGAGATGCAACATGCACATGCAGCTAATCCTCCTCCTCCTCCATTCTCCCTTATATGGCTTCCCACCCACCCTATAGTACTAGTGTTGAAACGTGCGCTGCCCTATGAAGTTATGTACAAAACAATCCTGAGCAGAATTTACTATGATCCTAGAGGCGATTGGGAATTTACATTCTAGATTGTAAGCTCCTTTGAGCAGGGACTGGCCTTCTTTGTTAGATTGTACAGCACTGCGTAACCCTGGTAGCGCTTTAGAAATGTTAAATAGTAGTAGTAAATAGTAGCTACAGCTACTGATGACACGCGCTTGCACCATCCCTCCAATAGAGGTAAAAGTTTCTTTGTTAAAAAAGTTGTTATAACACACTGATCTTATGTTCAGTGTGAAACCCAATCAAATTGTATGGTATTACACCTGTTGGCAACCTATGTATGAAGAATTGACAAACTGCTACCTGTTTATACATTTTATGGATTCACTGCCGGTGACGTTAACGATGACATGTTGTCTCCCCCCCCCCCCCCCCCCCCCTAATAAAGTAAAGCTGCTCATCATTGTAAAAATCAGGAGATTGAAAATGCCTTTACCAAATAAACACATCACAAAATTTAAGTATTATATATATATATTGTCTAAAACATTTTTTTTAAGGCAGAACAAGCCGCACCATCACCTTAAATACATAAATATATGGTGTTGTTTAAGAATCCAAGAGATAAACAGCGGATAGCTGTTCTTGCCAGACCAATGTATCTGGGTAAGACGCGTTTCTTTCTCGAGGCCTTTGAAGACGCTACCAGAAAACCATATGGCTATGTTGCATTGACGCCTGAGGCTTACAGATTGAAGATAGACATCTCCCCCCCCCCCCCCCCCCCCCCCCACACACACACACACTTTGATGATTGTGTATGGTGAGAAAACAGCAGGTGACTATAAAAAGAAGTGATGAGCCACCACTTTTTCCACAGGCTGTAATTGCACTCTCACATGCAGCAACATGTCTAGCCACCTGAAGAAGAACCTGGAGGTTTTAAAACTTATAGTTCAGGCTTTTCCCTGTCAGAGAAAGGCCATCCTCACTATCACTACAGATGACTTAATAGCAGCTAAACACTCTGAAAGGTAAAATACCATTATCATAGCACCATCACATCTTGAAAAGACAAAGGTGTGCAATAAAGAGTCTCGGGGACAAAGGGATCCTCTTAAAACAAAGAAGAAGCTGGTGATGCAGTCTGGGGGTTTTATTGGACCCTTGCTAAGCTTCGCCTTACTGCTGATCACAAGCATTATCGGTAATGCAGTATGCTGAAAATATGGCAGCTTGATTGTTTAAGAGGTCCTCCGGCACCCCATGAAAATATTAGAATGGATGCCATTCAAAGGCTTGATGAAGAAATGAGTAGTATTCCTCAAAGTTCCAGACTAACCGACTATGAAAAGGTCAAACGTTATTCAGCTGTGTTACAGTGCTACCTGTTGTTTGTCAGACAGGGTGAAAGGGAAAGAGAAAAATTAAGCCTGTTTCTCACCGAACAAAGTCCTAAACAGATGGAGGCATCACTAGATCATGATGGACCTCCTGATTCTGTTCTTCGTAAGTGTTAAAAGCAATTGGTGAGTGTTATAGGAAAAACGATTCTGAGGCATACGGGTCCTCTTTCAACAAATGATAAATCTGTACGGTGTTCATTCTCGTTGTCAAACACCCCATAAACAATCAAGTTTACAGTATGGGGCAAAGCATTTGCAAAATGAATTTGATCAAGGAGTAGCGATCTGCACATTCCTGGTCAGGTGACAGATCAAAAACCAGCAAAGTATAACCTCTGTAAAACTCCGTACAGTCGATCATCAAAGTGCTATCTCCATATATTTACCAGTCGCTTGTACCAGCTACATGTATTCTTTCACGCAATGACTGTTCAAAGTCCGGTTGAAGAGGCTTTCCCGGCACTTGTTTGCCATCCATGTACAGAGTGACAAAGTTTATTTTGTAATGTTGAAAATTAAAAGGATTTTTACCATAGGACCTGCTGTAAGTGTCATAGTCAAGTGTGGAGGAGTGGCCTAGTGGTTAGGGTGGTGGACTTTGGTCCTGGGGAACTGAGGAACTGCGTTCGATTCCCACTTCAGGCACAGGCAGCTCCTTGTGACTCTGGGCAAGTCACTTAACCCTCCATTGCCCCATGTAAGCAGCATTGAGCCTGCCATGAGTGGGAAAGCGCGGGGTACAAATGTAACAAAAATAAATAAAATAAAAAATAGTCCACAAACCCCAGGAGGATGAGTTTAGGCAACTGCCCCAGAAAGAGGTTTTCCTGGTTAGTAACACGTGCTTCAGTGGGTATGCTAAACACTTTCAGTCCCACATGATCAATGGCATACTTGATGGACTTCATCAGCGCTTCAGCGTGACCCATTCGTACTCCTGGTGACACTTTTGCTCTCTCTCCGAACAACAATGCGGACAGAATCTGTACTTTGTAGTTTTTGTCGGCATCACTGCTCATTAAACAGAAGGCATCTTTACTTCTTGTCAGTTTTATCTTAACATCTACTGTGTTGATCAGAAGTTTTTCTTGGAAAAACAGATCACTGTGTATTCCAGTAATTCTGCATTCTGGCTACTGCTTTTAAAGTGAGCCCTTTGGTTGAAACCGACGTTGTGACCGCCAGGGTCTGTCAAGTCCTCACTCCTTGCTGAGTCTAAAACAGACCACTCAAAAAACTGCATTTTGAAGGGTCCTTCATCATAATTTAGAAGCAATTCTATGAGGGATCTATAAGGGTACCAGTTGTTGCTCTGACTGATGAGCCTGTCTCCAATTGTGACATCCAGCTGGCTGAAGAGGGAGGCTATTGGATAATTTACTAGCACCATTTTGGCTGCCCCTGCGTTATCAGTTCCATCTTCTTTCATGATCTTGCAGGTCAGATACAACAGCGTGTTGTTGAAATTCTAATAATCTTCACCATGACCAGCCATGTAAAAGTCCAGTGGTGCAGTTTGCAATAAGGCCTATAAAGGCGGCATTTCCATATAAATGCTTTTTTCGATACTGATTTGTGTGAGTGACAATTGAAAGAGGTCTAATTCTGATTTAACGCATTCTACCACGCCATTGTGCACAAAAGTCATTATTTTTCTGAAAACATATCTTCTGACTCTGTAGCATCGACTCTCTTCTTAGCTATGCGCTTAGGCTTCTAAGACACTATACAGTTTGGCTTCTTTCTTTTAAGGGGCTTGAGCGGTCCTTCTAAAAGCGTCTTCCCTCCTCTCTTTTTTTCGCACGACCATTAGTCCTGATCCGGTGTGCTTGGCGTTGTTGTTCATGTTATTCAAAACTACAGTGGCTGCTTTTCACATTCGGTTTAACAATCTCAGTGCCCCTTCTAGTAATGGTAGTGCTTTTCTAAAGAGACTATGAAACATACCACTGATCCCCACTCCATACATAATGGTTGATCCATTAAAGCCCAGGAGCCTGTGACCGGCCTGGACTACATAGTAATCCGTACGCTGCCGGGTTGCTACCATGTTAAAATGCATTTGCTTTTCGAGGTCGCAAGTAAAGCTTAAGGATCACCTTCCAGTAGCAAATTGAGACATTCCTGTTCTGATCCGTCTTTATTTCAAAGGCAGTAGTATCTTTGTGGTTCACAGGGACATAATGGGGTTTATTATATGTGAGGGTGACAAACTCGTTACTTTTCCCTTTAACTGGTACGCAACACAACAACGGTACAAAATTTTCTGCTACTAACTGATGCTCCACAATGTACAAAGTGTTAAAACCAGCTGTGATATCAGCGGGCAAACTCGCACTACTAGTAAAACCGTTAGGTTCTAACCCTAAAATGATTACTGGTGCACCCATATTTCTCATTACAGTTCTACGCCTGATGGGGTCATAAGAGATTAACTGGGGTTGCTTATCTTAGCGAACGGCGATGTCATCATTCATACTCTCCATTAAACTTTTCTCGCTCAACAAGTAACCTCTCTGTACTACAAATGTTTCATCCAGTAAGCCATACACCATCAAGACTTAAAATTTGCCTTTTGTAACATTGTCCCACTTGTGTGGTTATGGTATTTCTACCAAACCTACTTCCCAAGGGCCTTGTAGATCTAGAGGTCTTGCTAAATGTACTGTAGAATTAGAACTGGTGTTTTGCAGGAATATTTCCATAGAGGTGGACCCTTCATCATCCATGTTGGTTCTTGTGTGCAGCCCTTAGATGTCATGTACCTCACTGGCCTGCACACAACTGTTAAATTTCTCAGGCCACCCTCTCCATTGCACTAGACATTTTTTGTTCTGACCCCTTCTTTTTACTTCTAAAACTTTTTCAATGCGGTAGACCCTGTCAGTGTCAGTGTTGATTTTTAATAGTTTTTTGGGATAATCCTGTATTTTGTAAACAGACTTCTGCCCCCTGTTTAACACATCCGTGATTATATATATTTCATTCATCCACGTCTATTCGTATTCCTTTTGAAAAACGCCTTTTGTTTTTGACAGTCTTACGTGATCTCCTTTTGCAAATTGTTTCACAGCCATTTCTAGTTTTGCATTCCTTCTATATAGATCATTTTTCTAGACCTTAAGAGAATTTAGAGACGTCACGTTGCTAGGTCTTCCCCTTATAGTTCTGTGGAAACTCCGATTATAGCTACATAGTATGGCCTACAATACATCTACATAGTGAAAAGCATAGGAGCCACCTTTTCAAAATTATTGGGGGTGCTAAGTCCAGTGGAAATAACCTCTCCCTGGACACATACAAGGAATTTTCTCAATATTGAGGGTGCTCAAGCACCCACAGAATCAGTTCCTATGGTGAAAAGTGTTGCGTGACATGAAGAATTGCCAGATTTTAGTGTATGGTTGAACCTCTCTACTATGGCCATTTTTACATTGTTGGTCACAGATTCCTTTTCTTTTCAGTAACGTCTGTACAGGTTCATTTAAAAACTCTTTACCCTTATCCATTTGTATTTCTTGGGGTGTATGACCTAAACTAAATACCTTTTTAAAGGCTTTAGCCACCTCACAGCCATTTTTTTGTTTTTAGACACACAGCCCAAGCATATTTTGATAAAATGTCGATGATCATCAGTATATATTTATAGCCATGGTTAAAAGAAGACAGAGGTGACAGGTCCACCTCTTAAACTATGGTTTTGTTTCTTTGAAAATGAATACGAGCAGGTTTAAGGTATAAGTGTCTTGCTCCCTGAGCCATCCTTCAACCTGTATTCTGTTGAGAGCTTTATTATGTCTTCTAGAGGCCCTGAGCAGAGGCGTAATGCCTCCTAAACTCCCAACTGCCTCTGGATCATAGTAAATTCTGCTTAGGATTTTTTTGTACATGACTTCGTAGGGCGGTGCGCGTTTTAACACTCTCACAATAGGGTGGTTGGGTAGCTATATAAAGGGGTGGGTGGGGGGCATAGGATTATCTGCATGTGCACATTACATATCTCTATGTACATAAGTACATAAGTAGTGCCATACTGGGAAAGACCAAAGGTCCATCTAGCCCAGCATCCTGTCACCGACAGTGGCCAATCCAGGTCAAGGGCACCTGGCACGCTCCCCAAACGTAAAAACATTCCAGACAAGTTATACCTAAAAATGCGGAATTTTTCCAAGTCCATTTAATAGCGGTCTATGGACTTGTCCTTTAGGAATCTATCTAACCCCTTTTTAAACTCCGTCAAGCTAACCGCCCGTACCATGTTCTCCGGCAACGAATTCCAGAGTCTAATTACACGTTGGGTGAAGAAAAATTTTCTCCGATTCGTTTTAAATTTACCACACTGTAGCTTCAACTCATGCCCTCTAGTCCTAGTATTTTTGGATAGCGTGAACAGTCGCTTCACATCCACCCGATCCATTCCACTCATTATTTTATACACTTCTATCATATCTCCCCTCAGCCGTCTCTTCTCCAAGCTGAAAAGCCCTAGCCTTCTCAGCCTCTCTTCATAGGAAAGTCGTCCCATCCCCACTATCATTTTCGTCGCCCTTCGCTGTACCTTTTCCAAGTCTACTATATCTTTTTTGAGATACGGAGACCAGTACTGAACACAATACTCCAGGTGCGGTCGCACCATGGAGCGATACAACGGCATTATAACATCCGCACACCTGGACTCCATACCCTTCCTAATAACACCCAACATTCTATTCGCTTTCCTAGCCGCAGCAGCACACTGAGCAGAAGGTTTCAGCGTATCATCGACGACGACACCCAGATCCCTTTCTTGATCCGTAACTCCTAACGTGGAACCTTGCAAGACGTAGCTATAATTCGGGTTCCTCTTACCCACATGCATCACTTTGCACTTGTCAACATTGAACTTCATCTGCCACTTGCACGCCCATTCTCCCAGTCTCGCAAGGTCCTCCTGTAATCGTTCACATTCCTCCTGCGACTTGACGACCCTGAATAATTTTGTGTCATCGGCGAATTTAATTACCTTGCTAGTTACTCCCATCTCTAGGTCATTTATAAATACATTAAAAAGCAACGGACCCAGCACAGACCCCTGCGGGACCCCACTAACTACCCTCCTCCACTGAGAATACTGGCCACGCAATCCTACTCTCTGCTTCCTATCTTTCAACCAGTTCTTAATCCATAATAATACCCTACCTCCGATTCCATGACTCTGCAATTTCTTCAGGAGTCTTTCGTGCGGCACTTTGTCAAACGCCTTCTGAAAATCCAGATATACAATATCAACCGGCTCCCCGTTGTCCACATGTTTGCTTACCCCCTCAAAAAAATGCATTAGATTGGTGAGGCAAGACTTCCCTTCACTAAATCCGTGCTGACTTTGTCTCATCAGTCCATGTTTTTGTATATGCTCTGCAATTTTATTCTTAATAATAGCCTCCACCATCTTGCCCGGCACCGACGTCAGACTCACCGGTCTATAATTTCCCGGATCTCCTCTGGAACCCTTCTTAAAAATCGGAGTAACATTGGCTACCCTCCAGTCTTCCGGTATTACACTCGATTTTAGGGACAGATTGCATATTTCTAACAGTAGCTCCGCAAGTTCATTTTTTAGTTCTATTAATACTCTGGGATGAATACCATCAGGTCCCGGTGATTTACTACTCTTCAGCTTGCTGAACTGACCCATTACATCCTCCAAGGTTACAGAGAATTTGTTTAGTTTCTCCAACTCCCCCGCTTCAAATATTCTTTCCGGCACCGGTGTCCCCCCCAAATCCTCCTCGGTGAAGACCGAAGCAAAGAATTCATTTAATTTCTCCGCTACGGCTTTGTCCTCCTTGATCGCCCCTTTAACACCATTTTCGTCCAGCGGCCCAACCGACTCTTTGGCCGGTTTCCTGCTTTTAATGTATCTAAAAAAATTTTTACTATGTATTTTTGCTTCCAACGCTAATTTCTTCTCAAAGTCCTTTTTTGCCCTCCTTATCTCCGCTTTGCATTTGGCTTGGCATTCCTTATGATCTATCCTGTTACTTTCAGTTGGTTCTCTTCTCCACTTTCTGAAGGATTGTTTTTTGGCTCTAATGATTTCCTTTATCTTACTGTTTAGCCACGCCGGCTGACGTTTAGTCTTTTTTCCCTTTTTTCTAATACGTGGAATATATTTGTCCTGAACCTCCAGGATGGTGTTTTTAAACAGCATCCACGCCTGATGCAAGTTTTTTACTCTGCGAGCTGCTCCTTTCAGTCTTTTTTTCACCATTTTTCTCATTTTGTCGTAGTCACCTTTTCTAAAGTTAAACGCTAGCGTACTTGATTTCCTAGTTTCACTTCCTTCAATGCCAATATCAAAACCGATCATATTATGATCACTGTTATCAAGCGGCCCTCGTATCGTTACCCCCTGCACTAGATCATGAGCACCACTAAGGACTAAGTCTAGTATTTTTCCTTCTCTTGTCGGCTCCTGAACTAGCTGTTCCATGAAGCTGTCCTTGATTTCATCAAGAAATCTTATGTCCCTTGCGTGTACAGATGTTACATTAACCCAGTCTATATGCGGGTAATTGAAATCCCCCATTATTATTGTGTTGCCCAGTTTGTTTGCGTCCCTGATTTCCTTTAACATTTCCGCATCCGTCTGTTCGTCCTGGCCAGGCGGACGGTAGTACACTCCTATCACTATCCTTTTCCCCTTTGCACATGGAATTTCAATCCACAGTGATTCCAAGGAGTGTTTTGTTTCCTGCAGAATTTTCAATCTATTTGATTCAAGGCTCTCGTTAATATACAATGCTACCCCTCCACCAATCCGATTCACCCTATCACTACGATATAATTTGTACCCCGGTATGACAGTGTCCCACTGGTTATCCTCCTTCCACCAGGTCTCAGAGATGCCTATTATATCTAATTTTTCATTTAGTGCAATATATTCTAACTCCCCCATCTTATTTCTTAGGCTCCTGGCATTCGCATATAGACATTTCAAACTATGTTTGTTGTTCCTAAGTACATCATGCTTAGTACTTGACAGTATTAATTGGCAATCTTTTGTCTGATTTTTATTGTTATTTAAAGATACCCGATCTACTACAATCTCTTTTGCAACCTCACTATCAGGATACTCTATCTTCCCTGTTATGGTGATATCTTTGAAAGATACCTTATCCCGAACCATGCTCTTTTGAGCGACTGTCGGCCTGACTACAGCCGGTTGGGCTGATAGTTTTGCTAAACGAGAGGTAGAAGCAGAACCTAGATTCCCTGTAAATTTTCTGATGGCTAGAGAAAAATGAAGGGGGGGGGGGGGTCGAGATGGAGGATGCAGAGTAGGCACAGCTCACAGGTTTCTGCCTATAACATTTTAACATGTTGTCTTACAGCTACTGAGCAAATCACTATATAAAAATCATGTGTTCTGCCATTCAACTTTTTTTTTTAAACTTGCCTGTTCTATTAGGGCCAAAACAATCCCTGAATAAAGCAGAAAGAAAGAGAAAGGTTTGTTTTGTACGTTTCTTAGGTGAACACTAAAATCAAACTCAAGCATTTGGATTCATATCTTTTCGAAAGAAAAAGAAAACAAATGCGTATTTTCTTTCTGTGGTGGATGGGTTAGGGAGAAGGAAGGGCTGTAGTGGATGGCTGGATATCTATAATACAAAACAATCCCTGTATAAAGCAATTATTCTGCCACCTTTTTCTTTTAATAGTAATGTACTCAACATCTTTTATAACTTCTCTATTTCCAAAGTGAACACTGCTAAAAGAAAATAAAGGCATTGAAAAGAAAACGTTTATCTGTAACTTTTTTCTCTAGCTCTAAAAGAGCAGGGAGAGAGCTGTTGTGATCTCTCTTGAAAAATCAGGACTTACATGTTCCTTACGGTTACTGCTTAAGTCCACACTGCTTGGAAGGGGGCAGATCTGGGGTTCCATGTAAGTTTGTTGCTAGCTAGGAGGAAGCTACAGACCCTGTTGATCTCACACAGACAGAGAACATTGTGCTTGCTGGAAAAAGCAAACAGCTCTTGGGGAAAAAAAGCAGGACCGTGAGAGTGCTTGGAACAGCCCCGTAGGGTATTTCCAGACTGAATGATTTTTTTTTACAGCACAGCCAAGCAGGGAGGTGCTGTGCAGTAGGCTAGTCCTTCATGTCGTTCTTAAAAGCAGACAACCGTAACACAATCCAGCTTTTAAAAGGTGCCCTCTTTTTGAAAGAAAAAAGAAAAGCAAATGCCTATTTTTCCTTTCCTGTGAGAAAAAAAAGGTTAAGCTGTGTATGTGCAAATAAATTCTTCTAAGGCTGTAAGGGGTGGTGTCAGGGTATTTTGATGTCATTTCCCATCACATGACCCCATCCAAGATGGTGGCTTGTACTGGAAACAGGAAGTGATGTGATATATACAGTCAAGGAAGTTTAAACCTCCTTGTGTACTGTAGTGGCTACCATCTTGGAAAAAGGGCATGGCTATGATTCCATTTCCTATGACAACACCAAATGGGCAGGGTATGGGACAGGGCTATGCAAAAAGGGGGTGGAGTTTGTGGTGGGACTGTGCAAATAAGGCAGGGCAAGGGGCATTGCTATGTAAAAGGGGCAGTACTTGGGCAGTTTCAAGATATCTTATCCAGTGATGTCATCCAAGGGGGCGGGGAGTGTGCCCCGCTTGTGCCTTGATGCCATCAGTGGGGAATGGATGTGCCTTGGGCATGTCCTTGCTTCTGATTGGCTGAAAACCCAGAATTGGGTGTGCCACTTGTCAATCCTGCTGTCCTCTAAGAAAGTTTTACAGCAGCTGTCTGGCAAACCTGAATAACCACCAGCATTCTCCTCCTCCATGTCAAAATACATAAACTTGTGGGAAGTCAAGTTCAATATTGTAAAGTTTATTAATTTGTAGGAAAAAACAATCCTTCTAATTTTCAGCCCTGCCAAAATTAACACAGAAAAGTAACCTGCACCTTTGTCATGTGAAACATTATTTTTATTCATGTGAAGAAAATATTAGAAAATACAATAAAAAATGCTTTGAAAACTACATCTTTTGTGAATAAGGAGGTCAATAACTCACTGGTACAGTGGTTTTTGCACACTGGAGAAATGATAACAGGCATTTCTGGAATGCAGTTTCCAGAAATCAGTGACAGAGAAATGAATAACTAATATATTAGTGTTTATAAGCCAAGACATATCTTACATGAAACTCGTTAGATGACATCAGAAGAATATTTTATAATTGGAAACTTTTTGTAACTAGCTACAAAGAAGTCTGTGAGTTGCAGTATGCACTGTTTATATATGGTTCTGCTTTACATCTGCATCTTTTATCTCTCAGTCTCCTGATAAAATGGTAGAGTGCTACACCTGGGATAAACATGCAAGGGATGACCACAAGCAGCACACAGATGGTTAGAACCCATTTGGGATAAAGTTTCTTCTCCTTGATGGGAAAATTCACCTATAGGAAAAACAAATATGAGGAGATAAGTCATCACTGTCAATTAGCCTTTCCCCAACAACAGTCCTGTAAACAAACCAGTAGAGCAGTATTTTCTAAGAAGTTTAAAAATGCACAATTGAATGGCACTGTATACTTTTTTTATCTTTGTGAATATAATATCTGTGAAGACATACAACAATGCAAAATAATTACAAAATATTATGCAAAATCAGGAATTGAAGTGTCATACCTTGGCCATCACATATTGCAGCTCAGATAAGGATGCTGTCATGTTGAAAAATTCTAATATAATAAAACGCACCGTGAACGTTCTGTGAAGCCGGAAGCTTGAAGCCGGAAGTCTGAAGCCTTGAAGCCTTGAAGCCTTGAAGCCTGAAGCCTGAAGCCTTGAAGCCTTGAAGCCATCTGACGTCACTCCCAGGCTGAGGCTGAAGGGTTCGGGGATTCGTGGTGTGAAGCCTTCAAGCCAGCCAGCCGTCTCTGCCCCGCCCTCGCGACAAAACAAACAAATCCGGAAGCGAAACGTCAGGGAAGGAGGCGGAGCTCCCGACGTCTAGCCTTCCCTTCGCTGTGTTCCGCCTTCAAAACAAGGCGGAACACAGCGAAGGGAAGGCTAGACGTCGGGAGCGCCGCCTCCTTCCCTGACGCTTCGCTGCACGAACCGCCACGGAGGTAAAGTTAAAAAGAATTAAAAAAAAAAAAAAAAGGAAGCATGGATGCGAAGGGGGGGGGGGGCATGGATGCGAAGGGGTGGGGGGGCATGGATGCGAGGCATGGATGCGAAGGGGGGGGGCATGGATGCGAAGGGGGGGGAGGGAAGAAGAGGGCGGGCCAGGCTGGGACATGGGAGAGAGCGTAGCATGGATGCGAGGGGGGGGGGTCATGAAAGGGCGAGAGGGGACTTGCTGGAAGAGGATGAATGGAGGCGGCAGGGGACAGAGGAGCATGGATTACAGAGCAGGCCTCAGGCAGAGAGGGGAAATGCTGGATAGGGAAAAATGGAGGGGCCAGGTGACAGATGAGCATGGATGGGCATGGATTGGAAGGGCAGGACTCAGGGAGAGGGGAATTGCTGGATAGGGATGAATGGAGGGGACAGATGGGCATGGATGGATATGGATTACAGAGCAGGCCTCAGGCAGAGAGGGGAAATGCTGGATAGGGAAAAATGGAGGGGCCAGGTGACAGATGAGCATGGATGGGCATGGATTGGAAGGGCAGGACTCAGGGAGAGGGGAATTGCTGGATAGGGATGAATGGAGGGGACAGATGGGCATGGATGGATATGGATTGCAGGGCAGGCCTCAAGCAGAGAGGGGACATGCTGGATAGGGATGAATGGAGGGGGCAGGTGACAGACAAACATGGATGGCCATGGATTGGGAGGGCAGGGCTCACGGACAGAGGGGAATTGCTGGAAAAGGATGAATGGAGGGGGCAGGGGACAGATGGCCATGGATTGGGAGGGCACGGCTCACACTCTCTCTCTCATATACAATGTCTTTCTCACTCTCACACACTCTGTCTCACACTGTATCACATTCACTCTCTATGTGCCACACAGTCACTCACACACTCGCTTGGTCTCATACACTCACTGAAACAGAGAATCTGTGTCTCACACACACTCTCTCTCTCGCCCACACACACACACTCTCACTCACACTGTGTCTCACATACACACTTGCACACACTCTCATTCTCACACACACACTCTCTCACAAACACACTCACACCCAGACTCACGCTCTCTCTCACACAATCACACTTTCACTCCGACTCTCAAACAGTCACTCTCACATACACTCTCCCAAACATACACACTCCGAGGAAAACCTTGCTAGCGCCCGTTTCATTTGTGTCAGAAACGGGCCTTTTTTACTAGTCTGTACATAAAACGCTACCTCAACATTCTGAAGACAACCTGCTGAAGCCATCTGCAAAATCCCTAAACAGTTCGTAAGTTCATGGTGGTGAAGCCATCCAACTCACCATGTCACTCTGCCCCGCCCTCGAGGGCGGAACACAGAGAGTAAAGGGATCCATAAAGGCACCCCTACCAACTGGCAACCCCCTCCAACAAACAACGACCCATGCAGGGGGAGTGTTTCCGTACTCCTCCCCCTGCCTAGGAATCGCTACAGACTCCCCAACCACACGACCACAAAAGCCACCCGCAACTCCCCCCACACACACACAAACACACAAATGCAAACACACACACAAACACACATAAACATACACAAATGCAAACACACACACACAAACACACACAAATGCAAACACACAAACACACACACACATAAACACACACAAACACACACGCAAACACACATACACACACATAAACACACACAAACACAAATACACACACAAATGCAAACACACACACACAGAAACACACAAATGCAAACACACACACAAATGCAAACACACACACACAGAAACACACAAATGCAAACACACACACAAATGCAAACACACATAAACATACACACAAATGCAAACACACACACAAATGCAAACACACACACACAGAAACACACAAATGCAAACACACACACAAATGCAAACACACATAAACATACACACAAATGCAAACACACACAAATGCAAACACAAACACACATAAACATACACACAAATGCAAACACACACGCAAACACACATACACACACATAAACACACACAAACACATAAATACACACACAAATGCAAACACACACACACACAGAAACACACAAATGCAAACACACACACAAATGCAAACACAAACACACATAAACATACACACAAATGCAAACACACACGCAAACACACACATAAACACACATAAACACACAAACACACGCAGAAACACACACAAACGCATACACACACGCAGAAACACACACAAACGCAAACACACACACAAACGCAAACACACACACAAACACACACAAACACACACAAACACATGCAAACACACACACGCAAACACACACAAACACATGCAAACACACACACGCAAACACACACACACAAACACACACGCAAACACACACAAAAACACACACAAACGCAAACACACACACACAGAAACACACACAAACGCAAACACAATCAAACACACGCAAACACACACACATGCAAACACACACACATACACAAACACACACGCAAACATACACAAACACACACGCAAACACACACGCAAACATACACATAAACACACGCAAACACACACACAAACGCACACACACAAACACACAAACACACACACACACAAAAACACACACACAAAAACACACAAACACACACACACACAGCCTCGACGGTGCACCTCTAAGTGCCCCCCCCCCCCGCCGCATCGCCACAACAACCCGTGCAACGGGGCATCAGAAAGCCCCTACCCCCTTCCCTCCTCACCGCATCACCCAACCCCTCCCCCGCCGCTTCACCAAGCCCCTCCCCCCCCACATCGACCGCCTCGCCACCCGCGACCGCTAATACAAACTCTGTCCGGCGGCTGCTGCTGCTTCTATTCAGCAGCAGCAGCCCGTACATAAAGAAAACAAACAAAAAAATAGCCTCCTAAAACGCACCTCCATGGAGAACCATCTCACATTGGCTGACATCTCTGCAGCCGCTCCACCTCTCCCCTCAACGTCAGTGCCCCTGCCGGAGAAACGCCGAGATGTCAGAGGGGAGAGGAGGAGTGCATGCTGAGACTTCAGCCAATGTGAGATGCTTCTCAACGGAGGTGCGTTTTAGGAGGATTTTTTTTTCTTTATGTACGGGCTGCTGCTGCTGAATAGCAGAAGCAGCAGTCGCCGGACACAGTTTGTATTAGCGGTTGCGTGTGGCGAGGGGGTTGATGAGGGGGGAGGGGCTTGGTGATGTGCCACGGTGGGGGGGGGGGGCGGGTGATGCGCGAAGGGGAGGGGACAAGGGGCTTTCTATGGGTGCTGCGCCGGCTGGGAGTGGGAAGGGGGGTCTCGCTGGACATGGGTGGCTGAAAGGAAGCAGGGGGAGGGGAGGGTCGCTGCACATGGGTGGCTGCAGGGGGGGCAGGGAGATAGGGATGGGCTCCACACACCACATGGGTGCCTGCAAAGGGGACAGGGGATACAGGACGGACACTGCAGGGCGGGCAGGGGGACAGAAGGGTTGGTGGTCATCAGGGGGGACAGGTGGGTCGATGGACATGGCTGGCCACAGGGAAGGAACAGAGAAAAGGAGAGGAGTGTCCTCAGACATGGGTGGCTGCACAGGAGAGGAGGGTCGCTGGACATGGGTAGCTGCAGGGGGGGGCAGGGGGACAGAAGGGTCGCTGGACATGGCTGGCTGCAGGGGGGACGGGAGAGAGGAGGGACGCTGCACATGCATGCCTGCAGGGGGACAGGAGGGATGCTGAGGGGGGGGGGCTGAGACCACATGGGTGGCTGCAGGGGGAGCAGGGGAGACAGGAAGGACGCAGCAGGGGGAGAGGAGGGTTGATGGGCATGGGTGGCTGCAGGGGGATGCTGGACATGGGTGGCTGCAGGGGGAACACGGGGAGAGGAGGGTCGCTGCACATGCCTGGCTTCAAGGGGGCAGGGGAGAGGGAGGGGGTGAGGGGGTTCCTCACACCACACACACAGTCACTCATTCTCTGTCTGCCACATACACTCTCACTCACACACTCACTGTCTTTGTCCCTCTCTCTCACACAGTGTCACACAGAAACACAAACACTGTCTCTCACACACTCTCTCTCTCTCGCACAAACACATACACTCTGTCTCTCTCTCTCTCACATTCTCTCTGACACACACTCTCCAGCTCTCACACACGCTCTTTCTGAAACATACACTCCAAGGAAAACCTTGCTAGCGCCCGTTTCATTTCTAACAGAAACGGGCCTTTTTTTACTAGTGTAACAAACATTCACACACCTCTATATATCTTAAAACCTGATAACTATCACTTTACCTGGTTAGTTATCCAGATCGTGGGCTCAATATCGCCACCGTTTGGATAGTTGCATCAGACATTGTTCTAGTCAGATATTCAGTGCAGGCCATTATCTGGATACTGGCATTGAAAATGTAGGGATTAATATTCAGTGGGTTTTCAGCCAGCAGGAGAAGCTCCTGCCTGTTTAAACCCCGCTCAGCGAGCCATCATCAAATCCTCCAGTACTTAACTGCACAATTCTGCTGCATATCCCCTCTTACCACCGTAGCACTATGTAGTTAGTGCTGGGGAAGTCTGTGGTTGGAGTCAGAAGCCGGCAGTTATGATGGCACCTGCCATATTCAATGCCAGTGCCTGCATGTCTAATCAAGTAGATAGGCTCACACAAAAGGCAGTGTCATGCTTAGCTATGCGGGTGCTGGCACTGAATATCAGCTGGCACTCATATAATTTTCAGGTTGGTGACTGATCTGCATATTCAATGTTGGTTGGACCCAGCATTGACTATCTCGGTTAGATCTAGCCTGTTTTAAAACCACTGACTGCCCTGGGCTGAATATTGACTGTCGCTGCTGGCACAAAAAAAAATAATGCTTACTGTAGCTGCTGAATATCAGCCAGCGAGTTTCTATATATAGGGGCCACTTTATTAGAGGAATGGTTTCCAAACTATACAGCAATGATCCTATTTTTCAGGTAAACAAGCCAGTAATCCCAACCCTGCCTTACCTCCTGTGCCGCTACTCCAGGCCCATATGTGACATCAGCTGAAATGCTACCATAGTCTTCTCCAACATTCATCAAGCTTGTTCATGCTAACTTAGAGTATCCCTGCTCAAGATGATGAGACTGTGGGGGGAGGGGGTTCCCCTCCATGTTCACCACCTCAAATGTGTATTTTGTCATCCTATTTGTGGTCATAACTCATGGTTTGAGAAGTGCTGCAAAGGAAAGCTTTTCTTGTGCCTAGATACTGCTGGTAGCTTTGCAAACATCATGTGCATGTTAAAATGATTCTTTTCACTTGCTTCACAAAACTAATGATACAGACTACATCTATATTCTGCATGTTGCCAGTTATGTAATTTCCCTCATGCTCTCCTCTAAAAGATAACAGGACTGCATGCTCAGCTTAACCTATGGATGGTAGGAAAGAAGTACAATGGGCCCCAAGAATTGGTGTGAAGGAACTAAATTTATTAGAGGATGACATGGGCTGTGTTTCAGCAATATGTCAACAAAACACAATCCAGCAAGAAAAACCAGTCCAGTCCACAAGTAAACCAGCATAATACTAAGGATAGGAATGGTCACAAAAACCACAGATGCAACAGGATGAAAAAACAGCCTTTATTACGAATGGTGGTAAGCAGGTACAAGTAACAATCCTGGACCCATCACAGGCCATGTTTTGGCTATAAGGGGGGGTCCTTTAATAATATCCAGTGCTAGGGACAATCAGCTCTGGAAATAGCCAAATGCGAGAGCACAAAGCTAAAAACAACCACAAGAAAAACTCTAAATCAAATGTAGAGAGCCAATAATGTAAAAAACAAAAAGGAGGTAAAAAACCCTCACGAAACCGTGAGATAGAAAGAAAAAAGTGAGGAAAATGGATGAGGATACCAAAAATTGTGTTTATTCGCATAAAAAATCAAAATTAAAAAAATTAACAATGGTTATATGAAGTATAAAACGGACCCGACACGGCCGTGTTTCGGCCCTAAGGCCTGCCTCAGGGGTCTTTGCAACCTGAATTGAATTGATGAGAACAGAATAAGTGAATAACATTAATACAAATATGGCATAAACTTAAGTATAATTAAAAAATTGAAAATGAAGCGACACTAAGTAAATATGAGACATCAATGAATAATATTAAAAGTATTAAAAATTGATAATGTATATACGGTATTAAGAGGTAATACATTAAGAATGTTTTTTTTTTAATTTTTTTAAAAATATAATAAAAAAAATTTTTTTGTGAATGAAGACACATAAATAGTACTTTAGACTGTATATCAATTTATGAAAATAAATGTTATATGTTTGAAAAATGAATTATTAAATAATCAAATGAATTATTAAATAATATAAACTATAAAACATCGTGGGTAAATATTTGGACAATGCATCAGTTTATAAAAATATATATTTGTCAATTTGTAAGAGTAGACAATGTATTTATAAAGAAGAATGATAATTAAAATTTGTATATGTATATAAGGAGAAAATGTATAATAAATATATATTTTTTAAATCAAATTTTATGTGTTTTTTATTAAAGTATCATATAAATGTGGTGAATTAATCATGCACTGAAATAATTTATAATAGACTAAATGAACTGTAAATTACCTCAGAAAATGTATATCAAGGTATGTACTCCAAGGCAAATATCTGAACGGAAAATCTCTAAGATCTGTGTACTAGAAAGTAAGAGTAAATATAAAAGGATCAAATGCTTGTATAAATTAAAACATATGAGATGATGCTATGAAAAAATATATATGACGATGACATTTATCAGAAAAGGGATGAAGAGACATGGATATAAGACACAAAAAAGATAAATAAAAGGGCTAAAAAATAAATAGAGAAACATTAAGTAATGAATATTGTGAAATGCTATATTGAAAGGCAAAATGTATGTGAACAGAAAATGTTATGTATTGACATACTAAAAATATAATAAGCTAGTATATGGAGGTTGAACGCACTTACCTCCTCTCTTCTAGAAAAACATATATATAAAATGTGCTGAAAAGCACAAAAAGCGTATGATGCTGCAAAAAACAAAAAGAATTTACACTGCATAAAAAGAACAGAAAATAATAATGAAACTAAATAATGTAAAACGACGTGATATTATGAGATGATTAAAAACTAAATCTAATGAGCTCTAGAATTTCTATTCTACCGATTATGAAAAGATTATATATAGAAAATATGTGTATTGGGGACACTGAGATTTCTATTATAAAATTTACTAAATTAAAGCTGTCTAAATCGCATAGATCTATATACAAAACTATCTGGAGTCTATAACAAAAATAGTCTTCTATGAAAATCTTTTAATTGTGTTTATTTGCTGATTGCTGAAATATTGAAAAACTTATCTTTCTGAGTGTCTTTCTACAATTGTATATAGTATGAATACCAGAGAATGCTTACCTTCTCTACAGAGAGATATATGTAATTTGTAAACTATTGAAAAATGGTGGTTTAATTGGCGTCACTTATATAAGAACGGATAAAGAAAATGGCGTGCACTAATCATTTCCATGGTTCTCATCATTCATTACATTTATTTTAACATATGTTTTTTCAATTCAATTCCTCCTCTTTTTATTATTCACCCCTCATCCTTTTTCCCGTTATTGGTCACAAATTAACGTAATTTAATAATCAGTAGCTTCATTTCATTTCATCAGCTCATCCCCTCCCTATTTAGAATTATACGTTTTCTTTTTCCCGCTATTTTTTGAAAAACGTCATTTCCTTTATCCACATCTATTTAAGAGACGTCAATTAAACTGCCATTTTCTAATATTTCAGAATTGCAGACATCTCTTTGGAGAGAAGGTAAGCATTGAAATTTAGAACCCTTCTCACCGCTGACGATACTTTATCATTTTCTGTTATTTTAAAATAGACAAAATGTTCGCGGTATTCATAGTACATATATTTGTAGAAAGATACTCAGATTAACATTCTAGCATTCAACAAACAAACACATATAAAAGTTTTTCGGAGAAGACTCCCATTGCCCAACATAGAGATTTATGCGATTTAGACACTATTTTAATGTGTGCACTAATCATTTTTATGCCTCCTCATTATCGATAGTTCTTTCAATTCCTTATTTTTTCATTTTTGTATTTATTTATATTATACATTCCTTTAGATTGCCCACTAAATCTGTGCAATCTAGTAAATTATAGTTTGACTTCATTTCAGCAGTTCATTTGTGCCCTTCATTATAAAACATGCGGTTTTTTTCCCGTTAATTTTGTAAAACGTTGTTTCCTTCATGCTCTGCTATTTTAAGAGACACTATTCAAACTACCATTTTTTAACATTTTTTAATTGTAGACACTTCTTAGTAGAGAAGGTAAGCACTAAAATTTAGTACCTTTTCATTGTTTCTTGACATTATATCATCACGTAATTTTATTAACTTCAGTCACTTTAAAACAGACAAAATTTCCGTGGCATTTACACTATATATATTTGCAGAAAGATATTCAGAAAAGACATGTTCATCAACATTTTAGCATTCAACAAATAAACATATATAAAAGATTTTCGGAGTAGACTCTTTTGTTAAAAACTCCTGATAGCCCGGCATAGAGATTTATGTGATTTAGGTAGCATTGATTTTATAATGTTCACTATTTATTTAATGCATGCACTAATCAATTTTAAGCTTCCTCATCACCACAGTTCTTTTTTTATATACATCATTAACCCTTATTTTTCTTCCGATTGTCCACTAAACTAGTTTAATCTAGTAAATTGTGGTTTCACTTCATTTCATTAGTTCACCTGTGCTTCTTATCGAAATTTACATAACTTTCTCCCATTTTTTGTAAAATGCCATTTTCTTTATCCGTTCTTATATAAGTGACGCCAATTAAACCACCATTTTTCAATAGTTTACAAATTACATATATCTCTCTGTAGAGAAGGTAAGCATTCTCTGGTATTCATACTATATACAATTGTAGAAAGACACTCAGAAAGATAAGTTTTTCAATATTTCAGCAATCAGCAAATAAACACAATTAAAAGATTTTCATAGAAGACTATTTTTGTTATAGACTCCAGATAGTTTTGTATATAGATCTATGCGATTTAGACAGCTTTAATTTAGTAAATTTTATAATAGAAATCTCAGTGTCCCCAATACACATATTTTCTATATATAATCTTTTCATAATCGGTAGAATAGAAATTCTAGAGCTCATTAGATTTAGTTTTTAATCATCTCATAATATCACGTCGTTTTACATTATTTAGTTTCATTATTATTTTCTGTTCTTTTTATGCAGTGTAAATTCTTTTTGTTTTTTGCAGCATCATACGCTTTTTGTGCTTTTCAGCACATTTTATATATATGTTTTTCTAGAAGAGAGGAGGTAAGTGCGTTCAACCTCCATATACTAGCTTATTATATTTTTAGTATGTCAATACATAACATTTTCTGTTCACATACATTTTGCCTTTCAATATAGCATTTCACAATATTCATTACTTAATGTTTCTCTATTTATTTTTTAGCCCTTTTATTTATCTTTTTTGTGTCTTATATCCATGTCTCTTCATCCCTTTTCTGATAAATGTCATCGTCATATATATTTTTTCATAGCATCATCTCATATGTTTTAATTTATACAAGCATTTGATCCTTTTATATTTACTCTTACTTTCTAGTACACAGATCTTAGAGATTTTCCGTTCAGATATTTGCCTTGGAGTACATACCTTGATATACATTTTCTGAGGTAATTTACAGTTCATTTAGTCTATTATAAATTATTTCAGTGCATGATTAATTCACCACATTTATATGATACTTTAATAAAAAACACATAAAATTTGATTTAAAAAATATATATTTATTATACATTTTCTCCTTATATACATATACAAATTTTAATTATCATTCTTCTTTATAAATACATTGTCTACTCTTACAAATTGACAAATATATATTTTTATAAACTGATGCATTGTCCAAATATTTACCCACGATGTTTTATAGTTTATATTATTTAATAATTCATTTGATTATTTAATAATTCATTTTTCAAACATATAACATTTATTTTCATAAATTGATATACAGTCTAAAGTACTATTTATGTGTCTTCATTCACAAAAAATTTTTTTTATTATATTTTTAAAAAAATTTAAAAAAAAACATTCTTAATGTATTACCTCTTAATACCGTATATACATTATCAATTTTTAATACTTTTAATATTATTCATTGATGTCTCATATTTACTTAGTGTCGCTTCATTTTCAATTTTTTAATTATACTTAAGTTTATGCCATATTTGTATTAATGTTATTCACTTATTCTGTTCTCATCAATTCAATTCAGAGAGCCAATAATGTACCATCGGCAATGGAATAAAGGCTCTGGTTTTCAGCAATATGTCTGCATCAGGGATCAACAAATATGTGTTCCAACACATGTATGAATTCGTTGAAATCAATAAAATGTGAATCAGCATATGAATATTAGTGTGGTGAATATGCAGAGCATATGCACTAATTGTGCATATATTGGATCACATTGTTGTACTGATTGCAACAAATTCATGCATTTGTTGGAATGTACATTGGCTGACTCAGGCATATTGGTGAAACATGGCCTTTGTCGGGTCCTCTAATAAATGTAGTTCCGTCACACCAGTTCTTGGGGCCCATTGTCGATATTGTGTATCTGGATTTTCAAAAGGCATTTGACAAAGCACCTCATGAAAGACTCCAGAAGAAATTGGAGAGTCGTGGGATAGAAGGTAGTGTCCAATTGTGGATTAAAAACTGGTTAAAGGATAGAAAACAGAGAGTATGGTTAAATGGTCAGTATTCTCAACGGAGAAGGGTAGATAGTAGGGTTCCCCAGGGCTCTGTGCTGGGACTGCTGCTTTTTGACATATTTATAAATGATCTAGAGATGGGACTAACTAGTGAGGTAATTAAATTTGCTGATGACACAAAGTTGTCAAATTGAAAGAGGATTGTGAAATATTAAAAGCGGACCTTACAAGACTGGGAGACTGGGCATCCAAATGGCAGATGATGTTTAAGGTCAGCAAGTGCAAAGTGATACATGCGGGAAAGAGGAACCCGAACTATAGCTACGTGATGCAAGGTTCCACATTAGGAGTCACTGACCAGGAAAGGGATCTAGGTGTCATCATTTATGATATGTTGAAACCCTCTGCTTAGTGTGCGATGGCGGCTAAGAAAGCAAATAGAATGTTAGGTATTATTAGGAAAGGAATAGAAAACAAAAAATACAGTGAAGCTACAAAGTAGTAAATTTAAAACAAATTGGAGAAAATATTTCTTCATGCAACGTGTAATTAAACTCTGGAATTCGTTGCCAGAGAATGTGGTAAAAGCAGTTACTGGAGTTTAAAAAAGGTTTGGCTAACTTCCTAAAAGTCGATAAGCCATTATTAAGACAGACCTGGGGAAAATCCACTGCTTATTTCTAGGATAAGCAGCATAAAATGTACTGTTTTGGGGTCTTGCCAGGTACTTGTAACCTGGATTGGCCACTGTTGGAAACAGGATGCTGGGCTTCATGGTCCTTTGGTTTGTCCCAGTATAGCAATACTTATCTAATATAATAAAACGCACCCTCAACGTTCTGAGGACAACGTTCTGTGAAGCCATGAAGCCATCTGACGTCACTCCCAGGCTGAAGGGTTCGTGGATTCGTGGTGTGAAGCCTTCAAGCCAGCCAGCCAGCCGTCTCTGCCCCGCCCTCGCGTCAAACGTCATGACGTCAAGGGCGGAAAAAAAAAACCGAAACAAATCCGGAAGCGAAGCGTCAGGGAAGGAGGCGGCGCTCCCGACGTCTAGCCTTCCCTTCGCTGTGTTCCGCCTTCTTCTGACGTCAAGGATGACGTCAAAAGAAGGCGGAACACAGCGAAGGGAAAGCTAGACGTCGGGAGCGCCGCCTCCTTCCCTAATGCTTCGCTGCCGGAATCGCCACGGAGGTAAATTTAAAAAGAAGAAAAAAAACAAAAAGGGATGCATGGATGCGAAGGGGGGGGGCATGGATGCGAAGAGGGGGGGGAGAAGAGGGCAGGCCAGGCTGGGACATGGGAGAGAGAGGAGCATGGATGCGAAGGGGGGGTCATGGAAGGGAGAGAGGGGACTTGCTGGAAAAGGATGAATGGAGGCGGCAGGGGACAGAGGAGCATGGATGGGCATGGATTGGGAGGGCAAGGCTCAGGGAGAGAGGGGAATTGCTGGAAAGGGATGAATGGAGGGGGCAGGTGACAGAGGAGCATGGAAGGGCATGGATTGGAAGGGCAGGACTCAGGGAGAGGGGAATTGCTGGATAGGGATGAATGGAGGGGACAGATGGGCATGGATGGATATGGATTGCAGGGCAGGCCTCAGGCAGAGAGGGGAAATGCTGGATAGGGATGAATGGAGGGGGCAGGTGACAGAGTAACATGGATGGCCATGGATTGGGAGGGCAGGGCTCAGGGAGAGAGGGGAATTGCTGGAAAGGGATGAATGGAGGGGGCAGGGGACAGAGGAGCATGGATGGGCATTGATTGGGAGGGCAGGGCTCACGGAGAGAGGGGAATTGCTGGAAAAGGATGAATGGAGGGGGCAGGGGACAGATGGCCATGGATTGGGAGGGCACAACTCACACTCTCTCTCTCATATACAATGTCTTTCTGACTCTCACTCTCACACACTCTGTCTCACACTGTATCACATTCACTCTCTATGTGCCACACAGTCACTCACTTGGTCTCATACACTCACTCTGACAGAGAATCTGTGTCTCACACACACTCTCTCTCTCGCCCACACACACACACACTCTCTCTCACACTGTGTCTCACAAACACACTTGCACACACTCTCATTCTCACACACACACACACTCTCACAAACACACTCACACCCAGACTCACTCTCTCTCTCACACACTCACACTTTCACTCTGACTCTCAAACAGTCACTCTCACATACACTCTCCCAAACATACACACTCCGAGGAAAACCTTGCTAGCGCCCATTTCTTTTGTGTCAGAAACGGGCCTTTTTTACTAGTGTTCTTATAAGTCACGAAATCTAGCATCCCTTCCCCTCTGCTCCCCCCAACCTCTCTCCGTCCCTGCACTCCTGTTGTGCCCAGTTCTGGTATATCTCCCTTCCTCTCTTCCTCCCCCACCTGTCCTTTACATGTGGCAGAGAGAGCACTGAAACCTACCTCTCTGGTGGAGCCTTTCCTGTTTGCATCCCTCCTCTCTGATGCAATTTCCTGTGGGCAGAACATGGCAGAGGAAAGGCCCTGCTGGCCAGAGAAGCAGGTTTCAGCGCTGTCTCTGCCGTGTGTGCAGGACCAGTGGGGAAGAACTGGAGAAATGCTAGACCTGGGGGGAGGGAAGCTAATGTGATGTCGGACCCGAGCGTGTGTGTGTGTGTGTGTGTGTATGGGTGGGGGAGTTGCAACTTCAGGCAACCCCTACTCAATGGTAGCTATTCCCCTGTGGGTACTGTGATAACAGGGTATAAATTATATTGTATTGACAGATAGGATTAAATTGGTGGAAGGATTGCATAGAGTCAAACAGGATAAAAGACTTGAAGGAAACAAAATGCAATGTGGGATCTTTTAACAGAAATTCCATATATGTTGGAGAAGAGTACAGTTGTGGATTGTGAGTGTATACCACTGTCCACCTTGGCATGATGAAGAGACAGACTATGCAAAGCTAACAGATGTAGTAACATAATAATAATGGGAGATTTCAATTATCAAAATTACCCATGTTTTATGTTCTTCCCAAACTTCACCAGAGATTATAATCCACCAGAGTGTCCTATGGTGTCTTCCCCGGATCCTCTTTTGGAAAGAAGTTGTAGATAAGTGGATCATTTTCTACAATATTTGCAGCAAAATATTCCTTCATACATAAAATATACTACACATTTTCTGTACTTCCTTCGTGTCTATTGGTGACTTTGGATGTCGAGGCACTTTATACCAACAGTCCACAAGAGGTAGAAACCATTTTGAAAATGCGTCCACACCCTCATTTTGCTCCTACACAATTTTTGATGGATTTATCTCACACCGCTTGCAGTAGTTCAGGGTGAGTTATATTTAGATACAGTAGATATTTTGTGATACATGGAGGGCTTATAAATCTAAGGGCCCTGTTTACTAAGGTGTGTTAGTGTTTTTAGCGTGCCTGCACTTAGCGTGCGTGCTAACCATGTAGGCACCCATAGGGATATTGTAGGCATGTACATAGTTAACACGTGTTTAAAATGTTAATGGGCCTATAATACTGCTTAAGTTTGTACCCAAGGCAATAGAGAGTTGAGGCCCTTTTACTAAGCTGCATTAGGTGCTAACATATGCCTAATGCAGCTTAAAATGATGTACCATGGGACATGCTCAGGTGTCCTGTGGTAACTGCCAAATTAACGTACACTAACTGAGTGCTAAAAGTATTTTAAATTTTTTTCATGGAGCATGTCAGGGGGGGTGGAGAGTGGGCATGTGCTACTCAGCATAGCTACATTAGCGTGTGCTAGCTAGTTAGTGTAGGAATGCCGTATGAACCCTTACTGCCTTCAAAATGGGTGGCAGAAAGTGTTCAGAAGGTAAAATTGTTTAATGGATGCATGCTAAGGTCAAAATTAGAACATGGCCATTAATAAAAAAAAAAATACAAAAAGGCCTTTTTTTATGGCAGCAGTAAAAATGGTTTTGGTGCACAGGAAAAACACACATATCAGTACGCGGAGGCCACTTTTTACCGTAGCTTAGTAAAAGGACCTGTCCAAGATCATAAGGATTTGAACCTGGCTTCCCTGGATTTCAGCCCACTTCTATAACCATTAGATTACTCCACTCTGGGAGCGAGAGTATTGCTTTTACAATCTCTCTTGCCCCAACTAGCCAAAGAGGCAAAAGTCAGACTCAAGAAATGTACGCAGGTCTATCACAAAACTGTTACAAAACCACTGGGCTCATACAGAATATTCTTTACAGTTTTTATACAGTAGATTAAAGACTTACAAAATTAGGGTTCCAAGTTTCATAATTTGGTTCCTTCTGAGTCTGAATGACAATATAGGCCAAGAAAATGACAAGCATCATGATAGGACTGAAAACTTTCCAAGTTGCTTGCCAATATAAATTTGGGTACCGTCCTGTCATCCATTTCACATCATCACTGAATCTGTAAACCAATAAAAGTACTAATTGCTTTTAAATGTCAGAATATAGTCCTGTTTCGTTCTTATCTATTTGTTTCCTAAATTAATTGTATTACATAGAAATATTTTAATGAAATATCTTTCAGGGGATATGCTCTAAACATTCTGGCTAGCCAACAATTCAACATAAAGGATATTAAAGCAAATATAATACTTTTGTGATAAGAAAAATGGAAATAGCTTTATTCAAAAGGTAGAGGACAAATTTTCGCATCATTTACAGTAGTTGTATTAATAATATTATGTAGCTGGATTACCCAACTGATAACTGCTTCATAAGGCTTGTATTTTTAGCTATGATTTTTTATTTATTTATTGCATTTGTATCCCACATTTTCCCACCTATTTGCAGGCTCAATGTGGCTTACATAATAACTGTGATGGTGATCGCCAATTCTGGTATAACAGATATAGAGTGACAATGTAGAAGGTTCGTATATGACAGACACATCAGGGAATAAGGAGGAAGGGTTGAGTTGTGACCAGTTCGAGTATTAGTTTCGTTGTGTTGCAGGTTCGAGGCATTTAAGTTGGGTCATTAGGGTATGCCTTTTTGAATAAGTTAGTTTTTAGTGATTTCCAAAAGTTTGATAGGTCGTGCGTTGTTTTCAAGACGTTTGGTAGTGCGTTCCATAGTTGCGTGCTTATAAAGGAGAAGCTGGATGCATAGGTTGATTTATATTTAAGTCTTTTGCAGCTTGGGTGATGGAGGTTTAGGTATGTGCGTGTGTTGATCTTGTTATGTTTCTGGCTGGAAGGTCAATGAGGTCTGTCATGTATGCCGGGGTCTCGCCGTAGATGATTTTATGCACTAGAGTACAGATTTTAAAAGGCAATACGTTCTTTGATCGGGATCCAGTGTAGTTTTTCGTGTAGAGGTTTGGCGCTTTCATATCTCATTTTTCCAAAAATAAGTCTGTCTGCAGTGTTTTGAGTGGTTTGGAGTTTCTTTATGATTTGTTCTTTGCATCCCGCATAGATTGCATTACAATAGTCTAGGTGGTTTAGTACCATTGATTGTACCAAGTTGCAGACTGTTGCCTTCGGGAAGAAAGGTTTTATTCGTTTGAGTTTCCACATTGATTGGAACATTTTCCTTGTAGTTTTCGATTGGGTTTCTAGCGTGAGGTTTCGGTCAATGGTAAAAAACAGTTCTTATAACACTCATGATCAAATTTAAACAAATTATTGCAAACGGTAACAATGTTCTTCTTTTACAATTCGATATGTCCAGCGCATTCGACATGGTTAAACATTCTTGAATATTTTGGAATTGGAGGTAATGTACTGAATTGGTTTCATAGTTTCCTAATGGCAAGAACATACCGGGTAATATCTGAATCGATCATATCATCGCCATGGAGACCTGAATGTGGTGTGCCACAAGGATCTCCGCTTTCCCCGATCCTCTTTAATTTAATGATGTTACCACTAGCCAGATCTTTATCCAACCTAAACCCTTATATTTATGCTGACAATGTGACGATATATATCTCATATAAAAATGACTTGTCTGAAATTGTAGATAAAATTAATCTCAGCTTCCAAGTTATGAACTCATGGGCGGATGCATTCCAACTGAAGCTCAATGCAGAAAAAACACAATGCCTTATATTATCATCGCAGTATAATAAAATCAACTATACCAATATAAATATACTAATTCACACTCTTCCTGTTGCGGACAACCTGAAACTCTTAGGTGTAACAATCAATCGTAACCTTAGTCTAGATAACCACATGAAAAATGTTACAAAGAAAATGTTTTATGCAATGTGGAGGCTTAGAAGAATAAAATCTTTCTTCCCAAGAGAGACATTCCGCAAACTAGTGCAATCACTGGTATTGAGCCATTTGGATTACTGCAATTCCTTATATGCGGGATGCAAAGCTCAAACCATTAAGAAACTCCAGACTGCCCAGAACACTGCAGCCAGACTGATATTCGGAAAGGCGAAACCCCTTAGAGAAAAATTACACTGGCTTCCACTAAAGGATTCCACATTCAAAATATGCACCTTAGTTCATAAAATTATTTATGGAGATGCCCCATCTTACATGTCAGACCTTATAGATCTACCAGAGAGAAACAACAAAAGTTCATCACGTACTTTCTTAAACCTCCATTATCCCAATTGCAGAGGACTTAATACAAATCAGTACATACATCTAGCTTTTCATACATCTGTACACAATGATGGAATGAATTACCAACCACTATAAGAAAAACACGCGACTTGAATACTTTCCGGAAACTACTGAAGACTTACTTGTTCAAAAAAGCGTACAAAATGGATCCCTCATAAAGATCTGACTCCTAAACTACACCAGACACAATGTTATATTGGAACTCTTTTATTTTGCCTATTTTATTTACACCCTAATTACTGATAATCATACCCTGTCCTGATATCATTATGTTATGTTGTTATCAATTTATCCTAATTACTGATAATTATGCCATATCCTGATATCATTATATTATGTTGTTATCCATTTACCCACTTCTTAATCAACATAATTTTCCTATGAACCTTAATAGCAATAATTCTGAAATTCTTCTCCATTAATATGATTGCCATAATATTCCTATGCGCCTTATCTGTTATATATACTCTGATTCTCTGTTACATCAATGTGATTGTAGTTGTATTATATTGTAAGCCACATTGAGCCTGCAAATAGGTGGAAAAATGTGGGATATAACTGCAGCAAAATAAATAAATAAAATAAACTCCAAGAATTTTTAGGCTGTCAGAAACAGGGAGGGTGTAGTCTGGGGTGTTAATATTGTTGGGTTTGTTGGCATTGTATTGGGATGTGAGGATGAGACAGTGTGTTTTCTATGCGTTTAGTTTTAGTTGGAATGTATCTGCCCATGAGTTCATGATTTGCAGGTTGCGTTTGGTTTCATTGGTGATTTCTATTGGGTCGTGTTTGAAGGGGATGTATATCATGACATCATCTGCGTATATGTAGGGGTTAAGTCCTTGGTTGGATAGGGATGTGGCTAGTGGGGTCATCATTAGGTTAAATAGGATCGGTGATAGTGGTAATCCTTGGGGTATGCCACAGTCTGTATTCCATGGTGGTGATATGTTCGAGTTTGATTTAACTTGATAAGTTCTAGTGGTTAAGAAGCCCTTGATCCAGCTGAGTACACTTTCACCAATCCCAAAGTAATCTAAGATGTTTAGTAGTATTTTATGGTTAACCATATTGAACGTGCTTGACATGTCGAATTATAGGAGAAGTAAGCTTTTGCCTGCTGTGATTTCTTGTTTGAATTTGGTTAGGAGGGTAATTAGTACTGTTTCAGTCAGTGGTGTAGCCATAAGGCAATTTTTGGGTGGGCCAACAGGTTGGATGGGTGGGCACTACAACTTTTTGAAAGAGAAAAAACATAAACCTGATGCACCCATGCTCTGTCCCTACCATGCTCCCCATAACTTCAATGAGGGTAGGTAGCAGTGCAGGTTTCAGTGGCTGCGGGCCAATTGAAAGCTAAGGGCAGTACAATATTATTATTATTATTATTATTATTTATTGCACTTGTATCCCACATTTTCCCACCTATTTGCAGGCTCAATGTGGCTTACAGAGACCTGTTATGGTATCGCCATATCAGGGTAAGAATATAATTGAGGTTACAGAGAAGTCAAAGAAAGTAAGAGGATTTGGTCAAGCAGTTAAAGAAAGATACATTCTGAGTAATGTGGAAAGGTGCTGTGATATAGTTAGTTATGGGTTCTCGTGGTAGGTCTTGTTAAAGAGATACGTTTTCAGAGATTTGCGGAAGATAGTTAATTCGTTGATCATTTTCAGGTGAGTTGGAAGTGCATTCCACAGCTGTGTACTCATGTAGGAGAAGCTGGTTGCATGTGTTAGTTTGTATTTTAATCCTTTACAGCTGGGGAAGTGTAGATTAAGAAAGGTGCGAGAAGATCTTGTAGCATTTCTGGGAGGCAGATCTACGAGGTCTAGCATGTCAAGTGCCTTTGACATGGTTGACCACGGAATCCTATTACACATACTTGAATATTTTGGCATCGGAGGCAATGTCCTAAACTGGTTCAAGGGGTTCCTAACCTTGCACTCATATCAAGTCACATCAAACTCAACTACGTCTGCTGTATGGACACCTGAATGTGGAGTACCGCAGGGATCCCCCCTCTCACCAACTATCTTCAACCTAATGATGATACCCTTGGCAAAACTTCTATCAAATCATAACCTTAACCCTTACATATATGCAGATGATGTAACGATATATATTCCTTTCAAACAAGACATTAACGAAATCTCCAACGAAATCAACCAAAGTCTACACATCATGAATACCTGGGCAGATGCATTCCGATTGAAACTGAATGCAGAAAAAACTCAGTGCCTCATACTTACCTCCCAATACAACACGAATAAATTTACCGCTATTAACACACCTAAACTAAATCTGCCAATCTCTGAAACTTTAAAAATCCTTGGAGTCACTATCGACCGCCACCTAACACTTGAGACTCATGCGAACAACACAACCAAAAAGATGTTCTACTCCATGTGGAAACTGAAAAGAATAAGACCATTCTTTCCAAGATCTGTCTTCCGCAGCCTAGTACAATCACTCGTACTCAGTCATCTGGACTACTGTAACTCACTATACGCAGGCTGCAAAGAACAAATACTGAGGAAACTTCAAACAGCCCAGAATACAGCAGCCAGACTCATCTTCGGAAAACCAAAATACAAAAGTGCAAACCCCTTACGTGAGAAACTACACTGGCTCCCACTCAAGGAACGTATCACCTTTAAAGTATGCACCTTAGTTCACAAAATCATTCACGGTGAAGCCCCTGCATACATGTCTGATTTAATAGACTTGCCACCCAGAAACGCTAAAAGATCATCCCGAACTTTCCTCAATCTCCACTTCCCTAACTGCAAAGGCATAAAATACAAAGTACTACACGCATCAACCTTCTCTTATATGAGCACGCAACTCTGGAATACACTACCACGCAACCTGAAAACAATCTACGAATTAACTGACTTCCGCAAACGATTGAAGACTTATCTCTTTGAGAAAATTTATTGCAAGGATCACAACACATGAAGTCCATACACACCAAAAAAATGCATCAATACACTCTCTTCTGAATTCTCTTACCCAGTATTTTCACCACACTTAAAACTCCACCCACATATAAAATTGATATACCCTAATGTTCTCTTGCTATTGTTCTATCGCCCTATCTTTTCCCCATTGTAACATTCCATTGTTCCTACGCCCCTAACAATGTTTTGACTTGACTTTGTCTTCCCATAACTCCTCACAATGTAACCCATAATCGAACTGTAACACATTGTATTTCCATCATTCACAATGTATTGTAAGCCACACTGAGCCCGCAAATAGGTGGGAAAATGTGGGATACAAATGCAATAAAATAAATAAATGTATGTCGGGGCATCTCTGTAAATGATTTTATGAACAATCGTGCAGATTTTGAACGTGATACGTTCTTTAAGTGGGAGCCAGTGTAATTTCTTTCTTAGGGGTTTTGCACTTTCATATTTTGTTTTTCCGAATATGAGTCTGGCTGCGGTATTCTGGGCTGTTTGAAGTTTCTTGATGGTCTGTTCTTTACAGCCAGCGTAGAGTGCATTGCAGTAGTCCAGGTGACTTAGTACCATTGACTGTACCAGATTCCGAAAAATGTCCCTTGGGAAGAAAGGTTTTACTCTTTTGAGTTTCCACATGAAGTGGAACATTTTCTTCGTTGCATTCTTCACGTGATTTTCAAGTGTGAGATTTCGGTCAATGGTAACTCCCAAAATTTTCAAATTGTTTGAGATAGGGAGGGAAAGTTTGGGGTGGTTATGGTGGTGAATTCATTTGTATTGTGTTATGAGGTGAGTATAAGACATTGTGTTTTTTCTGTGTTTAGTGTCTAGACCCAATACATGAGGAATATCCAGCAGACCGATTATGGACTAACTTTGACTCACTATCGATCGAAAACATTTCTCAATCACTCAAAAGATACGCCAAGTCGCAATGCAAACTAGACACCTATCCTAGTAATCTTATAAGATCCGCCCCTCAACAATTCATAATAGATCTCACAAGACATCTAAACAACGGTCTCTTCCCAAAAGATAAAGGAAATATCCTACTTACTCCTTTACCTAAAGATGCAATGAAAAGTACTAGTGACCTAACCAACTATCGCCCAGTAGCATCTATCCCGCTGATAACCAAACTTATGGAAGGCATAGTGACGAAACAGCTCACTAACTACCTAAATAAATACTCAATTCTGCATGAATCCCAATCAGGATTTCGATCGAACTACAGCACAGAAACAGTACTAGTAACATTAATGAATAAATTTAAACAAACAATTGCAATCGGCAATAACATACTTCTCCTACAATTCGACATGTCCAGTGCCTTCGACATGGTCAACCATGGAATACTATTACACATCCTGGAATACTTTGGAGTTGGAGGCAACGTGCTTGTGCTTAATTGGTTTAGAGGATTCCTGACAACAAGATCATACCAAGTAACAACTAACGAGGCGACATCAGCCCCATGGATTCCTGAATGCGGAGTTCCCCAAGGATTCCCCCTCTCACCAACCCTCTTTAACCTAATGATGACACCCTAGCCAAGCAATTAGACAATCAAAATCTCAACCCATACATATATGCATCTGACTTTCTAGTTCAGTATCCTATGTAACTTATGCAGGTAAAATCACTGAATCATTGTAGCATTGAGCTGTTAGACGACTTCAACTCTCTAAATGATTTTCTTTTTCTAAAATGATTGTTATACATATCACAGCATTATACTGAATCTAGCACTGTAATTTGTTAAAGCTGACACTACTCACCCCTATACTCCTCTCTCTAACACACTGAAATACACTGCTAAACACTAATCACACTAACGTCAACATGAACACTAAAAAACTACTCCTAATCATCTATTTTCTCTACCTAATTCATCATGCATTGACAACCCCTCTCGCAGACAACAATCTACCAACAATGGATACAGAGCATAGTGAGGACATTTCCCCATAAAACTCATCATACAAAGAAATGTTGGTTTCTAGTGTAATCTCAATAACAGACATATTATAAATTAATTTTTAAAAAAATCTATAAAACAAAAGTCACTGAGAACACACATCAAAAACGGCAATATCCTACTTACCCCTATACCGAAAGATTTATGACTGCCTATGTGTGGGTTTTTCTTTTTTTAATTTCACAGCTTTTTTATTTGAAACCTTCCCATATGTAACCCGAGGTTTATTTTTAAAACCTCTGTGGGGTTCTGGGGCGTGAGCCGCAGTCCTGCTGTGGGTGCTCCGGAGTGGCAGACTTGTTTTTGGAACTGTGGGAGGCATGATTTTTGTAGGGGGCAGCTTAAAGAAAGGCCTGGCTCTGCCTAAGCTTTGGGGCTAAGTTGTGGGGACTCCCACAGCTCCAAAAACAAGTCTGTCACCCCAGAGCACTCGCACCCACAGCAGGGCCACGGTTCACACCTCAGGACCCCTCTAGAGTGGTCACTTTCTGGACAGAGTTGAATAGACATGTCTCTCATCTCTGGAATCTTTCTTGGCAACCCGCACCAGGTCAGCTATTTGACATCTTCAATGTTCAAGGTCCGGCACCCCCAGGCCTGAAGGCTTTTTTTAAAACGATCCACTCTCATGGCAAAAAAGTGATTCTACAATTGTGAGTGAGCCAGGAATTCCCATCAGTGTCGCATTATAGAGGGGTCACATGATGGCAGCGCCTTGATCGGACGCCTGGAAGCTCGGCTCCGCTCCCCCTGTATGCAAAAACCCCGACTATTAAGCTCACCGGGATGCGAAGATATGGATAATTAGACCTATGTGTAGCACTACCGACAGAGATCCTATTGGCGAGCAGAATATGCGCTGGGAGCATTGGGCATGCCGATTCGGTTGGTGTGTTTGGGCAAAAAGCAGGCTGCAGGTAGTATGCGCAAGATAGCGGCCTCACAGCGAGACTCTCCGGTGGTGCATGTGGCGGCGGAGGACACTATTCACATATCAATGAGGCACATGTCCAACCTGTTGGATGAGAAACTTGCTAAGCTTCACGTTGCACTAGATGAGTTAAAGGATTCTGTGGCTGGTCATGCGGTTTGAATGCAACAGGTGGAGGATCGCATCTCCACACAGGAGGACCGGGTCCAGTCAATGGAGAGTAGGCTGGGAGTACTTGAAGTGCAGTGTCTGCAGCTGTCGGAGAGAGTCAAAGACCATGAAAACAGGAGGAGAAGGAACAACATTCATATGATAGGCTTGCCGGAATCTATTAAAGATACAGACCTATTGGAAATAGCGGGGAGATGGCTACCAGAAGCAATTGGCCTACCTAAAGACAAGGGCCTGGTGGATGTGGAACGAGCGCACCGTGTGGGGAGCAGGAGAAAGGATGGTGCGAGGCCACGCCCTGTTATTGCCTGTTACCTCTAGTGGTAGGGGGAGATTTTAATATCACAGCAGATCCCCTTATAGACTGCAACCCTTCGAAATCCAGGCCCAAGAACTATGAGGCACGAGGAGTTAACTTCCTTCAGCAAGAGCTGAATCTCCTCAATATATGGAGAGTATTACACCCAGACGAGCGGGATTTCACTTTTTTCTCTCAGGTTCATAAGGTGCATGCCTGTTTAGATTATATTTTCCTGTCCTCTTTGTTGTTATCAGCAGCCAGGAAGGCAGCTTTGGAGGATGGGGTGGTGTCAGATCATGGTATGGTCTGGATGGAAATGGGCCTATCCTGTCAGAATAGGTGGGGAAGTTGGCGAGTGAATCCTTCCCTTTATTTGGACGCGGAATTTAAGCAGTTTTGGTAAGGGAATGGGATCTTTATCTTGGGGACAATGATCCAGTGGGGATGGATCCTGTAACTACTGGGAGGCAGGAAAAGCAGTGATACGGGGGGAAATAAATATAGTGCTAGAGTTCGGAAAAGGCAAGATCAGAAGCTGGTTGGCTTGGCCCGCCAGCTTCATTCTGTAAGAGCTCGATTGGTGAGGGGAGGCTCAGAGTAAGCTAGACAGGAATACTCAGACATTAAACAAAAGATCAACTCCATCTTAAATCAAAGAGCCTTAAGAGACATTCAGATGTATAAATATCAACTGCACAAGTGGGGCAACAAGGCGGGGAAGCTTTTAGCCAATTTGATTTGAAACAGATCCCCATAACAAGTGATCACCAGGTTACGGGACAAAGAGGGAGTTTTAAAATCTAAGGAAGAGGCTATCCAGGGTGCTTTTGTTGGTTTTTATAAAGCCCTTTACATTAAAGGTCATTGTGATGTGGAGATTAGAGAGAACTTTTTCAGGGGGTTGAATCTCCCTACTGCGACCCAAGACCAATTAGATAGTCTAAATGTCCTGTTCACTAGCTCAGAAATTCAGCAAGTGCTGAAACGTATTAAGCTGGCAAAAGCCCCAGGACCAGATGGCCTGGGTCCGGAATTCTACAGGACCTTGGGCCATCACGTGGTGGGCCCCTTTCAAGCATTATGCCAAGCCTTATCTGTACATGGGCAGGGAGTTGGTAGACTTGTTCATGCTAATATTGTGGTGCTCCCCAAACCTGGAAGGGATTGGGAGCTTTTGGGTCCTATCGTCCAATGTCCCTGCTAAACCAAGATTTGAAGCTCTTTGCGAGCATTCTGGCATCCAGGTTGGGGAAAGTGCTTCCTGCATTAGTACAACCAGACCAAACAGGGTTTGTGCTGGGAAGGTTTGCATCCACAAATATTTTAAGGGCGCTGAGTGCGATAGCGGATAAGAAGGGGAAGCCGGGGGATGCTATCATAACTAGCTTAGATGCTGAAAAAACATTTGATAAAATCTTGTGGGATTATTTGTTCTGGGTATTACCCCAATTTGGGATCATGGGGGAATTTCTTTCAGGGGTTCGTGCACTTTAATCCGACTGCGCAAATATTGGTCAATGGTCAGCTCACCCCTTCCTTTACCTTAGAGTGGGGGATGAGACAGGGCTGCCCATTGTCCCTTATGTTATTTGTTCTGTCCCTTGAGCCTCTAGCGTGTAAAATCCAGCAATCCACTGCATTAAAAGTGGCATTCGAGTGGGATCCCAGGAATTTAAAATAAGCCTGTTCGCTGATGATATGTTGATATTTCTAGAGCATGCTTCCCAGGATATAGTTGTTCTGGTGGAGCTTATTCAGCAGTTTGGCGCATTTTCAGGACTGCGAATCAACTTTGATAAATCAGAGGTGATGGCGTTGTCCTCTGAATGTCCTAAGTTTCCATTGACTTGGATATCAGGCCCATTGAAGTACTTGGGGGTGTACTTGCATGTAGACTTTGGGACCCTGTATAACAAAAATGTGTGGGACCGGATTGCTAATATTCGAATGCTGTGTAGTAGGTGGAGAGATCTTCCTGTTTCCCTTTTAGGTAGGGTGGCTCTGGTAAAAATGGTGTTATCGCCTAAAATACTTTATCCGCTCCAGATGGTACCCCTCTAGATTACTAGGAAAGATGAGGCACTATGTAGAGGGGTGGTGACCTCTTTTATATGGTCATACCGAAAGGCACAAATAGGGCACTCTAAACTTGTGGGCCCCAGGGGGCAGGGGGGCTTAAACTTATTAGATATACGCCTCTATAATGTAGCAGCTTTGCTTCGTTGGTTGCATGAGTTGCACACGAGGGAGAATCGCTATGCCCCTCCGCATTTCTGGTCACATGAGGCCTTTCCTTACACTTTCTATAACATTCTCCAATCTAGGGGTGTGGGGGGCACCATGTCGCCATTGTTATGACCTTTGCGTGGGGTATGGGAATGGTGGAGGTCAAGGCTTGCGGGTGCTACAGGAGCTTCGCAATTTCTGCAGCTTGTGAGGAATCCAGATTTCCCTGCGGGACTAGGTTTTAGCATTTGGGAATTTTGGAAGCGAGAGGGTTGTAGATATATGGGACAGGTATTGGAGCTGGGAGAGGGTAATATACCATCTTTTCAAGAGTGTCAGACCAGGTGGCGCCTACCCTCCAATTTTCTTTTTTCCTATCTGCAACTAAGGCATTACATTATGTCCTCTCTGAAAAGTAAGGGCGGCCATTATCCAGTTTTTACTAAGTTAGACACCATGTTTTTGCAGACGTCACCCTCTTCTAACAAACTCTCAGTGTGGTACAGAATGGGTAGTCTTATGGATCAGCTGGCACGAAGGTGGAGTATCAGTTTGGGAGAAACCCTGACTGATAAGGATCTGTCTTCATGTTTTGAGCTGGCTTTTCAAATTATTCCTAATGCAGGTTTGCATGAATCCCAATTTAAGATATTACATGATGTTTATATTTCTAAATGTAAGGGAAAACATATGAAGTTATGGGATACAGAGATGTGTGATAAATGTGAAATAAGTAAAGATACTACGGTGCACCACTTCTTGGAGTGTGCTAAGCTTCAACTCTTTTGGACTGGGGTGCTGGCCACCATAGAAGTGGTAGTAGGAATAACCTGTGAATGGACATATGCAATCCTCCTCTTGGGGCTGGGCTCTGCACTTGGTGCACAGGGTCTATTGGTCTATCAACAAAGATTTGTTCTACTGGCATTGATGCTAGCCTGAAGGGCAGTGCTACACCATTGAGTGGGGAAAGACCCCCCCCACATTGGATGAATGGAAGGCAAAAATGTTGCAGATGGCCTCCTGGGAGTTGTTGTGAGTGTCCCATCTCAGCGAAAGCAAACCTACAGGAACACCTCTTAAACGATACTTGGACATTTGGAAAAATTTGCAGGATTATTTAACAGGGCAACTAATGCCAGACCCAGTGAGCACGGACTGATAAGGGAGGGAGGGGTGGGGGGTTATAACATGAAAATGTGAGTGGCATACGAATGTGACTAGTTCTCGTAATATGACTAGGTTTTTTTGCAGTTTTGCCTTGGAGGTTTGATGTATTGTTTGTGTACCTAACTGCTTGTTTGGTGTGCCATTCTTCAATAAAGATATTTTCAAAGAAAAAAAAGTGTTCCACTATAGTTCATCCATGATCCACTTTTGCTCTTTAAAAAAGAGGGGAGTTCCAAACTTAGCCTCCAAGAGGGGTGACATGTTTTGCAAGACATGGAGGGGCATAATAGAAGGAAAACGTCTATCTCCATGGGTGTTTATCTCCGAGAACAGGTCCGTGAAGGGGCGGACCGAACCGTATTTTCGAAAAACATGGAAACCGAAAGCGCCCAGCTCAAAAACGAATAAATCCAAGGCATTTGTTCGTGGGAGGGGCCAGGATTTGTAGTGCACTAGTCCCCCTCACATGCCAGGACACCAACCGGGCACCCTAGGGGGCACTTTTACAAAAATAAACAAGGTAAAACAGCTCCCAGGTGCATAGCACCCTTCCCTTGGGTGTTGAGCCCCCCAAATCCCCCTCAAAACCCACTGCCCACAAGTCTACACCATTACTATAGCCCTAAGGGGTGAAGGGGGGCACCTACATGTGGGTACAGTGGGTTTGGGGGGCGGTTTGGAGGGCTCCCATTTACCAGCACAAGTGTAACAGGTGGGGGGAGGGATGGGCCTGGGTCCACCTGCCTGAAGTCCACTGCACCCCCTAATAACTGCTCCAGTGACCTGCATACTGCTGCCAGGGAGGTGGGTATGACATTTGAGGGTGAAAATAAAAATTAGTGAAACATCATTTTTTTGTGGTGGGAGGGGGTTAGTGACCACTGGGGGAGTCAGGGGAGGTCATCCGTGATTCCCTCCAGTGGTCATCTGGTCATTTAGGGCACTTTTTGGGGCCTTATTCGTGGAAAAACAGGGTCCAGGAAAAGTGCCCTAAATTCTCGCTAAAAACGCATATTTTTTTTCCATTATCGGCGAAAGGCGCCCATCTCTGATCGCCCGATAACCACGCCCCAGTTCCGCCTTCGACACGCCCCCATCAACTTTGTCCGCATCCGCGACGGAGTGCAGTTGAAAACGTCCAAATTCAGCTTTCGATTATACCACTTTATTCGTTTTTGTGAGATAAACGTCTATCTCCCGATTTGGGTCACAATATAGGCGTTTTTCTATTTCGATTATAAGCTGGATGGTCTCCTTTTTGGGACTCTCTCACTCCAGTTGTAAGCAGCAGGATTCTGAATTTTTGATGAGGGGGGAAGTTGGGGGGGTTGGGAGGGTTGGTGGGCTTGTGATTATTCATTGTTTATACTTGGCACTGTAATATAGCTCGATTACTTGCGCTAGTTTTCAGAATCTGTATTTGTGAAGCTTAAGTTCTTTTTTTGTATCATTTTTTAGTGTTTGTAAATAAGAGTTAAAAAAAAAAAGTGGTCCAAAAAGATAGACGCACATCTAGCAAATGGCCATTTTCAAAACAAAAAGTTGGGCATTTTTCTGGTTTGAAAATGGCCATGTTCATTACTGGATTTTGGACGCTTTCCGCAAAACGTCCAAAATCAAATTTAGATATCATATTGAAAATGTCCCTCCACATGTCCTAAGCGACCCTATAACAATGCCCCCACCATCCACCAGGGGCTGTTCAAGACCTTACCCTCCTTAGTAGTCCAGCATCTTGCTTTTCTTCCCTACTCCCCCACTCTCTTGTGTGAAGCATTTCTCCCTTTCCTTCTCTTCCCTACCACCACATGTCTAGCATTTCCCCAATCCATCTTGAAAGTTTAGAGTTTTTAATTTTGGATGGTTTCCTTGCCTCTCTCACATTGCCAGCATCTCTATTGCCCCTACCATATCCAATGTGTCCAACACATCATCCTCCCTTTCCTACCCCCGACCCCTGCCCAATGTCCAGAATCTAATCTCTCCTCCCCTCCCCCTCTGTACCTCGGACTTAAGCTTGTATGTATATTTAGTGGCACTATCTCTTTGGGTTGTGCAGCTGAATATATGTATAATTAGTGACCACACTTGTGACTGTTTACTATTGGCATGCTACTTAGCATGCCTAAAGTAAATGGATGCCTTATCTGTTTAGTGGCTAACAATTGCTGCTACATGGATAAGTGCTACTGCTGCCTTTGCACCTCACCTAAGAAATCTATTATTTTATGATTAACAACTGGATATATAGGGGTTCTTTTACAAAGCAGTGGAAAGCTGGAACTACTACTGGCCCACTGTGGGCACCGGCAGTAGTTCCAACCCAAGTGTGCAGCATTTCCTGCACTAGCATAAATATTTGAAAAACATTTCTGCAGAGGGGTACTACTGGGTTAGCATGGGTGCCCTTAGCACCCCCTCAATGGGTAGCGGTAAATGCTTCTCCCGCATGGCCATGTGGTAAATGCAATCTTACCGCATGCCATTTCTTTTTTCAGCCTTTTTACCTGCTGTGGTAAAAAGGGTCTCAGTGTGTGGGGAAAACGGCTGCTGCCACTAGCGCAGGGCCCCTTTACCACAGCTTAGTAAAAGGGCCTCTTAGTGAGTTAAATAGCCTGATATTATCTGCATTAATTTTTAAAATATGCAAATATGTGAATTTTATGTTGCCACCTGCTTGCAAATGCATAATTTTCTGTGAAAACCAGGCCCCTAATTTCTCTAGGATCCTAAATTTAAGATCCAAAAAACTGGCTGGCAACGACGACAGATTTAGAGAAGGGAAAAACAGGAGTGTTGTACTGATTTTCAGCACTAGGCCCTTAAATTAGGTTCTTAAATCTAGGCAAATGAATTGCAGGTCTAAATTAAGAGCATAACTTTTGAGCTTTGAAATTTAGGTGAATCTACTGGTGAATTTAGACTCGTAAGTCTGACTGAAAATAAAGGACAAATTTAGGGCCTTAATTTATGCACTAAAATTTAGGAGCTCAGCTCATTTTGACTATTGAGCCTCTATCTCTCAAAGTTAGAAGCCTAAATCCTTTGAAAATTGATCCCTTACAATTTATTTAGAATTTGCATGTCAACTTAGATAAATACAGTTCTGGCATGTCTGACTATATACATACTAATTATAATACAAAAGATACAATGTCTAGCTCACCTTTTTATTCCATAAACATAAATGACACCGACAACTTCAAAAAAAGCAACAACTAGGAGAGTCAAGGAGCCTGCATAGTTGTCAAAAACTTCAAGCCAATAATTCCCACTGGTCATGGTAAAGATTAATGCAACAGCAAATGAGACCAAGCAAATTAAACCTGAACAACAGAAAGAGATTATTTGATGTTACTATATAGTAAATACCACCTCTTTTTTTAATATTCAGATCATCTAGTGTTCTAAGTAAAACAATACTGCTTACCTGATAGAACTTCCTTTGGTACAGCTTTTGGTAGTAGATGAAGATCTAAGAGTGGGGTAAAGACGCCTTCTACATTCCCAAACATGGAAGAAAGGCCCAGACTAAACAACATAATAAAGAACAGGATAGCCCACACTTGGGAACCAGGCATTCGAAGAATTGCTTCAGTGAAGAGGATAAATGCCAGACCAGTACCAGATGCACTCTATACAACATACAGAATCAATACACAGTTGAAATACAGTATATGCTTCCTCTAGGTTCTGTAGCTTCATAATTTTTATATTAACTTTTAAAATAATATGTCTTACTGTATAAGGTTTAAATCTATGGAAACTAATGAGAACTACAAGAAGCAAAGATTAGAAAATTGAAAAACAAACAGTTGCTTGTACAATATTTGAAAAGTATAGAAGGTATTGCTGACAACAACTTATCATGGGAAATTGACACAGAATGAAAGTCTGAAAAAGAAACAGAAGCAGTAATTTTTCCTCCTCAAAAACAAACAATTCAAACTGATGTCAAAAAGACAAAAAAATTGAGATTGGCCAAGATGGAGCTCTGTTGTTTGCTGTGTTTGATTGCTCTATTTGGCTCCTTACCTATCTGACGATGAGGAAGAGGAGAGGGAAGACTTTGCAGCTTCCTCTAGCACCGAGTGAAGCCCAGCCCTTGAAGCAATATTCGCTGGAAAACAGAGTACTTCCTCATTCAGGAGAGGCGACCTCTTCAGTCATGCTGATTGATTGTTTCTCTGGCAGCAATGTAAGCAGGGCCATAGAACATAACAGTAGCCATACTGGGTCAGACCAATGGTCCATCTAGCCCAGTATCCTGTTTTCCAAACAATGGCCAAGCCAGGTCACAAGTACCTGGCAGAAACCCAATTAGCAGCAACATTCCATGCTACCAATTCCAGGGCAGTTGCTTCCCCATGTCTGTCTCAATAGCAGACTATGGACCTTTCCTCCAGGAATTTGTCCAAACCTTTTTTACACCCAGATACACTAACCGCTGTTACCACATCCTCCAGAGTTCCAGAGCTTAACTATTCATTGAGTGAAAAATATTTCCTCCTATTTGTTTTTAAAGTATTTCCATATAACTTCCTTGAGTGTCCCCTAGTCTTTGTACTTTTGGAACGAGTATAAAATTGATTCACTTCTACTCGTTCTACACCACTCAGGATTTTGTAGACCTCAATCATATCTCCCCTCATCTGTCTCTTTTCCAAGCTGAAGAACCCTAGCCTTTCCTCATATGAGAGGAGTTCCATCTCCTTTATCATTTTGGTCGCTCTTCTTTGAACCTTTTCTAATTCTGCTATATCTTTTTTGAGATATGGCGACCAGAACTGAATTCAGTACTCAAGGTGAGGTCGCACCATGGAACGATACAGAGGTATTATAGTATTTTCGGTCTTATTCACCATCCATTTCCTAATTATTCCTATCGTTCTGTTTGCTATTTTGGCTGCCGCCACACATTGAGCAGAAGATTTCAACGTATTATCTACATCAACACCTCAATCTTTTTCTTGGTTGCTGACCCCCAAGGTGGACCCTAGCATCAAGTAACTATGATTCGGATTATTCTTTCTAATGTGCATCACCTTGCATTTGTGCACATTAAATTTCATCTGCCATTTGGATGATCAGTCTTCCAATTTCCTAAGGTCTTCCTGCAATATTTCACAGTCTGCACGTGTTTTAACAACCTTGAATAGTTTTGTGTCATCTTCAAATTTAATCATCTCGCTCGTAATTCTGATTTCCATATCATTTATAAATATGTTAAACAGCATTGGTCCCAGTGGTACTCCACTGTTCACCCTCCTCCATTGAGAGACATGACCATATAACCTTACCGTTTGTTTTCTGTCCAATATCCAATTCTTAATCCACACCGGAACATTGCCTCCTATCCCATGACTCTTTAATTTTCTCAGGAGTCTCTCATGAGGAACTTTATCAAAAGCTATCTGAAAATCTAGATACACTACATTAACCAGCTCACCTTTATCCACATGTTTGTTCCTGTCTTCAAAGAAATGAAGCAAATTGGTGAGGCAAGACTTCCTTCGGCTGAACCCATGCTGACTCTGTCTCATTAAACCATGTTTGTCTATGTGTTCCGTAATTTTATTCTTTATAATAGTTTCCACTATTTTGCCCGGCAATGTTCTTATGATGCGGATTTATGAAGAAGTAATTTATACAGATTAGAAGCAATATATCCTTTCTTGAAGAGATCTTGAATGAATGATAAAATAGATGGTTGTTGAACAGATAAGTCAGTCAGAGAAGTCCCATCTTTGATACTATTTTTCAACTGTAGTCATTTGAAAAATTGGGAACAAGGTAGGGAAAATTCTGACTGTGGTAAGTTAAAGGGTTTAATCTGATTAGGGTGTAAACCATGGTCAATAGACAAAATACCCTTCTGAAACCATTCAGGCCAGAGAAAATGTTTATTATTGATCTTAATTTTCAGATTGCCCCAGATTAATGCTAGTACTAGGAATGTCCAAAATATTGTCCAATTCTATTAGATGTTGGTGTGAAAAAAACAAAATGGAATTAGATTTTAACTTATCTGGGAAGAATAGAGGTATATAGATAAGGAAAAGGTTCCAGAGTTTCTTCTCTAGGCTAAGCCAAAAAGGTGTGTAATCCAAAACATCTCTTAACCAATAGCAGGACTGTTGAAATATAAAAAAATTTGTGGTAGATGCGAGAGTCTGGATATGAAACCCTGGAAGCATCCTTTCATCTTTTCAAAGTCTTTAGGGCAATTTTTGGTGGCAGTAAACCCAATGCGGACTTACTGCTCGCTAAAAAGGAAGTACCGCCAGGCTACCTACCGCAGCAGCCCGGCAGTAGTTCCCACCCCCAGTGTGCCGTGTTTTCCGGCGCTACAAAATATATTTATTTTTGTAGCGCCAGTGTGCACCTGGCGGTAATCAGGGCTGCCCAGTTACTGCTGGGTTAGCACTGGAGCCCTTACCGCCACCTTAATGGGTGGCAGTAAGGGCTCCCCCAAAATGCCACATGGCCATTCCCTCATAAAAAGAAAGATCTACCTGTTACCAGCTGCGGTAAAGGGAGCCTCGGCATGTGTCAAAAACACGTGCTGATGCCAGCGTGGGCCCCCTTTAGTTGCAGCTTGGTAAAAGGGACCCTGAGTAAGTAATTTATCTAATTGTTTATAAAATGAGTTAGGGAAAAGTAAAGGCAACATACTCAAGATAAAATGAATTTTGGGCATGAGCACCATTTCGATAACTTCTAAACGGCCCCACCAATTTAAATGTTCCATGAAAGGGTAAGTTCGTTAACTGTGTTCAAGATTTTCTTTTAGTTAATAGCTGCTGTTTCTTCTAAAGAAGGACAGAGATTTAATACTAGATATTTTAAGCTTTTAGATGGCCACAGTAAACCAAGGGGCCCTTTAACTGTGTCTAGGAAAAAGGGCCTTTTTAAGGGGCCAGAAAATGAACGTGTGCTAAAATTGAAACCAGCGCATGTCCATTATTGGCCTGAGACCTTACCGCCATCCACTGACCTAGTGGTTAAGGTCTCGTGCGTTACCCATGTGGTAAGCACGTAGTGCATGCCAACTGATGTTTACCGCCGGGATTCTACCACGGGATTCTGCATGCTTTAAATTTGGAATTACCACCTGGCTCACATGCCAGCCGGCTGGTAGTGCCCATTTGGCACATGCTGTATGCATATAGGCCCTTACACAGCTTAGTAAAACGGGCTCCAAATGAGGAGGCAGTATTAGGAGTAGCATGTACATTGAGAGGTAAAACCTCTATTTTGGGGGGTATTAATTTTATAACCTGAGAATTTTGCATAATTTTTAACTAATTGAAGAAAATTGTTAATTGAAAGTTGTTGGTTCAAAAAAAAAACAAACATCATCATCATAAGCTGCTCTTTTAATTTCTAAAGAATTTGATCTGATTGTTACATTTTCCCTTATAGCTAAAAGAAGTGATTGTAATGCTAGATTAAAGGGGAAAGGGGAAAGGGGACATCCCTGACGAATGCCTCCGGATAATTTTATATATTTAGAAAGTGAGTTGTTAGCAATTATTCGAGCTGTAGGTGGGGTGTAAAGAATTTTAACTTTATTGACATATGAGTCTGGTGCACCAAACCACTTTAGAATTTGAAACAAAAACTCCCATTTGACCCCGTCAAAAGCCTTCTCGGCATCAACCAACAAGGCCACAACAGGTTGTGAGATAGTCTTGGCTAAAATGGAAACCTGATGAAAAAGTTGTGCATTGTCTGTGATGAGCCATTCAGGCATAAAACCAACCTGGTTGGGATGTATCACAGAGCCAATAATCTTTTTTAATCTATTAGAAAGGATTTTAGCAAAAATTTTATAATCTGCATTGAGGAATGAAATTAGTCTTTATTAGGCTTGGGAAGAATGGTGATAACTGCATCTGCAAATGAATCAGGATAATTCGGGTCACTTTCTAGTTCTTTGAAAAAAAGATTCAGATGGGGATCATTTTTGAAAAGTCTATAAAACTCATTAGAAAGACCATCCGGTCCAGGAGGGGTCCATTTACTAAGGTGTGCTGGTGTAGGTGCATGTTTTGGATGTGCACAGATCCATTTTAAAGCACACCTGTAAAAAATGCCCTTTTTTGCCCAAAAATGGACGTGCGGCAAAATAAAAATTGTTGCACATCCATTTTGGTTCTGAGACCTTACTGCCACCCACTCACTTAGCGATAAGGTCTCACGCGTTAACCAGGCAGTAATCATCTACACGCCTACAATGCTGATTACTGCCCGGTTAGCGCCACGTGCTGGAAAATAAAGTATATTTTCAGGCGCATGTAGCAGATGTGCATAAAAAATTAAATTACTGCCCAGACCACATGGTAGCTGAGTGGTAGCTCCAAATTGACACACACTGTGCGCACATAGGCGCCAACACAGCTTAGTAAAAGGGACCCATTTCTTTATCTTTAATCGGGACTTAGAGGGAGGAAATTTCTTGACTGTTCCATTTAGAAGCTGGATACTACCCAGAAAGGACTCTAATGCTTCAGAACTGTATAAATTTGTGTAAAATTCAAGGAAGGCATCCAAGATTTCTGTTGTGTTAGTAATGATTTAATTATTGTGCTTAATAGATGATATAGTGCTCAGCATAAATGGATCTGTTATGAATTAATATTTCATCGCCAGCTATTTGACTGTATAATTTATTGTATTCTCATTTCTTTTGATAAAGCTGATTTAGTAATGAAGCTTCTTGGGAATCCATATATTGTCTTCCTAAAAAGTTTATGGATTGTTCAAGATTATTCATTAATTTGTTTTTCTCTTTCTTATAATTTGCTGAGATAGAAATGAACTCGCCTCTTAATGAGGCTTTGAAAGCTTACCATATTGTGGTATGATTAGTTTCATTATTAATATTACATCTTAAAAAACCTGGAAATGAAACTTTTGAATCTAGTATGGGTTTCCTGGTGGAACTGGGTGTTCTAGGGCAGGGGTGTGCTGGTAAATTTTTAACAACAGGCTCTTTCTCCGGACGTAGCCAGCTCTGCAGTTGGAAGGGCCAGGGGTGGCCGGTGTGGGGGGGAGCAACACTTGCCTCTCTCTCCTCCCTCCCTTCGTGGGGGCACACTAGGCATATCTTTGCTGGCAGCCAGTAAATGGACTGCCACCACTCCCAACGTCTTGCTCTGAGCAGCATGCTGAAACTTCTCACACATGCTGGAGAAGTCCCAGCCTGCTGCTCAGAGCTGGAAACAAGGAGTGGGGAGCAGCAGCAGTCTATTTACTTGGCTGGCAGGGCTCAGCATCCCCACCAGCAAAGTAAAAGAGAATTCAGCAGGGGGCCCAAGCCCACATTTTGGGAGCCAGTTGTTAAAGTAGCCATGGAGGGCCCTACTTTAACAACCGGCTCCCAAAATTCTTAAAAACTTAACAACCGGCTCTTGCGAGCCTGTGAGAGCCTGCTCCAGCACACCACTGTTCTAGGGTTATTGCAGCATGATCAGAAAGCATTATGAGCTCAATTCCTGCTTTAGAAACAAGTGTTAGCAAACTGTTTGATATAAAAAAAATGATTTATTCTTGAATAGCTGGAATGGGGTGCTGAAAAAAAGGAAAAGTTCCTGGTGACTGGATGCAGCTACCTCCATGTTTAATTACACATTGAGTGAAGAAAAAGTTTCTCTGATTCGTTTTAAATTTACTACTTTGTAGCTTCATCACATGCCCCCTAGTCCCAGTATTTTTGGAAAGCGTAAACAGTTGCTTCATGTCTACCTTTTCCACTCCACTCATTATTTTACAGACCTCTATCATATTTCCCCTCAGTCACCTTTTCTCCAAGCTGTAGAGCCCAAGCCGCTTTAGCCTTTCCTCATAGGGAAGTCGTCCCATCCCCTTTATAATTTTCGTCGCCCTTCTCTGCACCTTTTCTAATTCCACCATATCTTTTTTGAGATGCAGCAACCAGAATTGAACACAATGTTCGCATACAAAAGCATTATAACGTTCTCATTTTTGTTTTTCATTCCTTTCCTAATAATACCTAACATTGTATTTGCTTTCTTAGCCACAGCAGCAGCACACTGAACAGAAGGCTAGATCCCTTTGTTGGTTGGTGACTCCTAATGTGGAACCTTGCATTATGTAGCTATAATTTGGGTTCCTTTTTCCCACATGCATCACTTTGCACTTGCTCACATTAAATGTCATCTGCCAAATATCAGTTAGGGAAGATGAGTTATGATTATCAGACAATTGCATGGCTGGGATTTGAATCTTAATACACTTTCTTTTTAAGTAATTTGCTAGTATCTTGTTATTTTATTAGATTCAGCATAATGTGATTAGATCTGGGATATCTATTGGGTATGGAACCAGGATGAGATTTGATGTACGGTGTATATATTTTATGCACTACAATCATCAAACACTCTTGAACTCCTCAAAAAATGGATAGAAAAGTTCACCGTCAAACTTAAAAAGCACCCAAAAGTGAACCAATATTTAACAGACAGACTGTATCACATACTATATAGGTAGGAGAAAAAGACATCAGACATTGACTAGAAAGTTCTAAGCTAACCTCTCTAGCATTTGCACTGGGTTCCGTTAGATGATGTCACCCAGCATTGAGAATACAATGGCTTGCTTGTCCTCAGAGAAAAGCAAATAATCATAAACATCACTGAATATGTCTTGACGTTTATGATAATTTGCTTTTATTGATGCTGTTGTGTCAAAACCTACAAGACTGTGTGACTCCTGATGTGGGTGATTCCTCAACTAGAGTTTTGGCAAAGATGAGTAGCAAAAGTTGCATACGCAGAGAAATTAACTATGGTGTTGAATGGAGGGGCAGACAAATGTGATTAGATCTGGGATATCTATTGGGCATGGAGCCAGGATGAGATTTGATGTACGGTTTACGCAGTGCGTTTATTCTACCAAAAAAGGTGCCGGTATTTTATTTATTTATTTATTTATTTGTAGCATTTCTATCCCACATTTTCCCACCAATTTGCAGGCTCAATGTGGCTTACATTTGCTGTAATGGCGGTTGCCATTTCCAGGTAACAGAATTACAAATGGTAATGCGTTTAGGTGCATACATACATGGTAACATACATGGAACATGATATATATGGAACAAATCATGGAATATATATATACCATATGTATACATACATGTAAGGAAGAATACATTTTGGTATTGCATGAAGGCTCCCGAGTAATAAATTGGATTGTAACATACATTAGGTCATCGGCTCTAGAGAGACCCTATTCAAAGTAAGGTTTAAAGTGGTAGTGCTTGATCAATAATAGAAAGGGTTTAAGCAGTCACGCGATAAAAGGTCAGTTTTGTATAAATCGTGTATAATGTTATTATTTAGTATTTAAGATGGATGTTTATGGTATGCCATCTTGAAAAGATCTGTTTTCAGTAGCTTTCGGAAGTTGGTTAGGTCTTGCATTGTTTTTATGGCCTTCGGTAGTGCGTTCCATAACTGCGTGCAGATGTATGAGAAACTGGTCGCGTATGTGGATTTATATTTTAGCCCTTTACAGTTAGGATAGTGGAGATTGAAGAATGTGCGTGATGATCTTTTTGCATTCCTAGTAGGCAAATCTATAAGGTCTGACATGTAGGTCGGGGCTTCCCCGTATATGATCTTGTGGACCAGGGTGCAAACTTTGAACGTAATTCGTTCTTTTAGTGGGAGCCAGTGTAGTTTTTCTCTTAGGGGTTTGGCACTTTCGTATTTCGCTTTCCCAAATGTGAGGCTGGCTGCTGTGTTTTGAGCGGTTTGAAGCTTCTTAATGATTTGTTCTTTACATCCGGCATAAATGGCATTGCAGTAGTCTAGATGACTTAGCACCATTGATTGTACTAGGCTGCGGAATACTTCCCTTGGGAAGAAAGGTTTGATTCTTTTAAGTTTCCACATTGAGTAGAACTTTTTCTTTGCTATATTTTTCGCATGGTCTTCCAGTGTGAGATTTTGGTCAATTGTGACTCCCAGGATTTTCAGGCTGTCTGATACCGGAAGTGTGTAGTCTGGGGTGTTTACGGTATTGGGTTTGTTTGTGTTGTATTGTATTGTATTCAAATGCTAGGTCACTCTTCAGGAGTGGGGTGATCACTGAGGGACCCACCCCACAATAGCCAGGTCCCCTGCAACCAATCACAAAATCTGTGACAAGGCAGAATCGGTATGTAGAGCCTGAGCTCTTTCATTAAACTTTTGGGTCCATGGGTCAATTTTAACATACAGTGGAAAAGGTGCTGGTACTCAGTACCCCCAAGTACCCCCTCAAAAATGCCCTGGGTTTACGTATTATATGTATTTTGTACCTAGGGCAATGGAGAGTTAAGTGCTCTCCCCAGTCACAGGGAGCTGCAGTAGGAATTGAACCATTGGGCTACTCCTCCATGGAGAGTGCAAGACGTGAAATATCCATATCCTTTTTGACCATTAATGCATTTGAAATGCTGTTGTAAATAAAGAGTTATTAGAAACAATTTTAAATATAATTCTTGCCATTTAATTAATTTTCTGTAGCTTCTGTACCTGATCAAGAAACTCCTGAAGCTTGCATTCCTTCAAATTCAGCCTGGAAGTTCTTTCTGGATATTGGTTGTTCAGCTCCTCATGCCAGGTATTATATGTGTCTCTTGTGATATTCTGGTCCATCAGATCAAATTCATTGGTGAGAGAAACTATGTTTCTGATATTGACAATAATTAGCAATGAAATCACATAGAAAAACATGCTTTCATGAACACACAAACTTTTAAGGGGCAATTTTCAATAGCCTTCCTAGGTGCAAAGACCCATTAACCTCATGGGCAGTTTTCAAAGAGAAACTACACCCATAGTTTTAATTAAACATATTTTTTACATGGGGATGGGGCAAAAAAGCCCATACACACTCTAATCTGTCTTTTTTTACCAGGCAGAAGAAGAGCTATAAAAGTGATTCGTAGTAGTAGTAGTAGTAGTAGAAAGTATTTTTGTGTAGACTTTTCAATTCTGTAGGTGTATTCCTTTTCATTGTGGCAAAAAGTACATGGAAACCATATACTTTATAGCCATCCAGGGTGTCCAACTTTAGACAAACCAGTTTACCTATGTAAACAATGTTTATCTGAGTAAATGACTTTGACAATTACACAGGAAAACAGGCTTGTTTTGAAACTGTGTGCACTAAAAGATTGTCACTATTTTTATGCAATCTTTTATGCCTATAGTATCTTTATAAAATAGGTTCCCGCTTGACTTCTCAGTCTAGGCAACCTGTTCTGCTTTTTCTTTTTTGGCTTTTCTTCTTTACAATTTTCTAAACAATGGAAAATATATTTAAAACATATGTAGCCATCTCACAGTTCATTGTTAATTATTAATTTGACAGCAAAATGCATTGAGAGGCCCTTTTACTAAAACTTAGCACACTAAGCTTTAGTAAAATGGCCCCAAGACAGTTGAGTTTAGTGAAAGAAAAATAATGCTATAGTATATTAGGCTATAGTATATTACAATACAAAATTTTAACTTATTACTATATAACATCAGTAGTATAGTTCACTGGCTTTTCTCAAAGCAAATGTGGATATTGTTGACAGGTGGCCATGCCCACATCTGGTCACATCAGCCAATAAGAACTGAGGAGCTGCCCAAACCACGCCAACTCTGCCCAAGCCCTGCCTACTCCCTACCCTACCCCTCTTGATGACATCACCAGATGTGATGTCGTAGCACCACCTATGCCCTGCCCCTTTTGCATCTCTCTTCCCCCACCTTATTTGTATAACCTGCCCAGAACCCCACCCCTTTTTGCATAGCCCCAAACCCCAGCCCTTTCAGTGACATCACAAGAAGTGATGTTATAACTCCACCCAGGCCATGCCTCTTTTTAAAGATTGCTTGAGTACTGGTTGCCCCTACTTCCCTTCCTGTTTCACAATACTCGCCGCCACCTTGGATGAGTCACATGTCAGGAAGTGATATTAATAGTTCCCTGACACCAACCCCTACAACCTAGGAGGAACATGCACAGTTTGCACAACCACTACAGGCAGTCAGCATACACTTTGAAATTCCTTTTATTTTTCAGGAAAGACTAAAGGCATTTTAAGCCTTGAGACTACCTGTTTCTTTTTTTAAACTTTTTCTTTCAAAAGGATACCATGCAGTTTAAACCACAGATCTAATATTTTAAAACCCTAACATGTGTTTATTTATGGTGTACAGAGATGTATCTGTTTACTTTTAAGAACAGCAGGCTGAGAACTGTTTTTGCTGAATCAATTCAGAAATGAACAGTGTTCATGCATGCAACCCCACTTCCCCATTGGAGAACTTTTGAATCAATTCAGAGATGAAGCATGCAAACCCTCTTCCTCAATCCCCCCACATCTTAGGAGCCAAACATACACACTATTTCCCAGCTACCCTCTCTCAGGAGAGATTTGACCAGTGTAGGAAACAACAATATTACATTTTAGGCTTTACAGGGCAAAAAAAATAGTGTAGGTGGTTAGTGTTGAATTTTAAAATAAACTTACTGGTTTTACAATTGTTTCCCCTCTCCTCTTTCTATGTAGCTCGTCAGCTAGGAAGCTGTCATATATAGAGATCAGCAGATTGCCTGCTTTTAACTCACCTCTCCCTCCCTTCAAATCATGCTGGTTTTAAACTGTGTCAACCTGTTGTCTGTGTGAGGTCATGCAGCCCCCTCCCTATCCCCCCACCTCCTTCCCTTTCTGTGGCTAGGATGAAAGAAAAAAAAAAAAAGCTTTTTTAAGAGCTCAGAGTCTCACACAGTGGTGCCCAGCCTGCTTTTCATTTTACCAACCTCTCACGGATTCCACTTCCCTATCTGCCACCCCCCTTTCAGAGGAAATTCAGAAAAAGCAGAGCTGTGTGGTTACTGTTTTTAAGATAGAGAGAAAACCCAGAGCCATACATTTTGCACTGTTTTAAGTTTTGCAAAAGTCTCTCTTAGAACTCTATAAAAAAAAAAAAAGGGCTCTGTTTAAACAAATGCTGACCCTTCCCGTCTATCAATATGAGCAAACAAGCCCTGCTCACACAGATATGCTGTATTGTAAAGGGAAATAGGTCACGTGAAAGAAGTGTATGGCAGATTTGGAATGTGTGAGTCCTCATATAGAAGGCATCTTTACTTCTTGTCAGCTTTATTTTACCATTTCCACACTGATCAGAAGTTTTTCTTGGAAAAACGGATCACTGTGGAAATGACCTAATAATCGTATCTTCTGGCAAGTGGCTGTAAAGTGCACCCTTTCGTTGAAATTGGCATTGCAGCTGCCAGGGTCTGTCAACTGCATCTGAGGGATCCTTTACAGTAATTGAGAAGCAGTTCTATGAGGGCTTTATCAGGACAGCAGTTGTTGCTCTGACTGATGTCTGTCTCTGTCATGATGTCCAGCTAGTTCAAGAGGGAGGCTATCGGATAATTTACTTGCAGCACTGTGGTCATCCCTACAATGTCTGATCTGTCTTTTTTCATGATCTTACAGGTCAGGTACAACAGCGTATTGTTCAAATCCAAATAATCTTTCCCATGACCAGCTATGTAAAAGTTAAGCGGCCTGGTTTCTGAAAAGGCCAGTAAAGGCTGTATTTCCACATAAGTGCTTCTTTTCAATACTGGTTTGTGTGGGTGACAATTGAAAGAAGTCTTTTTCTGATTTAATGTATTCTTCCTAACCGTCATGCACAAAAGCTATGATTTTTTTCTCAAAATATATCTTCCAGCTCTGTAGCATCAGCTCTCTTAGCCTTTCACTTAGGCTTCTGAGACACCTCACAGTTGAGTTTCTTTCTTTTAAGAGGTTTGGGCAGCCCTTCTAAAAGCATCTGCCTGCTTCTCTTTCTCTTAACATTTTTTTGCATGACTGCTAGTCCCGAGCCGGTCTACTCTCCGTTGTTATATTATTCATGTTATTCAGAACGGCCATGGTGATATGACCCATCACATCTTTAGATGTGTTTTTGGCCACACTTTTCATGTGTGGTTTATCAATCTCAATGCCTCTTCTCAGCAGCAGTAGCGCTTTTCTAAAGAGACTATGAAACACATCACTGATCCCTTCTACGTACATAACAGGTGATCTGTAAAAAGCCGTGGAGCCCATGACCAGCCTGGGTCACATAATAATCTCTGTATGCTGCAGGATCACCGTAAGTTTTATCACCACAATGTTAAAATATGATCGCTGTCTGGGGTCGCAATTGAAACTTAAGGATCCACCAAATCCAATGTGGAAGATAAAACAAAGAGGCAGACCTTGTGAAAAAAAAACCCCACAGTCTTTATTTGTACAAATGCATCCAGGAAAAGGAGCATTGCTTGTTTCATTTTATCTGTTGGACCAGTCAAGTAATCATGCTCCTGATGCAGCCGGTATTTTAGGTGAAACACGGCCATATTGGGAACAGATGTTTGAATTCCTGGGAGCTTTTTGTTAACAAGGTCTACTTCTTTGTTTTATCTTTCCTGAATGAGTCTGTGATTGCCTTGACTCAGTAGATCCGTGTCCACGCCCCAAACAGCACTGAGGTACAGCCCCACTTTCTGACTTCAGGGAAGCTTCCTCCCCTGATGTCGAGAGTGGTACTGTATGCATTAAAGCCAGCACTGACACCCTTCAAGATGCCAGTGTCAAGGATCTTTGTGCCAGCATGGAAGGAGCCTCAGGAAGAACCTAGGTTTGAATGGCAGTTGGCACAAGTGCCCTCAATACCTGAGCGCTTTGCAACTGCAACATCTGTGCCAGCTGCTCCTTGATCATGGATCAGAACTGCTCATCGAAGGAAGGCATTGGCAAAGGTAGAGGAGCCAGAAGAGAGGCAGCCTGAGAAATTAGTGTCGGACCAGTAGTGGGGACCTGGCTGCTAAAAGACTTGTGTACCAGCACCTCTTCCGCTGCTTGCCCTGAGATCGGTAGCATGGAATGTTGCTATTTGGGTTTCTGCCACACACTTGTGACCTGAATTGGCCACTGTTGGAATTAGGAAACTGGGCTAGATGGACCATTGGTCTGACCCAGTATGGCTATTCTTATGTTCTTATGAGAGGGCGCTCTCCTCCCTGGTGCCAGCGCTTCTCGGGTATCGTCAAACCCATATGTGCCTTCGGTATCGTGTCCGAAACTGACCGATCTCTGGGCCTAATCTCAGCGTCCAAGAGAGGTGGATGCTGTCCCAGTGGATGAGGAAGACTTGGCAGCATCGAGGTCGATGCTTCCAGTACCGATGTCAATTATCAGCCTTGGAGGAGCCAAAAAAGCTTGTCCTGTTGAACCTGACACACCCTCTGTGTCCTCAGTTGCATTTGCAAACACAGAGAACAAGAATTAGGCTCAAGGTCAGGTCCAAGGCACCTGATGCACCAGTTATGTGGTCTGTCATGGAAATCACCTGATTACATTGGGCGCACCTCTTGAAGCCACTGGGAGTCTTCTTGGATATCAAAAAAGGATCACGGTTAAATTAAACTCCTCAATTTTGCACCAGAAAAAAAGAGCAATGTTCAAATCGAGGTTCAGGCTCCAGCCTAAAAGGGCCTAACAATATGCAAAAAGTAAAGGAAACTGAAGAAAGAGTAAAATAAAGAGAAAATTATCCGAGAGGACTTGAAAACCTGCACAGGTATTTTTACCAATACACACATTTAGCTTTTTACCTCCTGGAACCTTCAGCATAAATGCCATCATATTCTCACAGCTAGGTGACGTCATCCGACGGAGCCCAGTACAGACGCAGGCTAGGGAGATCAAGAACTTTTTAACAGTGATCCACCGTACATGCACTGGTGCCTTCCTACTACTACTATTTAGCATTTCTATAGCGCTACAAGGCGTACGCAGCGCTGCACAAACATAGAAGAAAGATAGTCCCTGCTCATAGAGCTTACAATCTAATAGACAAAAAATAAATAAAGTAAGCAAATCAAATCAATTAATGTGAACGGGAAGGAAGAGAGGAGGGTAGGTGGAGGCGAGTGGTTACAAGTGGTTACGAGTCAAAAGCAATGTTAAAGAGGTGGGCTTTCAGTCTAGATTTAAAGGTGGCCAAGGATGGGGCAAGATGTAGGGGCTCAGGAAGTTTATTCCAGGCTAGGGTGCACAAGCGTGGGTCCCTCAATCTTCATTTTTTCCTGAAGCATGGAGGAACCATTATTTCCAAATAGCCTTTAATATTTCTCCTGATTAACCTGTTAGTCTTGCCTAGTACGGGACCACTGAGTTACTGCCTTTTATTTTGCATGATTCTGATTGTCTTTGGCATGAGTGTATTCTTTCCCATTATTATTGTAGTTCTTTTCTTTTTCCCTATTATTGGAATTTATCCTTTTAATTAAACCAGTAGTGTAGCTACAGGGGGCCACGGGGGCCTGGGCCCCCCCTAAATTGGCTCTGGGAGTTTGGCTGGTGGGGGGGTCCCCAACCCCTGCCAGCTGAAGCATTTGTCCACTGCTGGTCTCCGGCTCTCCACCACACTGCCTGCTCTGCTCTTCCCCTCACGTCACGTGCATACTCGTTTTAGTGAAACTGAGCATGTGCAAAGTGCTGCACATGCTCAATTTCATTAAAAAAAAGCATGCATGCAACCTGAGGGGAAGAGCAGGGTAGGCAATAAGGTGGAGAAGAGCGCTGGACAAATTCTTCAGCTGGCGGAGGTTGTGGACCCCTGCCAGCCAAGGTATGAGAGCTGGCGGCGGCAGGGTGTGGTAGTGGCAGGAAGGGAGGCCAAAATGTGCCCCCCCCCCACACTTTGGGATCTGGAACCCCCCCCCCCCCCCTTCATTTTGAGGTCTGGCTACGCCACTGATGTAAACTGCCTTGGCCTTTTGATAGTAACAGCGGTATATCAAAGTTTAAATTAAAAAACAAAACATAATAAATGAAACATAAATACTTAGCGAGAATATTGGGCATATACATGTGTATGTGTACACGTGTGTATATGCTAGTATTCTAAACGTTTACATGTGCAATGTGCTTGGAAATGATAGTCCTTATGTTACAACTGTGCAACTCCATTTAGGCGCCCCGAGGATGTGTAGTAGGAGCTTATTCTATAATGGCCATATTCTGTTACAATGCTAGTGTAACCGACTTTTGGCACACCTAATATTTATACATGGATGCATAAATGAGGCACATAACTGGGAGCCCCTCCCATGTTCTACCCATGTGTATGCTACATTGGCAAATATGTAAGTTAAGTGGGTATTTGAAGAATACCAACTGCTGGTACTTTTTCAGGTAAGTTCTAGTATTGTAGACATTTAAGTGCACAAGGGTCATGTAAGTGCAGGCACCTAGACTAAATTTGCCTTTCATGTGTATAAATCAGTGGGTGGGGGCTCTGTGTGTGAGAGAATTTGGATATATGAGAGGAGAGGTGTGAATGGGTGGGCTTGCTATGACTGATTCACCCCTTCCTTCTTGCAATATCCACATCTTCATGGCCTCTGGCACTCCTTCTTCCTGATTTCTTCTACCATACCATTCACTCACTCACTCACTCATCTGATCCTTTCCTACCCCTCACATTTTCCTTCTTCCTTTGTCCCTCCTACCTTCACATCCCTATCTCATTGAGCTGTAACCAATACTCTGCTACAGTGGCATGTCTGTCCTCCTAGCCTGATACTGCATGATGCCTCTTCATGAGTGGAGCAGCACATGTTTCCAATTTGACAAGTAGGCATGGGCTTCCCATCTGCTGCACTCTTGCTGTTGTTACTGCATCTTTACTGCATCTTAAGTACATAATCCAATATAAAATACTTACTCTAACCCACAAGGCACTTCATACAGGATCACCAGCTTACCTAGCCTTGGTCATCTCACCATAGGTCCCCTCTAGATCCCTCCATTCTGCAACAGATCATCATCTTTCTATCCCTTCAGTTTCTGCCTCTCACCTTCCCATGGAATGCACTCCCCCTTTTTACTCATAGTAAGTTATCCTCTCTAAGATTTAAATCTATCCCAAAACCCCACCCTTCTCCCTGGCTTTCTCAGGTGCGACAATTTCAGCACAGGGGTGACCTTCCAGTGATGGGGGGCAGCCTAGACTCCCTCTCTCCTTACCTCTGTGTCTCCATTCTCTTTCTATAACTCTCCTCCCCTCTACAATTTCTCTTTCCTATTTATTGACACAAATCGGGAGATCGCCGGCGATCTCTCAATCCCGGCCAAATTGGTATTATCGAAAGCCAATTTTGGCCGTCCCAAATTGCTTTTTTGTAGCGGCGCTGGCCATCCTTCAAGGGGGCATGTTGGTAGGGTAGCGAAGGCAGGAAGAGGGGCGGAGTGGGGCGGGGTTACGAGATGGCCGGCTTCACCTTATTATGAAAAAAAAAAAACAGCCGGCTCGAACGAGTATTTCGCCGGGCGGACTTGGTCCATGTATTTTTAGGACCAAGTCCCAAAAAAGAGCCCCAACTGACCAGATGACCACCGGAGCGAAGCAGGGATCACCTCCCCTTACTCCCCATGTGGTCACCAACCCCCTCCCACACACACACAAAAGAAAAATTAAAACATTTTTTGCCAGCCTGTATGCCAGCCTCAAATGTCATACCTGGCTCCCTGACAGCAGTATGCAGGTCCCTGGTCAGTTTTTAGTGGGTGCACTGCACTTCAGGCAGGTGGACCCACGCTCCCCCACCACCTGTTACACTTGTGGTGGTTAATGTTGAGCCCTCCAAAAAACCCCAAAACCCACTGTACCCACATATAGGTGCCTCCTTTCACCCCTTAGGGCTATGGTAATGCTGTAGAGTTGTGGCCAGTAGGATTTGGGGCAGATTTGGGGGGCTCAGCACACAAGGGAAGGGTGCTATGCACCTGGAAGCTAATTTTGGGGGTTTTTAAAAAGATTTTTTAAGTGCCCCCTAGGGTGCTCGGTTGGTGTCCTGGCATGTCAGGGGGGCCAGTGCACTACAAATGCTGGCTCCTCCCACGGCCAAATGCCTTGCATTTCGCCGGGTTTGAGATGGCCGTGTCTGGTTTCCATTATGGCTGAAAATCGGAGCCGGCCATCTCATCTACACCCGGTGATCCGCTGGCGATCCTATTCTAAACCCAGCGAGCGATTTGGCCGGCACCAAGCGTATTTTGAAAATACGCTTAGCTCCACCCACTTACAGCGCTGGGCCCAAAGATGGCTGGCCATCAATTTCGCCAGCGCCGTTCGATTATTCCCCTCCACAGTACTGTCAATGGCACTTCACTTCTTTCAAATATATTTTTTTTATTTGGTAAGGTTCCAACTTAAATATTTTTTTCTTAATTAATTCAAAATGTCTTCTTCCTTTCTGTTTTATGAAATATTAAGCCACACAAAACACTCTTCTTCTCTAAAACTTCTCTGCCAAAAAGATTTTCTCAATAGTGAAAAATTTGCAGTAAAACAAGTATTCCTGCTCACAGTACTACTACTACTTATCATTTCTATAGCGCTACAAGGCATACGCAGCGCTGTACACCATAGTAATAGTTGTCCTTATTAAATATGGGGTCCTTTTACTGAGCTGTGGCAAAAGGTGGTAGTTTTTCCCATGCGCTAAGCTGAAGAGTCCAAACCTTTTAAAAAATTTCCCCATGGGGAGTTATTCCATTCCTTTTATCATTTTTTGGTTACCCTTCTCTGTACCTTTTCTTATGCAACTATATCTTTTTTTAGATGCAGTGCCCAAAATAGTACATTCATTCATTACCTATTAATTCCTAATATTCTCTCTGTTTTCTTGACCACTGCTGCATATTGAGCAGAGGATTTTAAGATCATCAATGGTGACACCTAGATCTTTTTACTGGGTGGTAACTCCTCATGCTATAATTTGGGTTGCTCTTTCCTAAGTTTATCAGTTTGCCTACGTTAAATTTTATTTGCTTTTTGGATACCCAGTTTCCCAGTTTCATGAGGTCTTCTTGCAATATCTCACAACCCTCTTGTGACTCAACAACAAGGATTAAACTGTTGATGTGCCATAGGCAAACAAACATTGCCCCCTCCCCCCCCCCCCCCCCCCGCACCAACATAATATATTTTAAAACTCTCACAAATAGGGCCCCACATGATTCTGACTGCAGAGGAAAAAGTAGCAGGTACAAACCATAGCCTTCTGCTACAACAGGGATAGGGAGACTAGACATACCTCAGCAGGCTACATGAATCATTTACCAGGGCAATAATCTTCCTTGGTAACCACTGAGTTAGCACATTTGTGTCACTGGCAGATTTGATTACCTCAGTCATTATATCTTTTTCCAGGTCATTTATAAATATTTTTAAAATCAGAAGTCCCAGCACAGATCTCAGGGGAATCCCACAATTCACCTTTGTCCATTGAGAATATGAACCATTTAACTAGTTCTCAATCCACAATAGAACATTGCCTCCTATCTTATAGTAACATAGTAACATAGTAGATAACGGCAGAAAAAGACCTGCATGGTCCATCCAGTCTGCCCAACAAGATAAACTCACATGTGCTACTGTTTGTGTATACCTTGATTTGTACCTGTCCTTTTCAGGGCACAGACCGTATAAGTCTGCCCAGCACTATCCCTGCCTCCCAACCACCAGTCCCGCCTCCCACCACCGGTTCTGGCACAGACCGTATAAGTCTGCCCAGCACTATCCCTGCCTCCCAACCACCAGTCCCGCCTCCCACCACCGGTTCTGGCACAGACCGTATAAGTCTGCCCAGCACTATCCTCGCCTCCCAAACACCAGTCCCGCCTCCCACCACCGGCTCTGGCACAGACTGTATAAGTCTGCCCAGCACCATCCCCGCCTCCCGCCACCGGCTCTGCCACCCAATCTCGGCTAAGCTCCTTAGGATCCATTCCTTCTGAACAGGATTCCTTTATGTTTATCCCACGCATGTTTGAATTCCATTACCGTTTCAAACATGCGTGGGATAAACATAAAGGAATCCTGTTCAGAAGGAATGGATCCTAAGGAGCTTAGCCGAGATTGGGTGGCAGAGCCGGTGGCGGGAGGTGGGGATGGTGCTGGGCAGACTGATACGGTCTGTGCCAGAGCCGGTGGTTGGAGGCGGGACTGGTGGTTGGGAGGCAGGGATAGTGCTGGGCAGACTTATATCTTATGACTTTCTAGTTACTGCTGGAGTCTCTCATGAGGTATTTTGTGAAGTGCTTTCTGAAAATCCATATACATTCTATCAACTGGCTCACCTTTATCCACAGGGCTACAGGGAAAGGTAGACCTATGTGGCCGGGGGGGGAGTGCAGAAACCTTTGTGGTGGGGGAGGGGGTGCCGTGAAAACTTTCTCAGACACTAAGGTTTTCGTGAACCGAAAAAGATTGAAATCACTGCTATAGATTACAAATTACTAATAATGGAACTGCAATTTCTATCAGCACTTTGGGCTGTATATTAGTTTGTCAGTTTGCCCTTTTACATTTTCAGCTTGTAGAATCCTATGAGCCTCCATGGCTCAGTGCTCCATGGGGTTTTCTTGTCTCATACTAAGCTCAGACCATGCATGCACACAACAGTGGGGAGGCACCAACAAACAAGTAGAGCACAAAGCAAACCCAACATCACTGAAAAGCTTGAATTGGAGCATGGAGAAATACTGATCTGCAGTGTTTGGTTCTTACCTGTCCAGGCAATCCCAGTAGGCAGTAGTGGCTTTAAACCCAAGAATAGAAAAGATTGGAATGGAAGCATAGATAGATGTCAAACTATTTATTACAGCTACTGTCACTGCATCTTTTTCACAGTCATTCCTAAAATAAAAATATACATAAAGAAAAAATTACATAATCTTTCCATGATCCCCATCTAATATGTTTCATAATAATATATTGCATAGTTAAAATAGTTCATGGGCAGTCACCCTATATATGTTATACCATGCTAAATTGACAAATTCTTTGAACAAATCTTTGTATATGCAGTACTGTGGATAACTGCAGCTATGGCACTTGACCTAACATTTGTGATAAGATCTATGGTTCAGAAGGGCCCAAAAATACAAAGGAAAAGCGGAAGCTATTAGAGTCCAGATTGACAGATGCTCAGAAATATTTTAATCAAGGAGTTTGTATATGAGGTTTCAATGGCTATAACTGAAGCAATGGATACTGTGGGAGCAAAAGGCCCCCACATAAAGCACTATATATGGCACTATACAACATAGCTATATAGAACTATAATATGTGGCACCACAAGTCAGAGACAAGCTTATTCAAACATCCTGATACATGTTGGGACAAAGCCTTCCGTACAGACTAGAGGCCTTGAGTGAGAAGACAAGAACTTTAGAATTTTCCTTGCCAGCCGGACTAACGCAGTGGCTGGGACAACACCTGCATATTGTTTATAGACCCATGGCTGATGGTTAAGGTGACCCTGCAGCACCAGTGAGACAGTATTGTGGGTATTCAAGTCACGACATCTGAAACAGACAAAGTTGTTATGATAAACATTGGAGGTGGTGCGTCGACAGCAAAGCCAGAATGCAGCACGTCACTAACCCAGTAGCAGCCTGCAATTTCTGGATAAAAGAGGCTCTTATCCAAGAAAAAGGCTGCTTTGCTCTTCATCAGATTGGAAGTTCTTTCCCCACTCTGCCTCCTTGACTGATCTGTCTGAGGAACTCTCTGCCAACTGGTGGACATCGTGTGCCATCTCAGTCCAGGTTGTATAGTTGCTGTGTTGTTGCTGTTGGATTTGGATAACTGGCTGGACTAGAAGCTTATCTTAGGGTTATTTGTGCATTTGCCTTTAGGTTGTCATTAGTATTGCATCTGTTTTACTGTTTCTGCTGCTATGTAAATAAATTATTTTCTATTTTTAATAATATTTTTGAGTGTCGGGTCAGTGCTTATTAGTATATTTGAGCTTTAGAATTTGGGTCTAGGGTTATATTCCCCAATTACACCCAAAAAGAGTGTAATCTACAAGTTGTTGGTGATGCCTCACTTGGAGTATTATGATCAGTTTTGGAGGCTGTATCTTACTAAGGATGTAAAAAGACTTGAAGCGGTTCACAGAAAAGCAACAAAAATGGTATGAGATTTGCATTGCAAGACTTAGGAAGAGACAATTACTGACCTGAACATGTATACCCTGGAGGAAAGGAGAAACAGGTGTGATATGATACAGACACTCAAATATTTGAAAGATATCAATCCACAAACAAACCTTTTCCAGAGACAGGAAGGCACAAAAACTAGAGGACATGAACTGAGGTTGAAAAGGGGCAGACTCAGGAATAATGTCAGTAAGTATTTTTTCACAGAGAGGGTGGTATGTACCTGGAATGCCCTCCCGTGGGAGGTGGTGGAGATGAAAATGGTAATGGAATTCAAAAATGCTTAGGATAAACACAAAGGAATGCTGTTTAGAAGGAATGGATCCAAAGAAGCTTAGTGGAGATTAGGAAACAACACCAGTAAATTGGAAGCAAAGCCAGTGCTGGGCAGATGTCTACAGTCTGTGCTCTGATCATGGCTGGATATATTCAGCTTCAAAAGTTGAAGAATAAGGCCAATGCTGGGAAGACTTCTAAGGTCTGTGGCCTGATTATGGCTGAATAGATTTGGATGGGCTGGAGTGGAGCTTTTCAGGGGCTTTGATGTTAACTTCAATAGAAATCAAACAAATAAAACATGGAAAAGAAAATAAGATGATACCTTTTTTATTGGACATAACTTAATACATTTCTTGATTAGCTTTCGAAAGTTGCCCTTCTTCCTCAGATCGGAAATAAGCAAATGTGCTAGCTGACAGTGTATATAAGTGAAAACATTCAAGCATTACGTTAACTTCAAAAATTTTAGAACAAGGACAGTGCTGGGCAGACTTCTATGGTCTATGCCCTGAAAATGGCAAAGACAAATCAAGCTTTAAAAGCTACGAATAGTTCCACTTTTGATTCACAACTTCAGATACATCAAAATAATATGGAGAAATATAAACTTGAGATTCGGGGACAGAAGGTGGCAAAATTCAAGAGGGACGAAGGAGATTATGTTAAGGGCTATGTATATCCCTGGATGGACGTGACTAAAAGATCTAAATGACACTGGAGGATGAAACGGGTTGGTTTTGTGAATACATCGAGTGATTCGTCTGGTGATGAATCCAGTGGAAGGGCTTTAACAATCATAACAGCGTCCACTGTGAATAACCCTTCACCTTGTATAATTATGGTACAGCCAGAGACCCCCCCCCCCACACTGGAATGGTGGAGGGCCCTGTCATAGAGCTCAGGCCATTACAGACCTTGGCTGAGTCAGAAATCTGATGGCTGACATAACTGGGAGCTTACTGGAAAAGTATGGCCTAGTTTGTAGCCCGGATTGAGGCCTAAAAGTTAGGTCAATAGATATGGAAACAAAATGGAGGATTTCAGCACAAAATGGAAGCCCGTATCTGTTACAAAGTGGAATCTTCTCTAATGTAAGTTAGAAAAACAAGTTGAGAAATGAGTGAGTCATGCCAGGTGCAGCTGGATGCAGGGTCTTGCTTAAGATTTGTGGTCAAGCGAGCTAAAGACAAAACCATGTTAGCAAGATAGAAGCTACTCATTAGCATGAGCCAATCAGTGACAACCATGACATTAGCATAGATCCAATCAGGTATATCTACTGTCATACTATCCATATCCTGAGGGCACCTATAAAAATCAGGGTATTTCCTGGTTTAAGTTAGAGAGACAAGGGTTGCCACTCTCTCTCTCCAGGGGAAACCAATGTGTCCAGCAGAATTGACAAATTACCTAATTGCTTTCCCTTGTAAAACCTTTAATTGGTAAAAGAAATTATAAAAGATTAGGAATTAACACCTGTTTGCAGCTGGATTATTATATTTCTATAATTAATTGATTGTACGTGCCTGTTGTCAATCACTGATTTGACTTGTATCTTGGTAAATAAACTCCTTATCCCAAATGATGATTTGTGGGCTTCACTTAATGATGAAAGGCTGTAAGTATAAATGCTTTTGCTGTATCAGGCTGTCTTTCACTGTATTCTATAACTTGTAATCTAAATCCAGTTTGTCATAAGGCTGGTATCTTTTCCTTAGACCTAACGTCTCCCTTAGTGGCAATTCCTTTTAGAACTTCACAACTCCTTGATTACCCCAGTACTAGTGCTATTTAGAGATGGAGTCAGATTTAAGGTCACTCCAGCGTTTTGGGGGGGCTCGGGACCCCTCAATTCAAAACAACCTCAAGAATCTTTTTTACCCCCGGAGCCTATTCATCAGCCTGTGGTCCAGCAAGGTGTGAACAAATCGAACAGAGGACAGCGACAATTGCGGGGGACAAAAGAATAGTGTTTAATTTATCTGATAAGGTTCTGACAGATTCTCAAGTAAGCGTATTGGAATTGGGCTTATCTTTTGTTCCTACTTCTTGGTATGATGGCTTCTTTAATCGAAAATATTTATATAGATTTTTTCGTAAACTGAAACTTAAATTATTCTTTAGCCAACAAGAAGGAACCAATACTGAAGCTGAATTTCAAACTTTTATGTCATCTCATCGCCTACAGTCAACAGTGGCCCCTAGTGGTCTGAACAAGGAAATTGAATGGCAAGCCTTGTTGTGAACTTTTCCCGCGCTTACATATCAGCTGTTCTCTTCTTCAAATGCTGCGCGTGTGTGGGCGTTCTTTGCTGGTCTTTTCTCGGGTCGGACGGATTCCTGACCTGTTTTTGCTGCACAGTAAGTTTAAGATAGTATTTTGTTATTAAGAAATTTTTGGAATCACTAGTTTATAATACTGAGAAGGTCTTTATTGATTAAGTTTAGTTTTGAGGATTTTTAATGTATTATTTTTACTTTTATAGATTAAGTTCCCCTGATGACGCCAGTTTAATGGCGAAACATGGCCTATGTTGGGAACAGGGAATTTAGAAATTCACATCACATGAACTGAGAAGAAAAGGTGCTATTGGAGCCTCTGTTTTAGATCAGCGTCCATGAACTAAAAGATGACTGGGGCGCTGTTTTGAGAAGATACTCTGAACATTTACAGTTTTGTTCGCACCAGCACCCAAGCTAAGTAACTTCAAACATTTAATAGCTGTTTTCATCTTGATATTTTTTGATATTTTTTAATATTAATATCTAGCTGGTGGTAGGACGTGCGATGATGTGAGAACTGCGTGTAAATGCTTCTCAAAACCCTGAGACACTTTAGCACACCAAAAAAACTGAGCACATTTAATTTAATTATTGTTTTATTTATTTGTTATTTTTTTGTTTTTTGATTTAGTAATAAGGTTTCTGGCTGAGTTGTTGAGTATAATTATTGAAACCGATCCTTTAAGGAAACCCAGAGTTTGGATAGTACGGACAAATCAAGACCAGGTGTACATATGAAGAATCACATACCATATGTAATGAGTTTATCTTGTTGAGTAGACTGGATGGTCCGCACAGGTCTTTATCTGCCATCATTTACTTTTTTTTTTTTTTAAATATCTTTATTGAGTCAGAGGCAAGTAACTGTGACAATAAACAGAGCAAAACACAATGCTACATCACAAGCACAAGTAAAGAAGACTGGCAATCAAACAACTTCTCAACCTATATAGACATCACATAAACTAATACCAATATTCAACATAAAACAGATTCACCCCTGACTCAGTGTTTTATTGAAAATCCCCCCCTCCCCTCCCCTTCCCTTCCCTACCCCCCCCCCCCCCCCCCCCCCCACTGTCCATCCAACACAACTACACTGGATAGCCCCTTCCGAAAACTGTCTACCAAGACATGGACATTCCCCAGCTTACTTCCACCAGCAGACTGAAAATGCTATTGCACTGCATCGGTCTCAGACTGAAGTTCTAGTACAGGCACATCGGAGACTCTGCCCCACAAATCTCTATATTGACATTGCCCCACAGATGTAGAGAACCTAAGAGAAGTGAGTAGCCAGCTGGCCATCTCTTTCATAACACCCAGCCAAGCAGCCATCGTAGGAGGAGTGCTATCCACCGACAACTTCAAAATGCATTTCTTAACAAGCATGGTGGCAACCAAAATGAACTTACACTGCGCCTCTCCCAACCCCTGCTTTTTAAGTTAGACTATACTACCCAGAAGCACAACCGAATATGACCACTCAAATGTACACTGTAAAACGCTTAAGATAAAAGTGAGAATACCTGGCAGGGGGTAGAGGATAATTTGCATTTTGTTTTCTTTCACATTAGAGGTAATTTACTAATTTGCAGGCAAACATAACCTTCCCATTATCCAAATATAGACTGGGTAAATGTAACATCGGGACATGCTACAGAGGTACAATTCCTTGATGAAATCAAGGACAGCTTTATGGAGCAGCTGGTGCAGGAGCCAACGAGAGAAGGAAAAATTCTAGACTTGGTCCTTAGTGGAGCACATGATCTGGTGAGGGACATTATGGTACTGGGGCCGCTTGATAACAGTGATCATAATATGATTAGTTTTGATATCGACCTTGAAGTAACTGTACACAGAAAGTCAAATATGTTAGCGTTTAACTTTAAAAAAGGAGACTATGATAAAATGAGAAGAACGGTAAAAATAAATCTTAGGGGGGCAACTGAGAGAGTAAAAACTGTACAACAGGCATGGACGCTGTTCAAAAATACCATCCTGGAGGCCCAGGCCATACATATTCCATGAATTAGAAAAGAAAGATGGATGTCCAAAAGACAGCCGGCCTGGTTGAAAAGTGAGGTGAAGGAAGCTATTAGGGCTAAAAGAAACGCCTTCAGAAAATGGAAGAAGGAACCGTCTGAAAATAACAAGAAGCAGCATAAGGAGTGTCAATGCAAATGCAAGGCGCAGATAAAGAAGGCCAAGAGGGATTACGAAAAAAAGATAGCATTAGAGGCAAAAAAACATAGAAAAATTTTTTTTTCGGTATATTAAAAGCAGGAAGCCGGCAAAAGAATCGGTTGGGCCGCTGGATGACCAAGGGGTAAAAGGGGCGATCAAGGAAGACAAAGACGTAGCTGAGAGACTGAATGAATTCTTTGCTTCGGTCTTCACCGAGGAAGATTTGGGTGGGATACCAGTGTCGGAAATGGTATTTCAAGCGGACGAGTCGGAGAAACTTACTGACTTCACAGTAAACCTGGAGGACGTAATGGGGCAGTTCAGCAAACTGAAGAGTAGCAAATCTCCTGGATCGGATGGTATTCATCCTAGAGTATTGATAGAACTGAAAAATGAGCTTGCGGAGCTACTGCTAGTGATATGCAACTTATCCTTAAAATCGAGCGTGGTACCGAAAGATTGGAGGGTGGCCAATGTAACACCAATTTTTTAAAAAGGCTTCAGGGGAGATCCGGGAAATTATAGACCGGTGAGTCTGACGTCAGTGCCGGGGAAAATGGTAGAGGCTATTATTAAAAACAAAATTACAGAGCACATCCGAGGACATGGATTACTGAGACCGAGTCAGCACGGCTTTTGTGTGGGGAATTCTTGCCTGACCAATTTACTTCAATTCTTTGAAGGAGTAAGCAAACATGTGGACAAAGGGGAACCGGTTGATATTGTGTATCTGGATTTCCAAAAGGCGTTTGACAAGGTACCTCATGAAAGGCTACAGAGGAAATTGGAGGGTCATGGGATAGGAGGAAATGTCCTATTGTGGATTAAAAATTGGTTGAAGGATAGGAAACAGAGATTGGGGTTAAATGGGCAGTATTCACAATGGAGAAGGGTAGTTAGTGGGGTTCCTCAGGGGTCTGTGCTAGGACCGCTGCTTTTTAATATATTTATAAATGATTTAGAGATGGGAGTAACTAGCGAGGTAATTAAATTTACTGATGACACAAAGTTATTCAAAGTTGTTAAATCGCGACAGGATTGTGAAAAATTACAAGAGGACCTTACGAGACTGGGAGACTGGGCGGCTAAATGGCAGATGACGTTTAATGTGAGCAAGTGCAAGGTGATGCATGTGGGAAAAAAGAACCCGAATTATAGCTACGTCATGCAAGGTTCCACGTTAGGAGTTACGGACTAAGAAAGGGATCTGGGTGTCGTCGTTGATAATACACTGAAACCAAAATGTAAAACTAGTGAGTGTCCAGAAATTTAAATGTGGCATGAGGGCTGTGCAAGGGAGGCCCACACAGAAATAAATAAAACACAGGGCAAAAGAGGCACAGAAAGGAATGTAGCTACCAGAAAATAAAACAACTGATTCACAGAATATTGTAGCTTAAGAAATACAACATCAGGCAAAATAGTACTGCCCCTGTACCCACAACTTCAGGTGGGACAGCTCAGTGTGACCCCAATTTCTCTGAAGGAACAGTGAAGCAGGTGTCTATTGAATATCCTGATACAGAGTTTGTATTTCTATATTAATTAATTAATGCAGCAGGAATCATGTTGGTTATGGGTTTATAATGGTGAAAATGTCAAAGTAATTTCAAGAACTTCAAACGTTAAAACCTCCTCATCAATACAAACTTAGAAAAAATAACAAAATCTTTATTATCTTATTTGTATTTCTCTTGTCAACTAAAAACAATCTAAAAATCTTTAGGTATTGCTGATAACCTCAGATGTGAATCAGTTCAGCTTAAGATATATATAACACACATAATGCTTTTGTTTTCTTATTGACTTCACTTATATATCACAGGAAATGAACTTACTTTGGTGAGTTGTAGCTTGAAAATGCTATCAGTCCTCCAAAAGCCAAAGAGAGTGAGAAGAAGATCTGGGTGGCTGCATCAAGCCATACACGAGGATTCTTTAGGACGTTCAGCTAGAAAGAATGCAATTTCTTTTTATTTTTCTTTATCAATATTTATAGCCCACCCATCCAACCACCTGAGCAGGATACAATAATCACACATAATAATAATAATAAGGAAAAAAAACCAACACAATAATACCAAACAGTTTCAATCCCAACCTCACCCACTCAAGATCGACCAAAAGCCTTAACAAATAAAAAAAGCTTTCAACTGCTTTGTAAACAATCCGTAAGACGACAGTTGCTTCAGTGCATCCGGAAGAGCATTCCATAATCGTGGACCTACAACTGAAAAAAACTATCCTGAATCATCTGCAACCGAACCTCACGCACAGAGATAATATCCAACAACCTCAGATTTTGAGAACGTAGCTGCCAACCAGGATAATATAACTGTAATCTTTGCTTCAATTCAAAAGGAGCATCACCATGCAATACCCGAAACACCGGTATCAACATTTTAAACTTAATACGCCACTCAACTGGCAACCAATGTGATTTCTGCAATTGGGGAGAAATATGATCAAACCTGCTAGTCTTTATAATCAACTGTGCCACAGAATTCTGTGCTATTTGCAAAGCCTTCAACGTGGCATATGGTAAACCACACAACAAAGCATTACAATAATCGAATTGTGAGACCATATAGCTTTGCACCACTGTGTGAAAATTCTGCTCTGAAAAAAATTCTGTATCCTAGCCACCAACCATAACTTAAAAAACACAGCACGAACTACTGATGCCACATGGGCTCGAAAAGATAATTTAGCATCTAAAATTACTCCCAAAGGATCAAAGAAACAACTGGTACCAACACTGAATCCAAACAAAAACTAGTAAAAAGACGTGATGCCCTAGAACATGACAACCATAAGATTTGCGTCTTGGTGACATTTAAAGTCAATCCATTGGTTTGTAACCAAACTTCCACTGATCTAAAATAGGACTTAACCAAACATCTGTCATCCTTTAGGACACCCGAAACAGGAAAATAAAATTGTATATCATCTGCATATATACGATACCTTACCCAAGTCCGTCAACACCTTACACACAGGAACCAAAAACAAAATAAATAAATAAATAACAAAGATAAAAGCCCTGTGGTACACCTGTGGCAGCTATCATTCATCTTGAAGAGGAAGACCACTGAACTACTTGAAAAGAACAACCTTCCAAAAATGAGCCAAACCAGTCCAAGACCTTACCAGCAACCCCAAAAGATCATAACCTTTGCAACAGCACCATATGTCTTACCGTATCAAAAACTGTGATCACATCTAAAGAGATCAACAAGAACGGATCACCCCGATCAAATCCAATCTGATATCATCCAGCATAGTCAATAACAAAGTTTCAGTGTTATGCTTCTTTCAAAACCCAAATTGACAAGAATCTAACAAGGAATGCTGTTCCACTAAATCAGTCAACTGAACTAGTACTAATTGTTCCAGAACTTTTGAAAAAAAAAAAACAAGATTTGAAATGGAACAAAAATGAGCAACTTGATCAGTACCTAACAAAGAACACTTCAAAAAAGGTTGAATCACTGCTTTTTCAAAATATTCTATTAACAAGTAACATCATAGTACCAGAGATCTCCGATTTCATCGCCTTCATCACCATTGTGGAACATGCATTCAAAGGACACCCTGCATTCGATAAGGAACCAATGACAAGCACCACCTATGAGAAAAAGAAGACCACAACTCCGGCTCTGATGCATCATGATCCATAATCATACCAATCTCCCCTATCATGCCTGTCATCCTTGATTAAAAAAGGTCAGCTAACTGCTGACAAGGGAAAAGCTGTTTCACTCACAGGCGGAGTCACCAACAACTCCACAACAGCAAACAATTCTTTATTCTGAGAAGATGCTCTAGAAATCCGTCTATCAAAATACACCTGCTTTTATCATACAATATACAACCGAAATACACTCCTGGTATTTGCTGAATCTCCAAGTCAGAGAGAGAAAAGTAGTTCCATGATACCAGTCGTTTATGTGGCATATGCCACTCGCCACAGCTAGATATTTCAGGTTAAGCAATCCCATCTCTCTGTGCTTCAAGAGGGTTTAAAGCACCTTCAGTGGCAACCTAGGTCTTTTACTTTGCCATATAAAATGACTTAGAACCCCGTCAATTTTCAGTTCCTCACCGCTTTCAAAAATATGGGTAGCATTTGAAAAGTATAGAGCCATTTGGGTGCCAAAATCATGCTAAACAGAAGAATGTGTCCCCAAATAGATAATGGGTATGTTCCCTAAAGTCGCAATCTCAAGCGTGTTTCCTCTAGCAGGGTCTTAATATTATAAGCATATAAATGAGTAACATCTGCTGGTAAGAAAATACCCAAGTAACGGAGAGGCATCAGTTCCCATTGTAATGGGAATTCTCCCCACCAAGCTCATGCACCCCCCTGAGATGAGACATCACCCTAGATTTCGATAAATTAAGAGAAAAACCTGCTATGTCCCCATAGCGAGTCACTAATCGAAGAAGGGCAGGCAGACACCTTTGTGGGTCAATCAAGACTACCAAGTCATCTGCAAAAGCCAATTCTTTGATCTGGTGACTGGTTATATTCACCCCTGAGATTTTCTTATCATTGTTCAAGACACGAAGCAAGGGTTCCAATGCTAAAATAAACAAAAGAGGAGAGAGTGGACACCCCTGCCTTGTGCCTCTTCCAATAGGAAATCCAGTTGAATGACCCCATTCACCATAAGTTGTGCCTGGGGGCCTGCATACAGGGAGCAAATTGCTTGAAAGATCCAACCCCAGAACCCAAACCATGAGAGCATTTCAAAAAGATATGGCCAGTGAATTTTGTCAAAGGCTTTCTCTGCATCTAGACTGATCATCAGAGCCAGGATCTCCTGTGACAATGAGACATTGCAAGGAGGATCTTTCAGACATTTATAACCGAGTGTCGGGACTGGACAAATCCTACTTGTGTTTTTGCCACTAATTGTGGGACTATCTTACCCAACCTAGTTGCCAAGATTTTAACAAACAATTTTAAATCTTCATTTAAAAGAGAGATAGGAATCAGCCTGGTCTCTTTGTTTATTGGGTTTTGGGATAAGAGTTGTCAGGGCTGTATTAGCATAGATTGGGAAGCGACCTGTATCTACCATTGTGGAAAAATACAAGAGGAGCCTGGTTGAACAGGTCTTGAGGGACTATATGGCGTGTTCCGTAGCCTGCAATGGGAGGTTAAGAGGGTGTCAAAGAAGGAAGCTTGGCTGCGCGGAGAAAATCTGCTGTGGATGCTGTGGGAGCCTGGGTTCTTTCAGTGCAAGGGGAAGTGAAATGGTCCAGCACATTTTTGTAATATGTTCATTATTAACGTGACCCCCCCCCCCCATTGGATCTTGTAAAGTAGATATAGTCCTAGTACCCCCCCCCAGGTCTTTACCATGTGGGCCAACATTGTCCCTGATTTATTCCCATAATGATAAAAATGGAATTTACGATATATGGATGAGTGGGTCATATACCCAGAAACACCATAAAATCAGCACAATCATACGTAAACCTCCATTACCCATGAAGCAAAGGACTCAAATACAAATCCACCTATGCTTCCAGCTTTTCCTACTTGAGTGCACAATTGTGGAATGTAGAAATATACCAAAAGTAGTAAAAAACACACTCGACCACATGTATTTCCGGAAAGCACTAAGAACTGCTCAGAAGGGCATACCCCACCGACCCAACATAAAAAACCTGGACATCTGCGACGCAACTTAACCAAAGATCGTAACGGACATATCCTAACTCTTCCTTTCCCTCTCTAAGTTCACCCCAATTGTCTTTACCATACATGTATCACTCTACCATAATATCACCTTGATATTAATCACAACTTGTATTTGTTCATACCAAAATGGGTTAACGCCAATTACGGTACCTTGTAAGCCACATTGAGCCAGCAAAGAGGTGGGAAAATGTGGGATACAAATGCAACAAATAAATAAATAAAATATGCTCACGTATGAGGGTATTCAACGCTGTTAGAATAGAATGGTAGAAATCTTGGGATTCTGGGGTAGAACCCTTGCTAAGTTTCATTTTAGCCCTGACCTGCTTAGCCTCTAATTCTAATATGATAGCCACACATCTAGTGTTGCAGGCACTTGTAAAAGCAATTACCTCCCCTTGTAGCACCACTTAGGTGGTGTCCCAAAACAGACAGGGTTGGTCTAAATGCTGACCATTGGTGACAATAAAGTCTCTCATTTGTAGGAATTTGAGAAAAATTGAGTCCTTAAACAAATAAGCAGGGAATCGCCAGTTCTTCTTCTGGAGACTCCAGGTGCACCCATACTATGGAATGATCAAACACACCCCCAGGGCCCACTACTGCCACAAGCACATTTTGGAATAGTGAACCGGACGTCCTCTTCTGGATTTGTTGGCGTCGCAACAACCTGAGTACGCAACTGCCCAAACTCTACAGACCTACCTTGTTGGCCCCAGCTGGAAAGGACTAAAATACAAGCTGATACCCGCCACCACCTTCTCTTACCTGAGCACGCAGTTGTGGAATGCACTACCTATAGCCTTGAAGGCTATTGACGAAATAACCAACTTCCGCAAATCTCTGAAGACACATCTCTTCCACAAGGCCTACAAAGAGAACCCATAGCCTACAAAACTACCCCATTAATCCACCCAGTTATCACAGTCCACCTGCTATCCTGCCTAACACCTTCTTTCTCTCTTCCCTTACCCAATCATTGTACATTACCAATTGTATCTGATATCATGGAATGATTATGTCATAACCAAACTCTGTAAGCCACATTGAGCCTGCAAATAGGTGGGAAAATGTGGGATACAAATGCAATAAATAATAAATAATAATAATAATAACATTGTAAAAACACATAGTCAAGGTGAGACAGCGTGCTGTGGGCCCTGAAAATATGTGTATAGTCTCACTCACCAGGGTGAAGGTGTTGCCAAGTATCTACAAGATCTAAATCAGCTGTAAAAAGAGAGAGAACACCCTCACCCGAGCCCCGGACACTACCTCCCGTGGATCTAACCGAGCTATCTATTGTGCTGTCCATAACTAAATTAGCATCTCCCATTACAATCATTTTTTTCTGATAAGGCAATAATTTACGTAATAAAGAAGGGGGTAATAATAGTGACTGTTAAAAGGCATAGGGCCATACAATACGAGAAGATGGAGCTCCCTGCCTTAAACCCAGACCCTCAATAGAAGAAAAGAGCCCTTGTCATCTTTGAAAAGTAATTCTGCTCTATAACTGAGGGATTTACTGAATAGGATTGCAACTCCTCTGCGTCTGCTACTGGAAGAGGCAAAAAATACCTCCTCCACCCACTGCCTCCGTATCTTGAGATGCTCACCTTCTATAAGTCTAGTTTTTTGGAGGTAGGTAATGTCTACAGCCTGATGCTTCAGAAAATTAAGGATTTTTGTATGTTTGATAGGTGATGAAATGCCTCCTACATTCCATGTGGCCAATCTACATAAACCACTCACAGGTAAATGATGAAGTGAAACAAGGAATACTTGACAAGACACTGTATAAGAAGTATTGTCCAGGATGCTCAGCCTTCACCCTGGAGCATCATACTTACAGCTCACCTCACACCACAAATACAAACACATTATTACAGTAACATCAACACCCCTAACACCCCGTGAACCCCTTCTTCCCTACCATCACCCACAGCCCCAACAAGCCTCCATTATTATTACCCACCTTCCTACTACCAGAAACAGTAACCACAACCAAGACAGCATGGTCATCTGGACTGCCATGGGCCAACCACATGTACCTGCATCATGGGCCCTGAGCCCCCTTGAACCTCCTCAACTTGGATCAATCTAAGTACAAGGTGGTACACTCACTAGATCACTCTTTGAGGTGAAAATTCAAGTCAGGGAAAGCGTTTATACCCAATCAGAAGAATTAACTGATCAAACCAAGTAAACCTGTCTGGGCAGCAAATGTCCAAAAAGAAAAAGATCATTGTCTTGCCACAAGATCACAAAGCTGAAGTAGTTTCCTCAGTCTGGGATGAAATATTATTGCAGTGTAGAAAGGAAGAAGCTTGTTCAGGTGATTCCATAATCTCCCATTTGCCCACATGGAAAATTTTTAATATCACTAGGTATACCAGTATGAACCGCCTCCTGGTCTCAGCCAATTTGGAACATACAGGGCCAAAATGCCTGCGTTTGTCTATAACGGATACTGAAAAATTTTGGAAAATATGAATAGTTTGGCCTTCATATGCAACTGTATTCCACTTCTGTCTGTATTGCCAGAGTATTTCCTGACATCACACCAGGCAATCGGCAGCCCAGTCTGTGAGCTTGATCCAGCTGCATTGGGCTCTGTCCATCCTGGCCACAGAATTCCTCTGTCAGCCATCCTTCTAGGATAGAGAGGAGCTGAGAATCAGGTATTGATTCAGAAAATCCAAGAAACTGGAGGTTATGCATCCAGGACCTATTCTCTAGCTCCTCTAATCTCTCTTGTTGCTGAGAGACCTCAGACCTCAATGTGCTGATCTCCACTCTCTGGGCCTGACGATCATCATCCTGTCGAGACTCGCGTTTCCAATCCAGGAACTCGGCTGGCCAGATCTTCAAAAATAGTTTCCGGGTGCGTAATCTGGGAGGCCAGTCGGTTGAAATTAGGCTCCAAAGCCGAGGTCATGGCAGTAGTAAGCTCAGAGAGAGCAGCTGCAGTAAACTGTGACCCTGCCGTGCTTAGGCTATCAGCCATCTTGTCCGCTGGTGCTTTAACCCGGTTGTTCTTGCACTTGATTTTGCTGTCCATCAGTGTACCAGTGCATTGTACGAACTGGTCCATACAGTCCTGAGGTCTTCCAAAGTACAAATCTACTAATTGTAAAGATGTGCACAGGTAAAATTTAGGGGCCAGAGGGACTCGGGGCCCAAGGAGCTAGCAGAGAATGCATCTCAGTCCACTCACTGCATCACTTGATCATCAGGTGCAAGATTTTAAACAAAGTTTCTGAAGATCCATACAGGTTACCAATTTGGCCCCATTTTTCCATAAACATGTCAGGTCTTCCCTAGTTACTTCAATAAGCTCTTCCTCTGACCATAATCTTGCCAGGGTAGTCATGCGGGTATCTGCCTGACCCAATGGTGCATCCCCATACCAGATAAAAAGCTTATTAAATTTTTTTTTTTTTTTTAATTCTCATTTTTATTAAGCTTTTTTAACATACATAATTTCACCTTCATGAATGATAATACACAAATTAGAAATAAAATTTTAAACATATAAGAGAACTAGTAAATTTCAACAAATTATCGACCTCAATATTGAGAAAATCAAAACAAGATGTAAGATTACTTGATTAATCTAAAGGAAATTGTTAACGTATTAATGTCTTTATCCATGAAGCACTTGTCCCGGACACTTCTCTCAAAAGCTGTTAAACAGTATACATATGGGACTATACCACCACCTGAACTTCCTCTCTACTAAGCAAGAATTCCTCTAATTGCTTGGGGTCAAAAAACTGAAATTGTTTAGACTGAAATATAATTCTGCACACACAGGGAAATTTCAATAGGAAACTAGCTCCTATTGCCACAGTTCTAGGGCGCAAGGTCAAAAAGGCCTTGCGCCTCTGTTGAGTCTCTCTTGATAGATCCGGGAATATCCTTATTTTTGATCCCAAGAACATAGAATTTAAATGTCTCAGAGAAAGTCTTAAAACTGCGTCCCTATCCATTTCCAATGCGAAAGAGACTAATAAAGTTGCTCTTTTAGTAATAACCTCCAAAGAGGACTCCAAAAAGGATGTCAGATTCATCACTTCTCCACCTTGAGGAAACTTTGATTCAATCTGCAAATAATAAGCTCTAGTTATAGGTGGTAGTGAGGTTTCTGACATACCCAATATTTCGATAAGGTATTTCTTAACCATTTGTACCGGAGTAACCAATGGTGAGCTTGGAAAATTTATTAGTCTCAGATTTAAACGCTTAGACTGGTTTTCAAGATATTCCAACCGCCTTTGAGTAAAATTCTTATCCTTTATCAAAGTTTGTCCCACAAGTTCCATTTTTTGAGTTCTTTCCGTAAGAGATTTTACTGCGGTAGTTTGAAATTCAGTCAATTGCATTTGGGATAGAGCAGTTTCTGATAAAGTTTTAATAGTCTCAGCATTTTTACTAATTGCAGCTTGTAGAGAGGTATGGGCAGTGAAAGTCAAGTCCCATAGTGACTCAAGCGTCACTACGGCTGGTTTTTTCATTTTCTCCAGGTTCAAATCGGGAAGGGGTGCTTTGGCAGCATTTTCCAAAATACTCACGGTCTGTAACGACAGCATAGAAACAGGAATCACCTCTGATACTTTCAGGCTGCCAGCACTTTGTTCTCCCTCAATCTGCCGCCGGCTCCCTCCCTGCTCGGTCTGTAAGCCACTTCGGATCAGATCGTCAGGACTCAGCAGCAGACAACCACTTCCCGGTTGTGGAGGAGCCGCACGTTCGACGGGGCTAAGGGAAGCCCCGTCTATACTGTCGGCCGACGTCAATACGTTGGCCACAGCTCCAGGAGTTGAAGTTTGTCCGGGACCTGGCGCGATTCCAAAATCCTCCATTTTTGCCTGACGAAGTTGGCTTGACCCGCCAGGGAGAGAGGGAATCTCCCTGACTTTGCCTCTCCTTTTCCCCATCTCAAGGGTCAGGTAAGGAGCGAACTTGTTCGGCGTTTAAGGAGAAGTGTGGATCGCGTCTAGCTGTGCTTCTCACACAGCCGCCATCTTGAATCAAAAGCTTATTAAATTTGATTGGGAGGGATTCAAAATCCTCATCTACCTTTATCATACAAAATATCAGTTGGAAGGTCCACCCTCGACTCGAAACAGGTCACCTCTGGGGAATTTGGCAATTGATGAAACCACCACAACATAACTCTCACCATGCACGCTGACCCACCACAAATAGCAGCCTGTATGCCTCCCACACCAGAGGGAAAACCCACTGTGAACTGCTGTTTCACCTTCTCGTGCACATCCTTGAGAGCTAAGCCCTTCTGCACAAGGATGGCAATCCTTCTGCACAAGGAATCTACATTGGGATACTTTCAGTATCTATTTACCTCTAATGCCAAAGGATATATTCTGCCCAAAACCTTGGACTTTATAACAATCCCAGCCGAGTTCTCTCACTTCACCAGCATGATGCCGAAGAGCACCTTATGGAGCAGAGAATGCTTCAAGGCCCCAAAAGACCCTTCAGAATAGGGTCCCTTTCTCGCTCTCTCTTTATTTTTCATGTATCACAGGCTTGATCCAGACTTAAAGCAGTGGCATAGCTACAGGTGGGCCTCGGTGGGCACAGGCCTACCCAGTGGCAGCGCCACACTGCTCTGTTCCCCCTTTCCTCCACAGTGTCCCGACATCTGCGCTCCTGTCTCAGAACCCCATCCCTCCCCAGTGTTAGTACAAGCGTCCTCGGTCCCTGCGCTCTTGTCTCTGAACTCCGGCCCTCCCCGGTGTACCGTACAGGCGTCCTCAGCGACTGCAGTGATTCATTCTCACTGATTACACTGGCCCCACAGGCTTCCATTTGCCGTGTTCCACCAGACAGGAAATAGGCAATGATGTCAGCAAAGGTGGTACACAGCAGATGGAAGCCTGCGGGTCCAGCGCAAGCAGCGAGAATGAATCACTGCTGCTGCCGAGGATGCCTGTACGGTACATTGGGGAGGGACAGGTTTCAGAGACAGTACAGATGCTGGGACGCTGCGGAGGAGAAGGAGGAGTTGTGGGGTAGGTGAAAAAAATCTATGTTCTTATAAAATATCTCAGGGAAGATATTTGTGGTGGGTGGGGGTTGAGCAGATGGGCACATGGAAGGGCCCATCCAATTTACCTCTGGGCCCATCCAAAATACCTAATCTGGCTATGCCTCTGCCTTAAAGCACCCTGGGAAGCTTTACTGTGTAGCAGAATAGAGAGATGGCTCTGCAGGCTGTTCCCAACATTATCCCCCCTCCCCATTACCAACTTTGGAGGGAGTAGGGAGGAGAGAGGAACTCTTGATGTGTGTGTCACCTGCTGAAATATTAACTCAGTAGAAAACTATAGCTGTGCAGTTTCTGCCATGCCTTAGGGTCAATATGTAGTTTTCTTGAACTTTCCCATTTCTCTAACAAAGAGAGAAGGGGAAAGGGGAGATTATAAAAAAGAGCATGTGAGATTATAAAAAAGAGCATGTGAAGTCCTTTAACACAAAGCGCTAATAAAAAGGTTAAAACACCTTTTTTCTTCCCTCTCCTTCCCAAAGTTCCAAAGTGCTTTCAAAATACGCCTCAGAAACATGACGGAAGATAAGGACCAAATGCCCATCCTCAGTAACCACTAATCCCTTCAGAAATCCCACGTGCCTGTCCCACACTTTCTTAAATTCTGACACAGTCCCTGTCTCCCCGACCTCCACCAGAAGGCTATTCCATGCATCCACCACCCTTTCCATGAAAGAGTATTTTCTTAGATTCCTCCTAAGCCTATTTCCTCTTAACTTCATCCTATGCCCTCTCATTCCAGAGTTTTCTGTCATTTGAAAAAGGCTCACCTCCTGTACATTAATGCCACAGAGGTATTTAAACAACTCTATCAACTCCCCTCTCTCTCACCTCTCTTCCAGTGTATACATGTTGAGGCTGATAAGCCTGTTCTTATATGTTTTATGACAGAGACCGCTTACCAATTTTGTAGCTGCCCTCTGGACTGACTCCATCATTTTCAAACACTCTTACAAATGGGATGCAAACATACTGGACTATAATCTAGGAAGAACAGAGATGGTCAAAAAGGTGGAGGAATAACTCTATGTGAGAAACAATATCAAGGTGACTGAAATGTAGGGGGCCAGGTGGAAAGGAAGAAGCAATATGGATTGCCTTGAAAAGAGAAGATGGAACCTCTATCCACTATCCACATGGGTGTTGTCTACAGACCTCTGACACAATTGGAGCAGCTTGATAAAGATCTGGTTGCAGATGTCCAAAAGTTGGGACAGAAAGGAGACGTGTTCTTACTGGGAGGTTTCAACCTGACAGATGTGGACTGGAAAGTTCCATCTGCAGAATGAGAAAGAAGTAGGGAGATTGTGGATGCTTTTCCAAGTGCTCTGCTCAGACAAATGATGACAGAACCCACGAAGGAAGCAGCGACGCTGGATCTGGTGCTCACAAATGGAAAAGTGTGTCTAATGTCAGAGTGGGTGCCCACCTGGGCAGTAGTGATCATTAAACAGTTTGGTTTGATAACAGCTAGAGCAGAGGGCAGCCACTCAAAACTCAAGTCCTGGATTTCAAATATGCTGACTTTAGTAAAATGGGGGCGCACCTGAAGAAAGAGCTGATGGGATGGGAAGACATGTGAGAAGTGAAAAGACATTGGTCTAGGCTGAAAGAAGCTATTAAAATGGCTATTGACCTGTACATGAGGAGAGTAAATAAAAGCAAGAAAAAAAGAAAATCAAATGCTTCTCCAAACAAGTGGCTGAGAAAATAACGACAAAAGAGCTGTCATTCATGAAATACAGGAAAACTCAAGAAGAGGAACATAGAAAAAAAAATACTGGAGGAAACTGCAAGAAGCCAAAAGGGAGAATACGTCTGGCAAAAGCAGAGGTGGAATAACAAATGGCTAGAAATGTAAGGAAGGGAGACAAGAATTATTTCAGGTATATTAGTGAAAGGAGAAAGGCTAAAAATGTAATTGTGAGACTGAAAGATGGTATGTATGGCTATGTGGAGAATGATAAGGAAAAAGTGAACATGCTAAACAAATACCCATGAATAAACCACAGAGGGTATAGATGGTATTTAAATTTTAAAAATAAATACATCTGTTCTATATTCATGGAGAAAAATACTGGAGAAGGACCACGATTGACTGGTAAAGGTACATATGAGAATGGAGTGGATATCGTACCATTCACAGAAGAATGTGTTTATGAACAACTTGAAAAATTTAAGACTGACAAAGCCATAGGACTGGAAGGGATATTGAGAGAACTTAGAGAGGTTCTGGTGGGTCCTCTTTCAGATTTGTTTAATAAATCCTTAGTGACGGGAAAGGTTCCATGGGATTGAAGAGCGGATGTGGTCCCTCTTCACAAAAGTGGTGATAGGGAAGAAACTGGAAACTACAGGCCTGTAAGCCTCACTTCGGTTATTGGACAAAGTAATGGAAATGTTGCTGAAGGAAAGGATAGTGAATTTCCTGGAATCCAATGATTTACAAGATCTGAGGCAACATGATTTTACCAAAGGTAAATCATGCCAAACGAATTTGATTGAATTCTTTGACTGCGTGACCATAGAATTCGATTGAAGATGTACGCTAGATGTAATCTACTTGGATTTCAGCAAAGCCTTTGACACGTTTCCTCATAGGAGGCTCTTAAATAAACTTGACAGGCTAAAGTTGGGACCCAAAGTGGTGAACTGGATTAGAAACTGGTTGACAAACAGACCCAAGGGGTTGGTGGTCAATGGAATTCACTTGGAGGAAGGAAAGGTGAGTAGCGGAGTGCCTCAAGGATTGGTGCTGGGGCTGATTCTGTTCAATATATTTGTGAGTGACATTGCCGAAGGGTTAAAAGGTAAGGTTTGCCTTTTTGCAGATGATACCAAGATTTGTAATAGAGTGGACATCTGGAGAGAGTGGAAAACATGAAAAGGGATCTGCAAAAGTTAGAAGAATGGTCTAATGTTTGGCAATTAAAATTCAGTGCAATGAAGTTGAAAATGATGCATTTGGGAAGTAGAAATCCAAGAGATACATATGTCCTAGGAAGTGAGAGGCTGATATGCACAGACAGGGAGAGCATAGGCGCCCTGTATAGGAGGCTTGGGGAGGCTAAGCCTCCCCAGCCCAATCGTGGACTTCCAATTTCCCTGCTGCCCTCACAAGCACAGTGGTTTTGCGAGGCAGCTCTGGCTCTCCCTCCTTCCTTCCTTGGTTCCCGCTCTGACTGGCTCCCTGAACAGGGTTGCCAGGTGGAAAATTTTTTTCCAGCCCAATCCAGCCCAAAAAACAGCCCAAAACCCGCCCAAACACAAACCCCGCCCCTGACACCCCCACCCCCGCGTCATCACCCCCGCCCCCGCCGTCATCAACCCCGCCCCCGCCGTCACCGGCCCCGCCTCCCACGTCACCGGCCCCGCCTCCCCGTCATCGGCCCTGCCTCCCACGTCACCGGCCCCGCCTCCCCGTCATCGGCCCCGCCTCCCCGTCATCGGCCCCGCCTCCCACGTCATCGGCCCCGCCTCCCCGTCATCGGCCCCGCCTCCCCGTCATCGGCCCCGCCTCCTACGTCATCGGCCCCGCCTCCCACGTCACTAACCCCGCCCCAAACGTCACTAACCCCGCCCAAAAACGTCACTAACCCCGCCCCCCGCGGCCGAAAAAACCGCCCTGAAGCCCAAAAACAGCCCAAAAAACCGCAACCCGCCGCGGGCAAAAATTTCCCGCGGTGGGTCGCGGAAAACCACCCAATTGGGCGGTAAAACCGCCCACCTGGCAACACTGTCCCTGAATCGCTCAGCAGCCCCCCCCCCCGCGCGTTTTAACCTTTACTTTCCAACGTGGCAGAGACGTCAATCAAAGAAGAAGGGCACAACAGGCTCCCTCGCTTCCAGCTTCTCTCTTCACACAGTGCCTCGCCTTCGCAGAAACAGGAAATGCATCATCACTGATGCTGAAGGCGGGACACTGTGTGAAGAGAGAAGCTGGAAGGGAGGGAGCCTGTTGTACCCTTCTTCTTCTTTGATTGACGTCACTGCCACATCAGAAAGTAAAGGTTAAAACGCACGGTGGGGGGGGGAGCTGCCGATCGATTCGGGGAGCCAGTCAGAGCGGGAACCAAGGAAGGAAGGAGGGTGAGCCAGAGCTGCCTCGCAAAACCGCTGCCACGGAGAGGAAAAGGGTTGCGCGGGGGGTGGGGGTCAGAAAGGAACAGAGAGGAGGGCTGTTGGGGAGCTGAGGGAGGCAGGGAGAATCGCTGGATGTGGAGAGAAGGCGAGTTCAAGGGGAGAGAACAGACTGCTGTAGAGGAGGGAAGGGCAGGGTAGAGGAGAATTACTGGACTTGGATGGCTGGAGGGGAGGGCATGGGGAGAGAAGAAATCGCTGGACAGGAGGGCAGGGGAGAGGAGAATTGTTGGACATGGATGGAGGGGATGGCAGGGGAGACAGGAGAATTGCTGGGCATAGATGGAGGTGACAGGGGAGAGAGCAAATTTTCTGGAGATGGATGGAGGAGAGGGCAGGGGAGAATGGAGAGTTCCTGGACATGGATGGATGGATGGAGCGGAGGGCAAGGGAGAGAGGAGAATTGCTGGACATGGATGGATGAATGGGGACAGGGGAGAGAGGAAATTTGCAGGATATTGGTGGATGGAGGAGATGGCAGGGGAGAATGGAGAGCTCCTGGACATGGATGAAGGAGAGGGCAGGGGAGAGAGGAGAATTGCTGGACAACATGGATGTGGATGGAGGAGGCAGGGGTGAGAGGAAATTTGGACAAGGATGGATGGATGAAGGGGAGGGAAGTCAGGAAGGAGATGCACATGGATGGAGGGGAGGGAAGAGAGGAGAAATGCTGGACATGGATGGAGGGCAGGGAAGAGAGGAGAAATCTTGGACAAGGATGGAGGGAAGGAAAGATAGATAAAGGAAGGAGATGCACACGGATGGAGTGGAAGGAAGAGAGGAGAAATGCTAGACATGGATGGAGGGGAGAGAAGACAGAGGAAGTAGATGCACATGGATGGAGGGGAGGGGAGTGAGGAGAAATGCTTTATATGGATGGAGGGGAAATTGCTGAATTTAAGGGCTGGATTGGAACACTTTGAGGGCAGATGTTGAAATTGGAGAAAGGATAGGGTCAGGGCTACAGATGGTAGACAGGACGCATAAGGACACAGAAGGATGGTGGACATGTTGAGAGAAAAAATATCATATGGAAAGAAGACACTGGGGCCAAAGCTAATAGAAAAACTAAATGCTCAGACAGCAAAGGTAGAAAACATTTTTTATTCAGAATTTATTAATTGGAATATGTCAGCTTTTGGAAATGTACATCTGTGATATTTTGCATGTAAGTTTCAATTTTTCTAGTATTGCTGCATGCTGAGTCTGACTTCTTGAGGTAACTTTCCAGTTCAGTATTTTGCCTTCATATCTGTTGTGTCATGTGTTTTTCATGTGTGATCAAGATGCAGTATTCTGCTAGCGTGTAGTATTTGCAGCCCTTTTTGTTTTGTTTTGTTTTTGTTTCACTAGGTTGTGAACTGGTGTTTTAGAGCCCGGTGTAATTATAGTGCTGCCTTTCCACACATAAAGGTTGTAGCTCGTCCTGTCCTTGGAATTAGTGCTGTTATGGTTTGGTAAGGCTATGAGTGTGTTTTTGCACAAGTGTGTGTATAGTGTTTTGCAGTGGAGAGATTGTGTGTTGGGCTTACTGAGGTGGCACCAAAACATCAGAAAGGGTGTACAACATAAATCATGACACACTACCTCTTGAAGGATCTACATATGGTCGTTAATAAAAGGAGCTCATTGTGAACACTATCCACCCTAAAAGGGTGTTTTGTGGCTCTAAATGAGAATTGTGATATGATCCCTTGTATCATATTGTTGACGGTCTGCATTTTCCCTATGGATGGTATATTGTTGTATTATGGTCTGCCCAGTGTAATATTTATGGTACAGTAAGGTTCTGAGTGTGTTTTTGCACAAAGTTGTGCATAGTGTTTTGCAGTTGAGCAATTGTGGTTAGTATATGCTTTGAGCAACCACTTTATTCTTTGACATCTAATATCTAAATTTAATAAAAGGTATTAACTGTGACTATTTTATTTTTACTTATTTTTTTTCTGTGTTGTCAGACAATTATGGCGGTAAGCCCCGCCCCTGGCCCCACCCCTAACCCCGACCCTTTAGCCTCCCCAAACAGTTGGGCCACCGACTGCCTATGAGGGAGAGGGACCTTGGGGTGATGGTGTCCAAGGATCTTAAAACATCAAAACAATGAGGTGGGCATAGCCAGAAGGATGCTAGGCTGCATTGAGAGAGGCATAACCAGCAGAAGAAAGGAGGTTTTGATGCCCTTGTACAAGTCACTGGTGTACTGTGTTCAGTTTTAGAGGCCATATCTTGATAAGGATGTAAAAAGACTAGAAACGATCCAGAGGAAGGCAACAAAAATGATATGGGGCTTGACCTAAGACATATGAGAATAGACTGGAAGACCTGAATATGTATAGCCTAGAGGAAAGAAGGGACAGGGGAAATATGATACAGATGTTTAAATACTTGAAAGGTATTGATATAGAAACAAATCTTTTTCAGAGAATGGGAAACGGTACAACTAGAGGGCATGAGCTGAGGTTGCAGAGAGGGTGGTCAATGCCTGGAATGCCCTCCTGAGGGAGGTGGTAGAAACAAAAACAGTGAATGAATTAAAAAAGGCATGGGATGAACACAGAAGATCTCTATTTAGAAAATGAATGGTATAAAAAAAACCCTTAAATGGCTGCATGTGTGAGGATTTTTGAGTGAAGCTTGGATGGCAACTCCAGTTGTGAAGAACTAAGGCCGGTGCCAGGCAGACTTTGTAGGTCTGTGTTCTGTATATCAGTGGCATAGCTACGTGGGGCCAGGGCCCCCGTAGATTTGGCCCTGGATCTCTCTGCCGACGACACGCCCTCCCCCCCTCCCGCCGCCAACCTGCTGTCGCCGTCGCCTGCCTTTGCTGGCGGGGGACCCCAACCCACGTCAGCCGAGGTCCTCTTCTGCTCGCAAAAGGCTTCCTTCTGTTTACATCAGACTCACAGAATGAAGCCTTGCAAATCAGCTGGTTGGCAGCGGGAGGGGGGGTCAAGAGGGTCAGCGGCGGGGGGAAGGCAAAGTTGGCAATGGCGGGGCAGGGTGGATGGGTGTCAGCGGCACTGGGGGGGGAGCAAAAATGCCCCCTCACCTCGGGTTCTGGACCCCCCCCCCCCTCCCGCCGAAGTCTGGCTATGTCCCTGCTGTATATGGCAATGCAGTTTAGGATGGGCTGAAAAGGGCTTCAATGGCAACTTCAGTAGCTGGAACTGAGTAGAGTGTTGGATCCCACAAATGACAAGACGGATTCAGATAGGCTGGTGCGGGCTTTGACGGCAACTCCAGTAGTTGGAACAGAGCCGGGAGGACTTCTACGGTCTATGTCCCAGAAACACCAAAGAAAAACCATAATCAAAGGGGGCATTGAAGAGGGGAGAAATCGCTGAACATGGATGCAGGGGAGGGGGCAGGGAAGAGGGGAGACATCGCTGAACATGGATGCAGGGGAGGGCAGGGGAGAGTTGCTGAACATGGATGCAGGGGAGGGCAGGGGAGAGAGGAGAGTTGCTGAACATGGATGGAGGGCAGGGGAGAGATGAGAGTTGCTGTACATGGATGCAGGGGAGGGCAGGAGAAATGCTGCATATGGATGGAAGAGAGGAAAGACAGGAAGGAGATGCACATGGACGGAGGGGAGAGAGGAGAAATTGCTGGATATGGATGGATGGAGGGGGGCAGGGGAGAGAGGAGCATGGATGGACATGGATGGGAGGACAGGTCCCAGGGAGAGAGGAGAAATTGCTGGATATGGGTGGATGGAGGGGGCAGCAGGGGAGAGAGGAGAATTGCTGGATATGGATGGGGAGTTGCTGGACATGGGTAGATGGAGGGGAGGGCAGGGGAGAGGAGAGTTGCTGGACATAGGTGGATGGAGGGGAGAGGAGAGTTGCTGGACATGGATGGAGGGGAGGGCAGTGGAGAGAGGAGGGTTGCTGGACATGGGTGGATGGAGGGGAGGGCAAGGAGAGAATTGTTGGACATGGATGGAGGAGAGGGAAGGGAAGACAGGAAGGAGATGCACATGGATGGAGGGGAGAGAGAAGAAATTCTGGACATGGATGAAGGGGAGGGAAGACAGAGGAAGGAGATGCACATGGATGCAGGGGAAGGGAGAGAGCAGAAATGCTGGACATGGATGGAGGGGAGGGAAGAGAGAGGAAGGAGATGAGATGAGGGAAAAGGAAGAGAGGAGAAAAACTGCACATGGATGGAGAAAATAGGCAGAAGTTGGATCCACTGGACAGTCAAGTCTGCGGAGGACACAGCTTTTACTTATGGATATAGAGCAAGAAATGAAGGAGGAAAGTAAAGAAATAAATGGAAAGGAAGCCCTGGAAACGGAGTTAAGAGGACAGATAGCAGCAGAATCAGATACTGGGCCAGCATGATCAGAAAAACACTTATGAAGTGGGTGAAAGATGGGAGAAGAACTTAGGAGACTGGGTAAGGGAGAGATAGAGGGGGGAATGGGAGTGCTGGAAAGGGAATGAGAGGAAGATGGCCAAAGCTAGTAGGTAGATGAATACTAAGGACTAAAGAGTGAGAGAAATGTGGGGGGAAAAGCATAAAATGAAAGATCAGTGCCAGACAGATGCAGAGAAGGACAGGAAGAAGACAAGAGAAGAGCAAAGAAATGGAAAAGCCAACCAGGAAAAGAATTTAGGAGAAGACTGACACATGAAAAGTGGAAAAGAGACTGGGACCAGCCCAACTAGAAAAACAGAATGCTCAGACAACAAAGGTAGAAAACAAAACATGCTTTTTAAGGACTAAGATGTGCCTGCTTTGTGAAATGTACATTTTTTTTTTTCGTATTGTTGTATTTTGCAGAATACAGGAGAAAATACATTTCTGTTTCTCTTTTACCAGTATTTGCACTGCTTACAGAGTCTGGCTTTCTTGAAGAGATCTATATTTCAGTTTTTGTGGGCATGTTTTTTGTGGTTCCCTATTTTGTATCACATGAGGGTCTGTCCATGTTCTGCATATGTGACTGAGGTGACTGATTCTGCTAGCATGTAGTGTTTTGTGTAGGAATGTGTAACAGTCCAGCTTGTTCCATTTTCCAGTAACAGGTATATTGGTGCTCTAGGGTCCAGGGTATTTTCATAGGTGAGTTAGGGCTCTTGTGTGTTAAGTTTTCTGTATAGATTTTGAGTGTCTTTTTGTAGGGTTTTGTGTTATTTCATAAAGTGTCTGGCCCTATTGTTTTTGATATGCTGGCTTCATATTCAGCATTTTAGTCTGGTGCGTGTGTGTGTTTTTTTTAAACGGCCTTAACTAATATGTATTTATTTATTTTATTGTATTGTATTTGTATCCCACATTTTCCCACCTCTTTGCAGGCTCAAAGTGGCTTACAATACATCATGAATAGTGGAAGTGAGAAAATAATAGACCTTTAGTGTTACAGAAGGATTTTGGGTTACATGGTAATAGAATGCATGAAAGTAATATAATAGAAGGCATTATTGACATTTCTGAATGAGATGTACATATGCAAATGAATATGCAAATGTGCCAAGCCACACCCTTTGCCCCCCAAAATGAAACAGTCAAACTATGCCCATGTCTGGCACCTATTTTACAAAGTCTGCTCCCCCAGATGTCAAAACCTAGCTACGCCTCTGTACCTCAGGTAAGTTGTTCTGAACATGAAGTGAATCTTTATATTAAAATAAAATCTTCTTCCTTCTGTCTCAAAGAAAGAAAGAAGAAAAATCTAATATAATAATTTGCTACTTGAACGTTCGAATGTTTCTCACTGGAATCGTAACCACCTGTTGACGTCACTGGCCAGAACTAGAACACGCTTGCCTGACGTCAGGAGGTGGTTACGATCCCAGTGAGACACATTCGAACGTTCAAGTAAGATTTTTTTCCCACCTACTGTGGAATCTGTAGGATACAGAACATAGTACAGCTTTCCATAGAAAAGATGTATTCAAATCTGGTAGCACCTCAATAATAGCAGCACAAAATCCCTTCATTGCCAGATACTTTGGAGGTCTTTTACTAACAATTAGCTCGTGTTATTTGCCATAGAACTAATTTTATTCCTTTGAGCCCTGCAACAGAAAACACGAGCTATTAATAAAAGATCTGCTTTGTGAAGTTACGCTAAATCCTGTGAAGAAGCTTCTCAGAGCCTATGCTGCAAACCTTAACACCATCAATTCTGAACACTCAATACCCAAAGCAATAGCTTTATAAAGGAAGTAATGAATATATACATAACAGCAATATGCATCCATTGGAAAAGCCAGATTCAGACTGATATAGATCCCCACACAAACCACATGCCAGAAGAATCTCTGACCTTGGCAGCATGAAGAACACGGACAACACTCGCCAGTTACAGAATAAGTGACCAAAAATTAGAAATTGACCTGTAGCCTGGCATAAAAAGTGGCCTTCCCTTCCCTACTCCCCCATCCCTCCCTATAACCCAACATCAACACTGCCCTTCCCTACTCCCTCATCCCTCCCTGTAGCCCAGCATCAGTACTACCCTTTCCTACCCCACACCACTCCCTGTAGTCCAGTATCAGCCCTGCCCTTTCCAATCTCCCACCCCTAACCAGAAACACATCAGCATGAAATATAAAACTTTTTTTTTTAACCTGGGGATTGCAGAGCCCAAGCCCACCAAAATGAAATTATAAAACTAAATCAGCATTATACATACAACTGTTTTGTTTAACCTGACCAGTGCAGAGCCCTCCCCAACCAACCCCCCCCCCCCCCCCCCCCCAGCAATCCAACTTTACACAGAAATGTTTTTGTTTTGTTTTTAATCTGGGTAGCACTTCCTTGCAGAGTCTATTGCAGTACCCCCTGATGAGGCCCTGAAGCAGTGTGCTGAAGAGGAGGCCATGGGGGAGAGTAGGCTTGACTAGGGGGGGGGGGGGGAAATACCGCACTTCTAGCCTCTGCTCCTGCCCCCATGCCCCGGGTACGGCACTGCTGCTTCCACTGTGCAGCAAAATCGGCCCAGGAAGTTGTTTATTTGGAGCTCTGGGCTGGCGCTGCTTGTTTTTAACTTAGCTTCTGCCCTCCCCCCCCCCCCCCCCAGTGCTGTGCCATGCTGCTAGAGAAATATGGACTCTCATCAGCCCCAGACGCTGAACCCAGCGTCTGGGGCTGATGAGTGTCCAAATTTCTTCAGCAGCATGGCACAGCATGAGGAGAGGGGGGCGCCTGCTAAGTTTAAAAAAGCAGTGCCGGGCTTCCAAACAAATAATTTCCCCGGCCGATTTTGCTGCATTTCTTTTCTCCAGCGGAACAGCAGAGGAGGGAGGAGGGAGCAGCAGCTAAGTTTTAAAAAAAGCAGCGCCGGAGCTCCAAAACATCCCGCCCTGGGCTAATTTTGCTGCACCTTACGGGGGTGTCTGGGGCTGATGAGTGCCCATATTTCTTCAGCGGCATGTCACAGCACAGGGAGGTGGGGGGGGGGGGGGGGGAAGCTAACTTTTAAAAAGCAGCACCAGAGCTCTGTTGCACGGGGGCAGGAGCAGAGGCTAGAAGTGCTGTGTGCAATAGAGCAGCAGCCTCCATAGGGAACTTTAAGCAGAGCAGACTTGGCATAGGTAAGTTTGTAGTGAAGGGTCCTCCCCCTCCTGAATCCCAACTTGACTTCAGGGCAGCAAAAAACAGCAGCAAAAAAGTAGTTCTGCGGCTGTGCGTGTGTGCAGGGTAACCAGTTTATAAAGCACCTGATTGGTGCAGAGGCTGAGACAGGGTGGGCCTGAGCTGAGATTGGGTGGGCCTAGACCCACCCAGGCCCACCCGTAGCTACGCCCCTGGTAGCACGTAAAAAGCAAAAAAAAATGTTTTTCACAGTACCTTTACAGTTCCTGTCACACACCTAAGTTCAGATTTAAAATTTTTCTGCTCTTCCAATAACCCTTCTCCTCTAATTCCAGTTTTATTTCTATAAAATACTAACCAAATCAGTAAATTTTATCTTCTCTAAAGTCTATCAGAAAACTCTTTACTTGTCTTGGTGGGGTAAAATTGAAGCTCTAAAAATGGTACAGCCACCAAAACTTAATTGCATCTTTAGTATGGTTCCTATATTATTTAAAGATTCGTTTTATAAAAAACTTAATGTGTTTATTTCTAGATTCCTTTGGAAATCCTCCGTGCCTCGTATTGCCATTAAAAAACTTCAGCTTCCTAAAAATCTCGGGGGATTAAATATACCAGACTTTAAGTCTTACCATTTAGCCTTTCAGATATCTCATGTCAAACAGTGGTACTCATCAGGGGCGTAGCCAGACACCCAAGTTTGGGTGGGCCTGGGCCCAAGATGGTTAGGCAGAAGAACTCTGCCCTGTCCCACAAGGCCTGCCCTGTCCCTCTCTCGCCTGCATGCCATATGGTTTCTCAAACATCCCCCTCCCCTGCATACCTTTTAAATAGCAGATTTTCATCGGCAGCGAGCAGCAACTAATACATACTGCTCATGTTGGCCCCACAGCCTTCCCTCTGATGCAACTTCCTTTTTACATCAGATGGCAGGCTGTGGGGTCAGTGCAAACAGTATGTATCAGTTGCTGCTCGCTGCAGGCGAAGATCTGCTATTTACAAGGTATGCAGGAGGAACAGTTGTTGGGAGTTTTCGGCTGATGGGGCTTGGGCATCCCTGCCAGCCACATCATAGGTGTGCTATTACTGGGTGGGCCTGAGCCCAAACTGAGTGGGCCTGGGCCCACCCAGGCCCACCCTTGGCTACGCCACTGGTACTCATCATCTTTTTCACATGATATTCCTAGATGGGTAATTTTTGAAAAAGAAAAAATATTTCCTCTACCTCTGAGCTTACTTTCAACTATGAACAGGTTTCGTTATACTGCAGACCACTTGATATTAAAGAATTCCACACGTTCAATAAATCTTGATAGAGGTTTACAAAATAATGAGTGGGGTAGAGAGGACAGATGTGAAGCGTTTGTTTACGCTTTCTAACAATAATAGAACCAGGGGACACAAGATGAAATTAGAATGTGGTAGGTTTAAAACAAATTGGAGAAAGTTTTTCTTTACTCAGCACGTGGTTAGACTCTGGAACTCATTGCCGGAGAAGGTAGTGACGGCAGCTGGCCTTGCTGAGTTTAAAGGGGGTCTGGACAGATTCCTGAAGGAAAAGTCCATTGATCATTATTAAATTTTGGGGTTTTGCCAGGTTCTTGGGGCCTGGATTGGCCGCTGTCGGAGACAGAGTGCTGGGCTTGATGGACCTTTGGTCTTTTCCGGGCGTGGCAGTGCTTATGTACTTATGTACTTGTTTGTTCTCTTTTAAAATTTTAAATGGTCAAACTCCATGGATATTTCCATTTGGCATAACTCTATGTTTCCAGCAGTTCTGTGCGAAACACGTCCTTGTTACTGTACTTTACACTTATGAATGTTCCTTATATTTCCCGTACCTGGATGTCCGCAACTACATGCATTGTACTTGCAGAACAACCAGGTACATCAGAGAAGTCCAAAGTATAGTAATAAGGATGTCTTTCTCGTAGAACCGACAAAGAACGTTGATATGACAAATTGGCAAGCACAGTGAATGTTTTAGGGATGTCCTTCCATGGTTCTGGAAGATGGGCGTCCTTTTTACTATACTTTGGGCGTCCCTGATTTGGGTGTTTTGCACTGCGATAATGGAATGTCTAAGGACGTCCATACTATTTTTTCAATTATACCTGCCTCATTTTGGCCGACTTCATGAGGACGCCCTAATGCATACTTGGACGACCTTTCAAAAATGCCCCTCCAAGTAATATGTTTTGACTGGGGGTGCAGGGTAGGGAGTAGGTGCTATCTGGGGGGGGGGGGGGGGATTGGGGGAGGAATGTGGAAGTGGTGGACAGTACCACCATGCCAGAACTATTTATTTATTAAAGATGGTTCTGTACTGCACAACAGGCAGGGACAAGTAGTGTGGTTGCAACTGCATGAACTCAGTGCGCTATTCAGTAAATATAGGGCAGATGCTGAACATGCCATCTGCATTTACCGCAAAGGCTTTACAGTTATTGCACATTAATTTTTACATTAAAAGTTTGCTAACTGTAAAAGCTACCACATTTCAGTAAAAGAATCTCTTAGTCTGTTAATTTTGGTAATTGAAATCACCCATTATTATTGTGTGACCTAATTTTTAGCCTTCCTAGTTTCTGCTAACATTTCAACATCTATCTGTTCATTCTGACCAGGCAGAAATCCGTTTGTGTGCATAAGCCTTGCATTAGCCTAATTGAGGCCTATGAACCAAACTCTGATTGCAATCATAACCATCCTATCATGGATTCTTAATGCACTGCATGAGGAACTTTGCCAAGGACACATTGTTGTTCAGAGACACTGAATAGGGTTTTGTTCATTGTTCTTTGTGAGATCTGGGACTTTCTTCACATTTTGGCCTTTGTTCTTGGTTAGCGGCATTGTATGCACACCGGCCTAAACCAGTCTGATACTATAGTCCATCCTGGACTGTGTTGTGCCCATCAGCATTTCAGCCATTGCTCATATCCTTTTTCACGTGGACATCTGCTCTTGATTGATCCTGAGAAAATTCATGTGACTCCTCCCATCGTCTAATCAGAAAATTGTTTTACATGTGATATGATGTCTGACATATAATCATGGACTTTTGCTGGAAAAATTGTTTGGAGGGCTATGGGAAACTAAGTCAAGCTATACCATCCACACAAAGATATGAGACCAGAGAGAGACTCTTTAGCCTAAACGTCAGCTAAGCTACGCCAAGCTGTGCAGAGACTTTTTAGCTGAGAGTTTTTGGACGCTTAGACAGTTTTCTCTAATGAGTGCTACTCTGCCATCCACGATGTAGTTCATCTAATAACTCTCAGTGTCTGAGCACTCAGTGTTCATAAATGGACCTGGACTACAAGCATGTGCAGTACTGAACAAAACCAGTACTGTGTCAGTCCAGTTATAACTAAGATCCTGAGAATGGAATACATCTAGTACGTCAGTATCATCACTGAGCCAGCCTTCCACTGAGAACACAGATCAGGATGCTGTGCTGCACAGCATCTTATCTACGTGATGCTGGTTTGGAGTCCACGAGGGAGAGATGAAACCTGCCATGTTGAGGGAACTAAGGACTCTTTCCATGTGCACCCCACAACTCAGGTGAGGATAATGGTTTCCTTTGTACAGTCCAGGGTTAAATAGAAAGCATTGATAAGTTCCAAGTATGATTCAGGTTTCTAAGGCTTCTGTTGTTTGTCTGTTAGGGAATACTAAGACTGCGTCAGGAATAATTATTAGTTCTACTGCAATCTCTGCGTACTGCTATGTTTTGCAATTGCATTGCCATGAGAATATATAAACATATATTTTTATATTACCAATAACTTCTTCCTTATATTGCCAGCAAGCCTTCATAAGAACCTTATTCTTTGTTTTGAGACTACATAAGGGAAAAATCATATTACAAACAGCTGGGACAAGTCTAGCAAGAGTAATTATTATTTTATCAGCTATTCATCTAAAAAAAACCCTACCACTACTTTTTTCCCTTTAACACATGGAATTTCTACCCATAAGGATTCCAAGGTGTACGTTTTCTGCAGAACCTTTATTCCATTTGATTCAAGGCCCTCCACCAATTTGATCCATCTTATCACTGCAATGTATTTTTACCCTGTTATCACAGTGTCCCATTGGTTATCCTCCTTCCATGAAGACTCAGAGATGCCTATTCATTTAGTGCTATATATTGTAATTCTCCCGTCTTATTTTTTAGGGTTCTAACACTTGTATATAGACATTTCAATGTTTTTTTGTTTCTATTAACAACTTGCTCAGCAGTTGACAGTGATCATTTACAGTCTCAAGTTTACAGCTCTTTTAATTTTTTTTAAGGCACCTGGTCTACTTTTGCCTTTATTACAACCTCTCTGTCTGGATGCCCTAACTTCCATATTTTGATGACATCCTTCAAAGATACCTTCTTCCGAACCTTGCGTTCTTGAGCCTTCAAATGAGTGTGACATAATCTTGATGAGTGATATTTGGCATCTCTGAGGTACCCCTGCAGTTCATAGCTAAAGGTCAGCATGTTTGTAACAGGGTTATGTTTACAAGCCTATTGAACAGCTCATTTGCCATTAGAAACAATGATTACCTTGGCAGGGAACTGAAGAGATACTTCTCTCCTTTTTCTAATTCGATTGCTAAGGATTAGGGACATGAGGACTTTCATTTTTCATTTTATTTATTACATTTTAGTGAGTTTCCCCCCTCTTTCTTTTCATTTTGGGGCCCTTTTTGTTTAAGTATGCGCTATTTTACAATAAGAAAAATCAACACATTTGCTGTTATTGGTAGCGCAATCTAAACATAAAAGCTTGCCCAGATCCTTTCCTCTTCTTTTCTTCCTTCTTAGGCCTCATGCCTTACTAGCCTCATAGAGTGCTGATATTCCACAACAAGCTACACTTTGCTTTCCTTGATCAAATCTTAATCATTGCTACATGAAGAATTCAGAAATAGAAAAGATAGTACTTACATTAGGACTGAACAGATAAATGAGTCCTTCAGTTGCTCCTGGCAGCGTGAGTCCACGGATAATAAATATAGTAAGAACCAGATAAGGAAATGTGGCAGTGATGTAAACAGCCTATTGAATGACACAAAACATTTGAAAATGTCATTTAGAAATTCCAGCAAGTATCTTATAGTGGATGAGGGTCATAGAAGTTATTGAAAATAACTTTTATGTTACAAGGGTTGAAAAGTAATGTCTCCATAACTCATCAACATAGCAGCACTGACACACTACACATTTTCACTTTTTCTTTCTTAAGTAGAGGAGTGTGGTAGCCGTGTTAGTCCACTCTTAAGGTTATCAGTAGAAATCAAACAAAATAAAACATGGAAAAGAAAATAAGATGATACATTTTTTATTGGACATAACTTAATACATTTCCTGATTAGCTTTCGAAGGTTGCCCTTCTTCCTCAGATCAGAAATAAGCAAAAAAATAAAAATCTTTGAAATCTCTTCCTTCAACTCAGTTGGCAAGAAAAGTCTATGCGTATAGGCTGTTTTGCTATTGCTTGTGAAATGGAAGCATGCAGTGAGTACTCGTCAGAACATAAGTACATAAGTAATGCCACACTGGGAAAAGACCAAGGGTCCATCGAGCCCAGCATCCTGTCCACGACAGCGGCCAATCCAGGCCAAGGGCACCTGGCAAGCTTCCCAAACATACAAACATTCTATACATGTTATTCCTGGAATTGTGGATTTTTCCCAAGTCCATTTAGTAGTGGTTTATGGACTTGTCCTTTAGGAAACCATCTAACCCCGTTTTTAAACTCTGTCAAGCTAACCGCCTTCACCACGTTCTCTGGCAACGAATTCCAGAGTTTAATTATGCATTGGGTGAAGAAAACTTTTCTCCGATTTGTTTTAAATTTACTATACTGTAGTTTCATCGCATGCCCCCTAGTCCTAGTATTTTTGGAAAGCGTGAACAGACGCTTCACATCCACCTGTTCCACTCCACTCATTATTTTATATACCTCTATCATGTCTCACCTCAGCCGTCTCTTCTCCAAGCTGAAAAGCCCTAGCCTCCTTAGTCTTTCTTCATAGGGAAGTCGTCCAATCCCCGCTATCATTTTAGTCGCCCTTTGCTACACCTTTTCCAATTCTACTATATCTTTCTTGAGATGCGGCGACCAGAATTGAACACAATACTCAAGGTGCGGTCGCACCATGGAGCGATATAACGGCATTATGACATCCTCACACCTGTTTTCCATACCTTTCCTAATAATACCCAACATTCTATTCATTTTCCTAGCCGCAGCAGCACACTGAGCAGAAGGTTTCAGTGTATTATCGACGATGACACCCAGATCCCTTTCTTGGTCCGTAACTCCTAATGTGGAACCTTGCATGACATAGCTATAATTCGGGTTCTTTTTTCCCAAATGCATCACCTTGCAGTTGCTCACATTAAATGTCATCTGCCATTTAGCCGCCCAGTCTCGTAAGGTCCTTCTGTAATTTTTCACAATCCTGTCGCGAGTTAACGACTTTGAATAACTTTGTGTTATCAGCAAATTTAATTACCTCGCTAGTTACTCCCATCTCTAAATCATTTATAAATATATTAAAAAGCAGCGGTCCTAGCACAGACCCCTGAGGAACCCCACTAACTACCCTTCTCCATTGTGAATACTGCCTATTTTTTAAAATTTTTTATTTATTTATTTTTTGTTACATTTGTACCCCGCGCTTTCCCACTCATGGCAGGCTCAATGTTTCCTATCCTTCAACTGTCACGATTGTGGCCGTGACCTCTCCCAGACGTACCTTATTTCTGGTGGTCAGCTTCTTAGCTGGCTTCTGTTTTTTCTGTCTGTCCTTTCTGAGCTAGCTCTGTCTCTCTGTGCTGGCTGCTTCCAGCAGCATGACTCTAATTGCTTCATTATACTGCACCTGTGCGTGTTGCCTGAGTTAGCTCTAGCTCTGTTTCAGTATGCTGTCTGCCTGTATCTGGTAGTGGTGACATCATCAGGCAAGGCCTTGATAAGGAAGTGGTGTTCTTCCCTTCAGGGCCTTTGCAACGTTTGCGTCTTGCTTTAGGTCCAGGTTAGTGTTAGTGCAGTGTGCACTTTTGACTTGTGTTTAGCTTCCCTGCTTTTTCCTTGTGGCTCCCCTGCTTTCCCTTCTGGTGCTTTGGAAGCACTTCTGTGTTTGGTGCTTTAGAAGCAGTTCTGTGTTTGGTGCTTTGGAAGCATTTCTGTTAGTTTGGTGCTTAGGAGCACCTTGGTTAGTTTAGTGTTGTAGAGCACTGCTGTAGCTTGGTGCTTAGTAGCTTCTGTGTTAGTTTATGTGTTTAGGTTCCCTGCTTTCTCCCTGTGGCTCCACTGTTGTTCCCTGGTTAGTTTAGTGCTGTGGAGCACTGCTGTAGCCTGGTGTTTGTTTATGTGTTTAGGTTCCCTGCTCTTTCCTTGTGACTCCCCTGCTTACCCTAGTGGTGCTATTAGTAGCACTTCTGTTAGTATAGGGCTTAGGAAGTCCTTTTGTTAGTTTAGTGCTTAGGAGCACTTTTGTTGGTTTCTGTTAGGAGCACTTTTGTTGGTTTCTGTTAGGAGCACTTCTATTAGTTCAGTACCTAGGAGCACTCCTGTTTCAAGCTTGTTCTAGTATCCTGGTCCCGGTATTATCCTGTATCCGGTAAGTCCTGCCAGCCACTCAAACCCAGGGGCTCAACTCCTGGGGGGGGGGGGGGGGGGGGGGGTCAGTGGCTAAGTGCAGGTGAAGCTGTGCGGACCAGTCTGGTGTGCTCCAGTTCGGTGTGTTCCAGTCCAGTACGGACCAGTCCGGTGCACTCCAGTCCGGTGTGTTCAAGTCCAGTGCGGACCAGTCCGGTGTACTCCAGTCCAGTGTGTTCCGGTCCAGTGTGTTCCAGTCGTTCCAGTCCGGTGTGTTCCACTCCAGTGCGGACCAGTCCGGTGTACTCCAGTCCAGTGTGTTCCGGTCCAGTGTGTTCCAGTCGTTCCAGTCCGGTGTGTTCCACTCCAGTGCGGACCAGTCCGGTGTACTCCAGTCCGGTGTGTTCCAGTCGTTCCAGTCCAGTGCGGACCAGTCCGGTGTACTCCAGTCCAGGGGGTTCCAGTCTGTGTGTTCCGGCTCGCTGGGCGGCGCCTGCAGTCCTTGCCTGTGCCGGCGTGCTAGCCCAGTGTTGGTTGGGTCGCCCAAATCAGCATAATCGAAAGCCGATTTTGGGCGTCCCCAACTGCTTCCTGTCGCGGGGATGACCAAAGTTCCCGGGGGGTGTCGGAGGCATAGTGAAGGCAGGACCAGGGCGTGCCGAACAGATGGGCGTCCTCGAGCGATAATGGAAAAAAGAAGGGCGTCCCTGACAAGCACTTGGCCGACTTGGTCCATTTTTTCTTACGACCAAGCCTCAAAAAGGTGCCCAAAGTGACCAGATGACCACCGGAGGGAATCGGGGATGACCTCCCCTGACTCCCCCCAGTGGTGACTAGCCCCCTCCCACCCTGAAAAAAACAACTTTTAAAACTTTTTTTGCCAGCCTCAAATATCATACTCAGGTCCATCGCAGCAGTGTGCAGGTCCCTGGGGGGGGGGGGGGGGGGAGGTGTGTGTGTGTCAGCGGAGGCATAGCGAAGGCGTGGACGTCCTTCTTTCAAACATTTTGGACATCCTGAACTGCCCCCCCCCCCCAGGGACAGCCAAATTTCAAGGGAGTGGAGAAGAGTGGCCTAGTGGTTAGAGCACTGGTCTTGCAAGCCAGAGGTGGCCAGTTCAAATCCCACTGCTGCTACTTGTGATCCAAAATCCAAATAAATAATTAAAGGGGGTGTTGGAGGCATAGCAAAGGCATGGACATCCTTCTTACAGAAACATCCACATTTTGGACATCTCCAACTGCCCGTCACAGGGACGGAGGCATAGCGAAGGCGCCTAACACTTGGACTTCCTTCACCCATACTCAAAACAAAAAAAAAGACGTCCAGTCCCATGGCTTTGTCCACCTTTAGATTTTCAAGTTGTTCATACACACTCTCTTCTGTGAACGGTGCTATATCCACTCCATTCTCATATGTACTTTTGCCAGTCAGTCGGGGTCCTTCTCCAGGATATTCTTCTGTGAAAACAGAACAAAAGTATCTGTTTAGCAAATTTGCTTTTTCTTCATCATTATCTACATAGTGGTTCGCAGCATCTTTCAGTCTCACAATTCCCTTTTTAGTCCTCCTCCTTTCACTAATATACCTGAAGAAATTTTTGTCGCCCCTCCTTTCATTTCTAGCCATTTGTTCTTCCGCTTGCGCTTTCGCCAGACGTATCTCTCTTTTGGCTTCTTTCAGTTTCATCCGGTATTCCTCTCCGTGTTCCTTTTCTTGAGTTTTTCTGTATTTCATGGACGCCAACTCTTTAGCCTTTATTTTCTCAGCCACTTGCTTGGAGAACCATATTGGTTTCCTTTTTCTCTTGCTTTTATTTACTCTCCTTACATAAAGGTTTGTGGTCATAGTTATAGCTTCTTTCAGCCTGGACCACTGTCCTTCCACTTCTCGTATGTCCTCCCAGCCCATCAGCTCCTTCCTCAGGTATTTCCCCCTTTTACTAAAGTCAGCATGCTTGAAATCTAGGACTTTGAGTTTTGAGTGGCCGCCCTCCACTTCAGCTGTTATGTCAAACCAAACTGTTTGTCACTGCTGCCCAGGTGGGCACCCACTTGGACATTTGACACACTATCCCCATTTGTGAGCACCAGATCCAGTGTCGCTCCCTCCCTCATGGGTTCCGTCACCATTTGTCTGAGCATAGCACTTTGAAAAGCATCCACGATCTCTCTACTTCTTTCTGATTCCGCAGATGGAACCTTCCAATCTATATCCGGCAGATTGAAATCTCCCAGCAACAGCACCTCTCTCTTTTTTCCCAACTTTTGAATATCTGTGATCAGATCCTTATCTAGTTCCTCTGATTGTGTTGGAGGTCTGTAGACAACACCCACGTGGACAGAAGTTCTATTGTCTCTTTTTAAGGTGATCCATATCGCTTCTTCCTTTCCCCAGGCCCATGTCATTTCGTCCCTGCGATATCATTTCTCTCATACAGAGCTACTCCTCCACCTTTACGACCATCTCTATCCTTCCTAAATAGATTTCTAAATTAGTTTCTTCTCTGATTATAGAGATTATTTGCTTGGAACTCCTGGTAGCTGAGGAGCCTGGAAGGCATTTCACTTTGCATGGCCCCTTGAAATGTGTTTCAAAGTTAATGCCTCTGATAATGGAATCCCCTACCAGCAACAGTTTCCTGGTATGAGTTTCAACATTAGTGCTTTGGGGGTGTCTTTTCTCTTTGGGCACCTTCATATCTTTTTGTTCCACCTTCTTTGCTTTTCCTTCTGCCTCAGTTCTATTTTCTCCGAGGACAAGCAGGCTGCTTGTTCTCACTGATGGGGTGACGTCCAAGGCAGCCCCTCCAATCGGAAACTTCACTAGCAAAGGCCTTTGCTAGTCCTCGCGCGCTCATGCGCACCGCGCATGCGTGGCCGTCTTCCGCCCGAACCGGCTCGTGTTCGTCAGTCTTCTTTTGTCCGCGCTCGGGACGGTCGTGCTTTGCCGCCGTTTTGCGCCCCTCAAGTTGACCCTCGCACGTCTTTGCGATTTCGCTAAAAAAAAAAAAGACCTTCGTCTTTGTCCCTTCCCGTGTGTCCAGTTTGTTTCTCCGACGTAAGTTTCCTTTCGCTTTCGGGGTAGGCCTTTTTTGTGGCCTCAGTGCGGGTTTTTTCTCTCTCCCTTATTTTTGGTGCCCTTCGTCATCATCGCGAATTTTGATTTCGCCAGCGTGATTTTTCCGCCCATGTCATCAAAGTCTCCCAGCGGCTTCAAGAAGTGCACCCAGTACGCCCAGGTAATCTCGCTCACTGATAGGCACGCGTCGTGTCTTCAGTGTCTGGGGGCTGGGCACCGCCCGCAGGCCTGTAGTCTTTGTGCTCTTTTACAGAAGAGGACTTGGGTAGCGAGATTGGCCCAGTGGAACGTGTTGTTCTCGGGCTCTTCGTCGACAACAGCACCGGAGGCATCGACGTCAGCATCAAAGTCTTCGACCTCGGCATCTACTGCATCGACGGCATCGAGGTTTCGACCCTCTTCATCGTCGGTACTGAGACATCGGAAGGCTGCGTCGGCGTCGGTGGTACCGGGACCTCCGCTGTTGCTGATGTCGTTGGACGGTGGTGCTTCGACTAGAGTGCAGGTGAGGGCTGTCCATTCCCCTGCTGGTGGCAGTGAGCCTTCGGGTGGGTCTCCTACTACCCTGAGGGCTCCTGTGGTACAGCCCCCCCAAGACCGACCTTCTTCGGCCTAGGCCCCGAGGAAGATATGGCTGGATTCTACGTCCTCCTCGTCGGTACCGGGAAGCTCCGGTGACATGCTTCGTTTGAAGAAATCAAAGAAGCATCGACACCGGTCACCTTCCCACATCGGTACCGAGAGCTCTGGCTCGCCGAGGGAGTCGGCACCCAGTAGGCATCGGCACCGGGAGGACCGCTCACCCTCTGTTCAGGAGGTGTCGATGCGCTCCACCTTGGACAGCCTGGAACAGCCTCCATGCCCGGAACAGACTCTGACCTCGAAGCCTGCATCGGCTTCCATGTCTTTCTCCACAGCCGCTCTGCACGAGAGTCTCCGGGCCGTGCTCTCGGAGATCCTGGGAGAGCTGTTGCGCCCTTCCCCTCCGGTACCGGGGGTGCTTGCGCCACCGGTACCGTCGAGTGAGGCGCCGGCTGGCCCCTTGCCCGGGGTGAGGTCTCCGACATCGGTACCGCTTGCGGTACTGACTGCAGCCGCCTCCCAGGAAGACTCCCCGACGACGTCAGCGGAGGGAGCTTCGCCGGTGCTGGCGAGGGAGTCTACCTCTTGACGCTCCCACCGTGGCCGTGTTTCCATGGAGTCGACGGGCACGGCTTCAGACACAGGTTCATGAACTTGTGTCTGATACCGATGGTGAGGCCTCGTGGGAGGAGGAGGAGGACATCAGATATTTCTCTGATGAGGAGTCTGGTGGCCTTCCTTCTGATCCCACTCCCTCCCCTGAAAGGCAGCTTTCTCCTCCTGAGAGTCTGTCTTTTGCGGCCTTTGTCTGGGAGATGTCTACGGCCATCCCCTTCCCGGTGGTCGTGGAGGATGAGCCCAGGGCTGAAATGTTTGAGCTCTTGGACTATCCTTCTCCACCTAAGGAAGCGTCCACAGTACCCATGCATCATGTCCTAAAAAAGACATTGCTGGCGAACTGGACCAAGCCTTTAACTAATCCCCACATTCCCAAGAAGATCGAGTCCCAGTACCGGAACCATGGGGACCCAGAGCTGATGCGCACTCAGTTGCCTCACGACTCTGGTGTGGTGGATCTGGCCCTAAAGAAGGCTAAGAGTTCTAGGGAGCATGCTTCGGCGCCCCTGGGCAAGGACTCTAGAACCTTAGACTTCTTTTGGAGGAAGGCCTACCATTCTTCTATGCTCGTGGCCAAGATTCAGTCCTACCAGCTCTACACGAGCATCCATATGCGGAACAATGTGCGGCAGTTGGCGGGCTTGGTGGACAAGCTCCCTCCTGAGCAAGCCAAGCCATTTCAGGAGGTGGTCAGGCAGCTGAAGGCGTGCAGAAAATTCCTGGCCAGAGGAGTATATGATACCTTTGATGTTGCGTCCAGGGCCGCTGCTCAAGGTGTGGTGATGCGCAGACTCTCATGGCTGCATGCCTCCGACCTGGAGAATAGGATCCAGCAGCGGATTGCGGACTCCCCTTGCCGAGCGGACAACATTTTTGGAGAGAAAGTTGAACAGGTGGTAGAGCAGCTCCACCAGCGGGATACCGCTTTCGACAAGTTCTTCCGCCGGCAGCCTTCAGCATCTACCTCCTCAGGTAGACATTTTTATAGGGGAAGGAAGGCTGTTCCCTACTCTTCTAGTAAGCGTAGGTACAATCTTCCTTCTCGACAGCCTGCGGCCCAGGCTAAGCACCAGCACGCTCGCTCTCGTCAGCAGTGTGCACCTCAGCAAGGCCCCACGGCTCCCCAGCAAAAGCAAGGGGCGAGCTTTTGACTGGCTCCAGCAGAGCATAGCCGACATCAACGTATCCGTGCCGGGCGATCTGCCGGTCGGGGGGAGGTTGAAAGCTTTTCACCAAAGGTGGCCTCTTGTAACCTCCGACCGTTGGGTTCTTCAAATAGTCCGGCAAGGATACACCCTCAATTTGGCCTCGAAACCTCCAAATTGCCCACCGGGAACTCAGTCCTACAGCTTCCAGCACAAGCAGGTACTTGCAGAGGAACTCTCCGCCCTTCTCAGCGCCAATGCGGTCGAGCCCATGCCATCCGGGCAAGAAGGGCTGGGATTCTATTCCAGGTACTTCCTTGTGGAAAAGAAAACAGGGGGGATGCGTCCCATCCTAGACCTAAGGGCCCTGAACAAATATCTGGTCAAGGAAAAGTTCAGGATGCTTTCCCTGGGCACCCTTCTTCCCATGATTCAGGAAAACGATTGGCTATGCTCTCTGGACTTGAAGGACGCCTACACGCACATCCTGATACTGCCAGCTCACAGGCAGTATCTGCGATTTAGGCTGGGCACACAACACTTCCAGTACTGTGTGCTACCCTTTGGGCTCGCCTCTGCACCCAGAGTGTTCACGAAGCAGCGGCGCTTCGCAGGCTAGGAGTGCACGTGTTCCCCTATCTCGACGATTGGCTGGTGAAGAACACATCCGAGGCGGGAGCTCTACAGTCCATGCAGATGACTATTCGCCTCCTGGAGCTACTGGGGTTTGTGATAAATTATCCAAAGTCCCACCTTCTCCCAGTGCAAAGACTCGAATTCATAGGAGCTCTGCTGGATTCTCGGACGGCTCGTGCCTATCTCCCAGAGACGAGAGCCAACACCTTGTTGTCCCTCGTCTCTCGGGTGCGAGCGTCCCAGCAGATCACAGCTCGGCAGATGTTGAGATTGCTGGGCCACATGGCCTCCACAGTTCATGTGACTCCCATGGCCCGCCTTAACATGCGATCTGCTCAATGGACCCTAGCTTCCCAGTGGTTTCAAGCTGCTGGGGATGTAGAAGACGTGATCCACCTGTCCACGAGGTTTCTCAAATCCCTGTATTGGTGGACGATTTGGTCCAATTTGACTCTGGGACGCCCTTTCCAAATTCCTCAGCCACAAAAAGTGCTGACTACGGATGCGTCTCTCCTGGGGTGGGGAGCTCATGTCGATGGGCTTCACACCCAGGGAAGCTGGTCCCTCCAGGAACGCGATCTGCAGATCAATCTCCTGGAGTTACGAGCGGTCTGGAACGCTCTGAAGGCTTTCAGAGATCGGCTGTCCCATCAAATTATCCAAATTCAGACAGACAACCAGGTTGCCATGTATTACATCAATAAGCAGGGGGGCACCGGATCTCGCCCCCTGTGTCAGGAAGCCGTCAGCATGTGGCTCTGGGCTCGCCGTTAAGGCATGTGGCTCCAAGCCACATATCTGGCAGGCGTAAACAACAGTCTGGCCGACAGGTTGAGCAGGATTATGCAACCTCACGAGTGGTCGCTCAACTCCAGAGTAGTGCGCCAGATCTTCCAGGTGTGGGGCACCCCCTTGGTAGATCTCTTTGCATCTCGAGCCAACCACAAGGTCCCTCAGTTCTGTTCCAGACTTCAGGCCCACGGCAGACTGGCATCGGATGCCTTCCTACTGGATTGGGGGGAAGGCCTGCTGTATGCTTATCCTCCCATACCTCTGGTGGGGAAGACTTTGTTGAAACTCAAGCAAGACTGAGGCACCATGATTCTGATTGCTCCGTTTTGGCCGTGTCAGATCTGGTTCCCTCTTCTTCTGGAGTTGTCCTCCGAAGAACCGTGGAGATTGGAGTGTTTTCCGACCCTCATCACACAGGACGAAGGGGCGCTTCTGCATCCCAACCTCCGGTCTCTGGCTCTCACGGCCTGGATGTTGAGAGCGTAGACTTTGCCTCTTTGGGTCTGTCAGAGGGTGTCTCCCGTGTCTTGCTTGCTTCCAGAAAATATTCCACTAGGAGGAGTTACTTCTTTTTATGGAGGAGGTTTGCCGTCTGGTGTGACAGCAAGGCCTTAGATTCTCGCTCTTGTCCTACACAGACCCTGCTTGACTACCTTCTGCACTTGTCTGAGTCTGGTCTCAAGACCAACTCTGTAAGGGTTCACCTTAGCGCAATCAGTGCATACCATTACCGTGTGGAAGGTAAGCCGATCTCATGACAGCCTTTAGTTGTTCGCTTCATGAGAGGTTTGCTTTTGTCAAAGCCCCCTGTCAAACCTCCTACAGTGTCATGGGATCTCAATGTCGTTCTCACCCAGCTGATGAAACCTCCTTTTCAGCCACTGAACTCATGCCATCTGAAGTACTTGACCTGGAAGGTCATTTTCTTGGTGGCAGTTACTTCAGCTCGTAGAGTCAGTGAGCTCCAGGCCCTGGTAGCCCAGGCCCCTTACACCAAATTTCATCATAATAGAGTAGTCCTCCGCACTCACCCTAAGTTCTTGCCGAAGGTAGTGTCGGAGTTCCATCTGAACCAGTCAATTGTCTTGCCAACATTTTTTCCCGTCCTCATTCCTGCCCTGCTGAACGTCAGCTGCACACATTGGACTGCAAAAGAGCATTGGCTTTCTATCTGGAGCGGACACAGCCCAACAGACAGTCCAATTGTTTGTTTCTTTGATCCCAACAGGAGGGGAGTGGCTGTGGGAAAACGCACCATATCCAATTGGCTAGCAGATTGCATTTCCTTCACTTACGCCCAGGCTGGGCTGGCTCTTGAGGGTCATGTCACGGCTCATAATGTCAGAGCCATGGCTGCGTCAGTGGCCCACTTGAAGTCAGCCACTATTGAAGAGATCTGCAAAGCTGCGATGTGGTCATCTGTCCACACATTCACATCTCATTCCTGCCTGCAGCAGGATACCCGACGTGACAGTCGGTTCGGGCAGTCAGTGCTTTAGAATCTGTTCGGGGTTTAGAATCCAACTCCACCCCCCTAGGCCCATGTTTTATTCTGTTCCAGGCTACACTCTCTGTTAGTTGGATAAGTTGTTAGGTCAATCTCAGTTATGTCCTCGCCATTGCGAGGCCCAATTGACCATGTTTGTTGTTTTGAGTGAGCCTGGGGGCTAGGGATACCCCATCAGTGAGAACAAGCAGCCTGCTTGTCCTCGGAGAAAGCGAATGCTACATACCTGTAGAAGGTATTCTCCGAGGACAGCAGGCTGATTGTTCTCACAAACCCGCCCGCCTCCCCTTTGGAGTTGTGTCTTCCCTTGTCTTTGTCTTGCTACATACGGGACTGACGAACACGAGCCGGTTCGGGCGGGAAGACAGCCGCGCATGCGCGGTGCGCATGGGCGCGCAAGGACTAGCAAAGGCCTTTGCTAGTGAAGTTTCCGATTGGAGGGGCTGCCGTGGATGTCACCCCATCAGTGAGAACAATCAGCCTGCTGTCCTCGGAGAATACCTTCTACAGGTATGTAGCATTCATTTTCAGGGAGATCACAGTGCTGTAATGGAGCAAAAGAATTCTGTAGGGGCAACACTTGTGAGGGCGGATGCTTCTGTGCCACATAACGTAGTCTGCCTGAGCCTACCGTTAACCACCTATTCTTAGGTGGTTTTATCCTTTGAGGCAGTGGTGAGAAGTTGGTATGATTCTTTGCAGTCATAGAAGCTGCTTTAATTGCATCCAATTCCTGCTTTATGAACGTTTTTAAAGTATAACCTCTACCACGTTTCATGTTGAACAAAGATCTTCATTGTGAGAGATACAAAGACTATTTGAATCGCACAGATTAAGTACTTTGTTGGTCATTGGAAATTGTTTCGATCAGAAGTGGTTTGAGGAAAAATACAACACAGAGCAACGTGAATTCTTTGTTTATTCGTCATTCTCCATAAGGATTACAAACATCAAGGTCTTCCTGAGATTCATGATCTTGTGAACAATAATTCAGGACATGAAATGTGATAGAGGTTATACTGTAACAACGATGTGGAGGATGATATAAGTCAATATATTTATTGTGTGTACTTGTTATAGTAATAAATAGCATTTGATACTAATTGAACAAAAAGCTAGAGATACTCTTCAAGGTCACTACCTACCTTGCTGGCCCAATTTGAAGATTACCACAGCTCTTGCCTTCCTATACACTGGCTCTTTCCCTCATCCAATCTGCTGCCTCACTCTGAATCACTTAGAATCTAACCCTCAATATTCAGCCAGCGTGGACTGTATGGTGACTGCTCGATGCCAGCATTCAGACTGGATATTTAATGCCAGCCCATATCCAGTGACTGACATTGAATATCCGGTTTCACTTTTGACTGCAGCAACTTAACTGGTTAAGCCAATATTCAGTGTTAACTGGTAAAGTGCTTAGCGGTGACAGTTAAGCCCACAATTTTTGTGGCCTATTTTAACCATTAAACCTAGGTGGCAGCACCTTATGCCTGGAATAGACTCCCTGAGCCTTTACGTCAATCTCCATCCCTGGCCACCTTCAAATCCGGGCTAAAGGCCTACCTGTTTGATGCTGCTTTTAATTCCTAACTTGTAACTTGTAATTCCTGCTTGTAACCTTTATCTTTTCTTCCTCTCTTCAGTAGTCCCTTTCCCCATATGTCCTATCTGTCTGTCCTACCCTTTCCCTTATTTGTCCTGTCTGTCTTGATTTAGATTGTAAGCTCTTTTGAGCAGGGACTGTCTTTTCTTCGTGTTAAATTGTGAAGCGCTGCGTACGACTGGTGGCGCTATAGAAATGATTGATAGTAGTAGTAGTAGTTAGGAACTAAAATGCTATATAACCTGCCAGGAGTCATCCCTGGCGGTTAAGTAGTTTTGAATATTGGCCAGTAAACGCATTGAACCTGCTATGAGTGGGAAAGTGCGGGGTACAAATGTAAGAAAAATAAAGAAAATAAATAAATAAATAAAATAAAATAAATTTTCCTCCACTGCTGACTATATTGCCTTCCCTAAGAACGTGCTGTAGAAACAGCAAAGCTTGACACAGTTCTATGAAATGGCTCATTTCCCATCAGAGTTGTGGGTCATTAATTGCACACATGTACCCATCAGGCCATCTCAAGAGAGATACTGCAACAGAAAAGTCTATCATTCACTATCACTGTCTGGCATCTGTCAGTCAACCAGCTTCAAATCTAGTTCACCACTGTGGGTCCTAACTTCAGCCAGTTCAATTTGTTTACAAGCCTCCTATGAGGAACCGTGTCAAAGGTTTTGCTGAAGTCCAAATAGACCACATCTAGCACGTGCCATCAATCCAGTTCTCTGGTCTCCTGGTCAAAGAAATCATTCAGATTTATTTGACATGATTTTCTTTTGGTAAAACCATGTTGCCTCAGATCTTGTAAGCCACTGGATTCTAGGAATTGTACTATCCTTCAATAGCACCTCCATAATTTTTCCAAAAACTAAAGACTTACCGACCTGTAGTTTCCACTGCTCTATCACCACTTTTGTGGAGAAGGACACATACGCCCTTCTTCAATCCTGTGGAAACTTCCCTGTCTCCAAGGATCTGTTATACAAATCTCTTTGAGCTCCTTCAATATTCTCAGATGTATCTCATCCATCCCTATGGCTTTGTCCACTTTCAGTTATTCCAGTTGTTATATCTACTCCACTCCCATATATGTCTTTTATCAGCCAACAGGGTCCTTCTCTGGGATTTTCTTCCGTGATCACAGAAGTGTTTGTTTAGTATGTCTACCTTTTCCTCATCACTCTCCATATATCAATTCTCATCAGCTTTCAGTCTTACAACTTTATTTCTAGCCTTCCTCCTTTCCCCAATATATCTGAAAAAAAGTCTTGTCACCTCTCTTTGTGTCTCTAGCCATTTTTTCTTCTGCCTGTGCTTTTCCCAGCTATATTTCTCTCTTCAGTCCTTTGAGTTTTATGTGGTATTCATTTCAATGTCTTCTTTCTGCATTCTTTTGTTCTTCATAAATACCACCTGTTTTGCATTTATTCCTTCAGACATTTGTTTGGTAAACAATATAGGTTTCCTTTTCCTCTAGCTTTTGTTTATTTTCCTTACATAAAGATCAGTTGCCATTTTTATTGCTCTTTTCAGCTTGGACCACTGACTTTCCGCTTCTCGTATATCCTCCCATCCTGCTAGCTCTTTCCTCAAGTACTCCCTCATTTTACTAAAGTCAGCATGTTTGAAATCCAGGACTTTTAATTTTGTTTGTCTACACTCCACTTTACCTCCTATATCAATCCATACAGTGTAATGTGTCTAATGTTCATGTAGGGGTACCCACATGGACACCAGATACATTTTCCCCATTTGTGAGCACTTCCACTTCTTTGGTGGGTTCTGTCACCGTTTGCCTGAAGAAAGCACTTTGAAAGGCATCCACTATCTCTCTACTTCTTTCTGATCCTGCAGATGGAACATTCCAATCTGCATCTGGCAAGATGAAATCTCCCCCCCACCCCCAAAAAAAGGAAAAGGTTTGGACAAGTTCCTGGAGGAAAAATCCATACTCTGCTATTGAGGCAGACATGGAGGGGCACAATCGAAAGGGACGCCCAAGTTTTGCTGAGGACATCCTTGCAAAACGTCCCAGTGGAGGGGCGGGGAAACCCGTATTATCAAAACAAGATGGATGTCCATCTTTCGTTTCGATAATACAGTCGGGGACGCCCAAATCTTGACATTTAAGTCGTCCTTAGAGATGGTCATCCCTAGACTTTGGTTGTTTCTGATTTTTGGAGATAATGGAAACCAAGGACGCCCATCTCAGAAACGACCAAATGCCAGCATTCGTAGTGCACTGGTCCTCCTGACATGCCAGGACACCAACCGGGCACCCTAGGGGGCACTGCAGTGGACTTCAGAAATTGCTCCCAGGAACATAGCTCCCTTACCTTGTGTGCTGAGCCCCCCAAAACCCACTACCCACCACTGTACACCACTACCATAGCCCTTAGGGGTGAAGGGGGGCACCTAGATGTGGGTACAGTGGGTTTCTTGTAGGTTTGGGAGGGCTCACATTTACCACCACAAGTGTAAGAGGTAGGGGGGGTGGGCCTGGGTCCACCTGGCTGAAGTACACTGCACCCACTAAAACTGAGGGACCTGCATACTGCTGTGATGGACCTGAGTATGACATTTGAGGCTAGCATAGAGGCTGGCACAAAAGATTTTTAAAGATGTTTTTTGAAGGTGGGAGGGGGTTAGTGACAACTGGGGGAGTAAGGGGAGGTCATCCCCGATTCTCTCCAGTGGTCATGTGGTCCGTTTGGGCACCTTTTTGTGCCTTGGTTGTAAGAAAAAATGGACTGGGTAAAGTCATTCAAGTGTTCGTCAGGGACGCCCTTTTTTTTTTCCATTAAGGGGCGAGGACGCCCTTATGTTAGGCACGCCCAAGTCCCGCCTTCGCTATGCCTCAGACACACCCCCGTGAACTTTGGTTGTCCCCGCGACGGAAAGCAGTTGGGGATGCCCAAAATCGGCTTTCGATTATGCCGATTTGGGCGACCCTGTGAGAAGGACGCCCATCTTCCAATTTGTGTCGAAAGATGGGCGTCCTTCTCTTTCGAAAATAAGCCTGATAGGGAAGTCACTGTTTGCCCTGGAATTGCTAGCATGGAATGTTGCTACTGTTTTGGTTTCTGCCAGGTACCTGGATTGGCCACTGTTGGAAACAGGATACTGGGCTTGATGGACCATTAGTCTGACATAGTATGGCTACTCTTATGTTCTTATTCCATTTCATCCTAGACCTAAGAGCCAAAGAATAGTTCAGAATGGTTTCCCTGGGCACCTTAATCCCCATGATTCAGGTAAATGGTTGGCTATGCTCTCCGGACTTAAAGAATGTTTACACCAGTGCGTTTTTACTAGCAAAAAAGGTGCTGGTACTCAAATGCTAGGCCACCCGTCAGGGGTGAGGTTATCACTGAGGGACCCACCCCACACTAGCCAGGCCCCCTGCAAGCAGTCACAGAATCTTTGACAAGGCAGAATTGGTGTGTAGAACCTGAGCTCTTTCATTAAAACTTGGGGTCCATCAGTCAATTTTAGCAGACAATGGAAAAGGTACCGGTACTCAGTACCCCCAAGTACCCCCTCAAAAAAAGCCCTGGTTTACACCCACATACAGATACATCCCAGCCATAGGATGTATCTTAAATTTCAAGTAGGGAAACACCATTTCCAGTACTGTGTCCTGCCCTTTGGCCTCACGCTAGCTCCCAGGGTTTTTACAAGATGTCTAGTGGTAATCATAGCATTGCTACTGGAAGTGCATGTGTTTCTCTACTTGGACAATTGGCTGATAAAGAACACATTAAAGGAAGTAGCTAGGAATCAATGTGCAGAACTATTCGGGTGATAGAGCTATTACCCAAGGTCCCATCTTATCACTGTACAGAGATTGTAATTCATAGGAGCCCTGTTAGACACAGTTAAGGTCCAATCCTTCCTTCCATCACAGTGTGCTAACGCATTGGTCAATATTGAGCTGCAAGTTCAGAAGGTCACAGCTTGGCAGATACTGAGCTTGCTAGACCACATGGATTCTACAGTGCATGTCACACCTTTGGCACATCTCCATTTGAGACCAGCCTAGTGGACCCTAGCTTCTCAGTGGTTATGGAGGTGAATTTGTTTGTGTTATATTGAGATGTAAGTATAAGACACTGTGTTTTTTCAGCATTAAGTTTTAATTGAAAGGCATTCGCCCAAGAATGCATAATTTGGAAGCTGTGGTTGGTAATATCCATAATTTCCAATAAATTATGTTTGAATGGGATATAGATCGTTACATCATCTGCATATACGTATGGATTGAGGCCTTGACTGGACAATATCTTGGCCAAGGGCGTCATCATAAGGTTGAAGAGCATTGTGGAGAGTGGAGATCCCTGGGGAACTCCGCATTCCGGTATCCATAGAGCTGACGTATTAGAGTTAAATTTTACTTGGTAAGATCTTGCAGTTAAAAAATCTCTAAACCAATTGAGAACGTTGCCTCCAATTCCGAAGAAGTCCAGAATATTTAATAAAATTTTATGGCTTATCATGTCGAATGCACTGGACATGTCGAATTGAAGGAGGAATATGTTATTGCCAGTTGCTATTGATCGTTTGAATTTAGTGAGAAGAGTGGATAATACTGTTTTGGTACTGTGGTTAGACCGAATTCCTGACTGAGAATCATGGAGAATTGAGAATTTATCTAGGTATTCAGTGAGTTGTTTGGTCACCATACCTTCCATTAACTTGGTTATCAGGGGAATAGATGCTATTGGGTGGTAATTAGTTAAGTCATCTGTGTTTTTCTTTGGATCCTTGGGTATAGGGGTGAGTAAAATATTTCCTTTATCCTTTGGGAATAGTCCATTTTGTAGCATATAATTCATATGAAGCGTGAGGTCGGATATAAATTGTTGAGGAGCTGAATTTAGAAGCTTGTTAGGACATATGTCTAGTTTGCAATGGGATTTGGCAAACGTCTTGAGCATTTGGGAGATGGAATCATCCAAAAGTGTATTGAAATTAGTCCAGGTTCTAACTGCTGGATGTTCACCAGGTAATGAGTCTAGGCAACCAAGAAATTTTACGTAATCTATGGAATTAATAGGTAACGTGAGTCGTAACATCACACAGAATGAAGAGTCTCTTCTGCATCCCAGTTTTCAGGCCCTAGCCCTCACAGCCTGGATATTGAGAGGTTAGATTTTCACTCTCTCCATTTGAAAGAGGGTGTTTCCCATGTCCTGCTTGCTTCTAGGAAGGATTCCACTAAAAGGAAAACTATTTTAGTGGAAGAGGTTTGCCGCCTGGTATGATTGTATCTCCTTCACTTATGCCCAGGCTGGGCTAACTCTATGTCAGAACCATGGCTGCGTCAGTAGTCCACCTAAGATCAGCCTCTATTGAGGAAATCTGCAAGACTGTGTTGTGGTCTTCTGTCCACACATTCACACTTCACTACTGAATTAAACAAAATTTGTGACACAACAGCTGGTTTGGCCTTCCTAGGTCCTTTTTGCTTTTCCCCCCACCTCCCCAAAAACATGTTCTAGGCCTTCACCTGATGCATGCCTCGATTGTCCCTATCTTAATTTTAGTCAACCTGATAGCTAGAGAGATTCCCACATATGAAAATATAATGTCCTGCTTGTCCTCGGAGAAAGCAAAATTACTCATCTTTAGCAGTTGTTCTCTGAGAACATCAGGACACATATTTTCACATACCTGCCATCCTCCCCTAGGAGTTGTATTCTCTCAGCTATTGTACTATACTGCTTGGTCCCATGTGCACTACAGCTTCCAAAGCTTCTACTACTAGAAACTGGGGAGTGCATCTGCACTGGACTCCGTCAGATGACACCACTCACATGTGAGAATATGTGTCCTGCTGTCCTCGGATAACATCCAACAGCTTTACAGTGGTGTCTGAATTCAAAAAAGCATGGGACAAGCAAAGAGGATCTCTAAGGGAAGGGATAGTAGAGATTAATAAATGATATAGATGGGCAGATGGTATGGATGGGCTATGTGGCTTTTATCTGCCATCATTTTCAATGTTTCTGTGTTAAGAAAGTATGTGTTAAGAAGTAGGTGCATTCATTGCAGTCATCACTCATGGATACCTTTACCTGCATGCTGATAGCTTTGCTTTTATTATTTTTTAAAGAAAAACTCTGCATGAAGATTTCTGCCTGCTTGCTCTGTGCGTATTTATTTTGGCACAAAACTGCATGCATTTTTCAATCCCTTGTCCTTTCCCTGAACCAGGACTGCCTCTGTTATCCATGAGTAAAGGGTACATGTTGTTCAAACAAATACCTAATTTTACCCCCAGACAACTTGAGCTATAATTTCCAGAGTTTAAATGTTTCGTTTATCCATGGGAAGGGATCTGAATATTGTGCTCCTTATGTCAGAAAAAATTCTAGTTCCCTATAAACATTCACCATACTCAGTCCTCACAAGCAACAGTCTCGTATATGAGAATAAAAATACTCCTTGGGATTCAAATAATAACAAATGATTGTGGTATTGAAAAAGCCATGAATTGAAATTAAAACATAATGGCACATAAACTTGATACTGATGTCTTCCTTTCTCTAACTTCTTACTAAAAGAAGGCTACAAAACTATTCTTACAACCTTGCAGAGGTGAAAAAAATATTTTGTTTTGATTAATCAAAATGAGTAACTTATGATAGACCATACAAAAATTTCACATTTCCCCTTACCTTCCCTGATGATTCAATGCCTCGGATAGTACAGATGTATACCACTGCCCATGCTGTGGCCAAGCACAGAACCATCCCCCAATGTAAAGAGCCACAGTCCATGATATCAGAGGAAATATTTAATGTTTTCCTATACCAGAAGTAATTCACTGGAGTACTTTTACTGCATTCATCTATGTACTCTGCAAATCAAAGGACAAGAGGCATAGGTGTAGATATTCAAAAGCAGCTTTCCGAGAGCAAGAAATGACATATGATTATTTATCCTGATAATCAAATAAAAAAAAGTCCCATATTTGAATGACCAAAGTGCTAAGCAAAAACCTGAATACAGCATAAAAAAGAGGATAACAAATCTGCATATAATATATGCAAACTGCTTTGTTGTACTACAGAAAAGTGGTATAACATATTCATGACCCCCTTAACTCTCTTTTAATGTCTATAGGGTAGTTTATCTGCTATGGTTAGTTTTGGTTCCAAACTTAGAATCTGGGTTTAGGTCCTCTTTGGTATCTTATAGCACACAACTACAGAGATGGAGAAACCTCTATACAAAAGTTATATCATGTGGATATACTCCCAACAAATCTTTTTTTCTTTTTTTAATTTGCAATGTGCTCAGTGTATTACAATTGACCACAACCAATATCTTAGTAATAGCACTGTTCCAACATCATTGCACAGGAGTCCGCCTACCTGCCATTCATAGTAATTAATAGACAGTTGTTCACATTCAGTGGAATAGATGTAAAAAAAAACACTTAACTTAGTAGGCACCAGTAGATAAGTTCCTGTGCTGGGATAGGTGCGCCGAATGTTCACGATGACTCCCCTGGTCAATGTAATACCAAATTTCTTAGTGAAACCACTTCCCCTGTACATTTCTAAGTCAGGCCTTTCAGCTGAAAGAATTGAAGAATTATTGAGTGGAGACAGGTTGTTTGAGCCCAATGAACAGATCATTGGATCTGATTGGTCTGAGATCTCTCGATTCCATCTTGTCATTTGGACTGAATTCCACATCAAAACGCTCGTTGAATACTGTCATGTCAAGAGAGTACCACGGGGCCTCAGATGGAACAAGGAACCAAGGTTCCTGGTTGATAAGGAGTTTGTTTTGAAATGGAATGAGGTTATAACACAGTGCTCTCTTGACCTAATGCTCCTGACAATTGATAAATTACAAATTGAATTGTCTAGACATCAGCAGGAGCTATCCAGTCGACTGGAGGGGCTGCGAACGTTAGGCATGGAATCATCTTATGATACACAATATCAAGCACATATTCAAACTATGGACAAATACAAGCTGGAAATATGGGTGCAAAAGATTGCTAAATATATGAGAGATGAGAATGATTATACATGTGGTTACGTGTACCCATGAATGAACGTGAACCGGCGATCAAAAAGATACAGGAAAATGAAGAAAGTTGGTTTTGTGAATACATCCAGCGACTCCTCGGGGGATGAAATTGGGGAGGCTGTACTGGGTGATAACACCTCAACGAGACCACTACCAGGGAACATGGATCTAGCCTCTACAAATGCACAACCACCATCATCCTTCAGTTCTTCTTCCTCTTCTTCTTTTTTATAGATAGGTGCCAATCCATCAACGGCCCCCAGCCAGGTTCAGTTGTGATCGAGCAGAAATTGACGGCCTCACAGGGATCAAAGAACCTAGTCTTCAATCTGTCCTCCAAACAATTTTCATGCATACAGCTAGAAGTACTACAATTAGGACTCTCATTTGTCCCTGCTTCCAGATATGATGCTTTTGAAAAACATCTTCTTCATCACTTCTTTAGGAAACTCAGACTGCGTCTGTATTTCGATCAACAAAACAACAACATAGATGTCGCTGCTGATGAAACTACAACTTTTATGTCCACCCATAAGCTTTCTTTGGTATGGATACCAACCGGTCCATTGGACCCGAATCTGGAGATGTTTCAACAGCTAGTGCTTCAGGATCTAGAACATATAGAATCCAAGCAGAATCGATTTTACCATAATCTGACTTATATGCAAAGACAAACGCTAGATGATCTGATTGCAGATAAATCTATTATGATAACCTGCACTGACAAAAGTGGTGGTGTGGTGGTATTGGATCGATCTGACTATCAAGCAGAAGCTCATCGACAGCTCATGGACATTGAATTTTATTCACGTTTTGATCGAGACCCGGGCAGTCAATTTCAATATAACATCAAGGCTCTTTTACTCTTGGCAGCTGACAGAGGAATCATTACGACCAGAGAATATCGATATTTATATAGGGAATATCCGAGGACACCTGTCATCTATTTTCTGCCGAAAATACATAAATCACTTCAACACCCCGGGGAGACCGACTGTGTCTTGCACTAAGACCTTGAATGAACCCTTGTCTCAATTTTTGGACTTTCATGTTCAAACTAAGGTCCCTTTGATCCCTTCCTATCTTAAGGATTCTTCACATTTGATACGGATCCTCCAAGAACTAAATCTACCCACCACCTCTGTACAATTGGTGACCCTAGATGTGGTCTCTTTATACACTAAGATCCCACAGGATAAAGCACTTGCACTCATTAGTTATCATCTTCACGAGACAGACATCACTCTAGAGAAAATAATGTTTCTCGAACAAATAGCTCAGATAGTGATTTGTCAGAATTATTTCCAATTTGAGGATATATTTTTTCTACAAACACAGGGAGTTGCAATGGGGACAACGGTAGCTCCAACCATTGCTTGCTTATATTTGGCTGAATTTGAGAAAAACAAAACACAGTGTGAATCCCGTTTGCACACTTACAACCACTGCATGTATGCTCATATATTGAAAGTGAGAGGAAAAGACCTCATACTACTGTGGCTCTACTCGGTTACTTTTAACCGGAAAAATACTGTTAGCACACAGTTAAAAAGTAATCATAGGCAAAAAAAACTCTCATTAACTCTTAACAACGTGATGCAATAATCAAAATCAAAAACCACTTATCTTGATTAGACAGCATTCAATCTGTGCTCTGCTGCTCCGTGAATATTTTCAGAGAGTGAGGTCCCGACGGACCCGTTTCGCTGCTGCTTTTTCAAGGCTTTTGAACTTTGCGGGTGTTCAGTGTTAGATGATGTCATGACGCAGTGACCCACACTTTCTAGATTGATGGAGCTTTAAATAGCTGAGGCTCCATTTTGCCAGCTGGCTTCGCAGGACTTTTGAATTTGCAGCTCCCAGGGTACAGGAAAACTTTTGGATTCATGCACTGAACGACTGCGTTCCAGGTTTTTGAGTTCTTATTGTGGTTTTTACTGTTCCAGTTTGGACGATGAGGACCCTTGAAAAAGTAGCAGCGAAACGGGTCCGTCGGGACCTCACTCTTTGAAAATATTCCTGGAGCAGTGGAGCACAGATTGAATGCTGTCTAATCAAGATAAGTGGTTTTTGATTTTGATTATTGCACCACGTTGTTAAGAGTTAATGAGAGTTTTTTTGCCTATGATTACTTTTTAACTGTGTGCTAACAGTATTTTTCCGGTTAAAAGTAACCGAGTAGAGCCACAGTAGTATGAGGTCTTTTCCTCTCATTTTCAATATATGAGCATACATGCAGTGGTTGTAAGTGTGCAAACGGGTTTCACACTGTGTTTTGTTTTACAACGAAGGTATTGTGAATCGGATCTAATTTTGAAGCACATAAGTGTGAATTCGAGAAAAAACATCTATGCTCTTCCGCGTTTGTCCCCTACATCTGCCTGTGGAGAAGATTTATCAACGATGTCCTACTGATCTGGTCGGGAAGTGATTCATTACTTCAACAATTTTGAGGATATCAACACTCAGAATAACCTGATTTAGTTTACCTCTACATTGGGGGGGGGGGGGGGGGGGGAGACGACTCGAATATACTTTCTGGATATTGAGATTAATTTGGAGTCCACAACCATCTACACGTCTGTATTTAGGAAACCTGTGGATTCAAACTCGCTCCTACATTATAAAAGTCACCATCCATGGCCTTTGAAGAATGGGATCCCAGTTGGTCAAGTCCTCCGGATTAAGCGACTTTGTGCTTCACAGGGGAGTTTTCATCTTCATGCTAGGGAGCTGGCTGCGCGATTTAAAGATAGAGGTTACCCTGGTAAAGTCATTAAAAAAGCATTTAAATGGGCCAGAAATGCCCAGCGTGACTGGTTGTTGCACCCACCAGCGATTAGGAATATTGATAAGATTAGTTTAACTTGCATCCTCCCATACTCACGCCAAGCTGTATCAATTAAAGATGTTATAATTTAACATTGGCCCCTGTTATCTATTCATGGAATTCATCAGCTACCTTATTTTGCACATACCAGGAGTCGGAACTTGGGGGAAATTTTTGTCAACTCAAGGATGCAGCAACTTATCACAGATGAACCCACGGGCCATAAACCATGTCTTAACTACGTTTATTGCAGGTTTGTTTGGGAGACTCTCCATGTTCAACATCCGAAAACTGGGCGGGTATTCAAGTTTACTACATCCACAAACTGTAACTCCACACAGGTCATTTATGACATTCAATGCCCGTGCAACAAATGGTACATCGGCCAGACAAAAAGAAGTGTAAAACAGCGTATTGCTGAGCATGTCAGCAATATTCGTGTCCGGAAAAGAGATGCTTCTCTGGTTGAGCATTGGGAACAGATGAAGCATTCAGAACAGGATTTTAAATATGTAGTACTCTCAAATATGTGTGACAAATGGGGGGGGGGGGGGGGGGGGGGGGGGGATGTGCCATCTCTTCTAATGAAAAAAGAACAACAGTTCATTTACTGCTGGAACACAGTGACATCTGAAGGTCTCAACAGGGAGACTGAATGGAGTAAGCTAATTTAAGTTTTCCCGCCAAGATCCTATATAAACTAGCAGGGCGCATGCGCTGGTGTCCTTGTTCAGCTGTCAGACTTGATAGACTTGGTAAGACTCGAGTTCAGATCTCCACAGCATAAAATTTTCTTGAACTATTATTGCACAAGAATTTGGAAGTCTCTCATAAAAGTATGATTAAATGAAAATTGAGACTTCAGTATTGATTCTAACAGCTTTTTCAGCCTCCATCCTCCTGAAGACGCTACGGGCAAAACATGGTCCATGTAGGGGACAAGAGACTGTGACAGTATACTGATCCATGAAGCTTTGTTTTTAAATGCACAGGGGAAGTGGTTTCACTAAGAAATTTGCTATTACATTGACCGAGGAAGTCATCGTGAACATTCGGCGCACCCAACATAGGAGCTTATCTACTGGTGCCTACTAAGTTAAGTGGGGTTTTTTTACATCTATTCCACTGAATGTGAACAACTGTCTATTAATTACTATGAATGGCAGATAGGAGGACTCCTGTGCAATGATGTTGGAATGGTGCTATTACTAAGATATTGGCCGTGGTCAACTGTAATACACTGAGCACATTGCAAATTAAAAAAAGATTTGTTGGGAGCATATCCACATGATATAACTTTTGTATAGAGATTTCTCCACCTCTGCAGTAATGGTTAGTTTTGGGCCTATAGGCTATAGGGAAGTTAAGTTAAATTAGGCTTTGCTTCCTAGCTGTCCAGACCAGGCCTGAACTGAATTGTGTTTTTAGGAGAATTAAGCTGTCAGCATTATTGATGCTGGTGTACCACAGAGCATTGCAATGTGGAGCTGGACTGTTTACTCTAGGTGAGATCATGGGACAGAAGAACCACGGTGCTAGGTCAGTAGGGTCATGATTATCTCGGACAAATATGTCTGCCCATGAAGGTGGTCAGAGGGTAGGTCTGTAGAGACTCCCCTTTGATGTGCCCATCAAAGAATGGGTTGTAAATGCTTAAGCTGACTAGGCCTTTCATCATAGGACCAATTCCCATTACGCTGGACCAATCATTAATTGCCAAGCTCCATTACTACCATGTTAGCCTGTCAACAACCAATAACAGGACATACTATTAATGGGTATAGAGACAAATCCTATATATCATGGGATATCTTGGATATGAATGGGAGAGAGTGAGAGTGGGTGTAAGAATGAAAGTAAGAGTAATAGTGAGAGAGTGGCAGACAGAAAGAATGACTAAGTTGGAGTATGTGAAAAATGGCAGACTCCAACCCAGCAGAGGGACTGGAAAGAAGTGCCATGGAAAAATAAGTGTTGCCAAAGAGGGGGGGGAGCAAGGATCTCTCCCTAGGTAAAGGTGAGACATTCCTATTCAGATTGAGCTAACATCAGAAGTGCTGCTGAATTGAGATTCTTTTTTTTAAATCTTTTTGGAGTAGTACTGGCCTGACAACTAGCAAAGTCTAAGTCCATTAACCAAACTGGGGGTAAGCTACAGTAAATATGTGGTATTGACTCTATATGGAAACATTAAACATAACATCTTATTGAAAGACAGAGATTGTAAGTTTCTACATATTTCTTTAATCAGACCTTAATTAAATTTGTTAATTAATCTTTGTACCTATTAATTTGAGCTAAATATAGACAAGCTGATGCCACACATTTGGAATCTTTTACTAAAGATTAGCTCGAGCTATCTGCAGCAGGGCCCATAGGAATAATTTGGACACTGCTGCAGATAATTTGAGCTAATCTTTAGTAAAAGACCCCCACTGAGTGCCAATTCAACAACAGCATCTGTGTACCAAGACGCCATTATAGAATACTAGCATAAGTTGGAATTGGCGCACCTACTTTAGGCACAAATATTTATATAAGGTCTATGGCTGGCATAAATGTTAGCTCCAAAATGCAACACCTTAGCATGTAACTTACAGTATTCTGTAATTTATGCGCATAAATGTTGGTCCTGATCATGCTCTACTCATGGTCCTCCCCTGTGAACATTCCCTTAGAAATATGTGCTGAGAGCTATACACAAAAATTATAGAATAGCGGGGAGAACTCAGTTAGCACTTACATCCATAAGTGCACACTTACATAAGTGTTAGCATTCTATAAATTTACACGTACAATCAGTGCAAACATTTAGGCATCAAGTTACAGAATTATGTGGTTAGTACCCAGGTGACCACCCTGGTACTGACCAAATAATTCATGGGTGGAGTTGGGGAAGAACCAGCACAGACCATATTCAGTGCTGGTTCCCACATAACTAACCGGGCAAGAAGGACCACCCACAAGACAATCTGTGTAACTTGTATGAGAAGAATAAGTGTTGGTGATGAGAAGTCACAGAATATACTTGAAATTGCACGTTTTTCATTGAATGTTTTGTAGAATTCATACAATGTCAGACAAACATTTTTGTAATTTGTAAAAAGTGGTCAACTTTAAAACTTATAGGCAGTGCATGATTTCCTAAAACTATCTAGTTTGTAAGTTTTAATAACTTTTGCAAAGATTTTTCAGCTAGTCCCCCACTTTTACAGGTTACCAATTATATTCTTATTTTTTGTGCTGGAATCAGAGCATTTTTGTTTGCTAGTTAAGAAAATATTTCTGAAAATTAAAATAACTTTTGATATAATAATTTTTGTCTTCCAGCACTAATTTTCTATGAAACTATAAGTGAGAACAGTCACATAAACAGGTTTAATAGATTCTACATATAAGCAGTCCAAGGTATTATTTAACAAAACTGATTTTTCCAGATTTGACTTTTGCTAACAGTATATGTCATAAGGAATTTGCTAAATATTTACCTTGAAAAAAGTTCATTATGAAGAAACCCTCTAACAGGTACCATGGTCAGCATTTTTTTTAAACACTACCTACAGCAGTCAAAAAATATCCAGCCATTCAGAACTGCTATCCAGATAGTGGGTGGTGCTGAATATCCAGATACGATGATCAGCGCTTAAACTTATTTGGATAGTAGCGATATTCAGTCTCTTATCTAGATAAACTGAGTATCTTAGGACAGCTTTCTGTTATAAGTTATCCAGATACATTATCAGAATAGCAGACTGCATATTGCCAGTATCTGGATAAGTTCTGGGAACGCAATGGTTCCTCCCACACTTCACCCTGGCACTATCTGCATGCACCTTCATTCTAAAACAGGCACATAAATGTAAGCACCACTTGTGTGCTTAATTTTAAAGAATACTCTCAGCCACACATAAATATCCAGTGTACCTGAATGTAACTCACCTTGAGCTACTACTGAAAAAAGGTGTGAGCAAAATCCAAATAAATCAATAATAAATAAATAAATATAGATGCATACTTATACATGTAACTGGTAGCAGCATGCTGCACTATTCTATAATTTATGCATGCATATGGGAATACACATAAATGCAAGGGAATGTTTATGAGGAATGGCATGAGTGGGGCATCGATGGGGCAAACATTTATAGAATACTGTAATTTACATGCTTAAATGTTCCATTTATGCTACTGCCTTTATGCCAGCCATAGACTTGGTCTAAATATTCTTGTATACATTTAGGCACACCGGTGCCAACTTATTATGGTGTCTGTAGGTGTACTTATAGAATAGGTGCACTGCTTACAGAATTATGCTACCTAAATTATGGTGTCTACTTATAGAATTGCCCTCATAATACAGAAATGGTTTGAAAGGATATTCTGAGGCACTGCCCAGATAGTAGCTCTGAATATCTTGGTCAGCTGTACTTAATCGTCCCTTCATTACGCCACATCTGTTTTGATAATATCCAGACAAGAATTTTTAGTATAAATTGACCCTTACATTGGAATTCACTGTTATCATATCGTCACTTGGAACATACTCTTGCAAAATTCAAAATCAAGCTTAAAACCTTTCTATTTAAAGATGCCTTTGGTTCAGAGTTAGTCCAGTTCCTAGCCTGTCTCTCTCTATGATTTGGTTAAGTACATAAGTAATGCCATACTGGGAAAAGACCAAGGGTCCATCGAGCCCAGCATCCTGTCCACGACAGCGGCCAATCCAGGCCAAGGGCACCTGGCAAGCTTCCCAAACGTACAAACATTCTATACATGTTATTCCTGGAATTGTGGATTTTTCCCAAGTCCATTTAGTAGCGGTTTATGGACTTGTCCTTTAGGAAACCGTCTAACCCCTTTTTAAACTCTGCTAAGCTAACCGCCTTCACCACTTTCTCCGGCAACGAATTCCAGAGTTTAATTATACGTTGGGTGAAGAAAAATTTTCTCCGATTTGTTTTAAATTTACTACACTGTAGTTTCATCGCATGCTCCCTAGTCCTAGTATTTTTGGAAAGCGTGAACAGACGCTTCACATCCACCTGTTCCACTCCACTCATTATTTTATATACCTCTATCATGTCTCCCCTCAGCCGTCTCTTCGCCAAGCTGAATAGCCCTAGCCTCCTTAATCTTTCTTCATAGGGAAGTCGTCCCATCCCCGCTATCATTTTAGTCGCCCTTCTCTGCACCTTTTCCAATTTTACTATATCTTTCTTGAGATGCGGCGACCAGAATTGAACACAATACTCAAGGTGCGGTCGCACCATGGAGCGATACAACGGCATTATAACATCCTCACACCTGTTTTCCATACCTTTCCTAATAATACCCAACATTCTATTCGCTTTCCTAGCTGCAGCAGCACACTGAGCAGAAAGTTTCAGTGTATTATCGACGACGACACCCAGATCCCTTTCTTGGTCCGTAACTCTTAACGTGGAACCTTGCATGACATAGTTATAATTCGGGTTCTTTTTTCCCACATGCATCACCTTGCACTTGCTCACATTAAATGTCATCTGCCATTTAGCCGCCCAGTCTCCCAGTCTCGTAAGGTCCTCTTGTAATTTTCACAATCCTGTTGCGATTTAACAACTTTGAATAACTTTGTGTCATCAGCAAATTTAATTACCTCGCTAGTTACTCCCATCTCTAAATCATTTATAAATGCAAATACTGTAATCTGGACCTGGCAGACCAATACCCCCTTACCCTTCTCCACTCAGTCTTTCTCTGTCTTATCAATATTGCAGTTCCTTTCCTCTGTGCTTGAAATGTTAACTACTGCAAACCACTCGGTGACTACTTATGATGAAGTGTATCAAGATTAAATAAAACTTGAAACTTAGGTCTGTTATCCAGATTAATGCTTTTGAATATTGACCCGTTTCCTATTTCCCCAACATCACCAAATTATTAAAAGGTATGAAAAATTAATTACCTGTTTGGTTGTCGTTTACAGGGCAGGATTTCCAAGGAAGGGGATCTTGAAAGGAGTGAAAGAAATACCATAGCACCCAGGCTAAAATGGTGTTGTAATACAAGCCCACCAAGAAAGACACAAACAAAGAACTAATACCTGCAAAACAAGTAGCAAAGTATTGATGTTGTAAGTTCAGTGTATTAAATGAGTATATATAATATATTTTTAGTGGAGACAACTAAGAAACTGAAGACCTGAAGAATTTAACAAGCAATTTTAGCATAAATTCATAATTTGTGACTCCAATTCATGCAGCTTACCTGTTGTCTCCTAAATAAAGAAAATAAGAATGAAGGCATGAATGACAGGGCATCCCAAGCCTGTCAGTGAATCTGATGAAACTTGAAAAACTCAAAATAACCAAATCAACATATGTTCAAAAAAAGGAGGAAAAGACCTCATAAAACTGGTGCAAAGTCCTTGAATTGCTTAAAACATTTTTTTCTTGATCAATCATGGCTACAACCAGTTAAAAAGTAATCATTGGTCAGAAAAACCTCCTTTATAGTGTTCAAACCAATCAAAAAGGGTTCTTTGTAAACCCAAATCTTAACTATAATCTGTGCTATTTGTACTTAAGTAGCACACTTAGGGCCCTGTTTACTAAGGTGCACTAGCGTTTTTAGTGCATGGTAAAAATGAGTGTAAGCTAATGCTAGAGACACCCATACATTCCTGTGGATGTCTTTAGCGTTAGTGCGCATTAATTTTTATTGCGCTGTAGGGGACCCTTTTACAAAGCAATGGTAAGCCCAACACAGGCTTACCGCTTGCAAAAAGGGAATTACGCTGGGTTACTGCAGCAGCCCGGCGGTAGTTCCCTCCCCCAGTGCACACCATTTCCAGCGCTAGAAAAATATTTTTATTTCTGTAGCACCGGTATGTACCTGGCGGTAATTGCACAGTGCCGCATGCTGCACAATTACCGCCAGGGTAGCGTAGGAGCCCTTAGTGCCACCTCAATGGGTGGTGATAAGTGCCCCCACCCAAAATGGGCGTGTGGCAAGTGCTTCACTTGCTGCATGTCCATTTAAAAAAAAAAAATCCCTGCCTTTTATCCGCTGCGATAAAAGTGGGCCTCAGAACATGTCAAAAACACAAGCCAATGCCACTGCAGGCCCCCTTTTGCTGTAGCTTCATAAAAAGGATCCCTAAAAATGTTAGCACACCTATAGCACGGCTTACTAAACAGGCTTTTAGCTTTAATTGAAATCTTGCAGCAAAAGCACTCTTCTTCCATACAGAAGAACAGAGCCAGCAATATATAGCGAGAGCAACTGCACATTGTGGTCTCCAGAAGAAGCTGTTGGCAAAATGGGTTCCCTTCGAGGCCGTCACCATCTAGCCTCATAGCTCAAGTGGAGCAGTGCTGCGTTCAAAGCAGCAGCCATATGGAAGAGTAGTGTTTTTGCTACAAGACTTCAATTAAAGCTACAAATAGCACAGATTTTATCTATTTGGGTTTACAAAGAGCACTTGATTGGTTTGAACACTATAAAGAAGGTTTTTCTGACCAATGATTACTTTTTAACTGGTTGCAGCCATGATTGATCAAGAAACAGTGTTTTAAGTGATTCAAGGACTCTTGCACCAGTTTTATGAGGTCTTTTCCTTTGAATATTCATTATATTTTGATTTGGTTATTTTGAGATTTTCAAGTTTCATCAGATTCACTATTTTGATTTTAGGTAGCATTTACAAGTATTCTAGTGAATAAGATCTTGTGTGTTGATTTTTGTCTGGAGATTCTACAGTCAGTTGGTTATCAGGATCTCTGCAATGAATATATTTGAAATAGATGCATACATTGGAGATCAGGCACATGCAGATAGATCACATGCATATTTTATATATTTTTTATTTTTAAAAGTTATATTCCACCAAATACTAAGTGGCTATTTTAAATATCCGGATGCAAAGCTTGGTTATGCCCAGTTTGGATTATTGCAGTTCGATTTTTTTTTTTTTTTTGGTTTACCACAGACTTCATTAAGGTTACTTGAAATGCTGCTGCACGAGTCATTGGAGGTTATTGAAGATGGAACATAACCCCTTTGCTTTCTAAGCTTCATCTGTTACAAGTTGATTAGATTTTAGTTTTGGTTGTTAAGGCCTTACATGATGAAGCTCACCCAGCTATCTCCTCTTGTTTGAAGATTTATAGGTGCTCAGGGTAAATGTCTTTTGGAGATTCCTACTTTTCAACAAGTTAAGGGGGTCTTTTACTAAGGTGTGCTAATGTTTTTAGCTGGCGCTAAACACTGATACGCCCATAGGACTATATTAGGCATCTCAGCGTTTACCACCAGCTGATTTTTAGTGCACCTTAGTAAAAGACCCCCTAAATTAGAGGGCAGAGTAAGAATGTTTTTAAAGTTGGTCCGTCTACATGGAATGAATTGCTCTTGGAAACAAGGTAGGTAACTTCTTTGTTATCATTTAGGAAACAGCTTAAGACACATTTGTTTAATCAAGCTTTTTTATATTAACAGTATTATTGAGTACTAGTAAAAAAGGCCCGTTTCTGCCTCTGATGAAACGGGCGCTAGCGGGCACGGGAGTCCCTTCCCCTCCCCTTTCGCTATTCTCCCTGGTGGTCTAGAGGTACCTGTTCAGTCGGGGCAGGAAAGAAAGAGCCCCCTCTTTCCTGCCCGTAGCGGTGGTGCTAGCTGCCTTGCTGCATCGTGTGTGAGTCCGGCTCTCGGCGTTTCAAAATGGCCACCGAGAGTTGAAGTCTCGCGAGGCAGCTTCAACTCTCAGCAGCCATTTTGAATCACCAAGAGCTGGACTCAGACACGATGCAGCCGGGCAGCTAGCAGCAGCGCTCCGGGCAGGAAAGCGGGGGTTCCTTCGTTCCTGCCTGAGCGAACAGGTACCGCTAGACCACCAGGGATAGTGGCGTAAGGGTAGGGGAGGTGACAGGGGGGAGGGAAGGTGATGAGGGGAAGAGTGTGCTACTGGGCGGGGCGGTACCTTGAAAGGGGCGGGGGGCGATGGGGCGAGAGGTCCGGGTTGATGGGCACGTCGGCGGCGGCTGGGATTTCTTGGAAGGGAGGAGTAGGGAAACACGCTCTGCGTGTTTCCCTACTGCTCCCCGTGCGTTCATTTGCCTTGTTTTCTTGTTCCGCCCTCTACGTCATCACGTGTAACGCGAGGGTGGGGCATGAAGACATGGTGAGTGTTGTGGCTTCACCACCATGAACTTACGAACCGGTGTGTGAGTGCCTGCAGTGACGTCAGTGTCCTCAGAACGTTGAGGGTGCGTTTTATTATAGTAGATGTTTAAGAGATGACAAACAGTGATGTTTGATATTTGTTTATTGTTATTATGTGTATTATACTTTTATTCATAGAGGGGCCCTTTTACTAAGCCAAGGCAGTGCGAGTGTCTTTTGGGCGCACACTGGGTTAGTTTTTACCACAACCTGGAAAAAGGTCCTTTTTTTAAGAGGCCGGAAAATGGACATGCAGCAAAATAAAAACCAGCACGCATCCATTTTCAGTCCGAGACTTTATCACCATCCATTGATTTAGAGGTAAGGTCTCACTCACTACCCAGGCAGTAGGCATGCAGCACACGCCCACTACTGCTAACTGCTGGGTAAGCACCACACGGTAGAAAATAGAAAATATTTACTACCATATGTTTTCGGCGAATGACAAATTCAGAATTACCACCAGGGGCACATGGTAGCTGGGTGGTATTGCCAATTTGGCACATGCTGGATGCGCATAGGCCCTTACACGCCTTTGTAAAAGGGCCCCATACTGTTGTAACCCACTTAGATTTTTTAAAACTTTAATTAGGTTGAAACCTGGGAGCATTTAAAATCATTTTTCCCTATGATTAGATCAAAAGAGAAAGGTGGTATGTGGGAACATGCTCCTTTTGTTTTGTGGAATGCAGTGGTATATTATAAAAATGCATATAATTTTATACACTGCACACAACTGCTTATTTACTTCTGGTTTCTCAACTCAGTCAGCAAAGAAAATATGCAAAATTATCACTGACTTATAACAGGTCTGTGGGGGATTGCAGTTTAGGATGTACTCTGTAGAAATTGTTGACTGTAGTGATGTATGTATGGATTCCTGTTGTAGTGTGTGCATGTGATAACGATTGTATGATTTCTGAATATGCGGCATCATTAAAGGACATTTGGGTGGATAGTGTTCACAGTGAGCTCCTTTTATTATCAATTAGAAAGAAGAGAAGGCTGACATGGTTCGGAACAAGGTATCTTTCAAAGACACATTCAAAATAAGGAATATAGGGTATCCCAATAGCGAGGTTGCAATTGAGACCATAGTAGGCCAGGTAACTTTAAATAAAAAGCAGACAAAAGATTGCAAATTATCACTGTCAACTGCTGAGCAAGATATAAATAGGAACAACAAACATAGTTTGAAATGTCTATATACGAAGACCAGAAGCCTAAGAAATAAGATGAGAGTTATGATATATTGCACTAAATGAAAAATTACATATAATAGGCATCTCTGAGACCTGGTGGAAGGAGGATAACTAGTGGGACACTATCATACTAGGGTACAAATTATATCGTAGTGATAGGGTGGATCGATTTGGTGGAGGGTTGGCATTGTATGTTAAGAAGGGCCTTGAATCAAATAGACTACTGCAACTTACTTCTCACAGGTCTCCCACTGAGCCATCTCTCTCCTCTACAATCTGTTCAAAGTTCTGCTGCACGACTAATATTCCGCCATTGTCGTCATGCTCATATTAGCCCTCTCCTCAAGTCACTTCATTGGCTCCCTATCCGTTTCCGCATTCAGTTCAAACTCCTCTTACTGACTTACAAATGCATTCACTCTGCAGCTCTTCAATACCTCTCCACTCTCATCTCTCCCTACACTCCTCCCCGGGAATTCCGCTCACTGGGCAAATCTCTCTTATCTGCACCCTTCTCCTCCACCGCTAACTCCTTCTGTCTTGCTGCACTGTATGCCTGGAATAAACTTCCTGAGCCGGTACGCCAAGCCTCATCTCTGGCCATCTTCAAATCTAGGCTAAAAACCCACTTCTTCGATGTTGCTTTTAACTTCTAAACCTAAACCTTCAACTGTCCCCTATCCCTGATATGTCCTGTCTGTCCTAACCCTTATCCCTTACTTGTCCTGTCTGTCTGTCATAATTAGATTGTAAGCTCTATTGAGCAAGGACTGTCTCTCCATGTTCAAGTGTGAAGTGCTGCGTACGTCCGGTAGCGCTATAGAAATGAGTAGTAGTAGTAGTAGATTGAAAGTTCTGTTGGACACAAAACACATCTTGTAATCCTATAGATTGAAATTCCATGTGTAAAGGGGAAAAGGTTAGTGATAGGATGAACAGACAGATGTAGAAATGTTATCAGGAACTAGGGAGGCTAGCAAACTGGGCAACACAACAATAATGGGTGATTTCAATTACCCTGAAATTGACTGGGCAAATGTAACATCAGGGCACACTAGTGAGGTAAAATTCTTTGATGTAATCAAGGACTGCTTTATGGAGCAGCTAGTACAGGAGCCAACAAGATATATTAAAAACAAAAAGCCAGCAAAAGAATCAGTTGGACCGCTAAATGACTGAGGGGTAAAAGGGGAACTCAGGGAAGACAAAGCCATAGCAGACAGATTAAATGAATTCTTTGCTTCAGTCTTCACCGAGGAAAATTTGGGAGAGATACTGGTGCCAGAAATGGTATTCAAAGCTGACGAGACTGTCACGTCCCCTACCGTGACTCTGGCAGTCCTTGCGGACGGCGCGGTGTTCCCGTCACTGGAGCCGGCATCGTGCTGCACATCGGAGCTCCTGGGGGTTCCCGCTCTCTGTACTGGCGTGGTTCTGCGCGTTGGTGCTTCCTAGTCAGGGTGGCTCTGAATGCTCCGTTCCGCCTCCTGCCCTGCTGAGATTGGCTCTCCCCGCAGCTTGCCTCCTTGGCTCCTCCTCTTTTGTCACTCCTGCCTATGGGCTGCATCCTTTCCTGTTTACTTCTCTCCTATTGGGCAGTTTGTCATCTTTCCTCCTTCTCCCTGCCCTATGGCTGCTCTCCCTTTCTCTGCTGGCTTCTGCTGACATCAGATGCCAGCGCTATTTTAGCTGGTCTTTCTGTTCTCCTTATTGCTTCAGCTTTAACTCTGGTAGGTTGCTCTAGTTGTGTGTTATTTTCTATTGACCTTTGTCTCTGACCTCTACCTGTTGCTCCAGCATGGACTTTGACTTCCTTCTGTGCCTGCTGCCTGCTTACCAACCATGAATACCCTGATTACTCTCTGTGCCTGCTGTCTGCCTTCTGACCCAGCGCATACCTTGACCACCTTCTGTGCCTGCTGCCTGCCTACCAACCCAGCATATCCCCTGAATACTCTCTGTGCCTGTCGCCTGCCTCTAGCCCTTTGGGCTTGACCTGGTCCCTGATCCCATAAGTCCTGCCGGCCGCCTGCACCTAGGGGCTCAACCTCTGGGGAACTGCGGTCATTGCAAGTGAAGTCTCAGGCTTACCCGACCACCGAGTCAGGACCCGGGGCCTTCTCGTCTTTAAGGCATGTCGTGTTCTACTCGGCACAAGGACTCACTAACCCGACAGAGACAGAGAGACTAAAAGAAATCTCTATAAATCTAGAAGATGTAATGGCACAATTTGACAAATTGAAGAGTAGCAAATCACCTGGACCAGATGGTATTCATCCCAGAGTACTGATAGAATTGAAAAATAAACTTATAGAACTATTGTTAGTAATATGAAATTTATCTTTAAAATCAAGCATGGTACTGGAAGATTGGAGGGTGGCCAATGTAATGCCAATTTTTAAAAAAGGTTCCAGAGGTGATTCGGGAAATTATAGACCGGTGAGCCTCATGTCGGTGCCGGACAAAATGGTAGAGACTATTATAAAGGACAAAATTACACAGCATATTCAAAAGCATGGATTAGTGAGACAAAGCCAACATGGATTTAGTGAAGGGAAATCTTGCCTCACCAATCTACTACATTTCTTTGAAGGGGTGAACAAGCATGTGGATAAAGGTGAGCCAGTTGATATTGTGTATCTGGATTTTCAAAAGGCATTTGACAAAGTACCTCATGAAAGACTCCAAAGGAAATTGGAGAGTCATGGGATAGGAGGTGTCGCGTGCTCGAGGACCTTGGCATACTGTCAGGCTTCTTCCCCGGGAGCACTGGGTTCGTGAGCCCATGGGCCACTACCGTGGAGCGGCAGTGGCAGGCAAGATCACCTCTAAGGTAGAGATGAGACAAAACTGGACCAGAACCCCGGACTGGAGTTCTACACCGGAATACACGGAACTGGAACGCACTGGACGGGTGCGCACTGGAGTGGAGCCCGCTGGACTGGAACACACTGGAGGGCCCCACAGGACTGGAACATACAGGAGTGAAACCCGCTGGACTGGAACACACTGGACCTATGCTTCACCTACGCTTGACCACCTTTCCCCGAGGGTTGAGCCCTCAGGTTCTGGCAGCCGGTAGGACTTACAGGAAAACCCGGAACTGGAACTTGCAAGCAGGAACAGCAGGAATGAAGATCCAGGAGTGCCCCCTGGCACCTAGGCGCAGGCAAGGCCGACAGGCAGGGACTGTCCGGGTTCTGGCAGTCGGCAGGTTTAAACACAATGACTAGTAAACTGTACCTAGGCTAATAGAAACGCTATACCCAGGCAAACCAGTCATACACAAGAAACATACACAGAGCACACTCAGGAGACTTGAAAGCTATACACCAGCTAACAACAAAGCTGTGCCCAAGCTAACAAGTCATACACTGGAAACAAACACAGAGCACTAGCAAAGCTATACACAGGCTAACAAGCCACACGGTGCCTAAGCTGGCTAGTAGTCTAAACAAACACAGAGCACTAGCAAAGCTATACACAGGCTAACAAGCCACACGGTGCCTAAGCTATCTAGTCAAACATAGAAACTCACACAGAGCAAACACTGAAACAGTGTACAGAGCACTCTATACACCAGGGCCCTTAGATGAAATGCAAAGGCCAGGGCTGTAGTCTCTAAGTGATTAATAAAGCCCTTCCACACCAGAGGCACAGCTGCAGCAATCACCTTGCATCCAAACAGAGGCTTGACACACAGAGAAGTCAGCCCAGCGGGAGCCATCTTGGATACTGGCATAGAGGAGTCGGCGGCAGCCATCTTGGAAAAGGCATAGCCCACACAGGTGAGGTTCAGTAGGGCAATCAGCACACAGAGCCAGAGAGAAACTAAGACAGAGACAGACACAGAGACAAGCAGAAGCCAGCACAGCCACTGACTCCCAGAAACAGGGTAAGTCTGAGGGTGGTCATGGCCACAGACGTAACAGGAGGTAGTGTTCTATTGTGGATTAAAAACTGGATAAAAGATAGGAAATAGAGAGTAGGGTTAAATGATCAATATTCTCAATGGAAAAGGGTAGATAGTGGGGTTCCCCAGGGGTCTGTGCTGGAACTGCTGATTTTTAATATATTTATAAATGATCTAGAGATGGGAGTAACTAGTGAGGTAATTAAATTTGCTGACAACACAAAATTATTCAAAGTTGTTAAATCATAAGAGGATTGTGAAAAATTACAAGAGGACCTAACAAGACAGGGAGACTGGGCATCCGAATGGCATGGCAGATGATGTTTAATGTGAGCAAGTGCAAAGTGATGCATGTGGGAAAGAGGAACCCGAACTATAGTTACGTGATGCAAGGTTCCACATTAGGAGTCACCGACCAGGAAAGGACCTAGGTGTCATCGTTGATGATATGTTGATACCCTCTGCTCAGTGTGCGGCGGGAGCTAAGAAAGCAAATAGAATGTTAGGTATTATTAGGAATGGAAAACAAAAATGAGAATGTTATAGGATGTTATAGGCCTTTGAACCGCTCCATGGCTTGACTGCACCTCAAATATTTTGTGCAATTCTAGTCACTGCATCTCAAAAAAAGATATAGAGGAATTAGAAAAAGTACAGAGAAGGGCAACGAAAATGATAAAGGGGATGGGAAGATTTCCCTGTGAGGAAAGGCTAAAGTGGATAGGGCTCTTCAGTTTGGAGAAAAGACAGCTGAGGGGAGATATGATAGAGGTCTATAAAATAATGAGTGGAGTGGAACGGGTAGATGTGAATCGCTTGTTTACTCTTCCCAAAAAATATTAGGACTAGGGGGCACGCAATGAAGTTACAAACTAGTAAATTTAAAACAAATCAGAGAAAATATTTCTTCACTCAACATGTAATTAATCTCTGGAATTCGTTGCCACAGAATGTGGTAAAAGCACTTAGCTTAGCGGGGTTTTTAAAAGTTTTGGATAGCTTCCTAAAAGAAAAGTCCATAAACTATTATTAAGATGGAGTTGAAGAAAATGCACTGCTTATTTCTCTGATATTCAGTGAAACTGTCAAATGTATAAGGCACTCCTCTACTGATACTATCCTACATACAAAACTAAAGGAAGCAGAGCACTCACTTGGAGTAATTTTCAAACACTTATGTGATAATAAGGGCAGAGTATCATATAATCACCACGGCTGATTTCATTTCACCCATACGGTGAACCTCTGCTTGTGTATGTTTTTTTTAATCACAGACTCCCCCCCTCCTTTCCTTAATGTGTAGAACTTAATTCACTATATGCTTTACACAAATAATCATTTAGTTAGTACTGTTTATGCTGACGGCTAAGTAACACTTATCTGTGTCTGCCGGTGTGCTCATATTCCCCGACAGGTGCCTGTTTCGCTATCCAAGCTTTGTCAAGGGGGAGTCATAGCACCGGACTATCTTATTGCCTTCCTGTCGCCGGGGCATGTAACCAAAAAGAAAGGGTATATAACCTGTAAACATTAAGGAAGTGTGTGCCTGTTGCTTCTAAAGGTACCTATTCTTGCAAGGATGTATTTTGAAATAATAAATTAATTAAGATCTGTTTCACCAAATCTGGTTTCATAAGTTCTTTTTGTGTATGTTCTCAGGTTATCTGGGGGCTGTTTATAACAATTTTGGGGGTCTTGAGTCCGGGATAAAGTCATCAGAGACATCGGTGGCTGGCTGCTGACCACAGGAAGACGCATCCTATTGATTTCAATAGTCCCTAGGTTTGTAGTGAGAAATCGGGGTTCATGACTGACACATGAACCTGAGACACTGGAATTGGTGAATCGAGATAAAGATTTGCAGGCACATTGATCAATCGGCCAAGCAAAATCTGTGCACAGAAACAACAGAACCGCCTACTGCCTTCAGTCCAAATAATGGGCCAGATAGGCTCATGCCATGTCCTGTCATTAAATCTCCTTGGTTTAAAGTATTTAGTGCATGAACCTTTAAGAGATGAAAGTGTGTCCTTGAACTATAAATCTATGCAATTTTTTTAATTTTCTTTGATGGACTCCTTCAGAGCACTTGTACAGCTCTGTGTGTTTTATGGGAGGCTTCCTATTGGTTGCTTGCCTTCTAGTATGCTGGGCTTGTGCCCTCCTTCTTTCATTCTTTTTCTTCCCCTCTTAGAGCATGGTAGAAGCAGTTCTCTTAGCAAGCGGTGCATCCCTCCAAAATCACTGTAATTCCATAAAGTCTTTTTACCACTTTTCTTGTAGAGCATTATCTCTCAGCACGTGCTGAAATCACTCTCCCAGTCCCTGAGTCTGGAGTACACTGGTTGAGAGTGGACTCTGGTAGTAGAGGCTAAATACTTTTCAAGAAACAAACTGTAAGTTTTCTCCTTGTTCAAGTTACTACATTAAAAAAGATTTGTTTAAGAATTGAGACTATCTTGATGATGTTGAATGCTTACAGTACTGGGTTTAAACTGCATGCTGATTATTTTGGGACAGAGGTAGCATAACAGTGATAAGGCTTGCCTGAATCAACACAGTACAGACACTGTTAGGCACAAAGATGGGAAAACATATCTATCTTTCCTTCTATCTTGTGCCCCTGTGCATATCTTAGACTGTGAGCCCACTAGGGACAGACCCCCCCCCCCCCCCACCAATATTCAAAGGCATCTAACTGACCAGAATTGGCACCTGGCTGGTTAAATGCCCACTAACTGGTTATCCACCGATATTCAGAGGTACATGGCCAGCCATGTACTGCCGAATATTGCTGGTTAGCAGCTAGTAGCTATCCGGTGCTATCTGCCGATTTGTAAAGTCTGACCAGCCATATTTGGCCCTGTGCAACCCTGGTTTATCTTTGGCTGGTCTGACTTTAATTGGCCAACGCTGAATATCAGCTTGGCTGGTCAAAGTCAGACCAGCCAAAAATAGACTGACCTGGCATTGAATATCCATTCTCAGCACCGACCGTGGGAGTTAGCTGGTCTAACTCCTGCGGTCTGAAAAGCGGCCTCAAGGAGGTTTATCAAATGCATGGTCATTTACCCCTTTAACATGTTTTTCATATTTTTTGTGCTTCCTGACTGGTTACAACAAACATCACCCCTCAGTATATGTACTGGTGTTTGGTTGTTTAGGTTAGGAACATCTTCATGCATACCAGAGAGAATCCATAACTTCAGTGTCTGTGTGACCCTTCATGCCCGCTATGCCTGTAGGTTGCAGCTGTCTGGACTCAGAGATCCTGCTGCAACCTATCTATTTGCTGATCAGCAATTGCAATCTGATTTCTGTGTGTGATCTCTGTAGTGTATTTGCACATGTCATATGGAAATGCAAAAGAAGTAAGCTTTGCAGCTGCTAGTGGTATAAATCAGTGTTAACTCAGTCTCCCAGTGAGCCTTTGTCTCCACTGTAATCTCTTCAAATTTTGACAATTTTCTTAATAAATGAAACTACCAAATTTGCCTTTGATCAGGATATTTTATTGATTTAATTGTATGCTTTATACTGCAGGAACTGTCTCATTTACAATACAGCATATCACAAAGGCGTGCTAGCGTTTTTAGCATGCTAAAAATAAGCATGCACTAAATGCTTGAGACGTCCATATATTCCTATGGGCGTCTCTAGCGTTTAGTGCATGCTAATCATTAGCGCATGCTAAAAATGCTAGCACGCCTTTGTAATATGCTGTATTGATATTACTCACACCTTGTATTTGTTCACACCAGAATTGGTTAACGCTGATTACGGTACTATGTAAGCCACATTGAGCCTGCAAAGAAGTGGGAAAATGTGGGATACAAATGCAACAAATAAAATAAATAAATAAAAGGCCTCCGTACTTAGTAAAGCTATGGAAAAAAAATGCAGAGGTAGGACTGGGGTCAAGTTGGCGATGGAGTGGCAGTTTATTTTATATTAAAATGGTATCACATGAGTATTTGACGCTCTTTTTTTTTGTATGTGCTTGGTAAAGCTTAGGATTCTACCATTGTTTTACAGATCTAACTTACACATGACCCCCTATAACTCTAGATCAATTACAGGGCTTTTGTGGTGCAAATGATTGGGATGAAATTTGTATACTGGAGGTCTGTATAACAGCATGATGATCCTCACTCATTAAATTGACATCATTACATATTTCAACAAACTCTCTCCTTATTCTTTTTTTTTTTTGTTTTGATAGAATAATGACCAAAGCAAATTTCTGTGAACATCTTCATCTAGATCAGAGAATGTTTGAAGTCTGACCAAAGAAAGTACAAGCCTGAGGAGCCACTAAGTGCAAGTGATGATCAGAATAAATTACAGAAGGCATTTCAGGAGGGAAAATAAAACTGACTCAATAATGTCTTTGGCTTAAACTTGTTTTCACTACAGTATATATTTTAAAATGCTTATTCTCTGTAGTACAACATACCAACTCCTCCGAGGTATGGTGAAATTGCATTCCAGACACCAACGCTGCCTTTTCTCAGGCGCTGTCCAATTGCAAGTTCAATGTGAAACAAAGGAATTCCCAGCAAGAGGAGGGCAATAAAGTAAGGGATCAAGAATGCTCCTGAAAATAAAATTAGTAAGAATGATCAGAGTATGCAACACTATTTATGTAAGCAACAACACACAGCACAAACCCTCCTGGGACATTTTACCATCTGCTTTTTCATCTGAGGGAGTGTGCGCTACTAGCCTGAACTGTTACCTGCTGTCTCAGTGATGCCACTTAACCATACAGTGCTGCTGAAATTCTGGTGCAACTGCTGCAGTACTCACCAATTAGTTGTAGGGGTAAAAGCCCCTGCCACAATGTAACCAGTGTATTACAGAGCTCAATTATACCAGATCTGTTGGACATTCTATACAGCTTACAGAATATACAGTGTTCTATGCTAGAATAAAGGAATAACTAGATGGCAATGGCTGATGCAAGCAAGAAGGAATATGGGCAATGTTGATAAGGACACTTGGAGGGGCATTTTCAAAAGAAACGTCTAAATCAGAATTTGGACGTTTTACAAAGACGTCCAAATTCCGAACAGGAAAGAAGGTCATTTTCAAAAAAGATGGACATCTATCTTTTGTGTTCGAAAATACTATGGATGTCCTGTGATTTGGACGTCCTTTTTTTTTTATCCATTTTCGAATAAAAGATGTCCAAATGCAAGCTGTCCAAAACAGAGGAGGAGTGGCTTAATGGTTAATGCAGTAGGCTTTGATCCTGGCAACATGGGTTCAATTCCCACTGCTGCTCCTTGTGACTTTGGGCAGGTCAAATGCACAATGGGCATTTTTGGATATGACATCTAAGTCTGAATTTGGACATTTTTTGTAAAACGTCCAAAATCAGAACAGAAAAGATCATTTTGTACAAAACAAAAGTCTCTCTTTTCCTTTTGAAAATGCTGTTTGGAAAAATGTTTTGTGATTTGGATGTTTTATTTTTTGGTCCATTTTCAAACAAATACATCCAAATGCAAAACGTACAAAATACACAAGAAAATCCACAATAAAGTGAAACCATTCACATGTTCTAAGTGTGGTAAAAGCTTTGGTTGTAATGTAAATCTGCATCAGAAAGTCCACATGGTAAAGAAACCATTTGCATGTATAGAGTCTGGTAAAAGCTTTGGTCAGAAGGTAAACCTCACAATGCACCAGAGAATACACACAGGTGTGACACCATTTACATGTCCTGAGTGTGGTAAAAGCTTTTGTTGGAAAGAAAGCCTCACGGCATCAGAGAATCCACACAGGGATGAAGCCATTTACATGCACTGAGGAGGTAAAAGCTTTAGTTGCACTGGGACAGGTAATTAGGGAATGTACACTCTTGCTATGAAGTATGGAAAAATAGCACTCTGGTATTTAGATATATGTAATGAGACCTCCTTTTCATCTATAGATCTGAATTCAAAGCCCAAATTTACTGATAAACAATAAACACATGGCTCAGATGTTATTAAAAAAAAATAGAAAGCTTGGCATCAGGTAGAATAGTGGAAAAGTGACATTCCAGGAAAGCAATAGGGCATCCTTGGGGGCACTGCAGTGAACTTTATAAAATGCTCCCACGTACACATCTCACCATTGCTTCCTTACCTTGTCTGCTAAGCCCCCCCCCCAAAAAAAAAACCCCCACTACCCCCAACTGTACACCACTACCATAGCCCTTACAGGTGAAGGGAGCACCAATATGTGGGTACAGTGGGTTTCTGGTGGGTTTTGGAGGGCTCACAGTTTCCTCCACAAGTGTAACAAGTAGGGGGAGGTAGAAGCCTGGGTCTACCTGTCTGCAGTGCACTGCATCACTACTAGACTACTCTAGGGACCTGCATGCTATTCTAATTGACCTGAGTATAACATCTGAGGCTGGCAAGTAATATTTTTAATCACATTTTTTGGGGATGGGAGAGGGATAGTGACCACTGGGAGAGTAAGGGGAGGTGATCCCCGAGTCCCTCCAGTGGTCATCTGGTCATTTGGGGAACATCTTGTGTGCAGTAACCTAGTGGTTAGTGCAGTAAACTTTGATCCTGGGGAAGTGGGTTCAATTCCCACTGCAGCTATTCACTATAAAAACAGGTCTAGCTCAAAACGTCTAAAAGTTTTAGCCTTGGACGTCTTTGTTTTGTTCCATTATTGCTGAAAGATGTCCATGTATTAGGAACACCCAAGTCCCGCCTTGAACACGCCCCTGGCATGCCCCCTTGAGATTTGTATGGACTTCAGAGAAAGACATCCAAAAAGAGGTTTCGATAATACTGATTTTGACATTTCTGTGTGATAAATGTCCAAATGCTGACATGTCACTTTTTGGACATCTATCTCTTTTGAAAATGGGCCTGTTGGTCAAATCAAGTTCAGCCTGCCTGGAGCCTGGAATTTGGGGGGAAACCTCCAGAGTAATGTTTGTTTGCTATTAGAGAAGGACACGGGGACCCGCAGTAATCGCGGGGATGGGGACAGATCCCACAGGGATGGGGACAAACTTTGTCCCCGTGTCATTTTCTATTTTGAAGCCTGTTAATGAACTGAACTGTTATTTATGTTTTAGTGATGCCTATAATGATATTTTGATTTTTTGGAAAAACATGCAAGCTTGCTGGCCACAACTAGCAAAATTTGCATGGGGGATCACATACATCCTGCTACTAGCACATCTTCTAAGAAGACATCTTCTATTGCAGGAAGGACTGTGGAAGACAGGAGAGCTAGATTGAATCCTGAGTTTGTTGATGACTTCTTATTCATCCACAGATTAAAAAGCCATAACAGGGCTTCATAGGGCATATTTTTCCCCTCTAGAGCATACAGAACGGGTTGTATTTTATACCTCTGGACATTTTAACAGTGTGAATTAGAATTCCTTAGTGTAGTACAAATCAGCTATTGTTTGGGTTGGAAGGGTAGAGGAGGGTGGTAGTGGGAAGGAGGGTTATTATAGCTGCTCGCTATTATTGTTTTCTATTTGTAATTTATACAGAAGAGTTGCATAGCATATTGTTCCTTTTTATACTTTAATAAAAAGATTTAAATATAAAATCATAAATGTTCAAGGCTTCCGCAGATGAGGACAGAGCCCACGGAGATGGGGCAGGGATGGAGACAGGGCCCGTGGGGATGAAGACAGAACCACGCAATCTTAGCATAGATTGGGTGGCAATGCCGGTAATTGGTAAAACAAAATGGGAACTGAGCAGACTTCTACAGTCTATGCCCTGATTGTGACTAAATAGATCAGGATGGGCTGGAGTGTAAATTTTAAGGAGCTTGGACGTTAGCTTCAGAACTTAGTACAAGAACAGTGCTGGGCAGACTTCTACGGTCTGTGCCCTGAGAAAGGCAAGGACAAATCAAACTCGGGTATACAAATAAAGTATCCCATACCATGTAAATGAGTTTATCTTGTTGGGCAGACTGGATGGACCGTACAGGTCTTTATCTGCCGTCATTTACTATGTTGCTAGCCAGCTTATTTTCGAAAGAGATCGCCGGCCATCTTCCGACACAAATCGGGAGATGGCCAGCGATTTCCTGAACCCGGCCAAATCGGTATAATCAAAAGCCGATTTTGGCTGCCTTCAACTGCTTTCCGTCACGGAGCCGGCCAAACTGCAAGGGGGCGTTTCCGCAAGGTACAGAAGGCAGGATGGGGGCGTGGTTAAGAGGTGGCCGGCTTCGCCCTTTAATGGAAAAAAGATGCTCTGACGAGCATTTGGCCGGCTTCACTCAGTCCATTTATTTTTACGACCAAGCCTCAAAAAAGTGCCCCAATTGACCAGATGACCACTGGAGGGAATCAGGGATCACCCCTTACTCCCCCAGTGGTCACCAACCTCCTTCCACCCAAAAAACAAATCAACTTGGAGTTTTTGGCTCCCATGGAGGTTACATTGAATACCATCTGGAAGGTGCTTCGGGACCTAACGGTGACAGTAAATAATTTTGCTTCAGATATAATTTTATTAAAGAGTTACATGGCCAATTCAACTGAACCCTTTGAGAGTGAAAAATTGATATAACAAATGATTCTACATGAGTAAGAAGTGGTTATGATCTTGAAAATGATAATAAACCAAAAACTTTGAATAATAAAATGAATATTATTATAGATGATTAATATCGAGATTATTGTTTTTCCCAGAGTTCCGGGTATGACTCCTAAAGTTTTCCTCAGAAATATTTCCTCAATTATTACTTTAAAAGGAGTGAAGCCTGTGAAAACTGGGATTACTTTAATCAGTGGGATTTGAATTAGAGACTTAAGTATATGTATTGTTAAATAACTTCTGGTTTTTAAAAGAGAAAGAATGTAACCAGATGTATTATTTCTAACTAATATTGGACAATAAGTATGCTTTCAATGAAATTATTTGACTATACACCATATTGGCCTTGAAGAAGCCAACCAGATGATCAATGTGGAATAATGAATTAGACGAGTAATATCTGGGGATAATCAGGTTAATACCACAGGGTTTTTTTTTCCTGTTTACTGTTTAATCGATCTCCTTGTCTTGTTCCACTCTCCCTATTTAGTGGTCTAAGGAAGAGAATAGAATTACCTGACTGAAATAATTCCTATATATTACTTTCTCTGTATTTCTGGCAAGTTTATAAAAATTTAAATGGTTATAAATAAATTTAAAAAAAAACACATTTTCTTGCCAGCCTCTATGCCAGCCTCAAATGTCATACCCAGCTCCCTGACAGCAGTATGCAGGTACCTGGAGCAGTTTTTTGTGGGTGCAGTACACTTCAGGCAGGTGGACCCAGGCCGATCCCCCCCCCTACCTGTTACACTTATGGTGGTAAATGGGAGCCCTCCAAAACCCACTGTACCCACATGTAGGTGCCCCCCTTCACCCCTTAGGGCTATGGTAGTGGTGTAGAGTTGTGGGGAGTGGGTTTTGGGGAGGATTTGGGGGGCTCAGCACCCAAGGTAAGAGAGCTATGCGCATGGAATCCATTTTTGAAGTCCACTGCAGTGCCCCTAGAGTGCCCGGTTGGTGTCCTAGCATGTCAGGGGGACCAGTGCACTACAAATGTTGGCTCCTCCCACGACCAAATACCTTGCATTTCGCCGGGTTTGAGATGGCTGGGCCCGATTTCCATTATGGCCGAAAACCGAAGCCGGCCATCTCTAAACCCGGCGATCTCAACATTTGACCTAAATGTTGAGATTTAGCCGGCCCCAATCGTATTATTGAAAGAAAAAAGATGGCCGGCCATCTTTTTCGATAATACAGTTGGCTCCACTCCTTTGTGGAGCCCACCATATAGATGGCCGACGCCGTTCGATTATGCCCCTCTATATAACCTGCTGGGATGGGGTGGGGATGGAGAAAGAACCCACAGGGATGGGGACAAACTTTGTCTCCGTGTCATTCTCTATTTGCTATTAAAGGTATATCTTATCTGATTTGTGTGTGTGTGAGAGAGATCTCTATAGTGTATTCAACCATCTCATAAGGAAATGCAAGACCTAACCTTTACTGCTTTCTGGTTTCTTGAATCACAACACAAGGGCACAGGTCAGTCACCTTCCGGGCACTTGCTGTGGCAAGAGATAACTATCTTCCTACTTCTTCTTCACCTCATCCAATCAACATCAGTGTCATCGGAACACAACCGATATTTCAGAGCGTCAGATCTCTAGCAACAGCAAAAGGGCAAGAGCGAGCACCACCTGTGGCAAGGCTGCCATTCCAGTCATCCTCAAGAAGGAAGAGTATTACATCACCTACCCAGGTGATCTGTAATCACTATACTGCCAGGGGACACAAGGGGAGGTTGCCATAGGGAGAGTGTGTGCTGTATTCCAGTTGATACCTGACTAGTGTTCATTCTTGCATTTCAAGAACTTTTATTCTGATCTTTTATTCTGTTAAATTTCGTTTGTTTCAGGTTACTTTTGGCGAGATTGCTAACACTGGTTTTCAGACTTCAGTGTGGTTTAACTTAAAATGTATACCATGATGTGATTACCATCCTTACTTTTGACATTTGTTTTTTTTTAGATTTATTTTGGACGCCTGATGCAGGCAGGATAGCCGAAGCATGGCTTCTTAGTCCTCCAATATTTTTATGTGAACTGCTTTTAGAGTCCTTCAACAATTTTATGTGAGTTGATTTTAAATAAAGGACATACAGTTTCTCCAGCAGCATGCTGTCCATCAAAATTTATTTGTTCCTACTGGTCATCTCCACTGTTTGTTGCTGTTCATTTTCATTTCATATTCTATCCTTGTAAATGAATCCTTTTGTTATTAGTTGTGTGTGTCCTTGTAGTTTATTAGCGTATATCTTGAGGGAAGTAGAACTTAGGTTAGTTAAATAAAGATGTGGTTTTATTCCAGAGTGTTTTATAGTTATTTCTTACATGTCTTTGTCCTAAAACTGATGGTGGTGATGTTACGGGTGTTTCCTGGGCCACTTTGTGGGCCTGAGGCCTAGCGTATGCTTCCAACCATGCTCTGAGCCATACTGTTATGGTTTCTGCAAAAACTCCCTGCCTTGCAGTTTGTGGCAGATGTGCTGTGCCATCAAGGACACACTGCTTGCCTGAACAAGCTCTGGATAGCTGGAAGAACCTTGGGAGACAACAATGTATCTGCACCAGTTAGAATCAGTTCTACCCTGGAAAGACAAGAAACAGCTGAACTACTGCCCGTGCTGGATGATTTTTCAGACTCCTGATCGGGGCAGTAAAGACCCAGAGTCACAGCTAGTCAGAGACACTGTTCCTGTCCTGTTTGTCATCAGAAGAGGTACTTTGAGAAGTTGCAAGAATGAATTAGTGGATATACACCTGACTGACCACTAGACTCTGTGCCATATGAGGATATCTAAGTTTCCAGCTTCTTATCTGTGCAGCTGCAGAGAAGGCACTGCAAAAGTGGTTGCAGGTGCAGATACAAGATGAGGAGATTTATGTTTGAGTCTGATGAACACTGACCTTCATGGCTGAGAACAGTATTCCTTGCATTCCAGACCAACCTACTTCAGAGGTCTAGGCATGCTGTTTTAAAACCAGGTAGACTGAGGCAAGAGAGAATTCCATCTCAGTGACCCACAAGATGAGTTTGGATCTCTCCTCTGTGATTTTGGTTTAGCTAGAAATCTCTTTGAAAGGCAAAAAGAAAAGTTAGACTAATTGGCATATGTGTGGGTTGTATTTTCACTTGTGCTGACACATTGTGGATAATTTTATCTGTGCCAGTACTTACATAGTCCAGTCAATGTATCCCGAATCCAGAGAAACTTGTGATAACACTCCCCTAGACAGATTACTGTGTGCTGTTTGCTCCTGCAGAGTAATTTTGCCACTCCTTTGTGTTCTCATCTACAGTGATTACTGGTATTTCCCTCACATAATGCCAGGGTGGTCCAAAGGTGGAGTAATGGAAAGAGTTATGCTCACATAGCTAACCATGCACAAAAGACAGTCCAAACTTAACCCAGTTAGTTATATGGGTACAGCACTGAATTGACCATATGCTTCGTATAACTTCTGGGCAGTGCTGAAGGCCCAGATATTCAGTGCCAGGGCCCTGGTACTGAATATTCAGGTCTAAATTTGCCAGTGATTGTCAGCATTTAAAATAGGTATGACATATGCACCTATGTGCTTTCCTTGCTTTGGCATCCTGACATAAAATTACCCTTCATAAGGATAATTTGAAAAACCACCGGGTCAATATTCAGCTGGCGGTTATAAGGCTGGTATAAGTGCTGACACCTTAGTATGTTTTCGACCATTTGCACTAGATGCGTACTTTTCTTTTTAGAATAGGCTTAAACTAGGCACCATAACCAATGCCTTTAGTAGGTGCCCTGTTATAGAACTATCCTATAATTACTGAACCAGTCATGATATTTAGTCAGTGACCTTCCGTAAACTATTGAAAACTTATTTATTTAAGAAAGCATACAATAATAATTCATCCTAAATGCAAATTAACAAAACACATCTATACAACATGTATTCTCTATATCTTAACTGTTTTTGCTAAATTATCTTGATTTCCAGTTTAATTTTCTTAATTGCTCAAGCTAATTTTGTCATGAATGAAATTTAACCTATTACCTTTAGCTCTTATCATAAGACGAACTTTCCTCCTGTAACCTAACCCAATTTGTCCCTCTGCCTCAACTATGTATTTCTCCTATCCGGAACTGGTATCACCACTTACGGAACTATGTAAGCCACATTGAGCCTGCAAATAGGTGGGAAAATGTGGGATACAAATGTTATAAATAATTAAATACAATTTATGAACTTCTTAAGTTCTAAATGGTTTACTTGATGTGAGAATTTTTACAAGCACAACTATAGGTCCGATATTCAGCTAGCTGGGATCAGCGTTTTGCTGACTGCCACCAATGTTATACTTGGAAATTCAATGCTGGGCAACAGCTGGGTTCCAGCATTGAATTTCAGATATTATGGGGCTGGCCAAAACATAGCTGGTTAAATGCGATATTCGGCACCTAACTGGCTATGAAGAGCTGCATAAAGATAAGATTGCATTTTATGCAGTCCTATTTGCAGTTACCTTAGCTGGTTAAGTGCAGATAATTGGCCCTTAATGGGCAAAGTGTTCACTCCCTCCCCCCATGAACACTCATAAAATAGCCAATTTTGGCTTGAATATTAACCAGGTATTTTATTTATTGCATTTGTATCCCACATTATCCCACCTCTTTGCAGGCTCAATGTGGCTTACAATAAATCGTTCTTGGTGGTGATAGATTAGAACGTAATCAGTTATTGTTACATAGAGATGTTGAATAACGTATTAGAGTTTAAAGCAAGCAGATATTATAAAAATAGATCTGAGTAAATATGTGGGAGATGTATACATTTATAATTGTTATTCTATATGGTATGCCTTTTTAAAAAGATGGGTCTTCAGTGATGTTCGAAAGTTTGTTAGCTTCGTAGATCCCTCTCAGGTTGTGCGGCAGTGCGTTCCATAGCTTGGCACTCAAGTAGGTGAAGTTTGCTGCATGTGTAAGTTTGTATTTGAAACCTTTGCAGCTTGGGAGATGAAGATTGAGGAATGTGCGGGCTGATCTTTTGGCGTTCCTTGTCGGTAAGTCTATCCAGTTAAGTGCCACTGAAAATGTCTGGTTAGCCCCAGACAGATGATTTAAACGGCTAGGAGTTTCTTCTGGCCATTTAAATCATTTTGTGTATCAGGCCCTATATTTCCTAGTGCAGTGAACATATGTAATTTTGAGCCAGCAGAGGGAGCAACTTAGAGAAAGAAGAGCACATTAGGACACTCACCCGTAGTCCAAAAGGAAGTCAAATTATGACCATGGAATCAGGATAGACAGCAGATTGTATTACCACCCCTCTCGGCTGGACTGTAGTGATGTGCTCCCAGATACCTAATGGTTGTAGTCGTGGCGAATATCCAGGGAACACACACTCACAGCCGAGGGAGTGGAACAAATAAACTAACCTCGTCCTTTACTCTCAAAGAATAAAGGAGGAAAAGAATCTAAATTTAGGATTTGTTCCTGAAATGGAAGGACCAAACTTTTAGATTTGCAAATTATCTCTTTCTTTATTGAATACAAATGCAAGCAAATTGTCATTCAAATAAACTCAAATTCACAATTAGTGTGAAGCTTAATAGAACTGCAATAACATATTCAACATTCAAATGTAGAACTACATGTATACCCTTAACTTTGTCTGTTTCACCTAAAAAGGCGGAAAAGAACCTTTTCAGATAAGTATTTAAATTGTCTTTTATCAAAATCAGATATTTGTGGTTATTCTCTTTCCTGATGTAGAAATTGGTCTCTTTGTGTGCACTATTGGTGTTTTTGCAGGGATCTCATGGATTTTTAATATCTGATGGTCTGTTCCTTTGTTTTCCCTTAAAATGTTGTGAAAAAATAATATATTTCTTTCAACACCCTTGGCAATGTCACTTAGCTGTGGTTGAATTTATTTAGGTGATGTCTTTCTTGCGTTGGAGCTCAACTGGAACCCTTCAGAGGATGACTCCCCCAGATTTATTCTCCCTAAACCTCACTTATAAAGAAAATAAATGGAGGCAAGACCCTTGAACTCCCTCTGTTCCTGTTCAGGCTCTGGTGACTATTAACCAATTCTCAATACTGTGGCCAAACTCTCTAATTGAAATAAAATAAGTTAAAGGTTTGCTCACTACAAAACCTATTTCTCACTGTTGTTTCCCTAGTCTAAAATGATCCAGCAGGCTTCAACATTCCATCTCACAGACTTCACATAAAAGCATAACTTTTCCCTTCACAGCTATCAGATCAATCTGGAGAATACAGGACACTCAGACAACAGCAGTGCTGGATTTTCTTTATTCTGAAGTCAGATTCCAAACCTTGCTTGCACTGAACTCAGAACTCTCACAAACAACACACCTTCCCCCCAGACACAGCTTAAATGGCTTCTTTCTTCAAATCACAGATTCCCCTCTCAGTCCTTCCCCTGTGTCAGAGTTAAAATCCTTACACACTTTTTCTTGACACCCTTATAGTTTCTTTCACTTAGTATAACTACCAGCAGAAATTACAGTCTCTCAGAACCTGAGTCTCAACTGTTTTCCCCTATTCTAAAAAGAGTAGGAAGCCATGTGTCCACTTAATACCTGAACCTACAGACTCTCATTCCACCTTCCATGACCTTAAATTCCCTTAGAACTTAACCATTCCATTCACTGCATGCTGGGACATACATACCTCTGTTTCACTCCAAACCAAACTAAATTTGGTTTAAAACTTCTCACAGCTTTCTATTAGTACAGCTCTCTCCCACCCAAAATACATCAGTTTTCCCCCCACATGTATTCAGCAACACAATCATGAAAAAGGCAGTCTGTTTATTGAAGTACTCACTTTTGAGCTCAAATCATCTCATTCTCAGCACCAAAGCTCACCTTCACTCACTTTCAATATTAAAGTACCCTTTTTCAATATCACATTTCACTTTAAACTCACAAAATCCATACTTTTATTCTTACTTTTACACAGACACACACTATATGTTTTTTCTCTCTCAATCCATGTTCACAGCCCTGGTCTCTCTGCTCAGGGTTGCCATATAAAAAAAAAAAATCCCACCCAAAACCCGCCCAAAAACCGCACACACCCCACCCCCGATGTCATCACCCCCGCCCCTTCCATCATCACCCCCACCCTGCCGTCATCAACCCCGCCCCTTCCGTCATCACCCCCGCCTCTGCTGTCATCAGCCCCACCCCTTCCATCATCACCCCCGCCCCCACCGTCATCGCCCCGCCCAATATGTCGACAAACCCCGCCCAAAACGCCATAAACCCCGCCTCTGTCACCATTAGCCCCACCCCCGCCAGCCGAAAAACCGCCCCAAAACCCACCCCAAAAAAACAAAACCAGCCCAAAAAACCGCAACCAATCAGCTTGTCAGAGAAAGACAGTTTTTTTTTTCTGATCTGTTTAGACTCTCCCTCCCCCATAGAAGTAAATGCAAAACTTCCTATACAGAGAATTTCAAAGTCAATTTTAACCTGACTTGTACCCAAAACAGAAAGGAACATTTTAAAGTACAATCCCCACTTAATCATGGTTTATTTCTTGAAAAATAAAACCATATTTAAGAAACATCTCACACTTTCTTCACCTAACTCAACTAACAATTCACAAACTAACTCTAAACCCTTTCCAGCCAGCAGCATACACCAAAACCCTGGCACAGCCCCCCAAGAGCCCCAGGAAAAAACATTTAATATATGTTACCATATATTACAATTGCACTCCAGCTTCAGTCTACGTCATAATGATGCTTGAGTGGCTGTGTTCTTTCCTGGCCTTATTGGAGTTCTTTTCCTGTTTTTACTTTATTTGTACACCGTTTCGATTTGTCCCAATGAGAAACAGTATATCAAATTCTAATAAATGATCAACTACCAAATGAAGGTGAGGTTTCAGTTGGACACAGATGCCGCCCATGCCACAGGAAATGCTGGATATAGGGTGCCACATAAAGCCAAGTGTCAAGGTCCAGGCCGTGCACCGCACCACACCACACCCTGACTCATCTATGGACCTTACTGGATGTAAGGGAGGGTTCCGTAGCCTTTGCAGGGGGTTCCTGGGCTGGTCTATCGGCATGGCAGGCTTCTGGCGCTACTATGTTCCTGCGGGCACTCACTTGCTCCCATCTCACGCTGACGGAAACTGGCTTCCTTAGGCATTCATGCCAGCTGTTTATTTAAAGGGCCTGCTGCAGATCTGGGATGACGCCTGCCAACATCATCACAACAGGACTATTTCTGGGGCCTGAAGCTCTTCCTATGTTGCCTGTGCAATGTCAGCCTGTCTTTCCTCACTGTGTGGCTGTCTCAGTGTTCCTGTCTCCAAGCCCCCGCCTGTCTCCAAGCCCCCGTCTCTGTGTACCTGACTCCAAGCCCCCGTCTCAGCATCCCTGTCTCCAAGCAACTGTTTCAGCATCCCCATCTCAGTGTCCCTGTCTCTAAGCCCTTGTCTCAGCATTCCTGTCTCCAAGCCCCTGTCTCAACGTTCCTGTCTCCAAGCCCTTGTCTCAGCGTTCCTGTCTCCAAGCCCCTGCTTCAGCATCCCTGTCTCAGCATTCCTGTCTCCAAGCCCTTGCCTCAGTATTGCTATCTCTAGAGTCTGTCCCAGGTCCTGGTTCTCCCGGGTCTGCCCCCAAGGGCTCTTTTAAGAGCTACTCTTCAGACAGCACCAGGAATGAAGACTCACCTTCTGCTGGTAGGGGTTCACTCAATCCCTGAGTGGGGGTTACCACCATATCCAGTGGTGGCCCTTGAGCTCACCCAACCCAGTAGTGGCACATTGCGAAGGCCATAAGCTCGAACAAGTCACCAGTCATGCAGTTAATCCAGCAGCTGGCTCTCCAACTGCAGCAACTCTCAGGTGTAGTCTAGAATTTGACACTGCATATGGATCATCTTCAGGTGCCCACAGCGCTGAAAGCCCCGGTGCCTCTCCTTTTGGCTGCCAGTGCTATCCCGTTAGCTGCATCTGGAATCTGACTTGCACTCCTCTCCAGTATGATGGGAATCTGAAGACCTGTAAGTGGTTTCTTAATCAATGCCAGATCATTTTTGAACTACAGGCAAGGGATTTCAACTCTGGCAGGACCTGAGTAGAGTATATCATCTTCCTACTGTCCAGCCAGGCCCTTGCTTAGGCATCTCCTCTCTAGGAGCAGAGCGATCCAGTACTTAAAAGTCTCAATAGATTCCACAAATGTCTCTGAAGGGTCTTTGTGGAACTGGGGACAGTCACTTGTGCAGCTGCTAAGCTCCTCAAATTGCGACAAGGGTCACAGACTTTGGGCAATTATGCCATTCAGTTTCACACTTTGGCCTCTGAATTGGAGTGGAACAACGAAAGATTGGTTGCAGTTTTCTGGCAGGTGCTAGCACCCAGATTAAACATAAACTGCAAGATGGGATCTCTCTACGATACTGGATGATCTCATTCAGTATTGTAACTGGGTTGACATCTGGTTCTGAGAGCAGGCTCAGGAACGGTAATCTTCCTGTAGAATGGTTCATCTAGTGCCAAGCTTCCAGCATGCCTCCCGCACGCCTATGAAAGTTGCCATACCTACCGACTCTGGGGAGCTGATACAAGTGGACCGATCCTCCCTCTCTGAACAGGAGAAACTGTGATGCCACTTGCAGAATTTGCATTTATATTGTGGCGAGAAGCGTAGTGCCCTAACAAGTCAGGACACTGAGGCCTAGCCCTGGTTGGTGAAAAAGTGCTAGGTCCTTCTGTCAGGAATCCCCACACACAATTCCTAGTTCCCTCTTCCTTAGAACTGGACAACAAACTCACCACCACTGAGGCCTTTATTGTTTTCGATGCACAAGGAAACTTCATCGATGAGGCCCTTGTGCGTCACTACAATATTCCTACAGAGAAGTTTCTTAAGGCCATTCCAGTCTCCTTGGTTTATGGGAATATTCAGGGACACATCAAGACCCAAACAGTTCCCCTTTGTTTAAGGATCGGGGTACTCCACAGGGAAGCCATCATCCTGTATGTTCTTCAGACATATATCAATCCGATCATCCTGGACCCCCCTGGCTACAGAAACACAACTCCAGGATTGACTGGAACAGTGGGGAGCTAACAGCCTGGAGCATGCTTTGTCAGCAACACTGCCTGGACTCAACAGGCCCTCTAGTATCCTTGGTTGTTATTGAGATGGGTTCCACCCAAGACCTTCCTCCGGCCTAAGTGGCCTATTCCGACGTGTCTCTAAGAATCAGGTGGAAATTCTTCTGCCCCACTGGGAATATGATTTTCCCATAGATCTTTTTACCAGGCAAGAAGCCATCCCATGGTAGGATGTATCTGCTCTTACAGTCAAGAACAAGAACCCGCTTCCTCTGATTTCAGAACTCTTTGATTGCCTACAAGGGGCCCATATCTTCATGAAGCTCGATTTTAGGGAAACCTATAAATCTGATACGCATTCACCAAGGCGAGGAATGGAAGATGACCTTAACACCAAGGATGGTCACTGCAAGTACTTGGTCATGCCATTTGGGCTCTCTAATGCCTTGGCCATTTTGCAAAACCTTGTCAATGACATCTTCCAAGATTTGCTACAGAACTGCGTCCTGGTTTACCCGGATGACATCTTAATTTAATTTAAGATGCTTGACAAGAACAGGTCAAGCAGGTCTTACAATGCCTGCGGGAGAAATGTCTGTATGTGAAACTGAAAAAATGCATCTTTGAACAAAAAGAACTACTGTTCTTTGGCTACATCATATCTGATTGAGGCCTGAGGATGGATCCAGCAAAGCTGTCTACAATCTGGGACTGGCCCCGACCTCAGGGGCGACGAAACTTACAACGTTTTTGAGCTTCGCCAACTACTACCACCAGTTCATCCAGAACTACACCACCATTGCTGCGTCTCTCAAGGCACTAACCTAGAAGGATGCCAGCTCCCAGGACTGGCCGGAAGCAGCGATTTCCACTTCTGACCTTCTGAAGCTTGCCTTCATGTTGGCTCTGGTGTTCCACCACCCTGACTCAGATAGGCCCTTCCTCATTGAAGTCGATGCATCCTCCTTGGGAACTGGTGCCATTCTCTCTCAATCGAATAACAAAGGCAAACTTTTACCCTTTGCTGCCTTCTCACAGAAATTCTAAATGCAGAGAAGAACTATACTATCAGAGACTGGGAACTGCTAGCCATCAAGTTGGCCATGGAGGAGTGGCGGCATCTGCTGGAAGGTGCTATGTTCATTGACACCATAGCTCACAAGAACCTCCTGTATTTACAAGAGGAAAGGGGTAGTTAGGACACTGACCCCACTAGGTCCTACTATGCCCTCATTCCAGACTCAAATCAACTAGTTTGTCATGGGGCCCTCAATGGCAGAAGCTTGAAGTGAGAGTCCCGTGCTGGGGGAAGGCAGAGAAGTGCCTCCCCCATTGGACCATGAAACATCTTTCTCCCCCTGCCATGTCCAACTGCAAAAGTAGAGGCACAGAGTGCACCAAGCACTGGAGATGGAGGTGTGTCAATAGCACGAGGTGGGGTCGGAGCCCCGGTTGGAGAGCAGCTGATACAAGGGTCTTGTGGTGGTCATTTGGAGGCTCGTGCAGTGGTAACTTTGGAATTCATTTGGAGTGCTCTGCAAACTGTGAACTATACCCTAATGAAGACATCAACAGAGATAATAACTTTGGTTGGAAAATTTGATTCCTTAAGTAAGACAGTGGAAACTTTAAAAACTGATTTTTTTTGTTCAAGTTGAACAAATTCGTTCAGAGATTAAAAGTCTGCAAGAATCTAAGAAGTTAGTCGTTGTGGACAGGTTGGCTGTTCATAAGCAGATTGCATTTTTGGAAAATTATAAGAGACTTAATTTACGTATTTTGAATTTTCCAAAAGCTCTGGTCACTCCTCTCTTGCATATCTTCAAGAAATCTTTGAGATATTGAGGTTTCTTTTGATGTTTTACTTCCAGTAAACAAGATTTATTATCTTCAGGATTCTTTAAAAAATGTCCAAGGTGAAGTTGTAGGTTCAGAGCCTGAACCACCAATGGATTTTAAAAATATTTCTGCTAATTAGAAGAGTTCATCAATGAATTCACAGAACGGACCACAATATTACTGTCTATGGTTTTTGAACAGGATGTTAATGCTATAATGAAGCAATATTTTAGACACTCTTAAGATCTTTTTTATAGTCAGAAGAATTTATCTGGACATTGCTAAAGTTACCCAAGAGAGAAAAGGAAAGCTTTCCTCTCAATGAGACAAGAGGTCAAGGATTTGGGGGGTACCTTTCTGCTAGCTTTCCCCGGGAAATGTAGAATCAGATATGCTCAATTTTTTATTCTGTTTCTGTTCTTGCCGCCACTGTGGTGGCGGTGGCAGGAGGGTAGTGTGTGGGAATGGGGAGAACAGTGGGCATCCGGGCAGAGCCTCTGGGCCCTCAGGCACTGCCTGGTTGCCCGAACGGTCAGTCCGCCCCTGGGTACAGCCTTGGTAACTGATAATCATAAGGAGAAATAAATTCAACAATGCCTGAAGGGAAATATATGCACAAATTATTGAATATCCCACAAGCCAACTAAATTCAATGTCTCAGTTAAACATATAAATATGTGTATACTGTGCTCATATCGAAATGGAATGACCACAGACTTCAATGATCTTTATGTCTCCACATTCTTTTTTAATCATTGCACACCAGAGTGTCCACCACATTATCAATTTACAAAGAAAATGCTTAACAACCCCCAGATTCTATAAACGTTGAATAAAGTTGCACACGCAAATCAGTGCACATAGCCAATTTGTGTGCTCAACCTAATTGCTGCTAACAACCAATTATTGGCATTGAATTGGCCTTAATTAGGATTTATGTGCAGGTCTATAACAATCCATGCGTAAATCCTAACGCATGTAAATTTGAGGGTGTGTGGCTAAAGGGCATTTTGGGGGCATTCCGGGAGCATTCCAAAATTTTACATGTGTAAATATATAATTCAGCCAAACCCTTTATAGAATAGCGTGTAAAATTTTTGGTTTTAATGCCACTTATAGAATTTACCCCAAATTATATTCAAAATAAATTGCATATGAATATTTCTGAATTCTAATAAACTGTTATCCATATATCATCTTACTTCACTTTCAGGGTCCTGACATGGACCGTGTTTTGCATAAGCTGCCTCAGGAAACCCCATCTTAACAATGTTACAAGCCTTGTCTGAGCCACTTCCTGCAGTCAAAAAATATATAAAGCAGTGACCAAAGAAGTAAAACTAGTTTATACATTTCAGATAGCAACATGTCTACTGCACTAACAAGACAGCAATATGAACTATGAGACAATATTCCTCTCATAGCTCTTCTGACATACAGAGGAATGCCGACATGCTCCGGTCACGCCCCTCCCCCCCTTTTAAAAACATGGGATTACGTTGGCCGTAGGACAGCTATTGGAGGAAAGGGAAAAGCCCAAATTCAAATTAGCTATTATTGGTCAGAAAACATTTCTAAAGAAGTCACATACCTCACGTACATAGCATTTTCTCCAATTGCATCGGTGTCTGCCATCTTTGCGCTTATTCCACCCATGAGTAATGCCACATTTTTATAATGCTTCCAGGCTCAAAGCGACAAGAAATCTTAGCTCCACCCCGCAACGTCATCACGTCTTATTACATTGCTGCTACCCAATCAATTTCTAGATTTAAGCCTCCAGGGGTCATGGTTCCTAACGTACAAATATACCATTGCTCTTTGTAGCTGAGCAAGCAGTCAACATCACCACCCTCTCTCCACAACTAGATATAATCAATGACACGCCATTTTATGCCTGACCAATCATGTTGCTTAGCTAGCCAATGGCTTACAATGGGAGCTGTTACAGTAGCCGTGTGAATTCTTGATTTGTGTTCATTTAATTGTTTTTTCACTGGTTTCATGGATTTGCCCACATATAGTAATTGGCAAGGGCAACATATCATATAAATCACATTGCAATTGGTATTGTGTCATGCGGTAAAATGCCGCATATTACCAGGTACCTGCCAGTCAATACCTTGAATAGTCAGTTTACACCATTGGTACTTACCACATTGGCCATGGCTAATGAGATCTTCCTGATTATGTAAACCTACTCCTTGATTATGTACAACCTACTTCTTGATACACTGTCTTCATTTGGATTTCAGGGCTCTGTTCTTTCCTGGTTCTCCTCCTACTTCTCACTTTGCACCTTTAGTGTACACTGGTGGATCCTCTTCCACTTCTATCCCTCTACCAATCGGTGTACCTCAGGGTTCTGTTCTTGGTCCTCTCCTGTTCTCCATCTATACCTGTTCCTTTGGCTCTCTGATATCATCCCATGGCTTCCAATACCATCTCTATGCTGATGACTCCCAAATCTACCTCTCTACCCCTGAAATCTCAACCACCATCCAGACCAATGTCTCAGCCTGCTTGTCTAATATTGCTGCCTGGATGTCTCAGCGTCACCTGAAGCTCAAATGGCCAAAACCGAGCTTCTCGGTGGTTGGGAGGCAGGGATAGTGCTGGGCAGACTTATACGGTCTGTGCCAGAGCCGGTGGTGAGAGGCGGGGCTGGTGGTTGGGAGGCGGGGATAGTGCTGGGCAGACTTATACGGTCTGTGCCAGAGCCGGTGGTGGGAGGCAGGGATAGTGCTGGGCAGACTTATACGGTCTGTGCCAGAGCCGGTGGTGGGAGGCGGGGCTGGTGGTTGGGAGGCGGGGATAGTGCTGGGCAGACTTATACGGTCTGTGCCCTGAAGAGCACAGGTACAAATCAAAGTAGGGTATACACAAAAAGTAGCACATATGAGTTATCTTGTTGGGCAGACTGGATGGACCATGCAGGTCTTTTTCTGCCGTCATCTACTATGTTACTATGTTACCTCCCCTCTCCCCCCTTTCTCTATTTTGGTGGATGGCACTTCCATTCTCCCTGTCTCATCTGCTTGTAACCTTGGGGTCATCTTTGACTCCTCTCTCTCCTTCTCTGCTCACATTCAGCAGATTGCCAAAACCTGTCATTTCTTTCTCTATAACATTAGCAAAATCAGTCCCTTCATCTCTGAGCACTCCACCAGAACCCTTATCCACACTCTTATCACCTCTCATCTTGATTATTGTAACCTACTTTTCGCCGGTCTCCCTCTTAGCCATCTCTCTCCTCTTCAATCAATCCAAAACTCTGCTGCACGACTCATCTTCCACCAACATCGCTATGCCCACATTAGCCCTCTCCTTAAGTCACTTCACTGGCTCCCTATCCGTTTCCATATTCAATTCAAACTTCTCCTACTGACCTATAAGTGCATTCACTCTGCCGCTCCCCAGTACCTCTCCACTCTTGTCTCTCCCTACGTCCCTCCTCGAGTACTCCGTTCTGTAGATAAATCTCTTTTATCTGTCCCTTTCTCCTCTACTGCTAATTCAAGACTCCGTTCCTTTTATCTCGCTGCACCTCACGCCTGGAATAGACTTCCCGAGCATGTACGTCTAGCTGTCTTTAGCTGTTTTCAAGTCCAAACTCAAAACTCACCTCTTTACCACTGCATTTGACTCCTAACTCACTTACCCTGTCCTTTATCCTCACCTCTTCATTCCCTTACCCTTAATTGTTCTGTCTGTTTACCTGTCTTATCTAGATTGTAAGCTCTTTGAGCAGGGACTGTCTTTTGTGTATGGTGTACAGCGCTGCGTATGCCTTGTAGCGCTATAGAAATGATAAGTACTAGTAGTAAATATTCTACTCATTTATAAGATAACATTTCACCAATGGATTTACCCCTGCAATAAGCAATTAACAGTCTCTCCTGCAACGAGGAGTGCACCTGTAAAACAGTCCAGTATTTATGAATTAAAGATGTCACTCTAGAGTTTCCTGCCATGTATGGGAGTACTGCTACTGTTCTATTTTCTATTTCCCTATTCGAATATTGTAAAAGCAATTCTCATTGGGCATATTTTGCCTTCAAATAAGCTTTCTTAATTGCTTTGGCAGGGTAACCCCTATGCAAAAATCTTTCCCATAATTTTCTATCTTCAAAATCTTGATCCCATGAACAAATCTGTTTAATACTTAGAAACTGACTTATAGGAAGACTAATTTTTAGCCTATGTGGGTGAAAACTTTGAAAATGTAATAGGCTATTTCTAACTATCGCCTTACAAAACACTGTAGTGATTAATTGGCCACGGTCAATACCTTACAATACATTACCTTAGTATCCAAGAATTCAATTTCTTTTGTGTTCCATGTCAAAGTAAACTGTAACGCCTTGGAATTTGCATTTAGCCATGTAAAAAATGCCTGTAATTGTTCCAAGGAACCTTCCCATAGGATAAATATATCATCTAGGAATCTCTTCCATAATGAAATATAAGTAAACCAGGGGGAGGGGTAGATAACTCTTTGCTCAAATTCATTATAAAAACGTAGCATTACGCATGGGTGGAATACATAAGCACAAAGATGGCAGACACCAATGCAATTGGAGAAAATGCTATGTACTTGAGGTATGTGACTTGTGTAGAAATGTTTTCTGACCAATAATAGCAATTATAGCAGGCTGATTGTATGTTTTATTCTTTAGTTGAATATCGGACCACACCCTGAGGCAGCGAATTGCGAAACATGCCGCATGTAGGTGGAGGCGTCCGTGTTCTGCATTTGTAGCATTTGTATCCCACATTTTCCCACCAATTTGCAGGCTCAATGTGGCTTACATTTGCCATAATGGCGGTTGTCATTTCTAGGTATCAGAATCGCAAATGATAAGGTGCATACATTCATGGTAACATAATTGGAACATACATGGAACATAACATATATGGGACAGATCATGGTATATATATATATATACCGTGTGAATACATACATGGTAAAGAAGAGTACATTATGGTATTGCATGAAGGTTCCTGAGTAATAAATTGGATTGTACAAGTCTTAGGAATGCCCAAGTCCTGCCTCGACCATGCTTCCGGTACACCCCCTTGAAATTTGGACATCCTTGCGAGGGACTTCTGATAAGACATCCAAAATCGGGTTTTGATTATACAGATTTGGATGTCTCTGAGAGATGGACGTCCAAGTGCCAATTTATGTCACTTTTTGGACATCCATCTGTTTCGAAAATACGCCTGATAGTGAATTAACTTTATATATAATAGCATTGTATTTTGATGTTGACTTTTTCTTACAGTAATAACAGGGAATAGCTAATTTGAATTTGAGCTTTTCCCTTTCCTCCAATAGCTGTCCTATGGCCAACGTAATGCCATGCTTTTAAAAGGGGGGGAGGGGCGTGACCGGAGCATGTCGGCATTGTTCTGTATGTCAGAAGAGCTATGAGAGGGATATTGTCTCATAGTTCATATTGCTGTCTTGTTAGTGCAGTAGACATGTTGCTATCTGAAATGTATAAACTAGTTTTACTTCTTTGGTCACTGCTTTATATATTTTTTGACTGCAGGAAGTGGCTCAGACAAGGCTTGTAACATTGTTAAGATGGGGTTTCCTGAGGCAGCTTATGCAAAACACGGTCCATGTCAGGACCCTGAAAGTGAAGTAAGATGATATATGGATAACAGTTTATTAGAATTGAGAAATATTCATATGCAATTTATTTTAGCATAATTTGGGGTAAATTCTATAAGTGGCATTAAAACCAAACATTTTACACGCTATTCTATAAAGGGTTTGGCTGAATTATATATTTACACATGTTCCCCAAAATGCCCTTTAGCCACACACACCCAAATTTACATGCGTTAGGATTTACACATGGATTGTTATAGACCTGCACATAAATCCTAATTAAGGCCAATTAAATGTCAATAATTGGTTGTTAGCAGCAATTAGGTTGAGCACACAAATTGGCTATGTGCACTGATTTGCGTGTGCAACTTTATTCAACGTTTATAGAATCTGGGGGTTGTTAAGCATTTTCTTTGTAAACTGATAATGTGGTGTACACTCTGGTGTGCAATGATTAAACAAAGAATGTGGAGACATAAAGATCATTTAAGTCTGTGGTCATTCCACAGACCTGCCTCTCCTCTCCTCTCCCCCTGTTCTCTATTTCGGTAGATAACACTCTCATCCTCCCTGTCCCGTCTGCGCGCAACCTTGGAGTCATCTTTGACTCTGCTCTCTCCTTCTCTGCTCATGTTCAGCAGATTGCCAAAACCTGTCATTTCTTTCTCTATAATATTAACAAAATTCTCCCTTTCCTCTCCGAAGATGCTACCAAAACCCTTACCCTCACCCTTACCACCTCTCGCCTAGACTACTGCAATTTGCTTCTCGCTGGTCTCCCGCTCAGCCATCTATCTCCTCTTCAATCTGTCCAAAACTCTGCTGCGCATCTTATATTCCACCAGAGTCGATATACTCACGTTAGCCCTCTCCTCAAGTCGCTTCACTGGCTCCCTATCCGCTTCCGCATACGGTTCAAACTTCTCCTTTTGACCTACAAGTGCATCCACTCCACAGCTCCTCAGTACCTTTCCGCTCTCATCTCTCCCTACACTCCTCCCCGTGAACTTCGTTCGCTGGGTAAATATCTCCTGTCATCCCCCTTCTCCCCCACTGCTAACTCCCGGCTCCGTTCCTTCTATCTCGCTGCTCCCTATGCCTGGAATAGACTCCCTGAGCCAGTACGTCAGGCTCAGTCTCTGGCTGTCTTCAAGTCTAGGCTTAAAGCCCACCTCTTTGCTACTGCTTTCGACTCCTAACCATGACTCTCTTACTCAACACCCTCACTTATCACCCCTACCACTGCAATTTCCCCACCCCTAGCTGTCTGTTAGTCTGTCCAATTTAGATTGTAAGCTCTGTTGAGCAGGGACTGTCTTTTCATGTTAATTTGTACAGCGCTGCGTAAATCTAGTAGCGCTATAGAAATGTTTAATAGTAGTAGTAGTAGTAGTAGTCATTCCATTTCGATATGAGCACAGTATACACATATTTATATGTTTAACTGAGACATTGAATTTAGTTGGCTTGTGGGATATTCAATCATTTGTGCATATATTTCCCTTCAGGCACTGTTGAATTTATTTCTCCTTATGATTATCAGTTACCAAGGCTGTACCCAGGGGTGGACTGACCGTTCGGGCAACCGGGCAGTGCCTGAGGGCCCAGAGGCTCTGCCCGCATGCCCACCGTTCTCCCCATTCCCACACACTACCCTCCTGCCACAGCCACCACTGCTGCTAATGCTGTTACAGCAGTGGCGGCAAAAACAGAAATAAAGATTGCAGAGCAGCACTGTTCCTCTTGTTCTCGGCTGCTGGTCCCGCCTTCCTCTAACAAAATCCTGTTCTGGGGCAGAGCCAGTCAGCTCCAAGTGGGAAGGGAATGGTGCAGCCCCGCAATCTTTTTTTTTCCTATTTTTGCCGCCACTGCTGAAACAGCAGCAGGACAGCAGCAGTGGTGGCCGCGGCAGGGGGGTATTGGGTGGGAGTGGGGATAACCTGGTCCTGGTGTGCCAATGGTAGTGGGGGTGTTGGGTGGGGCTGAAAAAAAGACTGCAACACTGGATGGAGGGGGAAGGGTGTGATTGTAAGTGAGGGTAGGGTGGAAGAGTGGGGATATGGGGATTAGGTGAGGTGATAGTGGGGACATATAAATTAAGCAGGGATAAGGAGGACTCCAGGTACAGGGTGTCTGGGTGATGAGGAAGGACAGATAATGGATGGAGAATGGAGTGGGGAGGGGGGACAGATGGGACAGATGCTGGATGTGAAGGATACAGAGGACAGAAGTCAGATGGAAAGAGGGAGAGGAGGGACAGACACAGGATGAGGGAGAGAGAAGGGACATATGCCAGATGGAAATAAAGAGAGGAGGAACAAACACTGGATGAATGGGAGAGAGGGGATAGAAGCTGGATGGAAGGGGATGGATGGAGCATGGAGTGGGGAGGGGAGGGGGGACAGATGCTGGATGTTAAGGAGACAGGGGACAGAAGTCAGATGGAAAGAGGGAGAGGAGGGACAGACACAGGATGAGGGAGAGAGAAGGGACATATGCCAGATGGAAATAAAGAGAGGAGGAACAAACACTGGATGAAGGGGAGAGAGGGGATAGAAGCTGGATGAAAGGGGGAGAGAGTATATAGATGTTGGATGGAACTGGGGAGAGAGAGGGGCCTAAGTGGATGGAACTGAGGAGAGAGAGGGGCCAGATGCTGGATGGAGGAGGGAGAAAAAGAGGAGAGACTCTGGACGGAAGTGAGGAGAGAGAAGGGTCAGATGCTGGATGGAAAGGGGGAGAGAGGGGGCAGACACTGGCTAGAAAGGGGGAGAGAGGGGGGCAGATGCTGGATGGAAAAGGGGAGAGAGAGAGAGGGATAGACGCTGGTGAGAGTTAAGAAGAAATTGAGGAAAGAAGAAACAAGAGACTGGGACCAACACAATTAGAAAAAAGTAAACGGCCACACAACAAAGGTAGGAAAAATGAATTTTATTTTTAGTTTAGTATAAAGTAGTGTGGTAGCTGTGTTAATAAAGAAATGGAAATAAGATTATGTCTTTATTGGAGTAATTTTAATACATTTTTGACTAATATTTGGAGACTCAACCCTCCTTTCTCATGTCAGAACAGAATACCTTAATAGCAGTATACTGTGCTGACCTGACCTGAGGAAAGAGGTTTTGGCCTCTGAAAGCTAACTGGAAAATATATTTGATCCAATAAATTGGTATCATCATATTTTCCATTTTTTTAATGTGTATTTGTTAACCTATAGTATAGTGTATAGTATAGTGATTGAAAAATGTCAATTTTTGAAATTTGCATCTGCAGGTGGGGGAGTAGCGGCAGTGCAGCGGGTAGGAAAGAACTGGGATGGTGGGGGCGTCAGCTGCGGCAGTAGGAGGTCATCGGGCAGTGTACAGGCTGGGGGCCCAGACCACTCTCAGTCCGCCCCTGGCTGTACCAAAGGAGTGAGCTCTGTGGGTGCTTGAGCACCCCCAATATTGAGCAAACTCCTTGACTGTGTCCAGGATGGTTTCCGCCCTTCCCACAGTACCAAAACTGTGCTGGTCTACCTACTGGCCAAATTCAAGAATGAAATAGCCTTAGGAAATAGCATACTCCTACTTCAATTCGACATGTCGAGTGCATTCGATATGGTCAACCACAGCATACTTCTTCAACTTTTAGATCACTTTGGAATTCGTGGAAACGTACTTGACTGGTTTAAGGGCTTTCTGACCACCAGGTCATACCAAGTTAAATCTAATACAAATATATCATCATCATGGAAATCAGACTGTGGAGTTCCCCAAGGTTCACCTCTATCACCAATACTCTTCAACATTTTAATGATCCCATTGGCCAAGTCCCTATCGAATAATGGTCTCCATCCATTCATCTATGCTGATGATGTTACAATCTATATCCCTTTTAAACATGATTTATCAGAAATCTTCAACGATATCAAAAATGGATTGAACATCATGCACTCTTGGGCCAACATTTCAATTGAAGCTGAACACCGATAAAACGCATTGCCTTATCCTTTCATCCCAGTACAATAATTATAAACCCACAACTTTATTCACTCCAGAGCATTCCCTTCCCATCTCTAATAGTCTCAAAATACTAGGTGTCATTATTGATAGAAATCTTACACTTGAGTCCCAAGTCAACTCCACCGTAAAGAAAATGTTTCATTCAATGTGGAAACTCAAGCGTTTAAAACCTTTCTTCCCAAGAGATGTTTTTCGCAATCTAATTCAATCAATGGTATTAAGCCACGTTGATTACTGCAATGGAATCTATGCAGGATGTAAGGAACAACTCACAAGGAAACTCCAAACGGCACAAAACACAGCAGCCAGATTGATATTTGGTAAGACACGATTCCAAAGTGCCTCACCACTCCGTGAACAATTGCACAGGCTTCCTATCAAAGAACGCATCTCTTTCAAAATCTGCAGCTTGGTCCATAAGATTATCTATGGAGTAGTCCCAGATTACATGATTGATCTAATCAATCTCCCATTTAGAAATAGTACCAGTTCATCATGGTCTTACCTGAATCTTCATTACCCAAATCGCAAAGGACTAAAATACAAGACAACCCATGCATCCAACTTCTCTTACATAGGCACGCGCCTGTGGAACGCATTGGCACAAGTGGTGAAAACAACTTATGATTACCTAAAATTCAGAAAGTCATTAAAGACTCACCTATTCAGAAGGGCATATCCGAATGACCCAACTTAAATGTCTCAACCCTGCAACACTTCACTATTAAAGATCATATTGGACATTAATAACTCTTTTACCTCAACTCAACTTGATTGAATCTGATCTTCCCTATCCAAATTCAACATATCTTCCCTATCCCAATACAACATTTTGTACCTATCCCTTACCGGATTTGGCGAATGCCTTCACGGTATTATGTAAGCCACATTGAGCCTGCAAATATGTGGGAAAATGTGGGATACAAATGTAACAAATAATAATAATAATCAACTTCCATTGGGTTTAGCAGCCCCAATCATTTTGAAAACATGGCTCTTATGGGCTGTATAAAAGAATCAGCAGGAAATCTGTCATTTTGGGCTTTTTGTTCTATGGAAATGGTCATTCTATCACAGATCTTTATGTAAAAAAAAAAAAAAGAAGAAGAAGAAATAATAACAGTTGCCTCAAATGAGCTGTGGCTTCAGGCCATTTGTCAACCCATGCATATATGTAGTTATATATAATTTAATTTAGGCACATATTTATTACTTTAAGACAAATGAATGAATTTGTGTATAAACTAAAAAAAAATTTCCATTTCATACACTTTTACCTGTCACTTTCAATATTTTACTGCAGATTTGGTTCCCTCCTTTCTATATCGAGCTTTATCTCCTACATTCTTTCAACTTTTACTCTCTTCTTGATTTCAAACTTGTTCTCTCACAATTTCTGCTCCTTGGAACATCTTTCATGGCACACTTACTAATACAATTAATACTAATTGTTAAAAGAGGTATATGAAATCCATACATCAAATCAAATGTGTTCCTTCTCTCCATAAGTCCCTTTAGAAAACATTTCAACTTTCATCCCTTTCTCACTATCTTTTAATCACTGTTACTTATTCTGATCCTCATATAATGGAAATGATTCTTGTATATAATAAAATATGATAGTAACCTAGGGGAAAATATTTTCAGTCACTATAGAAACTAAGAAGCATAGTTTTAGTTTTGTTTGTTCAAATTTAAATAAATTTAACTTTGATTTTAAATATCTGATGTCGCACTAATCTATATCTTGCTTTCTTTCTTGTTTGAAGATTTTTCTACATAAGAAGTGACCTAATAGAATAAAATTAAAGTATATGTAAACATTCTTGAAGGGATACTTTGAATACATATATCATATATACCCCCCCTGTTTACCAAGCTGCACGCTAATGCCAACACAGCCCATTCACTTTGAATGGGCTATATCGCCATTCCCATGCGGCTTAGTAAACAGGAAGGATAATTAAGATTTTTTTCTCATAAACCCAGCATGGTCAAAACCCTTCAATATACTGATTCTTTAGTTTCAAAATGAAAAATAAATAAAATAACAATACTACTACTATTACTTATCATTTCTATAGTGCTACTAGACGTACGCTATTCTATAAAGGGTGTGCGTCCTTTATAGAATATTTGTGTTTCCATTAACAACTGCTCTTTCTTACCCCAAACAATTAGACGAATTTCTACTTAGTAGAGAAGAAGTTAAGGTGGTGGTATAGTCCCATATGTACACTGTTTAACAGTTTTTGAGTGAAGAATTCAGGGCACGTGCTTCATGGGTAAAAGTTATAAAATATACAATTATTTCCTCTAGATTATTTAAGTAATCTTACATCTTGATCTGATTTCTTATTATTGAGGTCAATAATATGTTGAAACTTATTAGTTTATTATATGTTTGATTAAGTGTGATTTCCAACTTGTGTATTATCATTCATAAACGTGAAATTATGTTTGTTAAAAAGTTAATAAAAATGATTATGATATAACAACTGCTTTTTCTTACCTCCACCGTATGTTTGACATAAGTAGGGAAACCTCCAGACATTTCCCAAACCCACTGCAAATCCAATGCAAGTTAAAAGATATTGGAATTTATTATCCCATGTTGGTCTGTCATTTTCTTTGTGGATTCCAGAAGGCAGATCCACTGATACACCATTATGTGCTTCCTTCAACATCTTCAGAACCCAGTGGATTCCTAACTCTCTGATACTCACCTACTGTTGAAAATGAATGTTTTTCCTGGGGTTATCATATACCTAGACAGAGACCATTGTGAAATTAATAACATGAGGGCGGAGTTTCCCATTGCTAGTACCAAAGTAGCCAATGTACGTATGAGTATTAAGCTAGAACACTTTTAAAAAGAAAAACAAAGAAAGGATAGGAGGAATGAGGAAATGGTGATCATTCTCATTTTTTGTGTTTTTTTATTGGGTCATTTTTTTGTAAAACAGCATAGTTGTGTTGTTAATTAGTAACTGCTAAATGCATTAAGTGTCAGTAAACCAGAAAGTTCACAGAGTCATGCCCATCCAACTTCTACTGTCTGTAGTTTTCATGGGTAGCAATAGAAGCCTCCCCAGCCCCAACCACAACATTTCCATCAGCCTCCTGCAGCCACCTCTGCTGCTGCTGTTGTTGCTTCCCAGAACCAGAAGCAAAAGGAAAAAAAAGTGCACAGCCACTTTCTCCATGTGTGCCACTATAGGCTCTCATGTTTCAAAGGAAGCCAGCAGCAATATACTTAAAGGAAGTGGGCCCATGGCTCTATTCTTTTCCTTTTTTTGTTGCAATTGCTGCAGCAGCAGGGGTGTTGGGAGATTCCAAGAGATGCTGCATTGTGGAGAAGGGAAAGAAACAGGATATGATGACTTGAGATACGAGTGGATATAGGAGAGGGAGTGGTGTGACAGAAGGGGGATACTGGGGGCAAGAGATAGTGAATAGGGTGATGGAAGATGGGGGATGATAAAGAGACATTGTTGGAGATGGGGCAAAGAGATGAAGAAGGAGGAAGACAGATGAGATGAGACAGGATGGAAGAGATCAAGAAATGAGATGCTGGATGGAAGAGAGAGAGAGAGAGAGAGAGAGAGAGAGAGAGAGAGAGAGAAGATGCTGAATTGAAGAGTGATGGTGATGGGAGATGCTTAAGATGGGGGATGAGAGGAACATTGTTGGAAGTGGGGCAAAGAGATGAAGGAGGAGGGGAGAGAGAGAGAGAGAGAGAAGATGCTGAACTGAAGGGTGATAGTGAATGAAAAACTGGGAAATAAGAGGAAGGGGAATGGGAGAGCCAGGGTAAGGGAAAATTTGTAGGTAGATCAGTAAAAAGAGGGAAATTGAACACTTGTTAGTAAGAATGAATGAAATCTGAGTGGACAGAGAAGGAGAAAAACAAATGTAAGAAAGGCTGAAACGAAACTCATTCCTAAAGTACATAGACTAGGGGACACTCAAGGAAGTTACATGGAAATACTTTTAAAAGAAATAAGAGGAAATATTTTGTCACTCCTGAATAGTTAAGGTCTGGAACTCATTGACTGAGGATGCAGTAACAGTGATTAACATATCTGGGTTTTAAAAAGGTTTAGACAAGTTCCTGGAGAAAAAGTTCATAGTCTGCTATTGAGAGACAGACATGGAGAAGCTACTGCTTGCCCTGGGAGTGGCAGCACTTGACATTCACCCCTTTCACCAGGAAGTCATATCTTGAGTTCCTTCCACCAACACTTCCCCTTAGCCAGGGAAATGTGATGGAAACTCCAGTAGCTTCCTCCTCTCTTTTAACAGGATGTGACCATGTAGTATTCCCTCATTCTCAGCAGGAGGCACTAGGAAGCCTGAACTCTTCCACAAGAAAAGAATCCATAGCATAGGAAAGTTTTCTTTCAAGCCCTTTCAAAAAGATATCTGCAAGGCTCCCCTTTAACTCAGAGTGAATAATCATAAGACATCTGTTATTTCATCCAATATTCCCCTCTGAGGTTTTCCCTGGTAACAGCTCGGTTACCTTCCTTGTGCCACCTGGCAATCCATCTGGGGAATACCACTTAAACAGGCTTCCCAGGATATGCAAATTAACCATTCAGAAGGCAAATCTTCTTTCAAGCTATACTGTAATTATTCTGAAGGGTAGTCTTCATGCACTGAGCCCTCCACTGCGGAACGTGTGGGTCAGTTATTCAATACTCAGTTAGCCGGCTTCCCGGGATATGCAAATTAACCATTCTAAATGCAAATCCACGCCAATTAGCTTCGGCTAGCTACTCTGTAGGGGTTACTCTTCTTTCAACAAATAATTAATTACACTGTCTTCAACTGAGCCCTCCACTGGAAGATGAGGGTCTCAGATAAAACAGCCACCACCCCTTGGACAGGACTTTACTTCATATCAGCTTTACAATCTTGTCCTCCACCCCACAGCTGTTGACACGAGAGTCTTACTTCAAGGCTCACAGTGTTCTATCTGCACTGTGGTCAAATAAAATTTCCTTATCCTTTCCATTATTCCGGACTTCAGGTAAGTACTTTGTCTGTCTTTAGGGATCCTCCTTTGGGGTCCAGGCCCTGAGTTTTCCAGCACGTCTTTATGGATCCTTTTCTTTAGTGTCCAGTCATCAATTGCTTGGCATCATTCATTCTTCTTGGAGAGCCCCTTCTCCTTCTGATCTCTTCTTGGGAAAAGGCTGCTTCCTACCAACCCCATCCTTCTTGGGCTCCTCCTATATTCTAGAAAAGGTACAGAATCTTATTCAATGGGCTTGCCTTCTGAAGGCAACTATTCCTAACTTCTTCCATGGGCTCTCCCCTTTCAACTTAGCACAAGGGTAACCTCTACCCCTTCTGCTCCCCAGCTATCTATGTCAGAGCTATCATTGAGGCAGGGTTCCCCTCAGTGGCTTCTACAAAATAGCAAAAGGGTCTCCACCATTAGAATGCCCTCTAGTAGTTGCTACCCATCTAAGCAGGCTTCTTCTACTCCTGAGCCCCCTTCTAATGGCTCCCTTCAGGTCATTACAATAGTCTTCTACTATAAGAGCTCCCTCTGGTGGCTAGATCCTGTTGCGGCATGTCCTATATTTATCACATACCCCCACCGTTAGCTATTGCTGCTCCCTCAAATAGACCTTAATCTTCCTTCTTTGAGGAGCATCAATTCCTGACCTACTAAACCTAAGCCTTGGGTCAGTCCCTTTAACTGCCCTTACTACCAAGGGGGATTTTTTTTCCTTTTTCGGCAACAGGGATAGGGATTCTCTCGAAGGCCTTATACCCCGTTGTCCTCTGTATAACAAAGGTTCTGATCTTTTCTAGGGGATCTTCCTCTGTAACCCCTTAAAATTCAGGAATCGATTCCCCTTTCTGTTTAACCCTGCCCAGGCATCTTCTTTTAATTCGTTCACTTGGCTTCTCAGGTCTTGGGGATCTGATTAGGGTTCCTTTTATAGTCCATGTTCTAAACTCAGGGCCTATTCTTTTCCAATCTTGTACCCTTTTCTTACTGACTTTTCCCTGGCCCCATATCTTCATCTTTTCCCCAGGTTTCTGAGCTTGGAGTCTTTTACACCTCTCCTCTCTAGGGTTGCTTTCTTTTTAAGCCTCCCCACTCTCTTTCTCTTAATTTCTTTCTTAAATTTTATCCTTTGTAGACTTTTGCTCCTTTTTCCCTGGACCTTGTCCCTCGGATAAAGCTTACTCATTCACAGGGTTACTTTGCAGCTTGGGTCCCCTTATGTATTTCAGATTTTTCCTCTAGTGTGGGAATTTCCTTATATCCTCTTATAAATTTTCCTTTTCTTTATTTTAGCTCGGGGCATCTTCAGCCTCCTTTTCTGAGTTAACATTTTATAACTCCCTTTTACTTGAGGGACTCTCCCATAACATGTTTCCAGCACCTCCTGCTTCAGAGTACTCTTTTTTCTCTCTTCTGACAAGAGGGTTCCCTACAGTCATTGGGGTACCCTACCTTAGGGGTCCCTTTCCTTAAAGATAACCTTTCTTCTTTACTGGGCCCTTCACAATCAGTTTTCTTCCCTGGGGGTTTATTCTGGGAGATCTAAACTTCTCCTCCTTTCTCTCATTGAGTCCCCCCTTCTTCTATTTGGCTCTGAGCCTCTTTTAGCTTGTGCTCTAGGGCCATATTCCCTCCTTTCAGGGAGTTGACCTCCTCACCTAACCTATAATGTGCTTCAGCTTCTTCCTGAAGTTTTTCTTTGGCTTTTCTAAGGTGCTTTTACAATAGGGTTATTTTCTCCCTGTCTCGCCTGAGTGAATTGTACAAGCCCTCTTTCTGCTGAACTTTGTCCCGTAACTGGGTCTGTACCTGGAGTAATTGAAGGCTAAATCCTGTGACTTGCCATTCTAGTATTTCAGCTTGGGTCACTCATCGCGTCCAGCTTATGTTGTAAACCTTTTATATTCTTTCCCCAACTCAGCCTGTAAGCTCACTGCCTTCACAATTTTATCCTGCAGCTTTTTTGTTACTAGCCTCAGCCTTTGCTTTTTCCCACTCCAGACTTGCTTTTCTTGGGAGAGCTCCTCGCTTTTCTGAAGTAGAACTTTATATTCAGTTTCTAACGTCCACTTGTCCTCACCCAAAGCCTTTTCTACAACTTTGCTTTGGTTCAACTGAGCCTCAAGCTCACTTCTTACTCAAGCATACTCCTTTACTGCTTTTATGGCTTCCCTTAATTCCATTTCTTGGTGCTGCCCGAGTTCCTGCTCTTGGAACAATTCCCTCTTCGTTGCTTCTAACTCCTCCTTGGCTACTTCCACTTCACCTTCTAGAACCTACTTTATGGGTTCTACTACCTTACAGTTCAGCTCACCACAGTGACCCCTCAAAACTTCTCTGGCCTCCTTTAGGCCCCTCCGGAGATCCTGCTCCTGAGTTATCTCCCGACTCAGAATTTTCTGAGCTCTCTCAGAATCTCATGACTCAGGATTTTCTAAGCTCTCTCGGATTTTTCCAGCTGAAGTCTCAGCCCTTCCTTTTCTTGAGCTAATTGCTCTAATCACTGGGTGGTTTCCTCTCCTTGAGCTTCCAGTCTTGGGTTAGCCAGCCTCACGCTCTCTGCTAACCTGGTGGCCTGCCCTAACTCCTCTTCTAGCTTTACCACTGCTAGGGTTTTCTCTCATTGGGCCTCCTGGTCCTGCTTCTCCCACTGCTGACTTTTTATTTGAAAGGCTTCCTGCAGCTGGATAACTTCAGCTTCCTTTTCTCTCTGAAGCTTTAGGGTCTCTGCCAACCTAACCTGGAATGCTTTAACAAGGTTATTGCTCTCTTCCTTTTCTTTGCTGGCTTTATTTCATTCCCCCTCTAACTCCCATCCCCAGGATGTCATAGCCTCTTGGCACTCCTTTGTCAGGGCCCGTTCCATTTCCTGGGATGCCTGCAACCTGGATACTACCGCTTCTAGGGCCATTTCCTTCTGGGCACAGATTCAACTTCTAATGTCTTTAACCAGTATGAATTTCCTCCCAGGCTTGCAATACTTTACTTTACGCAACTCTGTACCTTCTGTGGGGGCAAATATCTTTAAATTTTCTATCTCTAATTGCAAGGGAACTATCTCTTTCCTACTTCCACAATATCCCAAATATTCCCCAATGGTTCTTCTTCTGGAGCCTCCACTAAATCCTCTCGGAGCCCCCTCATGCCAAGCTCCTCTGACCTCTGGAACCCCTGGGAACTTTCTTCTCCTATGGGAAGCAGTGCCCATCCTTTCTTTTCCTGGTGTTTTATTGGCTCCCCATCTGCATGCCATACACCCTGCCTCAGGGTCTCCCTTACCCAGACCAGATTCTTATCCTTTGGGATAAGGATGTTTCTCCTGCCCCGGTGTTTAAGTATACCAACAACTCCTGGAACTCTACTTCCTTTACAGCATTCCTTGAACTCTCGGCCACTCCTGTCCCTGGGACACCTGGTGAATCTTCTGCAGTGAGGCACCCTAGGGTCTCACTTTCTGCTAGCACTCCTACAGGCTTCTGACCCCTCCTGAGTTCCTTGTGTCCCTTTTGTAACAGATCCTCCAAAACACTTTTTATCATGGGCCTTATTTTTCCATGCCATTTCCTTAACACCAGGTCAAGCCTCCCTCACCCCTAGAATTCCAAAGACTAATGATTCTAGTGGGGAAGCTGGATCCTAGAACACCCTCCTTTATACCTCAAACTTCCACGCCCCCTCTTCCTGTACTAATCAAAAAAAGGGGTTAGTCAAAAGAACAAACTCTAAGGAAAGATTGGATTCTTCAAGTGGATTCAATATTGCTTTCAGAGTTCTCTTCTTCAACACAAAGCAAAATTTATTTATTTATTTAAGGTCATTTATACCCCGCCTTTTGCCGCAGTTGTGCAGCCCCAAAGGTTACAAGGAGAATAGGAACAGAGAGAGGAAGGGAGGAGGGGAATATAAATACAATCAGAAAACAAAGTAAAAAGTAAGTAGGGAAAGGAAAGCAAAAGAGGGGAAAGAAAGTCCGAAATCAGGTCTTGACTCGCCGAATCTCGGTAAGGCAGGCAAATAGGTTAGTGAGCCAAGAGGATGACAACAGAAGCCCCACTGCATCAACGATCCCAGTACACACCATGGCCTGCAGGGCCGCTCTCCTTAATCCCCAGACGCCGAAACCGCAGCAGTGATCAGTTGGTGAGAAGGGGATTGCTGGCAGGAAACAGCTGGCCGGCGTCGAGACGGGACTCCTCCTCCGAAGCAGGAAGACAGCCGAAGAGGGGAAGCAGCGCTGAAAAACACTCCCAGGCGGCGAGGCTCCGGTAGAGATCAGCTGCGATGTGGAGACTATCGGCCAGCCACAAAGGAAAACGGTGATGAAGATGGACATTGCAGGGAAGGCCCGCCGCGCAGGGACACCAAAGGCCACGGAGACTCGATCGCTGCACTTCATCCTAGGCTGCAAGGGCGAACACCGAGGACCATCCATAGCTTCTGACGGTTCAGCAGGGAGCCAACAAAACAGAGCCAGCGACCCCAGCAAGGGCCGCAGTGGAGAAGTGGAGGTCAAAAAGCCGCCGGCAGCAGCCACAGACCGATCAGGTGGGCCAAGACTCTGTGCAGCCAAGTGCCGCCTCAACAAACAGGACGGGTCAGATCGTGGCCTGGCAACAGTTGGGCCGCAGGAAACTAACCACGGAGATGGTGGTAAGTGCAATGTCCACGGTCCGTCGAGGACAGAAACTACCCACTAGGTTTCTTGATGCTACGCAGGGCAGGACTGGTCAGGTCAGGTCGCGAATAAGCACTGGTTAAGTAAAGATGTTTCCGGAGCAGACCGTTAAAATAAAGGATTCCACCTCGTAATCCTACCCCTAGCCCACAGATGTCCTTCAGGCCGTATTACTACCCCTTTTCACGCAATTCTGGTCACCATGTCCTGGGCTTTAATTAAACGTGCTCTCTAGAGAGTTGCACAGGGACAGAAATCTAACCTGTCCGAATCTAACCCAACCCCGCTCATCCCCACGGGAATCTAACCCATCCTCCTGCAAGTAATCTCCTCTATCCCAGCTCATGGCCTAGTCACTTTGACCCCCCCCCCCCCCCAAGAAAGCCAAATTCTACAAGCAGTAAAAATGCTAGTAAAAGTAACATAAATCATTTTCTACTGTACTCTACTAAGACAGTAAATGTACAGATTAGCAGGAACCAAAGCAGTCTAAAACAAGTAAAGTCAGAAACAACACAGTTTATACTTAATTGTTCAACCACCCTTAGGATTCACCTTTAGGTTTAAAAAGCAAAATCATGTGCACGTAAGGACTGGATAAACGAATTAAAGAAAAGTTTAAAGCAAATGCCCTTAATATGTAATACGTGGTAGCAATAATGAAACAGATTTATTTTCCACTGAACATAATTAACTTTATATAAACTTTGCAGCTAATAGTGTGCTGAACTGGACATTGTTGGCACATTTGACTGACGCTGGACAGAACTTCTGCATGAAGGAAGACCTTCCCTCATCTCTCTATATAAAAGGCACCTCCAACGTTCCAATGAAGCCTCAAGCCGGAAACGTGAGGCGCCAGAGATATCCAGTTTGGCTGGCCTGCAGTGTAGCTCCGCCCTCGCGTCAAAACGCCATGACGTCGAGGGCGGCCCGGGGAAGGCACAAGGGAGACACGAGTTCAACAAAAGCCATGCAGGGGCAGGAGTACAGAAATACACCCGCCGTTCCGCTGCCCTCGACGAAAACCTTGCTACCGCTCGTTTCACACGCTCCCCTTCGCATCAGGTACGCAGACGGCAGCTCAAACTCGCAACGAAGTAAGGGAGAGAGGGACAGGGGGGTGTGGAACTCGGAAGGGAGGGACGGAGGGGGGGGGGTCTGGAACTCAGGAGGGAGGGGGGTAATACCTTGCTAGCGCCCATTTCATTTGTTTCCGAAACGGGCATTTCTTACTAGTTATTCAATACTTCTCTGTGAAATAACAGTAATAAAAAATGGCGTGCATTTTTATAATATACCACTGCAATCCACAAAACAAAAGGAGCAAATCCCACATGCTATCTTTTCCTTTTAATGTAGGCACAGTAAAAAAAAATTTTAAATGATCCCAGGTTTCAACCTAATTCATATTTAATGTGGGATATAAATGTAATGAATAACAAGTAAATAAATAGATAGAAACTCTAAATGTTCAGCACCCGATTCTCATAACATAATGTCTGTTGTAGTGGATCATTATCAGGAGAAAAAAAAATCTCTGCACGAATATAACAGTTCTAGGGTGTCCCCTTAACCAGCTCCCCCAAATGATACACTGATTACAATTTATAAACAAAGTACTACTCCATCTATGAAAAGTTATTCCATTATTATACTTCCTCTGTGTACATCCATGTGCTGCACAAGTCGGTATGTTTGAAAATATAAATGAGATTAAATAAAAATGATAAAAACAATAAAGAACGTGGATGCAGCAGCTCATAGGTTTGTTGCTTTGTTTTGAGTGTATGGCAATGATGGCTGTGTGAGGAAGGGGAAACAGAGACTACCCTAACTGGCTTCAACTCCCTCCCTCCCTCCCTCCCTCCCTCCCACAACACTATCCATGCACCTCTCCTCCAGCCCTGAATGTCCTCCTTGCACAGTCCTCAGATTACCCTGGTAATCTAGTGGCTTGTTTCGGGGCAGGAAAGGTCCCCACGCTTTCCTGCCCGCTGCCGCTTATCATCTCACCACTGCCACTTGTTTAAAATGGCCGTCAAGACTTCAAGCGTTGCTTCATGAATGATCAACTGTTCAAGTTTCTGACATCAGACGCACGCACAGAAACTTCAACAGATAAGCAGTAAGCAACACGCCGGCACAGACAAAAACAGAACTTCAGCTGTCGGGGATTGGGGTCCCCCATCAGCACAGGTATGCGATGGCAGCGGGGGAGTGTTTTCGTTGGGAAGGGGGGGGTCGAGGGGGTCGTGGCAGGGGGGGTCTGGAACTCGGTGGGAGGGGCGTGAGGGAGGAAGGGAGGGAGGCCTTGAACTGGGTGGGAGGGAGGGAGGGAGGGAGGTAGGCCTTGAACCGGGATGGAGGAGGGAGGCAGGCAGGCCGGCCTTGAACTGGGAGGGAGGCCTTGAACTGGGAGGGAGGGAGGGAGGAAGGTAGGGAGGGAGGGTGGCCTTGAACTGGGAGGGTGGGAGGGGGGTCTGGAACTCGGGGGGGGACAAAGCGAGACAGCGAGGGAGGGTGGGGGATTGCCTTGCTAGCGCCCGTTTTATTTCATAACGAAACGGGCCTTTTTTACTAGTATTATTTAGATTTTCCATGCTAAAACATCTTTCAGCAAAGTAGTTTGAACTGTTTGGGCTTGTAAGATTGATTGAGAAAAAAATCTGTCCAGCTTCCACCGTTCCCATCACGTTTTACACTTTGATATTTCTTGAGTCAGCGTGCCACATGCTGGCTCAAATTGTCGGCACCTGGCTAATTAATGTTGCAGCAGTAGAGGCCCAACCAGTCATATCAGCCCTTCTCCCTCGAGTTCCTCGGGGCCTGACTACAGCAGGCTTCACTCTGGATCCACATCATCCTTGTGCGGCTAAAAAAGGAATCAGTGGGTCTGGTTCATGGTGGGACAGAGACTGGAAAGAGTTTTGCCTTCTGTCCCCCCTTCCATCTCCCCATATTGAGCGGAATGTACTGGTAAAACAAATCAAGCAGCTCACAGCGTTCCTCATACAGCAATCATCCTGCAATCCCTTTCTTCAAATTATATTAATGTTCAATCTGTGGCACAAGAGCTTTTCAAAGATCTGTTATTACATCCCATATTACATCAAGGGTCGGATATTGCTTCTTTATTTTTTTATTTTTTGTTACATTTGTACCCCACGCTTTCCCACTCATGGCAGGCTCAATGTGGCTTACATGGGGCTTTGTACAAAGCAGATAATTTTATCTCATTAAGTTGAGTAGACAGTGTCCACCATTAAGCCAGCCAAATTGCAGGCTGCTCTGGTCCAGAAAGGCCCCCAGTTGTGCCTCCCTGAGACTGGCATCCACAGACAGCTCCTTGTCAGCGTCCATCACACCGCTCTCTGGGTCCAACACCCCTTTCACCATAAAAGCCTCCGCTGCTTCAGTCAGGGTCTCAGCAAGTTCAGGAAGTAGCTGGTCATGCAGTTGTGGCCATGGGGGTAGTGTGTGAGGATCCAGGCTGATGTGATGCTCAGAAATGCTGATCAAGGCTAGTATCTTTCATGGTTGCCTCAGTGGGCCCACAGATCCCACAACGGAAACCACAACACAGACTACAAATTGGTCAATAGGGCCTTGCACTGGCAGGGCTGTGGGCTGAGAGAGACCAGTTGAGGACTTTTTAAAAAAAGGTTCCAGGGGAGATCCGGGAAATTATAGACCGGTGAGTCTGACGTCGGTGCCGGGGAAAATGGTAGAGGCTATTATTAAAAACAAAATTACAGAGCACATCCAAGGACATGGATTACTGAGACCGAGTCAGCACGACTTTTGTGTGGGGAAATCCTGCCTGACCAATTTACTTCAATTCTTTGAAGGAGTAAACAAACATGTGGACAAAGGGGAGCCGGTTGATATTGTGTATCTGGATTTTCAAAAGGCGTTTGACAAGGTACCTCATGAAGGTCATGGGATAGGAGGAAAAGTCCCGTGTTACCCTGATTACTGCTAGGTAAACCCACAAGGGGTCTGCTCTCCTCACAGGAGAACTCTGCGCAGGCCGGTCCTGCAGTGTCTCCCCACTGAGGTCATCCAGTTGCTCTTGTATTAGGACAGGCATATCCAATGTCTGAGGGTTGCTACCAGTCGCCATCAGTACACTGCTAATCTAACACTAACAAAAAAACTGAACAGGGCAAGGACCCTGTTACTGCTGCACTTGTTCACTGTGCTCTGTGTCTGGATGTTACAGATAAAAAAAAACTCTGAACCACTCAGTGAATGGTGACCCTCAGGTCACACACTAAGCCTGATAATCCCACCACATTGCCATCAAAAAAGAGAAGTCTGTCACAAAATGCCTAGCCACCTACCTGAGGTTACTCTGTGGCCACTTAGAGGGTCTATCCCCAGCACAGCTCATGTCCGCCTGCACCTGTTGCTTGTGCTCTACACTAGCACTCTCCTCCCATCGACTGGGTCACAACTGCCTCTGGGTGAGTCTCCCACTTTAAAATTATCCACCATGATTTCTAGGTTACTGGGGCTACACTCCCAGGGGTCCCACAGTTCCCAGAAAGCACTCACAGACCCTAACAGAAAAAACACTAGGTAGAGTCAATAAACAATTGTTTATTGTCGTAAAAAAATTGAACAGTGGAACAAAATAGTGCAATCAGCAAACAATAACACTTAACTGAAATATGGATCAATTATAACATTAACTAAACATTTGTTTACTTTCTAAAAAGTACCTGGGGAGATCAGGACATATAGCTGCTCACCAGTTATCAAATATAACTGTTTTTTACAGGGCTTCAGCAAAGAGCTCTCTATCTCTCTTCTCCTTGGCTGAAACTGAAGCAACAGCCAGCAACTGCTGGGTAATTTCAAACTCCAGGCCAATCAGAGCCCAGAAAAATAACATTTGAAAAAAGCTGGTTACATTCCTGCAAGGTATTTCCTATTATCTGTGTTAACTACAGAAGGAATCATTCACTTATCTGTAACAGCTTTAAGCATAAACATGCTGGCCAAACTGGAGAAATACACTTCTGAATTAATTTAGGCAGTTTACAGGCTTAAAACACACTGTTCTGTCACACTACCATTGCTTGAACCTTCAGCTCTTAATATTTTAGTACATTCTCATGTGATTTCAAAGATAGACTACTGTAATTCCTTGTATAAGGAGTCAGGGTTAAATATCTTAAACGGTTACAGTTACTTCAAAATACTGTTCTTCAGTTGATATACAGGATAGGCAAATTTGATCATATTACTCCCATATGAAAACAGCCCCTTGGCTACCTGTAAAACAAAGGATCATTTATAAACTCCTTCTTTTGGTCTTTAAAACAATACATGCATAAAAACCTTCCTATCTTTAAATTACCATTTAATTTGTTATGTACACACTTGTACTCTCAGATCTCTTAATCAAAATCGCCTATACTGTACATCCCTAGTCATAAAGAAGGACAAGGACCACTTTTGTGGAATTCACTTCTTTCCCATCTGCATTTGCAGACATCCTTGACTCAATTTAAAATAGATTTCAAAACGTATCCTTTCTTAGATGCTTATAATTGAGGCGCTAGCCTATGTGAATCCTGTGAAGCACTGAAGTTACCTTTTGTGTATCCCTCCCCCTGTTTTTCTGTCACACATTGTAGCTCTGCCCCGTTTTTAACCTCACTATGTTGTATTATTCCAGTACTTCTCCTCTTTTATTATTTTAAAGTGTAAACTGCCTAGATGGAAATGATGTAGAGTGAGATAAAAAGTGTGTAATAAACTTGGAAACTTGGTTACCGTTTTATTTCGCTTGCTTTTCCCTGTAATGTGCCAGGTAGGTGTGTGCGCTGGGCACTTTTGTATTGGTCGCTGGAGGATGCTGTCCAAAGTGCTATTAATCTAAATTGGGGGGCGGTATTTTTATTTGACATATATAGGTATTTTAATTGATATTTAATTGTCTAAATTTATATTTAATGTCAACTTCCTGCTCCTCCAGGGGCAGAGAGAGGAGAAAGGAGCAGCTGCAGAGCCAACAGCCCATGCTTGAAGGCTGCTGTGGCCCCGTGCTTGCTTTTTTATTTTTGGTTGTGGCCGCTGCTGCTGAAGAGGAGAAGCAGCAGTGCAATGGTGTACCTAAGGTATTTGACACCCGGAGCAGGTCATTTTTTAACACCCCCCCCCCCCTCCAAAATCCAGTACTAGGCATACCGAGAATACAAAACACTCGGGACCTATACAGCAATTCTATCATACCATAAGCAGTAATTTCTACAAGTCACACAAGGAAAAGGAAAGCATCTTAAACACTGCAGTGAGCACTAGAACATCAATTACCTATTGCAAAATGAAACCAGACAGAATAGTACAGATCGTCAATCCAGCACAATCAATGCCAACTGAAAGCCATGTCTTTTTCACAGACACAGATACAGTGGGGGAAATAAGTATTTGATCCCTTGCTGATTTTGTAAGTTTGCCCACTGACAAAGACATGAGCAGCCCATAATTGAAGGGTAAGTTATTGGTAACAGTGAGAGATAGCACATCACAAATTAAATCCGGAAAATCACATTGTGGAAAGTATATGAATTTATTTGCATTCTGCAGAGGGAAATAAGTATTTAATCCCTCTGGCAAACAAGACCTAATACTTGGTGGCAAAACCCTTGTTGGCAAGCACAGCGGTCAGACGTCTTCTGTAGTTGATGATGAGGTTTGCACACATGTCAGGAGGAATTTTGGTCCACTCCTCTTTGCAGATCATCTCTAAATCATTAAGAGTTCTGGGCTGTCGCTTGGCAACTCGCAGCTTCAGCTCCCTCCATAAGTTTTCAATGGGATTAAGGTCTGGTGACTGGCTAGGCCACTCCATGACCCTAATGTGCTTCTTCCTGAGCCACTCCTTTGTTGCCTTGGCTGTATGTTTTGGGTCATTGTCGTGCTGGAAGACCCAGCCATGACCCATTTTTAAGGCCCTGGCGGAGGGAAGGAGGTTGTCACTCAGAATTGTACGGTACATGGCCCCATCCATTCTCCCATTGATGCGGTGAAGTAGTCCTGTGCCCTTAGCAGAGAAACACCCCCAAAACATAACATTTCCACCTCCATGCTTGACAGTAGGGACGGTGTTCTTTGGGTCATAGGCAGCATTTCTCTTCCTCCAAACACGGCGAGTTGAGTTCATGCCAAAGAGCTCAATTTTTGTCTCATCTGACCACAGCACCTTCTCCCAATCACTCTCGGCATCATCCAGGTGTTCACTGGCAAACTTCAGACGGGCCGTCACATGTGCCTTCCGGAGCAGGGGGACCTTGCGGGCACTGCAGGATTGCAATCCGTTATGTCGTAATGTGTTACCAATGGTTTTCGTGGTGACAGTGGTCCCAGCTGCCTTGAGATCATTGACAAGTTCCCCCCTTGTAGTTGTAGGCTGATTTCTAACCTTCCTCATGATCAAGGATACCCCACGAGGTGAGATTTTGCGTGGAGCCCCAGATCTTTGTCGATTGACAGTCATTTTGTACTTCTTCCATTTTCTTACTATGGCACCAACAGTTGTCTCCTTCTCGCCCAGCGTCTTACTGATGGTTTTGTAGCCCATTCCAGCCTTGTGCAGGTGTATGATCTTGTCCCTGACATCCTTAGACAGCTCCTTGCTCTTGGCCATTTTGTAGAGGTTAGAGTCTGACTGATTCACTGAGTCTGTGGACAGGTGTCTTTCATACAGGTGACCATTGCCGACAGCTGTCTGTCATGCAGGTAACGAGTTGATTTGGAGCATCTACCTGGTCTGTAGGGGCCAGATCTCTTACTGGTTGGTGGGGGATCAAATACTTATTTCCCTCTGCAGAATGCAAATAAATTCATATACTTTCCACAATGTGATTTTCCGGATTTAATTTGTGATGTGCTATCTCTCACTGTTACCAATAACCTACCCTTCAATTATGGGCTGCTCATGTCTTTGTCAGTGGGCAAACTTACAAAATCAGCAAGGGATCAAATACTTATTTCCCCCACTGTACACCCTAATCCACTAAAGAATAAGAAACCATTAACTTTCTATTTAGACAAAAATTAAATTGAACCCCCAAGATGCCAGATTCTGCATACAATGCAACACACCACAGAAACAGAAAATGTCCCCTAGTACTGTGCAAAACATAAAGACAGCAGATGTAAATTTGAAAAAAACTAACAAATGCCAATCACCACTTTAGAAATTAACAAATAGAAATAAAACAAATATAGAAAATAAAATAATACCATTTTATTGGACTAACCAAAACCTCCTTCCTCAGGTAAATACAGTATACTGCTGTTACAGTATCCTATCCTGACCTGAGGAAAGGGGTTTTGTTCTCCGAAAGCTAGTCATTATGTATTAAAATTAGTCCAATAAAAAGATTACCTTATTTCCATGTTCTACTATAAACATTTATTAACACAGCTACAATACTACTTTATCCTAAAGCAAAAAAAGAAAAATATATATTTCTTTCCTCATCTTCTCTTCACTCTCTCCCTTCCATCTAACATTTGCCTTCGCTGTCTCCCTGCCCCTGCCATCCAGTGTCTGTCCTCTCTCTCCTGTCCCCTCCACCGTCTACCCTCTCTCTCTCTCTGCCCTTTCCAACCACTATTTGACATCTCTCTCCCTTCCATCTAGTGTCTGCCCTCTATCTCTGCCCCTTCCATCCACCATCTGCCCCTGTGTGCCCCCTCTCTCTCCCCCTTCCAAGCACTGTCTGCTCTCCTTCTATCCACTGTCTGTCCTTTTTCTCTGCCCCTTCCATCCACCATTTGCCCTCCCTCTCCCATCCATCCAGCATCCAGGGTCTGCCCTCTCCCTCTCTCCCTCCACTTCATGCTATCATCGCCGCCCAGCAGGAACTCCACACCGGCCTGTTAAAGGAACTTCTCTTGCTGCCGTGTCCCGTCCTGCTTGCGTAAACAGGAAGTTGCATCAATGGGTGAGAAGCAGTAGAGGGAAGGCCCCGACTCAGGCCTGTGTGGTGTTTCTGCCGGGCGGCATGATAGCATAAAGTGCAAGCACCGCCACGGTGGGGGCAGGTAAGAAAGATGTGGAGGTGCTAGAACTGCAGGAGGGGAGCTGGAGGGATGTTGAATTTTCCATGGATGGGGTGTAGTGCTTCTGGGTGGGCCTGGGTCCACCTGTAGCTATGCCCCTGCCACAAACTTAAAATATGGATGCGTAGACAAAAATTAAACTGAAAGCCCAAGAAGTCACACTCTGCAGGCAGTGCAACACTAGAGAAAGAGAAATAGAAACAGCACCCTGCACTCTTGAAACTACAATTACATAGTAACATAGTAGATGACGGCAGAAAAAGACCTGCACGGTCCATCCAGTCTGCCCAACAAGATAACTCATATGTGCTACTTTTTGTGTATACCCTACTTTGATTTGTACCTGTGCTCTTCAGGGCACAGACCGTATAAGTCTGCCCAGCACTATCCCCTCCTCCCAACCACCAGCCCCGCCTCCCAACCACCGGCTCTGGCACAGACCGTATAAGTCTGACCAGCACTATCCCCACCTCCCAACCACCGGCTCTGGCACAGACCGTATAAGTCTGACCAGCACTATCCCCACCTCCCAACCACCAGCCCCGCCTCCCACCACCGGCTCTGGCACAGACTGTATAAGTCTGCCCAGCACTATCCCTGCCTCCCAACCACCAGTCCCGCTTCCCACCACCGGCTCTGGCACAGACCGTATAAGTCTGCCCCGCCTCCCGATCTCAACTAAGCTCCTGAGGATCCATTCCTTCTGCACAGGATTCCTTTATGCTTATCCCACGCATGTTTGAATTCCGTTACCATTTTCATTTCCACCACCTCCTGCGGGAGGGCATTCCAAGCATCCACTACTCTCTCCGTGAAAAAATACTTCCTAACATTTTTCTTGAGTCTGCCCCCCCTTCAATCTCATTTCTTGTCCTCTCGTTCTACCACCTTCCCATCTCCGGAAAAGGTTTGTTTGCGGATTAATACCTTTCAAATATTTGAACTTCTGTATCATATCACCCCTGTTTCTCCTTTCCTCCAGAGTATACATGTTTAGTTCAGCAAGTCTCTCCTCATACGTCTTGTAACGCAAATCCCATACCATTCTCGTAGCTTTTCTTTGCACCGCTTCAATTCTTTTTATATCCTTAACAAGATGCGGCCTCCAAAACTGAACACAATACTCCAGGTGGGGCCTCACCAACGACTTATACAGGGGCATCAACACCCCCTTTCTTCTGCTGGTCACACCTCTCTCTATACAACCTAACAACCTTCTAGCTACAGCCACCGCCTTGTCACACTGTTTCATCGCCTTCAAATCCTCAGATACTATCACCCCAAGATCCCTCTCTCCGTCCGTACCTATCAGACTCTCCCCGCCTAACACAAAAGTCTCCTGTGGATTTCTATTCCCTAAGTGCATCACTTTGCATTTCTTCACATTGAATTTTAATTGCCAAACCTTAGACCATTCTTCTAGCTTCCTCAGATCCTTTTTCATGTTTTCCACTCCCTCCCGGGTGTCCACTCTGTTACAGATCTTAGTATCATCCACAAATAGGCAAACTTTACCTTCTAACTCTTCGGCAATGTCACTCACAAATATATTGAACAGAATCGGTCCCAGCACCGATCCCTGAGGCACTCCACTACTCACCTTTCCCTCCTCCGAGCGAATTCCATTCACCACCACCCTCTGGCGTCTGTCCGTCAACCAGTTCCTAATCCAGTTCACCACTTCAGGTCCTATCTTCAGCCCATCCAGTTTATTTAAGAGCCTCCTGTGGGGAACCGTATCAAAAGCTTTGCTGAAATCTAAGTAGATTACGTCCATAGCTCGTCCCTGATTCAATTCTCCTGTCACCCAATCAAAGAACTGAATGAGATTCGTTTGGCACGATTTCCCTTTGGTAAAACCATGTTGTCTCGGATCTTACAACTTATTGGCTTCCAGGAAATTCACTATCCTTTCCTTCAGCATCGCTTCCATTACTTTTCCAATAACCGAAGTGAGGCTTACCGGCCTGTAGTTTCCAGCTTCTTCCCTATCACCACTTTTGTGAAGAGGGTCCACCTCCGCCGTTCTCCAATCCCTCGGAACCTCTCCCGTCTGCAAGGATATATTAAACAAATCTTTAAGAGGACCCGCCAAAACCTCTCTGAGCTCCCTCAATATCCTGGGGTGGATCCCGTCCGGTCCCATGGCTTTGTCCACCTTTAGCTTTTCAAGTTGTTGATACACACTTTCTTCCGTGAACGGTGCTCTAGCCACTTCATTCTCATTTGTACTATTTCCAGTCCATCGCGGTCCTTCTCCAGGATTTTCTTCTGTGAAAACAGAACAAAAGTATCTATTTAGCAAATTTGCTTTTTCTTCATCATTATCTACATAGCGGTTCGCAGTATCTTTTAGTCTCACAATTCCCTTTTTAGTCATTCTCCTTTCACTAATATACCTGAAGAAATTTTTGTCACCCCTCCTTACATTTTTAGCCATTTGTTCTTCCGCTTGCACTTTTGCCAGTCGTATCTCTCTCTTGGCTTCTTTCAGTTTCATCCGGTATTCCTCCATGTGTTCCTTTTCTTGAGTTTTTCTGTATTTCTGGAACGCCAACTCTTTAGCCTTTATTTTCTCAACCACTTGCTTGGAGAACCATATCGGTTTCCTTTTTCTCTTGCTTTTATTTACTTTCCTTACATAAAGGTTCGTGGCCCTATTTATAGCTTCTTTCAGCCTGGACCACTGTCCTTCCACTTCTCGTACTTCCTCCCAGCCCATCATCTCCTTCCTCAGGTATTCTAAAGTCAGGACGCTTGAAATCCAGGACTTTGAGTTTTGAGTGGCCACTCTCCACTTTAGCTGTTATATCAAACCAAACTGTTTGATGGTCACTGCTGCCCAGGTGGGCACCTACTCGGATATTTAACACGCTATCCCCATTTGTGAGCACCAGATCCAATGTCACTCCCTCCCTCGTGGGTCCCATCACCATTTGTCTGAGAAAAAAACACTTTGGAAAGCATCCACGATCCCTCTACTTCTTTCCGATTCTGCAGACGGAACCTTCCAATCTACATCCGGCAGATTGAAATTTCCCAGCAACAGCACCTCTCTCTTGCTTCCCAACTTTTGAATATCTGCGATCAGGTCTTTATCTAATTCCTCCAATTGTGTCGGAGGTCTGTAGACAACACCCACGTGGACAGAGGTTCTATCATCTTTTTTTAATTGTGACCATGAGAATTCTGGAGAATCCCTACAGCATTTAGAGCAGGCTCAGATTTATTTATTTATTTATTTATTTGGTGCATTTTTACCCCACATTTTCCCACATAAGCAGGAGCAATGTGGCTTACATTAAGTCAAGAGGATACAATGCAACACAGAGATGGCACAGAAACAGAATGTGACAGGAGGGGAAGGAACACGGAATGACACGGTAAATGACAGGGGTGAAGAGCCAACATGTGAGGGAGGTTAAACAATGGAGGAGCCAGGGGAATAAGCCTTGGCGAATAAGAAGGTTTTTAAGGGAATTAAATTCCTCAGCCTCTAAAAGTGCTGACAATGGATGCATCTCTCCTGGGGTAGGGAGTGCATGTAGATGGGCTCCACACTCACGGAGCTTGGTCCCTCCAGGAATCAGGTCTTCAGATCAATCTCCTGGAGTTGCAAGCGGTCTGGAATGCTCTAAAGTCTTTCAGAGATCGGCTGTCCTATCAAATTATTCAAATTCAGACAGACAATCAGGTTGCCATGTACTACATCAACAAGTAGGGGGGCACCGGATCTCGCCCCCTGTGTCAGGAAGCCGTCCAGATGTGGCTTTGGGCTTGCCGTTTCGGAATGTATCTCCAAGCCACGTATCTGGCAGGCGTAAACAACAGTCTGGCCGACAGGTTGAGCCGGATCATGCAACCTCATGAGTGGTCGCTCAACTCGCGCATAGTGCGCAAGATCTTCCAAGAGTGGGGCACCCCCTTGGTGGATCTTTTCGCCACTTAGATCAATCACAAGGTCCCTCAGTTCTGTTCCAGACTTCAGGCCCACGACAGACTAGCGTCAGATGCGGGGATAGTGCTGGGCAGACTTATACGGTCTGTGCCCTGAAGAGCACAGGTACAAATCAAAGTAGGGTATACACAAAAAGTAGCACATATAAGTTGTCATGTTGGGCAGACTGGATGGACCGTACAGGTCTTTTTCTGCTGTCATCTACTATGTTATGCTATGTTATATTGGGGAAATGGCCTTCTGTATGCATATTCTCCCATACCTCTGGTGGGGAAGACTTTGCTGAAACTCAAGCAAGATCGCGGAACCATGATTCTGATTGCTCCCTTTTGGCCGTGTCAGATTTGGTTCCCTCTTCTTCTGGAGTTGTCTTCAGAAGAACCATGGAGATTGGAATATTTTCCAACCCTCATCACTCAGAATGAGGGGGCGCTTCTGCATCCCAACCTCCAGTCTCTGGCTCTCACGGCCTGGATGTTGAGGGTGTAGACTTCGCCTCCTTGGGTCTTTCTGAGGGTGTCTCCCGAGTCTTGCTTGCTTCCAGGAAAGATTCCACGAAGAGGTGTTACTCTTTCAAATGGAGGAGGTTTGCCGTCTGGTGTGACAGCAAGGCCCTAGATCCTCGCTCTTGTCCTACACAGACCTTGCTTGAATACTTTCTATACTTGTCAGAGTCTGGTCTCAAGACCAACTCCATAAGAGTTCATCTTAGTGCAATTAGTGCTTTTCACTTAGGCAGAAGCTAGAAACTGGGGTAGCCCAGTGGAAGGAAGCCCTAAAGGAAGAGCAGAAGTTCAGGTTGATAAAAGAAACAGAGGCAATCCAACTGGGGGAGGGGAGGATCTAAAATGAGAACGTGCGCAGGGATTGGTCCAGATAGAAAAGCGGCAGCAAGCCCATGCTCAGGTGGAGGCCAAGTTAAAGGCAGATTTACAGCAAGCAAAAGAGGACCTGGAAAGTCTGAGGAGGGCCAGCCAGGATTATGCAGCTCAGGTAGGCAACATGAGCCAAGTACATGCACAAGTGATAAATCAATGACCTGTGGAACTACAGTAGGATGCAGAGCTGACCAGATGCTTGGGAAAGGTAAACCTTCACTAGTGAGGTGGCTCAGCTGAAGCAAGATCAGATTTAGCTAGAAAGGGAGAGAGAAAGCCATAACCTAGACCTTAACTTGCAAGAGGCTTAAGGAAAGTGAGCTGGCCAGAGAGTCACTGTTATGCGCAGAAGTGCAAACAGAAGCCAAAAAACAGGTTAATAGGTCAGTTGAGGCAATTCTATTAATCCCTCTAGAGGTACAAACAGAGAAGGCCTGGAGCCAAGAAAGGAGAAGTCTCTAGTAAGGAAGAGAGGGGGGTAGTCCTAGCATAAAGAGAAAGACGGCATCCCCACAGGAGAAGGAAACCTTGATCAAAGGATCATCTAAGGACCCCAGGAAAGTAATATTAGCCCATGAGATGTCCCTCATGAAAAGAAGGTTAAGTGACCAAGGTTTTAAGTGGATCTCACAGGAAACACCCAGTACCAGGAAGAGGCTTAGGTCTCTAAAAAGGAGGATGCCATTAGGAAAAAGTCTTAGGAATAAGAGAGTGGATCCTCAAGGAAAGTGGTTAGTGTTTGAGCATAAAGTTTTTAAAAGGAGAAAACAAATGAAGGGTTATCTAAGCAGAAAAGGGAACCCAAGGGAGAAACCACATAGAAAGGAAAGGACCCCTCAAACCTGTGGTATAAAAAGGAGTGTCTCAGAAAGGGGCTCAAGGCAGGCTAAGGAAAAGTGGTTAAAGAGTAGAACATCTCTGGGGAGCAACATATTGGGCTCTAAGCAAAGACCCGGGTCAGATATAAAAGGAAGTGTCTAAGATGTAAAGCTTTCCTGCAAATCACCATCAGGTATAATGATTGCTTGACCCCAATAATGGGCATAAAATGTTCCCATGTGAGGTTGGGGGAGGGGGGGGGTATGTGACACATCAGCTGTGTCAAGACCCCAGGAGTCACAGAGGTTAGGAATTAAACAACTGCTATATCCAGTTAAAACCCAAAGGTATAGAAGGAAAGCAGAAACAAAGGTTAACATAAATCCTTACCTGAGACATATGCCCTCTGCTTCCAGCAAAAATCCCTTTGACCAAACACAGGAGCCTTGGGGGAGGGGTAAATGGAAACCAAACCTAAGACGTTCAGCAGGCAGCCTGAGGAGGGAGCTGTAGTGCAGAAACCTGTTGCTTCCCAGGTGGGAAGGGCACTAAACTAATCAGCACAGCAGTCTCAGGAAAAGGGTATGGCTGGAAACACTCTAGCAAGTTTAACAGCCACTATAAGAAGAGAGTGCCAAGCAGCCTCAAGAGATGGAGAGGACGGGCTGAGAACTCCTGGGTTACAGATGGAGTCAGTACAGCCTGAGGCTCTATGGGAAGCTGCAGGTCCCTAAAAGAACAAAAGACCCAAGGCAGGTACAAGCCAAGCTCAGCAGACCAGGGAAACAGTCTGGAAGGAAGGGGGTATAAGAAGGTTGTACCTGGTGGCCTTGGTAAGGGTTGGAATTCCCTTGGTGTGTGAAAGATGGGCTGGCAATCCCTGGATTAAGATTAGTCTCAGGAGGAGTGAAAAGGGGGTTGGAGTTACCCTGGTGTGTGAGAGATGGGCTGGCAATCCAAGGGTGAAGATTAGTCTTAGAAAGAGTGAAAAGCAGTGGCGTAGCCAGACTGCCAATTTTGGGTGGGCCTGAACCCAAAGTGGGTGGGCACAAAATTTTCTCTCTACCCCCCTCCCCCAGCAAAATTTAGTCACACTTTTCAGTGAGCTTTCAGAGGCCAAAACCTCCTGCCTCAGGTCAGTATAATGCTGTTACGGTATCCTCTCCTGACCTAAGGAAGGAAGTATTGGTCTCTGAAACTTTATTAACACAGGTACCATATTGCTTTATCCTAAATTAAAAATAAAATTATTTTCTTTACCTTTGTTGTATGGCCATTTACTTTTTCTCATTGTGTTGCTCCCAGTCTCTAGATTCCGCTTTCCTTCGTCTTTCTCTTGCCAGGGTTTCCTGTCCATTCATCACCTATGGCTTTTCATCTTTTCCTCACCCTTGTTCGCCACATGCCCCTTCCTCTTATTCTCCAGTCTTTCCCTACTCTGTCCTCTCCATCTTTCCATCCAGCAGCTCCCCTCTTTCTCTCCTCTCTTTCTTTTGCATCCAGTGTCTCCTTTTTCTCCCTACCCTTCCATCCAGTGTCTTCCCTCTTTCTCTCCTTTTCCTTCCACTCATCTACCCTCTCTCCTGATCCTTCCATCTAGTGTCTCTATCTCCCCTCTCCTTCTATCCAGTGCCTATCTCTCTACCCTTTTCTGTTCAGTCTCCTCCCTCTCTCCACATCCTTCTAGTTTCTCCCCTTTCTCTCTGCATCCTTTCATCCATCTCCCCTCTTTCTCTCCCTATCCTCCCATGTCCAGCAGCTCTCTTCCCTCTAGTCCCTTCTTCCTTTTCCTTCCTTGTCCAGCAGCTCTCCAGCCCCTTCCTCCTCTCCCTCTCATGTTCAGCAGCCCTCTCCCTTCCATCCAATCCCCTCCTCCTCTCCATCCCATGTCCAGCAGCTCTCTCCCCTCTAGTCCCTTCTTCCTCCCTTGTCCAGCAGCTCTCCAGTCCCTTCCTCCTCTCCCTCCCATGTCCAGTAGCTCTCTCCCTTCCCGCCAGTCCCTCCCATGTCCCAGCAGCTCTCCCTTCCCGTCAGTCCCTTCTTCCTCTTCCTCCCATGTCCCAGACGCTCTCTCCCTTCCCTCCAGTCCATTCATCCTCTCCCTCCCATGTCCCAGCAGCTTCTCCCTTCCTTCCAGTCCCTTCTTCCTCTCCCTCCCATGTCCCAGCAGCTTCTCCCTTCCCTCCAGTCCCTTCTTCCTCTCCCTCCCATGTCCCAGCAGCTCTCTCTTCCTTCCCTTAAGTCCGTTCCTCCTCTCCCTCCTATGTCCCAGCAGCTCAGCCACTTCCCCCCCAGGCCAGTGAATCCACATCCTTCCCGCGCTGTCGCTGCCCTTTTGTCCCGCGGAGGCAGCGTTCAGCGTTTCCTTCCTGCCCTGTCTTCTCCCCAGGCTCCGCTGCATCGTCCCTGCAAGTGGAATCCTTTTCCTTTTCGGCCGTCGCGCTGCGCTGCCATACACTTAGGCAGCTTCGCTCCTCCCCCGCCGCATCCATTCTGGCCCTCTCTGATGCACTTTCTGTTAGGGCCGGATGATTGCGGTGGGGGAGGAGCGAAGCTGCCTGTGTGTATGGTAGCGCAGCGCGACAGCCGAAAAGGATTCCACTGGGACGATGCAGCGGAGCCTGGGGAGAACACAGTACAGGAAGTAAACGCTGAACGCTGCCACCGCCGGACAAAAGGGCAGCGACAGCGTACGAAGGATGGGCGGGCCTGGAGGGAAAATGGGTGGGCCTGGGCCCGTCCAGGCCCACCCGTGGCTACGCCCCTGGTGAAAAGAGGTTTGAGTTACCCTGGTTGTGCCGAGGGATTAGGGTTACCCTCGGTTATAAAAGGGAACCTGAGACCTAACCTTTGTTGGGAAAAGAAGGAATGTGCTTAAAGGGAAACTGATGTGTGATGTATAAATTTGCCAGGCACATCTTTCAAAGAGTAAAGGTTTAATTAATTGTCACTGATGTAATTGTGCTTGGAAGCCAAAGGATACTTTATCACACCCCTGCTCTCTGAAAGAGAAAGAGCAGCATTGTTTAGTGGAATGAGATTTGTGCTGTCCAGATTAAAGAATGTTTTGTTTATTTTAAAACCTTGTGAAGCCTTGGTTAGGCAGTTGCCTAGGCCAGGGAGAGTGACCGATACCTGAGGGGTTAAAGAAGTGGGAAGGGTAGCTCAGCCCTAGTAGAAAGGGGAGTCCCTCGCCAGTCCTTTCCACTAAAGCAAGTATGCTCCACTCAAGCTGTCCATAACACCACTGGAAAAGTTTGGACTAGGACAAACCACCCACTAGGGTGTCCCTAGTGGTGACATTACCAGTCAAAGAAATCAATCAGATTTGTCTGACAAGACCTGCATCTAGTGAAACCATGTTGCTTCAGGTGCTGCTATCCTTTTGATTTGAGAAACCTCACAATCCTCTGCTTTAGAAGCACCACTGAGGTCAGACTGACCACTCTGTAATTTGCAACCTCCTCCTGAACACTCCTCTGAGAAATGGTCCTGGTCTACCATACATCCATCCCTATTAGCATTTGTTTTCTGTGGTCCTGCTCCTGGTCTTTCACCTGTGAATATTCTCAACGTAAAACTGTGCTCAATTATTTTTACACTCTTGTGGTACAGTCACAATGAACTTAAAAAGATTTTTTAGGAGGAAAAGACCTCAGAACCTCAGTGCCAAAGCACAGACAATTTTAGCACTTAATAGGCACTATGCACAATCATAGGTTAGAAAAACCTCCGTTTTTTTGTTAATCTTGCAATTAAAATATCAAACTGAGGGTGTCAAACATCTAAGCACAGACATCCAACACTTAGCTTAATGCAGCGCTCCAGACGGGGACCCGTTTCACCCAATGGCTTTGTCAAGGGACTTGACTGCTTCCGTCGTGTGCTCATATGCCATCTGAAAAACAAGTACATATGAGTCCACAAAAGTAAAAAAATCATAGCTATAATGTATACTAAGACGCCAATCTGGCCACAGCCTATCCACATCGACGGTGCCTTGTTGATGCCACTTGGAAAAAGATTATATATCCATGAAATATCTAAAAGCCAAAAAAAACTTTCAGAGACAGATGGTGTTTTACAAAAATACTTCCCACTCAAATTTAATCGGCGAATCCAGCGCTGTTCTCTCTGTATCAATAACTGGTCTAAGTTGCCTCCTCTCAGGGACGGTCGTACTTGCTCTAACACACAACACTTTAAATCCATAAAAGCATGTTTCGCTCTGATACAATGTGATACCAGCGGAGCTCCTGTTTTTTGTCTCGTAATCCAGGATTTATGTTCATTCATTCTAGTATGGAGGTGTTTTGTGGTCTTCCCAACATAGAGTTTATTGCAGGGACATCTTAACACATAAACTACATTACTTGACTCACAAGAAGTAATAGATGTCAAATGATAAATTTTAGAGTCCATGGGATTAATAATTTCTGAGCAGTCTAAAGTGATGTCACAAGTACTGCAATGCTAAAATTGTCTGTGCTTCGGCACTGAGCACTGTAGGTTTCTGAGGTCTTTTCCTCCTAAAAAAATCTTTTTAAATTCATTGTGACTGCACCACAAGAGTGTAAAAATAATTGAGCACAGTCTTACATTGAGAATATTCTTATATACCTGTGAAACAGTTTGTGTATGAAGTGATCTTTCATCTGTGAACAGAGAACAGAAATAATTATTTCAGTTTTATCCTTAGCTTCTACATATTCCTTGTCATCTATACCAGACCAATCCAGATTAATGGGATGTGTCCATCTACCAGCGGAAGGAGACAGAGAAAAATAAAGCTTCTTTTTTTTTTTTAACAGCCTTCTTCACTAGTGACAGGAATAAATAAAAACTTACCTCAGAGGCAGAAATTCAGACATACCTATCACCACAGAAGAGAAGAAGCCCACAGGGCAGACAAGTTACTGCATGCCACAATCAACCATCACCCTGCTAGAAAGACAGCCATGGGAGATAGGGGACGGGAGTGAACCAGGGTCACTGGATATCACCCTAGCTGGCAGATGAGGAACTCAGGACCACCGAGTATCATCTAAAACTAGCCTCAGCACAGATACCAGCACACCCCTGGTTCCACTGTCACCAGAAGAATCTAGGATAGGAGCTACCAGCTAGCAATCCAGAGCAGCTGCACGATTCGTCCACCATCCGCTAGGAGACAGAGAAAATACTGAACATTCCAGGCTGTACACTAAAACTAGCCCCAACACGGCTACCAGCACACCCCTGGCTCCACTGTCACCAGAAGAATCTAGGACAGGAGCTACTAGCCAGCAATCTAGAGCAGCTGCACGATCTGTTCATCATCCGCTAGGAGACAGAGAAAATACTGAACATTCCAGGCTGCACGATACCCTTAAGGGGCAGTTTACTTGGAACTATTTTCTCTGTCTCCTTCCGCTGGTAGATGGACACAACCCATTAGTCTGAACTGGTCTGGTATGATTAAAAGAAAGAAAATTATCAGGTAAGAACATAATTTTTCCTTCCTCCCTCTCAGCCTTGAGCCTCACAATGCTATTATGGCACTTCCTCCTGTCACATATCTAGTGTCTTGGGTATCTTTTCTTCCATTTGCCTCTTAGCTTTTCCAGGTATTTTTGCCTGTCTCCCTCTTTCTGACTCGTCTTGTAATGAATGAAGGCTAACCTTCCTTCCCTTACCTTTTCAGCTACTACGTTTGAAAATCAGAGCGGCCTTCTTTTCCTCTTACATAATTTTCTAACATAAAATGCCTTTAAAATAGCTCCGTTCCATTCCATTCTGAGATCTTGGCTCTCCCCTTTGGGCCCCTCCTTGCAGGAGTGGAGGATTCAGCTGATACAGCAGATGACAGTGGATAGATGTGGGGTTAAGTGCTGGGATGGTGTCCCAGTGACTTATTTTTGGGCTAGATGGGAGCCGTTTTGGGCTACTCTACCTCCAAAAGGGAGAAGTTTTATTTTGAACTGTTAATCCACACGGACACAATGGGAGAATGGGGGTGGGCGGGAGGGGGGGGGGGAAGGTTATAATTGGAAAATTGGATGACAATGTTGTTGACAAGATAGTATTTGCTACGAATCTATAAGGCTGTTCTGCATGGCATAGTTGTTTGTAATGGATTTATTGGTTGTTCATCAATAAAAATTATTGAAACATAAAATAGCTCCTTTCCATTTTGCCCACTTCCTTCAGCTGTTCCATGTTGAAGATAAGTAAAACATTCTTTTTCTTTATTTATGACTTTTGAAGTATATTCACGGAAGCACTTTTATTTGATGGCAGAAGATCAATAAGTTTGTGTGCAATGATTATATCCATGGGGACATAGTTGACTGTTTGGTCAGTGGCAGTCCTTTGAAAGTTTATGAACACACAATTAAATATTTAAATATGTTGTCACACAGTTACATTTGTTATATATTCACCTCTGTAGTTTTTGTCAGTGACTGACCATTTCCTTTCCCGTTGTAACACATTCTTTTGCCTCTCATTTATGTTGTGGGTTGTCCAGCCTATTAGACACGGCAACAATATTTACAATAGTGTTGCACTGACCCAGTCAACACATTTAAGCTGTTTCTCTTTGCAGACAGGACGCAGAAGTTCACACAGACATCTGGCCTACTGTTTTGCCTAGGATGTGAGTCTGGAAAGTGGGGATCCACCTCATTTCCTTTGGCTGATACTGGAAGGAGAAGGAGAAGAAATATCTGTGTCTCATGTGTGCTGTACCATCAGGTATCTTTTAGCTACCAACCCAAAAAACTGCAGAGTCCATCAGAGCCCAAATAACCAGCTGAGAGAAGAGAACTTCTACAGTTCCTGAACCAAAGCACCAGTACTTATTTGAATACTTTACTGGCTTCCCAATTCCTCAAAGGTGGCAAGAACTAGCCCTGCATTGCTCAACAACTTACTACTTACTGCTGATAATCTGTTGGCAGAACCTCAAAACAAGCAATAGAAAAGTTGGGTTTTTTTTGTCTATGGCCCAGAACTGTCAGCATCTCTCCCTCCATTCCCTGCGTCCATTCGGTCTCTCTCCCCCTCACTTCCTTGGGTCTATCCATCTCTGCCTCGCCCCTCTCCCCCCCAGTGCTGAAACGATGCCTCATATTCAGTAGCTGCAGTGATTCAAGCAGGCAGCTTCTGACCAGCTCCAGGGCTTTCCTTTCCCTCAGCTGGGTCCCACCTCCTAAAATGGCCTGTTGCCACACAGGTGGGACACAACTGAGGGAAGGGAAAGCTCTGGAGTCATCAGGTGCTTAATTGAAGCCCCCCCCCTAAGTAAGCAGAAAGATCCTCACTCTTTTCTCTCTCCTCAGGAAAGCTCCTCCCCCTCCTCTCAAACAGAGGTTGTCATGGTGAAGAGAAAAAAAAAAGATATATTCCACTGACTCCTGTTTCCATCATACAAACACGTCTCATTGAAACAGAGAAATCTCACCGACCAAAATGCCAGTCAAACACATAAACCATGTCCTATTGAAAACCATTTTATAGAGGGGTTTCATAACAAGGATCTGGGGTTCCTAGCCCATTATAAACCATAAAGCTGTATGTCTCTGTTGATCACCCCACTCCTCACCTATCCACACCCATCCTGTTAGAATATCAATGATATGCTTTGATGTCCTCATGCATACCTCCTACCCACTCCCATCCTCCCACCCTGTCAGACTGTCATAGTAATGCTTGAATGTTTTCACTTATATACACTGTCAGCTAGCACATTTGCTTATTTCCGATCTGACGAAGAAGGGCAACCTTCGAAAGCTAATCAAGAAATATATTAAATTATGTCCAATAAAAAAGGTATCATCTTATTTTCTTTTCCATGTTTTATTTTGTTTAATTTTAGTTTGTCATAACATCAGACGGGGTTTTAGAAAAAGCTGCAATAGAAATCAAACAAAATAAAACATGGAAAAGAAAATGAGATGTTAGAAATAAGTTTTGGTGTCACCTCAGTAAGACCAATACTTAATCACTCCACTACAAAACACTATACAGAAACTTGTGTAAAAACACATTTAGAACCACTAACTCCCAAGACTCAAAAAGCGACCTTATGCATGAAAAGGCAGCACTGTAAATATTATACCATGCCATAAAACACCAATAAACTACCTACTGAAAAAAAAACATAAAACAATCACGACTGCAACAAGATCCCTATACAGGTACTACATGCTAGTAGAGTACCACACCCTTATTCCAGTGATTCCTAAACTGTGTTCAAACTCTCTTCCTTAAGAAATTAGATTGTAGAATCTGTTTGTATGATGTTTACATAAATTGAGGGTTCCTCAGTTTATGAAAAATATTTTAGAGGTTCTGCCATAGTAAACTTTTGGGGATCTCTGCCTTAGTTGGGCACAAAAAACCCAGATAGACCCTCAACAAATATGAAACAAAGGGCCACACATCAGTAACAGAGGTATGAAGGCATGAAACTGAACTGGAAACCTCAGGAAGTCAGACTCTGCAAACAACAGAGAGAAACTGAAATGAAAAATACCAGAGATAGGCATTTTCAAAAGCTGACATATTCCAATTAATAAATTCAGAATAAAATACTTTTTTGTTTTACCTTTGTTATTCAAGCATTTTATTTTTCTATTCATATTGGTCCCAGTGTTTTCTTTTCTACTTTTTTCCTGTCTGTGCAGCTGGGAGACAAAGATTCTCTCTCCCCCCTCTCTTTGTTCATTATGTTCAGGAGCTATTTATCTTCTATGGAGAAGGCAGGTTTGTCTTCATCTTTGGTGGTCTGGAACACTGAGCTTCCCAGGTATTCTTTTAAGTCTGCTGAGGAGACAGTTTTGTAGAGTGTTGGGTCAAAGCCCTTATTCCTTATGAGCAGGAGCCTCTTTAGTGGTTAGGTGGTTGGTACATGGCTCAAATAAGGGAGCGTGTCCACTTTCTAGGACATTGGTGGAAAGTACATTGACACTTGACCTTCTTGTTTGATTGAGGCAGATGTCGCCTACTATTGTCCAACCCAAGTCGAGTTGGTGTGCATAGGTAGCGCTGTGTGGGCCCTTGCAGGATTCATGGATATCCAGGAGTTCTGGTGCGTCTCTGCCCAGCAAGAGTACGATCTCAGTATCTGGATCCAAAATTGTGAGTTGGTTGGCTATAGGTCTCAGGTGGGGGTGACTCCAGGCAACCTCTGGTGTAGGAATCTCATCCTTGTTATCTGGTATTTGGTCACATTCGATTAGTGTGGGCAATCATGACTTGGTGTTTCCATCCATTACATAGCTGCTTGCTATTCTCCCTGTCACTTGTACAACCCCTGCGCAAGTTCTGATGCTATATGAGAAGTAGCCTTGATGGATTTCAAACAGCTCATAAAACTGTGACCTTGCAAGGGATCAGTTGCTCTACTCATCTACGATATCGCACATTTTGGCTGCCTTCTCAGGCTGTCCTTCAGGATACACCTTGGCCAGGCATATCTTGGTGCAGGATCTCACTTTGCGGTTTTCCCCACACACCTTTGTGCATTTCAGAGTGACTTGGAGTGTTGGTGCCCTTCCTCCCTTTGTCTCCCCAACCATGACTTGACTCGGGGTTAGAGTTCGGTTTGGCACCATCTGGGTGTAAGGCATAGACATGTTGGTCTCTGCTACATTCTGTGCACTTGATGGATACTCTGCAGTCTTTGGTGAGATGGTCTGAGGAAGAACAGCACCTGTAGCAGATTCTGTACCTTTTGAGGAGCTCTTTGCACTCCCTCAAAGGTTTCCCTATGAACCCTCAACACTTTCTGAGAGGGTGAGGTGTCCTGTGTATAGGACACTGTCCGTTATGATCCTCTGGTTTTTCTGTGGTGGAGAGTTGTTGGACGGTGCAGATGTTAAGGTTGACACCTCCGTCTTATGTACAGATATAGATTTCCTGTACTGTTTGGCTGGTTTTCCATCCTGAAATTGGCTTGATTCAGGCGACTCAACCATGAACCAAGGATCGTTTCTCCTCTTGGATATGTCTTTTATGAACTTTGTGAAGATGTTGAAGGGAGGATATTTCCCTTGATTTTCTTCTTTGTATTGTGTGTCAACTACTGACCACTTCTCCCATTTGTCATGTGGTAACTTTCCTAAGATGGTCTTTGTACCCCGAGGTGTATCTAGCTGGCTGAGGTTTGGGAAGCTGTTCTCAGCCTTGACTGCTCCCAACTCATGGAGGTTTCCCAGCTCTTGCAGCTTGTAGTTGTCTCTACTAGATATCGCTGGGAATCTGTCCAGCCTGTTGAACAGTGAATTTTCTATGGCTTCTGGGCTGCCGTAGTACTGTAGTCTTTCCCACATCTCTTTTAATCCCTTAGAAGGGTCGTTCAGATATGAATGTTTCAACTCCTTCGCACATACGGCTGTTTCCTTTCCTAGCCAGTGTAGTATCATGTTCATCTATTGCTTGGGAGTAAGCCTGATATTCACTATGGTGCCCTTGAAGTTGTATTTCCATGCCCTGTAATGTTCGGGACAGCTGTTGAACTAGGTAAGCCCTGAGCCCCCCCCCCCCCCCCCCCCCAGATCTTTGCAAGCCAGATATCCTACTAGCTCTTCTTTTGCTGGTTTCAGGTTGAGCAGTTGAAGCCACTACTGGTTGGCTGGTTTATGCCCTTCTGAAGCCTGATGAGGAATGTGGCTGTCCAGGCTCCTCTTGTTTAGGCCAAGGGAGTTCAGCCGATATCCTCCTTGAGAGCGACTGCTCAGGTCTGTCTTGCTCCCACCCTGCGTGATGGCCTAGAATCTGTGGTTGAAATGAAGCGTTTCCATTGGTGCGTTTTTTCTAGAGCAAGTGCCAGTGGTAGTGCATCTGCATGCATACATGTGTATGGATCACTGTGATGGCAGCCTGCATCCGTGGTGCGCCTTGCCTTGGGCTTGCTTTCAGGTAAATTAGACTCTGGTGTAGAGGAGCGTGCTTGCTCAGGATCTGACAAATCTTCTGAGTGAGAATTTGACTTGTGAGTCAGAACATGAGCCCTCATATATTCTGCTGTTCGCTGGGCAGAATCTTCTGTGATGATGTGGCTGAGCTGACTCTCCTTGCCATCCTGCCTTCAAGAGCCTGCTTCTTTCTCTTGCTGGAGCAATTTCAAGGCAATGTCTAACTGAGCCCAGTTCCTGGGTGGAGCTAGAGTCTGCAGTTGAAATGAAGCATTTTCATTGGCACGTTTTTGTGGATCATTGTAGTGGCAGCCTGCCTGCATGGCATACTTTGCCTAGGGCTTACTCCTTTCAAGTCAATTAGACTCTGATGAAAATAGATTTGTTTCCTCAGGATCTGAGAGTTCTTCTGATTCAAACTGCTTCAGTGTGCTAGTAGGTGGTGAGGTGTGTGCCATCACATAAGCTTTGGTTAATAGAGCAGAGTCTTCAGAAGCGAAGTGGCTAAGTCGATTCTTTCCATCATTCTGACCCGCAGTGGCTTCGAAGACCTCAGTCTTTGCCTCAAGTGCAGCTACTTCTTTCTCTTGCTAGAGTGCCTCTATCATAATGTCCAGCTCAGCTTTTTTACATGCGGCCTCAGCCTCCATCTCAGCCCTTTTGCGTGTAGTCTCAGCTTCCAAACTTCTATTGCAGCCCTTTTGTGTGTGGCCTCAGCCTCCCTCTTGGTGGTATCCTTGTCCATTTTAGCCCATTTTAGGTTCAGTGTTGTTTCTTGCTCAATATGGCAACGACAAGATTTAGTGGCCTCTGCCATAGCTTGCTACTGAATGGCAGCTGAGCTAGCTGTCGATTGATTGGAGCAGTTTGTTGTGCATGACCCAGAGGATCTTGAGGTTTTGGACATATGCTTAGAAGAGTGAGAGCACAGGGAGATGCTGTTTTGTGGATCTACAGTTGCATTCTCTGCTTTCTTTACAGTCTTTGTTACTTTGGCTATGGCTCCTTGGAATTTCCTTTCCAAAAGGCTCTGGTCTGTATTAGTTCATCTAAGAACTGGCAATACTCTTCTGCCTTTTGCTGATAGAGCGCATAACTGGTCTGTAGTGATGACAGACAGGTGTCACCGTCCGCCCCTGCCTTTGAAGTATTAAGCTTGTTTTTTTTCCACTTCACGCCAGAGCTTATTTAGATTCACAATATACTTTCCTGTTTTGCTTGGTAAATTTCCAGAGCTTTTTGGGTTAACTTGCGAGTTCTTCTATTCTTAACTCCCTGTTGGGTCTGGAGGGGGTGTGTGTCCTCTGTATCTGCACTGTCCTCTGGCTGCTCCTGTGTGTTTGGTGCAGCAAACTCTCTGGCTGGTTCACTCTGTATAGCACTAAAATCTGCCATTGTTGTCTTGTTTGCTTGTCTTTATTAGGTGAGGAGTCTTTAGAGGCCTAGGGTGGAGAGACTACTCTGTGTGGAAGCTGTGCTGGGACTTGCTTGCAGTTGCTTTCCTCTGTTCACTGACCTATGGAGAGGTCTGCCTTTCAAGCTGTTGAGATCAGTACTGGATCAGGTTTCAATAAGTCAATGAGTAGAGTAGATGGGAGGGGGGGAGAGTCAGGGTCCTCCCTCAATCTGTCTCTTAGCAACTAATTGCTTCCCACCCTCCTTACCCAGAGAATATTCAGGGGTCAGATTTCTGGCTTTGAACGGCTGCAGGCGGAGGCGGGAGGGAGTTGAGAGCAGCTTCAAGGTAATTAGAATGGAGGTGTGACAAATTCAACACAAGGAGCTTAGGCTGGAAGATTCCTTTTCACTCTAATATCCTGCTTCATAATTTCTTATCAATTCTGCAACAGTCACTTTAAGCTAGTTTCATTTCTTAATCTTTCTTATGCTTGCTTAAAATGTTCATATATTTGCCAATACAACTACAGTTTCTCCTTCTGAACCTCTCTGGCTGCCTTTGATTGCTAGAAACCCAGAGGGGAGGGTAGCTCTTCTGCAAGGAAAGGTGCTTAAAAAGACAATAGGAGGGTACTTGACTTAATTGCTCTTTGGAATGTGGTCAGAGAGGAAATGCTAGCACAGTCTCTTAAATGCTGGTTTTAAGCTTCCACAAAATCTGCTTTTTCACAAACCTTAACTCTTTTGATAACTGCACTTAAACAGTCAGAAACATTTCTTTTCTTGGCTAAACGTTCACTTGCATGCAGACTAGTTGAAATCCAGAATGATTCAGCTTATTCACTTGATTTACATTTTCATCCTCTCACTGCTGATACATGGCAGAAGGCTGTGAAGGAAACATGCTTGTGTCTTAGATTCGCCTTTGATAATTATCCATCTCTTCACTGTTTGCTTTTGAGTAACCTCTCACTGCTTCTGAGGCTGCAGAAGGCTCTCTATAAGTATATTTGTACTTGTTGAAAGATTTCTTGATTCCCCCTTAATAACTACCTGTTTTCTTACTGTCAAGGCCTTTTAAAGCTTAATATCTGTGAAGCCTTAATGTCCTAGAAGTATAACCTCAGCACACCAGCACACACCTGAAGCCTCTTTATTTTCTGCATTTCCTTTATTGAATAAATATAGTTTACTTACAGTCAGATGTTCAGAAGTATTGCCCCCAAAGCAAGAGACTTCATAATTCTGAGAGCTGTATCAGTGGTTGGAGATAGAATCTAAAGAAAGGCAGCTTTATTACAGAGGTGGGGAATAGTTAAACAGATGCAAGCCGTTCAGAGCTGGGTGGCTGGAATGTGCAATATCTTATAAGAATGAACAAGGTAAAAAAAATGGGTCCGTTAAAAGGGGGGAGTAGCGGAACAAGTGCTCTCTAAAGCAAGATGGAGACTGCCTCATGGAGAAGGAGAGGTCAAGAAGGGGCTCACATAAGCCCAGGGAGGAGGAGCCTGCTATCAGGTAGTAGGGGTGGTCCCAGGGGGCAGTCCTTGACTGGAGGGAAAGGTCATACCAGCTGAGCTCTCGGGACAGAGATAGTAAGAATGACCAGGAAATGATAGCAGGTAAACAAAGGAGCCAAGCTTGACTGAAAAGAGACTTTATACAGACCAGCAGGGGTGACTGCATTACATGTGAGACTACATTACACACAATGCATTGCTCATATATCTTTGCAGTGAGGATTGCAGCAGTAAAAATCCTTAGAAGTGAGAATAACAGTAAAGGCATTAAACATAGGGTTACCATTTTTGTCCTCATAAAAAGAGGACACTTGCCCCGCCCCTTTCACGTCCCCTACCCCACCCCTTTCATGCCCCTGCCCCACCCCTTTCATGCCTCCTGCCCCGCCCCTGATGCATATTCCCCTCCCCTGGTCACCCCCTCCTCTCCCCATCACCTTCCTTTCCCCGTCATCTCCACTCCCCCCTGTCACCTCTCCTTACTCTACTATCCCTGGTGGTCTAGAGGTACCTCTTCGGGGCAGGAAAGAGCCCCCTCTTTCCTGCCCGGAGCGCTGCTGCCAGCTGCCCTGCATCCTGTGAGTCCAGCTCTCGGCATTTCAAAATGGCCACCGAGAGTTGAAGTCTCGCGAGGCTGCTTCAACTTTCGGCAGCCATTTTGAAACGCCGAGAGTCGGACTCACAGTATGCAGGGCAGCTAGCAGCAGTGCTCCGGGCAGGAAAGAGGGGGCTCTTTCCTGCCCTGAAGACGAAGAGGTACCTCTAGACCACCAGGGATAGTAGAGTAAGGGAGAGGAGTCCCGCGCCTGCCAGCCAGCCCGTTTGTCCAGAAATCCTTTTGTACCTAAAAGTTCCCAGGTACATATCTCACAGTTGCTCCCTTATATTGTGAGCCCTCCAAAACCCACCAATAACCTACTGTATGCAACTGTACACAATAGCCCTTATGGCTGCAGGTGTCACCTATATGAGGGTACAGTAGGTTTTTGATGGATTTTGGAGGACTCACACTTTCCACCACAAGTGTAACAGAGTGGATTGTTGGCCTGGGTCCCTTTCTCCACAGTGCACTGCACCAACCACTAGGCTACTCCACGGACCTGCTTGTTGCTCTAATAAGGCTGGCTATAACATCTCAGACTGTCATAGAGGCTGGTATCTACTGTTTCTTTCACATCTTTGGGGAGTGGGAGGAAGAGTAAGGGAGGTCCGTCCTTCATTCCTCCAGTGGTCATCTGGTTATTTTGGGTACTTTTTGGTGGCTTAGTCGTTATTGAAACATGTCTAGACCAAACCATTTTAGTTTTAGTCCTGGACATTTTCGTTTTGTTCCATTATGGCTGAAAAATGTCCATGTCATAGGAACACCTAAATCTCGCCCTTAACACACCCTGACATGCGCCCTTGAGATTTAGATGCACTGCAGACAAACAGCATAGAAAAACATCAGGAAAATGGGTTTTGAAAATACCGATTTGGATGTTTTGGTAAGTAAGTGTCCAAATGCTGCTTTATGCCACTTTTTAAAAGTTTTTCTCTTTTGAAAAAGAACCCCTAAGAACATAAGCATTATCATACTGGGACAGACCAAAGGTCCATCATGCCCAGCATCCTGTTTCCAACAGTGGCCAATCCATGTTACAAGTACCTGGCAAGATCCCAAAACAGTACATTTTATGTTGCATATCCTAGAAATAAGCAGTGGATTTTCTGCAAGTCCATCTTAATAATGGCTTATGGACTTTTCTTTTAGGAAGTTATCCAAACCTTTTTTAAACCCCTGCTTTTACCCCATAGTAACCTATGTAACTTTGTAAGTCTATGTGCTTTGAAAATGAGCCTCCATGTGATATAAGACAAGAGGTGTTAATTCCAAGAGATTATTCTGTGAATCTCATGGAGTACCCAGAAATGCAGTCTGAGACCAAGAAAATGTGGCAGAAAGACACAGAAATATTTCCTATTGCTTTGGGTGTCACAGACCTGATCAAAAAGAATTCCCAAATGCACCTGTTACATCTTATGAACTCCAGAGGGAAGCTCTCTTTGGCACAATGCAAGAGTTACAGAGAGCATTAGCAGACTGAGAATGATCTCTACATACCTTAGCTTAGGAGCGAGGTTCTTTCCTGTATGTGCAAAACACATTTGGAGAAACTGCCCTGAGATAAAGACCTTCCTAAATATGAGACAATATTTCTGTGATTTGACTGGTCTTTTTATTTGTATACTGAAATCAGTCTTTGCTATGAGATATGTTTACAATTTGTCTCTACTTTTTAACTTGAACATGCCACCATTGTTGTTTTGGAGATAATGAAGCTAGACATAGATTGAATTTATTTATTTATTTTTCCAAACCAAAGGTTGTTTTTTTAAATTATTTATTATTACCAGTCTTTATAGAATACAGTTTACAATTGGCCTTTCACATCTCCATTTATGGAGACAACAGATGTTGCATTATAAAGTTCCTGCTGGTCATCTTGATGTTGACAGCGATTCCTTATGAATTTGTAGAGAGCATAGAAAGGGATAACAATGCTCGGTACTCCAGCTAGAACTACAATAACAGCATAAACCCAGCCAGAGTAGGTTTTCTTTTCTGATATGGGGAAGAGATCCTGTTGGGGGAAAAAAGCAAAATTTAGTAAAGGTTATAGAAGTTACACATGCCACAAAAAACATCATACCATGTAATACTAACATTTCATTGTAGTATTAAATTCACTTCACTTCTCCTGTCTACAAGTTTGGGTTATGAAAGGTTAGAAGGAAGAACATATGCGATAAGATACATTTTATATCCTTACTCAGAGTAGCTCTAGGAAACTAAAGAAAACTCTGGGGCCTGGAGGTATAAACAAAGAGCATGCAGATATTAACAATTCTCTGAGGACAAGCAGGCTGCTTGTTCTCACTGATGGGTGACGTCCACGGCAGCCCCTCCAATCGGAAACTTCACTAGCAAAGGCCTTTGCTAGTCCTCGCGCGCCCATGCGCACCGCGCATGCGCGGCCGTCTTCCCGCCCGAACCGGCTCGTGTTCATCAGTCTTCTTTTGTCCGCGCTCGGTACGGTTGTGTTTCGCCGTTCGTGCCCCGGAAAGTTGACCTCACGCGTCGTTTTTCGACTCGTTCTTTAAAAAGAAAATAATAAAGAGAAGAGTGTTTCGGGAGGAGACCTTTTGGTTTTTTCCCTTCCCGTATTTCGAGTTTTTCGCCCCGGTAAATTTTCTTTCGTCGTCGGGGTAGGCCCTAGTTGGGCCTCGGTCGAAGTTTTCTTCTCCCTATTTTTGTGGTGCCATTTTCGCCATTTCGAGTTTTGATCTCGCCGGCGTGATTTTTCCGCCCATGACATCGAAGTCTCCCAGCGGCTTCAAGAAGTGCACCCAGTGCGCCCGGGTAATCTCGCTCACTGACAGGCACGCGTCGTGTCTTCAGTGTCTGGGGGCTGGGCACCGCCCTCAGGCCTGTAGTCTGTGTTCCCTTTTACAAAGGCGGACTCAGGTAGCGAGGTTAGCCCAGTGGAACATCTTGTTCTCGGGCTCTTCGTCGGCATCGGCACCGGGGGTATCGAGTGCATCGACGTCGTCAGCGCCCGGACCTTCATCCTCGCCCCCGATTGCATCGAGTGCATCGGCCCTCTGCATCGGGGCGACATCGGAAGGCTGCGTCGGCGTCGGTGGTGTCGAGACCTCCTCGTCTGCTGATGTCGTCGGACGGTGGTGCTTCGTCTGGAGTGCAGGTGAGGGCTGTCCATTCCCCTGCTGGTGGCGGTGAGCCTTCGGGTGGGTCTCCCCCTACCCTGAGGGCTCCTGCGGTACAGCCCCCCCGAGACCGACCCTCTTCGGTCTCGGCCCCGAGGAAGAGACGGCTGGATTCTACGTCCTCCTCGTCGGTGCCGGGAAGCGCCGGTGACGTGCTTCGCTCCAAAAAATCGAAGATGCATTGACACCGGTCCCCTTCCCGTGTCGGCACCGAGAGCTCTGGGTCGCCGAGGGAGTCGGCACCCAGCAGGCATCGGCACCGAGAGGACCGCTCACCCTCTGTCCAAGAGGTGTCGATGCGCTCCACTCTGGACAGCCCGGAACAGCCTCCACGCCCGGAACAGACTCTGACATCGACGCCTGCATCGACTTCCATGCCTTTTTCTGCAGCCACTCTGAACGAGAGTCTCCAGGCCGTTCTTCCAGAGATCCTGGGAGAGCTGTTGCGCCCTACCCCTCCGGTCCCGGGGGTGCTTGCGCCACCGGTACTGTTGAGTGAGGCGCCGGCTGGCCCATTGCCCAGGGTGAGGTCTCCGGTGTCGGTACCGCCAGGAAGGCTCCCCGACTACGTCGGCAGAGGGAGCTTCGCCGGTGCGGGCGAGGGAGTCTACCTCTCGACACTCCCACCGTGGCCGTGGTTCCATGGAGTCGAGCCGGGCATGGTTGCAGACACAGGTTCGTGAACTTGTGTCTGACACCGATGGTGAGGCCTCGTGGGAAGAAGAGGAAGACATCAGATATTTCTCTGACGAGGAGTCTGAGGGTCTTCCTTCTGATCCCACTCCCTCTCCTGAAAGACAGCTTTCTCCTCCCGAGAGTCTGTCTTTCGCTTCCTTTGTCCGGGAGATGTCTATGGCCATCCCCTTCCCGGTGGTTGTGGAGGACGAGCCCAGGGCTGAAATGTTTGAGCTCCTGGACTATCCTTCTCCACCTAAGGAAGCGTCCACAGTACCCATGCATCATGTCCTCAAAAAGACATTGCTGGCGAACTGGACCAAACCATTAACTAATCCCCACATTCCCAAGAAGATCGAGTCCCAGTACCGGATCCATGGGGACCCAGAGCTGATGCGCACTCAGTTGCCTCACGACTCTGGAGTTGTGGATTTGGCCCTAAAGAAGGCTAAGAGTTCTAGGGAGCATGCTTCGGCGCCCCCGGGCAAGGACTCTAGAACCTTGGACTCCTTTGGGAGGAAGGCCTACCATTCTTCTATGCTCGTGGCCAAAATTCAGTCCTACCAGCTCTACACGAGCATACACATGCGGAACAATGTGCGGCAGTTGGCGGGCTTGGTGGATAAGCTCCCCCCTGAGCAAGCCAAGCCTTTTCAGGAGGTGGTCAGGCAGCTGAAGGCGTGCAGAAAATTCCTGGCCAGAGGAGTTTATGACACTTTTGATGTTGCGTCCAGGGCCGCTGCTCAAGGTGTGGTGATGCGCAGACTCTCATGGCTGCGTGCCTCCGACCTGGAGAATAGAATCCAGCAGCGGATTGCGGACTCGCCTTGCCGTGCGGATAATATTTTTGGAGAGAAAGTCGAACAGGTGGTAGAGCAGCTCCACCAGCGGGACACCGCATTCGACAAGTTCTCCCGCCGGCAGCCTTCAGCCTCTACCTCTACAGGTAGAAGATTTTTGGGGGGAAGGAAGACTGTTCCCTACTCTTCTGGCAAGCGTAGGTACAATCCTCCTTCTCGACAGCCTGCGGCCCAGGCTAAGCCCCAGCACGCTCGCTCTCGTCAGTAGCGTGCGCCTCAGCAAGGCCCCTCGGCTCCCCAGCAAAAGCAAGGGACGAGCTTTTGACTGGCTCCAGCAGAGCATAGCCGACATCCAAGTGTCAGTGCCGAGTGACCTACCAGTCGGGGGGAGGTTGAAAGCTTTTCACCTAAGGTGGCCTCTCATAACCTCCGATCAGTGGGTTCTCCAAATAGTCCAGCAAGGATACACCCTCAATTTGGCCTCAAAACCTCCAAATTATCCTCCGGGAGCTCAATCTTACAGCTTCCAACACAAGCAGGTACTTGCAGAGGAACTCTCCGCCCTTCTCAACGCCAATGCGGTCGAGCCCGTGCCATCCGGGCAAGAAGGGCTGGGATTCTATTCCAGGTACTTCCTTGTGGAAAAGAAAACAGGGGGGATGCGTCCCATCCTAGACCTAAGGGCCCTGAACAAATATCTGGTCAAAGAAAAGTTCAGGATGCTTTCCCTGGGCACCCTTCTCCCCATGATTCAGGAAAACGATTGGCTATGCTCTCTGGACTTGAAGGACGCCTACATGCACATCCCGATACTGCCAGCTCACAGACAGTATCTGCGATTTCAGCTGGGCACACGTCACTTCCAGTACTGTGTGCTACCCTTTGGGCTCGCCTCTGCACCCAGAGTGTTCACAAAGTGTTTGGCTGTAGTAGCAGCGGCACTTCACAGACTGGGGGTACACGTGTTCCCATATCTCAACGATTGGCTGGTGAAGAACACATCCGAGGCAGGAGCCCTGCAGTCCATGCAGATGACTATTCGCCTCCTGGAGCTACTGGGGTTTGTGATAAATTACCCAAAGTCCCATCTTCTCCCAGTGCAGAAACTCAAATTCATAGGAGCTCTGCTGGATTCTCGGACAGCTCGCGCCTATCTCCCAGAGGCGAGAGCCAACAACTTGTTGTCCCTCGTCTCGCGGGTGCGAGCGTCCCAGCAGATCACAGCTCGGCAGATGTTGAGATTGCTGGGCCACATGGCCTCCACATTTCATGTGACTCCCATGGCCCGCCTTCACATGAGATCTGCTCAATGGACCCTAGCTTCCCAGTGGTTTCAGGCTGCTGGGGATCTAGAAGACGTGATCCACCTGTCCACGAGTTTTCTCAAATCCCTGTATTGGTGGACAATTTGGTCCAATTTGACTCTGGGACGTCCTTTCCAAATTCCTCAGCCACAAAAAGTGCTGACCACGGATGCGTCTCTCCTGGGATGGGGAGCTCATGTCGATGGGCTTCACACCCAGGGAAGCTGGTCCCTCCAGGAACGCGATCTGCAGATCAATCTTCTGGAGTTACGAGCGATCTGGAATGCTCTGAAGGCTTTCAGAGATCGGCTGTCCCACCAAATTATCCAAATTCAGACAGACAACCAGGTTGCCATGTACTATGTCAACAAGCAGGGGGGCACCGGATCTCGCCTCCTGTGTCAGGAAGCCATCAGCATGTGGCTCTGGGCTCGCCGTCACGGCATGGTGCTCCAAGCCACATATCTGGCAGGCGTAAACAGTCTGGCCGACAGGTTGAGCAGGATTATGCAACCTCACGAGTGGTCGCTCAATTCCCGTGTAGTGCGATGGATCTTCCAGGTGTGGGGCACCCCCTTGGTAGATCTCTTCGCATCTCGAGCCAACCACAAAGTCCCTCAGTTCTGTTCCAGACTTCAGGCCCACGGCAGACTGGCATCGGATGCCTTCCTCCTGGACTGGGGGGAGGGTCTGCTGTATGCTTATCCTCCCATACCTCTGGTGGGGAAGACTTTGTTGAAACTCAAGCAAGACCGAGGCACCATGATTCTGATTGCTCCTTTTTGGCCGCGTCAGATCTGGTTCCCTCTTCTTCTGGAGTTGTCCTCAGAAGAACCGTGGAGATTGGAGTGTTTTCCGACCCTCATCACGCAGGACGAAGGGGCGCTTCTGCATCCCAACCTCCGGTCCCTGGCTCTCACGGCCTTGATGTTGAGAGCATAGACTTTGCCTCTTTGGGTCTGTCAGAGGGTGTCTCCCGCATCTTGCTTGCTTCCAGGAAAGATTCCACTAAGAGGAGTTACTTCTTTCTGTGGAGGAGGTTTGCCGTCTGGTGTGACAGCAAGGCCCTAGATCCTCGCTCTTGTCCTACACAGACCCTGCTTGAATACCTTCTGCACTTGTCTGAGTCTGGTCTCAAGACCAACTCCGTAAGGGTTCACCTTAGTGCAATCAGTGCATACCATTATCGTGTGGAAGGTAAGCCGATCTCAGGACAGCCTTTAGTTGTTCGCTTCATGAGAGGTTTGCTTTTGTCAAAGCCCCCTGTCAAGCCTGCTACAGTGTCATGGGATCTCAATGTCGTTCTCACCCAGCTGATGAAACCTCCTTTTGAGCCACTGAATTCCTGCCATCTGAAGTACTTGACCTGGAAGGTCATTTTCTTGGTGGCAGTTACTTCAGCTCGTAGAGTCAGTGAGCTTCAGGCCCTGGTAGCCCAGGCCCCTTACACCAAATTTCATCATAACAGAGTAGTCCTCCGCACTCACCCTAAGTTCTTGCCAAAGGTTGTGTCGGAGTTCCATCTGAACCAGTCAATTGTCTTGCCAACATTCTTTCCCCGTCCTCATTCCTGCCCTGCTGAACGTCAGCTGCACACATTGGACTGCAAGAGAGCATTGGCCTTCTATCTGGAGCGGACACAGCCCAACAGACAGTCCGCCCAATTGTTTGTTTCTTTTGATCCCAACAGGAGGGGAGTGGCTGTGGGAAAACGCACCATATCCAATTGGCTAGCAGATTGCATTTCCTTCACTTACGCCCAGGCTGGGCTGGCTCTTGAGGGTCATGTCACGGCTCATAATGTTAGAGCCATGGCAGCGTCGGTAGCCCACTTGAAGTCAGCCACTATTGAAGAGATTTGCAAAGCTGCGACGTGGTCATCTGTCCACACATTCACATCTCATTACTGCCTGCAGCAGGATACCCGACGCGACAGTCTGTTCGGGCAGCCAGTGCTTCAGAATCTGTTCGGGGTTTAGAATCCAACTCCACCCCCCTAGGCCCATGTTTGTTCTGTTCCAGGCTGCACTCTCAGTTAGTTGGTAAATTTTTTAGGTCAATCTCAGTTATGTCCTCGCCGTTGCGAGGCCCAATTGACCATGGTTGTTGTTTTGAGTGAGCCTGGGGGCTAGGGATACCCCATCAGTGAGAACAAGCAGTCTGCTTGTCTTCGGAGAAAGCGAATGCTACATACCTGTAGAAGGTATTCTCCGAGGACAGCAGGCTGATTGTTCTCACAAACCCGCCCGCCTCCCCTTTTGTAGTTGTGTCTTCCCTTGCTTTGTCTTGCTACATATGGGACTGACGAACACGAGCCGGTTCGGGCGGGAAGACGGCCGCGCATGCGCGGTGCGCATGGGCGCGCAAGGACTAGCAAAGGCCTTTGCTAGTGAAGTTTACGATTGGAGGGGCTGCCGTGGACGTCACCCATCAGTGAGAACAATCAGCCTGCTGTCCTCGGAGAATACCTTCTACAGGTATGTAGCATTCGCTTTCAGTGAACTTTATTGAATGTACAATTTGAATGTGTTGTGTTGTCAAACAACAAAACAAAACAAAGCACAAAAGGGCCTTCAAGGTTGAAGCAGTGGTACAAACTTTAATAGAAGGGACCCGACACAGGCCGTGTTTCTGCGACATGAGTGCCTGCCTCAGGGGTCTGACAAAACACAATTGTGTGAAATTATAAGTCAAAATAAATATCCATGCAACATAAAAAGTTTAAAAACAGATAAGGACAGCAAAAATATATTTATATCTCTCGATGCATGCATAAATAGTACAAATCCTATATAATAATTTGCACCTCCAAAGTACTACATCTGGATGCTTGGGTTCGTAACACAATTTCCACTGGTCTGCCCTCGCGTCTGAACGTGATGACATCAGAGGGTGGATCAATGAGAGGGGAGGGAAACCAGCACCAGCCAGCCACAGAACGTTGGAGTTGAGGATACAATCGCGGGAGAATCATCCCCTCCCTCCCTGTCCTCTGAGTTTCAGGCCCCCCTCTTCTCCGAGTTCCAGGCCCGCCCCCCTCTCCTCCCAGGCCTGCCCCCTCCCTCCCTCCGAGTTCCATGCTCCCCTCTCCTCCGAGTTCAAGACCCCCCTGCCTCCCTCCCTCTCTCTCCCCTCCGAGTGGCAGCACGACCTGCATTGCCCGCCCTTTTCTCCCAGTCCTCTGCCTACCCCTCGCCTTCCTGTGTGCTGGCCTGAATTTAAAAGTTCTTACCTCGGGTTCCGACGGCAGCAGTGAAAGTTGAGCAGGCACGGAGCTTCAGCCTGCCTTCCCTTCTGTCTCAGCTCTGCCTCTGGTCCCGCCCTCATTTCCTGTTTCCAGAAGGGCGGGACCAGAGGCAGAGCTGAGACAGAAGGGAAGGCAGGCTGAAGCGCCATGCCTGCTCGCCTTTCACTGCTGCCACCGGACCCCAAGGTAAGAACTTTTAAATTCAGGCCGGCACGCAGGAAGGCGAGGAGCAGGCGGAGGACTGGGAGAAGAGGGCAGGCAATGCAGGTCAGGCTGCCACTCAGAGGGGAGAGAGAGAGAGGGAGGGAGATGCGGGGGTCTGGAACTTGGAGGAGAGGGGGGCATGGAACTCGGAGGAGAGGGGAGGAGAGGGAGAGAGGGAGGGGGCGGGCCTGGAACTCAGAGGAGACAGAGGGGGGCCTGGAACTCGGAGAAGAGAGAGAGGGAGGGAGGGAGGCCTGGAACTCAGAGGAGAGGGAGGGGGTCTGGAGCTCGGATGAGAGGGGGGGAGGGAGAGGGCCAAGCTGGAACTTGGAGGATAACCTTGCTAGCGCCCGTTTCATTTGTGTGAGAAACGGGCATGTTTTACTAGTTAGAAAATAAAATGAAATAGTCTTACACATACAAATCCAATAATAGATATATCAATCTTAAAAATATCCATGCACTTAAAAACAGAAAACTTAAAAATGGGCATCTGTCCATACATATAAAAACAGACATAACATATAAAAATATATAAAATTGCCTAAGTATCATAAATAAATCAAAAGCATGCTGAACAATGAGCCCCTGCTTACATCACCTTTCAAATGAATTGTGTTTTGTTAGATCCCAGAGGCAGGCGCTCATGGTGTCGAAACACGACCCATGCTGGGTCCCTTCTATTAAAGTTTGTACCACTGTTTCAACCTTAAAGGCCCTTTTATGCTTTGTTTTGTTGTTTGGATTTGTGTACTTTTGGACCCTCTCTTCTGCTGCTTGTGTTGTCATAAACAGAAAGGAAAACGTACGTTCCTAGTCATATTACATTTTTGGTCTGGTGGCTGGACACACTCTGGTCAATATTCAGCCACCGGCAGTCAGTGTGTCTTTAAACATTGACTGTCGCTGGCTAAGTTATACCCGGATATTCAATGCAGAACCATATCCAGGTTTTTCTGGACTGGTATTAGCCATCCACATTTATGTGGGTCCCAGCTGATATTTACGTAGGTCTTAGCTAAATATCAGCTGGGTCCCACATGTGCATCTGTCAGCTTCTTCTCCCCCCTTCCACCCCCTACCAATTTTGATCCCCCTTTGTGCCCTCTTCCCCCCAGGCCTACCTTATTTCCATGGTGATCCAGTGGTGTATCTGGGGTAGGAGCAATCCCCACTCACTCTTGCCCTTAGTGGTTCCAACAGCTAAAATGGCTGACTTCTAACGGTTGTACCGTGAGACTAATGGGAATCACTCCTGTCATACTGGACCTCAAGGGATGTAGGGTACACTCCAGGGGGGGAGCCAGTCTTGTGAGAGGACTGATCTCGGGGGGGGGGGGGCTCATTTCAGGGAGAGGGTTTGGTATGGGGGTCAGACCATGTTGGGAGGGCGGGAGGGAGAGGAGCACCTCCAGTAACTTTGACCACTGCTCACAAGCTATGTGGGTACCGGCACCTGCATGGATAATCAACCAAAGTTAGGACTGCTATTTATGCAGTCCTATTTAGTTGCTTAGTTATGCAGGCATTCGCATTTAATATTGCTGGTACCTGCACAACTACCAGGTCCTCCTCCTCCCTCAGACTGCCTCTCTCTGACTGACTGTATGTAGCCTACAGAGCATGATTTAAATAGGCATGAGCCTCTTCTACCCACTTAAATCACTTTGAATATCGACCTATGAATTTGTGTTGTAAATGTTTTTGTCTTGTATTGGAAAATTATACTCTTTGCCTTTTCTCAGATTTGTGACTACAGCTTTTGATTGGTATTAGGTCTCTACTACATTTAGGTTTTCCAACAAACCTGAGTAGGAGATAAAGAGGGGCATTTTCGATAAAACGTCTAAATCCAATTTTAAACATTCTGGTAAAAACATCCAAAAATCGAGTGGTAAACAGACATTTTTCAAGTTTGAAAATGGCTATCTTTTTAGTTAAAAAATCACCTTTTTTCGAGATGTTTTGTGCTCAACGTCCAAGAGAAAAATGCCTGAAAACCAGCCATTAGGATATCTGGGAGCCATCATTCTTAGTGGACTGGCCACACAGATATCCCAGCTGAGTAATGGGATAGTCTGAAGGGCACTGTAGTGAACTTCACATAAAAGGTCCCAGGTACACATCTCACCATAACTCCTTTAGTGAGCCCTTTAGGAACAGAGAAAACCCCACTGTACCTCGCTGTACACCACTACAATAGCCCTCAAGCATGCAGGTGTCACTTATATGTAAAAATATTTAAATAACAATACAAAGTATGGCATGGAGGGGCATAATTGAACGCGAACGCCCATCTCCATAGGCGTCTATCTCCGAGAACGGGTATGTGAAGGGGCGGGGCAAACCGTATTTTGGAAAAAAAATGGGCATCCATCTTTTTTCCGATACTACGATTTGTGCCAGCCAAATGCATCTGATTTCTGCAGATTTGAGCTGGGCAGTATCGTTTTTCAGCGATAATGGAAACCGAAGGCACCCAGCTCAAAAACAACCAAATCCAAGGCATTGAGTCGTGGGAGGGGCCAGGATTCGTAGTGCACTGGTCCCCCTCACATGCCAGGACACCAACCAGGAACCCTAGGGGGCACTTGTTAACTACCTCTGAAGTTCATAGCTCCCTTCCCTTGGGTGCTGAGCCCCCCAAATCCCCCACAAAACCCACTGCCCACAAATTTACACCATTACCATAGCACTTATGGCTGAAGGGGGGCACCTAGATGTGGGTACAGTGGGTTTTGGGGGCGGCACAAGTGTAACAGGTAGGGGGGGATGGGCCTGGGTCAGGGGAGTTGAGGGGGCAGCATTGGGGAGCAACCGGGGTTATGCAGGTGCAGAAATGACATAAGCGGGTGAATTTAGAACAGCTCAAAAGCTGTCCTAAATTCACCCACTTCACTACGTGGGCCCTGGCACTGAATATTAGATGGGACCCACATAACTATATTTTAACTGGAAAGTACCCCCAATCCCCCTCCAGGCCCCCAAAATAGCCCCCCTCCCCCCACCGGCCCAGCATTGAATATCCAGTTAAAATAATGCTCACCTCTTAAGAACACATATTAAATTGCACCCAGTATTAACTTACAAATATGAGCATAACATTTTGCATACTTGCACAAAAAAGTCAGAAATAGCATAGCCAGTACCAAGTTCACACTAACTAGCTAGTACAATTGTATGTTCCCTATGACCATGCTATTTCTGGCAATTTTTAGCAGAAGAACCCAAACCTTTCTGCACTGCTTGTTAATTAACATTTTAGCAGGCCCATTGTGAGTCCAGGTTAATATTTTTCCATGAGTTTTATTGCATAAGACCTTTAGCACACTAGTAGAGCCACATGTTCTTCTGTCCTTAAGTATCATGAGGTATTCTTAGATTTTCTATAGTATTATTGGAACATCTAATAGTGTTTGGTAATCTCTAATTTTTTTTTTTTTTTTAGAAGTTCTTGAAATATCCAGCTCAGAATGTACTTTTCTGGACTGCTAAATCAGATTTGGTTTAGGTTTGGGTTTTAACTCCCTTTTAAATTTTACAGAAGAAATGATTAACTATGGTCTCTTCAGCTTCAGACAGTTTGTTAGCTGTGTAAATCTTCCTTGAGGGGCTCTCTGTTTGGAAGACTGTCTCACCTTTAATCTTAGGTTTTTATATTTCCTTTCAAAGCAGATTATTTTAGATGTGTTTTGTTTGGTCAGGTATTTTATTTGTAATCTGGTGGTTAATGATTCCCTTACTCTTTTGTGAAAAGTCAGAAAAGGAAAAGAGAAGAACCTTTCATTCATATGGTTCCAGAAAATGTGCTTTATGACTTGTACTAGTAAAAAAGGCCTGTTTCTGAGCACAATGAAACGGGCGCTAGCAAGGTTTTCCTCCAAGTGTGTGGTGGAGGAGAGAGTGAGTGGCCATCTCTCCATGTTGTGCATCAGTTTGTAGTTGTTTTTTTTTTTTTTGAGGCAACTGTTGTGATAGAGGATGTGAGAGAGAGAGAGAGTATGTGTGAGAGAGTGAATGTGTGTGAACTGTGACCCTACATCACTGTGTGTGTGACAGAGAGAGTGTGTGTGTGTGTCACAGAAAGAGATGGCATGTGTGTTTGAAAATCAGAGAGTGTGGGAGTTGGAGGGCATGGGCGAGTGTGTGTGTGTTTGAAATTGTGTGTGTATCAATGTTTGAGGGGGGGCATAGGTGCCCCGTATAAGAGGCTAAGCCTCCCCAGCCCAGCTGTCCCCGCGCAGCGTGCCTCCTTCCCGCCCTCGGCTCACCCGACCGGCAGCCCTCCTCCGCTCCTCCCTCCCTCCCCATCCGTTCCGCCCCCCCCCCCCCCCCACGCAAGAGTGTTGAACCTGTCCTTTTTCTTTCAGTAGCAGCGAGCGACGTGAAGGCACTTCGTGCTCACCAGCTTCAAGTTCTCCCTTTCCTCTTCACACAGTGTCCGTCCCGCTGGCACCATTACGATGACGTATTTCCTGTTTCCGCGAAGGCGGGACGGACACTGTGTGAAGAGGAAAGGGAGAACTTGAAGCTGGTGAGCTCGCAGTGCCTTCACGTCGCTTGCTGCTACTGAAAGAAAAAGGACAGGTTCAACACACTCGTGTGCGCGGGGGGGGGGGGGGGGGAATGGAGACGGCTGGGGGGGGGGGGAACGGAGAGGACTCAGAGGGCTGTTGGGGAGCTGAGGGAGGGCAGGGAGAATCGCGGCCATGGATGGGATGGGAGGGAAGGGAGAGGGAGAGAACAGATCACTGGAGGGGAGGGGAGAGAGGAAATTGCTGGACATCAGGACATAGTGAAAGGGCCCCTAGTTCATGTACATAAACATAAGCATTGGTTTTGCCTAAAGTCCTTGCAGTTCATGACCAAAGCCATCTCACGTTTTTGGACAATTTAACATATTTTTAAAATCTCAAAGTTTGATTTAGCATGAAGATAGTGGTGTGGGATTTTATCTTATTTAAAATGGCAACAGGATGGGAATAAAAAGGCTTTAAAACAGAAGGAAAGGCTCAGGATCATCTTTAAAATACTCCCAGGTTCCTAATCCATTTTCACACAGTGGTTTAGTGCTGTGAATAGGTCAGCTTTGGGAATCTGAATGGGCAGCATATCTAATACTTTTGTATTCTGCACAACACAGGAGGAAGTGTATGTCTGCTTCTGTTTCTCCTGTGTTTTACTGTAGGCAGAATCTGGCTTCTTGGGGTTTCCAATTTATGCTTTTGCCTGCACATTTCTTTGTCTACTTTGGGGTCATTGTTTCTGTTTTTGATGAGACTTTATTCATATTTTCCACATGACCAAGATGAGGTGTTTTGTTAGACTATGCTTTCTGTGTAGGCTTTTGTAGCAGTCCAGCTTGTTCTCTTTTCCCTATGTGTTCAAAGGACTGGTGAAATATTTACGTTTACCACAAATTGTATATTCTTCTTATGACTTGTAATTTTTTTATATTGTTACTATGTAAGCCGCATTGAGCCTGCCATGTGTGGGAAAGCACGGGGTACAAATGTAATAAATAAATAAAATGGATGGATGGAGGGGAGAGAGGAAATTGCTGGACATGGATGAGGGGAAGGCAGGGGGAGAGAACATAAGGACACAGGAAGATGGTGGACATGGTGAGTGAAAAAATATCAAATGTAAAGAAGACACTGCATAAAACAGAAGACACTGGGACCAAAGCGAATAGAAAAACTAAATGATCAGACAACAAAGGTAGAAAAAAGTATTTTATTCAGAATCTATTAACTAGAATATGTCAGCTTTTGGAAATGTGCATCTGTTATGTTTTGCATGTAAGTTTCAATTTTTCTAGTATTGCTGCAGCTGAGTCTGACTTCTTGAGGTAACTTTCCAGTTCAGTATTTTGCCTTCATATTTGTTGCGTCATGTGTTTTTCATGTGTGATCAAGGTGCCGTATTCTGCTAGCGTGTAGTATTTGCAGCCCTTTTGGGGTTTTTTTTGTTTCACTAGGTTGTGCACTGGTGTTTTAGAGCCCAGTGTAATTACAGTGCTGCCTTTCCACGCATAAGGTTGTAGCTCGTCCTGTCCTTGGAATTAGTACTGTTATGGTTTGGTAAGGTTATGAGTGTGTTTTTGCACAAGTTTGTGTATAGTGTTTTGCAGTGGAGAGATTGTGTGTTGGCCTTACTGAGGTGGCACCAAAACATCAGAAAGGGTGTAGAGGCTAAATCATGACACACTACCTCTTGAAGGATCTATATATGGTCGTTAATAAAAGGAGCTCATTGTGAATACTATCCACCCTAAAAAGGTGTTTTGTGGCTCTACATGAGAATTGTGATATGATCCCTTGTTTCATGTTGTTGACGGTCTGCATTTTCCGTATGGGCGGTATATTGGTGTATTAGGGTCTGCCCAGTGTAATATTTATGGTACAGTAAGGTTCTGAGTGTGTTTTTGCACAAATTTGTGCATAGTGTTTTGCAGTTGAGCAATTGTGCTTAGAATATGCTTTGAGCAACCACTTTATTCTTTGACATATGATACATATTTAATATCTAAATTTAATAAAAGGTATTAATTGTGACTTATTTTTACTTATTTTTTTTCTGTGTTGTCAGACAATTATGGATGTAAGCCCCGCCCCTGGCCCTGCCCCTAACCCCGCCCCCTTTAGCCTCCCCAAACAGTTGGGCCACTGACCGCCTATGAGGAGGGGGGCCTGTCTGGTGAGGTGGGAGGGTGTAAACTTTCATGGATTTGCGGGGTGCTTTGAGAGACAGTGGGTGTCCCATGTATTGATGTCCTGCATCTGTGTGTGTGTGTGAGATTGACGGGGGGGGGGGGGGGGGACTTTGATCCTGCATCAGTGTGTGTCTGTGACACAGAGAGTGTGGCAGCGTTGATGCTTCTTTACGGGGAAGTGGTAGTGGTGGGCTTGTAGGGGGGTCATAGTGGGGAGGGGGGGTATGAGTGATTGAATGTGTGATACACATAGAGAGAGTGTTTGTCCGTGTATCCATGTCGTGCATGTGTGTGTGTGAGATTGACAGTGACTGGTTAGTCTGAAAGGCTATGCAACCTGCATGTAATCCAGGCAGAAAGGAAGATTGTTAAAATAAAAGTTAAATGGGCTTCTCTTTATCAGGAGATGAATATTTGGGCAGTGCTCTTCATTCAGCCAGTAGAGTCTGAGCACGTTTCGTTGTGTGTGATAATTGGTTTTTTGTGTAGTCTCGGATGTTTTCTCCCCCCATTAGGTTTTGGAGATGCGTTTCTCTGAGCCTCCTCCTCCCTCTTCATCTGTAACAGGTGGGGTGTTTGGTGGCTTGCAAAATGGGAGGGAGTGGCAGGAGACTGCTTACTCAGAAAGTCTATTCAACCTGTATGTAATCAGGCAGAAAGGAAGATTCTCAAAATAAAAGTTAAATGGGCTTCTCTTTGTCAGGGGATGAATATTTGGGCAGTGCTCTTCATTCAGCCAGTAGAGCCTGTGCACGTTTTGGTGTGTGTGATAATGTTAGAGGCGTGCTCATTGTGTGTGTGTGTGTGTGTGTGTGTGTGTGTGTGTGTGTGTGTGAATGTTGTTGGGGGCAGGGCGTTGCAGGGTTTTGCGAACTGTGGAGTGGCGGGCGACTTGGAGGAGGGGTGAGCATTGCTGGGGGGTGGCAGGCTTGCAAAATGGGAGGTCGTGGCGAGGGACTTTTAATGTGGTAATTGTTGCTGGTTTCTTATATAGAGAGATGTGAAGGCGCTACAGCAGCTGTTCTGTGTTCTTTTCTTGTTCATTATGCGAGTGCAAGGAGGGATGGCGGAATGGAAATGCTCAGCTGTTGATTTGTGTGTTTTAAAGTTTGGGAGGGAGGGAGATGGGTTGGCGGGGTGAGCGTTGCTGAGCTGTTTGTTGCTGAGGTTCCGTAGTGTGTGATCTGACTACATCCGAGAAAAGGCGGCAAAGGCAGTGCACCCCTAAACTAAATGGGTTAGTGTAACCAAGGAGGGTTTCAGACCGCTGCTCCGGGAAGTGAAAGTCAGGCCGCAGCCGCAGATCTCGACGTGAAGGGCGTAACTTGCATCTGCAGGCAGCCACCCCCTCTCCCTCTCTCGATAGCTGAGCCGAGCCAGGCTGCGGGGAGAGAGGAGGAGAGGAGACCTGTTGTCTGTGTTGTTCGAGCTGGCAAGTAGCATCCTGTGGCATTCTAGGTGACTGTCTCGCGCTGCTGTGCTGTGATTGGGCATAGTCATTGTTGACGCAACCAGAGTTTCGAGACGTCATCATGTCAGGAGATGGATTGAGGAGCACGAACGCTTCAAGGTTTTTGTCCACGCTGCCAGCGTCAGAACGTTGGAGGTGCGTTTTATTATATAGGATGAGAGAAGTGTTAACAAATAGTCCAGAGGAAGGAAGGAAGGAGATAATAGTAAAGGAAAGTAATTTCTCTCTTGCGTTTTTCTGTGTGGAATTTTTTAAATAAGTAATCTTTTTAATTTAGACAGTGTATTTTTTAAATACTGTACAGTATTTAAAAAAGCATATTTTCATTTAATCTAAAATGGACCTGAATTTGCACATTTCTCCTTACAAAATATTCACATGGACTATGTATGTTGCCTATTGCAAAAACACACGTCAGGAGTAGAAAAAAGTAAATTTGACTTATGTACTTACATATTCTGGATTCCATACACTGTAGAGTAGTTCTTGGTTAACTTTAACCACAAAGTAAAACAAGAAGATTGCTAGCATTATGACTGGGCTGATAACTCTCCATGTAGCCTGCCAGAAAATATTTGGTTTGTGACCAATCATGAATTTGATATCATCATTGAATCTAGGAAAAAAGATAAATAATTAGGAAAATACCCCATTTAGAGAATAAGCATATGGCGCTGGTTTTTAAAATAACTATAAAATCAGCTATAAGTCCTGTTCAAAAATAATTTTGTTATTATTATAATAAAAATAATCCTCTTTGAGAACTAGATTATAAAAATCACATACAATCTGCCTCACATTTCTTTGATTTTCCTAATTCTTAGGAATGATTAAGGATGTGCATTCAGATCAATCCAAATGGAAAATGACTCTGAACTAAATGGTCAAGGTCCACCAAAACATATGAATCCTTTCTAGTTCATTTAGCCCCTTTAAAGTCTATGGGAAAAGCAGAGAAACCAAGTCACGTGCATTAAGAGTGAGACACACAGGGCTGGAGGACTTCAAGCACTCACACACAGAGCTCCTCTTCTCAGTCATCTGGGAGCTGAATAAACAGATGGAAGCACATAGAGAGGAGATTGGTTACAGCACTGACAGCCACACAAACAAAGAAAAAAGACTGAAAAGAAGCATAAAGAGGGAGGGGGTATGTCTCTTAAACTTGATCCTACCAAAACTGATAGGCAGAGCAGCAAAGAGCTGGAGAGAATTGGCATTGATTGTGTCCAGGGCTAAGAATACCCGCCCTGAGGTGATTTCTATGTGCCTTTAATTAGGAGGAAAGCTTTGTCTTGGGAATGAGAATACACATGACAAAACATAGTTTCCAAGTTTATTCAAGAGTTTACAGGAGGACCATTGATGTGGTTTACAAATCATAAGAGTTAAATTGAAATGAATTCCATTGGGATAGGAGAGCAGAGACTGATGTACCCGTGAGGAAGACCTGTAGGACAGAAAGAGAGAAGCTAGTGTTCATAGGAGGGAAATTAAAGGAGTGGAATAGAGAAGATGAGATATCAAACCATCATGCAGGAACAAAATAAACTAGCAGGCCATTAAGTGGCACAGGAATCAAAGGCCTTAATGAACAAATGAGACTTAAGGTGTGTCTTAAATATCAGTAATGAGGTTTCCAGCTGGAGATCCAGGAGAAGGGCATTCCAGAGTTCAGGGCCAATGATACTGAATATGTGCTTATGTACTGTGGAGGGAGGAGCAAAGAGCCTGAGAAGGCTTGTAAGGATGCAGATATTGAGACAAATAATTTTAATAAGCTTCAGATGTGGGCTGTGTAAGGTACTGAAATATTTGCAGGCTAGTTAAACAATCTCAACAACTTGTTTTATTTTCCAGCACAGCAACAACAGGAAGTGATGTATGTTTTGCCCCCAATTTGCGTGTGTGCATGTTGTGCTGTTGTGAGCAGATTATATTGTTTGTTTATAATATGTGAACTATCAGTTCCTGTGTTTTTGTAGTTCTTCTGTAATTGGTGCTTTCTGAGCACGTATTCCCTGATCCCAGTATCTTATGGACTTTCCTTATTGGCTTGCCTTGTTCCCAAGCATGCTGGGTCAGTCCCCCCTCCTAACAGGTGGATCAGAATCTTCACATGCTGTGATCTTGCTGCTAGTGCCATTTCAAGTCCCTGTGATTTCATTGTGTTTTCCCATAAACACATATGTATTTTCAGCTGCACCAGCCAGCGTGTGTAAGCTGAATTCACCAGTGGCAGTGACTCTTTTTCCAATACATCTGAATAGTAAGTGTTTATTTTTCTTTTCTTGGATTAACTACATTAAAGAAAAATACTGGATCAAGAGTTTTGCCTGGTGACGTTAATATTGGTTTAACTCTATGTCAAACTTTGTGATGCACATTGTGAGGTCAGAAGTTCTGTTGTATCTTGAACTACAAATTTCCTTACTTCCTTATTAATTGTAGTTTTACTCTTATTGGCAACCCCTGGGCATGTGATCCCTACTCAAACTGTCACATAGGCTTGTCCTATTGGCTCAGTTTCTGGCCTCATGTCTGATGGGCGGGTTGTTTTTCTCCGCTGGCTGAGGGAGGGTTTTCTCGCCCTGCGGGGGGCATGGCTAAGACGTGTCAATGACGTGTTAACGATGTGTTAATGATGTGTTAACTACATCAGTGACATGGGCGGAGTTGGTGACGTCAGGGGCATGGTTGGTGATGGCGGGGCGGAGCTGATGATGGCGGGGGCGGGGTTGATGACGGCTGATGACAGCGGGGGCGGGGGTGTGCGGTTTTGGGCGGGTTTTGAACTGGTATGGGGTCGTAAAATTTATTTAAACCTGACAACCCTGTCCCCCACCCATCATGTGCTTGGAGATCTCCATTGCTGTACCATAAGCTCTGCAATCAGCCTGCTCCTGGCTTCTTTAAACTTCTGAGGAAGCACTGTTTTTTTTCACCAGTGTCACACAATGCTCACCTCACCAGCCTGCTTCAGTAACTGATCTTTCAGCCCCCTCCAGTCTGAGGGTGCTGGATTGCAGATAGACTCCTTCCTGCATGGGCAATACCTCTGTCTCTACTGCCTCTCTGTTTTATAATGGGCAGATATTTGACCATGGGAGGTAGCTGGGCTGCCTCCTGTGGTTGGCACTGAGCCTGGATATTCAGTGCTGGGCCATTTCCAGTGACCGGCATTGAATATCCAGGTGTTTTTTGGCTGGTTTAAATTTAACCTGCAAGCCAATATTCAGTGCTGGCTGGTTAAGTTTAAACCAGCCAAAGATATTCCAGGTATTTTGGTGGCCTAATTTGGCCACCAAACTTAGTGGGTGATGCGCTGAATATCGGCGGATAGCTGGTTATATCACCGGCAATATTCAGTGGAAGATAACCGATTATCTCCCGCTGAATCTTGAAGATAGCTGGTTAAGTGCTATTTAACCAGCCAGGAGCCATTCCTGACCAGTTAAATGGTTTTAAATATCACGCGGTAAGTGTTTATTTTTGTTTCTTTGCATTAAAGAACAATTGGAACTAGAATCTGGAGTGTCCTCTTGGTGAAAGGGTGAACATCAAACATTAGACTATGATGTTTATATAAATGAGCATTCGTGCTGCTCATATTGAGGTTGAGTTGATGGGCACTTCAAACTTCATAAGTGCTCTTCAAAGATTTTTCTCCATCAAAGGACCACTTAAGCAAATCTATTCCAACTGTGGAACCAACTCTGTGGGCACATTTAAGGAGCTGGATATTACATCTAAGATCGACAGTCCCACCATTGAAAAATACTTGTGTGATCAAAAATGTACATGCGTGTTCAATCCACCCCTTTTTCACACAAGGGAGGATCTTGGGAATATATGAGTAAGACTGCTCAAAGCATCCTCGACACCATTCTCTCTAAAACAACCTACTCATTTACTTATGATGTTCTGACCACCTTTCTTGCGGAGGTCTCAGCCATCATCAATGCAAGACCTCTGGTTCCAGTATCTTCATCCTGACTACCATTAATCTTAATACCAGCTATGCTCTAGACAAAAAAGTCTGAAACAATTTCAATTCCACTAGGAGAATTCAATAAAAAGATCTTTACAAACATTAATGGAGTCAAGTCTGAAAACTCACTAACTCATTCGAGAATCAATGGAAACAAACACCTTCCAACCCTGCAAAATCTTAGTAAATGGCAGTTCAGCAAACCTGTGCTGGGCATATCCTCCAGTTCCTTGAGAGATTATAGATACTTGTAGAACAGTAAGTGTGACCTGTCACAGGCTCTGATTGTATTTAGTATCACCTGACAAAGACAGGGAAAATGCAATTTGCTTCCTCCGGTACAGAGAGCAGCCTGCAGAGAATCCAGGAGAGTTACTCTGATTCTAATGATAGGTGGCTCGTGGAAGTAGTGCAACCCCCACCCCCACCCCTTCCCCTCACATATATACACACCTGCAGAAATGGCGCTTGAACAGGGACTCGAGTGGACTTAAAACTGCTTTTTCAGGCCTGCTCGAGTGTGTCCGTTACTAATTCTTCAATGTCCCCTTCCATTATTTCAAAACCTTCATTTTTTCATCTGAATCTCTAGTTTGGTTAAAGATTTTCTGAGAATGGTGCACTATCCGGTGCTGAATATCAGCCTGCAATCAGGCTGCTCCTAGCTTCTTTAAACCTCAGAGGAAGCATTGTTTTTTCATCAGTGTGGTCAGTGCCAGCACTATCCAGATAGAGGTGACTGTGAAGGATATTCCCTCACAGTGTCAGAACCACCTTAATATCCATAGTCCCGCCCAAAGGGGAAGAGACATAGGAGGAGTGGAGCCAGGAGAGCAAGAACTAGGAAGTATAAAAGCTCAGGGCACAGCAAGGTTAAGGAGGCCCAGAGGGAAACAGTGACACCCAGCCACATTTGCCTCTACCACCTCTGTGTGGACTGCAATTGTGACTGGTAGGCCTAGTGCCACTGGGACCATGAAGAACTATAAGCTTCATCCAGCCAGGGGCTAGCTGGAATTAGAATGATTAGAGACCAGTGCATGCTGTGTTGGGAGGATTTGTTACTTACACCTAAGGATTAGTTTGTGTTATTTATCCCCTTACCTGTGAAACTAACAGAACCCCCCATGCCTAGCATCTCAGCAAAGTATTATTATTTTGGCTGACCTTAACCGTTGTGTGGTTCCAGTCTAACCTGGCTCTAGGGTCTGCCCTCGTTCACATTACCACAGTGACATTTAAACCACTATCCAGATAGCTAACTGAATAAAGTTAGGTTAGCAATTTTTCCAGTTTAACTTTTAATCAGACAGTTATCCAGATAGCCGTTTGAATATTGCCACATTCTGGTCTCAACCTTATCTTGCCTCAGCACTATCCAGATAGTGCCAAGGCGGTCTGTGAGGTTATTCAGTGGCACTATCTGCATAGTGCTACCGAATATCTATGGCTAGTACTGGCCATTGTCCAGATGAATGACTTTGCATATTGGCCCATTAGTTCTTTCAACACTACTCTTGCTCATGCTCAGACCAGCTCTCTTCAGTATGCATTATTTTTTCCACACTTAAATACTGTTGTCAACTCTATGGCTAAATTGAAAATTATTATGTCATGAGGCTGTTATTTACTGTTTATTTTATTTTTTTAATTTGTTCTTGATTGTTGTGTTTATCTTTATTTGTTTTAATGAATTATGTACGTGATTTTGTAAGCCACATAGAATTGTAGATAATTAAGGTTATATTTATTTTAAATAAATACATGCATACATAATTAACATCATGGAAGAGAAGTTACACAAAGTTTCTCATAGGAGCAGGGATTGGCTCCAAAGGTGATGATGCTAGTGGACTCCTTGCAGCCACAACTGGAAAAGTGACTTAGACCTTCTAATCAGAAGGATTTTTATGTGCTGGCTGCCTTATGTAACCCTATTGACATCTAGTCTAGCAGTTTGACATATGGGAAGGAGAAGCTGGTGATCAGGATGTAAGAATTGACGCATCATAGACAGCGGAAGAGTGGGAATGTAGTGAAGGAAAGAGTTGGCTCCTCGCACAGTACTGTCAGTATTTGCGGCAACCTGAAAGCTGTCACTTCTTTCCCTACTTTTATCTGCCACTTTCCAAAACCAAAATACAATGAGCTGTCCTGATTCAGACTATGATATATATTCAGCGGTTGGCAAAACAGACTAATAATCACTGTGAATAAAGGAGACCCCTGCACAAACTTCAGCCACAAAAGCCCACCAGCACACTGGGCACACAAGACAACAGTCTAGTTGGACCTTGCCAAGGTCATCCAGTATTTCAGTTTTCTGATAATGAATCAGTGTGCCTAATTAATGAGTCTTCTCAGAGGCAGGGGATAGCTATCCTGTAAATACCCACCAATCTTGCATAGTGCATATTTGCAAAGCGGTGTAATCGACAAAAATGTGGTTTTGTCTGCATTTAGTTTCAATTTTGAAAACTTGGCCCAAGTTCTAAACATCACAAAGCTGTTTCAACTTTGCCTATAACAGTTGATATTTCTCCATCACAGATTGATATATCATCCACATAAATGAAAGGGCAGAAACCCAAAGACTCCAGTTTTAAACCCAAAGAATCATCATCAAATTAAACAAAATTGAAGATAAGCGTGAGCCCTGAGAAACCCGGCATGTGGGGGTCCATTCCAGAGAATGTTCTCTTCTCATCTTCACTTGGTATGTTCCTTTACTCAAAAGCCTTTAAACCACTGCAGCACTACTCCTGTTATTCCAAGGCAGCTCATTATATTTAATAAAATGTTGTGATCCACCAAGTCAAAAGCACTTGGCAAATCGAAGTGTATCAGCAAAATTCTTTTACCCATACTAGTTGCTCTCCTACTATAAGCAGGGCTGCCCATTTAAGGCACTCACATTTATACCAGCTCTATGTCTGGCATGAGTTTAGGTGCCTAGCTGTTAGGTACACCTATACTAGGTTCCAATTATATTCTATAATGGAACCTAGGCACCTTGGTTCCATTTTAGAATAGGTCTTGAGGCATCAAAATGAAGGCTCCAAGTTTTAAAATTACTGCCATTATGCCTCATATAAATTAGTCCACATGTAAAAGTACCCATGATGGCAAGATAGTGCATTCTAGTATGTGCATTTTGTGTAGGCATGTTCGTGGGCAGAATTTGGGCAGAGCATGTATGCACTGCCCAACTACACGTACTTTACAAAAAATTCATGTTTGCATATAAAGTATATGCAAATATTTACACCCATTTCTCAGCAAGGGAAAAAATATATGGGTCCCTTTACCCTTAATTGCTGCTGGATTTGTGTTAGTATTTTATACAGACACATAGGTGTCAGCATGTCTTTATTAAAAAAAACCAAAACCTTCAAAATGAACAATTTTTTGATCTTCAAATCTAGATGCTTCTTATATAATTACCTCTATGTGTGTTAATGTGTATATTATGAAATATGGACCTACATTGCAACTCTGCCACCATGTCTCCCAAATTATAGCTGTATGAATGTCAATATGCGACCTTGTCCATTCAGCTTCATAAGAGCCATTTTCCACATGTAAAATGCTAAATGAAATTATCCACATATTGTGCAATATCTGAAATTTTCTAACAATAATTGTGCTGAGTTTTCCCCAGTTTGTCTCATACCTGTCTATTCCATAAATGTATACAACAGAAAACATTTCACAAAAAGCGATGATGAGCAAAGGAATAGATCCAGCAAATTGTCGAACAGTTGCCAGCCAGTAGTTTCCAGAATTCAGCACAAAAATCAATGCAATCAAGAAAGATCCTCCACATATCAAACCTACAAATAAACATAAAAGCAGGATCAATGGAAAAAAGGCTTTTATAGCCCAAGACCATATATTAAAGTATATATCTGTTTTTTAAATATTTGTATGAATACGTCAGGTGTGATAGTACTTGCCTGTGATGAGTTCCTTAGGCCAGTTTTTAGGAAAAAGTTTTAAGATCTAGTTAATGGTACAAGAACGCCTTCCATATTACCAAACATAGATGACAAGCCCAAGCAGAACAGCATGATGAAAAAAAGGACAGACCAGAGTGGTGCAACAGGCATTTTGGTAATAGCTTCTGTGAAGACAATGAATGCCAAGCCAGTTCCTTCAACACCCTGCAAAGTAAATGATGCACAGGGACCATTATTAATAGTGAACATTAATGCTCCCTTAGTATTCCCAGTGTGAGGACTAGGATATGAAGGTAAAGTTATCAGTACTAGTGCCACACTGGCAAATATTCTGCAACACTTGAACAAATACTGTCTAGCTGGAAAAGTAAATAATCAAATAGAACCATAGATTTTGTATCTGCAGTCATTATAGTTACATAATAATCTGCATATTCATTGTAGTTCACAATAATCTGCCTGGCTTCTCTTGAGAGTTTGATTGCATCATTACTTACTGCATGTGCTTGGTCCTTAACCAATATCAGAAAATGTGTATGCTTGAGATGTTCAAGTAGTAATAGTTAGAAGCAACATAAGAAAATATTTTCATAAATGTGCAAAGTTTCTAGTGTCTCTTCAGTTTGTTTTTTTATTTCATGGGTTTAGCCTTCCTAGTTAAGAACTACTCTAAAGCACTAATGAAAATTGGGATAAACATGCTCAGAATTACAAGTAGACCATAACATAATAAGGATAAGCAGAAGAGGTCCTGTATGCAGTATTTCAGTACAAAAAAAGATCCGATTCACAAATGAATTTTAAATCAAATTTCCAGCAATCTGCCTCTTCCAGAGCACTTCAGGAATCTGAAACTACCTAATTAAAAAGGGGTCAGATGTTTTATAAATTCTAAAATTCATGTCATAATTCATGTAAAATTTTCATATGCTGTTTCAGTTTTTGTAAGGTCATCTACTCTCCTTCTGGTTCTTGTTCTAGGGCAGGGATAGTTAGTCCCTTTTGCCAAAATTTTGGGTTTGGTACTCTATAATGCCCAAAGCCCTGGAGGTTAATGAATTTGGCTTCTTTTAAACCAGCAGAACCATATGCAGCAGTGTGAGTGAGGGTGGAGATTGACGCCTTAACAGACGTGGAGGGGTATAATCGAAAGGGGCGCCCAAGTTTTCCTGAGGACATCCTTGCAGGACGTCCCGGCAAAGGGGCATGGAAACCTGTATTATCGAAACAAGATGGATGTCCATCTTTCGCTTTGATAATACGGTCGGGGACGCCCAAATCTTGACATTTAGGTCGTCCCTAGAGATGGTCATCCTTAGAATTGGTTGTTTCTGATTTTTGGCGATAATGGAAACTAAGGACGCCCATCTCAGAAACGACCAAATGAAAGCCCTTTGGTCTTGGGAGGAGCCAGCATTCGTAGTGCACGGTTCTCCTGACATGCCAAGGACACCAACCGGGCACCCTAGGGGGCCCTGCAGTAGACTTCAGAAAAAGCTCCTAGGTACATAGCTCCATTACCTTGTGTGCTGAGCCCCCCCCAAAAAACCCCAAAACCCACTCCCCACAACTGTACAGCACTTCCATAGCCCTTATGGGTGAAGGGGGCACCTAGATGTGGGTACAGTGGGTTTGTGGTGAGTTTTGAAGGGCTCACATTTACCACCACAAGTGTAACAGGTGGGGGGGTGGGCCTGGGTCCGTCTGTCTGAAGTGCACTGCACCCACTAAAACTGCTCCAGGGACCTGCATACTGCTGTCATGGAGCTGGGTATGATATTTGAGACTGGCATAGAGGCTGGCAAAAAGTTGTTTTTTTTCAGGGTGGGAGGGGGTTAGTGACCACTGGAGGAGTAAGGGGAGGTCATCCCTGATTTCCTCCGGTGGTCATCTGGTCAGTTCGGACACCTTTTTGTGGCTTGGTCATAAGAAAAAAGGATTAGGTAAAGTAGTCCAAGTGTTCATCAGGGACGCCCTTTTTTTTTTCCATTATGGGTCGAGGGCGCCCATGTGTTAGGTACGCCCAAGTCCCGCCTCCGACACGCCCCCAGAAACTATGGTCGTCCCCGCGACGGAAAGCAGTTGGAGACGCCCAAAATCGGCTTTCCATGATACCAATTTGGGCAACCCTGTGAGAAGGACGCCCATTTTGCAATTTGTGTCAAAAGATGGGCGTCCTTCTCTTTTGAAAATAAGCCTGATTGCCACTCAAAGTGTGAAAGGTAAAACAAAAACACTTTCTGCCCAATATTTAATGGGAAATGACTGCTGAAATGGCACCTAACAAGCTATCCGTCGATATTCAACACTGAATAGCTGACTATCCAGTGTTGAATATCGTCGATTAGCAGCTTAAAGATAGCTGGTTATATTACGCAATATAACCAGCTATCCTGCTATTTTCATCACTGAGCTGGCTAAGTTTGGCAACCACAATAGGTGAAATAACTTTGGCTGGCTCCAACTTAAATAACACCCAAGAGCTTCAATTGGGGTTCCTGTTTATAGTTAGTCCCATTAATTGAAATATAGTCCACTAAACATAGTTGACGAGGATGACTAATCAATAAAAATGTGGTTTTGACTGTATTTAGTGCCTCTTTTACAAAGCTGCACTACCAATTCTCGGTGTGGCAAAAGAGAGGAAGCCCATTCAATTCCTGTGGGCTTCCTCTCATTTGCCTCATGGGAAACGCTAGCGCAGCTTTGTAAAAGAAGCCCTTAGTTTCAATTTTGAAAACTTGGCCCAAGTTTCTAAACAGTGCAAAGCTGTTTTAACTTTGCCTATAACTTTGCCTGTATTCCCATCAAAGGGAGTACAAATCGATATATCATCCACATAAACGAAAGGGCAGAAACTCAAAGACTCCAATTTTAAACCTAAGAAATCATCATCAAATTAAACAAAATTAAAGATAAGGGTAAGCCCATTCCAGGGAAGGCTCTTCTCTCATTTTCACTTGGTATGTTTTTTTTTTACTCAAAAAGCCTTTAAACCACTGCAGCACTACTCCTGTTATTCCAGGAAGCTGGCAAAAGAATCGGTTGGACAGCTAGATGACTGAGGGGTAAAAGGGGCGATCAGGGAAGACAAAGCCATAGCGGAGAGATTAAATGAATTCTTTGCTGAAGATTTGGGTGGGATACCGGTGCCGGAAATGGTATTCAAAGCTGATGAGTCGGAGAAACTTAATGAATTCTCTGTAAACCTGGAGGATGAAATGGGGCAGTTCTACAAACTGAAGAGTAGCAAATCTCCTGGACCGGAACTCATAGAACTGAAAAATGAGCTTGCGGAGGAGCTATTGTAGTAATATATAATTTATCCTTAAAATTGAGTGTGGCCAATGTAACGCCGATTTTTAAAAACGGTTCCAGAGGAGTTCTGGGAAATTATAGACCGGTGAGTCTGACGTCAGTGCCGGGCAAAATGGTAGAGACTATTATTAAGAACAAAATTACAGAGTATATTCAAAAGCATGGATTAATGAGACAAAATCAACATGGATTTAGTGAAGGGAAATCTTGCCTTACCAATCTACTACATTTCATTGAAGGGGTGAACAAACATATGGATAAAGGTGAGCCATTTGATATTGTGTATCTGGATTTTCAGAAGGCGTTTGATAAAGTACCTCATGAAAGATTCCAGAGAAAATTGGAGAGTCATGGGATAGGAGATAGTGTTCTATTGTGGATTAAAAACTGGTTAAAAGATAGAAAACAGAGAGTAGGGTTAAACAGTCAGTATTCTCAATGGAGAAGGGTAGTTAGTGGGGTTCTCCAGGGGTCTGTGCTGGGACCGCTGCTGTTTAACATATTTATAAATGACCTAGAGATGGGAGTAACTAGTGAGGTAATTACATTTGCTGATGACACAAAGTTATTCAAAGTCGTTAAATCGCAGGAGGATTGTGAAAAATTACAAGAGGACCTTATGAGACTGGGAGACTGGGCGTCTAAATGGCAGATGACGTTTAATGTGAGCAAGTGCAAAGTGATGCATGTGGGAAAGAGGAACCCGAATTATAGCTACGTCATGCAAAGTTCCACGTTTGGAGTCACAGACCTAGGTGTCATTGTTGATGATACGTTGAAACCTTCTGCTCAATGTGCTGCTGCGGCTAAGAAAGTAAATAGAATGTTAGGTATTATTAGGAAAGGAATGGAAACAAAAATGAGGATGTTATAATGCCTTTGTATCGCTCCATAGTGCGACCGCACCTCGAATATTGTGTTCAATTCTGGTCGCCGCATCTCAAAAAAGATATAGTGGAATTAGAAAAGGTGCAGAGAAGGGCGACGAAAATGATAAAGGGGATGGGACGACTTCCCTATGAGAAAAGGCTAAAGCGGCTAAGGCTCTTCAGCTTGGAGAAAAGGCAGCTGAGGAGAGATATGATAGAGGTCTATAAAACAATGAGTGGAGTTGAACAAGTAGATGTGAAGCGTCTGTTTACGCTTTCCAAAAATACTAGGTCTAGAGGGCATGCGATGAAGCTACAATGTAGTAAATTTAAAACGAATTGGAGAAAATTTTTCTTCACTCAACATGTAATTAAACTCTGGAATTCGTTGCCAGAGAATGTGGTAAAGGCGGTTAGCTTAGCGGAGTTTTAAAAAGGTTTAGACTAAAGGAAAAGTCCATAGACCATTATTAAATGGACTTGGGGAAAATCCACTATTTCTGGGATAAGCAGTATAAAATGTTTTGTACTTTTTTGGGATCTTGCCCGGTATTTGTGACCTGGATTGGCCTGGAAACAGGATGCTGGGCTTGATGGAGCTTTGGTCTTTCCCAGTATGACTTTTCATAGATGGAAATGCATTTATATTTCATTCGATTCTGATTATTTAAACCTGGCTAACATAATAACGACAACTGTAACATAGTAGATGACGGCAGAAAAAGACCTGCACGGTCCATCCAGTCTGCCCAACAAGATAAACTCATATGTGCTACTTTTTGTGTATACCTTACCTTGATTTGTATCTGGCATTGTCAGGGCACAGACCGTATAAGTCTGCCCAGGACTAGCCCCGCCTCCCCCCACCGGCTCTGCCACCCAATCTCGGCTAAGCTTCTGAGGATCCCTTCCTTCTGAACAGGATTCCTTATGTTTATCCCACGCATGTTTGAATTCCGTTACCGTTTTCATCTCCACCACCTCCCGCGGGAGGGCATTCCAATTATCCACCACTCTCTCCGTGAAAAAATACTTCCTGACATTTTTCCTGAGTCTGCCCCCCTTCAATCTCATTTCATGTCCTCTCGTTCTACCGCCTTCCCATCTCCGGAAAAGGTTTGTTTGCGGATTTATACTTTTCAAATATTTGAACGCCTGTATCATATCACCCCTGTTTCTCCATTCCTCCAGGGTATACATGCTCAGGTCAGATAGTCTCTCCTCATAAGTCTTGTAACGCAAATCCCATACCATTCTTGTAGCTTTTCTTTGCACCGCTTCTATTCTTTTTACATCCTTAGCAAGATAAGGCCTTCAAAATTGAACACAATACTCCAGGTGGGGCCTCACCAACGACTTATACAGGGGCATTAAAACTTCTTTTCTTCTGATGGTCACACCTCTCTCAATACAGCCTAGCAACCTTCTAGCTACGGCCACCGCCTTGTCACACTGTTTTATCGCCTTCAGATCCTCAGATACTATCACCCCAAGATCCCTCTCCCCGTCCGTACATATCAGACTCTCACCGCCTAACACATACGTATCCCGTGGATTTCTACTCCCTAAGTGCATCACTTTGCATTTCTGCGCATTGAATTTTAATTGCCAAACCTTAGACCATTCTTCTAGCTTCCGCAGATCCTTTTTCATGTTTTCCACTCCCTCCCGGATGTCCACTCTGTTACAAATTTTAGTATCATCCGCAAAAAGGCAAACTTTACCTTCTAAACCTTCGGCAATGTCACTCACAACATATGTATATATGTATATATACATATGTCACTAACATATATGGAGTGGAGGAGTGGCCTAGTGGTTAGGGTGGTGGACTTTGGTCCTGAGGAACTGAGTTCAATTCCCACCTCAAGCACAGGCAGCTCCTTGTGACTCTGGGCAAGTCACTTAACCCTCCATTGCCCCAGGTACAAATAAGTACCTATATACAATATGTAAGCTGCACTGAGCCTGCCATAAGTGGGAAAGCACAGGGTACAAATGTAACAAAAAAAAAAAATACATATGTATATTCACATATTTGAGGGGTCTTCAAATACTTCTAACCTGCAAATATTTCTTAATTCTGAACCAAGCCATGTAAATATGGAATTTTCTTTTTAAAAAAAAACTATTTTAACCAGATAGATACTGATTATCTGTGTAATCTGAGTCAAATATTAGCAGATTGAACCTGAATTCAGACCTGGTCTAAAGAGGCATACCCATTTTCAGTTTCAATTAGTTAATTAATTAATTTCACTTATAGCCCACATGCATAAAATTTGAAACATATAAAACACAACATTTAACAAATTTTTAACCCATAAATCACACAACCCAATGCACAGAGTCAAATGTATTTATATGCTAAAATTCCATTCTCAGCCTACACAAAATTAAGCCTGTTCAAACAAATATGCTTTAAGCTGTTTTTTAAAGACTGTCAACTCCTTCAATGTCAATCGCAAAACTATCTGTTCCACACTAATGGACATATTAAAGATAAAGCCACATTAATTAGATTAGACTCATACCCCTCATTCTGTAATGTGAGGGCCTCAATGTCATTGCTATTTCCACACTCAGATTATAGAATACTAGCACTTACATGCATGAATGTTACAGATTACACATAAATACTAGTTGACGCTAATTGATAATTTTGTAATCTATAGGCCCAATATTCAGAGATCTGAGTCGTTCGTCCACTGATATTCAATGGCATTAAACTGGGTACTGCTGCTGAATATCATCTCTGACTGCTCACCCAAAAAGTGGGCAAGTAAGGGGTAGTACAAGGGGCGGCTAGGGTGGAGCCTGGGGTTATGCATGTTCCAGCAATATTCAAAAGCTTCCCTAAATTAAACCGTTGAGTGATGCGGGTGCTGGCGCTGAATATCGGGCCAGCACCCACATAATTTTTTTTAACCTAGTCCCCTGAACCCTCTCCCGTCTCCCGACAAAGCCCCCTCCTTCCCTGCCCCCAGCAAGAAACTATCTCCCCCCCCCCCGAAGGCCACCCCAACCCCCCCCAACCATCTAAGTAGGCCCCCCCGGGCCTACCTGTATCCCTGGTGGTTCAGTGGTGGTTGTTGCAAACAGCAGCGCAGCCCCTTTACTCCTGTCCATTGCAGCGCCCTTCTAAAATGGCTGCTACAAACAGTAAAATGCAGGGAAGGATGTTTTTTTGTTTGTTCTGGCAGGCTGACAGTCATGTATGCAGTTGCCAATGCATGGACTTCTCAGTCTAACTTCTTCTATGCAGGGCCGGTCTTAGCAAGTGCGGGGCCCTGTACAGACCAATTTGATGGGGCTCCATCCTAGCCCCGCCCCACCCTAGCTCCACCCCACCAAGCTCCCTCCGAGCTCCAGGGCCTCCTCCCTCTGAGCTCCAGGGCCGGCCACCCCTCCCTCTGAGCTCCAGGGCCGCTACCCCTCCTTCTGAGCTCCCTCCGAGCTCCGGGACCATCCCCCGCTCCCTCCCTCCGTGCTCCAGGACTATCCCTCCCTCCGAGCTCCAAGGGCCCCCTCCCAGCTCCAAGGGCCCCCCATCCTCCCTCCCAGCTCCAAGGCCCCTCTCCCTCCCACCCTCCCAGCTCCAAGGCTCCCCTTGCTCTGAGGCCTCCCTCCGAGCTCCAGGGGCCTCCAACCCTCCCTCCAAATTTTAAAATCATCTTACCTCGTCGGGTTACAGCGGCAGGCAGCAGCAGTGAAAAGCGTACAAGTTCGGCGCTTCAGGAGCCTTCCTTTCTCTCTCTCAGCTCTTGTCCCGACTCCTGTCATTTCCTGTTTCCGCAAGGGCGGGACCAGAGCTGAGAGAAGGAAGGGAAGGCTCCTTAAGCGCTGAGCAGCTCGCATGCTTTTCACTGCTGCCATAACCCTGATGAGGTAAATTAGATGACTTTTAAAATTCAGAGGGAGGGGGACTGGAACTCAGGTGGTTGAGGCAGAGTTCAGGCGCGCCGCGCAGGGCCCCCTTGAGCGCAAGGCCCTATGCGGTCGCCTTGGTTGCCTCGCCCTAAGACCAGCCCTGCCTCTATGCACACTACAGTCCATCTTAACCCACTGGTCTTCATATCAGAGCAATTTTTTCTTTAAGCTGTGCAGGAGTCCTCCAACTACATTGTTGCCAGTGAGGAGTGATGCTTCAATCTTGTGTTTTCACTATAGATGAACGTGGAAACTTTAAGAATCTCAAGTTACAATGTTTAGAAATAATTCTCAAAACTCCTGCCTACAACCTCAAACTGGATAAGTCCGTAACTAAAGAGTTCTATACTAGTTGAGAGGACTCCAACTTCTCCACAAACTGCTTAGAATTATTTTCCATGTTTTCCAAATGCAATTTTAACATGTAAATCAAGAAAACCAGTACAGAAAAGCTTTCAAATACAGGAATTCATATCCATAATATGAAAATAAAATTTAAGAAAAAGGGATTCAATATGCTCTCGCACTGAGGATATATATGTCCAGGAGCTTCTGTGGAAGGGTTAGGACAACTGTTGTAGTTGCTGATTCAATCATTAGGTATGCAGATAGCTAGCTGGCTGGTGAATGTGAGGATCGCCTGTTAACTTGCCTGCCTGGTGTGAAGATAGGATTTTAGATAGTGCTGGGGAGGAGCCAGCTGTCTTGATACATATGGGTACCAATGACATAGGAAAATGTGGGAGGAAGGTTCTGATGGCCAAATTTAGGCTCTTAGGTAGAAAGCTGAAATCCAGATCCTCCAGGGTAGCATTTTCAGAAATACTCCCCGTTCCACGTGCAGAATCCAAGAGGCAGGCAGATTTCTGGGACATTGTCAAACAAATCTTGCCAATATCAGTTCCTCTGACATTTCATATTCTCTTATTTCACTCATCAGTCGTGCGGACAACCTATCGGATACATAAATTTTGTTTGATATTTTATTGGCAACTGCTCTTAAAACTGCTCTTCATTGGAAATCAAACTCTACATGCTCAATTTTTCACTGGTGGAACTATGTTTGCTCTATATTACCGTATGAACACAGAATAGCTGAAAAGTGAAACACTATAAAGAAATATCATCTTACCTGGACACCAGTTTTTTCCTCCCATTCTGTTTAGCAACTGGTTTTAAAGCATTCTTCATCATGCTATTATCTACTATAATAAAACTCACCCTCAACGTTCTGAAGACAACGTTCTGAAGTCACTCAGTCACTCACTGAAGGGTTCATGGATTCATGGTGGTGAAGCCAGAACACTGACCATGTCTCTCTGCCCCGCCCTCGCATGACGGACCAATCAGAAAAAACAACCTCAACATTCTGAAACACAAAGGACCATCACAACACCGTTCCCAGGCAACACTAGGCAACGTAAGACGGACCAATCGGAGGAAACAACGTGACAATAAGGGAGGAGCATTCCCCAGCAGAATGGCTCATTATCTGTGCAGCACGGAGAGCACAGAACCACCGCTGGAACAAGAGAAGAATATTCCTGCTGTGGGTATGTGCAAGAATAGACCGGGGGGGGGGGGGGGGGGGGAGAAGAAATTTTTAAATGCCTAATGCCAGTTCTGAAGAGTGCCAGAGGGCCTATAGCACAGACTATATTTGGGATCGCTTGACATGGAGTCAGAGGAGCCGGAAAACAACGTGCCCATCACCATCTGGGACATGGGCGAACAGGACAAGCTGCGGCCCAGCTGGAAGGATTACCCGCGACCCCAGCCAGCAGCAAACAGCGACCAAGGAAGGGGGAGGAGTACTCCTTCCCTGCCTAGGAATCGCTGGAGACTGGCTGCCAAACTAACGAAACAACCGCACACCAACGCACCACCTCCACACACAAAACATAACTCTGTGACACATACACACACACACACACACACACACAAACCACATGCTAGCGCCCGTTTCATTGGTTTCGGAAACGGGCCTTTTTTTACTAGTGTTTATATATTTAAGTAGTTCACCTTACAGCCTGAACTTTTCTCAAATAATACTTGTCATATATATTCCCTGTTTCAACTGTATATATTATGTTCCTTAACCTCTCATATTCTGCATATTTTGTATCTCTTTTTAAAAAATTTAATAATATTTGACCTAAGAAGGAAAAGATCAAATTAAAGAAGAATCCCAATACAAATTTATTTATTTATTGCATTTGTATCCCACATTTTCCCATCGTATGGCAGGTTCAATGTGGCTAAAAAGGCGGTTACAAAATTTAGATTTGTAGAAGTCTAGTACATAATACAGAAGTACAATAAATGCTTAGATTGATATATTAGCATATTGTGAGAGAGGTTAATATTATTGTTTTCCATTCTGAACTTTTCGTGATGTATGTTGGTGTGGGATTCTGAGTAGTATGTGGTGGTTGACCATATCGAATGCACTTGATAGGTCAAATTGGAATAGGAGGATGTTTTTACCCATTGCTATTTCCTCCTTGAATTTGGTCAGGAGTGTGGTTAGTATTATTTCTGTACTGTGCTGAGGTCTTAAGCCAGATTGAGATTCGTGCAGTATGTTGAAATCAGTGAGGTATTCTGTTAGTTGTTTGGCAACTATACCTTCTGTCAATTTGGTTGTTAGGGGTATGAATGCTATTGGTCTATAATTTCAGGTGTCTTTTACTTTTTTTTTTTGGTGTCTTTTGGGATGGGAGTTAGTAGGATATTTCCTCTGTCCTGTGGGAATAGGCATTTTTTGAATAGACTCTGGGCAAGTCATTTAACCCTCCATTGCCCCATGTAAGTCGCATTGAGCCTGCCATGAGTGGGAAAGCGTGGGGTACAAATGTAACAAAAAAAAATAATTAAGGTGGTCTGTGAGTTCTATGACGTATTGATTAGGGGGGGTTTTCATTATATAGTTGGGGGCAGGTGTCTAGTTGGCACTGGGCGGAGGAGAATTTTCTGAGTGCGTGAGCTATTATTTCGGTGCTTAGATGAGTGAATTTATTCCAAATACGGTCTGTCGGTATTCCCTTGAGTTCAGATCTAGTTCGTTTATGAAGGTTTCTGGATTAATATTTCCCTGATGCAGATTCTTGCATAGATGGGTAATTTTTTCTTCAAAGTATTTGGCAAGCTTGTGAGCATGTGGGAGGTTTGCATTCGGTGTAGTTTACCGTTTTGGTGTTAAGTTGTTTATTAGTTTGTATAATTTCTTTGTGTCTTTGTAATCTGTGCCTATTTGTTCTCTGTAGAAGTTTCTTTTGGATTGTCTTATTTTATATTTGTATTTTGTTTGACTTTTTCCAGGCCTTTAGTGATTGTTCGTTTTGGTTGTTTTCCAGTTTCGTTCTAATTTTCTAGTTTGCGTTTTTAGAATTTTTAGTTCTTCATTAAACCAGAGTATTTTATTGCGTTTTTATGCTGATTTTGTATGTATGGGTGCTGTTTTGTTGAGGACTTCATTGCATCGTTCGTCCCAAACAGTGAAGTCAGTTGAATCGGTTTTTGGTGCCCAGTCGTTATCGTATATTTCTTGCCAAAATTTTTTTGGAGTCTGCTTTACCTCTTGTTTTATATAAGGCCCGTTGATGCGTTTGGGGAAAATCTTTCTTCTTCCAGCATAAGGTCATAGTTAATTTAAAGTGGTCAGACCAAGGTACGCTTTTCCATTGCTGTTCCATTACTGAAAAGGTTCAGTCACTGGATAGTTTGTATGTTAATAGATCCAGTGCATGGCCTTTTATGTGTGTGGAGTTGACTTGCGGCCATTGGAAGTCCCACATTTATAAGAACTCTTTGCATTCTAGTGTATCATTTGAGGTTGTGTCCTCTAGGTGAAGGTTTATATCTCCTATTGTTATTATGTTAGGATTGCGAGGCATGTGGAGTGGAGGAGTGGCCTATAGGGTGGTGGACTTTGGTCCTGGGGAACTGAGGAACTGAGTTCGATTCCCACTTCAGGCACAGGCAGCTCCTTGTGTCTCTGGGCAAGTCACTTAACCCTCCATTGCCCCATGTAAGCCGCATTGAGCCTGCCATGAGTGGGAAAGTGTGGGGTACAAATGTAACAAAAATAAAATATAAAGTCCATGAGAGTTGGTTGGGGATCTTTCCAATTTCCTGGTGTAAATGCTCAGAGAAAGCAAATAAGGATATATAAAAAGTATAGGAGATATTATAACTACAGCAAACACTTTATAGTTAGGGTATAGCCTGATTATCCAGGGAAAAACATAGTTGGGAGGAGCAAAAAAGGACACAACTATTATTCTGGTACTTAACCGGGCATTTGCATAGATAACTAAGAGCAAACGCAGCTACCAAGGAAATAGTTTCCTGACGTAAAGCAAAGAATTCCTTTCGATGTACTTAAATCTTCATAGATACATCAAGAAATAAGGAAACTTTCCCTCCAATAAAAACACAATTTGTCTGATGGAAAAAGGCTGTCACAGCATGGTCTCTAGGCCTCTTTTTTCAAGTCTTGGGTTCTGCACTGGGGAACGCTAGCGCGGCTTGATAAAAGAGGCCCTAAATGTTATGTTACGTTATGTTATGTAAAGAATTTGTATTCTGCCAAACCTCTAATCATTAAGGTTCAAAGTGGGTAACAATATAATCAGATCTACAATTTGGACCTGCATGCTTTCAAAACACGAGCCTACACCAGCGCAGGCCATTTTTTTCGGTGCGCCTTAGTAAAAGGACCCCATAGTTAGTTAGCAAGCAGAGCAAGGAAGGCAAAGAATTCCACATTGAAGCAACTTGATACTGAAGAAAGGAATTAAACACTCTTTACTTAATAACCTGTTTCACCGAGGGGAAGAATAATAACATTTGGTTACAGGTTTTACCTTGTGATTGCTATAGAAAAGTGGACCCAATCGCACAAATACAGAAGGGTGCTACCAAGCAAAACTTTGAAAACAATGGTACAAAATTTAAATTGCACTCCACAGGAAGCTAGTGTAATTTTCTAAACTACTGGGTTACAGAATCAAATTAATTGCCAATAAATCAGCTGAGCTGCCGTGTTCTGAATGTTTTAGACACTTGATCAAACTCTTGGAACAACTGATATAGATGGCATTGCAATAATCCAACGTTGAAAGAATCAGTGCCTGAACCAGCAACCTAAACTGTTTGGGCTCCAAATAACTTCAGATTGCTCTGTTTTTTTCATCATATGAAATGATTTCTGTATTAAGGACTTAACTTGGGAGATGAACTCAGGGGTCCTTTTACTAAGCCATGTAAGCATCTATTTGCACCCAACGTGCACCAAAATGGAGTTATCGCCCGGCTACCACAAGGCTTTTGTGGTAATTTCATTTTGGCGCAAGTCCGATACGTGTGTCTGAAAATTAACGTGTATCGGCCGCGTGCCAAGTGGCATTTGGCGCGCAAGGTCGTTACTGCGTGAGACTTCACCGCTATGTCAATGGCTGGCAGTAAGGTCTCAGACCCAAAACGGACATGCAGCAATTTTGATTTTGCAGCACGTCCATTTTCAGCAAAAATTTTTAAAAGGCCTTTTTTTACAGGTGCGCTGAAAAATCGGCACACACCCAAACATAGTAACATAGTAGATGACGGCAGAAAAAGACCTGCATGGTCCATCTAGTCTGCCCAAGATAAACTCATGTCTTGAATTTGTACCTGTCTTTTTCAGGGCACAGACCGTATAAGTCTGCCCAGCAGTATTTCCCGCCTCCCAACCACCAGTCTCGTCTCCCATCACCGGCTCTGGTACAGACCGTATAAGTCTGCCCTCCCCTATCCTAGCCTTCCAACCACCAACCCCTCTTCCCCCCACCTGCTCCGCCACCCAATTTCAGCTAAGCTTCTGAGGATCCATTCCTGCTGCACAGGATTCCTTTATGCATATCCCACGCATGTTGAATTCCGTTACCGTTTTCATCTCACCACCCTCCCGCGGGAGGGCCATTCCAAAGCATCCACCACCCTCTCCGTGAAAAAAATACTTCCTGACATCTTTTTTGAGGTCTGCCCCCTTCAATCTCTTTCATGTCCTCTCGTTCTACCGCCTTCCCATCTCCGGAAAAGATTTTTTTTGCGGATTAATACCTTTCAAGTATTTGAACGTCTGTATCATATCACCCCTGTTCCTCCTTTCCTACACTACCGCAAACCATTTTTCAGCACGCCTTTGTAAAAGGACCCCTCAGAGAACTATCCCCTAAGATTCTGGAATAGGATTCAAAAGAAAAAATATGAGACCCAATACACAGATGCGAAGGGCAATCAGATGAATCAAAGGGGCCTATCTACAAAAACTTGGTTTTTTTTCCTGTTCAGCTTCAATTGATGAGCTAGGATCCAATCCTCAATCACCGGAATCGGAACATTATAGTAATATCATCACATAGATGAAAAAAAGTGGAGGAGTGGCCTAGTGGTTAGAGTGGTAGACTTTGGTCCTGGGGAACTGGGTTCGATTCCCACTGCAGGCACAGGCAGCTCTTTGTGACTCTGGGCAAGTCACTTAACCCTCCATTGCCGCAGGTACAAATAAGTACCTAAGCCGCATGAGCCTGCCATGAGTGGGAAAGCACGGGGTACAAATAAAAAAAATAAGGCAACTTAAATTTTTCTACTTCCAGTCCCCAGGGGTTGGAGCAGCACATTAAATAGTGAGGGAAAAACAGGGGAGCACTGAGGCACCCATCATTATTAAAATGGACTTGGGAAAATCCACTGCTTATTTCTTATTTCTAGGATAAGCAGCATAAAATTTATTTTACTGGCACCTTGTCAGGTACTTGTGACCTGGATTGGCCACTGTAGGAAACAAGACACTGGGCTTGATGGACCTTCAGTTATGTTCCTATGAGAGAACATTGAATTCCTTAAGAATCAATAGTAGAATATCAAATTTTCATTTTACAAAACATTCCTTAAAATACTAGGCTTATAAGAGAGAGAACATTGTATTGTTGCAAATTAACAAGAATATCATACATTTATCTATTCCAGGTAAAATACATGTTCATATAATGTACTGTAATCAATAAACGTAAACTCCAATAATATAAAAATCCTGAAAAGACTCTTTGGGGTCTATTTACTAAAATGTGATAAGATTTTGCAATTTCCTCAGGTTAACGGGCAAAATTCATTTCTGATAATTTCAAAGCCCCCATATTAATTACTGGGGATGTTCCCAACATGTTAATACGGAGAAGATTTACTACATGTTAACTTATTCCGATCTGACAAAGAAGGGCAACCTTTGAAAGCTAATCAAGAAATGTATTAAGTTATGTCCAATAAAAAAGGTATCATCTTATTTCTTTTCCATGTTTTATTTTGTTTGATTTCTATTGATAACCTTAAGAGTGGACTACACGGCTACCACACTCCTCTACTACATGTTAACTGAATCACAGATAGTGTAATGCAGTTAGCTGCAGTTATTTAGGTGTCATCAACTCTAAGGTACACTCTAGGGTTAGTGCATGTTTATTGAGTGCCTAGGCAAAGTCTCAGCCTTGCATCCCTCAATTAATTTTTTACCCGTGGAGGGGTATTTTTGAACGGGGCGCCCATCTCTGAAGACGTCGCCACAAAGGGGTGGGGCATCCCGTATTATCGAAACAAGATGGGCGTCCATCTTTCATTTCAATAATACGGTCGGAGACGCCCAAATCTCAACATTTAGGTCGACCTAAGAGATGGCCGACCTAAATGTTGAGTTGGTCGACCTTAGATATGGATGACCTCGGTTTTTCGCCAATATGGAAACCGAGGACCCTCATCTCAAAAATGACCAAATGCAAGCCCTTTGGTCATGGGAGGAGCCAGCATTCATAGTGCACTGGTCCCCCTGACATGCCAGGACACCAACTGGGCACCCTAGGGGGCACTGCAGTGGACTTCACAAATTGCTCCAAGGTGCATAGCTCCCTTACTTTGGGAGCTGAGCCCCCAAACCCCACTCCCCACAACTGTACATCACTACCTTAGCCGTAAGGGGTGAAGGGGGGCACCTACATATGGGTACAGTGGGTTCGGGTGGATTTTGGAGGGCTCCCATTTCCCACCACAAATGTAACAGGTAGGGGGGGATGGGCCTGGGTCCGCCTGCCTGAAGTGCACTGCACCCACTAAAAACTGCTCCAGGGACTTGCATACTGCTGTGATGGAGCTGGGTTATGACATTTGAGGCTGGTATAGATGCTGGAAAGAAATGTTTTTAAATATTTTTTTAGGGTGGGAGGGGGTTGGTGACCACTGGGGGAGTAAGGGAGGTCATCCCCGATTCCCTCTGGTGGTCATCTGATCAGTTCGGGCAACCTTTCGAGGCTTGGTCGTGAAAAAATTGGACCCAAGTAAAGTCAGCCAAATGCTCATCAGGGACGCCCTTCTTTTTTCCATTATCGGCCGAGGACGCCCATCTCTTAACCCACGCCCCTGTCCGCCTTCGGTACACTGCCGGCACGCCCCCGTGAACTTTGGTCGTCCCCACGACGGAAAGCAGTTGAGGACACCCAAAACGGCTTTCAAATATGCCAATTTGGGCGGACCCTGAGAGAAGGACGCCCATCTCCAGATTTGTGTCGGAAGATAGGCGTCCTTCTCTTTTGATTATGCCGCTGATAATCTCTCCTCCCCAAAGAAATAATGCTTTTAAATATTAAATATCATTGTGCATATGTGTGTATCACACACAGATATAATGAGGGACCGTTTCCAAAAGTCATATACCCAGTTTAATAGGTTATTTGAAAACTGCCCACACTTCCTGCAAGTGAAAAAACTTCAATGGATCTTGAGTTGTATGGCTGTCAGGATCTAATGTTTTGCTTTGACTGCAGCTGCTCTTTCCTGCCCCCCCCCCCCCCAGAAGCTGCTGCCTCTAGGCAACCACTGGTCTTGACTAATGGTCATACCGCTCCCGTTGCAGTCTCTGATCTTTCTTTTGCCCCATTCTGCATTGGCTGTTATTGCAAAAATTGCCATTTTAATACTACTACTACTTAACATTTCTAGAGCGCTACTAGGGTACGCAGCGTTGTACAGTTTAACAAAGAAGGACGGTCCCTGCTCCAAGGAGCTTACAATCTAATGGGCGAAATGTCAAGTTGGGGCAGTCTAGATTTCCTGAATAGAGGTATGGTGGTTAGGTGCCGAAGGCAACATTGAAGAGGTGGGCTTTGAGCAAGGCTTTGAAGCATGGGCAAGTGAGGGGGCCTGGCGTATGGGCTCAGGAGATTATTCCAGGCATGGGGTGAGGTGAGGCAGAAAGGGCAGAGCCTGGAGTTGGCGGGGTGGTGGAGAAGGGTACTGAAAGGAGGGATTTTGTCTGAGAGCGGAGGCTGCAGGTGGGAACGTAAGGGGAGATGAGGGTAGAGAGGTAGGGAGGGGCTGCAGATCGAGTGCATTTGTAGGTTAATAGGAGAAGCTTAAACTGTATGCGGTACCCTGATCGGAAGCCAGTGAAGTGACTTGAGGAGAGGGGTGATATGAGTATATTGGTCCAGACAGAAGATAAGCGTGCAGCAGAGTTCTGAACGGACTGAAGGGGGGATAGATGGCAAAGTGGGAGGCCAGAGAGGAGTAGGTTGCAGTAGTCAAGGCGAGAGGTAATGAGAGAGTGGATGAGAGTTCGGGTGGTGTGCTCAGAGAGGAAAGGGCAAATTTTGCTAATGTTATAGAGGAAAGAAGCGACAGGTCTTGGCTATCTGCTGGATATGCGCAGAGAGAGAGGGAGGAGTCGAAGATGACTCCGAGGTTGCGGGCAGATGAGACAGGGACAATGAGGGTGTTATCACCGAAGTTAGAGAGTGGAGGGAGAGGAGAAGTGGGTTTGGGAGGGAAGACAATAAGCTCAGTCTTGGCCATGTTCAGTTTCAAGTGGTGGTTGGACATGTCGGATAAGCAGGCCGATACTTTGGCCTGGGTTTCTGCAGTGATGTCTGGTGTGGAGAGATAAAGCTGGGTGTCATCAGCATAAAGATGATATTGGAAACCATGAGATGAGATTAGGGAGCCCAGGGAAGAGGTTGTAGATTGAGAAAGAAGGGGGTCCAAGGAAGATCCCTGAGGAACTCCAAACAGAGAGTGGGATGGGGGTGGAGGAAGAACCATGAGAATGTACTCTGAAGGTACGGTGGGAGAGATAAGAGGAGAACCAGGAGAGGACAGAGCCCTGGAACCCAAATGAGGCTAGAAATAAGTTGTGATTTACAGTGTCAAAAGCGGCGGATAGGTCGAGGAGGATGAGGATGGAGTAGTGACCTTTGGATTTGGCAAGGAACAGGTCATTGCAGACTTTAGATAGTGCCGTTTCTGTCGATGTGTAGGGGTGAGTGAAAGCAGGATTGAAGCGGATCGAGGATGGCATGAGAGGAGAGAAAATCAAGGCAATGGCTGTGAACGGCGCGTTCAAGTATCTTGGAGAGGAAGGGTAGGAGGGAAATGGGGCGGTAGGTAGTGGAGGGACAGGTAGGGTCAAGTGATGGTTTTTTTTTGAGGAGTGGTGTGACTACAGCATGCTTGAAGGTGTCAGGGACAGTTACGGTGGAGAGAGAGAGGTTGAGGATATGACAGATGGGGGGGGGGGGGGTGACAGTAGGAGAGATGGTGTTAAGTAAGTTGGTGGGGATGGGGGTCTGAAAAACAGGTGGTGCATTTCGAGGAGGAGAGAAGATGGGCGGTTTCCTCTTCGGTGATATCAGGGAAGAGGGAGAAGGAGGCCTGGGTTGGGTTGGTTGAGGGAGTGTGTTCTAGGGTGAAGAGGAGGAGATGGTTTGGTGGTGAATTCGAGGTTGATCTTCTGCACCTGTCGCAGAAGTAGTCAGCCAGTGATTGAGGAGAGAGTGAGGGGGAGCGTGAGGGCACTTTGAGGAGGGAGTTACGGGTGGTGAAGAGACTATCGAGGATTAGAGCTGGGGGACTTAGTCAAGTGGTGTAATAGTCCTGCTTGGCGAGGAATAGGGAGGACTGAAGGAGGATAGCATGAATTTGTAGTGAATGAAATCAGTATGGGTGCGAGATTTCCTCCAGAGGCGTTCAGCCGATCGGGCACAGGATGTGAAGGTATCGGGTGCAAGGGGTCAGCCAGGGCTGGGGATTAGTACTCTTTGTGGGACGGGAGATGGACGGTGCAAGGGTGTCCAGAGCAGAGGAGAGAGTGGCATTGTAAGTGGAGGACAGCCTTGTCAACAGACTTGGAGGACATGATGGAAGGGAGAGGAGATCAGAGATACTAGAGGATAGGGTAGGAGGGTCGACAGCCTGGAGATTCCTGGAAGTAGTGGTTAGTGTTGGGCGGGACTGAGGGGGAGGGTGATGAAGTGTGAAGATGATCAGGTGATGGTCAGAGAGAGAAGAGCTGAGGCGCAGAAATTGGAGGGTGTGCAGGTAGAAGAGAGGACGAGGTCAAGACAGTGGCCAGATTGGCGAGTAGGGGTGGTGGAGCTCAGTTGGAGGTTGAAGGAGGAGGTTAGAGTGAGGACACTGAGAAGCGTATGAGTCGGATGGGTTATCAGTGTGTCTGTTGAAGTCACATTTTATAACTGTTACCACACAATAATTTTCATGTAACAGTTACACAGCTTAGTTTCTAGGTCTGTTATTGTATTACAGTTTGACTTTCTTGTCATCTGCATTTGATTTTAGAGAATCAAATTATTTTATTGGATGTTTTTGGAGACCCTGGGAATTACAGGAAATGTGATTTCAGTGGTTTAAGGGCTTCTTGGAAAATAGAATTATCGGGTTTCCAAGAAAAAATAATGTCATAATCATGGAAGTCTGTAGTGGGGGTTCCACAGGGTTCTCCCCTGTCCCCCATTTTGTTAATGTTTTGATGACAACGTTGGGTACATTTTTTGATTTTTTTCAAAAAATATAATTTATTTGTATGTAGACATAACAATTGTATTCCATTAACAAAAAGTGATTGAAGATAGTACTAATGGAATTTCTATCTATTTGGATACTATGGAAAATGGGCCTTAAGTTATAAGCTTAAAGTGAATATAGCTAAGGCCAAATTTTATGCTTAACTCCCCCAACTAGGTTCTATCAACTTCAAATTTTGCATATTTTGAGGCTCAAAATTTTCTCTTCGGTAGGATATTGGGAATTTATTTAGGGGGTCTTTTACTAAGGCGCACTGGCATTTTTAGCGTGCATTATAAAATAGGCATGTGCTAAATGCTAAAGATGACACTGCATTACTATGGGAGCCTTTAGCATTTAGCGTGCGCCTATTTTTAACACACGCTAAAACGCCTGCGCGCCCTATAGTAAAAGACCCCCCTTAGATTCCAATTTGACTATGGAATATCAGATTCACAACTGGCCTAAAGTGTTTTTTAGGTTGAGACAGCTCCAACATATTAAATGTCGATGAATATATCAAATTTTCAGGTAGCAGATCAGGCGTTGGTGCTCTCTCAACTAGATTATTGTAATGTGCTTTACATTGGGTGTTCGCATTCATCTTTAAGACATTTACAGGCTTTGCAGAATGTGGCTGCAAAACTGTTTTGTGGACATAAGTTTGATCATGTCACTCCTTTGTTGCGATCTTTGCATTGGCTTCCTATTGGGGCACGATGCAAATTTAAGCTCTGTGTCTTTATCCACAAATTGTTTTATGGCTTATTCTAGATTATTTAAGTGAATTATTTACGTTAGGAACACAAATCACTCATTAGCTCAAAGGATTGTGTTTATTACAATTTCCATTTGTAAATGAGGTATAAATCTTATCATAGTTCCAGTCTTGTATACTGTTCAGTACCAATGTTGGAATTCTCTTTCTTTGGAGTAAGAGTGATGTCCTCTTATTTTAGATTTTGTACATAGTTGAAAGCTCATTATTTTCTACATATTTGATTTAGCTTTTGACCAATTTATTGATATGGTATGGTCCGGGTTAATAAGATTTTTATGATTGTTGCACTTTTCCTAGTGATGGCCTAGTTTTTTTTTTTTTTTACTTACATTGTAATCCACATTGGTCCTTTGTGGGTAGATGGCAGAATATAAATTTTTATTGTATTGTATTATACAGTAAAATGGTCCATTTATAAATAGCACATCCATTCTTTTAACTTACATCAGCTAAGAATGATTCAAGGTTACACGTCCGAAGTTTAAGTGAATCCACCAAACTGGAATCTGACTCATTGCAAATTCCAAGTATCATGTCAAAGTTGTCCTGGGTTACATTACCTTCTGGCAAATCAAAGGCATTCGTCAATGCAAGAATGTTTCTGTGGAAAAATTATTATTTTGTTAAGTGGGTTATGGTAAATTTAAATAAATTGCTGATTATACAATGTCTTACAGAAGAAAATGAATAATTGTGCAATAATTCCAGAAAGGCAAATGTGAATGCAAAAATTACAATTGTAACAGTCACAAATCTAGTCCACACTGTACAGATTCTGACAAGTAAAACTGAAACCATCTAGCAACAAATAAGGGAAAATTAAGAATAATGAAAACCCTTTACAGTTTCCTTGATTACTTTGATGTGACCTTGAATCTGGATTGTCAAAATTCTGCTTTGTGTGAAATAATCAGATTTTGGTTGTTTTTTCCATTGCATTCAAAGCTTAAAATAGGGTGGTATGTGCTGGTGTTCTGGCAACTCCATCTGTTCCAGTTCAATCCCAGGACCAACCAAAGGTTGATAGGCACCAAAGACCACTTTTTTTCTCCACTCCTTAAGCACTGGCAAATCCATAGCTGAGGGAGATGAGTAAAATGTGTATTCCCAGCTCCTCCAGCTCTCTCTTTTGGTTCTTGATTAGAGAGGCAACATACACTAGAGGAGTACTGAGCAAAAAAAAAAATGTGCATTTAGTTTCCCAAGCTGTTTGCAACATTTTTCATTTTGTTTTGGTTTTTTTTTTTTTCATTTTCATTTCAGGGGACAATGTTGTTAATAATGCATATCGCACTATTTGCAAACAGTGTGCACTATTGCAAAATGCTCCACGTATGAGTGAAGCGTGTGCATATGCATGAACAGTGCACAACATTTACAGCAGAAGTTGCTGGAGAGTTGCCCAGGAGCTGGAGAGAAAGCTGTCGTTTGCCCAGGAGCTGGAGAGAAAGCTGTCGTTTGCCCAGGAGCTGGAGGAAAGCTGTCTTTAGGGCTCTTTTACAAAGCGGCTAAAAGGGAAGTACCGCTGGGCTATCGCAGCAGCCTAGTGGTAGTTCCCTCCCCCAGCATGCGCCATTTCCAATGCTACAAAAATATCTTAATTTTTGCAGTGCTGCTCTGTACTTGGCAGTAATCAGTTAGTGCCACGGTGATAAGTGCTGCCACCCGAAATGGGCTCACGCAAAGTGCTTCACTTGCCACACGTCCATTTCTTTTTTTAAAAACCCTGCCTTTTACCCACTGCAGTAAAAGGGGTCCTTGGAGCGCATCAAAAACACGCACAGGTGCCAGCACAGGCCCCCTTTTGCCGCAACTTCATAAAAGGACACCTCAGTTGCTTATCCAGTATCTATTGCCTACTGCCCAGTGACTGCTCTGTGTGACCCTTTTGCTTGCTGGAGCTATTTACTAAGGACAAGTTTGTCAGTTCTACATAGATTGTGATATAATAGATATGGGCCAATTTTATAACTTTTTTCACATGTTACATACATGTAGAAAAGGGCATTTATAAAATTGTTTAGGCACATATGCATGTATAAGTATGCGTGCCAGTAAGTGAGTGTGTACTTATATCAGCATATGTAGGTGTTTTCGGGGCATAGTTTGGGCAGAGCATTGGTGGATTTGTGACTTATTTGTATACTTTATAAGATATGTGACTACATGCAAAGATGGAATGGAGGAGTATCCTAATGGTTAGTGCAGCAACCTGAAAATGGGGAGGATCAGGGTTCAATTCCCACTGCAGCTCCTTGTGACTCTGGACAAGTCACATAATCCTCCATTGCCCCAGGTACAAAATAAGTACTATATAATATGTAAACAACTTTGATTGCTACCACAGAAGGCAGTATATCAAATCAGATCCCTTATGCAAAAAATGTATACCAACTATAGAGCGGGTATAAATTTGTGCATTTGCTGTTGTGTGCTGTGCCTGATTCTGGATGCTACTGCCTATTTTATAAAATCACATTGAAATCTATAAGCCCTTATAAAATAGACATAAAATAGGTACTTTTATGCCCTTTCATATAGGTATCTTGTTATAAGATCAGTAGGATCAAACAGTTGAATAGTGCATGCTCTGCCAATGTGCCACAGCACTTGAGAAATGCTTTTTTTTTTTTTTTTTACTTTATGATTATCATCTGTAAGTCAACTATTCTCATCAAAGTTCCTTATCCACTACTCCACTACCATTATAGAAACCTCTGTACTGACAAATAGGGGTGTGTCTACTAAAGGGCGTTAAAGTGTTTTATGGTAACTAATTTAGCACATCCTGATTACCACGTGTTAACTGGTTAACATGCCCATAACACGGGAGCCCTTAGCACTGCCTAAACTGTGCTCCCTCTGTCAATTATTTTCAGGTTATGCATGCTAATTGCGAACATTAATGCATGATCTTAAAGAGAAATACTGGAAATGGCAGTATTTTTCTAGACTTGCTAAAAATGGGCTTAGTATGCAGGAAAGTCCCACTTTAGCACATGCTAAGCCCATTTACTTACACATTTTAGTAGACATACCCTATAGTCTTGTTCATGTATATGGCAGTCCCTGGAAAGATTTTTCTTTTCATTTCATGATTCTTGTCTGCACTTCAGTTCAAACATGATCATGTGTACTTTAGCAACACATATAACATCAAACCATAAAATGTATCTGTATTCATTCAGAGTCCTTTATCACTACACCTAACCCTGTATTGAAAAAAGTGAGAGAGAAAGAGAGGGGGGGAGGTACGTGTATGGCGATTTTGTCCGCTTGTCACCCTTATTCCTTTCAGGTGCCTCCTTTGCCCCTCACATTAACAATGCAGTGAGTGAAGGGATCAATCCATTTGTTGATCCCTGTTTAGGGGACCAGTTGGTGATTATTAATCCTTTCTTTGATAGGGCAGTGAATGTTTTGGCTTTGCAAGAAAAGAATTAGACTAGTTCAGGTGGTGAAGGAAGGGTATGTGTTCACTAGAGCTCCATATATTTGTTATTTTGGATGGAAGTTGAGGGAAAGGAATTTTGGTACAGGTAGCCTCATCACCAGGGAGGCATTTGGACCTTCTTGCTTGCCTGTTCTTGTCAGAGAAGCTTTTTCAAACTGCTAGGAGTCACATCATTCTGAAAGAGAAGAACGACTCTTATAATTCCCTCTTCTGGCAGTTCAACAAGAAAGCCTTGTATCCTTGTAAGCTTTAGGAGCTGAAGATGAAGACAAAGCACTTCTGGATCTGGGAACTAGAGTGGCTGGAACAGGTGAGAGTCACTGCCTCCCATCATAGGCACAGTGTATTCATTGATATATCTTTGTCTTGCATGCTTTTATATATGTGCTTCTCTCTTTCATCTCACACACACCCAGTAGTAAGAGTCAACCAGCAATTCTGCCCCATAAGAAAATGCAAATGACGGTACACTGACTGCCAATTCTGACACAGCCAATCATATAGTAACATACTAGTTGATGGCAGATAAAGACGTGTAGGGTCCATCCAGTCTGCCCAACAAGATAAACTCATAGCATGTATACTTGATCTTGATTTGTCCTTGTCATTTTCAGGGTACAGACTGTAGAAGTCTGCCCGGCACTGGCTTTGCTTCCCAATTACTGGTGTTGCCATTTAATCACCACTAAGCTAGTTTGGTTGCATGCCCTCTATATAGGATTCCTGTGTGTTTATCCCACGCATTTTTGAATTCTGTTACCGTTTTCATCTTCACCACCTCTCGCGGGAGGGCATCCAGGTATCTACCCTCTCCATGAAAAAGTATTTCTGACATTAATCCTGAGTCATCCCAACATCATCAATTCATATCCTCTAGTTCTGCCACCTTCCTGTCTCTGGAAAAGGTTTGATTGTAAATTAATACCTTTCAAATATTTGAATGTCGGTGTCATATCACCGCTGTCTCTCATTTCCTCCAGAGTATACATGATTCAGGTCCTCAAGTCTCTCCTCATACACCTTGTGATGCAAACCCCATATCATTTTTGTTATTTTTCTGTGACCCGCCTCAAGTCTTTTTACATCCTTAGCAAGATACAGCCTTCAAAACTGAACACAGTACTCAAAGTGGGGCCTCTGCTGGTTATACCCCTCGCTATGCAACCTCAGGGCCAGCATTAGGGGTGGCAAACAGGGCAATAGCCCCCATACTACAGGGGCCCCCAAACCTGCTTCAAGCTGAAGAAGGCATAGGCTGAAGAATAGCTTTGGGGCCCCCTCCCAAGTTTCTGCTCTGGGCCCCTGAATGTCTAATACCAGCCCTGTGCAGCCTAGCATCCTTACGACCATGACACCCCTTGTCACATTGTTTTGTCACCTTGAGACCCTCAAACACCATGACCCCAGCATCACTCTCCTAAGCTGTGCTTATCAATCTCTCTCCTTGTCACGGTTGTATCCAGGTTCCTGGCTTGCAGTCACCTCGGGCCTGGGAGTTAGACCCGGGGAATGCTGCGAATTGATGGTTTACCGGTTCTCATGTTCCAGAAGATATGCTGGTCCAGTCCAGATCTTCCAGCCCTCCAGATTATTTTGGGAGTTTTTTGGAACTAAGCAGTATCTGTACCTGGTGAACTCCCTTGTGGGCTGCCTTTATTAACCACCTGGAAAGGTTCCTAGTTGCCTTGCAACAGAGGTCCTCAGAGGAGTTTCCTTTGGTGGAAGTCGTTTGCAGTGCTGCTGAGTTTTTCCTGTTTTAGGTTTTGACCCTGATTGTTTGCTGACTTATTCTACTGACTGCTGCCTGCCCAGACCCAGCTTGTCTTCTGACCTACTCTTCTGACTGCTGCCTGTCCAGACCCAGCTTGTCTCCTGGCTTACTCTGCTGCCTGCTTCCTGCTCCAGCCGGGTTCCTGGTTCCTTTTGCCTGCTGGCCCCTGCAGCTCTACTTTCCTGCCCTGTCCAGTAAGTCCTGCCGACCGACCGCACTCTGGGGCTCAACCCTTGAGGATAAGTGCAGGTGAAGTTTGGGCTATTTCCGGTCCAGTTGGTGTCAGCCTGAGCTGCCTCGGCGGCAGCCTTTGTCTGAGAGTTCCGGCCGAGGGTACCGGGAAGTCAGTTCTGCCTGTCCTGTGTTTGGGTGATTCTCCTGCCGCTGCCGCTCCTCGGCAGTGGCTCAAGGGCTCACTAACCTAGAAGTACCGTTAGAAGCGTGACACTCCTCCTATCTGGTACATCTCCTTTGGATTTCTGCACCCCAAGTGCATCACTCTGCTTTTCTTGGCATTAAATTTTAACTGTGTGGTACAACAGATAATTTCAAATTGGAAACCAAACATATGTACAATAGGTTCAGGGCACATGGCTACCCTCCCAAACTATTGAAAACATCTTGGAAGCGAGCATCCAATACTCACCAACAATGGCTACTCAACCCATGTGAAAAATATTCTGGTATTAAACAAGAAAGGTTCACATGTATTTTACCTCACTCAAGAAGAACTGCTTCAGTCCAAAAGATTATAAAACAACACTGGCCCATGTTCTCTTTATTACAATTTAATGATTACCCACTATTTGCTAATACCAGGGCCAGGAACATGGGGGAGTTATTAAAATCGAGGTCCCATTTGAGATATAATTCGACAGGAGAAGTTAAAGGGGGCCACAAGCCATGTACGAGATGTATCTACTGCAAATATGTATGGCAAACTGACCAGGTGATCCATCCCAAGACTGGTAGACCTTTTCATTTTACTACAGTTACGAATTGTGAGTCAGTTCAAGTGGTGTATGGAATCACGTGTCCCTGTAATAAATGGTATATTGGATTTACCATATGGAAGATCAAACAGCGTATAGCGGAGCATGTCAGCAATTTGCGACTTCTAAAGAGAGAAGCACCCTTAGTAGAACATTGGACCACTCAACAACATGCAATCTCAGATTTGAAATACCTTGTGTTGAAGCAGATCATCACTCCCCATGGGGGAGATGTAGCCAGAGTATGAAACGTAGAAAACAAAGTTCATATTTCATTGGGATACGGTTGCCCCTAGTGGCCTGAACCATGAAACAGAATGGCTGCATGGATGACGAATCCTATACTTCACTTCCTACAACAGATTTAACTTGTGTGCAGGCGCTAGCGTTTTTTCAGTCAGCCAGGGGAGAGCAGGGCGGCACACTTATTAGGTAAGCCTAATGTTAAAGATTAAGTGATTTAAAAGCTCATGAGCTCACAATTTTCAAATAGGGTTATATAGGCTGAAGGATATAGCACGCTGATGATATTTCATCTGTCTTTGTATACTATTTAGATGATACATTGTAAGAAATTACGGCTGTAAGTCCTAAAAACTAAGTTCTCCTGATGACGCGATACGGTGAAACAAACGATGTGTTGAGAACGAAAGAACGAGAATGAGAGAACAAGAGAAAGTGACCCTAGAACAAGAGAATATAAAAAGTCAAATGAAGAAAGCAGTATTTTTTAGACACTAGCATGGACCACTATAGATAGAGCCGTGGCACTACAGAGGAGCACCCGACAGATCCCAGTTACATATCATCCAGCCGTAAGCTACGTACAATTTTGCAAATTTGAGCATCTACCAAGGTTTTATCACAGTTGCTTGAATATCAAGGAGATAATACTGGGTATCTTATTATCTCCCAGTTGGCAGTAGGTAGGGCAGAGGTGCGATGATGTTGGTTTATATGTGCTTTTCAGTAGTCCAGCCTCAGCAGCAAGTGTTTTACTGAGCACCCATATATCATTAGCTAGATACTGTCACCTTTTTTCACATGTTAATCACAGCATATAAAGAAAGAAAAAAGAAAAGAAGATAGTACAAGCATTCAACAACGGTTCTATGCGTATATATGAAAGTATAACGTTGAAACCATGACTTTTTCTGTTACCCCAGAGTTGTCACAGTATTAAATTTTAACTACCAGATCTTTGATCATTCTTCTTCTGTTTTTGGAGATCTTTTCGCATGGTTTTCTACTCTCTCTGGTGTATCCACTCTATTGGCTATCTTCATGTCATCCACAAAAAGGCAAACTTTTCCTTAAGTTTTCAGCAATGTCTCTCACAAATATATTAGTTCTACCCTTGTGAGTATTTTCTTCAAAAAGCTACAGTATATTTTGACTACTTCCAGTAACTTGTCCAAATAGTTTTACAAATATATTAAATAGAATCAACCCCAGTACGACCTCTGAGGCACTCCATTACTCACCTTCCTATCTCTGAGCAGATTCCATTTACCACTACCCTCTATCACCTGTTGGTCAACCAATTTCCAAAACCAGTTCACCGCTAGAGAGTGACAAGGTAATGATTATTGTGGTAATACCATTGTAACAGTAAGACATTATGCAGTAGTGGCCGCGGAAGCAGGGACTGCCATTATTTTATCCCTGCGGTAATGGGGAAAAAGGTCTGGCTGCCCCCCCCCCCCCCCAGCTTACCTTAACTCACCCTGGTGGTCTAGTGGCTTCTTTGGGGCAGGAAAGAAGCCCATTATTTCCTGCCCGCTGTTGCTGCTCTGCCCGATATGGCCGCCTCTTCAAAATGGCTGCTGAGACTTCAAGCGGAAGTCTTATGAGGCCTCCACTTGAAGTCTTAGCAGCCATTTAGAAGAAGTGGAGGAATCGGGCAGAGCAGCGGCAGCAGGCAGAAAAGAGTAGGCTTCTTTTCTGCCCCAAATAGGTCAGCCAAGCCAGCCAGACCAACCAGCTAGCCCAGCAAGCAAGCCAGCCAGCCATTTATCCCCCAGGGTACGTCAAGGTAGGCATTTACAGAAATACCCCCTTAGTGATTTCTGACAATGACAACATTGGGCACTGGGGGGGCTTTTATCTGTTATGTTATCTGCTATGTTATAAGGATTTATAGCCTGCCAATCCCTGATGTAAGATTCAGGCAAGGTAACAAACTAAATAGCACTGCTACAATCATCAGTAATGAAAGCAATTTACAATCAGAAAACTAAACAGTAATTTACACAGAGAAAATAAAAAAAAATTTTTAAACGACATCAACAGTAACATTGAGAAAACAAATAATCCTCAAAGCCTTATGAAAATTAAAATAATCCTTCAAAAGGCAAATTACAGTGGGGAGGCTGTTCCAGAGATACACAGCCGAAAAGCAAAAGAATGTGGAAAGACTGCTTTAAATCTGACATGCTTAGCAGAAGGAAATCCAAAAACAAGATGATTGCATGACTGAGAGGTTAAACTATGTTTAAAACTTTAATATTTTTTATAAATCCTTGGGCAAACTCCTTATAATAGTTTGAAAACCAGACAAAATACTTTAGAGGAAATCCTACCTGAACCGGCAGCCAATGCAGCTCAGCCAGCAAGAGAGAAACATGGTCAAACTTAGACCTGCAAAAAATAATCTTGCTGCCAAGTTCTGAACTAGCTGAAGCTTAGAACATGCTTCACTGCTGCACCTAAATGCAAGGAGTTACCATATTCCATAACGCTAATATAGACAATTGTACGATAACTCTGAAATGATCTTGCAGAAAACAAGTTTAAAATAGGCACTCCGAATTACATTATTTATCTTGTGATTCCATTGACAGGGAAGAGTCAAGAACGTATACCCAGGACTCTAGACTCTCGCTCCACCTTTAAGGTTTTCCTTCTTCCATAACAATAGATTGATGAATGTTGTATACACAGGAAGTCAAATACGTTAGCGTTAACTTTAAAAAAGGAGACTATGATAAAATGAGAAGAACGGTTAAAAAAAAACTTAGGGGGGCAACTCGAGAGGGTAAAAACTGTAACAACAGGCATGGACGCTGTTCAAAATACCATCCTGGAGGCCCCGACCAAACATATTCCGTGAATTAGAAAAGAAAAACGGAAGTCCAAAAGACAGCCGGCATGGTTGAAAAGTGAGGTGAAGGAAGCTATTAGGGCTAAAAGAAACACCTTCAGAAAATGGAAGACAGGAACAGTCTGAAATAAAAAGAAGCAGCATAAGGAGTGTCAAAGCAAATGCAAGGCACAGATAAAGAAGGCCAAGAGGATTACGAAAAAAAAGATAGCATTAGAGGCAAAAAAACATAGCAAAACTTTTTTTTCAGTATATTAAAAGCAGGAAGCTGGCAAAAGAATCGGTGGGTCGCTGGATGACCGAGGGGTAAAAGGGGCGATCAAGGAAGAAAAGACGTAACGGAGAGATTGAATGAATTCTTTGCTTCAGTCTTCACCAAGGAAGATTGGGTGGGATACTGGTGTCGGAAATGGTATTTCAAGCGGACGAAGTCGGAGAAAGTTACTGACTTCACGGTAACCTGAAGGACGTAAGGAAGAGTAGCAAATCTCCTGGACCAGATGGTATTCATCCTAGAGTACTGATAGGGTTGGACCCGGGGGTGGGGGGTGGGGGGGAATTCTCTCTCTCCCTGCTTCCACTAGTCCAGCGTCTCTCACCCTGACCAGTTTCTATCTGTTTCTCTCTCTCTTGCTCTCTACTTCTCATCTCCTCAGCTCCAGGTCTCTCTTCTCCTCCCTCTCCAGGTCCAAGATTTCTCCCCCTCTCTCCTCTCCCTTGCTCCAGGTCTCTCTTCCCTCTGCTGCTCCCTCCCCAGCAACAAGATCTCTCCTCCCCCTCTTTTCCACCCTTTGCTCCACGTCTTTCTCTTTGAATTCCCTCTCCACCTCCCTCTGCATGAGTTTGACACCTCTTCATTCCCTCCCTGTGGGTCTGGCACCTCTTTTGCCATTCTTCCCCCACTGCGCGAGTTGGCCACCTTTTCATTCCCCCCCCCCAACCCCCCAAGGCATGGGTCCAGCACCTTTTCATCATCCATCCTCGCCCACCGCTATGCAAACATGAACATGCGTGGTGGGTCACCAGCACAGGCTGCACTAAATACAAACTGCCTCCTGGATGGCCCCACCAGAGCCTTTCCTGTGCTGCACCCTGCCCACAGGAAGTTGCATCAGAGAGGCAGGATGTAGCACAGGAAAGGCCCTGGCTAGGCCGGCCTGGAAGCAGGTTGTATTTAGTGCAGCCTTTGCCAGCGACCTGCACGCATGTTTGCATACCAGGGGAGGGGTCTGGAGAGGTACTGGACCCATGCGGAGGGTGGGGGTAATGGGAAGGATGCTGGAATTGCAGGGGAGAAGCCAAGAAGGACAGTTTCTTCATTACTCCTGCAGTAGGGGCAGCTCATTTAGGGGAGCATGCTCCCCTCACCCCCTAAATTACACCCATGTTGGCAACCCTACCTACACTGCCATTACTATTTCACCTACTGAATCTAATAGCAATAAAAAATGCATTCCCTAGATTAAATATTCAAATCAATACTATCTTTATAATGAGTTGACAATTTAAAATGGTGGTCACAGCATCTGCCACTGATGTCAGTGGTGCTAATCATAAATCTCTGTGACAGCACACCATCCCCAGATTCTATATATTGGCACCAAATTTGGGTGCGGATCCAAGATGTTATGCCCAACGAATTGGTAATGACCAATTAGTGTCACTAATAATTGCACTAATTAGCACCAATTTAGATATGTGTGCACATCTTGCTACGTGCTATTCTATAACAATGTGTGTCCAAATCCCATAGCGTGCAACCCAAAAGGAGGTGTGGCCATGAGAGTTGCATGGGGGGGGGGGGGGGGGGGGGGGTCAGAGGTGCTCCTACAATTTGTGTGCAGTATTATAGAATACCAGGGATGTGCGCCCGAACTGGGTGCTGGGAATTACACCTGGTTTCAACAGGTGTAAGTCCTGAAGATCGGTATTCAATCTTTGCCAATTTTTGGCACTGATGTGTGAGCGCCATTTACTAAATCTACTCCAATATATCTACAAGATACCACAGACCAACTAGCTTAGCAAAGAGATGACATGGCCTAGTGGTTAGAGCAATGAGATGAGAACTAGGAAATCCCACTGCTCTTGATACTCCTTGTGACCTTAGGCAAGTCACTAATCTCCTCTTGCCTCAAATGCCCACTCTTCAGGGCATGGGTATATTGTACCTGAATATTTACCACTATAAAATGGTATGCAGTTATTTAATATAAAGTTAAGAATGTACAAGAGACACAATGTGAGATCTTCAACCCATCTGCTATGCAAATTCCTACCACACTTGCTATATCCTACCAAACTGCACACTTGCTATATCACAGTCAAGGTGCTTTGTGTGAATGCTTAAACGTCTTGCTTGAAACTATTATTTTCCTCATCATTTCCTCATGTGGTGCTTATTCTGGTACTAAATGCAACTCATCCTGAATTAATGTTGTCCTTCAACATACTGGCTGAAACAGTCATCATATCTGGCTGTAGCACGGAACCCAATGATGGAGTAGATGACAGTCGCTGCATAAACTGATGTGAAGCCATTGATGACAGAGATTATAACAGCATCCTTCTCACAATTGTTACTGTAAAGCAAAAAAGAAAAAGAAACATTGCAAATATTATACATTTTACTATAAAGTCCATGCGTGAAATTCGTTAGATGTTTTTGTCAGGGATCCAATTTGCTGTAAGTTACAGGGTTTTAAAATATTAGCTATTCAGATCACATTTTAATTAAAGGAAAGAATAGAGTGATAATGAAGTTCAAATAAATCCAAGCATCTTTTACATTTCTGAACTTTTATTTCATTGTAAATATACAGTGAACAATCCCTACAGATCTTGTAGTCCCACAGGTATTGAAAGCTAATTTTAAACAAAACTTCCTTGACAAGATTCAATTTAAAAAAACTGCTGTCCACTGTGTGTGAAATTTCGATCATGTTACCCCATTTTTGCAGGCTGAGCATTGGTTATCAATTACATTATCAGGCTCATTTTTGAAAGAGAAAGATGCCCATCTTTCGACACAAATCGGAAGATGGGTGTCCTTCTCACAGGGTCGCCCAAATCGGTATAATCGAAAGCCGATTTTGGACGTCCCCAACTGCTTTCCGTCGCAGGAATGGCCAAAGTTCAAGGGGATGTATCGGAGGCGTAGCGAAGGCGGGACTTGGGCGTGCCTAACACATGGACATCCTCGACCCATAATGGAAAAAAAGGGCGTCCCTGACGAGCACTTGGACAACTTTACCTGGTCCTGTTTTTCTTACGACCAAGGCACAAAAAGGTGGCCTAAATGACCAGATGACCACCGGAGAGAATCGGGGATGACCTCCCCTTATTCCTCCAGTGGTAACTAACCCCTCCCACCCTCAAAAAACATCTTTAAATATTTTTTGCCAGCCTCAGATATCATTTGCAGCTCCATCACAGCAGTATACAGGTCCCTGGAGCAGTTTTAGTGGGTGCAGTGCATTCAGGCAGGTGGACCCAGGCCATCCCCCTCCCTACCTGTTACGTTTGTGGAGGAAACAGTGAACCCTCCAAAACCCACCAGAAACCCACTGTGCCCACATCTGGGTGCCCCCCTTCACCTGTAAGGGCTATGGTAGTGGTGTACAACTGTGGGTAGTGGGTTTTAGGGGGGTTGGGGGGCTCAGCAGACAAGGTAAGGGAGCTATGTTCCTGGGGGCATTTTATGAAGTCCACTGCAGTGCCCCCTAGGGTGCCCGGTTGGTGTCCTGGCATGTCAGGGGGTCCAGTGCACTAGAAATGCTGGCTCCCCACGACCAAAGGGCTTGCATTTGGTCATTTCTGAGATGGGCGTCCTTGGTTTCCATTATCGCCAAAAATCAGAAACGACCAAGTCTAGGGATGACCATCTCTAAGGATGACCTAAATTTCAAGATTTGGGCGTCCCCGACCATATTATCAAAATGAAAGATGGACGTCCATCTTCTTTCGATAATACAGGTTTCCCCGCTCCTCCATCGGGACATTTTGCAAGGACGTCCTCAACAAAACTTGGGCGTCCCTTTCGATTATGCCCCTCCATGTATAATCTTTAAAATACTGGGTGGTTTATAAAGTGTTTATAAAGCTCTATTCTTATTGGATTTTGATGCCTTACATGCCTGCTTGGACTCTTAGTCAGCTCAGAAGCACCACCTGGTGATGCCACCTCACCGCCCGGTTTCCTTGGGATCATTGCAAAACTCAATGCTTAATGTAATAGGCCCTATTCTCTGGAACCAGTTTCTATTTCTTTACATATGGAAAGTTCTTGTTATCTTTTAAAAGGTTATTGAAGGCCCACCTTTTTATGTGAGGCCTTTAATACAGGTTCAGGGGCTTAGCCAAACAACAGATTTTGGGTGGGCCTAGGCAAGAAGTGGGTGGGCACCAAGTGTTCTTCCCCTCACACACCACCACAAAGAAAATATTTCAGCTGGCGGGAAAACGCTTCTTTCTACCTTGGCAGTCTGCAGCAGGCATGCGCTGAAAACTGAGCATGTGCAGGTACCAATATTGTGAAGAGTACCATTTTCGTTACCGTCTTCAGCTGATGGAGCTTGGGATCCCCACCAGCTACCGCTAAATGTGTGCTACTGTTGGGTGGGCCTGAGCCCTAAGTGGGTGGGCCCTGGCCCACCCAGGCCCACCTGTGGCTACGCCACTGTACAGGTTTCTGATTTATTTTGTCTGGGCATTTGTAGGCCCTACCGGGTTGACTGGAACTGTGGACTGCGACTTGGAAGCACGGTAATTCAGCTATACTTTATCTTTTTCTTTTCTTTTATTGGTTGGAGTTCCTTTCTGATAATGATTTGTTTTGTTTTTCTTGATTGTATCCTGCTTTGTTGGCTTTCCCTAAGTGGTTTATCAAATAAATTTAACCTGAACCTGACCTCCTGTTAGTCTTGAGGCAAGAACAAAATTATTTACATTTTCATGAATCATTAAAAAGAAAGTTGTTTTCTGGTTGCACTGAGCAAGCCACGAAAGAGATGGCAGCCTGCGTTCTAGGCTCCTGATCTATCCTACCGGAATCCTATAATAACTGTCTTTGCAATGAGTTAGTTCTGGAAATCTTCACCTTAATATAGCTAAAATGTCTACTAAAAATTCAAAGCCTGAGGCTTGCCCCAATTTGCAAACTGCATCTTAAAAGATCAAAGCAGGAACAGCAACACTCAGTAAAGATGACAAGCAGCAGATGAGGTCTCACTTCACTCATTGATGGAAGAAATTCTATCCAAAAAAGGTATCCTTCAAGGTAACCATGGCTCATTGCTCGAGATGAAAGAAGAAATCACTGATATAAAAAAAACACATTTTGCAAACACAAAATAAGCTGGACTCGCTGGAAATAAAGTACTCAACTAACACAGACATTTGCTTCTCTCAAGCATAAAACAAAAGCAATCTCAACACTCCAAAAGGATATAGAGGACCTAAATAACAGATCCAGATGTAAAAACATCTGTATACTGGGCATCAGAGAAGGACAGGAAGGTACAGACCCTATTTTCTTTTCTTGAAAATCTATTTCCCAAACTGCTGGACATTAAATTCTCTAAGCCGTTTGAAATCGAGTACGTGCAGCATGTTCCATCTTCCCACCCAATGAACCAGCAAAATCCCTGACCTTTTTGTTAAAGATCCTTAGATACCCCAAGTTCTACAAATCCTTCAGACAGCAAACATCAAAGCACCTTTACAACTCGATGGCATGAAAATCATGATCTTCCCAGAACTTCCTGGCTGTTCGCAATCAATTAAAATAGTTGAGTGCCTGCTATGACCTATCTATACCCAGCCTTGATGCATGTCACTGAGCATTATAACACGTGCTCCTTCAAGGACCCGGAGGCCTTAAATTTCTTGGACTCACTTTCCACACAGGCAATCATCTCGGTCTCTTAGCAACTGAAGTTCTGGGTAGCTGGTGGATATGAGGATCACCTGGTCACTTGCTTGTCTGGTGCGAAGGTGGTGAACCTCATGCATCACCTTGATAAGATTTTAAATAGTGCTGTGGAGGAGCTGGCTATCTTGGTGCATGTAACATAGGAAAATTTGTGAGGGAGGTTCTGGAAGCCAAATTTAGGCCTTAGATAGAAGATTTTGTTCCTTTGCTGGCATTGATGCCAGAAGACAGCTCTGCCTAGTGCTGCCACACCAAGGATTGCTGAATACAGATAACGTTGAATTGATTTCTGCACTGCCCATATGCTAGCTATTTTCATGGTTTTTTTTCCTTATTTGATTTAATATCTTTATATTGTATTGGATCCCTATATTGAGGACTTGAGCATTTTCTATTTAGATGTTTTGTTTGATAATGGATAGATTTCCAATTGCTAGAATCAATTTCATTTAATGCTAGTATTCTAAACATTTACACCCACAATGAGCGAGTAAATGTTAGGGCCTAGTATACAGAGTTGCATAGACCCTAAATAAAAGAGAATTATGCCAGATAAACTAAATATGGCAAAGAAATTTGAAATAATCTAGTAGATGTCTCTTCTCTGAGGGAAAAGGGAGATTTGTACTGGCTGAGGGAGTCAGAATAGACCTTTTGTGAAGGAAGACGGCAGGAAGAATAATTCTGCAGTACTCTACAGTGTAACAATGAAATGCATGGATATTATTTACTTACTGAACAGAGTTATAACTGGAGAATGAAATGAGACCTCCAAAGGCAAGAGAAAAGGAATAAAACACTTGTGCACCCGCATCCAACCATGTGACTGGGTTAGCCAGTTCTTCTACCTAAAATGTAAAGGTTATGATTCATAAGCAAAGATGCTGAAACCTACTATAAATACTTTTTGCCTTCATTATGAATGCTTCCATTTCCAACACTACAGTGATGTGAAAAATCCCTCCCCCCTAATTTTCTTTAAATTAAGTAATAATTTAAAAACAGTAGTATGCATTTACTCAGATTCCCATTGTCTAATATTATATTTTGTTTAAAAATCTGAAACCATTCAGTGTGACATATATATATAAAGGAAATCAGGAAGAGAGGGGGAAGCTTTTTCATATCAGTGTAACTGCAGGAAAAAACACCCTTCAATTTGGGGTCAACATTTAAAGCAATTTACCGGCCAGAAATGACTCCTGGCCGGTTAAATCACTTGTTCAGGACTAGCCACTCATGTTCAATGACACTTAACTGGTTAGTGCTGCTGAAAATGTCTCGTTGGCATCTAATGCAAAACCAGCTATTCTGGGGGTGTGATATTCAGCACTTAACCAGCCAAAGTACCCACATAAATAGGACCGCATAAAAATCATCCTATCTTTATGCGGTTCACCATAGCTGGTTGAATGCTGAATATCACACTTAACTGGCTATGGTTTAGCCGGCTCTGTAAACCCAGAGCCTAGACATAGCCTAGCATTGAATTTCTGGACATAGCACCGGTCAGCAAAATGCTGAGTGCCGCCAGCTAAATATCAACCCCTTCTTTTTTTTTTTTTTTTTACATAGAATAACATTTTTTCTGTTTCATCATGCAAAGTTGAGAGCATGTAACATGCTTTATAAGTTAAGACAGACCTGTGATTTTGCAAGGAGAATGGAAGTTTTGGTTTACTCTTTCTGCCTATCAAATAGCTGGGTAAGCTTAGGTTCATTGGCTATAATGAATGATTGTTGTACCAAATTTGTTTCTATAAAGAATGATTGTTGTTGCAGATTTTAAATACTTGCCATTAGGGTTTCAACACAAGTGAACTTGACTTCCTAAGCTTTTTTCCCAGACACAGAATGGGAAAATTCCTTACAAAATTAAGTCTTAGTAAAGTGGTGTGGCAGCCGTGTTAGTCCACTTTTAAAAGTAATAAATATAAAAAAACAAACATAGAAAAGAAAAGATAATACCTTTTTATTGGGCTAACAATACATCTTTGATTAGCTTTTGAAGGTAACCCTTCATCAGACCAGAAATAAGCAAATATTGACAATATCAGAATATATAAGTGAAACACAAAAGCATTCCAATAACAGTTTCACAGGAAGAGAGGTTGGGGTGGGTTAGTTGAGAAACAGGGAGAGCTGGGAGTGTAAGAGACAGGGAGAGATGGATGGCTGATAAGAAGGTGACAAAGCAGTAGAATTGTATGGCTTATAATGGAATAGAAAACCCCGATCTTTGTTAAGGCCTGTTTGCTGGGTGTCAAAATATTTCATCATTTTGACTGCAAAGGTCTTACGTTCCTGGATTGTCTTAAAGTTTCCTTTTAATATTCTCACCATAAAGTCATTCATGCAGTGTTCTGGTTTAGTAAAGTGCTGTCCATACAGAGGTGACATTATGGTTAACATTGTTATCCTTATAATCTATGTAAACTGAATCTTGTTTTTAGCATCTGGCTTGTTTCTCCAATATAGCACCCTTCTTCACACTTTTGTATGGAATGATATATACCACATTTGAAGATAAGCATGTAGAGGATCTCCTTATGCTGAATGTTTTTCCTATGCGAGTGCCTGTGGGATCCTGTGAAATGTGTTGGCACAGTTTGCAGCTTGTGTCATGTCCCCTACCTCAATGCAAGCGGTGTCCTCGGGCTGCATAGGGTCCTGTTGACACACACACTTGGACTGGCACAGCCCTGAGCCATGTGTGTATAGTTCTTCTCTGGGTTTGTTCAGAGAGATGGTGGTTGCAGGCTCCTTGATTGCTTTGCTTCCACGCACCTGTGTCTGCTCTCTCTCTGCATGGCTTCCCTGTCAGCTGTGTGTGCTGGCTGAGTTCTGGTGGGAACATTCTTTGTCTTCCCTTTCTTCTCTCAAGTGGCGTGGAGGAGTGGGGGCGTAGCCTAGTGGTTAGTGCAGCGGACTTTGATCCTGGGGAACAGGTTCAATTCCCACTGCAGCTCCTTGTGACTCTGGGCAAGTCACTTAACCCTCCATTGTCCCAGGTACAAATAAGTACCTGTATATAATGTAAACCACTTTGAATGTAGCTGGAAAAACCACAGAAAGGCTGTATATTAAGTCCCATCCCCCTTCTTCCCCTTTCCTATTGGTCTTCCGGTTTCCTCTTCCTGCTGCTCTTGTCCTATGGCTGTGCTCCTTCTCCCTGCTGATGTCAGATGCTAACACTATCAACTGAGCTCTTCCTGGACTCCATTCTTCGGCTTCTACTTTGGTAGGTGTTACTTGCTCTGTAGTTTGCTTCTTATCTACTTTGTCCCTCGTTGCTGACTCTGCCTGTACCTGGATTACTCTCTTGCCTGCTGCCTACCTATTGACTTTGCCCATACCTGGATTACTCTCTTGCCTGCTGCCTGCCTATTGACTTTGCCCATACCTGGATTACTCTCTTGCCTGCTGCCTGCCTATTGACTTTGCCCGTACCTGGATTACTCTTGCCTGCTGCCTGCCTATTGACTTTGCCTGTACCTGCTTCAGAATTATTCTCCTTTCTGCTGACCTTCTGGCCGAATCCCTTGGCACCCCCTTTCTCATCTCTCCACATAAGTCCTGCCAGCTGCCTGCACCTGGGGGCTCAACTTCCGGGGAACGGTGGTCACCGCAGGTGACCCTTGGGGTTGCCCGGCCGCCAAACAGAACCCGGGTTCGCTACATCGGACTCGGCAGCGCTCTACTTGGTACAAGAACTCACAAGTCTGACAGCTTGGTATATTGCAGAAACGTGTGCCAAGCTCTTTTTGAGCTTGTTTTAAATTAGTTGGCTATCAGAAGGCCTGCACTGCTGGGGCTGGGAATACCTCTTTCAGGGTTCCTTTTATTAAGCTGTGTAAGGGCCTACACACGTACAGTGCACGCCAAATCAGCACTACCACTTGGTTAGCGTGTGATCCAGGTGGTAATTCTGAATTTGGTGCATTCTGAATCCTGCTGTAGGTCAATGGGTGGCGATAAGGTCTCAGGCCAAAAATGGACGCATACTAGTTTCAATTTTAGCACATGTCCATTTTCCAACCCCTTTAAAAAGGCCCTTTTCCTAGACACGGTAAACAATGGCCCGGTGCACGCCTAAAAGACGTGCTTGGACTACTGCAGGCCACTGTTCCCGCAGCTTAGTAAAAGGGCCCCTGAGTAATTCATCCTCCTGGAGCAGTAGCTGTAGCTCTTTTAATGATTTTTTTTTCAATTTTTCTAGCTCTGAATTGTATGTCACTACAAGGGAAATTCTTTCTGTGGTATATTTATTCAATGCAAAAAAATGTGCAGAAAGGTGCTATATTGGAGAAAAAGTCAGATGCTGAAGACAAGATTCAATCTACACAGACATCATATTAAGCATGGCAATGCCAACCAAGATGTCACCTCTGAGGGACAGCCTACAAAATCAGAACACTGCATGAATGACTTTATGGTGAGAATACTAAAAGGAAACCAAGACAATCCAGGAATGTAAGACTTCTGACATCAAAATGATGAAATATTTTGACACCCACTAGACAGGACTTAACAAAAATCTGGGATTTATATCCCATTATAAACCATAAAATTCTACTGCTTTGTCACCCTCTTATCAGCCATCCATCTTTCCCTGTCTCTCATCCACCCAGCTCTCCCTGTTTCTCACTTAACCCACCCCAATCTCTTCCTGTGAGACTGTCATTGGAATGCTTTTGTATTTCACTTATATGTTCTGCTATTTGTCAACATTTGCTTATTTCTGATCTGAAGAAGGGTTACCTTTGAAAGCTAATCAAAAAATGTATTGTTACCCCAATAGAAATGTATCATCTTATTTTCTTTTCTATGTTTTGTTTCATTTCTATTTATTACCTTTAAAATTAAGTCTAAATTTGCTAAATTACTATTAAATTACTGCTAAAAATATTTACATTTACCACTGGTTTAAGTTGTTCTAGTAATAACACAGAGGTCTATTGATCTGTCATTGTTTACAGAAATAGTGTTGTCAAAGCACTTACTTTTGGAGTGAAGAGATATACAATTCCACTGACTGATCCTTTTAGTGTCAAACCACGGATTAAAAAAATTGTAAGTACCACATATGGAAGTGTTGATGTAACATAGACAGCCTAGAGGGGAGGAAATAATTCAAATGTGAGAGAACAGATTAAATGCAGTATAGTCTGTAAAAGAGGTATAGCTCTTGGGGCCTAATTAGGTTGAGGAATAAATGATGGTAAAAAATGAGGTAGAAATATGGGCATTTGGGTGGGTGGGGTTGACGCAGGCAGGGCCGGTCTTAGGCAGGGGCAACAGGAGCAGTCGCACAGGGCCCTGTGCCTCCAGGGCCCTGCAGCACTCCTACCCACTCCCCGCCTTTGCCGTGATCTGATTCCTTGCCTCCCCTCCCCCGAGCTGCAGGGTGCCCTCTTGGCATGTACCCATGCCCTGAAGACTTCACTAGACCACCAAGGTGGCTTCAGGTATGTGCCAGGAGGGCACCCTGCAGCTCAGGGGAGCGGGAGGAGGTCTGGAATAGGTGGGTAGGTGGTTTGTGGGTAGGTGGGAGAGGATGGGAGGATACTGTAAAAAAAAATCAAATATCTGTGTTATTTGGAGGGGCTGGTTAAAGCGACATCCTAGTACTATTATTTTTGTGCAGAGATTTTTTTTCTCCTGGTAAAGGGCCACTAAACAGACATCATGTTATGAGAATTAGGTGCTCAGCATTCGGAGTTTCTATCTATTTATTTATTTACTTATTTATGGCATTTTATCCCAAATAAAACATTAGATTGAAACCTTTGAGCATTTAAAATATTTTTTTTTCCTGTGCCTACATCAAAAGAAAAAAAGATGGCATGTGGGAACTTGCTCCTTTTGCTTTGTGGAATGCAGTGGTATATTATAAAAATGCCTTTTTTTTTATTATTACTATTTCACAGAGAAGGTATTGATTAATCAGGGAAGGGTTTCCTTTGCACAGAACTGTCCAGTGTCAGTCTAAATGTGCCAACATTATCCAGTTCAGCACACTATTAGCAGCCATGTTCATACAAAGTTAATTATGTTCAGTGGAAAATAAATCTTTTGGCTCAGGCTGCTTGCTATGTGAATATTCAATCATTGTTTCATCATTGCTACCAAGTATTACATATTAAGGGGATTTGTTTTAATTCATTTATCCAGTTCTTACATGCACATGGTTTTGCTTTATAAACCCAAAGGTTTCCTATGATAGCACTGTGCATATTTTAATTAGTTTTTCTGTACAAGTTTTGTTTGATTTGTCTTTATTTGAAATAAAAAAATATTTAAAACACATCTTGTCTACAAGGGGTGGGGCTAGGTGGGATGGGGGGCCCCATTGAACTGGTTTGCACAGGGGCCCCACAATTGCTAATGTAATATATGGTAACATATATTAAATGCTTTTTTTTCCTGGGGCTCTGGGGGGGCTGTTCCAGGGTTTTGGTGGATGCTGCTGGCTGGAAAAGGTTTAAAGTTAGTTTGGAAATTATTAATAGAGTTAGGTGAAGAAAGTGTGAGATGTTTCTTACATATGGTTTTATTTTTCAAGAAATAAACCATGATTAAGTGGGGGTTGTACCATAAAATTTTCTTGCTGTTTGGGGTACAAGTCAGGTTAAAATTTGACTTTAACATTCTCTATATAGGAAGTTTTGCAGTAACTTCTATGGGGAGGGAGCAGCCAAGATTCTAAACAGATCAAAGAAAAAAACCAGTCTTTAGCTGACAAGCTGATTGGTTGAGTGATGTCAGATGTTCCTCTAGGGGCGGGGTGAGTTGCCAGGGAGACTGCTGAGTGAACTGTAGACGAGAGCAGGGAATGACTGGGAGAGAAACGTATGCTGAGTATGTGACATGTAAGAAATAAAAATTATTTTATGAGTTTAAAGTGAAATAAGTGACATTGAAAAAGGGTACTTTGATATTGAAAGCGGGCTAAGGTGAGTGTGAATGTTCCAGTATAGCACTGAATTTCCAGAGATAAGTGATTTACCATTTTAGGGTGAGAGAGGCTTTGATTTGTGGTGGGAATTGTACTACACGAGAAAGCCTATAAGGGTGTCAGGAAAAAAAATGTGTAAGGATTTTGGAAGGACTGAGAGGTGAATCTGATCTTTGGAGAAAGTTGCTAGTAGGCAATGTCTGTGTGGAAGGTGTGTTTTGTGCACATGTTCTGATTGCAGAACAAGGTTTGAGGTGGCAGATTAAGCATTGCTTTTTTATGAGTGTGCTGTATTCTCCAGATTGATCTGATAGCTGTGCAGGGAAATGTTATGTTTTTATGTGAAGTCTGTGAGATGGAATGTTGTATTACTATTTGAATAAGGAATGGGTTACTGTGTGAGATCCCTGAATGCGGTGCAAAAGCCTTCTGCAACAGTTTATAATAGGGAATCAACAGTGAGAAATAGGTTTTGTAGTGAGAAAACCTTTAACTTATTTTATTTCAATTAGAGAGTTTGGCCACAGTATTGAGAACTGATTAATTGTCACCAGAGTGGAGTCAGTTCCTGGACAAGCAGGGAGTTTAAGATTTTGCTTCCCTGATTATTTTCTTTATAAGTGAGGTTTAGGGAGAAGAGATCGGTGAATTATCCTCTGAAGGGTTCCGGCTGAGCTCCAACGCAAGAAAGACCTCACCTAAATAAATTCAAACACAGCTAAGTGACATTTGCAAAGGGTGTTGAAGAACATATCATTTTTTGTACAACATTTTAAGGGAAAACTAAAGAACAGAACAACATCAAAATAAAAAAAAATCTATGTTTTCCTGACTTGCCTAAGTGTTCTACTGGTAGTTCTACATTTGAATGTTGAATATGTTATTGCAGTTCTATTAAGCCACACACTAATTGTGAATTTGAGTTTATTTGAATGAAAATTTGTTTGCATTTGTATTCAATAAAGAAAAGATAATTTGCAAATCTGAAGGTGTGGTTCTTCCAGTTCAGGAACAAATCCTAAATTTAGCTTCTTTTCCTCCTTTATTCTTTGAGAGTAAAGGACAAGGTTAGTTTATTTGTTCCACTCCCTCGGCTGTGAGTGTGTGTTCCCTGGATATTCGCCACGACTAGAACAATCAGGTATCTGGGAGCACATCACTACAGTCCAGCCGAGAGGGGTGGTAACACTAAGACCAGCCCTGGAGGCAGGGGCTTGAGGGTATAAGAGAGGGAAAGGGAAATAGAGGTTTCAGGCATGATGGGATTTCAACCAGTGATCCTGAACTCTATGGCAAGTTGGTTAACCAGAGATCCAGAATATTCCTGGAAACAGTGTGGGGATCCTGTTGATCTGACAAGGAGTCACCTTTAATTAACTAAGGGGGGGGGGTCTTTTTTTAAGGCGTGCTCACATTTTTGGTGCATGCTAAAATTCTGCGCACGCTAAACGTTAGAGACACCCATAGGAATGCATTGGTGTCTCTAACATTAGAAACGCACCTGTTTTTAGCGCGTGCTAAAAACGTGAGCGTGCCTTAGTAAAAGACCCCCTAGAGTTCTTAAAACTCAGGCTTCTCCAGCTTCAATTTTGATACAACCAGAATGATGGATTCACTGTCTAGAACCTGTTCTGCTGAATGTCTGCCTGAATGTTATTTGCCTGGTACTGCCCTGCATCTTACTCATTTAGATTGTGAGCCAGTCCTAGCTTGCCAGCAAATTCCAATAGTGATTATGCAGTTTATGGAATTTTATGCCCTTGTAACAAATTATATGTGGGCAAAACAACATGAAGTCATAAAATTAGATTGAATGAACATCGATATAGTTTAAAAAGGAATGTGATGCACCTGTAATCAATCATTGCTATGAATTCAAACATAAATTTGAACATTTGCGATATTTGATAATTAATCATGTTAAAATAGGCATTCAGGGAGGATCAGAGGAAAACTGCTTTTGAGGCATGAGCAAAAATGGATACACTGGTTAAGATATTTAGAACCTAATGGACTCAATAATAGTATTGAATGGCATACATTCTTTTTTTTTTTTTTTATCTGTGATGGTTGCTTTAAGTTGATGAGTATATTGATTGCAATTAGCATAATAGCCAATGGATTTAAGATTTCAGAACAGTATGTTTGTGATTGGCTCAAGCTAGATTGGCATTTTAGTATATGTTTGGATGACATTTTGAATGAATTTGTTAACACATTTGGCAAGAGTCCAGCCAAGGACAACTGTAAGTCAAACATTTAAATTTACAACATACATTTTAAAATGCCAGATTTTTTGTTTCAAGATAAATCTCTATATAATTCTTTTTGCTATAATGTATGGTTTGTAGGTTTTCATTTCAATTAATGCAACCCTGGTTTATCTCAGATTTTCAAGACACAACCCCTGAGGAAGCCACTAGAGTGAAAAGGGTCTGGCCACTGTCCGGTGTCAGTTAAGTGCTTGACTTTTCAATTTGATATTGATGAAAATATTGCTGCAGAAAGTTAGGCTATACTGATTGCTGCATTGAGGGTCATGTGTCTAATTGAAGTTAAAAATCACTTTTTAAATTTGATGAATAAATGAAACCAATTAAAAAAATTTATGGACATAGAAATAAAATTGAGTCATCATGAGGTTTTTCTGACCAATGATGAATAATACAACCCCAGTGGAAGATGCTGAAATAATAGTAAGCTTTTGGGTGTTTTGAGGTCTTTTCCTCGTGTTTTATTAAATTATATCAACTGTACGTCATGGTTTAATTTGCTGGGTTCTTCATTGTATTGATATTTGTTAAAAGAATATTTCGAATTTCAGTTTGTTCTCCAAAATTATTTATCACGTTGAAGGTTTATCAAGATCTTTCTCCAGTAACCCTCAAGCGCAGGAGAGAGCTGCATGGAATCACCCAGTATCTGAGGCGGGATATCAGTACCAGTGAGTTTCTCTTTGCCTTTGCATTCAGCGTTGGCGGCACTACTAAGAGAGTAAAGGAAGAGGCCTGGGAGATATTAGTGGCCTGGCTGCATCTAAGGTTGCTCCCAGGCTCCCCCTCCCCCGATGCAACGGGCAACAGAAGCGTCAAGACAGAGGTGTGTTACTGGATCTAGTGCTGATGGACACAGGGTGTGATGTTTTAGATATGTGCACTTGAAACTACATTTTCTTATGGACAATTGCTGCTCTCTTGTTTCTTGTAAGGTTTGGACAAAGATATGGAGTGTGCATCAGGGTGGTGTGGGGGGGGGGGGGGGGGAGGGGGGGGGGGGAGGCAATGTTTATGGCAATTGTATATGACAGGGGTGTTGTGTTAGGTTAGGGGGAATGGGAAGGCTGTTTATATGGGTTCTGCATTGGTGTGTTCATGCTATTTGAGTGCTCACTTCTTCTATAAAGGCCTGTCAGGTGATAGAGGGGGAGAAGGGCAAAGGGGCTAGGATTTTTGGGTGGGAGGGTGGCAAAGGGAAGGCAGGTTTTAATTGTAAAATTGTATCCTTTAATATAAAAGGGTTAAACTAGCTACGTAAACAGGGGTTGTTATTTATGGAACTGCTGTGATGTAGCGCTAATTCAAAATACTGTAAAGAGAGATCTGGAGGGTAGAATGTTGTTGCAGGGAGAATTGGGGGGATAAGCTGAAAATATTAAATGTATATGCCCCATGTGATCTACCTGCTAGCTTCTGGAAGAATCTGGGTACATTCTTGGGAAATCAGGACTTGGGTCAGTTGCTTATTGGGGGAATTTTAACATGGTTTTGGATCCCATATGGGATCGGTCTCCCAAAGGAGCTGATGGAGCACAGCTCTCGTGCAAGCAATTGCTTGCTGTTATGTGTGAGTTTCATTTAATTGACTTATGGTGTAGTCAGCATCCAACAGGCAAAGACTACTCCTTTTACTCTTCACATCATAACAGTTACTCCTGTATGATCTTATGCTAGGTGATCCATATTGGTCCCAATGCTTATTAGATGCAGGGATAGAGTCCCAAACACAGTCTGCACATGCTCCAATATGGGCCACCTTTAATGTGGGTAATGTTATGGTATTGGAGGAATCTGGTGCCTGAACAAAAATCTGTTGCAGGATTCCCAGGTGGTTGAGGATATATTAGAAGGGAAATCCTGGAGTATTTAGAATTTAAAGATCGGGGAGATGTGCAGGATGGGATAGTTTGGGAGGGGTTGAAGGCTGTCATTCGGAGGGGTTTTATTAAATGGGATTACCTTAGAAAAAAGAAGAAAATGGATAAAGACAGGGAGTTATTGGCTCAAATTGCTCAGTTGGAAGGTCAGCATAAATAGGGCTGTTCTCAGAATAGCCTTCTGACCCTACAGCAAAAGAGAACTGAACTTCATCAATTAAGGTTGGATGAACTAGCTCACAAATTGCAACGAGCTGAACCAATGCATTTTGAATTTGGAAATAAACCGGATAGACTACTTGCTCTGAAGATTCAGTAGAGACAAAAGGAATTAGTCATCCTGCATATAAAGGGGGGGAAGGCAATATTTTTTATAAGCAAGCAGAAATCCCGCAGCAGTTTATACAGTTCTATAAGCAGCTTATAACCAGGAAATGTAGCGAAAAGATTGCCTAGACTCATCAAGCCTACTGACCACTATCCTATGTTGCTAATCCATGTAGGCACAAATGATACTGCTAGATATCCTACTGAACATATCAAACGTGACTTCATTGCTCTGGGTCAGAAGGTAAAGCATCTAGGTGCACAGGCGGTGTTCTCATCAATTCTTGTCGTTGAAGGTAAGACCAAATGAGGAAGCTCACATCCTGGAGCTAAATGTGTGGCTGCATGGATGGTGCCAACATGAGCACGTCAGTTTCCTTGACCATGGGATGATTTTCCAAGAGCTACTGAGCGGCGACGGTGTCCATCTTTCAAGAAAGGGATGAAGTGTCTTCAGTAACAGACTGGCTAAAGTTCTAAAGAGAGCTTTATACTAAATTTGCTGGGGATGGGTGAGAAAAGCCCCCACAGTCATTAGCAATCCTCAAGAAGGTAAGACATCAAATACCCCTATAGAAGGGGGAAAACAGGGTAACATCTGGAGCCTTACATACCAATGCCCGTAGTATGGTAAACAAGCCTAGATCTAGAGGCTGCAATGATAAAAGCCGACTTGGATATAGTGGTGGTCACAGAGACGTGGTTCACAGAGAACCATGACTGCGGTGTAGTTATATCTGGCTATAACCTATTCAAGAAGTACAGTGTAGGAAAAAAGTTTGGAGGAGTGACATTATATGTTAAGAATAATATCCAAGTGAAGGAACTGCAGGATGTATGGGTTAAGGAAGAAGCGCTGTGGGTTAAACTGATAGGAGGAAAAGGAAATTTTATTTATATTGGTGTAATATACAGGTCACCTTCACAGTCAGAAGAAGTGGACAGAGACTTAATTGAAGATATCCATAAAATAGCTAGGAAAGGGGAAGTACTACTGATAGGTGATTTTTAATATGCCGAACATCGATTTGGGCTTCCCTGCGGGGTCAACTAGAAGGAAAGGGATCTTGGATTCTCTATAGGAAGAACTGTTTCAGCAGTGGGTGACAGATCCTACACAGGACAGAGCTAGTCTAGACCTCGTGCTTACAAACAGGGACATTGTTTCTGATGTTACTGTTGGAAATCATTTGGTATCTATGATCACCAAATGGTATGGTTCAATATTAAGACAAAGGGGGAGAGGGCTTTTTCGAGATTGAAGGTCCTAGATTTCAGGAGAACTAACTTTGCCAAAATGGGGGAATTTCTCAAAGAAGAGTTGGTTGGATGGGAACAGCTGAAGGAAGAAGAACAGCAGTGGGCAAAACTGAAAGGAGCTGTTTTAAAAGTGACTAACCTTTATATTAGACATTTACATAAAAGTAAGAGAAAAAGAAGGCCACTCTGGTTCTCAAACTCAATAGCTGAAAAGGTAAGGGAAAGAAGATTAACCTTCACAAGTTACAAGAGGACTCAGAAAGAGGAAGACAGGCAAATAATTGGAAAAGCTAAGAGAAGCTGAAAAAGTTGTCAGGAAATCGAAGACACTAATGAAGAAAAGATAGCTGATATGGTAAAAATTGGGGACCAAGACATTTTTCAGTATATAAGTAGCAGGAGGAAGTGCCAAATAGCATTGTGAGGCTCAAAGCTGAGGGAAGAAATATGTAGAAACTGATCAAGGATAAAGCTGAACTGCTTAACAGTTATTTCTGTTCTGTGTTCATGGATGAAAAATCAGGGGTAGGACTACAGAAACAAATGCTATGGGGATGGAGTGTGGTAGACCGGGATCGATTCTCAGAAGACTGTTTGTTAGGAGCTAGCTAACCTAAAAGTAGACAAAGCAATGGGGCCTGATGGGATACATCCAAGGGTGCTCAAGGAGCTTGGAGATGTTCTGATGGCTATGCTGTCTGACCTCTTCAATGCCTCCTTAGAGTCTGTAGTGGACTGGAGAAGGGCAAATGTGGTCCCTCTGCACAAGAAATACAGACCTTTGCTTTGAATTACAGACCTGTCAGTCTGACCTTGGTGGTGAGTAAACTAATGAAAATGCTTCTAAAGTGAAGGCTCGTGAGGTTTCTCAAATCGAATGCACTGCTGGACCCAAGGCAGCATGGCATCACTGCAGGCAGGTCATATCAAACGAATCTGATTGATTTCTTTGACTGGGTGACGTGGGAGAGGTGCTAGATATGGTGTACTTGGATTTTAGCAAAGCATTTGACAAGGTTCTGCACAGGCAACAGATAAATAAACTGAGTGCCCTTGATATGGGACCAAAAGTGACTGGGTTAAAAACTGGTTAAATGGGAGGATAGAGGGTAGTGGTAAAAAGAGCTTGCTCTGAGGAAAGGAATGTTATCAGTGATGTGCCACAGGGATCAGTCCTCAGGCCGGCCCTTTTTAACAGCTTTGTGAGTGATATTGCAGAAGAGCTGTCTGGTAAAGTTTGTCTCTTTGCTGATGATACCAAACTCTGTAATAGGGTGGACACCCCAGAGGGTGTGGATGGCATGAGGAAGGATCTATCGAAGCTTGAAGACTGGTCTGAAAATTAGCAACTAAGATTTAATACTAAGAAATGTAGGGTCATGCACTTGGGTTACAATAATCTAAGGGAAAGGTACAGTATAGGGAGTGAAGTGCTTCTGTATACAGAAGAAGAGCGGGACTTGGGGTGATTGTGTCCAAAGACTTTAAGGTGGCCAAGCAGGTAGAAAAGGCGACAATCAAAGCCAGAAGGATGACTGGGTGCATAAGGAGAGGATGGCCAGCAGGAAAAAAGAGGTGATAGTGCGCTTGTATAAGTCTCTGGTGAGGCTCCATTTGGAGTACTGTGTGCAATTCTGGAGACCATACCTACGGAAGGATATAAACAGGATGGAGTCGGTCCAGAGGGTGGCTACCAAATTGGTAAACGGTCTCTGTCATAAAACATATGGGGACAGGCTCATGGACCTCAGCATGTATACGCTTGAAGAGAGGAGGGAGAGAGGGGATATGATAGAGATATTTAAATACCTCAGTAGTGTTAATGCACAGGGGGGGGGGGGGGGCTAAAATGTGCCCCCTCACCTCAGGCTCTGGACTCCCCTCCTGCCAAAGTCTGGCTATGCCACTGGTTTCTATGGAATCCTGGGTAACAGATAAAGCCTTTGGAACTTGTCTGCGGAATATTAATCTGCCTATACTTACAGACCTGCTGTGGCACCTACTTGAAGAAGATGTTACTCCATTAAGCGTCTCCCACAGGCTTGAATGACTTTTTCTCAGGCTTTTATAAACATTTGTGTTGCAACTGGTGCCCTTGCTAGTTAGAGTGTTTAATTGGATGCATCGTGGGGAGGATTTACCTAACTCCATGAAACTGGTGAGAATTACCATATTGTTCAAGTCAGGTAGGGATAGTGTACTTTGTGGGTCTTATCGCCCACTCTCTCTTTTGGACTTAGATGTTAAGATCTTGACTAAGCTTCTAGCTGATAGATTAGTGGTTTTGCTCCCTCAGGGTATTCATGCTGACCAAACCGTATTTGTTAGTGGGAGGCAGGGGGCGGATAATGTTAAAAGGATGGTGCATTCCATGTAGGCAGCACATAAAGGAGGAACCCAAACTATGCTTTTGGGAATCAGTATGGAAAAAACATTTGACAGAGTTAACTGGGGTTTGTTTAGCTATGCTCTGCAAGGTGGGCTTGGGGAGTCACTATATCCATTGGATTGTGCGCCAGTATACAACTCCTACAGCTGCTATAAAAATTAATGGGGACTATTCTGCAGCTTTTCCCTTGTAACAGGGGCCAGATAGGGTTGTCTGCTCTCTCTCATTATTTGCTTTAGTCATGGAACCCCTAGCACAAAGAATTAGGGATCATTCGGATATTAAGGGACTGCAGGTGGGTGCGGATGAATATAAGAGTTCACTATTTGCTGATGATGTTCTGCTTACTGTGACTCACCCATTGTGGATCTGGCAAATTATTAATCTAAGTTTAAGACATTTTTACTAAACAGTTATAAGCTTAAGTATTGAACTGAAGTAGTATGCACTTAGTATAAGAATGAATATAAAGTTGTTGTGTGACTGAGGTCACTGACAATGAAAGATATAGTTTGAGCGTTTGAGCAGTCTTTAGACAACAGGCTCCAACAATGAATGCCAGTAACACAAAAATGCTTTTGCTCATATTTACATTTGTTCCAAAGGTGGTGTAAATATGTGCATGGAGTCTCTGTGAATATAAGTGTATTTTATAAAATATGCGCATACATCTTAATTCCAACCAGCTCTACCCAAACTATGCCTGTATGAATAAGTATGTGCAGTTCACATAAAAGTATGCATGCTCTTGTCGGCACATGTGCTTTTATGCACATATATATAACCACACAATTTTATAAGAGAAATTCTCTGTGAGTAAACATGCTTCACACATGAAAAATGTTTTATAAAGTTGCCTTACTCTATAGATTTTATTGTTTCTTGAAAAACGTACAACTTCCATACTAGTAGTAATACTGGGTTCATTGTGTATCTGCTGCTATATTATTGAGCCTCTGTGTTTTGCTGCAACTTCCATACTGGCAAATGTATACTAAAATACTTTCTCTTGTATATCAATTAAATACTTACCTTTCCAGTTGTTTCAATTCCTCTGATTGTGCATACATACAAAACAGCCCAAGCACAGGCTAAGGATAGCACAAGCCACCACTGAAGACTGCCAGAATCATCTATAGATGTGGAAATGTTTAATGTTTCTCTGTACCAGAAATAATCGACAGGAGAGCTCTTGGCACACTCTGTTACGTAGCCTGAAATCATAAGAAACGTAATAAATATTCAATCATATTAGGAAAAATATGGAAAGAGATTTGGCAAAATATTATTCTCCATCATTGTTGCTATAATTCCCGATTCCACTTACATAGAACAAATTAGTTTCACCTTAAGATATGCTGTTTGAAGAAGGAAACTGGATTATATGAAATTGAGATATTTATTGAGACTGGCAATATATAATCAATCTTTTTATTGCAATCTAATTATTAAGGTTCTCAGAAAAATAAAATTCCAATTTCTGAGTGTCGGGGACAAATGGTAAGAATATGAGTGGAGCTTACAATGGTGCTAAAGCTCACATATTACAAACAAATCAGTTGACTGAGTTTCCACCCTGTGCTTGCCACACTCTAAATTTGTGTGTCCACGTAGCAGAAGAAGTCCTCAGGTTGTGACGTTTTCAGAATTGTTGAAAAGTTATATTCCCTATTCTGTAAGTCCTCAAAGATGGGAAATACTTATGAAGAACAGCAATGGGTTATGCTGGCTCAGTGGGGGGGGGGGGGGGGGGCAGGAGTAGCACGAGAGAGAAAGGAGGAGACATGCTGATGCCAAGGTAGGGAGGTTAAGGAGGAAAGGAAGGGAAAAAGAAGAAGCTGGACATGGAGAGGGACAAACACAGAGAAGAGATGCCAAGCATGGAGGTTAGCTTAGGGACATGGACACAGCGGAGCAATACTGGACAAAGGAGGAAATAGGGCGAGGGAAACACAGGAAGGATAAATGGTGGACATAGAGAAATGTCAAAAGGACAGAGACCCTGGAAAGAGAGTTAAGAAAAAACAGAAAAGCAAACAAAAAAAAAAAAGAGCACTTGGACAAAAGCAATGCTGAGACAACAAAGATAGAAAAATGGTATTTTTTTTCTAAATTTATTCATTGTAATGTATCAGCTTTGGGAAATGTGCATCTCTGATATCTTTCAGTTTCTATTTCTATTACTTATACAGATTTCCTATATAGGTCTGGAATGTGTCTACTTTTTGCAGGGTTTGCTTACTGGAGCTCTGAAGGGGTTTCCCCCTCATCCCTCATTCCCACTACCTTGGGAGAAATGGTGTTTAGGCAACCCATCTTAATCTTAACTCCCAGGCCCCACTCTGTCCTATATACACTACTGCGCTGAGTAGCCTCCCCTTCCATCGGCAGCAGAAGATACATTAAGACATAATCTCCTGCTACCGCAGAATCAGTCTTGCGACAACAGCTGACAAAAAAATCTCCTGCTGCCTGAGGGGGAGGCAGCTTGTTTGTGCTGTGGCTGAGGTGTGTCAGAGTGGAGCCAGGAAGTGGGGTGGATGGGTCTGGGGGAGTGGCAGGGCATAAAGGAACAGAGCTGGGGCATGGCTTAAATCTCCCTTTCAAAGATCAAGCCCCTTGGCAGCTCTGCTCTCTCTTTTCTGCAGCTGCTGGTTAGCAGTGTAAGATTAGACTAGGGAAGGGCAACCACTGTCCTCAAGGGCCACAACCATAAATATACATGAGATTGATTTGCATGTACTGCTTCCATTGTATGCATATAGATCTCATGGAGGAGCATAATCGAACGGAAACGCCTATCTCCATGGGCGTTTATCTCCGAGAATGTGTCCGTGAAGGGGCGGGCCGAACCGTATTTTCGAAAAAATGGACGTTTTTGAGCTGGGCGTTTGTTTTATTTTAGCGATAATGGAAACTAAAAACGCCCAGCTCAAAAAATAATCCTAATCGAGCCATTTGGTCGTGGGAGGGGCCAGGATTCGTAGTACACTGGCCCCCCTGATATGCCAGGACACCAACTGGGCACCCTAGAGATCAGTGCGGTGGACTTCAGAAAAAGCTCCCACATGCATAGCTCCCAACCCCCCTCCCCCTCCCCAAAACCCACTACCCACTACTACTACTTAACATTTCTAAAGCGCTACTAGGGTTACGCAGCGCTGTACAGTTTAACAAAGAAGGATAGTCAAAGGAGCTTACAATCTACCATAGCTCTTAGGGGTGAAGGGGGCACCTACATGTGGGTACAGTGGGTTTTGGAGGCCTTCCATTTACCAGCACAAGTGTTACAGGTGGGAGGGGGGTGGGCCTGGGTCTGCCTGCCTGCCTGAAGTGCACTGTGGTACCCACTAAAAGTGCTCCAGGGACCTGCATACACGCAGGCCTCTAGGACTTGTTACTGCTGTATAACATTGGCACACAGTTGACACCTGAAGACTAATCTCTCCGAAAACGTCCTTTATTGGAATAACCGCGTTTACTCACAGTTAACTGCAGATCAGAGGTTCTGCCCCACCACTAGCAACGAGTCTCCGTGGTCAGAGCTGGCAGAATGCTGTACAATGCCCTCTTTCAGCCACATTCAAGGTAAGAACTAAGTTCTCTAACGTGGCTAACACATGGAAGGGATCTAAAACTGGCTTACAAAAATGGCCACTACCTCATGGACTACCGGAAACACAACAAGGCACACTCTGACCCAGTAGGCAGGGGGAAAGCACCATGGGAGAAGAGCCTACCAACTACCAACATCGTGAGACTGTAACACAAGCTAATGAAATCACGGAGCCCATACCCTACACCCACCACAATGCAATGCTGATGTGACCCTGTAGTGCACCTGAGAGCCACAGCTAAGCCAGGGAAAGGCTGTGAGAGGATCGAACATATTCTGCTGTCATGGAGATGGGTATGGAATTTGAGGCTGGCATACAGGCTGGGAAAAAAAGTTTTTAAAGTGTTTTTGTTTGGTGGGAGGGGTTAGTGACCACTGGGGGAGTCCAGGGAGGTCATCCTTGATTCCCTCCAGTGGTCATCTGGTCAGTTGGGGCACTTTTTTGGGACTTGTTCATGAAAAAAAAGGGTCCAAAAAAAGTGACCCAAAATCGCGGTAAAAATGCCTTTTTTTTCGATTATCAACTAAAGACGCCCATCTCTCCTCGGCTGCTAACCACACCCAGTCCCACCTCCGACACGCCCCTGACAACTTTATTCGTTTCCGCGACGGAGTGCAGTTGGAAATGCCCAAAATCGGCTTTCGATTATACCGATTTGGGCGCCTTTGCCAGAAAAACGCCCATCTCCCAATTTGGGTCGAAATATAGGCATTTTTCTCTTTCAATTATAAGCAGGATAGTAACATAGTAAATGATGGCAGATAAGGACCTGTACAGTCCATCCAGTCTGCCCAATAAGATAAACTCGTTTTACATAGTATATGATACTTTATAGGTATACCCAAGTTTGATTTGTCCTTGCCATTTTCAGGGCACAGACCAACCGTAGAAGTCTGCCCAGCACTGTACTTGTTGTAAAAGTTCTGAAGCTAACGTCAAAGCCCCTTAAAATTTACACTCCAGCCCATCCATATCTATTCAGTCACGATCCAGTCACAGACTGTAGAAGTCTGCCCAGCACTGGTTTTGCTTCCCAATTACCGGTGTTGCCACCCAATTTCCACTAAGATTCTGTGGATCTATTCCTTCTAAACAAGATTCCTTTGTATTTATCCCATGCATGTTTGAGTTCCATTACTGTTTTCATCTCCACCACCTCCTACGGGAGGGCATTTCATGTATCCACCACCCTCTCCGTGAAAAAATACTTCCTGACATTACTCCTGAGTCTGCAAGAATGTCTATCGTGCACAGATGTCCCCACGAGTATTGGAAAATATGCATGGTAGGATGTCCTTTCCACGTGCAAAGTGTCCATATGAGGCTCTGCACGTGGAAGAACGTTCATTCAGAGAGCACAATGGCACTAAGGCATGAGCCTAATTATAGTGTGGCTGAAGTAGAGCTGCTAATTGAGCTCTGCATAAGGCACAAATGGTGGCCTGTTTAAATAGCAACACCACCTGCCTCCCAGGAATGTCCTCCATAAGGACCTGGACCCTAATAAGAGATACCCTTGCAAGGTAAGTGTCCATCAATGGCAACCCCCCCCCCCCCCATGACAGCCCCATGAATGTACCAGCACTGGGACATGGTTGCAGCACATGTAAGACCACCCCCACCAATCCAAGCTCTTACTGAATTCCTCCTCATTCAGGAGTACTCAAAACAGGGCTTTGTTTGTGTACCAGCATCTTTTTAACCTCCTGTTTCCTCTCGGGGTGGACTGACCATTCAGGCAAGTGGGCAGTGCCCAAGGCAGTGGGAGACACAGTACTTCCCTCCCATGTGACGTACCCGACATCCCTCTCGCCCCTCCATACTCCCTAGATCCGGGACTGGGTTGCCTTCTCTCTGTCCCGCTAATACTCTGGTGCAATTCTATAACATAGTAAATGGAGTGGAGGAGTGGCCTAGTGGTTAGAGCCTAAAGAGAATCCACCAAAAAGTGGAGAACTCAATAGATCCCCACGAGGCGTGAAACGAAAAATAAAAAGGGGGGAAAAGAAGCCAGGCTATCCAAAGAATGGAACCAAATGATCTTTACTTAAAACAAAGTTTAATAATCTTCAAAACAAATAAAAATATAACAATAACACATTAAAATTGACTCGACACAACGTTGTGTTTCGGCCGAATGGCCTACATCAGGAGTCTCACTTTGTCTTGTCTTCCAGGTATCCGTAGAGGAAGAAGCCCAAATGGATGGATGCGAACACAAGGGTGTAGATAATGAACGGAAATGCAGGAACTCCAGAAAGGCTCCAGCTCTTGGCCTAGAAATTGGGTCTTTGTTACTAATAGGGGTAAAAAGCAAAGTGAACCCCTAAAAGTAGTCCTACAACCACCTTACATAAATGCTTCCCAAGCTTACTCAGCAAACTTCACAATGCTATGTTGATTGGCTGCCAATGTAAGGTGGTTGTAGGACTACTTTTAGGGGTTCACTTTGCTTTTTACCCCTATTAGTAACAAAGACCCAATTTCTAGGCCAAGAGCTGGAGCCTTTCTGGAGTTCCTGCATTTTCCGTTTCATTATCTACACCCTTGTGTTCGCATCCATCCATTTGGGCTTCTTCCTCTACGGATACCTGGAAGACAAGACAAAGTGAGACTCCTGATGTAGGCCATTCGGCCGAAACACAACGTTGTGTCGAGTCAATTTTAATGTGTTATTGTTATATTTTATTGTTTTGAAAGATTATTAAACTTTGTTTTAAGTAAAGATCATTTGGTTCCATTCTTTGGATAGCCTGGCTTCTTTTCCCACCTTTTGTATTTTTCGTTTCTAGTGGTTAGAGCACCAGTCTTGCAATCCAGAGGTGGCCAGTTCAAATCCTGCTGCTGCTCTTTGTGATCTTGGGCAAGTCACTTAACCCTCCATTTCCTCAGGTACAAACTTAGATTGTGAGCCCTCCTGGGACAGAGAAATATCCAGTGTACCTGAATGTAACTCACTTGAGCTCTACTGAAAAAGGGTGTGAGCAAAATCTAAATAAAATAAATATAAGAAGAAGAAACCAAGTCCGCAAGGTGCACTTACTACTCAGCTGAGACCTGATCTGCTGCACTGACACCAGAACTTCTCTATGCCATGGCCTAACCTCCTTCTGATGTAACTTTTCTTCCTCAAGCACGGGACACGACACAGGGATGTTCTGGTGTCAGCGCAGAGGATCAGATATCAGGAGAGTAAAGGACTTGTTTTTTTCTTCTTATAAAATTGCACAGGGACAAGAGTGTTAGTGGGAGAGATAGGGAGTGTCCCAGTTCCGGTCCTGGGGAGACAAGGACTTGGCTTCTCCTGAATCACTGGACATGGATGGGAGGGGAGGGCAGGAGAGAGAGGAGAGTCACTGGACATGGATGGAGGAGAGGTGAGGGGAGAGTGGAGAATTGCTGAACATGGATGGAGGGGAGGGCAGGAAAGAAAGGAGAGTCACTGGACATGGATGGATGGTGGGGTGGGCAGGGGAGAGAGAAGAATTGTTGGACATGGATGGATTGAGGGGATGGCAGGGGAGAGGAGAAATACTGGACTTGTATGGAGGGGAGAGAGGAGAAATGCTGGACATGGAGGGGAGGGAAAACAGAGGAAGAAGATGCACAAAGATGGATGGGAGGGGAGAGATGATAATTGCTGAACATGGATGGAGAGGAGAGCAGGGGAGAGAGGAGAATTGCTGAACATGGATTGAGGGGAGGGCAGGAAAGAAAGGAGAGTCACTGGTCAGGGATGGAGAGGACGGCAGGAGAGAGTTAAAGGACATGGATGGAGGGGAGAGCAGGGGAGAGAGGAGAATTGCTGGACATAGATGGAGAGGAGAGCAGGGGAAAGAGGAGAATTGCTAGACATGGATGGATGGAGAGGTGGGCAGGGGAGAGAGAAGAATTGTTGGACATGGATGGATTGAGGAGATGGCAGGGGAGAGGAGAAATACTGGACGTATGGAGGGGAGAGAGGGGAAATGCTGGACATGGATGGAGGAGAGGGAAGACAGAGGAAGAAGATGCACAAAGATGGATGGGAGGGGAGAGAGGAGAATTGCTGGACATGGATGGAGAGGAGAGCAGGGGAGAAAGGAGAATTGCTGGACATGGATGGAGAGGATAGCAGGGAGAGAGGAGAATTGCTGGACATGGATGGAGAGGAGAGTAGGGAGAGAAGAGAATTGCTGGACATGGATGGAGAGGAGAGTAGGGGAGAGAAGAGAATTGCTGGACATGGATGGAGAGGAGAGTAGGGGAGAGAGGAGAATTGCTGGACATGGATGGATGGAGGGGAGGGCACGGGACAGAAGAGAATTTCTGGGCGTGGGTGGATGGAGGGAAGTGCTAGGGAGAGAATACAATTGCTGGACATGGATGGAGGGAGAGGGCAGGGGAGAGAGAAGAATTGCTGGACATATATGGATGGGGGAAGGCAGGGGAGAGAAGAGAACTGATGGACATGGATGGAGAGGAGAGCAGTGGAGAGAAGAGAATTGCTGGACATGGATGGAGAGGAAAGTAGGGGAGAGAGGAGAATTGCTGGACATGGATGGATGGAGGGGAAGGCAGGGGAGAGAAGAGAATTGATGGACATGGATGGATGCATGGAAGGGATGGCAGGAGAGAGAGGAGAAATGCTGGACATGGAGGGGAGGGAAGACGGAAGAAGTAGAAGCACATGGATGGAAGGAAGAGACGAGAATTGCTGGACATGGATGGATGGAGGGGGGATGAGGACAAAAGAGAATTACTGGGCATGGATGAGGAGAGAGCAGGAGTGTAGAAATGAAGGACATGGATAGAGGGGAGGGAAGAGAGAGGAAACGAGATGAACATTGGTGGAGGGGAGGAGAGAGGAGAAATGCTGGACATGAATGGAGGGGAGGAAAGAGAGGAAGGAGATGCACATGGATGGAAGGGAGGGGAAATGCTGGATATGGATGCAAGAGATGGGAGAGAGAAGAAGTGATGGACATGGATGGAGGGGATGGAAGAGAAAAAAAGAAGATGCACATGGATAGAGATGAGGGAAAGGGAAGAGAGGAGAAAAACTGCACATAGTTGGAGAAAATAGGCAAAAGCTGGATCCGCTCTATACCTTCTCCAGTCAAGTCTGTGGAGGACCCAACTTTTACTTAAAGATGTAGGGCAAGAAATGAAGATGAAAGGAGGAAAGTAAAGAAATAAATGGACAGGAAGCCCTGGAAACAGAGTTAAGAGAACAGAGAGCAGCAGAATCAGAGACTGGGAGCCACATGATCAGAAAAACGAAGTCACCAGACAACAAGTTTAACAAATCATTTTATTTTCATTTTAGTGTTTGGAATATGTCCAATTTGAGAATTTACATCTGCTGTCTTATTTTGCACTGTATAGGAGGAAACGTGTTGCTTGCTGTTTTCCTGGTATTGTGCTGCACGCAGAATCTGGCTGCTTAGGATTTCAGGTTAATTTTTGAAGAATTTGAAGAGAGGCTATCTCTGTTCTGCATGTGTGACAGCAAAGCCAGGTGTATGAATAGGGATCTGTTTGCTAGGTCCTGAGATCTTGATAACATATTGTGTTTCAGATTTGGCAAGACTGTTCTCCTAATTCCTGATCTGTATGCTAATTTGATTTGTGTCTTTATGGGTAATAAATAGAAATAAAACAAAGTAAAACATGGAAAAGAAAATAAGATGATACCTTTTTTATTGGACATAACTTAATACATTTCTTGATTAGCTTTCAAAGGTTGCTCTTCTTCGTCAGATCAGAAATAAGCAAATGTTGGTAGATGACATTATATATGAGTGAAACATCAAAGCATTTCAGTGACAGTCTAACAGGATGGGGGTGGATAGGTGAGAGTCAGAGGGACAGGAGAGCAATACAATTTACAAAGCAATACAATTTTATGCTTTGTAATGGGCTATAAAATCCAGATCTTTGTTAAGTCCTGTCTGGTGGGTGTCAAAATATTTAATCATTTTGACTTCAAAGGTCTTACATTTGAAAGCTAATCAAGAAATGTATTAAGTTATGTCCAATAAAAAAGGTATCATCTTATTTTCTTTTCCATGTTTTTTTTTGTTTTATTTCTATTGGTTACCTTTAAAAGTGGGCTAACATGGCTACCACACCTGTCATTTTGGGTATACTGGAGCTGTAACAGTTTACATAAATTATTTATAATGAAAAAAATATCATGTTATTTTTCTTCTATACTGGTGTAATATTTTCAATGATGCCTGTTTATATGTTCCATGACAGGTAAAAGGGGTGTGGTTACTATATGGGCAGAGCCATACATAGTGACCCCACCCTAAGGTTACCCATAATGAGTACAGTACCTTTTTTCCTACAAAAGAAGCACTGTATATGTGCACATCCACATCCGTTAATACAATTCATGTCCACATCCAATAGCCAGAAAGTAGGGAGACCACCCCTTCAATCACCTATGCAGAGTAGCCATGACAGAATGCACACACATGCACCCCTCCCTCCCCTGGTCACATAAGTGATGTGAACATTATTCACACCTCCCTAAAGGACATGCAAATTGTCAGCAGGCAATCCTGAAGGTATGAACTCGGCTGATCCTGGAAGGTCCCTTCCCTGGACACAGCACTCCCAGAAGCAGACTCCAAAAATATGCTTAAAACCGCTTTATTCCATCAGCAAGGCCAAGACATTTCCTCTTCCAGACACAGTCCTTGGTTACAGCACATATCACCCCTTGTTCCTTCCCCCCCCCCACTGGCCACAGTTTCTGGATACAGTTTAAATCATTCACTGTTTCACCAACATGGCCTAATTCCTGGACACAGTTTTAAATCACTCACTGTTTCACCAGCATGGCAGTGTTCTGAACACTGTTCAAGTCACCACTTCTGGACACAGTTTAAATCACTCACTGCTTCCCCAGCATAGCATGACTTCTGGACATAGCTCAAGTCACTACCTGTTTCTCCAGCCGGGTCTGACTTCTGGCCACAGCTGAAATCATTCACTGCTTTACAGCACGGCACCTCTCTCCCCCTTGAGTGGAACAGCTGCTTAACTTTTCCTCCAAGCTTTCCCCAGCCTTGAAGAAGGTTTGTTATGAAGCCTTTCAACTTCTTCCCTTGTACCTGAACTACAGCAGCAATCTCCATGGGCTCACTTCCCCAGTCATCTTGGGCTTGGATCTCCTCTCCGACCTCTTTCTCCAGCTCCCATTCCATGGGCTCCTCTCCCTTTATGGTCCCCAGCTGGTCCTGTCCCTCCTGATTATTCCTCCTCAGCCAATCCCCCTCCTCTCCCTCGGGATCCTGGGACTTGTAGTTCCCTTGCTGCTCCCTTTGCTTGCCCCCAGGGCTTTGCAGAGGTTCTTGGGAACTGTAGTCCTCCTCCCTTCTCTGGCTCTTGGGAAATTTATGCCTCCGTGGGGGCGTGGCTTCTGAGCCCCTAAGATCCTGGGACTTGTAGTTGGAATCCCAGGTATGAAACCTACCCATCTTGCTCCTCTCCCGGATCCCTTCTTCCCTGAAACTCAGGGGTTCCTCACAACATGCCTGAAGGAACACCATCACTCACTATTTTCACATCCCTGCAATACTACACATGTTGCACAGAAAAGGCACCCTCTGTCCCCATGTGCACCTCACCTCACATATCACCTGTGCCTATGTAATCCCCCCCTCCCCCATCAGTACTATCTGTCTGTGGCAATGTGAGGGCCATTGCACAACTTGGCTTCCAAAGGAATTATATCTGTGAAGGCCCTGGTGTACAAACTTGTGTCTTACAGGTGATTTGGGATCTGGTGGGAGCTTGAATCCCTGAGGCGCCGGTACTGGTGCATCTGGCGGAACAACCCAGATGTAATCCAGCGTGTGTGGAGGCACCTCATGGATCGATGTAAATATCACAAACAGAGCACCCCTATAAAATTTCTGGCCCAGATCAAGGACTGAGGTTGCAGCTACCCTCTCTAGATTGTGGCTACAGACCCCATATGTGTTTCCCCCAACTCCCCACCTATGGAAATGAAAGGGAGAAGGAGGAACCCTTGCTCACATGCCACCAGCCACCAAAACTGATATTGCAACCTCTATAGCAGGGGACATCAAAACGTTACTACCTAAGTTCAGCTGTTCTATCACTACCCCTTCTCATATCCATTTCCCCTATTGTAGGGTATCAGGGTGGCTAACTATTCCTCCTTTCTGGGGTGGATATTGTTTCCTGATATTCCTGCCTGATGTCCTGGTATTTGCATGTAGTGTATGTGATAGTATCAATTTAAGGCATTGAATGAAATAGTCACCCAAAACAAAACCCATCACCACAAGTGGCCATAGTGGGACTTGAACCCACAACCCTTGGATACAGGTACCGTAGTCACAACCTAACTCCAAACATGTTGGTGAGGAATAACTGAGCCCTGCCGATACATCCCATGTACCTCTTGCCAGACCAGCCTCCAGGGTTTCCTTTCTTGTCATCTCATGGATCTCACAAGCCAGGCATATCCCCTAGAGATCATCACTGACCACACCTCTCCCCATCCCTGGCTTATGACAGTCAACTGATGCACTATGCAAGCCATGTAGGATGTGCTGATCTAAAGGGCAAGCCTTTTCCGTACACAGGGCAGCAGGAGCAGCAGGTGGCCCCGGAGCAGGAGTAGCAGGCGGCTCTGCTTGAACTGGGGGAGTGGGAGGTGTCAGGACCCCAGGACACCCCTGGGAGGACAGGCCCCCACTTGAGGAGGAAGCAGAGAAGGAGGACACACATCAGCAGCATCCACACACACACACACACTGCAGGACAGCATACCTGCTGTACTGCACCTCCTGCAGCAAGTAGCTAGCATTCAAACCCACTTGCTGCAGGAGGTTGCTGAACTGAGTCAGCAGATGGGGGCCTAAATGCTAGCTCTACTGCTGCAGCTTATACAAAGGGAAGCAGAGCATCAGGCCCACCCTCAATAAGGGTCCAACATAATCCTCACCCCCCCCCCCCCCCCCCCCCAGTTTGTACATAGTTTTTAAAATACTAAAGTTTACTAGTTTTGCCATACCAGTGTCTGTGTCTCTACTTTGTGCATCATGTGTTGATGGCCTGGCATGCCAGGTTGACTGCACTTGTACTGCTAAACATACTATGCAGCTCATGGGAAAGGGTGACTGCATAAAAGGGAGGATGAAAAATACTATAGAAGGGGGGGGGAGTGTGAAAAGGGCCCCCTGTGTGCACTAGCATAGGATCTCACCCTCAATGTCATGCTGTACCAGTGGCCAAGGCAACAATGGTCCCTGTAACAGAGGAAGGTCCTGTAGCAGTGGTGTAGTTAGGGGGGTGGGGGGTGCAGGGGGACCGGTCGCTCCCCCAAACAGTTTTTTTAGAAAAAATGGCACCTATGCGCCTCTCCTGCCCGCTCTCTCCGTCCGCGTGGTCACTTTATTGCCCTGAAGCACCGTTCTCCCTCCGGCACTGGCGAATCCTATAGTCAGCCTTCTGCAAACATCGGATCCTCTCCTCAGGCGCACCCCACCTACTCTAATACAACTTCCACCCAATCACAGCTTAGGCCCACCCAGTTTTCCCTACTCCTCCAACCAATCAGTGCACAGCCTTTCAAGTTGTGCCATGGCAACGTATCCGACAGGAAAAAGAGCAGAATGCATGGGCATATTCTCCAAAGACAAGCAGGCCAATATTCTCACTGATGGGTGACGTCACGTCGGCCCGGAGGACTTTCCAGCAAAGTCCATGACAAAACTAAAAATGTCCCCCGTCGCGCGGGCGGATGCAGTGCGCATGCGCGCGTCCACTTTCCCGCCCGCCGCGCGGGCACATTCCTCAGTTTTTTCTTCTCCGCGTCTGAGGTGACACGGAGCTCGACCTTCGTCTTCGTGTTCCTCCTGTGCCCGGAGGTGAAGATTCATCAAAAGGAAGTATCCTTTATAGTTAATTTTAGAGTTTTTTCGTTTATTAAGTTTCCTTTCTTTTAGCCTGCGATTTTATTTAAATCGCTCGGTCGGGTTATTTTCCCGTTTTTTTCTTTGATTTTTTTTGTGTCATCTTTTTATAGACACAATCGCGTCTTTTGATTTGGCAGGGACAATTTTCCCCGAGATGTCAACGAAGACGCCCAGCAGCTTCAAGCCTTGTGCCCGCTGTCATCGGGCCATCTCTGGCACTGATACACACTCGTGGTGTATTCAGTGCCTTGGGCCGGATCACCGCTCGGAGAGTTGTAAATTGTGTCTCGCCATGAAGAAGCGGACACTGCTCTCTCGAGACGCCCAGAGAGAAAAGATTTTTGGGCCCGGTGCTTCGGCGTCGGCGCCGTCGTCTAAGTCGGCGCCCTCCAAACCGGCGCCGGGCAAGTCGGTGCCGGTGAAGTCGGTGCCGTCGAGGATGATGTCTTCGAGGCCGGCGTCGTCGAGGTCGACGTCGAAGGAGGCGTCGGCACCGGGAGACAGGGGACAGGCTGCCATTAGACCCATGCACGCTGGGAGCAGTGATGCATCGAGTGGGTCTCCACCCGCCTCGGCGCCTCCTGCTGTGCAGGCCCCCCGGGACCGTCCTGCGTCGGACCCGGCCCCGAGGAGACGTGTGGATTCCACGTCCTCCTCTCCGGTGCCGAGGAGTCTCGATGACATGCGTCGGGCGAAGGCCAAGAAGCATCGTCGTCGATCTCCTTTGAGACACGGCACCGGGAGCTCCGGGTCATCGATACACTCGATACCCGAGAAGCGTCGGTGCCGAGAGGATCGCTCTCCCTCTATTACTGAGGTTCCGACGCGTGGGGTCGCTGGCAGCCGAGTCCCCACTCCCCAACCTCAGCAGACTTTGCCTCCGACACCTCAACCGACCCCGCAGCCTTTTCCGACACCAGCTCTGGATGAGAGTATGCAGGCCATGTTCCCATTTTTCATGAACATGATGCAGCAGTGGCAGTCGGCATCGAGGTTGTCGGTGCCGACGGCGTCGACGGGGCCGGTGTCGATGCTTTCAGAGGCACCGGTGCCGACGGCGTCGAAGGTGTCGACATTGCCGATGCCGGATGTTCCTGCATCAGGCCTTCAGCCTGTGGTGAGGTCTGTCTCACCGGTGCCGCCTCCGGTGCCGGTGTCTTTGACTTCCCGAGTTGACTCTCCCGAGGCATCGGAGCAGGAAGCTTCCCCGGAGCCTCAGGGACCATCAACTTCTCGGCACCATCATAGAGGCCATCAAGCCTCTTCGTCGAGACGGGCTCAGATTCGGGCGGCTCTGTCTGAGCTTTTAGCCCCTTCTGATGATACCTCATCCGAGGATGATGAAGGAGTGCATGGGGAGTTCTCTGGCGAGGATTCTCAAGGCATTCCATCTGACTCCACTCCCTCGCCACAAAGGCAGCTGTCTCCTCCCGAGAGCTTGTCTTTTCCATCTTTTGTTCGGGAGATGTCTGAGGCCATCCCCTTCCCCGTGGAAATTGTGGACGAGCCCAGAGCCAAAATGCTGGAGGTTCTGGACTATCCATCTCCACCTTCATCTTCTGCCACAGTTCCTTTTCATGAGACTCTTAAGGAACTTATGCTGAGGAACTGGGAGAAGCCTTTTTCTAGTCCAACCGTCCCTAAAAAAGTTGAGTCCCAATATCGGATCCACGGGGAACCCAGTCTCATGCAGACCCAATTGCCTCATGATTCAGCGGTGGTGGATTCTGCCCTCAGAAGAGCCAAGAGTTCCAGGAATTTCTCCTCGGCGCCCCCGGGGCGAGAATTTGCAACTCTGGACTCTTTTGGGAGGAAGGCGTATCAGGCTGGTCTGCTCGCTTCCAAAATCCAGTCTTACCAACTCTTCACGAGTGTGCATTTACGGAACTCTGTGAGGCAACTTGAGAGTTTAGTAGATACACTCCCTGAGGAGAAAGCTGAACCCTTTCGCCAAGTGATCAGGCAGCAGAAGGCGTGTCGCAAGTTCCTGTCCAGGGGCATTTTTGACACTTGCGATGTGACATCTCGCTTTTCCGCTCAAGGTATAGCGATGCGCAGGCTCTCATGGCTGCGTGCCTCTAACCTGGAGGAAAGAACTCAGCGGAAGATAGCAGATATCCCATGCCGGGGGGATCACCTTTTTGGAGAGAAGGTTGAAGAGATGATTGATCATCTCTACCAGCGTGATAACGCTATGGACTCTCTCTCCCGCCGGGCGCCTTCTGCAACCACTTCCACTGCTAGGAAGTTTTTTAAGGGGAAAAGAAGTGCTCCCTACGCTTCTAGAAATCGTAGGTACACTCCTTATTCCCGTCAGCCGGTTCAGGCTCGACCCCAGCCTGCTCGCTCTCGTCAGCAGCGGGCACCGAAGCAGCCCCCTGCAGCTCCCCAGCAAAAACCAGGGACGGGTTTTTGACTGGCTCCAGCAGAGCATAGCCGAAGTCAAAGTGCTTGTACCGGACGATCTGCCGGTCGGAGGGAGGTTAAAATTTTTTCACCAAAGGTGGCCTCTCTTAACCTCCGATCGGTGGGTTCTTCAAATAGTCCGGTGCGGGTACACCCTCAATTTGATTTCCAAACCTCCAAATTGCCCACCAAGAGCTCAGTCTTTCAGCTCCTGCCACAGGCAGGTACTTGCAGAGGAACTCTCCGCCCTTCTCAGCGCCAATGCGGTCGAGCCCGTACCACCAGGGCAAGAAGGGCTGGGATTCTATTCCAAGTACTTCCTTGTGGAAAAGAAAACAGGGGGGATGCGTCCCATCCTAGACCTAAGGGCCCTGAACAAATATCTGGTCAAAGAAAAGTTCAGGATGCTTTCCCTGGGCACTCTTCTTCCCATGATTCAGAAAAACGATTGGCTATGCTCTCTGGACTTGAAGGATGCTTACACTCACATATCGATACTTCCAGCTCACAGGAAGTATCTTCGATTTCGGCTGGGATCACAGCACTTTCAGTACTGTGTTTTGCCTTTTGGCTTGGCGTCTGCACCCAGGGTTTTTACAAAGTGCCTGGCAGTTGTGGCAGCGTCGCTACGCAGACTGGGAGTGCATGTGTTCCCTTATCTGGACGATTGGCTGGTGAAGAACACCTCCCCGCAAGAAACTTTGCAGTCCATGCGGATGACTATTCAGGTGCTAGAGATGCTGGGCTTTGTCATCAATTACCCCAAGTCCCATCTCGTCCCAGTTCAACAATTGGAATTTATAGGAGCTCTGTTGTGCACACAGACAGCTTGTGCTTATCTCCCAGGGCCCAGAGCAGACAGACTTCTGTCTCTGGTTTCCAAAGTACAAGCATCTCAGCAGATCACAGCTCGGCAGATGTTGAGATTGCTTGGCCACATGGCCTCCACAGTTCATGTGACACCCATGGCACGTCTACACATGAGATCGGCTCAATGGACCCTAGCTTCTCAGTGGTTTCAAGCCACAGGGAATCTAGAGGATGTTGTCCGGCTGTCCACCAATTTTCGCAATTCCCTCACTTGGTGGACCATTCGATCCAATCTGGTCTTGGGGCGCCCATTTCAAATTCCTCAGCCTCAAAAAGTGCTGACGACGGATGCATCCCTCCTCGGGTGGGGAGCGCATGTAGATGGGCTTCACACTCAAGGAGCTTGGTCTCTTCAGGAGAAGCATCTCCAGATCAATCTCCTGGAATTGCGAGCGATCTGGAACGCTCTGAGGGCCTTCAGAGATCGGCTAGCCAACAAAATTGTTCTCATTCAGACAGACAATCAAGTGGCAATGTATTATACCAACAAGCAAGGCGGGACCGGATCTCGTCCTCTGTGCCAGGAGGCCGTGCAGATGTGGCTATGGGCCTATCAAAACGGAATGTTTCTCCAAGCCACTTATCTAGCCGGTGTAAACAACGGTCTGGCCGACAGGCTGAGCAGAGTTATGCGGCCTCACGAGTGGTCCTTGAACATGACTATTGTCAAAAAGATCTTTCGAGTTTGGGGAACTCCATCGATAGATCTTTTTGCTTCCCAGGACACTCACAAGGTTCCTCAATTCTGTTCCAGACTCCAGGCCCACGGCAGACTAGCGTCGGATGCCTTCCTCCTTTTTTGGGGGACAGGACTCCTGTATGCTTATCCTCCCATCCCTTTAGTGGGGAAGACTCTCCTGAAACTCAAGCAGGACCACGGAACCATGATTCTGATAGCGCCTTTTTGGCCCCGCCAGATATGGTTTCCCCTTCTTCTGGAACTTTCGTCAGAAGAGCCATGGAGATTGGACTGTTTTCCGACCCTCATTACTCAGAACGAGGGGGCGCTTCTACATCCCAACCTCCGGTCTCTAGCTCTCACGGCCTGGATGTTGCGAGCATAGAGGTTGCCTCCTTTGGTCTCTCTGAGGGTGTCTCCAGAGTTCTGTTTGCTTCCAGGAAAGATTCCACACATAAGTGTTACTCTTTTAAATGGAGGAGGTTTGCCGTCTGGTGTGACAGCAACGGTCTAGATCCTTTCTCTTGTCCTGCACAGACCTTGCTTGAGTACCTTCTGCATTTATCCGAGTCTGGTCTTAAGACTAACTCGGTCAAGGTTCATCTTAGCGCAATCAGTGCTTATCATTCACATGTTGATGGCTTGCCGATTTCTGGACAGCCTTTAGTCATGCGTTTCATGAGAGGTTTGTTTTTGTCAAAGCCCCCTATCAAACCTCCTCCAGTGCCATGGGATCTCAATGTCGTTCTCACCCAGCTGATGACAACTCCTTTTGAGCCACTGGATTCCTGTCATCTGAAGTACTTGACCTTGAAGGTCATTTTCTTGGTGGCTGTTACTTCAGCTCGTAGGGTCAGTGAGCTTCAAGCCCTGGTAGTTCATGCACCATTCCTTGTCTTTCATCATGACAGAGTAGTCCTCCGCACGCACCCAAAGTTTCTACCGAAGGTGGTGTCGGAGTTCCATCTGAACCAGTCAATTGTCTTGCCAACATTTTTTCCCCCTCCTCACATGAGCCCGGGCGAAAGCAAGTTGCACACTTTGGACTGTAAAAGAGCACTGGCCTGTTACGTGGAGCGGACGCGCCCCTTCAGAAAGTCCGCCCATCTGTTTGTTTCTTTTAATCCCAACAAGAGGGGAGTTGCTGTCGGAAAACGCACCATCTCTAATTGGCTAGCAGATTGCATTTCCTTCTCTTACGCCCAAGCCGGGCTGACTTTGGACGGTCATGTCACGGCTCATAATGTTAGAGCCATGGCGGCGTCACTGGCTCATCTAAAGTCAGCCACCATAGAAGAGATTTGCAAAGCTGCGACGTGGGCTTCGATCCACACATTCACATCACATTACTGCCTTCAGCAGCATAGCCGACGCGACAGTCGGTTTGGGCAGTCGGTGCTGCAGAGTCTGTTTGGGGTTTAGAATCCAACTCCACCCCCCTAGGCCCATTTTGTTCTGTTCCAGGCTGCACTCTCAGTTAGTTGAATTTGGTTTCAGGTCAATTTTGTTTTTTGTCCTCGCCGTTGCGGGACCCAATTGACCATTCTTTGTTGTGTTGAGTGAGCCTGGGGGCTAGGGATACCCCATCAGTGAGAATATTGGCCTGCTTGTCTTTGGAGAAAGAGTAGTTACTCACCTGTAACAGGTGTTCTCCGAAGACAGCAGGCAATATATTCTCACAACCCTCCCACCTCCCCTTTGGAGTTGTATTCCTCTAATTCTTGTAATTAACTGAGGAATGTGCCCGCGCGGCGGGCGGGAAAGTGGACGCGCGCATGCGCACTGCATCCGCCCGCGCGACGGGGGACATTTTTAGTTTTGTCATGGACTTTGCTGGAAAGTCCTCCAGGCCGACGTGACGTCACCCATCAGTGAGAATATATTGCCTGCTGTCTTCGGAGAACACCTGTTACAGGTGAGTAACTACTCTGTTTGGCAGGCAATTGCCCCTCCCCCAAACAAACTGCAGCAGCAGCATCCATCTTTCTCTTCCTTCAGCATCGCAGCACCCTGTATTTCTCCCCCCCCCCCCCCCGAGTCCTCCAATGCCCGAGCCGCCGGCAGCCTCAACGAGAAAGCAGTACACACACTGCTTTAGACCTGTCCCCAGAAGCCTTTCTCTCTGCTTCAACTTCCTGTTCCTGCATAGGAGGGAAACTGTAGGAGAGAGAAGGGCTTCCGGGGTAGGTCTAAAGCAGTGTGTGTACTGCTTTCTCGCTGAAGCTGCTGGTGACTCGAGGGATTGGAAGACGGGGGGGGGGGGGGGGGTGCGATATCGGGCGCCACAGGGCTGGAAAGAGAGAAAGAACTAGAAGACACCAGTGCTGCGGGGGCGGTGGTGGCGGCTGCGGCGGGGGGGGGGGGGGTGCTGGAAGGAAAGCAAGAGAGAGACAGGGGCGAGACCGGCTGGCGAATGGTAAAAAAAAATGAGACAGGCAGAGAGTAAGAGAGGGAGATGGAGAAGGAGAAGGAGCACAAGATGGACGGGACTACTAGGGGGTGTGAGAGAAGGGAGAGGGAGCAGAAGATGGATGGGACTAGAGGGGGTGGGAGAGAATAGGAACAGAAGATGGATGCAACTAGGGGTGTGTGAGAAGGGGAACAGAGAAGAAGATGAGTGGGACTTGGTGGGGGAGGGAGAGGGAGCAGAAGATGAATGGGACTAGGTGGTGTGGAGGAGCAGAAGATGGATGATACTAGAGGGTGTGGGTGGAGGGAGGGAGGGAGAAGGAGCAGTAGATGGATGTGACCAGGGCCGTGCCTAGGGTCTCTGGCGCCCCCCTGCAGACTATCAGTTGGCGCCCCCCCCCCCCCCCCCCCCCGGTGAAAATGATCGCTCACCACTTGCCACACTGACAGGAATTGTCAGCAATATTCTTAGAAACAAATTGCTATACATTGCAAAATAAGATAGCAGATGTAAATTCTCAAAGTGGACATATTCCAAACGCTAAAATAAAAATAAAATGATTTTTTTTCTACCTTTGTTGTCTGGTGACTTTCTTTTTCCGATCATGCTGGCCCAGTATCTGAGTCTGCTGCTATTTGTCCTCTTAACTCCATTTCCAGGGCTTCCTTTCCATTTATTTCTTTACTTTCCTCCTTTCTTCTTCATTTCTTGCTCTATATCCATTTCCAGCAATTTCTTCTCTCTCCCTGGGTCCTTTCCTCCCATCCACGTCCATCCTTGTCCCTCTCTGCCCTTCCCTCCTCCATCCATAGCCAGCAATCCCTCCTCTCTCCCCTCCCCTCCATTTCCAGCAATTTGTCCTCTCCCTGGGCCCGCATGTCCATCCTTGTCCCTCTCTGCCCTTCCCTCCTCCATCCATAGCCAGCAATCCTCCCCTCCCCTCCCCTCCATTTCCAGCAATTTGTCCTCTCCCTGGGCCCCCATGTCCATCCTTGTCCCTCTCTGCCCTTCCCTGCTGCATCCATAGCTAGCAATCCTCCTCTCTCCCCTCCCCTTCCAGCAATTTGTCCTCTCCCTGGGCCCTGCTGCTGCCCTCCCATCCATGCCTCTCTGCTCTTTCCTCCGCGCCATGGGGTCTTTAAATCTTTTACTTCCGGTCGCAGCAGCATCAGTGAAAGTGGAGCGCTGCTGACGTCTCCCTTCCCTTCGCGCTCTTGGTTCCCTCAGTGTCCGCCTTCTTCTGACGTCAGAAGAAGGCAGGACACTGAGGGAACCAATGAGTGCAAGGGAAGGGAAACGTCGGCAGCGCGTTCACTGACGCTGCTGCGACCGAGGTAAACGATTTAAAGTCCTCTGCGGCGCGGGGCGAGGGTAAGCACCGCGGCGGCGCCCTCCAGAGGTGGGCGCCCCCCTGCGGCGCTTACCCCGCTTACCACATCGGCACGGCCCTGGATGTGACTAGGGGTGTGGGGGGAAGGGGAACAGAGCAGAAGATGAGTGGGACTTGGTGACTGAATGGGAAAGGATGATGACAAGGGGAGAGACAAGAAATGGAAAAGCCAACCTGGAAAAGAATTTAGAAGACTGACATATAGAAAGTGGAAGAGAGTGGGACTAACCCAATCAGAAAAATAAAGTGCACAGACAACAAAGGTAGAAAAAAAAACATTATTTTTATTTAATATTTTTAAAGATTGAGATGTGCCTGCTTTGTGAAATGCACTTTTTTAAAAAATTTTAAATTTTTATTTTTTTTTTAGTTTTGTATTTTGCAGAGTACAGGAGAAAAAAACATTTATGTTTCTCTGTTACCCATATTGCCCTGCTTGTAGAGACTGGCTTTCTTGGATGGAGGGAAGGGGGGGGGGGTCTCCATTTCAGTTTTTGTCTGAATGTTTTTTTTTGTGAGTGTAATGTTGGTGGTGGGCTTCTGGGTGGGGATGGGCTCTTCACTGCCTAGGGGAAAAAACGTATATTTAATCTTTTTTCCCTAACCAGTGAAGAGCCCACCCCCACCCAGTAACCCACCAATAATGTTGGGGTAGGCTCATTGCATAGGTTAAAAAAACAAACAAACCTTTTTTTTTTTAATTTTATGTTGGTGGGTTTTGGGGTAGGGATGGTCTCTGCAGTGCCCAGATTTAAAATTTAAAAAACCTTTATATTTAATGTAGACAGGTTCCTGGATGGGGGTGATATTAAAAAACAAAATTTTATATTTAATGCTGGTGTGCTTCAGGGTTGGGGGGGATGCCAGACTATGGGGGATGGGTAGGGGATAGGACAGGACTGATGCTAGACTATAGGGAGGGGTGGGGGTTAGAGTGGGGCTGATGCATAGCAATGGGATGGATGATGGGGAAGGGAAGGGCTGATGCTGGGCTATGGGTGGGGGGGGGGGGGTAGGGTAGAGAAGAGAAGGGCTGATGCCGGGCTACGGGGCTGGATGGAGGGGTAGAGAAGCAAAGTTTGAAGAATAATATCATTGCTGTAATTATACTGTAGGATCCTGTCATGTGTGTTGAGATGTTTGCTGTTATAGTAGACTTACGCCTGGTCAAGTTTAAGATGTGGGATAATGAAACCATATTTAAAAATATTGGTTTTTCCATGTGTTGATGCAGGGCAGATGTTGGGCATCATCAAGTGCATTCTAATGCATTATTTTGTAGCAAGAAACATTACTCATACCTATATACACAGTGCCCACCCATATTAGCTCTGGGCCCACCCAAAATGTTAGGTCTGGTTATGCCACTGCCTGAGATCAGAACCTGGCTACGCCTCTGCCCTGTAGGTCTCTGAAGAGCTGCCCCCTTCCACCCCCCACCCCCCATAGTTGAGTATCAACTTTGCCCTCAAAAAGCTTCATGTATCCATCTCATAAGCGAGGTTACGTTATACATTCTCAGGTCAGGTAATCCCAGACCTCCCTGTGCTTTGACCTTCAATAGGCTTTGGTAACTTATATGGGCTGATCTAGATTTCCACATAAAAGCCAGAAAGATAAAGCAAATTTGGGATGCGTCATTTTTAGAAATGCAGATCGGCATCGCTTGGATAAGATACAAAAAATTAGGGAAAAGTACCTTCTTTATTAAGGCTATACGATCCATTAGAGAAAGAGGGAGATGTTGCCATTTCTTACATAAAGATTTAATTCTATCAATCATAGAAACTGTTATTATTATATAGCGTTTGGCAATTACAGCTTGAATCACCCCTTGGCAATACCTATTCCCAAGTTATCTTGCCAAATTTCATGTTTGTTGGACCCAAGAGACAAGGTTTCAGTTTTGTCATAGTTAATCTTTAATCCAGTGAAAGTCCCAGAGGTATTTATGATGGACATAATCCTTCTCATATTACAGTTAGCTGTATAATAACACGTCACCACAAACATGCTGATACAGTATTCTCTGTTTCCCAGATTTATTCCTTCTAACTGGGAATCGGTTCTGATTTTCACTGCCAAAGGCTCTAAAGAAAGAAGGACCAAAAGTTATTGCCTAATGTAATTATTTTTGAATAAAAAGTAAAAGTATTGCAACTACAATCAATGCAGCTATTTTTAATGCTTTTATCCCAACAACTTTACTGCTCTACAATTCAATCCACTTTGCTTTTTGTAAAACTAAATTTGAAAATGACTGTCACTCATGTGAATGTGCTTGTGAGTCATTATTAAACCAGCATAGCTAAAAAGGTGTTCAGCAAATGCTGTAGCAGAAAGTAGATTGTTCAGTCTGATAAAAAGTTCCTCAAATCAGGCCAGGTTGCAATATTAATATTACTGATGTCTTCTGACTGGGTCTGCAGGTTTTGATCAAGGGAACCTCTGAAACACCAGACTTCCATGTAGCAAAGAATACTTTATCATCATTATTGTCATTATCACCTGCATTAGAAGCAGTGCTGTTTAATTCACTTGCATCTTCTTCTTTATCTTCATTATCATCACAAAGTTGGAATCAAACTGCCTGATATTTAAAGCAGTTTGACTGTCGAAATGGCACTTAACCAGCTATCCAGCAATCTTCACCATGGAGCTGGCTAAGTTTGGCAGCCATATTTGGCTACCACAATAGATGGAATAACTTTGGTCAGCTCCAACTTGACCGGCTAGTGCTGAAAATCGGCTTGGCTGGTTAAGTTGGAACCACCCAAATTTAAATGGATATTCAATGCCAGTCACCAGAAACAGCCCGGTATTGAATGTCCGGGTTCAGCACTGACTGTGGGAGACAGCTTGGGACCATCGTCTTTTGTTGTTCTAACAAGTTTTCGTCTGATGGCAAACTCTGTTTGAATATCTTCAAGAACTGATGTGAGAATTTCAAATGTGTGAGAACCCTTCAGTCTTAAGGCCAGACAAGCAGACTTCCTCTCTAAAGACAGTCACCCCAATGTGAAATTTTCCATGGAATGTCCAGAAGTCTGTTGTCATCTCTGCTTTAAAGTGGCCCACCTCATCACTGTTCGTTTGGCTGGAGGCCTGTAACAAATTCAACAAACAAAGGCAACTCCACTTTTCTTATAGGTTATATTAACTGAACAGCAAAATTTAAGATGAGATGATACACTGTTTGTGTGATGAGATTTCTAATAGCAAAATCCTCTCCCCAGTTTTGCTGTTTCATAGGATTTACTGAGGAATCGTCATTTACATATTGCTTCTGCATTTACTTCATACTTTTAGTTGCAAGCATCAGATGTAACTGATGTTATGACTCAAGAAATACTGATCTTGGAGGCAATCAATTGTCTTTAAAGTCTCGTATTGGGGATTACAACTAATAATGGGTCCCCTCGCATTACAGGCTCAAAGAACCCAGAAGAGGCATGATAAAACTGGTTAATCTGGTCTCTTACTATTTTGTTGGGTAGTCTCACTCATAGCAATAACAATGATCTTAGTTGGGGACCCAATAAAGGTAGAATTGCCTCCCAAGGCGTTGCCTCCCATAATCAGAGGACAGGCAATTTTCCAAAGCTGCCACATGCAGCGAATTTGCTATGTCAGCTAACCAAAACAAAGAATGGCTTGAATTCTGTGACTGATTGATTAAAATTTTTTGAAGAATTCTTTAATTGAGCCAATTGATTTGAAAGGATATAATATTATCAGAGTATATTTAAATGAGTAAAAGAGCATCTGGCATTTCAGCGTCATTTGGAAACATGCTGTGAACAGAGGTTTTTTTGCTTTTGAAAAATTGAGTAGTCAGCTTTAAGGTAATAAACACAATTATTTTGTTTTAAGTAAAGAGAATTTTCTGTGGCTGAGCCTGTGAAGCACTGAACCCCTGAGGAAGCTTGAATACCATGGTCCATGGGCGCAATTTGAATGGCTTGCATGGCAGCATCTCTCTCTCTTCTTCCTGCAGGCTCCAGTGTCACTCTCCTCCTCTCCGTTCTGCTCCCACTGCAGCCCTTCCATCTTCCAGGCTGCCGACAGCGTTAGCAATATAAGCACACTGCCTTTGTGTGGCCCGGAAGCCTTCTTTCTACAGCGAGTGAAACGGGGAAACAGGAAGTCACAATAGAGAGAAGGCTTCAAGGCCATGCAAAGGCAGTGTGCTTACATTGCTAACACTGCTGGGGAGGGAGAGTGCGACACAGGACCCGGCAGTGGCAGGGGGGAAGGGAGATCGAGCTACACCAGACTTGTAGGGAAGGAGGGAGGGAGGAAGGGCTGGTGACACCGGACCTTGTGGGAAAGGAGGGAGGGAGGGAGGGAGAGTGACACTGACCCTGTGGGGGGGGGGGGGGGGAGGGAGGAAGATTGGGAGAGTGACACTGAACTTGGGAGGGGAAGGGGATGGGGTATAGGGTAAGAGATACAATAATGGCCTTGGAAGCAAGGGAATGAAAGAGAGACAGGGATGGAACTGGGGACTGATAGGGGATGAGACTGAGTGGAGGGTAGATGAGGGCTAAGAGGATAAGAATGGGGGCTAAGGAAGTGAGTGAAAAATGGGGAAAGATGGGGTTTAGGAGACTGGATAAGTGAGAGACAGAGGGAGCAATGGTAAAAGCTAGTAGGTAGATGAGAAGTGAAACAGAGTCTAAGGTGTGAGAAAGGAGGATAAACACAAATAAGGGGTGGGGGGGGGGGGGACATGAAATGAAAGGTCACTGCCAGACAGATGTAGAGAAGAAAAGGAAGAAGCCAAGAGGAGAGAGAAGAAATGGAAACGCCAACATGGAAAAGAATTTAGAGAAGACTGACACGTGGAAAGTGGAAAAGAGACTGGGACCAGCCCAATTAGAAAAATAAAGTGCTCGGATAACAAAGGTAGAAAAGAAATACTTTTATTTAATACTTTTTAAGGACTGAGATGTACCTGCTTTGTGAAATGTACATCTTTTCTATTTTTGTATTTTGCAGAGTGCAGGAGAAAATAATTTTCTGTTTCACTTTTACCAGAGTTTACACTGCTTACAGAGTCTGGCTTTCTTGAGGGAGATCTCTATTTCAGTTTTTCTGTGGCTCTTTGTTTTGTATAGTGATAAAAAACAATGGGGGGAGGGGGAACAGATGACCACTATGAATAGTCTAGAAAGGAAAAGAGGGAGAGTAGTGGAAGGGTTTTTATTGGCAGTTACCTGCATGATAATACCCTATGTTGGAAGATCCTTCCACTACTCTCCCTGTTTTCCCTATTTTGTATCATATGAGGGGTCTGTCCATGATCTTGCATGTGCAACATAGGTGAAGGATTCTGCTAGCATGTAGTGTCTATATAGGAATGTGTAACAGTCCAGAATTTTCCAGTTTCCCAGTAGCAGGTATATTGGTGTTTGGGGGGGGGGGTGTTTTTTTCTATGTGGCATGGTATGGAGAGTTGCTGATAAGGAAGAATGGAAAAGAAAATAAGATACCTTTTTTATTGGACATAACTTAATACATTTCTTGATACATTTCCTTCAATACATACCATCCTACAATCAGATTCAAAATTGACTACTCCCCAGAAAAAGTCAATTTTTTGGACACCATAGTTTCAATCAGTGATGGCTGTATACAAACATCTATATACAAGAAACCCACAGACAGATGCAGCTACCTCCACAACTCCAGCTTCCATCCTTCACATACAAAAAGATCCATTATTTACAGCCAAGCCACAAGATACCACTGTATCTGCTCGGACCCAGGGGATAGAGACAGACACCTTGAAACCCTGACTGCATCCTTCAAACAGAACGGCTACAACCCCAAAATAATCTCCAAGAATATTGCCTCTTCCCTCAAATCACCCAGGGAAAATCTGCTACAGTACAAAGAAAAAAAAGCCACAGACAGAATCCCTCTTGTAGTGACATACAACCCAGAGCTCGAGAAACTGAGGAAAATCATAAGAGACCTACAGCCACTACTCCAGGAAGATGAATTACTGAAAGAGATATTCCCATCCTCACCAGTGCTTGCCTTCCGACAGCCACCCAACTTAAAATGCAAGCTAATCAGAAGTAAACTCCCAACACAGACTGAAAAGGAAAAGAAGGGCACATTTCCCTGCAATATATCCAGCTGCAAGCTATGCCAAAACATTTCACAGGACCCCACAGTCATTCACAAAGGAAAAATATTCAACATAAAGGAATCTTTCACATGCTCATCTTCCAATGTGTTATATATCATTCAGTGTAAAAAATGTAATGAAGGATGCTATATTGGAGAAACAGGCCAGATGCTTAAGACAAGATTCAATCTGCACAGACATCACATGAAGATAGCCGGTACCAGTCAGATTCCCACCCTGGTGGGCCAGCATTTTACAAGACCAGGACACTGCACCAGTGATTTCATAGTTAGAATCCTGAAAGGTAACTTTAAAACAATACAGGAACGTAAGACCTTTGAAGTCAGAATGATTGAATATTTTGACACCCAACAGACAGGACTTAACAAGGATTTGGGTTTTCTAGCCCATTATAAACCATAAAATTGTATTTCTCTGTTTACCACCCTCCTCTCACCTATCCACACCCATCCTGTTAGAATATCAATGAAATGCTTTGATGTCCCCAATGAATACCTACTACCTACCCCCACCCTCCCACCCTGTCAGACTGTCAAAGTAATGCTTGGATGTCTCACTCATATATACTATCTGCCACCACATTTGCTTATTTCCGATCTGATGACAAAGGGCAACCTTTGAAAGCTAATCAAGAAATGTATTAAGTTATGTTCTTTATTTGCCATGGATTGTTGTTATTGTTTGATTTTTTTCCTTTCTGTTTTGTGCTTGGAAAACCTTAATAAAAATATGAAACAAAAAAAAAAAGTTATGTCCAATAAAAAAGGTATCATCTTATTTTCTTTTCCATGTTTTATTTTGTTTTATTTCTATTGATAACCTTAAGAGTGGACTAACATGACTACCACACCTCTCTACTCTGATAAGGAAGAAGAAAGCGAACAGAGATAGTGCTGTGCCAGACCTAGGGAAAGTGCACTCTCCCCTTGCTAATTTGTATGAATGTGAGGGGCATATTGAGGGAAATTTCCCTTGGTGCTGGCTCATTTCAGTTAAAAAGAAAAAAAAACTTCATTGCTTTGATATACAGGCTTCATATTCAGTGTTTTAGTCTGGGGTGTGTGTTTTTTAAAGAACCATAATGAATATGTATGTATGCAAATGAATATGCTAATAAGCCAAGCCACACCATTTGCCCCCCCCCCCCAAAAAAAAAAAAATGAAATGACCAAACTACTTCCATGTTGAATACCTGAGTGAAACAGTGGCCTTGTTGGGTGAAAAGGTAAGGACATTTTCAGCAGCACTAACGGGTTGAATGCTGCTGAAAATGACCAGATAGTCCCAAACAAGTGATTTAACTAGCCAGGAGCCACTTCTGACCAATTAAATTGCTTTAATTATTAACCCATTGATGTTTAGGAAAGTTGTAAAGGCTTGGGTATAAGTATGCATTTGGGGAGTGAAGTGTCACAATTTTATGTTACTTTTTTCTGGTTTGGGATTTTATTTGGTTTATTTGGGACTTAATACATAATATGGGCCAGTTAATGTGTGTTAAATGGCAAATTCATGTGTTATTTTACCAAAATGCACTTCAATTTACTGCAACATGCACTACATAATGAGATGCAAAGCACCTCATTTGTGTACAAATCAAATAATGTACCTTGTATTAAACTTTGCAAGCGGTTATTTGTAGAAAAGTGATGATATCTTTGAGCTGATGTTATTTTTGTTCCTCGGGAGCACTGGCCACTAACTTAGGGCCCAATGATCTGAGGAAATTTCTTAAAGGGGCTGATGCATTTAGGGCTGGATTCTATATAAGGCATTTTAAATGTAGACACGTTGGAATAACACGCATAGTACTATTCTATTTTCAATCGTTTTTATTGATGATGACTTTCACATTTCAACATTTAAACACGACATGTTCACACAATGTACCTTACATTACAGTTTACTTATGCAATCCCATCATCACTTTTATTAGTTAACTCCCCTACTAAACCCTTACCTAGCAACCCCCTTTACACCCTTCTCCACTCCTCCCCCCACCTACCCCTATCCACTCTCCCCACCCCTCCCCCGCATGCACATAGTACTATTCTATAAACTGCATCTATAGCGCCTAGGCCGCTGAAAACCTGATATAAATGCCCATACTTAAATGTATGCGCATTTCCCCAAATTCTATAACAATGTATATAAATGTCATCAACACCTTGACACACTTACACTCCTCTTGTGGCTGTGCCCCATTTTCAGCTATGCGCAGTATAATTTACGCACGCCTCTTTTTAAAATACGCTTAAAAAGCAGCATGTGATGATAATTGGTTGTTATCAGCCAATTCTCATGACTAATTGGCTTGTTACTCAATTGAGTAGTGCATGTAAATTGTCCATGCACACAATTTAACGTGCGCTACTCACCATTTCTTATATAGAATTCAGCCCTAAATGCATAAAGATCGATCCCTCTGACCCTGTTTCTAGAGGTTTATAAAATAATGAGTGGAGTGGAACGGGTGGACGCGTAATGTCTGTTTACGCTTTCCAAAAATACTAGGACTAGGGAGCATGCTGTAGGGTGAAAATAAGTAATTAGGGCAATAATTATTCCCTGATAAAACTTATTACAAGGTTTCCGCTCAGTCTAGGGGAAATATTATAAAGAAACCTTGTGCTGGCACCCTGCCAGTGTTTTGTTCTTCGTCAAAAAAAAAAACCAAAGCCACGTCACAGATGAGAATTATATATTATTTATTACAGGTAGAAAAATAGACACTCTGCAATAGCTTATATGCAGTATAATATCTCTTACTGATGCACACTAACAAAATATATTGTCTAACTACACTCTGATTATCCTGAGACTACGTACAGTAATGATTAGAACAGTACAAATGATATCCTAATGATCCTTATGAAACTTATCACATCTTATGCAAAATACACATTAGCAGCTGTCCCTGACCAAGAGCTGACATAAACCAGTCGTACTTAGATAAAACCACTGCCTAACCCCAGACCAGGAAATATATCACTGTGATCTTACCACGCTGTCCTGATGACGGCTTCAGATAAGACCAGAGCAGAATCTCCCCAGACGCTATCTTAGCTGTCTGTGTCTTATGTAGTGCAGGTCTATCTCAGCAAACACACAGGTTCCAGTCTCTCCTTTGGTTCTCAAAGCCAATATCTCTGCCACAGGTATTTGCACCAGTTATGCAGGTCACAAGGTTGGTATCATACAGTCTCTAGCTCACCCCGAGCCTGGCTGGATTTCTCAGTTCCTTCACAGGTACCCCTCCGAGGGTCTCCGACAACTTTCTTCTCCCACTCTCCCTGCGTTTTCCAGACCTCTCTCTCGGGTGATAGCCTGGACCAATTCTCCTCTCATACAGTACAGTGCATGGGTAAGAAGAGTTCTTTGTTTTGTGACCTTGGAGATGGTAACTTCTGGTGCCATGAGTATGACTCCCTTCCCAGCGTCTCAGAGATAGAAGGGGGATGGTTGGAACACAGAATGTCCTTGGCTTCAGCAAGCCTGTCAGTGATTTTCCACAAGCTGAAGCTGGATCTTGCTGACACAGAGAGCTGCAGCAGCCATCTTATTATATCAAGATGTCATAGGCTTGTATAGGCCAAGACCAGCTCAGGCTAGATCACAGGGAAATACCCCTACAATGCGATGAAGCTACAAAGTAGTAAATTTAAAACGAATCAGAGAAACGTTTTCTTCACTCAACTTGTAATTCAACTCAGGCATTCGTTGCCAGAAAATTTGGTAAAGGCAGTTAGCTTAGCAGAGTTTTAAAAAATGTTTGGACGGCTTCCTAAAGGAAAAGTCCATAGACCATTATTAAATTGGACTTGGGGAAAATCAACTGTTTCTGGGATGTGCAGTATAGAATGTTTTGTACTTTTTTTTGGATCTTGCCAGGTATTTGTGACCTGGATTTGCCACTGTTGGAAACAGGATGCTGGGCTTGATGGACCTTTGGTCTTTCCCAGTATGACTTTTCATAGATGGAAATGCATTTATATTTCATTCGATTCAGATTATTTAAACCTGGCTAACACATGTATATTCACATATTTGTATTTGAGGAGTCTTCAAATACTTCTAACCTGCAAATATTTCTTAATTCTGAACCAAGCCGTGTAAATATGGAATTTTCTTTAAAAAAGTACATAAGTACATAAGTATTGCCATGCTGGGATAGACCAAAGGTCCATCAAGCCCAGCATCCTGTTTCCAACAGTGGCCAATCGAGGTCACAAATACCTGGCGAGATCCCCAAAAAAGTACAAAACATTTTATACTGCTTATCCCAGAAATAGTGGATTTTCCTCAAATCCAATTTAATAATAGTCTATGGACTTTTTCTTTAGGAAGCCTTCCAAACCTTTTTAAAACTCTGCTAAGCTAACCACCTTCATCACATTCTCTGGCAACAAATTCCAGAGTTTAATTACATGTTGAGTGAAGAAACATTTTCTCCGATTCATTTTAAATTTATTACTTTGTAGCTTCATCACATGCCCCCTAGTCCTAGTATTTTTGGAAAGCGTAAACAGACACTTCATGTCTACCCGTTCAACTCCATTCATTATTTAATAGACCTCTATATCTCCCCTCAGCCGCCTTTTCTCCAAGCTGAAGAGCCTTAGCCGCTTTAGCCTTTCCTCATAGGGAAGTCGTCCCATCCCCATTATCATTTTTGTCACCCTTCTCTACACCTTTTCTAATTCCACTATATCTTTTTTGAGATGCGGCGACCACAATTGAACACAATATTTGAGGTGCAGTCGCACCATGGACCAATACAAAGGCATTATAAACATCCTCATTTTTGTTTTCTATTCCTTGTCTAATAATAACAAACTAATAAATATCCAGAGTACCTGAATGTAACTCACCTTGAGCTACTACTGAAAAAGCTGTGAGCTAAATCCAAATAAATAAAATAAATAAATAAATTCTATTTGCTTTCTTAGCAGCAGCAGCACACTCAGCAGATGGTTTCAACGTATCATCAATGAAAACACCTAGATCCCTTTTTTGGTCGGTGACTCCTAACATGGAACCTTGCATGACGTAGCTATAATTCGGGTTCCTCTTTCCCACATGCATCACTCTGCACTTGCTCACATTAAACGTCATCTGCCATTTAGACACTCAGAGGGGCATAATTGAACGGGGCCGCCCATCTCTAAGGGCGCCCATCTGTAAGGACGGCCCGGCGAAGGGGCAGGGAAACCCCTATTATCGAAACAAGATGGGCGGCCATCTTTCGTTTCGATAATATGGTCGGGGACAGCCAAATCTCAACATTTAGGTCAACCTTAGAGATGGTCGACCTAAATGTTGAGATCACCGGCCTTAGAGATGGGCGACCTCGGTTTTCGCCGATAATGGAAACCGAGGCTGGCCATCTCAAAAATGACCAAATCCAAGCCATTTGGTCATGGGAGGAGCCAGCATTCGTAGTGCACTGATCCCCCCTCACATGCCAGGACACCAACCGGGCACCCTAGGAGGCACTGCAGTGGACTTCAGAAATTGCTCCCAGGTGCATAGCTCCCTTACCTTGTGTGCTGAGCCCCCCAAAACCCACTACCCACAACTGTACAACAGTACCATAGCCCTTAAAGGGTAAAGGGGGGCACCTACATGTGGGTACAGTGGGTTTGTGGTGGGTTTTGGAGGGCTCCCATTTACCACCACAAGTGTAACAGGTAGGGGGGATGGGCCTGGGTCCGCCTGCCTGAAGTGCACTGCAGAACCTACTAAAAACTGCTCAAGGGACCTGCATACTGCTGTCATGGAGCTGGGTATGACATTTGAGGCTGACATAGAGACTGGAAAAAAATGTTTTTTAATTTGCTTTTTTTGGGTGGGAGGGGGTTGGTGACCACTGGGGGAGTAAGGGGAGGTCATCCCTGATTCCCTCCGGTGGTCATCTGGTCAGTTCGGGCACCTTTTCGAGGCTTGGTCACAAGAAAAAATGGACCAAGTAAAGTCGGCCAAATGCTCGTCAGGGGCGCCCTTCTTTTTTCCATTATTGGCCGAGGATGCCCATCTGTTAACCATGCCCCCATCCCGCCTTCGGTACACGCCAACATGCCCCCGTGAACTTTGGTCATCCCCGCAACGGAAAGCAGTTGAGGAATGGCCAAGTCGGCTTTCGATTATGCCGATTTGGCCGACCTTGAGAGAAGGCCGCCCATCTCCCGATTTGTGTTGAAAGATGGGCGCCCTTCTCTTTTGAAAATGAGCTGGTCAGTTTCCCAGTCTCGTAAGGTCCTATTGTAATTTTTCACAATCCTCCCGCGATTTAACGACTTTGACTAACTTTGTGTCGTCAGCAAATTTAATTACCTCACTAGTTACTTCCATCTCTAGATCATTTATAAATATGTTAAAAAGTAGTGGTCCCAGCACAGACCCCTGGGGAACCCCACTAACTACCCTTCTCCATTGAGAATACTGACCATTTAACCCTACTCTCTGTTTTCTATCTTTTAACTAGTTTTTAATCCACAATAGAACACTACCTCCTATCCCATGATTCTCCAATTTCCTCTGGAGTCTTTCATGAGATACTTTGTCAAACGCCTTCTGAAAATCCAGATACACAATACTACTACTACTACTTAGCATTTCTATAGCGCTGCCAGGGTTACGCAGCGCTGTACAAGTTTAACATGGGGAAGGACAGTCCCTGCTCAAGAGAGCTTACAATCTAAAGGTTACAAACTATGTAGTCAGTGTAGGTAACATGAATGGGGAGGGTGATTAGGCGCCAAAAGCAAGGGAGAAGAGATGGGCTTTGAGTAAGGACTTGAAAATGGGGAGGAAGGGCGCATGGCGTATGGGCTCTGGAAGTCTGTTCCAGGCATAAGGTGATGCGAGGCAGAAGGGGCGGAGTCTGGAGTTAGCGGTGGTAGAGAAGGGTACGGATAGGAGTGATTTGTCCTGAGAGCGGAGGTTACGGGTGGGAACATACTGGGAGAGGAGGGTAGAGAGGTAATGGGGGGCTGCAGATTGAGTGCACTTGAAGGTCAATAGGAGAAGCTTGAACTGTATACGGTAGCGGATCGGGAGCCACAATATCAACCGGCTCACCTTTAGCCACCTTTATCCCACCTAAAGGGGGCAGTCTTTGCTGGCAGGGTTCTGGGAAAGTCTCTGGGAGATCTTATTTTGTGCATCTTAATACATTACCCCATTTAAAAATATTTGCCCAAAGCATTGTGCTATGTATTAATTGTGCATTGCTCCGAAGGAGAAAAATAACGCAACTTGCAAGGTTGAATGCAAGTTGTGTCCTTCATTTGCCATGGGAGTTACTAACCTGTGGTACTGAGTTACTACAGGCTTGTGACTCCTGTGATATTTTACCAGAGCTCAGTAGCATTCCCCCTTAACTACTACTACTACTTAACATTTCTAGAAAGCTACTAGGGTTACGCAGCGCTGTACAGTTTAACAAAGAAGGACAGTCCCTGATCGAAGGAGCTTACAATCTAAAGAACGAAATGTCAAGTTGGGGCAGTCAAGATTTCCTGAATAGAGGTGTAGTGGTTAGGTGCCGAAGGCGACATTGAAGAGGTGGGCTTTGAGCAAAATTTTTAAATTCTTCTTTAACGTTAGTTGGTTTTTGGATGTTTTATTATGAGTGGAATATATGTTCTGTTTATTTAACTTAGTTTATGTGGAGGGGCATAATCAAACGTGAACGCCTATCTCCATGGGCGTCGATGTCCGAAAACGGGTACGTGGTGGGACAGACCGTATTTTCGAAAAAATGGACATTTTTCAGCTGGGCGTTTGTTTTTCTTAGCGATAATGGAAACTAAAAACGCCCAGCTCAAAAACATCCTAATCCGAGCCATTTGGTCATGGGAGGGGCCATGATTCGTAGTACACTCGCCCCCCTGACATGACAGGACACCAACTGGGCACCCTAGAGGTCAGTGCGGTGGACTTCAGACAACGCTCCCACATACATAGCTCCCTTACCACGGGTGCTGAGTACCCAACTCCCTTCCCCCAAAACCCACTACCCACAAATGTACAACACTACCATAGCTCTTAGGGGTGAAGGGGGCACCTACATGTGGGTACAGTGGGTTTTGGAGACCTCCTATTTACCAGCACAAGTGTTACAGGTGGGAGGGGGGTGGGCCTGGGGCCACCTGGCTGAAGTGCACTGCGGTACCCACTAAAAGTGCTCCAGGGACCTGCATACACGCAGGCCTCTAGGACTTGTTGCTGCTATATAACATTGGCACACCAGTTCACACCTGAAGACTAATCTCTCCGAAAACGTCCTTTATTGGAATAACCGCGTTTACTCACAGTTAACTGCAGATCAGAGGTTGTGCCCCACTGGCAACGAGTCTCCCTGGTACTGAGATGAGCAGTAGGTCAGAGCTGGCAGAATGGTGTACAATGCCCTCTTTCAGCCACATTCAAGGTAAGAACTAAGTTCTGTAACGTGGCTAACACGTGAAAGGGATCTAAAACTGGCTTACAAAAATGGCCACTACCTCATGGAATACCGGAAACAAAACAGGGCGCACTCTGACCCAGTAAGCAGTGGCCAATCCAGGTCACATGTACATGACAGAAACCCAAATAGTAGCAGCATTCCATGCTACCAATCCCAGTGGCTTGCCCTGTCTATCTCAATATGCCATTTCCATGTGTAAACTGCATTCATGTGAAAATCATGTTTTTAGAAAGGCACGGATTTATATGGAAACAGACTGGCCATGTTCATAATTTCCATGGGGTTGATATTCAAAGTGATTTAACTGGTCAGAAATGGCTCCTGGCCAGTTACATCACTTGTGTGGGGCTATCTACTGATATCCCAGTCTATCCTTCCTCTTCAGTTCCTTAGAAGGGATGTAGAGGATTCCTGGTTCCATTAGACATCCAACAGGGCAGATAGGTAGCTTCTGTCTCCTGTGCATTCCTGAATCACTCCTTGGACTATTATATCAACTAGATTAGCACAGTACATCTGTAGTCTTCCTGGGGCTATATGGCTAGAGCTTTAGGCTTGATAGGACTTTTCCCTAGTGTATTTCATCAGAGGCCAGGGAGGCTCAACAGTAAAAGACAGTTATGCAATATTATACAATTTTCCCTTTCTATAAGAGGCTAGAATGTCTAAGACTTATATAGTGTTCTGCCTAGCAACTATTGATACTAGAAAAAGGTAAACTTATGCTGCTTATAGCAGAGGCCCTGGGGATATATGCAGCACCCATGTAGCTGTCCTACAAGTACTAGCTGTACCTAGTAGTTAGAGTAGTATGCTGAGAACTAGGGCTAAAATTTCCACTGCTACTCCTTAAGATCTTGAATGTCACTTAACCTTCCATTTTCTCAGGTTAAACTGAGACTGTATGCCCACCAGAGAAAAGAAAACGTCTACTGTACTTGAATGTAACTCGCATAGAGCATCTACTGAGAAATGTGTGATCTAAATCTGAATTCAAAATTCAGTACAGGGCATATTATGAAGTAATTCAAAAACCTACAAAAGTCACTTAGGGCCTATAAAGCAATTCTAACATACCATAATAGCATAGGTGCCCGGTATAAGAGGTTTGGGGAGGCTAAGCCTCCCCAGCCGCAAGCCCCAAGCGTCTCTCTCTCTCTCTCTCATCTCCCCGTCTATCGTTGGTGTTAGAGCAGCAGAAAAAGCATTGCAGGCTGGGCTCCGTCTCCGTGCTTCAGTTGTTTTGCCTTCTCTCTCTCGCTCAGCTCTGGTCTGCCCTCATTTCCTGTTTCCACAAGGGCGGGCCAGAGCTGAGAGAGCTTTCATCTCCACAACCTCACCAAAAGGTCGTTCCACAAATTCACCTCCCTTTCCATGAAGAAGTATTTCCTCAGGTTACTCCTGAGTCTATCCCCTTTCACCTTTATCCGATCCTTACCCATTCCAGAGCTTCCTTTCAATTTAAAGAGATATACCTCCTGTGAATTTATGTCACATACAAGCCCTTTTACTAAAGGGCTACCCTGTGGCAACAGGCTTGCCGTGTGGCAACCCAGAACTACTGCTGGTCCAACGCAGTTGCCTGCGGTAGTTCCATCTTGAGCACACACCATTTCCAGCGCTACAAAAAATACTTCCATAATTTCTAGCAAAGCGCTAACCTCAATTGGTGGCTATAAGTGCTCCCCCCTCCCCTACGTGTCCATGTGGTAAGAAAAATCTGCTTTTGCATTAGCCTTTAGCCACCTTAAGGTCTTCACATATGATCACACCCAAGTCCCTCCTAAATTGTACAGTTCCCTTGGGGTTTTGCAGCCCAAAGGCATGACTCTGCATTTTTAAGCATTAAATCTTAGCTGCTAAATTCTGGACCATTCTTCAAACTTCGCTAGGTCCTTCCTCGTATTATTCCCCCCAATCAATGGTGTCTACCTTATTGCAGATTTTGGTATTATTCGCAAAGAGGCAAACCTCACCATACATATAAATATCTGCTTTTTTGTTGGTATAAGCACTTATGCAAGAGGTTTTGCATGCAGAAAAGCCTTTCTATAACAACCTCTTTAATTTCTTTTTATGCAACAAATACTAAAATAAACAGAGTATAAACTTTATAAAAGTTCTGAATAGTCATACATTTGTTAGCAATATACTTACCCGTCAAGTTGTCATTTAGTGGACAACTACTCCATGGTAGTGGTTCTTGGAAAGAGTTGAAGAAATACCACATCACCCAGGCAATAATAGTGTTGTAATATAAGCCAACAAGAAAGGATACAAACATAGATGCTATACCTAATAAAGATAGAAAGAATTGGTGTCAGAAATATATAGTGTCATGGTACGTCAAAACTAAGACTATCATGTCCTGACATTGGCAAATTGAGGTTTCAAAAAATAGTCAAATCAAATTCAGATTCATTTCCAGATGCTTCCATTATTGCTTCCTTAGTTTGGGACGGTATTTGGGACAATCTTTTTTGAGGTAAACAAAACAAATGTGATACCATTATAGAGTTTGTAGTAGACAATGACAAAACTTCCTTCAAGTATTTATGAAATAGAATCTCTGGTAACAGTGAGTAACAGGAGCTTGGTGATATCAGCTGCTGGAGATACTGAGTAGTGTCCGGAGGCACAGGCACTGTGAGGACAGTTTGGAGCAGGATCTCTCTGATATCATCGGAAGGTCCTTCCTGGGAGATCTTAAGCACCACAGAGTCTGCTTCGCATGGCCACAGGGGCATGGCCTGAAAGGGTGTGATCAAAAGGGCATGCCCCCTTTGAGCCCAAAGGAGGATGGTTATTCTGCCCAAAGTTTCTCCCAACATGTTCTTCCATTTTTGTTATACTGTGAGTACTGCTGGGCTTTTATTCCTTATTTACTATGAGAAAAAAACAGAAAGGTACTACACCCTCAGCTAATAAAGTTGCAGCTGGCCCATTGGATAAGCATGTACAGATAAGACCTGGTCAGGTAGGCCCTATCATGTTATCTTCAGCTCCTCTGTCTAGCTCTGGCATGTCCGTCAGCCCAGGGGGTCCCTTAACACCACCTTTACCTGTGACTTCCTTAACCTCTGTCCAAGAGAGGATCTTTCACACTGGTATCCCAATTCCTTGGAGTAGTTGGGTCTGGGGCTGAAACATATACCGCATATATTCAAATTAAACTGATATTTTTGGGCCAAAAAATGGCCCAAAATGGGGATTTTGGTTTATATTCAAGTCCCCACCCGATGATCGGTGTTTTTGTTCTCCCCTCCCCAACCAATGACCGGCACTATTGTCCTCCCCTCCTCTACCAATGACCAGTGCTACTGTTCTCCATTCCCCACCCCATTACTGACGCTGCTATCCACTGCCCCCCTCCCAATGACCGGTGCTACTGTTCCCCACCCACCTTGTCTGGCATTGCACTTACCGTTCTGGTGCTCACTGAAGCTGATGCCAATTCTCTGTGCTGGGCCAGTGCGGAGCCTTGAGTATCTGTACAGATACTCAAGACCCTACATCGGCCCAGCACAGTGCATTGGCATCAGCTTCAGTGTGCACCAGAACAGTAGGGGGGTGAAGAACATCATGTGCCAGTCATCAGGGAGGGAGAACCACTGCTCATCAGAAGGAGGGAGAAAACAGAAGTAGCAGCTGATGGAGGTAGGACCTACTACTACTACTACTACTATTTAGCATTTCTATAGCGCTACAAGGCATACGCAGCGCTGCACAAACATAGAAGAAAGACAGTCCCTGCTCAAAGAGCTTACAATCTAATAGACAAAAAATAAATAAAGTAAGCAAATCAAATCAATTAATGTGAATGGGAAGGAAGAGAGGAGGGTAGGTGGAGGCGAGTGGTTACAAGTGGTTACGAGTCGAAAGCAATGTTAAAGAGGTGGGCTTTGAGTCTAGATTTAAAGGTGGCCAAGGATGGGGCAAGACGTAGGGGCTCAGGAAGTTTATTCCAGGCGTAGGGTGCAGCGAGACAGAAGGCGCGAAGTCTGGAGTTGGCAGTAGTGGAGAAGGGAACAGATAAGAAGGATTTATCCATGGAGCGGAGTGCACGGGAAGGGACCTGCAAATAAAATCTAGTAACCATGGGGAGGGGGGGGGGGTGGAGGCGAAGTGGAGCAAGAAATGTCAGTAACCACGGGAAGTGGAGCGAGTGTACAGTAAGAAATACCTATCATTGAGGATAGGAAAAAGTTACTGTTTACTATTTAAACTTGATATACCACCTAGCCTAACTGGCAGATCCAAGCAGTTTACAGAGCAATACCAACAACACAAACTTAGTTGAAAGGAAATACATAGTCATGATAGGAAAGAAAACAGCATCCATACCAGGAAAGGTAATTACTTGAGTAGAAGTGGAGGGAGAGGCCAAGCAGATAGGCTGACAGGTGATCAGAAATCAGAAATTAAACATGACCAAAACCGAGCTTCTCATTTTCCCCCCAAACCCACCTCCCCACTCCCCCCATTTTCTATTTCTGTTGATGGCTCTCTCATTCTCCCTGTCTCCTCAGCTCGAAACCTTGGGGTCATCTTTGACTCTTCTCTCTCCTTCTCTGCTCATATCCAGCAGATCGCCAAGACCTGTCGTTTCTTTCTTTACAACATCCGTAAAATCCGCCCCTTTCTTTCCGAGCACTCTACCAAAACCCTCATCCAAACCCTTGTCACCTCTCGTTTAGACTACTGCAATCTGCTTCTTGCTGGCCTCCCACTTAGTCACCTCTCCCCTCTCCAATCGGTTCAAAACTCTGCTGCCTGACTCGTCTTCTGCCAGGGTCGCTTTACTCATACTACCCCTCTCCTCAAGTCGCTTCACTGGCTCCCTATCCGTTTTCGCATCCTGTTCAAACTTCTTCTACTAACCTATAAATGTATTCAGTCTGCTGCTCCCCAGTATCTCTCCACACTCATCCTTCCCTACACCCCTTCCCGTGCACTCCGCTCCATGGATAAATCCTTATCTGTTCCCTTCTCCACTACTGCCAACTCCAGACTTCGCGCCTTCTGTCTCACTGCACCCTATGCCTGGAATAAACTTCCTGAGCCCCTACGTCTTGCCCCATCCTTGGCCACCTTTAAATCTAGACTGAAAGCCCACCTCTTTAACATTGCTTTTGACTCGTAACCACTCGCCTCCACCTACTCTCCTCTCCTCCTTCCTGTACACATTAATTGATTTGATTTGCTTACTTTATTTTTTGTCTATCAGATTGTAAGCTCTTTGAGCAGGGACTGTCTTTCTTCTATGTTTGTGCAGCGCTGCGTACGCCTTGTAGCGCTATAGAAATGCTAAATAGTAGTAGTAGTAGTAGTAGCAGAACAACTAGACTAACCCATGCCAAAAGCTTGTTGAAAGAGCCAGGTTTTTACTGCACTTTTAAAAGTTTTGAAGGTTAGTTCAGCATTGATAGCCAGGGGCAGAGAATTCCAGATTGATGGGGCAGCAAAGAAAAAGGCAAGGTGTCTAGTGGATTCCAATTGAGCATTGTGGGGACTGGGCAGCACTAAATGGAAATCATTAATAGAGCGAAGGAACCAGATGGGTGAGTAAGGAAAAGTGTGTGAACATAGGTAGGTCATCTCTCCTAGTCTAAATGCCTTAAAAGTGAGAATCAGAAGTTTATAAAGTATATGTTTTTCAAGTGGAAGCCAATGATTTGCAAAAAAAAGGGGAGATTTGATTGGATTATCGAACATGACAGAGGAGATGAATTGAAGTGCTCTGAAGTGACTGTAGTTTTTTCAATTGAGATTTGGAGCAGTCCAAATAAACAATATTACAATAGCCGAGCCTAGTGGTGAGTAGGGATAAAATAAGAGAATGGAAAGAGTCTGGATCAAAGTACCTCCTAACTGAACGCAATTGTCTACAGATTACATACATTGGACACTTATGGAGCAAAAGGAAAGATGAGAATCAAGGATAATGCCTAGATAACGAAAAGTGGGCACTGATTGTATGAATTGATCGAATAAAGTGGAAAAGACGGAATGGAAAGGTCACTTGTGAGTCAGTAGGCCACAGTTTTTGCTTGTTTAAGACCAGTTTGTGGTCAGAGAGTCAGGTAGAGACCAAATGTAGACAATCTTGCAGTGGACCTAATGATGGAGCATAAGGATTTGTGGGAAAAACCAGCAAAATATTGTCAGCATAAAAGTGAAAGGAAAATCCAGTAGATTGAATCAGTGTGGCCAGGGTCACCAAGAACAGATTAAATAAGAGCAGTGAGAGAATACAGCCCTAGGAAACCCCCCTCAGTTTATATTTGAGTTGACAGTTTTCCCCCTTTTGGGGAGGGGACTGCTATCTTGGTTTATATTCAAATAGGTTTATATTCGAGTATATATGGTAAGTCTCCTCAAATCCTTATTCATGTATGACTGATACCAAAGCCAGTGCCACACCCTGAATTGGATTCTGGACTTGTAGATCAAATTCCATCTGATAATTCATTGGTGGATATCTGGAAGTCAGTGATGAGATTTGAGCAATATGTTGAAAACCTCCATGTCTCAACTTTGTGATTACTCAGACGAAGCATCTTAGAAATAACAGGACTTAGACTCCACATTTGTTGACTGTGAGAAACATCTTGGGGCTTTGGAGCCTAAAGTGGCAACACTGCAGGCAACAAATACTATTGAGAATTAAACTATTAAGGATAGTTTAATTCTACATGATAAGTGTGAACAACTGGAGATTATTCATAGGTCTAAGAATTTACATGAGCAGAAGATTTCAACAAATTGTCCATGGCACTTAGATCTTTTTCTTTGGTGGTGATTCCTAATGTGGAATCTAGCACCAAGTAACTATGGTTTGGACTATTCTTTCCAATGCGCATCATTTTGCATCTGTCCACATTAAATTTCATCTGCTATTTCGATGCCCAGTCTATAATTTCCTAAGGTTCACATGTGATTTAACAATTTTGAATAGTTTTGTTTCATCTGCAAATGTAATCACCTCACTCATCATTCCCATTTCTAGATCATTTATAACTATGTTCAATAGCACCAGTCCTAGTACAGATTCCCTGGGACACTCAACTATTTACCTTCCTCCGTTGAGAAAAATGGTCATTTAACACTACCCTCTATTTTCTATCTTTTAATCAGTTCCCAGTCCAGAACAGAACATTACCTCATGGCATTTGGATTTTCTCAGGAGTCTCTAATGAAAGACTTTGTCAAATGCTTTCTAAAAATCTAGATACACTACATCAACCGGCCCACTTTTATCCAGATGTTTACTCACTCCTTCAAAGAAATCTAGCAAATTGGTAAGGCAAGATTTCCCTTGGCTGAATCCATGTCGACTTTGTCCTATTAAAACATGTTTGCTTATGTGTTCGGTAATTTTACTTTTTATAATAGTTTCTATCATTTTACCCAGCACTGATGTCAGGCTAACTGGTCTGTAATTTCCTGGATCATCCCTGGAACATGAAGATTTTAATGGCAGGTTACAGATCACATAAACCCTCAAGTAACATGGTCTAAGAGAAGCAGTTCCAACTTCTGTAGAGTACTTACATTCAGTGAAATATGGCAGTTAGGTGAATTGGTCTTTTCAAACTGTTTCATCATTAAAATCTCCAAACTGCTCCAAGTTCCAAAGCTACTCCTCTCTTACAACTCCCCATTCCCCCAAACTGCCCCCACAGTCCTACAAATAGACTGTTCTGTATCGCTCCACACCCCTAAACTATCCCCATAAATGTCTCAACTGTCCATGCTGCTCCAGAACTACCCTTGTAACTTCCTCAGCCCCACAAGTAACCTCTGCAGCTTCCCCAAATCCCCTCCTGAACTACCCTAGCCCTCAATACATGTGTAACCTGGGTCTCAACAATCAGCTCGGTTTTCTCTCTCTGACCGACCCGGGTCACCACAAAAGAAAGAAAGAACCTCAATCTTTCCCACTCATTCTTCCCACACAGTTCAGTCTCTCTCACCCAAGCTTGAGCACAGGCCGGGACTAGATATTAATCCAAAAAGCCGTATGTTAAGCTGGGCTTTTTCTGGAGTATCCTTTAACAGTCCAGGAGTAATCTCTTTACTCTCTCAAGGAATGCTTGTCATGCCAAGGAGTTAACTTTTATGCAAAGCTTTACTGAACTCTGCAGCAGGCAATAAATCCAAACTCCATAAATCCTTATGTACAGTCACATTTGGTTTAAGAGGTTTTCTGTCCATCCAAGAGTATTTGGTACAGTCTTATTCACTAATTAAACGGTTCCTTATAGCAATCCCAAAATATGTACAAATATACAACTCCTCCAGTCCATCACCCATCTCTTTGGGCTGTATAATCCAAGGTTGTCACCAACAAACTCCTCTAGGATCAAACCTACTTGTCTGTTCTCTCCTCCAGAGTTGTACTTCACTGAGCTGCACTCTCTGGCCTTGAACAAGTTCTTCCCTGTTCCTGCTCATAATCTGGGCTCTCCTTGCCCACCCAGAGCACTCCTCTCCAACAGTTACTACTTTTGGCTGACAATAACCCCCCCCCCCCCCCCCTTGATTTAGCCTTAGGATATTTGGCCTTTCCAGGATACAGCCTCTCCTCCTAGGGTCCTGGAGGCGGTGAAGACTCTGTGCTCAAACAAGAACTTGTATTACCTTCAAACTCTACCTCATAAGAACAGCCATACTGAGCCAGACCAATGGTCCATCTAGCCCAGTATCCTGCTTCCAGCAGTGACCAATCCAGGTCACAAGTACCTGGCAGAGACCCAAGTAGTAGCAACATTCCATGCTACCAAACCCAAGGCAAGAAGTGGCTTCCCCCATGTCTTTCTCAATAGCAGACTATGGAATTTTCCTCCAGAAAATTGTCCAACCCCTTTTTAAACCCAGATACACTAACCACAGTTACACATCCTCTGGCAGCGAGTTCCAGAGCTTTACTATTCTTTGCGTAAAAAAATATTTCCTCCTGTTTTTTTTAAAGGATTTCCATGTGATTTCATTGAGTGTCCCTTTGTCTTTGTACTTTTTGAAAGTGTGAAAAATCGATTCACTTTTACCTGTTCTACACCACTCAGGATTTTATAGACCTCAATCGTATCCTCCCTCAGCAGTCTCTTTTCCAAGCTGAAGAGCCCTAACCTCTTTTGCCTTTCCTTTTATGGGAGGAGTTCCATCCCCTTTATCATTTTGGTCACTCTTCTTTGAACCTTTATATCTTTTTTGAGATACAGCAACCTGAATTGAACGCAATACTCAAGCTGAGGTTGCAGCACAGAGTGATACAGAGGCATTATAATATTCTTGGTCTTATTTTGCATCCCTTTCCTAATAATTCCTAGCATCCAGTTGGTCTTTTTTACCCGCCACTGCACTCGGGGCAGAAGATTTCAGAGTATTGTCTACAACAACACCTAGATCTTTTTCTTCAGTGATAATGTCTAAGCTGGACCTCAGCATCAAGTAACTATGATTCAGATTATTCTTCCCAATGTGCTTCCTGCAATTTTTCATAATCCGCATGTGTTTTTACACCTCATTTGTGGTTCCGTTTTCCACATCATTTATAAATATATTAAATTGCACTGGTCCCAGTACAGATCCCTGCGGCACTCCACTATTCACCCTCTTCCATTGAGAAAAATGGCCATTTAACCGTATCCTCTGTTCTCTGGCCAATAACCATTTCCTAATCCATAGAAGAACATTGCCTCCTATCCCATGACTTTTTAATTGTCTCAGGAGTCTCTTCAGGCACTACACAGTGGCGATCCTAGCCGGCATGACACCTGGGGCGGATCGCCGATGCGCCCCCCCCCCCCCGGGTGCAGCACCCCCCCCCTGGTGAAATGACACCCCCCCCCCCCCCGGGTGCACGGAAGTAACCTGTTCCGGGGCAGAGGGAGCTGCAGCGAAGTTAGCGAAGTCAGCAAACTCAGCTGACAGGTGCACGCCGCGGCACCCCCCCAGCGGCGTGCACCCGGGGCGGACCGCCCCCACCGCCCCCCCCCCTGGGTACACCACTGGCACTACAGATGATTTAATGACAGGTTACAGATAACTAACAACAGATCAGCAATTTCATGTTTGAGTTCTTTCAGTACCCTGGGGTACTTGTCTAAAAAGAGGTTTCAAAATGCTGATTTGGACATTTCTGTGAGATAAACGTCCAAATGCAGACTTATGTCACGTTTTTGACGTTTTTCTCTTTTGAAAATGAGCCCCATAGACATTTCAAATTGTGTTTTTTCCTAGCATCTACAAACTGCTTTGAAGTTGATGGGGATAATTTGCATTCTGTACTCTGTTCTCCCATTAAATACCCCTGTACTTCTTTCACCATTATTGAAACATCTCTATTGGGATTCCCTAAATGTCCTGTTTCAACAATATCCTTCGAGGATACTCCACACTGAGCAATGTGCTCCTGGGTGACTGTCAGCTTCCCCCCCCCCCCCCCCCCCCCATTTTAGTTTAAAAGCTGCTGTATCTACTTTTTAAAAGTTAGCGCCAGCAGCCTGGTTCCATTCTGGTTAAGGTGGAGCCTGTCCTTTCAAAACAGTTCCTAACAAATCTAAAACCCTCATCCGTGAACCATCGTCACAACCATACATTAAGGCTGCGGAGCTCTGCTGCATGAAATGGGGCTACCTTGCAGAATCTGGATTTTAGCTTTCTATCTAAGAGCCTAAATTTGGCTTTCAGAACCTCCCTCCCACATTTTCCTATGCCATTGGTATGCACATGCACCAAGACAGCAAGCTTCTCCCTAGCACTACCTAAAATATTATCTAGGTGATGCATGAGGTCTGTCATCTTTGCACCAGGCAGGCAAGTGACCAAGGGATCCTCACACCTACCAGCCATCCAGATGTCTACATGCCTAATGATCGAATTACCAACTACTACAGATGTCCTAACCTTTCCTGGCCAGAAGCTCCTAGAGACACATCCTCAGTGCGAGAGGATAGGTCTTGGCTATAGGATTACTTTCTACCTCATCAGGGTGATGTTGTCCTTCTAGGACACTTCCCTCCTCCAAGGCAGCATAGGAGCTGCCAGATTGGAGGTGGGACTTCTCTGCAACATCCTTGTAGGCCTCCTCTATGTACTGTACCTCTCTGTCTCTTTCAGCTCCTCCAAGTCTGCTACTCTAGCCTCAAGAGAATGGACTCGTTCTCTGAGAGCTAGGAGCTCTTTGTATTGAGCACACACTTATAACCTCTCACCAACTGGGAGAAAATCATACATGTGTCACTTGATGCAAAAGACTGAATAGCACTCCTCTTGCTGCTAGACTACTGTCTGCATCCTAGTATTATTATGTTGTTTAAACTTCTTAGGATACTAGGGATAGTAGATATTAAAATTATATGGCATATTGTGTGATTTATTTAGTATTTGCTTCTCAGAAAGTAATTAAATAGAATTAAAACAAATGAAAACTCCCTTCTTGTTATCCTAATTAGAATAATTGACTATAAGTTAAGACTATAAATGAAGAGATGTGCTACTGTCAATCATTTACTAGAAACATTTCCCTCTGCAACTTATCCCAGGAACCCACCCTCTTGGGCTGGATCCTTTATCACCCAAAATCTCAGATGGCTTCCACCACTCCAGACCCCTCTCCTCGGAGACTCTGGAGCATTCTCTCTGATAACTCTAGTAATTCCCATTATAATAGGGGATTATACATGCAACTGCTTCCTGCTGCAAGCTCTTCACCTTAACTGCCCCACACCCCCAAACTACCCTTATTTCTGCCCAAAACCCAACCTGCCCCTTCATCAAAACTACTCTCCAAAGTGCCTCATCCTAAAATATGCTGTCTCAGAATTGCCCTGTATCTTCCAAGCTACCGTACCCCAAAATTACCCCCACATCCTCCCCCAAACTCCTACCCTGCAACTACCCCAGCAATTGCCACATTACCTCCTAAACTGCCTCCACACCCAAAGATACCCCCATTATCTACTGCCCCGCTACCCCAAAACTATCCCACCACAACTGCTCCACCACCCCCTAACTGCTCTAATTCCCTCATATATTTAAACTCCCCATAGTGGGGTTGGAAAGAATTCCATGAGCCATGCTCCACATGCTTTCCCTATTTGTTAGAGTTCTGAAATCTTCTCCTTTCTACAGTTCTGCTCTGAGGGCTCTGAAATGTGAAAACAGGTGCTCATAGCATTGTTGGAAGAAGTCATATAGAGGGGCATAATCAAATGGGGTGTCCAAGTTTTCCTGAGGGCGTCCTCGCAGGACGTCCCTGCGAAGGGGCGGAGAAACCCGTATTATCGAAACAAGATGGGCGTCCATCTTTCATTTCGATAATACGTTCGAGGACACCCAAATCTCAACATTTAGGTCAACCTTAGAGATGGTTGACACAAATGTTGAGATGGTTGTCCCCAGTTTTCGTCGATAATGGAAACTGAGGACGCCCATCTCAAAAATGACCAAATCTAAGTCATTTGGTCATGGGAGGAGCCAGCATTCATAGTGCACTGGTCCCCCTGACATGCCAGGACATCAACTGGGCACCCTAGGGGGCACTGCAGTGGACTAACTGATGCACTAACTGAACGGAAAAAGGCATGCATTGGTCACTAACCACCTCCCACCCCGAAAAAAACAACTTTAAAAACTTTTGTCTTTTTTTTTTTTTTTTTTTTAGAGTATGGGTGAAGGACTTCCTTTGCTATGCCTCCATCCCTGTGACGGCAGTTGAGGATGTCCTTCGCTATGCCTCCATCCCTGCAATGGCAGTTGAGGACGTCCAAAATGTGGATGTTTCTGTGAGAAGGACATCCATGCCTTTGCTATGCCTCTGACACCCCCTTTATTTATTTATTTATTTATTTATTTATTTATTTATTTGGATTACAAGTAGCAGCAGTGGGATATGAACCAGTCACCTCTGGATTGTAAGACCAGTATTCTAACCACTAGGCCACTCCTCCACTCCCTTGAAATTTGGCTGTCCCTGTGGGGGGGTGGCAGTTGAGGACGTCCAAAATATTTGAAAGAAGGACGTCCTCGCCTTCGTTATGCCTCTGCTGACACATACATACCTCCTCCCCAGGGACCTGCAGGGACCACACAGGGACGGCCAAATTTCAAGGGAGTGGAATAGAGTGGAGGAGTGGCCTAGTGGTTAGACCACTGGTCTTGCAATCCAGAGGTGGCTAGTTCAAATCCCACTGCTGCTACTTGTGGTCCAAAATCCAAATAGATAAAGGGAGTGTCAGAGGCATAGCAAAGGCATGGACATCCTTCTCACAGAGACATCCTCAACTGCCGTTGCAGGGACGGAGGCATAGCAAAAGACATCTTTCATCCATACTCTAAAAAAAAAAATACAAAAGTTTTAAAGTTGTTTTTTTCGGGGTGGGAGGTGGTTAGTGACCACTGGAAGAGTCAGGGGAGGTCATCCCCAATTCCCTCCGGTGGTCATCTGGTCATTTATGGCACATTTTTGTAGCTTGGTCGTAAAAAAAAAAGGACCAAGTAAAGTTGGCCAAGTGTTCATCAGGGACGCTCTTCTTTTTTCCATTATTGCTTGAGGATGCCCATCTGTTAGGCATGCCCCAGTCCCGCCTTCGCTATGCCTCCGACACGCCCCCAGGAACTTTGGTCATCCCCGTGATGGGAAGCAGTTGGGGACGCCCAAAATCGGCTTTCGATTATGTTGATTTGGGTGACCCTGAGAGAATGACGTTCATTTTCCGATTTGTGTCAAAAGATGGGCGCCCTTTTCTTTTGAAAATAAGCCTGAAAGTGATACAGATATAATCACTTACAGACATCATTTAGTGCTGCATAGCAAAAAGATTAAGGAAGCTGAGAAAAGCAGATACTTTGTTTAAATAGCTGATTGAAGTTTAGTTGATATTTGATATACCGCACTTCACAATAAATCAGAGCAGAATACAAGACGAAAACATTAAAAGGAGAAGAAATCCACAATCATATAGAAAAGAATAGAACAGAAGGAAGGAGAGAGAGAGAAAAAAAGACATACACTTACTGTCTGAGGTGATCTGTAAATTACAAGCTTGATCTGGAGGGAGGGAGAATAAACCAGGAAGCTCAGAATCAAGCGCAGGTGCTAGAGGCAATTAGCACCGGACTAGCCCCTGCATGAATGAGTGCAGAATGCTCAGAGGATCTAGCGTGGGAGACAATGTGTGTGGCAAAGATTAGTGCAAATATTTATTTATTTATTACATTTGTACCCTGCACTTTCCCGCTCATCGCAGGCTCAATGCGGCTTACATAGCAACAAGAGAATACAATCTATAGTATCAAAATCAACAAGGATGTATGTGATAGGACAATGAACAAGGAGTAAATGGGATAAAAGAGGTATGAGTGAAAGGATAGGGACAGATAATGAGGTGGAGCGATAAAGGAGAAGTTGAGAAAGAGCATAGAGGGTAAGAAGGTTGGTAGGAGATCAAACAAAGCCTCCAAATCATGCACTCCTGGGCGGATGCATTTCAGCTGAAACTTAACGCAGAAAAAACACAATGTCTTGCACTCACCTCACAACCATAACACAAACAACTTCTCCACTATAACCACACCATACTGCTCTCTTCCCGTCTCACAAAACTTGAAAATTCTTGGAGTTACCATTGATCGAAACCTCACTCTCGTTGCCCACGTGAAGAATACGACAAAAAAGATGTTCCACTCCATGTGGAAACTCAAAAGAGTACATAAGTACATAAGTAATGCCATACTGGGAAAAGACCAAGGGTCCATCGAGCCCAGCATCCTGTCCACGACAGCGGCCAATCCAGGCCAAGGGCACCTGGCAAGCTTCCCAAACGTACAAACATTCTATACATGTTATTCCTGGAATTTTGGAGTTTTCCAAGTCCGTTTAGTAGCGGTTTATGGACTTGTCCTTTAGGAAACCGTCCAACCCCTTTTTAAACTCTGCTAAGCTAACTGCCTTCACCACTTTCTCCGGCAACGAATTCCAGAGTTTAATTACACGTTGGGTGAAGAAAAACTTTCTCCGATTTGTTTTAAATTTACTACACTGTAGTTTCATCGCATGCCCCCTAGTCCTAGTATTTTTGGAAAGCGTGAACAGACGCTTCACATCCACCTGTTCCACTCCACTCATTATTTTATATACCTCTATCATGTCTCCCCTCAGCCGTCTCTTCTCCAAGCTGTATAGCCCTAGCCTCCTTAGTCTTTCTTCATAGGGAAGTCGTCCCATCCCCGCTATCATTTTAGTCGCCCTTCGCTGCACCTTTTCCAATTCTACTATATCTTTCTTGAGATGCGGCGACCAGAATTGAACACAATACTCAAGGTGCGGTCGCACCATGGAGCGATACAACGGCATTATAACATCCTCACACCTGTTTTCCATACCTTTCCTAATAATACCCAACATTCTATTCACTTTCTTAGCCGCAGCAGCACACTGAGCAGAAGGTTTCAGTGTGTTATCGACGACGACACCCAGATCCCTTTCTTGGTCCGTAACTCCTATCGTGGAACCTTGCATGACGTAGCTATAATTCAGGTTCTTTTTTCCCACATGCATCACCTTGCACTTGCTCACATTAAACATCATCTGCCATTTAGCCGCCCAGTCTCCCAGTCTCGTAAGGTCCTCTTGTAATTTTTCACAATCCTGTCGCGATTTAACGACTTTGAATAACTTTGTGTCATCAGCAAATTTAATTACCTCGCTAGTTACTCCCATCTCTAAATCATTTATAAATATATTAAAAAGCAGCGGTCCTAGCACGGACCCCTGAGGAACCCCACTAACTACCCTTCTCCATTGTGAATACTTCCCATTTAACCCCACTCTCTGTTTCCTATCCTTCAACCAGTTTTTAATCCACAATAGGACATTTCCTCCTATCCCATGACCCTCCAATTTCCTCTGTAGCCTTTCATGAGGTACCTTGTCAAACGCCTTTTGAAAATCCAGATACACAATATCAACCGACTCCCCTTTGTCCTTTCTTCCCGAGATACATCTTCCGTACCCTGGTACAATCAATGGTAATAAGTCATCTGGATTACTGCAATGCACTGTACGCTGGCTGCAAAGAACAGACTATCAAAAAACTCCAAACAGCCCAGAATACTGCCGCAAGACTCATATTTGGAAAAACTAAATATGAAAGTGCAAAACCCCCAAGAGAGAAACTTCACTGGCTCCCACTTAAGGAACGTATTGCATTCAAGATCTGCATGATTCTACACAAAATCATTCACGCAGACGCCCCAATCTACATGCTAAGCCTCGTGGACCTACCTCCCAGAAACGCCATAAGATCATCCCACAAATTTCTCAATCTGGACTTCCCCAGCTGTAAAGGACTAAAATACAAGCTGATGCATGCCACTACCTTCTCTTACATGAGCACGCAGTTGTGGAATGCATTACCTACAGCCCTGAAAACTATTGACGAAATAACTAACTTTCACAAATCTCTGAAGACATATCTCTTCAACAAGGCATACAAAGAGAACCCATAGCCTTACTAAACTACCTCACCAACCCACCAAGTTATGAAAGTCCACCTTCTATACTTACCCGCCTAACACTTTCCTTTTTTCTTCCCATACTTAATCTCTGTACATTACTAATTGTATCTGATATCCTGGAATAACAATGTCATAACAAAACTCTGTAAGCCACATTGAGCCTGCAAATAGGTGGGAAAATGTAGGATACAAATGCAATATATAAATAAAAAATAATGATTAGATGAACCGGCTTATGTTTGCTTATGATAGGTCAAGTCGTTCGGGTAAACCTGTTTGAATAGATGGGTTTTCAATAGTTTCCTAAAGGGAAGATATTCACTAATTGACCGAATGTATCTGGGTAGAGCATTCCAGAGTTGGGATCCCAGGTAGGGGAAGTTAGATGCATGGTAGGTTTTGTATTTTAGTCCTTTGCAATTGGGAAGGTGGAGGTTAAGGTATGATCTTGAAGATGTAGACATGTTTCTGGTCGGAAGATTTAATAGATTGACCTTGTAACTTGGTGATACTCCATGGATAATTTTGTGGATTAGTGTGATGGCCTTAAAGGTGACTCATTCTCTAATTGGGAGCCAATGAAGTTTCATATGGAGGGGTGTTGCACTTTCAAATCTAGGCTTCCCATAAATAAGTCTAGCTGCCGTGTTCTGGGCAGTTTGAAGTTTTTTCATGATTTGGGCCTTACATCCAATGAAGATACTATTACAGTAATCAGCGTGGGTGAGTACCATGGATTGTACCAAGTTGCGGAAGGTATTCAAGGGGAGATAAGGTTTCACACATTTCAACATTCACATCGTATTGAACATTTTCTTCGTGATGGATGTTGCGTGGTCTTCAAGGGATAGGTGTTTATCCAATGTAACTCCAAGAACTTTCAGGTTATTGGATATAGGAATTGTGACATCAGGAGTAGTGAGAGTCGTTGAATGGAATGTGGAATATTGGGAAGAGAGGATTAGGCATTGAGTTTTGTCTTTGTTCAATTTCATTTTGAAAGCGTTGGCCCAAGAAATTAGGATATTCATACCATTGGTTATTTTGTCAGAAAATTCTGCCAGGTTAGATTTGAAGGGAATAAATATGGTAACGTCGTCAGCATAGATAAAAGGGTTGAGACCATGTTTGGAAAGGGATTTAGCCAGAGGAATCATCATAAGGTTGAATAGAATTGAGGATAGAGGAGAGCCTTGAGGCACACCGCAAACTGAAGACCAGGGAGATTATATTGCTGTAGATGACTTGACTCAATAGGATCTAGAGGTAATAAAGCCTTCAATCCATTTTATAACATTGCCACCAATTCCCAACTTATCCAAAAGTCTAGTAAGAATACAATGGTCGACTATATTGAATGCTCCAGACATATCAAACTGTAAAAGGAGTATGCTATTTCAGAATGATATTTCTTGTTTGAATTTGGATATTAAAGTAAGCAATACTGTTTCTGTACTATGGGAAGGACGGAAACCCGATTGAGATTCATGAAGGATGGAGAATTTATGTATATACTCATTGACTTGAAAGGTCACTCTGTTTTCCATTAATTTAGTTAATAGGGGGATGGAAGCCACTAGTCGGTAGTTGGTAACATCACTTATAGGTTTCTTGGAGTCTTTGGGTATAGGTGTGAGTAATATGTTACCATGTTCGATAGGGAAGGAACCTTATTGTAACAAGAAGTTAAGTTGGGCGGTGAGATCTGTGATGAAGCGTTCAGGGGTGTCTTTCATTAAATGGCTGGGGCAGGAATCAAGTATGCTAATATGCTAATATAGTCAGATGTTAATGAGGTCATTTCCTATTCCTTCCCAATGCTCAGAGGACAGTGCACAAAGCAAAGCTGCCTTATTGCTGAAAAAATAACCCCAGCTTGGAGCAGGCATTAGGGTGTTTGAAGAGAGGATTTCTCATGATTCTTTCTTTAAAATCTGCCAGTTTTTATATAATGCAAGCCCCTAAGCGCTGGTAGTGAAAGACGAATGTGTATGAGTAAGAACAAACCCAAAAGTGAAAGTACACATTGGTGCCTGTTTCCTGCATTTAAATATAAGCCTTCTAAGTAAAAAAAAAATTGAAATGCTTATATTTAAAGACACAGAAAACAGACGTCAATATGTGCTTCACTTTCGGGTTTGCCAGGCCATGCGCACAGGAGCTGAGTTTAATGTGAAACTCCTGCACATGCGCTTAGCAGGTTCCGCCTTTATTTTTGCTTTTACATTGTGCATATACTTTGAATATAATTTCCTTTGAGTATTGGCAAGCTAGGTTTCTGCGCTGCTCCAGCAGTATGGTTTCTGCACTGTTGACTTACCTTAGGAGTTCTCAGCATCGGCCCCTAGATGTCCACAAGCCATCAATTTTTTGTTCTTTTTTAATTTGTTTTGTAAGGAAGATTAATAAAATTAGATTGGACTTTACTCCTGTTACAGATGATCCTTCAATTTGCTCCCCTGAAAATCTTGTCAAGCCTAGGTTGTTTCTATCCATTCTTTCAATCTGTGCTACAGTCCTTGTTGTTGAAGAAGATTTTCTGGCAACAGTAGGGATCTCTTACAAGCTGGCTTGTGAAAGATTGTGGATTTGTTCTTCTTGACCCGCTTACATTAATATTTAATACTTCTCTCTGGAATGGTAGTTTTCTGTAGAGGCTAAAAGAATCTTTGGGTCACCTAATACTTATAAAGAATAATTCGGATCTTAATTATCCTTGCTTTTATTTGCCTATTTCTACTATGCCTTTTCTGGGGAAAGTTATTGAAAATGTGGTGGTGGTGGTCCAGTGGCAGGATAAGGCTATAAGATAAGATATTCTGGACCCTTGACAAATAAACTTTTGGCCAGGACATGGGTCAGAGACTGCTTTCGAGATATTAACAGATATCATGTGAAGTATTGTGAACCATGTTAATGATTTATTGACCCTGTTGGATGTCTCTACAGCTTTTAACACTGTGGTTCATGAGATTTTACAGAGGCATCTCTAGTGCCATGGTGTTAGAAGCTCAGCCCATGCATGGCTTGAGTCTTTTTTGTCATTAAGATGAATAGTATTTGTTTCTGATGTTTTGTATGCAAAAGGCACACTCAGTGTGAGATTTGAAAGGGGTCTAGTTTATCTCCCATCTTCTTTAATCTATTTAAAGCCATTAAGGAAGTAAATAGAGCAATATGAGTTTCATTACTTTTGTTATGCTGAAGATGTCTAGATTTTTGCTGTGCTAGGTAGTGGCTGGGACAAATATTTAGAGATGAGTACAGAAAGCAGTATATCAAATCCCATCCCCTTTCCTTTTCCTTTCCTTGTTTGGACAGATTAAATGTTTGGGTGAATGATAATAAACTCATGTTAAATTGCTCAAAACTCAGACCTTATGGCTCAAATGTTCAAAAATGAATTTAGATGCCACTATGTGGTCTATTGGTTTAATATCCCAATTCATTCTGGGAGTGCTTTTGGGTTCAGAGTTAATCTTGCCAACAACTGTTGATTTTGTTGCTAAATCAGCACTTTTCCATTTGAGGATGGTATGGAATCTGCAATCTTATTTGCCTATGGAAAATCTTCCTATGGTAATAAGTCATAGGGAAGCTAATATTCAGAACTTGAGTGTTAATCTGGCTAACTCTCACGGTCAGCGCTAAGTCCAGATATTCAATGCTGGGACGTTTCCGGTGACCGGAATTGAATATCTGGTTTAGTTTTGGCCATTTTGAACATAATCAGCTAAGTCGATATTCAGACTTAGCCGGTTATGTTCAAACCAGCCAAAGATATCCCATGTTTCCATGTGGCCAAATATAGCTGCTAAAGTGGGGCTGAAAATTGGTGGATAGCCGGTTATATCGCCCAATATAACCAGCTAGCCGCTAGCTATTAACCAGTGATATTCAGCAGGAGATAGCAGGCTATCCCCCACTGAATATCGCCGGATAGCTGATTGAGACATTTAACCAGCCAGGTGCCAATCCTGGCTGGTTAAATGCTTTTGTATAACAGGGGGGTTGACTTTTGTAACATCTTATGTAAGGGCCTTTTATAAGAAGCAAGTGGCTTCTTCCTTCAAGAAGTTTCAAAAGCAAAGTGAGCTTATACTTGAGCCTGTGTTGAGAGATGTGGCAATGCCGTCACAGTGACACCATGCTTGGTAAAAAGCCCCATAGTGATGCCATGAAAAAGTACAAAGAAAGGACCTGCCACTGCTGTTAAGGAATCTGCATATGTGAGTCTCATACCTGCTGGGAATTTGTCTTGAAACATGGGGAAAGGGGAGCTTGTTGATTAAACTGCTGTTTACTTTAAAAGTTAGTTAATAGGAAAAAAGCTAACAGTTAATCTTTCTGTTAATGTTTCTAAAAGCCAGTTAATAGTAATAAGCTACCTTTCTGTTAGTGGGGGAAGTTGTGCAAGCAGTTTGGGGGAATAGAGCAGATTTGGAAAAGGGTATTTTTGGAAGGTGGAGCAGTTGTAGGGAGCAGTCTGAGGACTGCAGAACTTAAGTACATAAATACTACCATACAGGAACAGACCAAAGGTCCATCAAGCACAGCATCCTGTTTTCAACAGTGGCCAATCCAGGTCACAAGTACCTGGCAAGAAAGATCCCAAAACAGTACTACAAATTTTATGCTGTTTATTCTACAAATAAGCAGTGGAGTTTCCCCAAGTCCATTTTAATAATGGCCTATGGACTTTTCTTTTAGGAAGGGTTGAGGAGTGGCCTAGTGGTTAGGGTGGTGGACTTTGGTCCTGGGGAACTGAGGAACTGAGTTCAATTCCCATTTCAGGCACAGGCAGCTCCTTGTAACTCTGGGCAAGTCACTTAACCCTCCATTGCCCCATGTAAGCCACATTGAGCCAGCCATGAGTGGGAAAGCACAGGGTACAAATTTAACACAAAAAAAAAGCTAGCTAAATCTTTTTTTAAACCCAGCTAAGCTAACTGCTTTTACTACTTTCTCTGGCAACAAATTCCAGAGTTTAATTACACGTTTGGTGAAGAAATATTTTCTCTGATTCGTTTTAAATTTACTACTTTGTAGCTTCATTGCATTCCCAGTCCTAGTATTTTTGGAAAGAGTAAACAAGCGATTCACATCTACCTGTTCCATTCCACTCATTATTTTATAGACATAGTAACGTGGTAACATAGTGAATGATGGCAGATAAAGACCTGTACGATCCATCCAGTCTGCCCAACAAGATAAACTCATTTTACATGGTATGTGATACTTTATATGTATATCTGAGTTTGATTTGTCCTTGCCTTTCTCAGGGCACAAACCATAGAAGTCTGCCCAGCACTGTTCTTGTACTAAGTTCTGAAGCTAACGTCGAAGCCCCTTAAAATTTACACTCCAGCCCATCCCTATCTATTCAGACATGATCAGGGCATAGACCGTAGAAGTCTGCCCAGCTCCAATTTTGTTTCCCAATTACCTGCGTTGCCACCCAATCTCCGCTAAGATTCCATGGAACCATTCCTTCTAAACAGGATTCCTTTGTGTTTATCCCACACATGTTTGAATTCCATTACCGTTTTCATCTCCACTATCAAATCTCTCCTCAGTCTGTTCTCCAAGCTGAAGACACCTAGCCACTTTAGCTTTTCCTCAAAGGGAAGTCGTCCCATCCCCTTTATCATTTTTGTCACCCTTCTCTATATGTTCTAATTCCACTATATCTTTTTTGAGATGCGGTGACCAGAATTGCACACAATATTTAAGGTGCAGTTGCACCATGGAGCGATACAAAGGCATTATAACATCCTCATTTTTGTTTTCCATTCCTTTCCTAATAATACCTAACATTCTATTGGCTTTCTTAGCTGCCACTACACACTGAGCAGTAGGGCCTGTTGTAGCAATTGCGGGGCCCTGTGGAGATCAGTTCAGTGGGGCCCTCCTGACCCCTTGCCTACCTAGCCCCGCCCCCGATGACAAGGATTTGCCCCCCACCAATCTTTTTAATTTAAGATCTATGGAAGTCATCCTTTCCATAAAACTTACCAAAAGGCAGCTTGGCAAACCATTCATTAAACTAAAAAATGAAATAAAATGACACAAACAATATATTTGATTCTACCATAAAAGATAACTATCAATAGTACTTATGGCACAAAAACACCATAAATACAGATTTTTTTTTGTGTTCCCCCACCACCACCAAAAAAGATACAATTAGCTGGAAAATAAACACCTACATTTATAATGTATAAGAGGCCAAGAATAGAATCCCTACCCTATAAGTCATAACTTATTCACAAATTCAGTAGAGGGACTCATTCCCAGTTTAGCTGCTGGTAACTGATCAGAAGTTACACTTTACCTAAAATAATTAGATAATGTTCCTCGATTTTTCTTCTCACCTCTGAGACTTTCCCTAAGTTTAATACATCAACCATGTAACACGAAACACGACACTCATCTCATTTAGTTCCCACATGCATCAAACCCAGGTCCTTAACTACTGAAGTTATTTCTCTTTTTACAGTCATGCTATATATAAAACATACAATTCAGACCACCACAACATATTTAACAGGCTACAACTGTAAAACTGTATACCAAAGTAGAACTGCACTGTTCTTATTAGGGAAGAGAATAGGACAGCAAATGAAAACCACTTGGCTCTACTTATTTTAAAACACTAGAAAGCTTTTCCTAACTGAACAATATAACATACATAAACAGAAAAAAGCAACAAAACACATTTGAACCTAGAGTGCAGTGACATTTTAGACTGAGTTACACAACCTCACAACATAACACAAAAAACTTCTCCACCATAATCACACCATACTGTTCCCTTCCTGTCTCACAAAACTTGAAAATTCTTGGAGTCACCTTTGATGGAAACCTCACTCTTGATACCCACGTGAAAAACACGACGAAAAAGATGTTCTACACCATGTGGAAACTCAAAAGAGTAAAATCTTTCTTCCCGAGACACATCTTCCGTACCCTGGTACAGTCAATGGTAATTAGTCACCTGGACTACTGCAATGCACTTTACGCTGGGTGCAAAGAACAGACAATCAAAGAACTCCAAACTGCCCAGAATACGGCCGCCAGACTCATATTTGGAAAAACTAAATATGAAAGTGCAAAACCCTTAAGAGAGAAACTTTACTGGCTCCCACTTAAGGAACGTATTGCGTTCAAGATCTGCACAATTCTACACAAAATCATTCACGCAGACGCCCCAATCTACATGCTAAACCTCGTAGACCTACCTCCCAGAAACACCACAAGATCATCCCGCAAATTTCTCAACCTGCACTACCCCAGCTGCAAAGGACTTAAATACAAGCTGATGCATGCCACTACCTTCTCTTACATGAGCACGCAGTTTTGGAATGCATTACCTACAGACCTGAAAGCAATCAACGAAACAACTATCTTTCGAAAATCTCTGAAGACATTCTTCTTCAACAAGGCCTACAATGAGAACCTATAGCCTCAATAAGTCACCTCACCAATCCATTCAATTATGAACGCCTAATTTCTATAACTACCCTAACCACTCTCTCCCTTCTTCTATCTTCCCTTCCTAATCGCTACACATTACTAACTGTATCTGATATCCTGCAATGACAATGTTAACAAATTTATGTAAGCCACATTGAGCCTGCAAATAGATGGGGGAATGTGGGATACAAATACTATAAATAATAATAACCTGCATTCCTAAATCCCAAACATCTTCTCACTAGTCACTGAAGCACAAATGAAACATTACAGCCATATTCGTTTACAATCTTCACCGTTTAAGGCCTTATTTAAGTTTAAAAAACAAAAGGACATCTTCATGTGATCTTACTGTACCAAACTTTTTTTCCCCATAAACACAAGATGAGAAAAACCCTTTCGTGCATTTAGACTTGGAAGTTGGATTTTGTATTATAACCAAGATTAGCGCCTGGCAAGTTTCCAAGACAGCTGGAACAGAACAAGGACTGAACTGTCCCTGCTGTCTAGTCCAAATCTCGGACATAGATACTGGTGCTGCAGATTAAGACAGCAGCAAAGAGGAAATGGTACAAGCTACACTCAATAATCTACTACTTATAGCAGAATCACCGACATACGGGTCTGAGAAACGGTTCTCTTGCAAACAGAAACACACCCAAGATGGACCATACCATTCGTGGCCCAGCAAAGTACAACTTTAGGTGCAGCATGGTGTGGCATCACTCCAAGCCAAATAGAAGAACCCTTTTAGGTGCCAAACAGAGACAGGCTCCCTTGAAAAAACGGTGACTGCTGCTTGCCACATGCCAACTACAACTAAGGTAAAAAACCTTAGCCAAGGCTGGGGAACATTGCAGTGGGTGTTCCAAGACTGTGAAACAAGACTCTGACCAATGCTGGGGCTGCATCTGCGGGGCCTCTGGGAGCATAAGGCCCTGTGCCACTACCCCTGTTGCCCCTGCCTAAGACCGGCCCTGCTGAGCAGAGGGTTTCAAGGTATCATTAACGATGACACCTAGATCCCTTTCCTGGTCGGTAATTCCTAATTTGGAACCTTGCATTACGTAGCTATAGTTCTTAAGAACATAAGAACATAAGAGTAGCCATTCTGGGTCAGATGAATGGTCCGTGTAGCCCAGTATCCTGTTTTCCAAACAGTAGCCAAGCCAGGTCACAAGTGCCTGGCAGAAACCCAAATCGTGGCAAAACTCCATACTACAAATCTCAGGCAGTTGCTTCCCATATCTGTCTCCAGGAATTTGTCCAAACCTTTTTAAACCCAGATACACTAACCACTGTTACCACCTCCTTCGGCAAAGAGTTCCAGAGCATAATTATTCATTGAGTGAAAAAATATTTCCTCCCATTTGTTTTAAAAGTATTTCCTTGTAACGTCCTCTTTGTACATTTGGAATGAGTAAAAAATCAATCTACTTCTACTTGTTCTACACCACTCAGGATTTTGTAGACCTCAATCATATCTCCCCTCAGCCGTCTCTTTTCCAAGCTGAAGAGCCCTAACCTCTTTAGCCTTTCCTCATACGAGAAGAGTTCCATCCCCTTTATCATTTAATCACTCTTCTTTGAACCTTTTCTAATTCTGCTCTATCGTTTTTGAGATACGGCGACCAGAACTGAATGCAATACTCAAGGTGCGGACACACCATGGAGCGATTCAAAGGCATTATAGTATTTTCAGTCTTATTCATCATCCCTTTCCTAATAATTCCTAGTATCCTGTTTGCTTTTTTGACCGCCGCCACACACTGAGAAGATTTCAGCGTATTATCTACAACGACACCCAGCTCTTTTTCTTGAGCACTGACCCCCAAGGTGGACCCTAGCATCAGGTAAGTGTGATTCAGATTATTCTTTCCAATGTGCATCACCTTGCATTTGTCCACATTAAATTTCATCTGTCATTTGAACGCCCAAGTCTTCCAATTTCCTAAGGTCTTCCTGAAATATTTCACAGTCCACATGTGTTTTAACAACCTTGAATAGTTTTGCATCATCTGCAAATTTGATCACCTCACTCATCGTTCCGATTCCCATATCATTTATAAATATGTTAAATAGAACCGGTCTCAGTACAGATCCCTGCAGCACTCCACTGTTCACTCTCCTCCATTGAGAGAAATGGCCATTTAACCCTACCCTCTGTTTTCTGTCCAATAACCAATTCCAAATCTACACCAGAAGCTTGCCTCCTAACCCATGACTCTAATTTTCTCAGGAGTCTCTCATGAGGAACTTTATGAAAAGCTTTCTGAAAATCCAGATACACTACATCAACCGGCTTACCTTTATCCACATGGTTATTCATGCCTTCAAAGAAATAAAGCAAATTGGTGAGGCAAGACTTCCCTCGGCTGAACCCATTCTGACTCTGTCCCATTAAACCATGTTTGTCTACGTGTTCTATAATGTTATACTTTATAATAGTTTTCACTATTTTGCCCGGAACCAACGTCAGGCTTACCAGTCTATAATTTCCCAGATCACCCCTAGAACCCTTTTTAAAAATCAGTGTCACATTGGCTACCCTCTAATCTTCAGGTACTACAGACGATTTTAATGACAGGTTACATATGCTTGAGTTCTTTGAGTACCCTTGGATGTATGCCATCCGGTCCAGGTGATTTACTACTCTTTAATTTGTTAATTTGGCCCAGCACATCTTCCAGGTTCACTGAAATTTCTTTCAATTCCTCCGCATCATCATCCTTGAAAACCATTTCCAATACAGGCCGATCTCTTACACCTTCTTCCGTAAAGACAGAAGCAAAGAATTCATTCAGTTTCTCCACTATGGTCTTGTCCTCCCTGAGCACCCCTTTTGTTCCTTCATGATCTAACGGTCTTATGGATTCCCTCGCAGGCTTTCTGCTTCTGATGTACCTGAAAAAGTTGTTGCTGTGAGTTTTAGCCTCTGTGTCAAGTTTCTCTTCATATTCTCTTTTAGCCTTCTTTATTAATGCTTTGCATCTGACTTGCCAGATGTTGCTTCTTATTTTCTTCATTTGGGTCCTTTTTCCATTCTTGAAGGACAATCTTTTGGCTGTAATAGCTTTTTTACTTCACCTTTTAACCATGCTGGCTGACGTTTTCTCTTCTTTCCACTTTTGCAAATACGTGGAATGCACCTGAACTGGGCTTCCAAGATGGTATTTTTTAATAATGGCCATACCTGATTTAGTGTCCTAACCTTTGCAGCTGATCCTTTTAGTTTCTTTTTAACCATTTTCCTCATGTTATTACAGTCGCCCTTTCAAAAATTAAATGCAGCTACAGTAGATTTCTTTTGCGGGTTCATCCCAGATGGTAGCTCAAACTTGATCATGTTATGATCACTGTTTCCCACACTGCCACTTCTCGCTCTATGCCATGCACACCACCTAGGACCAGATCCAAAATGACTCCCCCTCTTGTTGGTTCATGGACTGGCTGCTCCAAGAAGCAGTCGTTTATTACATCTAGAAATTTTATCTCCCTGGCACTCCCTGATGTAACATTTATCCAGTCAATATTGAGGTAATTGAAATCACCCATTATTATAGTATTGCCAATTTCTTCATCCATCTGTTCATTCTGTCCCGGCGGAAGGTAGTACAGTCCTACAAGAATATTCTTCCCATCACACATGGAATTTCTATCCACAATGATTCCACACTGCTATCTGTGTCATGTGGAATGTTTATTTTATTTGACTTAATTTCCTCTTTAACATATAGCGCAACCCCCCTCCATTTTGATCGTCTTTATCATTGCGATACAATTTGTACCCCGTTAACACAGTGTCCCATTGATTGTCCTCTTTCCACCAAGTCTCTGAGATGCCTATTATATGTACCTCATCTTATTTTTTAGACTTCTAGCATTTGTATACAGGCATTTGAATTGTGTTTTTTTTCCTTTGATCTACATGCTGCTTAGAAGTTGAAGGGTATAATGTGCATCTTTTATCCTGCTCTCTTATTAAGCACACCTGGTTTACTTTAAGCACTGTTGAAACCTCTCTACTGGGATTCCCTAAATGTCCTGTTTCAATGCAGCCGTTTATCCTGAATCTCCTAATTGACATCGACTTTTGTTCAGAGGATTTACTCTCATCACTCGAGGATTCACTGGACGTGTTAATGAATGCTACTATCTTATTTTTATGATTACGTCTAGATTTTCGTCTCTTGTCCATCCATGGATAGTCATAACCTTTGGTGTAATCTAGTTCATCTCTTTTGAACTTACCTACCTTCTGCATCTGAATTTCTTGTCTATATTTATTCATTAGTACTACATGTTGTTGAAGTTGTTGTTCATACTCCGATGTTGATATTGATTGTTTTAAAGATTCCTTTATAGCTGCCAGTTCCCCCTGCTGTTCTGATATTATGTTATTTAATTTGTCTATGGTCAACAGCATGATATTATTTGAATTCAAAATAGACTTTAGTGCGTTAACAGTAATAGAATCCTATGTTCATTGCATGGAGGTGTCCATGGATAAAAAATCAGTTCTTAACCAAATAGCAAAATTGATTATTATGAAAAATTATTTTGATTTTGAAATGGAATTCTTTTTACAAATTAAGGGAGTCGCAATGGGGGCATCAGTGGCTCCTACAGTCGCACGTTTGTATATGTCAGAATTTGAAAATTTGCATGTTTATAAATCTACATGAATCATATAGTTTTGTGGAAACGATTCATTGATGATTTTTTTCTGATGTGGTCAGGTGATATTAATGAGCTTCAAGAGTTTTTATTATATCTTAACCGTTGTGATCATAATATTAATTTTTCATCACATATAGGAGGACATGAAGTCTACTTTTTAGATATACATATACTTTACAGCTAGGGTATGTTTCAAACATCAGGGTTCAGAAAACCTACTGATAGAAATATCATCCTTCATTACAAGAGTCATCATCCTAAAAGATTAAAGGATGGTATTCCTATGGGACAATTTTCGAGTATCAAGCAACTGTGCAGCACTCAGGAGTCCTTTGGACACTATGCATCCATGATGGTGAGGAGGTTCAAACTGCGAGATTATCCCAGAAGAGTAATATGAATGGCTCATAAGAATACATATAATGCACACAGATGCTGGTTGATGCAAGGGGGCCAGCAAATAGATGCGGATAGGAAATTATTACAATGTGTCATACCATATTCATCTCAAGGGAGAGTCATTAGGCAAATTATCAACAAACACTGGCCCATTTTATAATTACACTCTCAATTTAGGGAGGTACCCTGATTTTTATACACCAGAGCCCTTAATATGGTCAAAATGCTGTCTATTTTTAAATCTAGGAATTTGATCCCCACTGAGCAGACAGGACATACTTGTTGCTGAAAACATTTGTACTGTAGACATGCTATGATTACTCTATCAGTCATTAATCCCCAAACCAGTAGGGAATATAAATTGAGATTGCATACAGATTATGATACAGCCCAAGTTGTGTACGCAATACACAATGCCCCTGTTCAAAATGGTATATAGGCCAAACTAGGTGTAAAATAAAGCAGTGCATAGCAGAACATCCAAGCAATTTAAGAACGTCTAAGAGGGAGGCACCATTAGTAGACCATTGAGCTATTTGCCATCACACAGAAATAGATCTAAAATTTGTAGTTTTGACACAAGTGCGTTCTGAATGTGGAGGGGACGTTTCATCATTTTTAATTCAGAAGGAATAGCGTTTCATTTTTGATTGGGCCACACACAGTATCCCCTGGTGGATTAAATAGGGAAATTGATTGGATCTCCTAGGACATCGATAGAAATTTAGGCCTATCATTATCAAAGAACTTTGCCACTGCAGGATATTTAAAGGTCATAGAATAGCGCATATGCCGGCGTTCTGGCGAAACAGGGAGGAATGCGGGATTTTGATTGGACCACTCAGAGATAGCCAATCTGGAATTTCAATGCATTAACATTTGAAGAAAACAGTTGAGCAGTAATTTTTGAATAATATTGATTTCGGTGAGAGTTAAGAGTTGTTTCAAAATATTTTGTATTGGATTTTAACTTGTTCTCCTGAAGACACTGTTCAGGCAAAATGTGGCTCTGCGTTGAGAACAGGAGAGGGAGTTACACTTTTGGTTTTTGGAAATGTAAATCACTATTTACAGTTATCGTTGGATGCCAGCAGTACAGCTGTAAGAACAGCACCACATTGGAGGAGTTCGTCTCAAGATAAGTTATCAATGAACAAAAATTCTGAACATATAGCTTTACAAGCAGCAACATTTGAATGGACAGAAGATCTTAGTCACCCTTTTGGATTACTTGCTATACTTCAATACACAGCGTATTTTGAATTCAAATAATATCTATCTTGCCTAAGGGTAGGTGGAGAGGGACCCCGATGCAATGATGGTATACAGTTAAGTGCTATAGCTGGTATCCACATCATGTGGTGCTTGGCACTTTACTCACACTGAGTACTATAAAATATCTTAATGTGAATGTTACTGGTATAGAATTAGGAATAATGCTATGAGTTTTATCTTATTTGGCAACCCAAAGAGATTATTTAGAGTTAAAATTTAATGCCAAGAAGTGCAGTGTGATGCACTTGGGGTGCAGAAATCCAAAGGAGATATACCGAATAGGAGAAGAGAGATTGATAAGCACTAAAGGCTTTCAGAGACTGGCTGTTGAACAAAATTGTCCTAATTCAATAAGGTTGCCTTGTACTGTCTCAACAAGCAAGTGGGTATGGATTCCAACTCCTTGTGTCAGGAGGCAATCAGGATATTCAGTGAGCTACCAGCCATGGCATGGTACTTTGAGCCACATACCTGGCAGGGGTGATGGTGTCTGAGGATCTCAAAGTGACAAAACAATGCAAGAAGGCAGTGGTCATGGCCAGAAGGATGCTAGGCTGCATAGAGGGAGGTAAAACCAGCAGAAGAAAGGAGGTATTTATACTTCTGTACAAGTCGTTGGTGAGACTTCACTTGGAATACTGTGTTCAGTTTTGGAAGCCATATCTTGCTAAGGACTTAAAAAGACTTGAAGCAGTTCAGAGAAAAGTCACAAAAATAGTGTGGGTTTTTCAACACAAGATGTATAAGGAGAGACTTGAGGACCTGAACTTTATACCCTGGAGGAAATGAGAGACAGGAGTGACATGATACAAATATTCAAATATTGGAGAGATATTAATCTACAAACAAACCTTTTCCAGAGATGGGAAGGTGGTAGACATGATTTGAGGTTGCAGGGGGCCGACTCAGGAATAATGTCAAGAAGTACTTTTTCATGAAGAGGGTAGATACCTGGAATGCCCTCCTGCAGGAGGTGGTGGAGATGAAAACGGTAGCAGAATTCAAAAATGTGTGGGATAAACACAAAGGAATCCTGTATAGAAGCCATGGAACCAAACAATTAGCAGTGATTAGATGGCAACACCAGTAACAGGGAAGCAAAGCCAGTGCTGGGCAGACTTCTATAGGCTGTGCCCTGATAATGGCTGGACAGATTCAGCTTCAGTAGCTGGAGAACAATGCCAGTGCCAGGCAGGCTTCTATGGTCTGTGCTCTGATCGTGGCTAGACAGATTTGGATGGGCTGGAGTGGGGCTTCGATGACAGCTTCAGTAGTTGGAGAACAAGACCAGTGCTGGGCAGACTTCTACAGTCCATGCCATGAAATTGGCAAGGCCAAATCAAGGTCAAATATTCATATGCTATGAGTTTATCTTGTTGGGCAGACGGGATGGACTGTACAGGTCTTTATCTGCCACCATATACTATGTTACTATGTAAAAGGTGGCCCTTTGTAACCTTAGTCCAGTGGATTCCACAACTAGTTCAGATGGGTTACACCCTCAATTGGCATCAAGTTCCTTAAAACTACACACCAAGTGTGTCAAATTTTAGCTCTCAGTATTGGGAAGTGCTCGCAGAGAAACTCTCCTCCCTTCTAAAGGCCCACGCGGTTGAAGCCATTCCACCAGGGAAGAAGAGAAGAGATTCTATTCCAAGTACTTCCTTGTGCATAAAAAAGCAGGGCCCTGAACAAATACATGGTCAAAGAAAAGTTCAGGATGATTTTTCATGATTCAAAAAACTGATTGGCTATGCTCTCTGTACTTAAAGGATGCTTATACCCAAATTCAGGTAAGTCCAAGTCACAGGAAGTATCTCAGATTTTGAGTGGGGAAACACCACTACCAGTATTGCATTCTGCCATTTGTTCCCAGAGTGTTCACAAAACACCTAGCCCTAGTTGCAGCATCTCTACACAAATGGAAAGTTCATGTGTTTCACTACCTGCTCAAAACCACATTAAAGGAAGATATTCAAGTATTCATGCAGAGGACTATTCAGGTGCCAGAGTTATTAGGGTTTGTAATAAACTACCCAAAGTCTCATCTGTCCCCCATTCAACAACTGGAGTACACTGGAGCTCTGCAAGACACAGTGCAGACTCAAGCCTACCTGCTTCAGGTACAGGCGGATGCTCTCCTTGCCATCACCACTCAGGTTCACTGCAGCCAGCAGGTCACAGCTCAGCAGATGTTGAGGTTAAAGGGCCACATGGTCTCCACAGTGCATGTCACTACCATGGCTCACCTCCATTTGTTGGGCACTCAGTGGTGTCAGGTCATGGGGAACCTTGAGGATGTCACCATGGTTACGCCAGAGTTAGCTCAGTCACTTCTCTGATGGATCATTTGACCCATTGATCCTTGAACTTCCATTACAAATTCCTCTGTCCCAAAAGATTCTGACTATGGATGCATCCAGTTTTGGATAGGGAGCCCATGTAGGATAAGATTCAAATCAGTCTAGATTGAGGAGCTCAGGAGGCCGAGCTTCAAATCAATCTTCTACAGCTCTGAGCAATTTGGAATGCACTAAAGGCTTTCAGAGATTGGCTGTTGAACAAAATTGTCCTAATTCAGACAATCAATTTGCCATGTACTGTGTCAACAAGCAAGGGGGTACGGGTTCCCATCCCTCGTGTCAGGAGGTAATTGGGATGTGTCAGTGGGCCACCAGCCATGGCATGGCATGGTACTTTGAGCCATATACCTGGCAGGGAAATACAACAGTCTGGCAAACAGGCTAAACAGGATAATGCAACCACAAGAGTGGTCTCTAAATATGGTCATTGCCCGACAAATCTTCCAAGTGTAGGGTACCCTCAGTGGATCTTTTGTGTCACTTATCTCAATAACAAAGTCCTCCAGACTAAGGTCCCACAGCAGGCTAGCATCAGATGCCTTCCTCCTTGATTGGATGGGGTGGAATTGAATGGCATACTGACCCACAGTTAGTGCCCCTTAGGAGCTTGGAAGCTACTGAAGACAGAAGCCTCAGCTCATTAAATACCTGCTGGAAGCACATGAGGAAGGCCACCAGATTGGACATAAGCAGGTCAATCTGCTTGCACAAGCCAAGCCAAGCACTTGCCCAGAAAGGAGAAAGATGATAAAGGTGATCTTGAGCCAATCAGATGGAAAGCTGGAGGGCTGGAGCTCAAAGTTCATAAAACACTGGTTAATAAATCTTCAACATGCCTTGGGGTTCCCATCAAAGTGTGGCAGTGCTGAGGATGAAGCACATGGTGAGCCAGAGGCGGTGCTGTTGGGGTGGGCTCTAGAGGTGGGTTTAGAACCGGAGGTCCTGCGCAGACTCATGACAAGCTAAGCACAGATCCCCTGAAGAGTTTCTGTAAACTGTTAAAGCTGAGTCTGTCCTAGCTGGACCTCCTGAGTGAGGTCCTGGAGGTGGCCCAAGTGGGTAGTCAGGTCTTGGACAGATCTAAGATCCAGCTGGAGTTGAAGAGCCAACTGTTGGAGCAGCTGCAAAGTGGGTGACTCGCCTGAGCTCATGGCCTTTGCAATCTGGCATGGCTCAAGATAGGTGAGCCCTTGGGCCACAGTCAGGTTTATGCTACCCAACTAGCCTGAAGGTTAGGTAGGCCCAACTAGTGGCAAGCGAGTCACACCCTAGTGAGGATGTAAGCAGAGGATGGCTCTTAGAAGACCCTTGGGGGCTGACCCAATGGAACTGAGGCCAGGGAATTGCCCTGAAGAATGCCCTTGAGAGTCTGGACTGATGAAGTCAGAACCAGGGGGTGGCCCTTAAGATGGCCCTTGGGGACCTGGCCTGACAAAGTCAGGACCAGGGAATGCAGAATTGGAGGGCCCAGAGACACAGGCAAGAACAGGACTGGAACCCAGTCAGGAACAAGACTCAGGCTGGAACAAGGCTGCAACCCACTCTACACAACTCTAAGAGACCTGTTGCAAAGGCACTGACTCTAGCGCCCTCTTGCACGACTATAAAGGAAATGCTGTGCTTCCAGGAAGTAAACATATTCTTCTTGGCATAGAATGCTGCTGGAGGCCACAAAGAAAAGGTGAGGGGTGTGACATTAAGAATTCTAAAGCCACCCGAGTACCAGGGTTTATGAGATGGTCTGGTAGTGCAGGTATAAATTGGGATGTGAGTGAAAACCATAGAACATAAGGATGAGTCCCATAGCAGGGACTGCTCCTCAAGGGGATAGGAAACAAAATCAAGTGGAAAAAAGGAAAAAGCAGAAAAATCAGTATGGGATGAGGTAGAAAAAACGAGAACAGAAGTAGATAAAGAAATGATCAGACCAAGAGACCAGTATAGAGGAGAAAGTGAGTGAATTAACGAGTCAGAATGGTGAGATAATACTAAATCTAGGGTTTGTCCAGCTTTATGGGTAGGGAATTGAATGTGCTGTTCAAGATCTAAGTCCAACAAGAAGGAAAGCATGTGCCTATCAAAGGCTCTACAGGGTTTTAAAGAGTGGATATTAAAATCCTCTAAAACAAGAAGGTTGGGAAAGCGGATGTCAGCGACAGAGATCTGAGGCCTAAGAGGGAGAAAAGGCTGAATCTGAAAATATAACGCAAAACAAATAAAAGAACATATTAAGATAAAAAGAACAGCTGGAAAACTATTCATTTCAATTTTTTTGCAAGAACAATATTTAAAGCTGTCAAACATGTAAATTTATGCAGTTCACTATGCAGTTTTCTAATTTTTACTACAGAATCTATCTGTGAACTGAAGCTGAAAGCTGGGAGTTTGACAACATACAAAAATTAATACTAAGATCTATTTATGCACATGTCATGTGGTGAAATAAGAATGACTTACCCACTCCCTTCAGGTAAGGGTTAATTGAGCTCCACACCCCAGTGGCTCCTTTTCTCAGTCGTTGCCCAATGGCAAATTCAAGATGAAGAAGTGGGATACCCTCCAAAACCAGCAAGATTAGAAAGGGAATCATGAAAGCACCTAAAATGCACAGCAAAAAAGGAAAACCACTTTATAAAGGGAAAATTGTATGACAGCCTGAATAATATAGCCCTAGAATGTTTTTATATTATTATTTCATTAAGAATTCAAGCAGAAATGTTATAAATGAAAGAAAAACATTTGAACCCTGATTTTGTATAGGGTGTCTAGGTAGGAAATGAGACATCGAAATCCAGATGTTCGCAGTTTTTCTGTGAGAATAGCCATTTTAACACAAAGCTCCTTCAAAAAAGAGGCTCACGGTAACATCACTCAGAACTTGTAGATAGTAATTTTATAACAGGAGCCTAGGATAATAGAGCAGAAAGTTGCTTATTTTTTGCCTATTGTATAAAGACAAATAGGTACCTATTTATACTAGCACAACTTCTGCAGAAATCACAAGATTGAAGGCATGGACATTATCCCCTGGATTCTATATATCGTGCCTTAATTTCTGCGTGGAAATCGAAGCATATTCTATAACAGTGATCAGAACTTAATTGGTTAACTAGCTAATCAGCGCTGTCAATTGGATGCTAACAAGCAATTATCAGCACTAATTGACATTAATGAAGATTTGTGCACACTACTTGCACAATCTGGTGCCCTTAAATTCTAAGTCACATAGTTGAAAAGGGGGCATGGCCATGGACATGGCACAGGCATTTCTAAAATCTATGTGCATTATTATAGAATACACCTGCCAGTGGTGTAGCCAGACAGTCAATTTTGGGTGGGCCTGAGCCTAAAGTGGGTGGACACAAAATTATCTCTGCCCCGCTGTACCTCCACCTCAAAATATAAATACTTTAGCCAATGAAGATCCTCAAGCTCTGTTAGCTGAAGACTTTCTCCAAAGGCAGCCAGAACTCGCTTTTACCAAGCTTGTCAGGCAGCAGCAATGTCCCTAAGCCACTAATGCCAGCACCACATGCGTGCTTAGTTGTTGGTGGCTCAAGAATGCTGTCGCCGACTGGAGAGTTTGGTAGAAGGGAATTCTGGCTGCCTTTGGAGGAGGTTCTCAACTGGGAATGCCTGGGGATCCCCACCAGTTATATAGCAAGGATCAGGGTCAGTGTTAGACATGCTGTAGTCCAGGTCAGAAAATAAAGGAGGATACCTTTTCTGATCCTCTCTCCTCCCTGCCTACCCTCCAATTTCCCCACCTACCAATACTATCACACTGACAGACCTTCACCAAATACAGACCAAGGAATCACAAATTAGAAATTAAAATATTTACATAAGAATTGAATTGAGAACCCCAAGAATTTAAAATTAACATATACTACTACAACACTGGAGAAATAAAAACAGAAATGCATTTCTTTTCTACTGAACACAATGCAAAGACATTTGCTATGCACATTTCCCAAAGCTAATATATTCCATTTAAAACATTCAGAATAAAATGCTTTTTTCTACCTTTGTTTTCTGGATGTTTTATTTTTTCATTATGTTGGTTCCAATTTCCTATCTGTCATCTACTAATTCTCCTTTAAGCGGCTGCTGTCCATTTGTCTTTTCCTCTCTGCTGTCTGTTCCCTCACTACACCTACCTCTGATATATTGATTGTTCCTTTTTAGCTCTTTCCTCTCTTTTTTCTTTTCCGCCTCTCTATCAACTCAAATTTCACCTCTTTCTCATCCTTCTCCTCCTTTTTACTTTTCAGCTACCTATCAGATTTCTATCTTCTTCTTTCATCCACTAGCTCTCTCATTCCCCATCTCACTCCTTCTGCAGCCTTCCATTCCCTTCCATCTTTAATCTATTCTCCATTACCATATTTCTACCCTCTGTAATCACTATCCTCTCATCCAGTTTCTTGCCACCCTCCTCCTCCCCCTCCTCCTGGCCGCTCCCACATGGTTCCACCATTCCCAGTGCTTTCCTCCCTCCACCCTTTTAGCACAGCACCTGCTCTCTCTTTCTCCCCCCCCCCACCTTTGTAGCCTGATATATCCCGTCCCTTCTCTCTACCCTCCTGTCCTGTCCCCCATGATCCAACATTTCTCCCTCTCTCTTCCCTCACTCCCATTGTCTGGCATCTCTCCATCATTTTCATCTGTTCCTGGATCCAACATCTTCTTCTCTCCCCTCTCCATCTCCTGTGCATCTCTCCCTGTCTCTCATCCAACCCCATGTCCTACATCTCCCTCTCCCCCTCCCTTGTACACCAGATCCAACATCTCTCTTCCCCCTCCTTCCCTCCCATGCAGCATTCACTCCCTTCCTCCGCCATGTCCAACATTTCTGCCTCTCTCCTACTGTCCACCATTTCTCTCTCTCCCTCCCTTGTGCCCCAGGTCAAACATTTCTCTCATCCACCCCCATTGCAGCATCTCTCCCTTCCTCCCTTTCACCCCTATGTGCAACCTTTCTCTCTCTCTCACCCCTCTCATTCACATTTATGCACTTGATAGACTATTTTAAACTGAATTTGGGATTCAACTCTTAACTAATGCAACTTTATTAATATTGGACTGGCTTCACTAAATTTTCCTAAGCATATATCAGACTATTCCACAATATATTCGGCTATTCACACACAGTCTTCTCTAGCGTTCTCTCCCTCTCTCTGCTTTCATTGTCTCCCCCACCCTTTTCTCCCTTCCCTTCAGCACCCCTGCCCCAGGGATCCAGCACTTTTCTCTCTTCTGTCCAGTGCCCCTCCCCCGGTCCAGCACTTTTCTCTTCCCTCCAGTGCCCCTCCCCCAGTCGAGCACTTTTCTCCATTCCCCTCCAGCAATACCCTCTAGTACCCCCCCCCCCCCGGTCAAGCACTTTTCTCCCTTCCCCTCCAGTGACCCTCCCCCCAACCAGTCGAGCACTTTTCTCCCTTCCCCGCCTCCAGCTCCCAGTCCGGCACCTCTGTACTTTTTTTCTCCCTGCTTCTACTGCAGTGTTTGCAACCTACAGTATTGGTGCTCCCAGCAGCAATTCACACACACACAGGCTCGCAGTAGCTCCGGAGTTCCTTCTGCCGCGTTTCGTCCTAAATAGGAAGTTGCATCAGAGAGGGCATGACGTGGCAGAGAGAACACTGGAGCCAGCCTGTGTGTTTGTGAATCGCTGCCAGGTAGCACCAATGATGTGAGTTGGAAGCACTGTGGCAGAAGCAGGGAGGGAAAAAGAGAAGTGTCAGATCCATGGGATGGGGTGCGAGTGAAGGGAAGGGATCATTGGTGGTCAGAGTGCACCATTCCTGTGTGAGTCTCGGGCTTAAGTGGGTGGGCCTGGGCTATGCGCCCCTGACACCCACTGTGCACCTAATTTAGGCATTGGGATTTACACCAAGTAAAACATGGCGTAAATGGCTGCAACTAAATATGGTTGTGTGGCGAGGCACTCAGCATATTCTATATACCGCGTGGAAATTTATGCCTATTTTATAAAATATATGTATGCTTTAGAGAACACTCCTAGGAGAATTTTTTTCTGCGTGGAATTTTCAGGCGCCATATATAGAATCTAGCCCTATGTCCTTTCTCCGCAGGTGTAAATGTACATGCATAAAACACTATCACATGTGTTTTGGAATATACATGCATAGATTTTGACTCCACCCATCCTCCACCCAGATTTCACCCCGAGCACGCCTACTGTACATGTACATGCCAGATTGCATCATGTGTACTGTTAAACTTGACCTAATTTTATAAGATGCCATCTGTCATGTAAATCAGCATGTTACAAATGAAGATAGTTTATAAAAAAAAATTACATCTTACCCCTCCGAAGGGACACCACCTTGTAAGTGGTGGAGGGGCTTCCGTGTTTCAATGACTCAGAGGGCTATGCTGAAGGGTTACCCATATCAGACAGGCCTCTGAGGAGAAACCAGACAAAGAGTGTCCCAAATTAGGGAGAGGGGAAGTTGGTGACCTGAAGCTCGTACACTCAACGGCCCAGCTGTCCTCTGAAGTTCAGTTTTTGTTCACTTGAAATTTCCTCTCTGCATTGCAGTTGCCTTAACAGAGGAAGGGGACAATGGGGGGTCAGCCGCCGATGACCAGCGTTTTGTCCCCTGTGTAGCAAGTGTGGGACCGCTGTGTGACGAGCTGCCCATAGATGACTGGGTTGATGAGTCCTTTGATTAGCGCCGACGAAGGAGCGTCGATGCTCTTGGACCTGGAAACAACTTCATCGCTCAAAAATCATTTAACCACCATGCCCAAAGGAGTGGAGGAGTGAGTCAGGAGTGTATGCTGAAACGGAAGTCGTTTACAGCTGAACCCGTGTCGGCGGTGCTACTCCTAAACCCTTAAGAGTTATCAGCTTGGAGTTTTGGGCTCCCGTGGAGGTTGCATTGAATGTCATCTGGAGGATGCTCCAGGACCTGACGGTGGTAGAGAATGACTTTGCTTCAGATATAGTCTTGTTAATGAGCCACATGGATAATCTAATCGAATCCTTTGAGAATATACAGCAAATGAAGTTCTACTGAAGTAGGAAACGGTTAAGATTTGAAAATGATAAAAGACCAGAAAAATTTGAACAAAATGAATATTGTTACAGATGATTAATATCGAGATTGTTGTTTTCCCAGAGTTCCGGGTGTCGCGTGCTCGAGGACCTTGGCATACTGTCAGGCTTCTTCCCTGGGAGCACTGGGTTCGTGAGCCCATGGGCCACTACCGTGGAGCGGCAGTGGCAGGCAAGATCACCTCCAAGGTAGAGATGAGACAAAACTGGACCGGAACCCCGGACTGGAGTTCTACACCGGAACACTCGGAACTGGAATGCACCGGACGGGTGCGCACTGGAGTGGGGCCCGCTGGACTGGAACACACTGGAGGGCCCCACAGGACTGGAACATACAGGAGTGAAACCCGCTGGACTGGAACACACTGGACCTAGGCTTCACCTACGCTTGACCACCTTTCCCCGAGGGTTGAGCCCTCAGGTTCTGGCAGCCGGTAGGACTTACAGGAAAACCCGGAACTGGAACTTGCAAGCAGGAACAGCAGGAATGAAGATCCAGGAGTGCCCCCTGGCACCTAGGCGCAGGCAGGGCCGACAGGCAGGGTTCTGGCAGTCGGCAGGTTTAAACACAATGACTAGTAAACTGTACCTAGGCTAATAGAAACGCTATACACAGGCAAACCAGTCATACACAAGAAACATACACAGAGCACACTCAGGAGACTTGAAAGCTATACACCAGCTAACAACAAAGCTGTGCCCAAGCTAACAAGTCATGCACTGGAAACAAACACAGAGCACTAGCAAAGCTATACACAGGCTAACAAGCCACACGGTGCCTAAGCTGACTAGTCTAAACAAACAGAGCACTAGCAAAGCTATACACAGGCTAACAAGCCACACGGTGCCTAAGCTGGCTAGTCTAAACAAACACAGAGCACTAGCAAAGCTATACACAGGCTAACAAGCCACACGGTGCCTAAGCTGGCTAGTCTAAACAAACACAGAGCACTAGCAAAGCTATACACAGGCTAACAAGCCACACGGTGCCTAAGCTATCTAGTCAAACATAGAAACTCACACAGAGCAAACACTGAAACAGTGTACAGAGCACTCTATACACCAGGGCCCTTAGATGAAATGCAAAGGCCAGGGCTGTAGTCTCTAAGTGATTAATAAAGCCCTTCCACACCAGAGGCACAGCTGCAGCAATCACCTTGCATCCAAACAGAGGCTTGACACACAGAGAAGTCAGCCCAGCGGGAGCCATCTTGGATACTGGCATAGAGGAATCGGCGGCAGCCATCTTGGAAAAGGCATAGCCCACACAGGTGAGGTTCAGTAGGACAATCAGCACACAGAGCCAGAGAGAAACTAAGACAGAGACAGACACAGAGACAAGCAGAAGCCAGCACAGCCACTGACTCCCAGAAACAGGGTAAGTCTGAGGGTGGTCACGGCCACAGACGTAACACCGGGTATGACTCCTAATGTTTTTTTTCCACTGAAATGATTCCTCTTAATATATTAATTCAAAAGGAGTGAAGCCTGTGAAACTGGGATTACTTTAATCAGCGGGAATTGGATTGGAGATTCAAGGGTTTGTATTGTTAAACAATTTCTGGTTTTAAAAGGGAAAAAAAAATGAAATTAGGTGTATTACTTTCACTAATATTGGACAATAAGTATGTTTCCAATGAAATTGATGGACTATGCACCGTTATGGTCTTGAAGAAACCAACCAGATGATCAAAGTGGAATAATGATTTAGATAAATAATAACTGGGGATAATCGGGTTAATACCACGTTTTCTTTGTTTGCTGTTGTTTAAATTGATCTCCTTGTCTTGTTTCACTCTCCCTATTTATTTTGTGGTCTAAGAAAGAGAAAGATTGTATAAAATCCATTTATCTTGTTGAGATTGTTTTCTTCTAATATTGCTTTAATGTACAATCATCTCTGTTTTACTGTTTTGCAAGTGATCCTTGTAAAATGAAAAAAATGATAAATAAATGATTTAAAAAAAAAAAAATTACATCTTAAATGTGCAAGTGCAGTTTTTGCAACTTATCTCCCAAATTGTGTAAAGTTAGGTGCCAAATTTTATACTTAAGAGGGAATTCTATAAATGGCCCTCAAAAATAGGTACCGGAAAAGTCAGCACTAAGCACTGTTCTATAAAGGATTCTCCGGGATGAGTGCCCTTTATAGAAGAGCACTTAGAGCCGATTCCCGTGTCCAAAGATAAGTGGTAAAACATCAACAGAAAAAAGCACAACAGGGCCTTTAAGTGGAACAATCGAGAGTCCTTTTATTCATAAAGACCCAACACGGGCCGTGTTTCAGCGTAACAACGCCTGCCTCAGGGATCCAAGTACTCCAGTGCTTTCGAAGGCAAACACAAAAAAGGGGGGAGATAAACTCCTTTAAACAGCGCTAACAAACTCAAATAGATAGTGTAAAAATGACGTAGTGTATCTGTAAAGTCAAAACCTCTCCCAACATGAATACTGTCTGAAAAATACGTGCTGATGCTAGCGCAGGCCCCCTTTCTTAGTAATAGAACCCCTCAATCAATTATTTATTGTTTTCTTCTATTTTCGCATTTATTCTTCACAAATTCATCCTTCTACACAGACACCTAGAGCAGCACCTCCTCACTCTTTGATGTCTTCTATTGCTCTCCTCATATGGCTGTTTTTGCTCAGTCCCAATCAGCATCAAGATTTCATGCAGTTCAAACCTAACATTCCAGGCTCTATTTTTAATTAAAACAAATATTTAAAACCTTCATTTTTGCTTTAAAACTATATGAATCAGATCATAGCCATGCATACAGGTGAATTATCTGAAACTTTGACATGTTTAGACCCCAAATTACCCAAAATGGGTGTCTATCCAATTACAATATTTTGCAACATAACAACAATAAAAATAACATGCAAAATATTAATAAGTAGCAAAAACTTCACCAACCAGCTAAAAATATAAATCTCAACATAATATCAAATTAAAACATGCACTAAACAATCTAAAAACACTTAAACAATACATATAGCCGGGGTCCTTTTACCAAGCTGCAAGAAAAAGGGCCCTGCACTAGTGGCAGGGGCTGTTTTGCCCACACACCAGGGCCCTTTTTACTGCAGCAGGTAAAAAGCACCCAGCCATACATGGCATGCGATAAGAGAACTCTTACCGTGTGGCCATGCAACAGGGAGCTCTTACTACCACCAATTGAGATGGCGATAAGGGGTTCCGCGCTAACCCAGCAGTAACTGGGCAGCATGCAGCGATGCCCAGTTACCGCTTCACAAGCCACTTTTGGAGGCTTTCTTTTCCCCCTGGAAATGATGCACGCTCAGGGCGGGACTACTGCCAGTGGCCGCATTGGGCCGGAAGTAGTCCCAGAAGAGCAAGTGGTATGCCCATGTTGGGCTTACTGCCGCTCTCTAAAAGGGCCCCATAATCATTTACAAAAATGTAAAAATGCATATCCAGATCAATGTGAAAACAGGCTTCCACCAGTTCTGGCTCAATTATCTGTTAATAAATGTTCCTCCCCAAACTATGGGGGCCCTTTTACTAAGGCGTTGTAAGCACTAACACGTGCTTACCACATGTTAAAAGACACTACTGCAGGATGCACTCAGGCACCCTGCGGTAGTTTTGGAATTGGCGCATGCTGCCCAAGTGCTAAAAAGTAGGTTTTATTTTTTAGCACATGGACATGTGTGGAGGTGGAGAGTAGACATGCCCTGCACTAATTGAGTAGCGCTGAGTAAATTGTTGTATGCTGCCTGATTACCAGACGTTAGTGCGGGAGCTCTTACCACCTAGTAAATAGGTGGTGGTAAAGTTTCACACGCTAATGGCCACATGCTAACTGGAAAATTAATGGAAAAATAGATATTATGGCCATTTTACAGCCATGCTAAAAGTGGCCTCAGCAAAAGAGTAAAACACTTTCTTCCCAAGAGAAATATTCCGCAGCCTGGTTCAATCAATGGTGCTAAGCCACCTAGATTACTGTAATGCCATATATGCCAGTTGCAAAGAACAAATCATTAAGAAACTCCAAACAGCCCAAAACACAGCAGCCAGGCTCATACTGTATGTGGAAAAGCGAAATACGAAAGCGCCAGACCCCTAAGAGAAAAACTGCATTGGCTCCCACTGAAAGAAAGAATTGCATTCAAAATCTATACCCTGGTCCATAAAATCATCCACGGCGAGGCCCCGGTATATATGTCAGACCTCATAGATTTACCAACCAGGAACTCAAAAAGGTCAGCACGCACATTACTCCTACTACTACTACTACTAATAGCATTTATATAGCGCTACCAGACGCACGCAGCGCTGAACACCTGACATCGAGAGACAGTCCCTGCTCAAAGAGCTTACAATCTAGATAAAACAGACAGACAAGACATTATGGGCAAGGGAAATCTTCACTACTCCAGCTGTAAAGGACTTAAATACAAATCGACATATGCACCTGCTTTTTCTATATTAGCACACAACTCTGGAACGCTCTACCAAATGTCATAAAAACAACGCACGACCTAACAATCTTCCGAAAATTACTAAAAACCAACCTGTTCAAAAAAGCATACCACAAGGATCCATCCTAAACACCAAACAATGAAACTCTTCCAGAACTAGACAAAACCGAACTCTGTATACCTGACTGCTTAAACCACTCTGTCAATAATGAACTGATTATCTAACTTACTCTATAAGTTACTCTATTATTTATGAACTCAATGAAATTCCACATTGTATTTCTCAGTCCGGAAATGGCAATCACCACTACGGCATACTGTAAGCCACATTGAGCCTGCAAAAAGGTGGGAAAATGTGGGATACAAATGCAACAAATAAATAAATAAATAAAAATCTATGCTGACGATGTTACTATATACATTCCATACAGATCCACCCTGACAGAAATCACTAATGAAATCAAGGCCAGCTTTCACATCATGGGCGCATGGGCAAAGGCATTCCAACTAAAACTCAACAATGAAAAAAACACACTGCTTCATCCTCTCATCCCAGTACAACACGGACAAACCCACAACCATCAGCATCCCGGATCACACCCTCCCAATCTCAGACAGCCTGAAAATCCTCGGTGTAACATTAGACCGCTACCTAACACTAGAGACCCAAGTAAAATCCACAACAAAGATAATGTTCTTCACAATGTGGAAACTCAAACGAGTGAAACAATTCTTCCCGAGGGAAATATTTTGCAACCTGATACAATCAATGATGCTAAGCCATGCTGACTATTGCAATGGAATCTACGCGGGATGCAAAGAATAAATCTTAAGGAAACTTCAAACCGCTCAAAACACGGCGGCAAGACTCATCTTCGGAAAAACACGATTTGAAAGCGCAACACCCCTTCGAGGAAAACTACATTGGCTACCAATCAAAGAACGCATCGCCTTCAAAATCTGCACTATGGTTCACAAGATCATCTATGGTGAAGCACTGGGATATATGACGAACTTGATCGACCTACCAACCAGAAACACATCCACATCAGCATGACAATACCTAAACCTCAACTACCCAAGCTGCAAAGGACTAAATTACAAATCAACCTACGCATCCAGTTTTTCCTACATCAGCACACAACTATAGAACGCACTACCAAAAACCGTAAAAAGCAAGTACGACCACCTCCAATTCAGGAAAAAACTAAAAACCCACCTGTTTCAAAATGCTTACCCCACTGACCCAACTTAAATACCTGAACTCTGCGACACTATAACACCACAGTCCGTATTGATCACCAAACAATCTCATCTGTTCTTGCTATCCTCTATATGGTCCCACCACATGTTCCTTCATGTGGTCCCTACCCTTCCTACCTCAACCTAACCATTATTTGTATTTGTTTTACTCCGGAGTTTATCAACACCTCTCCGGTACCATGTAAGCCACATTGAGCCTGCAAATAGGTGGGAAAATGTGGGGTACAAATGTAACAAATAAATAAATAAATAAAAGAAAAAAAAGGAAAAATACACACATTGCAGCCATCCATAAAGAACCTAATATCTTTTTAACAGATAAAAATGACATGTTTGACTATTTTGTGGAATTTTATTCTGAAATTTATAGTTCCCATAAATCTCCAACTAAAGAACAGATTTCTAATTTTTTAGTCCTCTACCAAAACCATCACTATCACAAAAACAAATGGAGAAACTTATTATCCCCATCACTACTGCTGAGATTGACTCCGCTATCAAATTTCTGAAATCTGGGAAAGCTTTAGGTAGTGATGGCTTTTCTATTGAATATTATAAACATTTTTCTAGTATATTATCACCCAAACTATTAAATCTTTATAATCATTTTTTATCCAGATCCGAAAGCCAGGGCTCTTCTTCTGAGGTGAATATTATTATCCTGGAAAACATTGGCAGAGACCCCTTACTTGCTTAGAATTATAGTGCTAGATCATTATTGAATTATGACTGTAAAATTTATGCAAACCTTTTGGCTGAACGGTTGTCCAAAGTTATTAATAACCTTATACACCCATCTTCAAACTGGCTTTGTCAAATACAGACTTGTGTCTGACAACACAAGAATTTTTTCACGTCATTCTAGTTGCCCAAAAATTGACCACATCTGCATGTGTCATCTCATTGGACACCAAAAGGCTTTTGATTATATCGAATGGCAATTTTTGTTTGAGGTCTTAGGGGTCCTTTTACAAAGATGCGCTGAAAATGGCCTGTGGAAGTGTAGGCGTGGGTTTTGGGTGGGCGCAGAATCATTTTTCAGTGCACCTGTAAAAAAGGCCTCTTTTTTGCCGAAAATGGACATGCGGCAAAATCAAAATTGTTGTGCATCCATTTTGGGTCCAAGACCTTACCACCAGCCATAGACCTAATGGTAAAGAATTTGGGCGGTAATGACCTACATGCATCAGATGCCACTTAGCGTGTGTCTGCTGTGCGCACCAAAAAATAAAAAATATTTTTCAGACGCGCGTATCAGATGTGCGCCAAAAATGAAATTACTGCAAAAGCCACGCGGTAGTCGGGCGGTAACTCCATTTTGACACATGGTGGGCGCACATAGGTGCCTACACAGCTTAGTAAAAGGGGCCCTTGGATTGATTAGGGCTTGGAACACATTTTATTAATATAGTTAAAATCATATACTTTCACCTTGAGGCCTGTCTCTTTATTAATAACACCCTGACCAAATAATTTAATTTAACACGTGGTACACAACAAGGCTGTCCCCTTTCCCCAATTTTTTTCATTCTTGCCCTTGAACCCTTACTTATAGCTATTTGTTCCAGACAACATATTCAAGGTATAAATATTGCAAACTCATTAGTTAAAATTTCTGCTTATGCTGATTATGCTTTGCTATATGCATCATCACCCAAATCTTCAATTTCCAGTATTTTCCAACTTATTGAACAATTTGGAATGTTGTCTGCATACACCATTAATTGGACGAAAACGGACATTTTTCCCCTTAATATACATTGTGTTAAAGAAAATTTTCCCTCTATACCAATCCGCTGGTGCTCTACTGCTATCAAATATTTGGGACATGTTTAAATCCTCTTTTCAGGTGACGATACATACCACTAGGGTTTTTAATTTGCTTAGATCTTCAATGCATAAATGGTCCCCAATGTACCTGTCTTGATGGGATAGATTGGGCATGATGTTATTGCTGTTAGTTTTTTTACTTATTGAGTATGCTCCTGATACAATTTCCAAAATCATTTTTTGATAATGTTGAAAAGCTTTTAACTTACTTTTTGTGGCAATATAAACCCCCCCCAGAATAGAATTCTGAAAATTAAAAGCTACTAAGGATTTACGGGGCATCAAATTTCCTTACTTTGAACTCTATAATCAGACTTTCCTACTAAGAACTGCTGCATGGTGGATGTTAGATGTTCCTGATTCCAACTCACCGCTATGGCTTTCAATAGAACAACAGCTATTTCATCCTATTCCCTTGAAAATCAGCATGGGAACTCTTCTTGTGGAGAGTCATGGGATAGGAAGTAGTGGTCTATTGTTGATTTAAAACTTGTTAAAAGATAGAAAACAGAGAGTAGGGTAAAAATGGTCAGTATGCTCAATGGAGAAGGGTAGATAGTGGGGTTCCCCAGGGGTCTGTGCTGAGACCGCTGATTTTTAACATATTGATTAATGATATAGAGATGGGAGAAACTAGTGAGGTAATTAAATTTGTTGATGACCCAAACTTATTCAAAGTTGTTAAACCACAAGAGGATTGTGAAAAATTACAAGAGGATAGAGACTGGACATCCAAATGGCAGATGACGTTTAATGTGAGCAAGTGCAAAGTGATGCATGTGGGAAAGAGGAACCCGAACTATAGTTACATGATGCAAGGTTCCACATTTGGAGTCACCGACCAGGAAAGGGATCTAAGTGTCATCATTGATGATACATTGAAACACTTTACTTAGTGTGCAGCGGCGGCTAAGAAAGCAAATAGAATGTTAGGTATTATTAGGAAAGGAATGGAAAACAAAAATAAGGACATTATAATGCCTTTGTATCGCTCCATGGTGCAACCGCACTTTGAATACTGTGTGCGGGTTAGCACTGTGCTAGACAAAAAAATGGCACATGCTCAACCCAGAACTACCACCAGTGGCCGTGTCGCCCAGCAGTAGTTCAGTTTTAGCATGCGGTAAGCCCACATTGGGCTTACCGCTGCTTTGTAAAAGGGACCCATATTGCATACAATTACCTAGACACTAGTTCAATTAACCAGATCCAAAAGTGATTCCTCTAACTTTTGCTGGTCCTGTAAATCTATGATTGACACACTGGATTATATGCTATTTCCCTGCCCCAACCTACAATTATTTTGGAATCAAGTCTGGGGTAGAATATCAGTTCCCCTACATCTCCAATTGTCCTTGTCTTTCCACATCATTATATTTAGGTCTCTTGAATATCAACAATACCTTTCTTCTGATCAAAGCAAATTGTTAGGTATACTATTGGCAATTGCCATTAAAACTGTTATGTCAGAGTGGAAAGATAACACTAAGGTTTCTTTTCTTTTTGGTGGAACTGTGTGTCTTATTGATAAATATGAGGCGACATTTGCTGAAAAATTAAATCATATTAATAATTTTATTAAAATACGGAAACCAGTCAAACCCTTTTGCTCTAATCTCATACAAGATTAAGTATGTGATATTGTGCGACAAGATATGTTTTGTGTTGCTGATACATTGATATGATTTTTTTTGTAACTCTCCTGTAGTTGCTCTCTTCGATGTTGCTTTTAACTCCTAAACCTAAACCTTCAACTGTCCCCTATCCCTGATATGTCCTGTCTGTCCTAACCCTTATCCTTTACTTGTCCTGTCTGTCATAATTAGATTGTAAGCTCTATTGAGCAGGGACTGTCTCTCCATGTGTGAAGCGCTGCGTACGTCCGGTAACGCTATAGAAATGATAAGTAGTAGTAGTAGTTTATGTTAAACTTGTTAATAAAAAAGATTTGAACTTAAAAGTTAATTCGTCTAATGGACAATTGGTCTAAAAATTAAATAATCAAGATAAAGATGTGAAGTCATACATTTATCATGTGGCAGATCACTTTTTTATGTTTCAACAATTTTTATTGATGAAATAACAGAATTAACAGTCAACAATCTCAGTATATATCCATGTGAGAACAAAAACATCCTGAGTACAAGCATGGTGATAATCTCATCATCAAAGTTTTTAACATTTACTCCCCTCCCTTCAATTCTACCCCCCCACCCCTTCAGATTTTATTTTTAAACTGTTCTTCTTATGGAACATTCATGTAACACCATAACCATTGTGGTACAGATTCCGCAGCTGCGGGATGTTGCTCGTCTTAGCCTGTAATAAATAATGTGTGCCCCAGGGGTAGAAGTGTGCCTTTTCCCATCTAATGTCTGTGTATGATGATGTCTCTAGAATCCAGTCTCTCAGATGTCTAAGGAGGCATGCATGATTATATTCCTTCATGTCTGGTGCGCCCAACCCTCCGTCCGCCTGGGCCCCGCTCATATAATGCCATTTCATTTTTGGCTTTTTACCTGCCCAGCAGAATCTCACTACCTGTCTCTGCAGGACCCTCAAGTCATTTTTGAGTACCCAAATCGGCAGGGATTGCATTGTGTACAACCACTTTGGAACAATCACCATCTTATATAAGTGTATCCTTCCCATCAGTGACAAAGGTAAAGAAGACCACGTCGCCAACTGTTCCCTAGTGTCCTTCAGCAATTGCTGAATGTTGTGATGGTATAAATGGGTTGGGTCCATGGGTAACAGCACCCCCAAGTATTTAAATACTGCATTTGCCCGCCTCAACGGAAACTGATCCCACACCTCCCCTGGGACCTTGGTGCTCGCCAAAGCTTCTGATTTTTCCAAATTTAGTTTAAACCCCGAGAATGCTCCATATTCTGTTAAGCTTTCCATAAGATATCTCAGTGATGTCTGGGGATCCTTAACCAACACCAGGAGGTCGTCCGCAAAAGCTGCAATTTTGAACGTCTGACCTCTAAATCTTACCCCTTTGATGTCAGTATTGTTATTAATCTCCCGTATCAGGGGGTCCAATGTCAGCACAAACAAGAGCGGTGACAAAGGACACCCCTGTCTCGTTCCCCTTCCAATAAAAAACCATTCTGAGAACATTCCATTAACACCTATTCTCGCCTGGGGTTCCGTGTATAGTGTCCTCACTGCATTTTCAAAGAATCCTGTTATACCATAGGCCTGTAGGGTCTTAAACAAAAATCCCCATTCCACCCTATCAAAAGCCTTTTCGGCATCAAAGCTTATTAATATGGCTCGCGCATTCTCCATTCTAACTCTCTCCAAGGCCACTAGTATCTTTCTCATGTTTTTAGCTATTTTCCTATTTTTAACAAATCCTACCTGCGAGTTTTCTATCAGTGAAGGGAGATATCTAGCTAGCCTATTTGCCAATATCTTGGCCATAAATTTGGTTTCTGAGTTCAGTAACGAGATGGGTCTGTAAGACTCTGGTCTTTGAGCCGGTCTGCCAGGTTTCAGAATAACTGTTATGTGCGCTTGATTAAGATGCATTGGCATCTGCCCCCTGGTTATGATTAAATTGAAGACCTCCGTCAACACCGTACTTATCTCAAGCCCCAGCAGCTTGTAGAACTCGTTACTTAAACCATCTGGACCTGGAGTTTTACCCAGAGGGCTTTGCTTGAATACCCACGCCACTTCATCCTCTTTTATGGGTGCATTTAACTGCTGTTGTTCTTCTTCTGACAATTTTGGGAGTTCTACACTTTCTAGATAAGCCTCACTAGGCGTTACAATCTCGACTTGTGGCTTATACAATTCTGCAAAAAAATCCTTGAATATAGCAGAGATTTTACTGTCACTGTGTTCTAGTACTCCTTGCCTATTCGTTAATGCAATGATCTTGCGGGAACCCACTCTTTTATGTATGAGCTTTGCCAGGAATCCCCCTCCCTTGTTCGCAAACTTGTACAACTGATATTTATAATATATCATTGATTTCTGTACTATTTGGTGTAGAAGCTCGTTTAGGGCGTGCTGAGCCTCTAGTAGCTGTGTGCGTATTCCCTATGAATGATCCAATCCATATTACTTCCTCAAAGAAGTCACTCTCTTTTCCAGCCTACATATTTCCCTTTGCCTTGCCTTTTTCTTGAAACTTACATAGGCTATTATTTCTCCACGTAACACCGCTTTAGCGGTTTCCCAATAGAGGAGTGGGTCACTGCGGTGAACCTCATTGTTCTGTTTAAAGTCTTGCCATTTGGTCAAAATATGGGGCAAAAATTGGTGATCTCGATATAGGTGTGCTGGGAAACGCTAGGTACGCTCACCCTGCTGGGTTCCCTCTAGCCGCATCCCCATGGCCACCCAGGTGTGATCTGACACTGCAATGGGTCCTATTTTAGCTTCCATGACTTGTGTCAGCAAGGCTCATGCTATGAAAATATAATCAATACGGGATAAAGTGGAATGTGCCCGTGACAGATGTGTATAATCACGGTCCACTGGGTGGAGTGTCCTCCACACATCCACCACATCTAGCGCTTCTTCTAATACCCCGGTGCCCTTTGCCCTCTGGCCAGCTCTCTCGCCGTTGGCTTAGATCTATCAAGCTTAGGATCCACTACTTCATTGAGGTCTCCTCCCAGGATAACCGGTGCTGCTCCCATGCCCTGTATCTTTCGTAGAAGCTGTGTGTAGAACTGCCTTTCATATCTGTTGGGGGCATAGACATTACATAATGTCACAAGCTGTCTATCCAACTCCAGGGACACCAGTACATATCTTCCTCTGCCATCCCTTACTATTTTCTTTACCTTCACGTGTATTCCCTTTCGAATCAGAATGATCACTCCCCTTTTCCCTTCCACTGCTGGAGATTCCATAATGTCTCCAACCCACCACCTCTTCAATTTTTCATGTTCTACTTGAGTTAAATGCGTCTCCTGCAAAAAGGCAACTGACGTTCTCTGATCATTTAGGACTTTTAATATTTTCTGTCTTTTAATGGGGGAGTGGATACCCCCCACATTCCAAGTCACAAATTTCAGAGATGTCGTGCCTACTTCTGGGTGGTGCTATCATATCCAGATTTAACCCTGTCATCCGGAGAGTGTCCCAGCCACCACCGTGGCAGATCACTTTTTTAAAGTCAATAATGAGAATACACCACATGCTGTAATCTAATCAAGGCATTAACAACTGGAAGCCACTTTGTATTGTAATACAATAGGTAAACATTTAACTGAATACGATAGAGGTGCAAAGTCACAAGTGTTTGATGTGGATGAGTAAAGACTTCAGTCATGAATGAATGTATTAAGTTACTAAAAACATTGTTTAGGAAGCCAATTATTAAATATGACTGCGGCTTTGAAGTAGGGCTGTTTGTGAAAACAAAAGCTGTGAACTGAAATAGTATGTTACAATTCTTTAAAAGGTAGAAACTGTTATAAAAGTTTATGCTTCAAGCATAAAATCCAGAACTGCAGTTGATGTTCAGTTAGTGCAAAAAGTGGTGTTTGAGGTAAAATATTTCAGTTAAATTGCAACTGTTACAGTGGATATATTAAGAAATAGAGTTCTGCAACTTGGTAGATTCAAAAAAGGGGAAAGAGAAGTTAATTGCCCAAGGTTATCTTCTGTGCATGTGATGTAAGCTGTGTCAGAAAGATGGTGGGAGAAACTGCTTACTGCTGGAGATGCGAAGGTAGAGACTGTAATAAGTCAGCAGTCATAATAATCATTAATGGCCAGCATCAACTACAAAAGCTTGGAGAACATCCGAGCTGATGTTGCCCATGTGTAGGCTGCCTTGAAACAAGCTGTAGCAAACAGTAATGACAAGCCCAGAGCTTAACTGTTTGTTGAGTGGAAAAAATATTTCCTCCTACTTGTTTTAAAAGTATTTCCATGTAACTTCATTGAGTATCCCTTAGTCTTTGTACTTTTTGATAGAGTAAATAATTGATTTATATATACCCATTCTACACCACTCATCTCTTTGGTCAGTCAGTTCTCGTGTTGATTAGAACACAGAGCATAATAGAATCATTGCATTTAAGACTGGAAGTGTTGGTTGGAAGAGCACATGTTGGAGTTTATAAATTGATCGCTGAATTGCAGAAAGTGCAGAACGATGTTGAAGGTCAGATGGAATGCATAATAGGAGGTAAGCAATGAAAGAAACAGAAAAATGATGAAAGAAGCCACGAAGATCATATTGAGGCATATTTTCAAAGCACTTTGGGAGGCTAAGTTCCATAGATTTCTATGGAACTTTGGGAGGCTAAGTGCTTTGAAAATGAGCTTGATTGTGTCTGGTTTTGCACAGTAAACCTCCTACAATAGTCTAGATTTTCTACATAACACTGCCCAATGTCTGCGTTTTTAGAACAACATTGACAAACTTTCAGGATTTTTAATTTTCTTATATTAACTTTCTTCACACACACACACACACACACATATATATATATATATATATATATATATATATATATATATATATATATATATATATATATATATATATATATATATATATATATATATAGAATTAACTTTATTCATAATGTTTGTGTGCTAATCTTTAATTTCTGTATCTTGCTGTAGTGTTTTCTTACAAAATTACACTGATTTTTGCATCAGTATCCTGTCTCCTCTTTCGAATAGACCAATTGTATCATTAGTCCAATTGTCTTTTTGACCAACTGACCCATTAGCTGTTGTGTATTTTAGACCAATTGTCATTAGAGCAGTTGTCCATTAGACAAACTGTCATTAGACCAATTGTTGGGGACCCAATTTAAACCATTGCAGGACCACACCTCCAATACCTATTGACTCCAAACAATTTACCACGATTTGGTGCTTGATAGAATCAAATACAGCAGAGATGTCTAAAGTAACTACCATGTAACTAGTCCCCTTGTCAAAACCAGTTTTAATTATATCCAGAACATAAGTCTCTATATCATTTTGAGCCCTAAAACCAAATTGATGAAGATCTAATAAATTATTCCATTCAATGAAATCAAGTAATTGCTCATTAATCAATCTCTCAACAGCTTTAGCTAAGAATGTTCTAGGATGAAATAGCCCTATAGTTCTCAAGAAGACCTGGATCTAATGAATCACCTTTTCTGAGAAGTTCCAAGAGAAGAGAACATTTCTCTGGTAAGTGAACGCTATTTTGCTTTGTGCTTTGGGAACTTAAAAATTGGGGTTTAAAGGAGGAATTGTAGGTTAGTGTTAGGCAATTTTATCAACTAATCTCCATAGTCTTTCCACTCAGTTTTAAAAACTTTGTACCACAGCATTAACAGATATAATCTAGCAGGCACTGAGAGAGAGAGAGAGAGAGAGAGAGAGAGAGAGAGAGAGAGGGAAAAGCAAGCAGGACCTAGTTTAGTATTAAGGGGGGAATAAAAAGAGAGAGATAGAAAAGCAAGCATCATTATCTAGTTGCCATGAGTGTACAAACCATTTCCCATAGTTTTAAACTGAAATTTCTCTAGAAATAGGCATTTTCCCATAGTTTTAAACTGAAACCTTTTCTAGAAGTAGAAACTAAACAGCCAAAAACTCTTGTTCTACAAGGCAGTTGTTTTCTGTTCCTTGGCTGCTGGAGAGGTAGCTCATCCAGCGACCTCAATTAAGTGTTAATTAAGGTGTGGGGAAGTAGAATACTTGCATAGGTTGCTGAGTCAGCTTAAAAAAGGCCCCTTAGATTCAAAACTATATAAAGAGGAAAGGTCCCACTGAACTTTCTTTCTGAGAACTTCCCAGAGAAGAGGGCATTTTTCTGTTAAGTGAACGCTATTTTGCTTTGTGCTTTGGGAACTTAAAGATTGGGGTTTAAAGGAGGAATTGTAGGTTAGTGTTAGGCAAAATAAAAATATAAAAAGCAAATTTTATCAACTAATCTCCATAGTCTTTTCCATTGGAGCCGACTCTGTGGGTGCTGTGGGTGCTTGAGCACCCCCAATATTGAGAAAATTCCTTGTATGTGTCCAGGTAGGGGTCATTTCCATTGGGCTTAGCACCCCCAATAATTTTGAAAAGTTGACTCTTTTCCACTCAGTTTTAAAAACTTTGTACCACAGCATTAACAGATAGAATCTAGCAGGCACTGCAGGATCTAGTTTAGTCTTCCTGCCCACCCCTAGGACAACTCTTCATTTATAGTCAGTTATTGTAATTAGGGTAACAAGCAAGGAGTGCTCTTACAGAGTTTTAAATACATTTCATTACCATCTAAGAAGGAAATACTAAATAAATCATACAATATACTGTATAAACTAAAAGACACTTTTATATTAGGCTAATATCCTTAATACTGTAGCAAAGTTTAAATTATTGAAAAACTCAAAAGCACTAAAAAGGAGTCAGCAGTCCAGCAGCGAGAGGGGTGCTATCCAGTCTTTTGCATTGAGTGTCACATGTATGATTATCTCCCAGTTGGTGAGATGTCATATGTGTGTGCCCGATGCAAAGAGCTCTTAGCTCTCAGAGAACGGGTCCGTTCTCTTGAGGCTAGACGAGCAGACTTGGTGGAGCCGAGGGAGACGGAGAAATACATAGAGGAGACCTACAGGGATGTTGTAGAGAAGTCCCACCTCCAGTCTGGTAGCCCCTATGCTACCTTGGAGGAGGGAGGTCTCCTACAAGGAGAGCATCACCCTGGTGAAGTAGGAAGTACTCCTGTAGCCAGGACCTGCCCACCAGGGGATGTACTATCCTCTCGCACCAAGGATATGTCTCCAAGTGCTGCCCAGGAGGGAAAGGTTAGGACAGCTGTTGTAGTTGATGATTCTATCATTAGGCATATAGATAGCTGGGTGGCTGGTGAACATGAGGATCTCCTGGTGACTTGCCTGCCTGCTGCGAAAGTGGCGGACCTCACGTGTCACCTAGATAGGATTTTAGATACTGCTGGGGAGGAGCCGGCTGTCTTGGTACATGTGGGTAACAAATAATAAATAAGAAAATGTGGGAGAGAGGTTCTGGAAGCCAAATTTAGGCTCTTAGGTAGAAAGCTCAAATCCAGATCCTCTAGGGTAGCATTTTCTGAAATGCTACCTGTTCCACGCGCAGGGCCCAACAGTACTACTACTTATCATTTCTATAGCGCTACCGGATGTACGCAGCACTTCACACTTGAACATGGAGAGACAATCCCTTCTCAATAGAGCTTACTATCTAATTATGACAGACAGACAGGACAAGTAAGGGATAAGGGTTAGGACAGACAGGACATATCAGGGATAGGGGACAGTTGAAGGTTTAGGTGTTAAAAGCAGCATCAAAGAGGTGGGTTTTTAGCCTAGATTGAAGATGGCCAGAGATGAGGCTTGGCGTACCGGCTCAGGAAGTTTATTCCAGGCATACAGTGCAGCAAGATAGAAGGAAAGGAGTCTGGAGTTAGCGGTGGAGAAGAAGGGTGCAGATAAGAGAGATTTGCCCAGTGAGCGGAGTTCCCAGGGAGGAGTGTAGGGAGAGATGAGAGTGGAGAGGTACTGAGGAGCTGCAAAGTGAATGCATTTGTAAGTCAGTAAGAGTTTGAACTGAATGCGGAAATGGATAGGGAGCCAATGAAGTGACTTGAGGAGAGGGCTAATAAACAGACAGGCAGAGCTCCGGAGTCTCAATGCATGGATGAGATGATAGTGCAGGGAGGAGGGGTTTAGATTTGGTAGGAACTGGGCAACATTCTGGGGAAGGGGGAGCCTATTCCAAAAGGATGGACTCCACCTTAACCAGGGTGGGACCAGGCTGCTGGCATCTGCATTTCAAAAGGAGATACAGCAGTTTTTAAACTAGAAACGGGGGGAAGGCCGACAGTCGCTCAAAAGCGCATGGTTCAGGATAAGGTATCTTTCAAAGATATCACCAAAACAGGGAAGATAGGGTATCCTGATAGTGAGGTTGCAAAAGAGACCATAGTAGATCAGGTGTCCTTAAATATAAATAAAAATCAGACAAAAATTGCAAATTAATACTGTCAAGTACTAAGCATGATGTAAATAGGAACAACAAACATACTTTGAAATGTCTATATGCGAATGCCAGAAGCCTAAGAAATAAGATAGTAGAGTTAGAATATATTGCACTAAATGAAAAATTAGATATAATAGGCATCTCTGAGACCTGGTAGAACAAGGATAACCAGTGGGACACTGTCATACCGGGGTACAAATTATATCGTAGTGATAGGGTGGATCGAATTGGTGGAGCGGTAGCATTGTATATTAAGGAAAGCCTTGAATCAAATAGATTAAAAATTCTGCAGGAAACAAAACACTTCTTGGAATCACTATGGATTGAAATTCCATGTTTAAAGGGGAAAAGGATAGTGATAGGAATGTACTATTGTCCGCCTGGCCAGGATGAACAGACGGATGCAGAAATGTTAAAGGAAATTAGGGACTCAAACAAACTGGGCAACACAATAATAATGGGTGATTTCAATTACCCCGATATTGAATAGGAAAATGTAACATCAGGGCACGCTAGGGAGGTAAAATTCCTTGATGAAATCAAGGACAGCTTTATGGAGCAGCTGGTTCAGGAGCCGACGAGAAAAGGAAAAATTCTAGACCTAGTCCTTACTGGAGCACATGATCTGGTGCGGGAGGTAATGGTGCTGGGGCCGCTTGATAACAGTGATCATAATATGATCAGATTTGATATTAGCTTTGAAGTAAGTATACATAGGAAATCAAATATGTTAGTGTTTAACTTTAAAAAAGGAGACTATGATAAAATGAGAAGAACGATGAAAAAAAAACTTAGAGGAGCGACTGCGAGGGTCAAAAATTTACATCAGGTGTGGATGCTGTTCAAAAACACCATCCTGGAAGCCCAGTCCAAATATATTCCGCGTATTAAAAAAGGAGGACGGAAGACCAAACGGCAGCTAGCATGGTTAAAAAGTGAGGTGAAGGAAGCTATTAGAGCTAAAAGAAAATCCTTCAGAAAATGGAAGAAGGAACCGACTGAAAATAATAAGAAACGGCATAAGGAATGTTAAGTCAAATGCAAAGCGCTTATAAGGAAGGCTAAGAGGGACTTAGAAAAAAAGATTGCATTGGAGGCAAAAACACATAGTAAAAATTTTTTTAGATATATTAAAAGCAGGAAGCTGGCAAAAGAATCGGTTGGACCGCTAGATGAACAAAGAGTAAAAGGGGCGATCAGTGAACACAAAGCCGTAGAGGAGAGATTAAATGAATTCTTTGCTTCGGTCTTCACCGAGGAAGATTTAGGTGGGACACCGGTGCCAGAAATGGTATTCAAAACTGACGAGTCGGAGAAACTTAATGAATTCTCTGTAAACCTGGAGGATGTAATGGGGCAGTTCTACAAATTGAAGAATAGCAAATCTCCTCAACCTGATGGTATTCATCCCAGAGTACTGATAGAAGTGAAAAATGAGCTTGCGGAGCCCTTGTTAGTAATATGGTACCGGAAGATTGGAGGGTGACCAATGTAACGCCGATTTTTTTTAAAAGGTTCCAGAGGAGATCCGGGAAATTATAGACTGGTGAGTCTGACGTCAGTGTCGGGCAAAATAGTAGAGACTATTATTAAGAACAAAATTACAGAGCATATTCTAAAGCATGGATTAATGAGACAGTCAACATGAATTTAGTGAAGGGAAATCTTGCCTCACCAATCTACTACATTTCTTTGAAGGGGTGAACAAATATGTGGATATAGGTGAGCCAGTTGATATTGTGTATCTGGATTTTCAGAAGGCGTTTGACAAAGTACCTCATGAAAGACTCCAGAGGAAATTGGAGAGTCATGGGATAGAAGGTAGTGTTCTATTGTGGATTAAAAACTCGTTAAAAGAGAGTAGGGTTAAATGGTCAATATTCTCAATGCAGAAGGGTAGTTAGTGGGGTTCCCCAGGGGTCTGTGCTGGGACCGCTGCTTTTTAACATATTTATAAATGACCTAGAGATGGGAGTAACTAGTGAGGTAATTAAATTTGCTGATGACACAAACGGGCTTATTTTCGAAAGTGATCACCGGCCATCTTCCGCCATAAATCGGAAGATGGCCGGCAATCTCTCAAAAGTGGCGAAATCGGTATAATCGAAAACTGCTTTTTTGACACCTTCGCCGCTTTCCCATTGCTGAGCCAGCGAAAGTTCAAGGGGGCGTGTCGGCGGCATAGCGAAGTCGGGACATGGGCGGGCATTGGCGTGACTACCAGATGACCGGCTTCAGCGCATAATGAAAAAAAAAGCGGCGTTAATCAGTATTTCGCCGGGTTTACTTGGTCCTTTTATTTTCACAACCAAGCCTCAAAAAGGTGCCCCAGCTCACCAGATGACCACCGGAGGGAATGGGGGATGACCTCCCCCGTATGCCCCCAGTGATCACCAACCCCCTCCCACACTAAAAAAATAAAAAGAAAAACCTTTTTTGCCAGCCTGTATGCCAGCCTCAAATGTCATACCCAGCTCCCTGACAGAGCAGTATGCAGGTCCCTGGAACAGTTTTTGTTGGTTGCAGTGGACTTCAGGCAGGCGGACCCAGGCCCATCCCCCCCTACCTGTTACACTTGTGGTGGTAAGTGTTGAGCCCTCCAAACCCCCCCAAAACCCACTGTACCCACATGAAGGTGCCCCCCTTCACCCATAAGGGCTATGGTAGTGGTGTAGAGTTGTGGGGAGTGGGTTTGGGGGGGTTGGGGGGCTCAGCACCCAAGGTAAGGGAGCTATGCACCTGGGAGCTATTTGTATATATTTTTTTAATTTTTAGAAGTGCCCCCTAGGGTGCCCGGTTGGTGTCCTGGCATGTCAGGGAGACCAGTGTACTACAAATGCTGGTTCCTCCCACGACCAAATGCCTTGGATTTCGCCGGGTTTGAGATTGCCGGCATTTTTTCCCATTATCAATGAAAAACAAAACTGGCCATCTCAAACCCGGCGAACTCTGGCATTTGGCCGGGCCAAACCGTATTATCGAAAGAAAAGATGGCTGGCCATCTTTTTCGATAATACGGTTCGGCCAGCTGTTTGCGGTGCTGCCAAAAAGATCGCCGGCGCCGTTCGATTATTCCCCTCCATGTTATTCAAAGTCGTTAAATCACAGGAGGATTGTGAAAAATTACAAGAGGACCTTACGAGACTGGGAGACTGGACATCTAAATGACAGATGACATTTAATGTGAGCAAGTGCAAAGTGATGCATGTGGGAAAGAGGAACCCGAATTATAGCTACGTCATGCAAGGTTCCACGTTAGGAGTCACAGACCAAGAAAGAGATCTAGGTGTCGTCGTTGATGACACATTGAAACCTTCTGCTCAGTGTGTTGCTGCAGCTAAGAAAGCAAATAGAATGTTAGGTATTATTTATTTTATTTATTTATTTTACTGCGCTTATATCCCACAATTTCCCACCTCTGGCAGGCTCAATGTGGCTTACAACAATTGAACAACAAAAAGACAAGGTACAATAAACAGAAAGGGGTAAGCAGGACAGTAAGTTAGAGAAAAATAGATGGGTCAGTCCAGGATAGCAGTGTCAGCCCATAATGGTGGCTTCCTGAGATTAACGAGGGTGAACAGGATCTTTGGGGTAGGCTTGCTCAAATAAGCAGGTCTTAAGCAATTTCCTAAAAGCCAGGTAATCCGGAACCGTTCTCACTGATTTTGGCAGGGGATTCCACAAGTGAGTGCTGACGTAGGTAAAGGTGGAAGCATACATGGTCTTATACTTTAGCCTATAACACGTAGGGTAATGGAGGGTTAGGTATGAACGGGCAGTCCTGAGTGAGTTTCTAGGAGGGAGGTGGACAAGGGCGTCCATGTACGCTGGGGCTGCTCCATAAAGTATCTTGTGGACTAGGGTACAGATTTTAAAATGTATACACTCTTGCACAGGAAGCCAATGTAATTTCTCACTGAGTAGACTGGAACTGGTGAACTTGGAGACACCATAGATGAGTCGTGCTGCTGTGTTTTGGACGGTTTGTAGCTTCTTTAAGAGTACGCCAGTGCACCCCGTGTAGATGCCATTGTAGTAATCTAGTCGGCTCAAGACTAAGGATCTGACTAGATCGCAGAAAACGTCTCTGGGGAAATTCGGTTTCACTCGCCTTAGCTTCCAGAGAGGGAAGAATGCTTTCTTGGTGGTTGAGATGGTATGTTCCAGCAGGGTTAGGTTCCGATCTACTATGACACCTAGTATTCGAAGGCTTTCGGAGATGGGCAAGGTAAAACCTGGCACGGATAAGTTGGTGGGCCTGAACTTATTAAAGGGAGAGGCAAGGACAAGGCAGTGAGTTTTGTCGGCATTAAGCTTTAGCTTGAATGCATTGGCCCACGCCAGCATGGTATTTAGTCCAAGGCTGATGTCATCAGCAATCTCTGCAAAATTCGTACAAAATGGGATGTAAATGGTCACATCGTCTGCATAGATAAATGGATGCAGGCCGAGTTTTGAAAGAGCCGCAGCCAGGGGAATCAGCATTACATTGAATAGGGTTGGAGAGAGCGGAGAGCCTTGGGGCACTCCACATAGCTGGTGCCATGGAGAACAAAAATGAGGATGTTATAATGCCTTTGTATCGCTCCATGGGGCGACCACACCTCAAATATTGTGTTCAATTCTGGTTGCCACATCTCAAAAAAGATATAGTGGAATTAGAAAAGGTGCAGAGAATGGCGACGAAAATGATAAAGGGGATGGGACGATTTCCCTATGAGGAAAGGCTAAAGCGGCTAGGACTCTTCAGCTTGGAGAAAAGGCAGATGAGGGGAGATATGATAGAGGTCTATAAAATAATGAGTGGAGTTGAACAGGTAGATTTGAAGCGTCTGTTTACGCTTTCCAAAAATACTAGGACTAGGGGCAGTGGTGTGCTGGTAAATTTTTGACAACAGGCTCTCTCCCTGGTCCACCTCTGTGCCCCCCCCCCCCCCCCCCCAAAAAAAAGACATTTGCAGAGCTGGCTATACCCGGGGAGAGAGAGCGTGCTTTCAAACAATCCTTACATCCAAATTTACCTTCTTTTAATGTAAAAAAAAATATTTTATCCTCCATCGTTTAAGACACTGCCTACCTGCTGGATAGCGATGGCACAAGGAAAGCAAGTGAAGACTAACTCAAAATAAACTGGCTGTTCCTTAGATGGGCACTAGTATTACGATATTGAAAATGCGACCATATGATGACTCTGCGGTTATGCTCCACTAATAAGTTAAAAGATTAACTGGATTTCTTGAAAGGATTATATAAACTTAGGATGCAGGACTAAGGACACACACATACACGTATTTAGTCAATATCATAATTCTTCATGTACAGCCACAAAACAACCTTTTAGTGTGGATAGTGTTCACAATCAGCTCCTTTTATTATCGACCAGATAGAGATTTTTCAGTTTTGGCACAGTATAATTTATCACAAGAACAAAATATAAGAAAACCAATGGGCTGCATTAGGGGCTTATGGCCCATTTATGATTAAACAAAAGAAATCTGCATGAAACAAAATATTTTTATTTTGACTAATCAAACCACTTGCCCCTGAAACATGTTCAAAACAGAATAATCCATTTGTGTATCTAAAAAGTAAACTTCTACAAAACAGATTAAGATCTGATTCCATGTGCCCCAATGAAAGAAGAGTTTAATTCTACTTCCATTTAATTTCAATATATTCCATCATCTTTATAACACCAGGCTTCCCAAGGTAGATTACAACAGTTAAGATGAACCCATCAGGAAACAGGATATCCTTACTGAAATTTGGCCATCTGTAGTGTATACAGACAGTGTATTTATTTATTTATTTATTTATTTATTTATTTATTTATTTATTTTTAGTGTAGAAAAATGAGAACAAAATACGGAGTTTAAAATTGCTGTTTCTACCAGCTATAATAATTTTTAAACATGTTTTAGTGATAGTCAATTGCTATTTCATGATATTTATATTATATGGGAAGCTTTCAAATAAATAAAAAATCTGTCCAATAAGTAAAAAAACCAAAAACTTTTGTCCTCCACCTTTTAAGGCACTGCCTATCCAATTGAAACAGCTTTACACTTGTTACAGATGGACAAACAATAAAGAACGACGATGTGGATGCAGCAGCTCATAGGATTGCTTGCTTTGGTTTGAGTGTACACTGGAGGACAGCTGTGCGGGGGAGTGAAAACAGAGATTAACCAAATTGGCTTCCTTGCTTACCATGGAGTAGATAGGCGGCTCATCACTTCAAACCTCCTTGGTCCCGACGGTGTCCTTTGCCTGCTGCATCCTGCCTACGCGGAAACAGCAAGTTGAATCAGAGTAGGCGGGACGTGGCAGCAGAAGGACCCCAACGCCAGCGTCCTGTTCTAACCACTGCCTGCAGGTAGGTAATGAAGGGGGAAGAGGTTAAGGGAGGGCGGCAGGGAGAGGGAGCAGATACGGAAGGGAAGAAACTGAAAGGATAAAAAGTTCAATGCATGGGGCAGTGGGAAGGGCAGCAGCAGGGGAGAGAGAATCAGGAACTCGAATGGTGCAAGTGTTTTGGGGGGGAGGGGGCAATTTCCACTTAACTTGTCCTCCCCCAACAAAGGGGCCCAGCAACGTCTGCTTCTTAAATTCTTACCAGCAGAGAGGGTAAGGTGCATTTCTATCACAACGATCAGCCCAGCAGGGCTCTCCTCTGTCCTCTCTGGCAGAAAATCTCAGGACAGCAGCGGGGCAGCCAAGTTGAGGTTAGTGTTGGGTACAGCTCCACAACCAGCTGGGCTCTGATCAGGAGCGCTGCTGAGATGAACAGCGAGCACACGAACCTCTTGCCTGCAGTGCAGCACGAGGAGGCAGGGTTGCCACACACCACGCATGCACCAATATCAGGTGACAGCTGGTGTGTTTGGGCATGCGTGCCTCCAGCCTCCCGCTGCAAATAGTGGGGGAAAAAACGTCAGGTCCCGGCTGACAACACAACAACCGGCTCGCAAAATTGTTCAAAAATTGACAACCGGCTCTGCAGAGCCGGTGCGAGCCGGCTCCAGCACACCACTGACTAGGGGGCATGCGATGAAGTTACAATGTAGTATATTTAAAACGAATTGGAGAAAAGTTTTCTTCACTCAACGTGTAATTAAACTCTGAAATTCGTTGCCAAAGAATGTGGTTAAGGTAGTTAGCTTAGCGGAGTTTTAAACAGGTTTGGACAGCTTCCTAAAGGAAAAGTTCATAGACCATTATTAAATGGACTTGGGGAAAATCCACTATTTCTGAGATAAGCAGTATAATATGTTTTGTACTTTTTGGGATCTTGCCAGGTATTTGTGACCTGGATTGGCCTCTGTTGGAAACAGGATGCTGGGCTTGATAGACCTTTGGGTCTTTCCCAGTATGGCAATACTTATGTACTTATTTATTTAATTTATTTATTTATTGCATTTGTATCCCACATTTTCCCACCTATTTGCAGGCTCAATGTGGCTTACATAGTACTGTGCTGGTGATCGCCAGTTGGTATGACAAATACATAGTGATATCATAGTAAAGATCATGTGTGACAGACACATTGTGGAATAGGAAAGGAGAAGAGTTATGTTATGTCCATTTCGAGTGTTATATTTGTTGTGTTGCAGGGTTTAGGCATTTAAGTTGGATCATTCGGGTATGCCTTTTTGAACAGGTAAGTTTTCAGTGACTTCCGGAAGTTTAATAGGTCTTGCATTGTTTTCACGGCGTTTGGTAGAGCGTTCCATAGTTGCGTGCTTATATAGGACAAGCTGGATACATGGGTTCATTTGTATTTGAGACCTTTGCAACTTGGGTGGTGGAGATTTAGGTATGTGCGTGTTGATCTCATTGTGTTTCTGGTTGGTAAGTCAATGAGGTCTGCCATGTTTCCTGGGGAATCGCTGTAGATGATTTTATGAACCAAAGTGCAGATTTTCAACGCAATACGTTCTTTGATTGGGAGCCAATGCAGTTTTTCTCGTAGGAGTTTGGCGCTTTCGAATCTCGTTTTTCCAAATATAAGCCTGGCTGCAGTGTTTTGAGCTGTTTGGAGTTTCTTCATGATTAGTTCTTTGCATCCCGCATAGATTCCATTACAGTAGTCTAGGTGGCTTAGTACCACTGATTGTACCACATTGCGGAATATTTCCCTCGGGAAGAAAGGTTTTATTCCTTTGAGTTTCCACATTGAGGGGAACATTTTCTTTGTTGCAGATTTCGCTTGGCTTTCTAGCATGATGTTTCGATCGATTATAACTGAGAATTTTCAGGCTGTCTGAAACAGGAAGGGTGTAGTCTTGGATGTTTATATAGGTGGGTTTGTTCATGTTGTATTGGGATGAGAGGATGAGACAGTGTGTTTTATCTACGTTAAGTTTTAGTTGGAATGCATCTGCCCATGAGTTCATGATTTTCAGGCTGAGTTTGATTTCATTGGTGATTTCTGTTAGATTATGTTTGTAAGGGATGTATATTGTGACATCGTCTGCGTAGATGTAGGGGTTAAGGCCTTGGCTGGCTAGGGATTTGGCTAGTGGGGTCATCATTAGGTTGAAGAGGATCGGCGATAGTGGTGATCCTTGGGGTACTCCATAGTCTGATTTCCATGGTGATGATATGTTCGAGTGCAATTTCACTTGATATGTTCTAATGGTTAGTACATTTCCGCCAATCCTGAAGTATTCTAGAATGTATAGTATTATGTGGTTTGCCATGTCGAATGCATTAGACATTTCGAATTGTAGGAGAAGTATGCTTTTCTCTTTTGCAATTTCTTGTTTGTATGTATGACCTAGTAACATAGTAATGTTGGCAGATAAAGACCTGCACGGTCCTCCAGTCTGCCCATCAAGGTGGCTGGAGTTGAATCTGGCACTCTGCACAGTTTCCACTTCATGATTAAATGTAGATCTCCATATCTCTCTGCCAATTTTGAGGCACAGACCATAGAAATCTGCCCAGCACTGGTCCTACTTCCCATCTACAGGAGTTGCCATCGAAGCCCACTTCAGCCTTGATTGTGATCTGTTTTTTGCCATTTGCAGGACCCAGACCATAGAAGTCGACATTGGCCTTACTTCTCCATCCTCTAAAGCTGCCATCAAAGCTCACTTCAGTTATAAGGTAATTTCCTGTATAGTGTTCCTTTGTGCTTATCCCCATGCATTCTTGAATTCCTGTCTTCACAACCTCTTGTGGAAGGGCATGCCAGGCATCCACCACCCTTTTCATGAAAAAGTATTTCCTAATATTGCTCCTAAGTCTTCCACCCTGCAACCTCAACTCATGATCTCTAGTTCTACTGCTTCCCCATCTCTGAAAAAGATTAGTTTGCATATTAATACTTTTTAAGTATTTAAACATCTGTATCATATTCACCCTATCTTTCTAGGGTATTGAGGTCTTCAAGTCTCTTCTCATATGTCTTTTGGCATAAGCCCCATATCATTTGTGCTGCCTTCCTCTGAACCACCTTGTCTTTTGATGTCCTTAGCAAGATACAGCCTCCAAATTGAACACAATACTCCAAATGGAGCCTCACCAATCATTGAACAAACACATTGATGCCTCTTTTCTTCAACTGGATATGCCTCTCTCTATGCAGCCTAGCATCCTTCTGGCTACAGCCATTGCCTTGTCACTTTGTTTCACTGCCTTAACATCCTCTGACACAATCACCCCAAGGTCTCTCTCCCAGTCTGTGCTTATCAGCCTCTCACCCCCTAGCAAATATAACTCTTTTGGACTTCTACACTCCAGGTGCATCACTCTGTACTTCTTTACATTAAATGTTGGCACAAAAAACAATGCACAATAAGCGCTATTCTATAAATGGCACTCCAAGTTGAGTGCCATTTATGGAATAGCTCTTAGCAGGGGATCCACACCCAATTTTGGGCATGAGGATTTACACCAACTGAACCCTGGTGTAAATCCCTGTGCCTAATTTAGGCGAGGATCCTCTAAATTCTATAACACTGCATGCAAATCTACTACTTACTACTACTACTACTTAGCATTTCTATAGCGCTGCCAGGGTTACGCAGTGCTGTACAAGTTTAAACATGGGGAAGGACAGTCCCTGCTCAAGAGAGCTTACAATCTAAAATCCAAGAAATACCCCTGACCCATCATGCCTTTCCCATTGCCACACTCCCTTTTTGGATCTGCACGGAAAAATGTAGGCACATATCTTTATAGAATAGCAACGTAAATTCTAATTATTGCCAATTAGCACCAATAATTGATTAGTGCCAATTATTGGTGCTAATTGCTCATTAAGCAATAAATTGCATGCACAATTTGGGCATGTGCCCAAATTTGTGTGCACAGTTTTGAGCACTATATATAGAATAGAGGTTAGAACAGTCTTCTAATCTTTTTAGATCACTTTTTATGCTGTCTGCTCCTCTCCGGAGAGTCCACTCTGTTGCAAGTCTTTGTGTCATCCGCAAAAAGGCAAACTTTCCATTCTAACCCTCTGGCAATAGGGGGACAAACCACAACTTTTTTCAAAGAAGCTGGAAACTATCCTTCCACAAATGACTTAGTAATCATTACCAAGGGATCTACTAATAACACTCAACCCTTTAGTGATAGATGCATGATGCCTACAAGGATGTCATTCATTTGAGAAGCAGCCACAGGACTAAAAGAAACCCAGCATGACCCAGCCCTTAAACGCTCTCAGCAAATAAGTACATAAGTATTGCCATACTGGGACAGACCAAAGGTCCATCAAGCCCAGCATCCTGTTTCCAACAGTGGCCAATTCAGGTCACAGATACCTAGCAAGATCCCGAAAAAGTTGAATACATTTTATGCTGCTTATCCCAGAAATAGCAGTGGATTTTTGCCAAGTCAATTTAATAATGGTCTGTGGACTTTTCCTTTAGGAAACCGTCCAGACCATTTTTAAACCCCACTAAGCTAACCGCCTATACCACTTTCTCTGGCAACAAATTCTAGAATTTAATTACATGTTGAGTGAAGAAAAAATTTCTCCGATTTGTATTAAATTTACTACTTTGCTACTACTACTTTGTAGCTTCATTGCATGCCCCCTAGTGCTAGTAGTTTTGGAAAGAGTAAACAAATGATTCACGTCTACCCGTGCCACTCCACTCATTATTTTTTATTATTATTTCTTTATTCATATATTTCCATATATCATCACAATACGTGAATATGCAATCGGCATTTATACAAAAGGCAAAAATAAAAAATAAAGAGAAATATCATTAACAGCCTTTCTGTCCACAAGTTTAGGAAATTTTAGAATCCAAGAATTTAGAATTTAAAGTAAAACATATAGCAATAATTAAGAACTAGTGGTTGCAGCCTCTGGTTCAGACCCCAGCCTGCATTTAGGGAGGGCACACAACATTCAATTCCACTCTAGCATCTAGAAATTGTTTTAACTGTTTTGGGTCTACAAATTGAAACTGTTTACCCTCAAGCATTACATTACAATAACAAGGAAAACGTAATATAAAAGTTGCTCCCAGTGCCACCACCCTAGGGCGGAGTTCCAAAAAGGCCCTCCTTCTCATCTGTGTAGGCCTTGAGAGATCAGGAAAAATACGAATTTTTGAGCCCAAAAACAGATTTTCTAAGTGTCTCAAGGAAAGCCTTAATACGGCATTCCTGTCAGGCTTCAGCACAAAAGTAACAAGCAGAGTCAACCTTTGAGTAATTATCTCCAATGAACTTTCAAGGAAAGAAGTAAGATCCATTCCTTCCCCTGCTATCGGGGGATTTTCTTCCACCACTCCACCACTCCTGATGTAATAAGCCCGAGTAAGGGGAGGCAGTGAGTCCTTATCCATTCCAAGAATATCAATCATATATTTTTTAACCATGTCCAAAGGGGAAATTAAAGGCGATTTGGGAAAATTAAGAAACCTGAGGTTTAATCTTCTAGTCTGGTTTTCTAGGTACTCCAATCTTTTATGTAGGAAATTATTATCCTTAACCAAAGCCGTTTCTACAGATCCCATTTCTTGAATTTTAATATTCACAGTCTCCAAATCTAAGGTTTGTTGTGCAGTCTTTTGCGCCTGAAGCAGGGCAGCCTCAGAAAGAGTCTTTATGTCAGAAGTATTCATTTTTAAAGTAGTTTGCATAGAAGTGTGAATGCTGTAAACCATATCCCATAGTGACTCTAATGTCACAGTTGCTGGTCTATTCACACCACTAATGGCTGGAGAAGGGTGAGGTTGATCTTCAACACAAGCAAGTTTAGAAACTATATCCTGAGGCAATACCTTTGAAGCTGATTGTAGCAATAGTTCTCGGCGTTGAGATTCAGCCTCCGTTACTGCAGACACTCCCTCAAACAGGTCGGGCTGAGCCCCTTCGGCTTCCTTCCCTGTCAGAGCTGCCAGCAACTCCCCTCCAGGCTGGGGTGGAGCAACTCGTTCCACGGGGCTCAAGGAAGCCCCGTTTCCATTCTCAATCGACACCGAAGTGCCGAGAGTTGCAGAGGGGGTCGAAAAGCCCTGAGGACCTGGTTGCTGTCTGCCTCGTGGCTGAAGAAGTCACAGGAGCTGAGGGATGTTCCTTCACTTTTCCCCTCCGTTTCCCCATGCTTAATGAGGCGACAGAGGTGCTGTAGAGGACCTACAAACAGAGCAACTTCCAGGAGCTAACACAGGTGCGTCCATTCACAACGCCACCTTGGAATCCCTCACTCCACTCGTTATTTTGTAAACCTCTATCATATCTCCCCTCGGCCGTCTTTTCTCCAAGCTGAAGAGCCCTAGACACTTCAGCCTTTCCTCATAGGGAAGTCGTCCCATCCCCTTATCATTTTTGTTGCCCTTCTCAGTACCTTTTCTAATTCCACAATATCTTTTTTGAGATGCGGCGACCAGAATTGAACACAGAGTTTAAGCTGTTCCGGGACCAGGGAATCAGTCTCTGATGACAAGCAGTTCAGGAAGGGAGCACTAGCACTGAGATGAGAAATACAGCAGCCCAGTGGTTACAGCAGCTAAGTGGAATCAGTAGCCTCAGTCTGTGCCTCTCTAAACTTCTCTCTTGCACTGACCCTGGACTTAAATGCTCTTGGCAAACCGTGATGACTCTAGTGGGCAGAGCTTAAGCTGTTCCAAGACTGGGGAATCAGTCGTGATGACAAGCAGTTCAGAAGGAAAGCACTAGCACTAAGGTGAGAAATGCAACTCTCTGACCATGAGGACAAATTAGACCATAGCTTTGAAAGGTTTAAGGAAGAAGACATTATACAATCAGCCTGGAAATCTACCAAAACATATAAATTGCAGCAATAGTATGAACTTGCAAAAGAAATGCATTTACAAAAAACATCAGAAGAAATTAAGGAATGGCTGGAGTTGGATGAAGCAGTCCCTATTGGCTCAGCATCTAACAGACAAAGAAATCTTTCAAAATCTATGAGGTGCCACAGCCAATGAAACTGTTGTCAACAAATGTGACGATAATGATGATTACACTGATGATGCAATTAGCGAAACCAATATCACAGATTCTGAAGCCCTACAGAAAGGGCAAGTTTTTGGAATAAAGGAGTAGACTAAAGATTAGTGCAGTGGGCTGAGAACCTCTGAAACTGGGTTCAATTCCTACTATGGCTGCTTGTGATCCTGGGCAAGTCACTTAACCCTCCATTGCCCCAGGAACTAAAACAGATTGCAAGCCCACTAGCGATAAGGAAAGCACCTGCAAATAATAAATGTAAACCATTTTGGTTGTACCACTGAAAGGCTGTATATCAAGTCCATGACCCTTTATTTTTTGAAAGAGTAAACAATCGATTCACATTTATTCATTCCAATCCACTCAGGATTTTGCAGACCTCTATCATATCTCCCTTCAGCCATCTCTTCTCTAAGCTGAAGAGCCGTAACCTCTATAGCTTTTCCTCATATGCGAGTCATTCCATTGCCTTGATCAGATTGGTCGTTCTTCACTGTACCTTTTCTAATTCTGATACATTGACCAGTATTCCACACAATACTCAAGATATGGGCGCATCATGGAGCAATACAGAGGCATTATGATATTCTTGGTTTATTCTCTATTCCTTTCCTAATAATAACATTGTTTGCAGTTTTGGACAGCACCACACACTGCACATATATTCCTGTATTTGTGGTGCAATCTACTGTTGTTCATATGTTAAAAATGTTAAGAATGTCAAAACACACAGGGGTGGAAGAACACCTGATCTAAAAAGACCAGTCCAGAAGACACGGTAGTGAAAGCACCAAAATAAAGTTTATTGGGACCCTACACGGTCCGTGTTTCAGCTACAAAGCCTTCATCAGGGGTCTAAAAACATAAGATCGAATAATTTAAAAACATAAAAACATAAAAATGAAAACTTTTCATCTAAATTGTACCACATATAGGTCATAAGACGTGACATATAAATAAATTCAAAAAACTTTTGAAAGATACAAATCAATCATAATAAAAATGATATAATATATTGCACAGGACGTATAATATAATGAATTACATAAAATATGTATTATTATGTAATAAAATATAATGAAATATACATATATAAGTATATATACACATTCTCACCCACTTATGTCAGCGTATACATGTTGAGGTTCATAAGCCTGTCCCTATAATCTTTGCATTCAAGACCGCTTACTAATTTCATAGCTGCCCTCTGGACCGACTCCATCCTGTTTATATCTTTCCATAGATGTGGTCTCCAGAACTGCACGCAGTACACCAAATGGGGCCTCACCAGAGACTTACACACAATGTTTGTGTCTCGGGTTTTTTTATTGTTACTGCTGCTTGAAATGTACTTGAAGTTAGAGAATTGTTATGCTGCGGCCATAATAAAACCACAATTTTGAACTGTGTCTGGCTTGTTTCGTGTTATCATTCTGATGCATAAAGGGGGAAGGGTAGGATGAGTTTTAAAATGCCAAATTCTCAGGTTTCAGAGGCAAAGGACACTCTGAATAGGGCATCCAAAGGCTTTCTTGCAAATATGAGTCCTTTCTCCCACTCCACTCATGTCCAATACTACTTACTAAAATTGATTAGACACTGTTTCCTCTAAGCTGTGCAGGAGTCCTCTACTAATGCCCTGCCAATGGGAAATGCTGTTTCATTATCACATTTTCAATAGTGAGGGATAGGTAAATTCTGCTGGGCTTCACACAACCTGCCTGTATCTAGTGATTGAAAACATAATATTGAAGCACCACCCTTCATTGACAGCAATGCAGTTGGAGGACAAAGCTTAGAGGACTCAAAATTTGCAGCATAATGAGGGATGACCACAGACTGAGTACACAGCATGTCCAGGGCTTAGAAGAGGTAATGTGTACCCTTACAGTTGATTTGTCTGTATCTTGATTTACCATTTATAATGGTTGTCAACAGCTTCTAAGGCTGACAATTGTAGTATACTATAAAACAAGAGAATAGAACAGAGGTGACTTGGACTTTGATGGGATGGGTTAAGTTGTAACTGTAATTAAAATGCTGTGCTATGGTGTTAGGTTTTGACAGAAACCCCTTGACTGCATTTTAAAGAACTGTGCCTTTGGGGGCAACTTGTATGGGTGCTACCCTCTAGTCAAAGGGTACTCAGGATATAAAAGGTAAGTAAAATGAGGCAGGTTGTTGATTTCTGTCAAGGCTGTTTGTCAGGTTTTCTATTGTTACTGCTGCTTGAGATGTATTTTGAACTTAGAGGATGTGGCCATAATAAAACCACAATTTCAAACTACGTCTGTCTTGTATGGTGATGCTATTCTGATCTGTAATGTGGAGGGGGGAGGAGTGTCAAAATGCCAAGTGTCAAGGTTTGAGGAAGAGGATCTGCACTGTCATGGATGTGTATTTCACATTACCTAGGCTTTTTGTTTCGCAATGAGCTACATTGACATTAACATCAGACATATGTAAGATATGATAAGAAACCTAATTTGCACTTGATTTATTACTGAATCATTATATTGGTTCATATATTTTTTAAAAACTAAGATATGAGAAGAGAACTTTGTACTAATGGTTGTAAAGAGTTTACACTATAACTTTTCCTGGGCATGCTCATAGCAATAATGTGCTAAATTATTTTATGATACAATACAGTGCACTACGATATACCCACTTTGCAACAATAAGGAAATCGTAAATAAAATATGCAACACAATATGAAAATAGCATTTCTTCTTTACAATATCTATTATTAGACAATGGAGAACGTTTGAAGTTCTAAAACCTAAATCAAAGAAACAGCCAATTATAACAATGCTTGAGGAGAAATGAATATGTTATCCATCGACCTACGAGTTCTATTGTAAACTAAATGCTGAAGCAGTTAGAAATAAAAAGTAAGCAAGGAATCCTATCTGAACAGATCCATCTTACAATTATTGAATTAAAGGGGTTTTTACTAAGGCGCTAAAAGTTAGTGACGTTCATATATTCCTATGGATGTCGTTAACATTTAGCTTGCCCTAAATATGAGTATGTGCTAAAAACACTAGCATGCCTTAGTAAAAGAGGCCCTAAGTACTTTGTGGCTGATATGCAAAACAATTTGTCTAGGTACCCTGGATGAATTGTTTGTTTGTTTGTTTGTTTTATTTTGACTCTGCAGACTACTTCTGGTCAGAAAACGGAGAGCACAAAGGGCTCTCAAGAATGGAAATGGAACAAGTACTCTTTTATTAATGACCGAACACGGGCCAACTTTACGCTTGCCTCAGGCTATGTCATACAAGGTTCCACGTTAGGAGTCACGGACCAAGAAAGGGATCTAGGTGTCGTCGTTGATGATACATTGAAACCTTCTGCTCAGTGTGCTTCTGTGGCTAAGAAAGCAAATAGAATGTTAGGTATTATTAGGAAAGGAATGGAAAACAAAAATGAGGACGTTATAATGCCTTAGTATCGCTCCATGGTAAGACTGCACTTCAAATATTGTGTTCAATTCTGGTCACCGCATTGCAAAAAAAGATATAGTGGAATTAGAAAAGGTGCAGAGAAGGGCGACAAAAATGATAAAGGGGATGGGACGACTTCCCTATGAGGAAAGGCCGAAGCGGCTAGGGCTCTTCAGCTTGGAGAAAAGACGGCTGAGGGGAGATATGATAGAGGTCTATAAAATAATGAGTGGAGTGGAACAGGTAGATGTGAAGTGTCTGTTTACGCTTTCCAAAAATACTAGAACTAGAGGGCATGCGATGAAGCTACTAAGTAGTACATTTAAAACGAATTTGGAGAAATCTTTCTTCACTCAACGTGTAATTAAACTCTGGAATTCGTTGCCAGAGAATGTGGTAAAGGCGATTAGATTAGCAGAGTTTTAAAAAGGTTTGGCCGGCTTTCTAAAGGAAAAGTCCATAGACCATTATTAAATTGGACATGGGGAAAATCCACTATTTCTGGGATAAGCAGTATAAAATGTTTTGTACTTTTTTGGGATCTTGCCAGGTATTTGTGACCTGGATTGGCCACTGTTGGAAACAGGTTGCTGGGCTTGATGGACCTTTGGTCTGTCTCAGTATGTCAATTCTTATGTAGTTATGTCAATTCAACCAAGTAACGCTAAGTATTTGAATTGTAGCTCACAATGTAGGAAATAGTCACAGTGATAATCTGCACTTACTAAAAATAGAAATGGTTCCTGATGCGGAGCAGGATGCCACAAAAATGTGCCAAACATATCAAGCGTCCTGCTCCGCATTGTCTTCAGTAAGTGCGGATTATCACTGTGATGATTTACTACATTGTGAACAACAGTTCAAGTATTTAGCATTGCTCAGTTGAATTGACCCCTGTGGCAGGTGTAAGATTACGCCAAAACACGGCTCATGTCGGGTCATTAATAAAAGATTACTTGTTCCATTCTTGAGGGCCCTTTGTGCTTTTCTTTGGATTGCTTGTACTGTGTACTTTGACCCTCTCCGTTGCATGTTGCAGAAAATGGAGAGCAACATTCAGAAAGATGATTTATCCACTTTATCTTATGGCAGTGAAGGATCTTAGGGAAGTTCTGGTGTTTCTCTATTTTATCTTTTCAATGCGTCTTTAGAATCAGGAGTAGTATCAGAAGACTAGAGAAGGGCATATGTGGAGGAAGTTGGGAACTTCCAGGCCAATTAGGTTGACCTCTGTGGTGTGTATAGTGATGGAAATTCTTCTTAAAAAAGAGGATAGTGGCTCAACTATTTGGGGAGGTTGAAGCAGTGGATTGCTGAGGGCGAGGAGGATGCTCTTGGTTGCACAAAATTTCTCTTTCCTAGGGACCAGTAGCTTAGCCAGAACTGCTATTTTGGGTGAGCCCTTCTGACCCCCCTCCCCCAGCTCAGAATCTTCCCTGCCCTTCCCGATCCCTCCCCCCATAGCTATATAAAGTACAGTTTGTTTTTTTAATCTTTCCCTCCAACCCCAGATCCAACATTTCTCCCTCTGTCTTTCCTCTGGCCGTGGTGCCAGCATGTCTGCATCTCTCTCCTCCCCCTCCTGTCTGCAGACTGGCAAGTCCTCCTCCCTCTGAATCCCCTCCCTTGTCCCTCCCCAGTGCACATCTGAGGTGTCACCAGCAGCAGCAGTGATTCATATTCTGCGCCTGCCCCCATGCTTCTCTCTACAACTTCCCACCCATGAGGAAACAGAAATTGACATCTGCAAGGGCAGGACATGGCAGAGAGAATGATTTAGGGGTATCCAGCAGAGGGATGACTGTGAGACCAGCACAGGCAGCATATTTGAATCACTACCACCATTGGTGATGCCTCAGAGGTACACCAGGGAGGGACGGGGCAGGGGATTCAAAGAAAGGGAAAGATACCAGGTCACCAAAGACGAGAGGGAGAGAGGAGAATAAGGTACTACCACTGAGTGGGCCTCTGCCCACCCAAGCCCACCTGTAGCTACACCACTGCTAGAGACTGTCAGACTCACTCAATCTCCTGCCTATTTTTTCTGTGCCCAACAGTGTAGGTTGACTGCACAGGTTAGTGGGCCACGAGAAAATCTGCCGCTGCTATGTGATTGGGGAACAAATTAAGCACATGCTCTAAAGTGCTTTAAGTTTCTTGCTGCCATGCAACTGTGTGAAAATTAATGTTACCAGGGCAGGATAGGGTAAAGGCTAGCATGCCAGCCCCACATCACAGGTTCACTATAGTATTAAGCTCTTTGGCAATCATTCCAGCACAAAAAAAGAACATTTAGATGCTGATTACTTACTAGCAAGGTTTAATTTGTAGACAAAAAGGAAGGGAAGGGCCAGGGCTGGAAGTAGGCGGGGCCAGGGTGGGAAGTGAACTTACTCTTACACACACAATACTTCATTTGTGGATAAAAAAGAAGTTGTTATATACATATACTTTGAAAATTCATATATTAAATTTTAAAAATGTTATTAAAGAATATCACCAACAGTAGTACACATTTGCAATATTATCAATAAAATCTTGGACTAATTAGTGTTTTTCTCAACATTTACACATTTGATACCATAGTGCTCTCCCCAGAAGTTTTTGGCAGCCGGGTGGCATGAAGGAGTAGCTAGGTGGGGGAAGAGGAATGCTTAAATTTATAAAGACCTTTGGTCTGACGCAGTATAGCAGTTCTTATGAGTTAAATGTAAACATGCTCTGTATCCACAAAAATCCAACCTCCCTCCCCCCCCCCCCCCCCCCCCAACAACAGGTAGGAGATTTCTCCTTGGAAGTCTCCATACGAAAAAATATTCTGATTCTCATGTCATCTGAGCAGCAGCAAGATAAATCTCTCTCATAGGCGCCCGGTATAAGAGGCTTGGACAGGCTAAGCCTCCCCTGCTGTGCTCTGAGAGGTTTAAATTGTTGATTTACCTCCATCCTCACAGCAGGAGCTGCAGTGAAAGCCCTCTAGCCTTGTGTAACCAATTGTAGAAATTGGTTTATGGTTTGTTTACCTTACTGCTGGGAGAGCAGGGGGAGGGGGGGTGTTGGCTGGGAGATATTTAAGGAGGATGACTTCCTGACCTGCACTGAGAACAGATAGCAGCAGAATCGGACAACCAGACAACAAAGGTAGAATAGATCATTTTATTTTCATTATAGTGTTTGGAATATGTCCACTTTGAGAATCAGGTGCTCAACATTAAAAGTTTATATTTATTTACTTATTTATGGCATTTTATCCCACATTAAAAATGAATTAGGGTGTTTTGTGGCTCTACATGAGAATTGTGATATTATGATCCCTTTTTTCATATTGTTGATGGTCTGCATTTTCCGTATGGGTGGTATATTGGTGTATTAGGTTCTGCCCAGTGTAATATTTATGGTACAGTAATGTTCTGAGTGTGTTTTTGCACAAAGTTGTGCATAGTGTTTTGCAGTTGAGCGATTGTGGTTAGTATATGCTTTGAGCAACCACTTTATTCTTTGACATATGATACATATCTAATATCTAAATTTAATAAAAGGTATTAATTGTGACTTTTATTTTTATTTATTTTTTTTTTCTGTGTGTTATCAGACAATTATGGATTTAAGCTCCACCCCTGGCCCCACCCCCTTTAGCCTCCCCAAACAGTTGGGCCACTGACCGCCTATGATCTCTCTACTACCAGACACACTGTGAAATACAAAACCTGAAAATAATTCCAACTCAACATGCATATAGCAAACCTATCATAAAACAACAGCACCAAAACCCTACCTATGAATAGGCAAAACTATAAATATTACACTGGGCCATAGAACACTAATGCACCTACAACTGGTCAAACAGAACAAGTAGGATTTCAATAGATCTCTACACAAACTACTGTACATGCAAACAGCATCTTGGCTACAGGCAAAACACAGCTATCTAGGAACCAGATCTGGACCCTCAATTATTTTGAAATTTTGGCACCTATGCAGTGACAGACTCTCACCAAGTACAGATCACCATTGGATGGCTGTTGTAGTTAGAAATTCGATCATTAGGCATGTAGATAGCTGGGTGGCTGGTGGTTGTGAGGATCACTTGGTACTTGCCTGCTGGTGCAAAGCTGGCGGACCTCATGTGTCACCTAGATAAGATTTCAGACAATGCTGTGGAGGAGCCTGCTGTCTTGTATATATGTGGGTACCAATGACATAGGAAAATGTGGGAGGGAGGTTCTGGAAACCAAATTTAGTCTCTTAAGTAGAAAAGTGAAATCCAGAACCTCCAGATTAGCATTTCCAGAAGTGCACCTTGTTCCACGCACAGGACCCAAGAGACAGGCATAGCTCTGGAATCTCAATGCATGGATGAAGCAATGGTGCAACATTCTGGGGAAGGGGGAGCCTATTTCGGAAAGATGGGCTCAACTTTAACCCAGTGGCATAGCCCAATTTGGGCTTGGGCGGCAGGCCCCCTCCAGAACTGCAGCACCCCTTTATTATCTATTTATTTATTGCATTTGTATCCCACATTTTCCCACCTCTTTGCAGGCTCAATGTGGCTTACAATACATCATGGATAGTGGAAATGAGAAGAGAGTAGACATTTGGTGTTACAGAAGGATTTTGGGTTGCATGGTAATGGAATACATGATAGTAATAAAACAGAAGGCATTAATTTACATTTCTGGATATATGTGAGAGTTTCACATGCTTTGGTCTTTGTGGTATATCTTGTCAAAGAGATGGGTCTTTAGTACTTTACGGAAGTTGGTCAGTTCATAGGTCACTTTCAGGTTACGTGGCAATGCGTTCCAGAACTGCGCGCTCATATAAGAAAAGGTTGATGCGTGCATTAATTTGTACTTTAGACCTTTACAGTTGGGGAAATGAAGATTAAGGAATGTGCGAGAGGATTTTTTAGCATTCCTGGATGGTAGGTCTATCAGGTCTGATATATAGGCTGGGGCATCGCCATGGATGATTTTATGTACTAGGGTACATTCTTTGAACATGATGCGTTCTTTGAGTGGGAGCCAGTGTAGCTTCTCTCGTAGGGGTTTTGCACTCTCGTATTTTGATTTCCCAAATATGAGTCTGGCTGCCGTGTTCTGGGCTGTTTGGAATTTTTTGAGTATTTGCTCTTTGCAGCCAGCGTAGAGTGAGTTGCAGTAATCTAGATGACTGAGTACTAATGATTGTACTAGACAGTCCTCGGGAAGAATGGTCTTACTCTTTTTAATTTCCACATTGAGTGGAACATCTTTTTGGTTGTGTTTTTCACGTGATTCTCAAGTGTTAGGTGCCGATCGATGGTAATTCCAAGGATTTTCAAGGTATCCAAAATTGGTAGGTTTAATTTTGGTGTGTTGATGGTGGTAAATTTGCTCGTGTTATGTTGAGAGGTAAGTACTAGGCATTGGGTTTTTTCTGCGTTGAGATTTAACTGAAAGGCATCTGCCCAGGAGTGCATGATATCTAGACTTTGGTTGATGTCATTGGAAATTTCTTTTAAGTCTTGATTGAATGGGATGTAGATCGTTACATCATCGGCGTAAATGTATGAGTTGAGGTTTTGGTTAGATAGTAGTTTGGCCAGGGGTGTCATCATTAGGTTGAATATAGTCGGTGAAAGGGGAGATCCCTGTGGAACTCCACATTCAGGTGTCCATGCGGCTGATGTAACCGAATTTGATGTCATTTGATATGAGCGTGTGGTTAGGAATCCTTTAAACCAGTTAAGAACATTGCCTCCGATGCTGAAGTATTCAAGGAGTGGAGGAGTGGCCTAGTGGTTAGGGTGGTGGACTCTGGTCCTGAGGAACTGAGTTCGATTCCCACTTCAGGCACAGCTCCTTGTGACTCTGGGCAAGTCACTTAACCCTCCATTGCCCCAGGTACAAATAAGTACCTTTATATGTAAGCCACATTGAGCCTGCCATGAGTGGGAAAGCACAGGGTACAAATGTAACTAAATAAAAATAGTAGGATACCATGATCTACCATGTCGAAAGCGCTTGACATGTCAAATTGTAGAAGTAATATATTCTTGCCGGTTGCAATAGTTTGTTTGAATTTCGTCATGAGCGTAACTAATACTGTTTCAGTACTGTGATTAGAACGAAATTCTGAATGGGAGTTGTGTAGTAATGAGAATTTGTTTAGATAGTCTGTGAGTTGTTTGGTTACCATTCCTTCTGTTATTTTGGTTATTAAGGGAATGATGCTACTGGTCTGTAGTTGGTTAATTCACTTGCATTTTTCTTTGCATCTTTGGGTATGGGGGTAAGTAGAATGTTTTCTTTCTCCTTTGGGAAGAGTCCATTTTGTAGCATAAAATTCACGTGTTTCATTAGATCTGTTATGAAGTATTGAGGGGCCGATTTCATAAGGTTATTGGGGCATATATCTAGTTTGCAATGAGATTTGGCGTATCTTTTAAGTGTTTGGGAGATGAGATCTTCCGATAGTATCTCAAATTCATTCCAAATCCTATCTGTTGGGTATACTCCAGGGTTTGGGTCTAGACAGTCTAGGAGTGCAGCGTATTCAATGGTGCTGGTAGGTATTTTGAGTCGCAGTTGTATTATTTTCTCTTTGAAGTATTTCGCGAGGTTTTCAGCTCCTGGTGTTTCTTTGCTGTTATTCGTGACTGGTGTGGTGTCTAGTAGTTTATTCATGAGTTGGAAAAGTTTGTGTGTGTCCTTGTAATTTGGTCCAATTTCAGTTTTGTAGTATAGTCTTTTGGTTTGTCTTATGGTATTTTTATATTTTCTTCAGAGTTGTTTCCATTCATTAAGTGTGGGATCGTCTTTCTTTTTATTCCATGCACATTCTAATTTCCTAACTTGTGTTTTGAGGTTTTTCAGTTCTTCGTTGAACCACGGTATTGAATTCTTTCTGTGTGAAGTTCTAGTTTGAATTGGGGCAATGTTGTCTAATATTGTTCTGCATCTATCGTCCCAGTCTATGAGGAATTTGATTGTGTCTGCCTTTATTGTCCATCCGTTGTGGTAGATCTGTTGCCAGAATATTACCGGGTCTATTTTTCCTCTTGTGGTGTAGGTTTTTCGTTCTTGTTTTTTGATTGTGGTTTTCGTTCGCCATTGGAGGGAGATGTATGCTTTGTAGTGATCTGACCACGGTGTGGGTATCCATTTTGTATCTGTTAGTATAAGGTTTAAGTCTGAATCAAATTTATATGCAATAATGTCTAGTGTATGTCCTTTGGTGTGTGTTGGTTGTATATTTGGTATGTGAAGATCCCATAATTGTAGGAATTCTTTGCAATCTTGGGTGCATGTTGAGGTAAGGTCTTCTAAGTGCAGGTTAATGTCACCTATTATGATAAGGTTTGAAGTAGAGATGCATGTGTTCGAGATGAAGTCCATAAGGTGTGTTTGAGTGTCTTGCCAGTTGCCTGGTGGCCTGTAGAGTAGGATAGCATTAAGGTGTTCCTGCAGGTTTGGGTGATTGATTCTTACCGATGCAATTTCAAGTTGAGGTAGGATGGATTTAGCTGTGGTTGTGATGTTGAACTTGGATTTGTATATTATGGCTATGCCACCTCCTCTTTTCCCATTCCTTGTCCAGTGGGTAATTTTGTATCCTGGTGGGCATAGATCTAGGATTGTGGGATCCTTAAGGTCATGGATCCAGGTTTCAGTGATGAATAGGAGGTCTAGATTGTCTGTGGTGATCCAGTCTGTTATAATCTCTGTTTTGTTTACTACTGACCTAGCGTTTGTATATCCCAGTTGGATTGGATGGTACGGTTCGATCTGTGGATGTGTCGATCTTTATTAGTTGCCTATTTTCTTGGTATTTGGTTTTGTAGTTTCCTTTCTTCCCTTTCTGTTGGTTATGTCCGTATGTATTTGTTTTTCCTTTCAGTTGGTTGTTATTCTTTTGGTCTGGTGAGTTATAGATGGGTTGTCTGTAGGGTTTATTTATTGTGGTTAAATAGTCATTTAAGTTGGGAGTGGTTCGAGCATGGTAGATTAGGGGGAGGAAGTAAATTATCATGAATAGTTTTTTGGTATTCATGTTGGCTGTAGTTCGTGTGCAACTTAAGCAGTAAGCAGTACAGTATGAATAGTTCAGTATAAGCAGTGCCACTTAAGCAGTAGGCAGTATACTATACGCGGTGCGGTATAGGCAATATGGTGTAAGCAGTGCAGTATGAACAATGTGACTTAAACAGTAAGCCGTGGACAATATGAACAGTATACACAGTGCAGTATGATCAGTACAGTCTAAGCAATACAGTGTGATCAGAGCAACTTAAGCAGTAAGCAGTGCAGTATACGCATTACAGCATAAACAGTACAGTCTAGGCAATACAATGTAATCGGTTCAACTTAAACAGTAAGCAGTGCAGTATACACGTTGCAGCGTAAACAGTAAGTTAGTGCAGAGTTGAAGTTCTATAGAGCAGTATTAAGGTAGCACAGTTCTGGTGTATCTAGTTGGATGTGGGTTTTTTTTTTCTTTTCAGCTGATCAAACAAAGCTGTGCTAGAAAAAAATCAAGCGTTTTATAGTTTTATAACTTACTCCTGGACAGTGGGACTTTCCGGCTCATTAATGTAACAATCTTTCGATCGCTGGTGATGTTTGGTTGTCGGGCTGGGGTCTCCGCTAGCGTAGAGCAGTCGTGCACAGTTTGGGCCAACGTCGCCTGACCTCGGGCTGCTCTTGGCCTTGCATCGTTCAGGTCGTGCCTCGCTAATCTTCTTCGATGGCTGCTCCTTTCTCCTGCTCTCGCAGATCTCCTCTGATGGCTGCTTCTTTCTTTTGTCACTCCTGCCTCTCCAGCCTGTTTTCTTCTGCCGCTATTCGTGATCAGCGCTCCGCTTCCTTCTACCGCCAGCCAGCGTTTCGTGCAATGTGCAGCGGAGACTGCCTTGTTGGCGATATTGGAGGTAGTGCTGGCAAGGGTGTCTCCCCACCAGCCAAATAAATACAGTGTCCCCTCTTCTTCTCGCTACTTCCTTAACGCAGAAGTTAGCGGCATGTATTCAGCCACTGATGCTGGGACTCCTCGCACATACATTAAGAAAGCAGTGCAAGGAGGAGGGGAGCAGCTAAGACACCTGTATTTATTTGGCTGGTGGAGTCTTGGCATCCCTGCCAGTAAAGGTATGTTTAGCACTTGGAGGGACAGAGGAGGAGGGAGGAATGCGTTTCTCCCCAGTCCACCCCTGAGAACCCCCAAGATAGGAGGGCTGGCTATGCCCCTACCTTAACCAGGGTGGAACCAGGTTGCTGGCATCCACATTTAAAAAGGAGATAGAGCAACTTTTAAACTAGAACCTGGGGAAAGGCCGACAGTCGCACAAAAGTGCATGGTTCGGAAATAGGTATCTTTAAAAGATATCACCAAAACAGGGAAGATAGGGCATCCAGATAGCGAAGTTGTAATAGAGTCCATAGTAGAGGCTCATTTTCAAAGCACTTAGACTTATGAAGTTACATGGAGGGGCATTTTCGAATGGGGCCGGCCATCTCTAAGGGCGCCTATCTCCGAGGATGGCACCGCGAAGGGGCGGGGCCAACCATATTTTCGAACGAGATGGCCAGCCATCTTTCGTTTCAATAATACGGTTGGGGCCGGCCAAATGTCAGAGATGGCCGGGTTTGAGATGGCCGGCCTCGGTTTTGGCCGATAATCAAAACCGAGGCCAGCCATCTAAAACCCAGCCAAATCCAAGGCATTTGGTCATGGGAGGAGCCAGCATTTGTAGTGCACTGGTCCCCCTGACATGCCAGGACACCAACCGCGCACCCTAGGGGGCACTTCTAAAAATTAAAAAAAAAAACATTAAATAACTCCCAGGTGCATAGCTCCCTTACCTTGGGTGCTGAGCCCCCCAAATCCCCCCCCCAAAACCCACTCCTCACAACTCTACACCATTACCATAGCCCTTATGGGTGAAGGGGGGCACCGACATGTGGGTACAGTGGGTTTTTGAGGGGGGTTGGAGGGCTCCCATTTACCACCACAAATGTAACAGGTAGGGGCGGATGGGCCTGGGTCCACCTGCCTGAAGTGCACTGCACCCACTGAAAACTGCTCCAGGGACCTGCATACTGCTGTCAGGGAGCTGGGTATGATATTTGCGGCTGGCATAGAGGCGGGCAAAAAAAGTTTTTAAAGTTGTTTTTTTGAGGGTGGGAGGGGGTTAGTGACCACTGGGGGAGTCAGGGGAGGTCATCCCTGATTCCCTCCGGTGGTCATCTGGTCAGTTCGGGCACTTTTGGGGACTTGGACCTGAAAAAAAGGGACCAAGTAAAGTTGGCCAAATGCTCGTCAGGGCCGGCTTTCTTTTTTTTCCATTATCGGGCAAAGCTGGCCATCTCGTACCATGCCCCCGTCCCACCTTCTGTACCCTGCCAACACTCCCCCTTGAAGTTTGGCCGGCTCCACGACGGACTGCAGTTGAGGCCGGCCTAAATCAGCTTTCGATTATGCCGATTTCGCTGGCCTTGAGAGATGGTCGGCCATCTCCCAATTTGTGTCGGAAGATGGCCGGCCTTCTCTTTCGAAAATAAGCTGGATAGAAATCTATGGAACTTTGTAAGTCTAAGTGCTTTGAAAATGACCCTCCAGGTGTCTTTACATAAAGAGCAAACAGATTTTAAAGATTGCAAGTTATCAGTTTCAACTACTGAATAAGTTCTAAATAAGAACAACAAACATTGTTTAAAATGTCTGTATACAATGCCAGAAGCCTATAAGATGGGAGAGAGGGAGTACAGTGCACTAAATGAAAATATAGATACAATAGGCATCTCTCAGACCTGGTGGAAGGAAGATAACCAATGGGACAAATTATATCACAGTGATAGGGTAGATTGAATTGGTGAAGGGGGCAGTGGCGTAGCCAGACTGCCAATTTTGGGTGGGCCTGAACCCAAAGTGGGTGGGCACAAAATTTTCTCTCTACCCCCCCCCCCCCCCAGCAAAATGTAGTCACAATCAGATGCATTTGTCACTTAGGGTAAAGAGCTGCTTTTCAGTGCATCAGATTTCAGACAATTTATTTAATAGCCTAATCCTTTTCACTAAGCTTTCAGAGGCCAAAACCTCCTGCCTCAGGTCAGTATAATGCTGTTACGGTATCCTCTCCTGACCTAAGGAAGGAAGTATTGGTCTCTGAAACTTTATTAACACCATATTACTTTATCCTAAAATAAAAATACAATTATTTTCTTTACCTTTGTTGTATGGCCATTTACTTTTTCTCATTGTGTTGCTCCCAGTCTCTAGATTCTGCTTTCCTTCGTTTTCGCTTAACTCTTCTGCCAGGGTTTCCTGGCCATTTGTCATTTTTCTCTCCTTTTTCTTTGCTTTCTTCAATATTTTTCTGCCTCTCTCTCTCTGTCCAGATTTAATTCATTCTTACTATCCATTCTTTAATTTCCTTCATCTACTTATGGCTTTTCATCTTTTTCTTACCCTTGTTCTCCCCATGCCCCTTCCTCTTATTCTCCAGTCTTTCACTACTCTCCTTTTCCATCCAGCAGCTCTCTTCTTTCTCTCCCCATCCTTCCAGTGTCTCCCCTCTCTCTCCCCATCCTTCCAATAGTCTCCCCTCTTTCTTTCTGCATCCTTCCATCCAGTGTCACCTCTTTCTCTCTACCCTTCCATCCAGCGTCTTCCCTCTTTCTCTCCCCATCCTTCCACCCATCTACCCTCTCTCCTGATCCTTCCATCTAATGTCTCTCTCTCCCTCCTTCTAACCAGTGTCTATCTCTCTACCCTTTTCTGTTCAGTGTCCCTTCTCTCTCCACATCCTTCCAGTCTCGCCCCTTTCTCTCTGCATCCTTTCATCCATCTCCCCTCTTTCTCTCCCCATCCTTCCATCCAGTGTCTCTCTTCCTATCCATCCATTTTCCCTCTTTCTCTGCCATCCTTCCACCCGTTTTCCCTCTTTCTCTGCCCTCCTTCCGTCTGTTTTCCCTCTTTCTCTCCCCATCCTTCCGTTTTCTCTCTTTCTCTGCCATCCTTCCGTCTGTTTTCCCTCTTTCTCTCCCGATCCTTCCGTTTTCCCTCTGTCTCTCCCATCCTCCTATCTGTTTTCCCTCTTTCTCTCCCCATCCTTCCGTTTTCACTCTTTCTCTGCCATCCTCCTGTTTTCCCTCTTTCTCTCCCCATCCTTCCGTTTTCCCTCTTTCTCTGCCATCCTCCTATCTGTTTTCTCTCTTTCTCTCCCCATCCTTCTGTTTTCCCTCTTTCTCCCCAGTCCCCATCCTGCCATCCTTCCCTCTTTCTCTCCCCATCCTTCTGTTTTCCCTCTTTCCCTGCCATCCTTCAGTCTGTTTTCCCTCTTTCTCTCCCGATCCTTCCGTTTTCTCTCTTTCTCTGCCATCCTCCTATCTGTTTTCCCTCTTTCTCTCCCCATCCTTCTGTTTTCCGTCTTTCTCCCCAGTTCCCATCCTGCCATCCGTTTTCCCTCTTTCTCAACCCATCCTTGTTTTCCCTCTTTCTCCCCAGTCCCCATCCTGCCATCCGTTTTCCCTCTTTCTCTCCCCATCCTTCCGTTTTCCCTCTTTCTCCCCAGTCCCCATCCTGCCATCCGTTTTCCCTCTTTCTCTCCCCATCCTTCCGTTTTCCTTCTTTCTCCCCAGTCCCCATCCTGCCATCCGATTCAGGCCCACCCGATTCAGGCCCGCCAGCCCCAGCTACAAACAGAAGAAGCGCTCAGCTGATTGAGCTGAGTGCCACCACCAACGCTAAAGACGAGAAAAAAATGTAAAAAAAAAAAAAAAAGCGCGGCACCGTAGGCAGCCTCGAAGCATTGGCTGCTGGCTTTGCAGGCTCCTCCCATCTCTTACGTCACTGCCCCTGCTTCGCTCCAGGGGCAGTGACGTAAGAGATGGGAGGAGCCTGCAGAGCCAGCAGCCAATGCTTCGAGGCTGCCTACGGTGCCGCGTTTTTTTTTTTTTACATTTTTTTCTCGTTGTTAACGTTGGCGGCAGCGCTCAGCTCAATCAGCTGATCACTTCTTCTTTTTGTAGCGCCGGCCCTGCTGCTCAACAGGAAAAGCAGCAGTGGCCGGCAATGGGAGCAATGGGAGTGGGCGGGCCAGAGCTGAAATTGGTTGGGCCTGGGCCCACCCAGGCCCACCCGTAGCTACGCCCCTGGAAGGGGGTAGCATTATGCATTAAGGAGGGCCTTGAATCAAATAGACTAAACATTCTGCAGGACACAAAACACATCTTACAATCCCTATGACTAGAAAATCCATTTGTAAAGGGGGAAAGGATACTTATAGGAGTGTACTACTGTCCACCTGGCCAAGATGAACAGACAGATGCAATACTGATAGAATTGAAAAATGAACTTGTGGAACTATTGTTAATAATATGTAATTTATCTTTAAAATCGAGCGTGGTACCGGACGACTGTAACGCCGATATTTTAAAAAGGTTCCAGAGGGGAACTGGGAAATTATAGACTAGTTAGCCTGACGTTGGTGCCAAGCAAAATAGTAGAGACTATTATAAAGAACAAAATTACAGAGCATATTCTAAAGCATGGATTAATGAGACAAAGCCAACATGGATTTAGTGAAGGGAAATCTTGCGTCACCAATCTACTACATTTCTTTGAAGGGGTGAACAAACATGTGGGTAAAGGTGAGCTGGTTGATATTGTGTATCTGGATTTTCAAAAGGTGTTTGACAAAGTACCTCATGAAAGCCTCCAGAGGAAATTGGAGAGTCATGGGATAGGAGGTAGTATCCTATTGTGGATTAAAAACTGGTTAAAAGATAGAAAACAGAAAGTAGAGTTAAATGGTCAGTATTCTCAATGGAGAAGGGGTTCCCCAAGGGTCTATGCTGGGACCGCTGCTTTTTAACATATTTATAAATGACCTGGAGATGGGAGTAACTAGTGAGGTAATTAAATTTGCTGATGACACTAGACACCAGAACTAAATTTGACCCAATTGCTTGAAACTTCCATAGAATCTATCATTGAGCGTACAACTCTTCTTGTGTCTTTCGCCTTTGAATCTGATCGTAACAACATACTGAGACTGTACTTTAGATCAATTGCAGCTCAATTTTACGGTGCAAAAATTCAAGTTTTTCCGGACATTAGTAAAGCAACTCAAAAAAGAAGAAAAGAATTTCTGGGGCTGCGGCCCCGAATTCTCTCTCTTGGGGGCACTTTTAGACTTAAATTTGCATGTCGATGCCTTATCTCTTTAAATAGGAATCAGTATGTATTTTTTGACCCGGATAAATTGAGGCAATTAGTTATTGCTAAAGAAAGCGGTGGTGTTGGTACTTCGAGTACACCAGTGGAGAGCTGAAACCGCAGGCAAAGACCTTAGATTCTTCCCTCTCAATTAATGGTTTAAGAGATTAAGCTCTGTATTTACTTTATAATTATTGCCTTGTATCTTGACTACAACTAGTGGACTAAGTATCAAAATACTTTTCTTTTTTCTCCTTAAATATTTGGAGGAAAATGTAAATTTTCTTTTATATCTTTTTTTCCCTATTTTGCCTGCATTTATGTTGAATGAATGTATTATATTTGAAATTATAAATAAAGAATTAAAAAAAAAAATTGCTGATGACACAAAGTTATTCAAAGTTGTTAATCATAAGAGGATTGTGAAAAATTATAAGAGGACCTTATGAGACTGGGAGACTGGGCATCTAAATGACAGATGATGTTTAATGTGAGCAAGTGCAAACTGATGCATGTGGGAAAGAGAAACCCAAATTATAGCTATGTAATGCAAGGTTCCACGTTAGGAGTCACCGACCAAGAAAGGGATCTCGACGTTGTTGTTGATGATACGTTGAAACCCTCTGCTCAGTGTGCTGCAGCAGGGGCGTATCTGCGTGGGGCCATAGGGGCCTGGGCACCCGCAGATTTCGCCCTGGACCCCCCCTACTGCTGTCAACCCTCCCCCGCTGCCGTTGCTTACCTTTGCTGGCAGGGGACCCCAACTCCTGCCAGCCGAGGTCCGCTATCACCTGCCGCTGCCTTTAAAAATATTTCTTCATCTAGCAGGGGACCCCAACCCCCGCCAGCCGACCCAAGGTCTGCAAGTACAACGTACTGTGATGTCAGACTCCGAACTGGATTAAACAGTTTTCAACAGCAGCACGGCCATGGAAGATGAAGAAGAACTTTAAAGACCTCGGGTCGGCTGGCAGAGGTTGGGGTCCCCCGCCAGCTGAAGAAATATTTTTAAAGGCAGCGGCAGGTGGAAGCGGACCTCGGCTGGCGGGGGTTGGGGTCCGCCGCCAGCAAAGGTAAACAACGGCAGCAGGGGAGGGTTGGCGGAAGGAGGGGGGTGGAGAGAGTCGGTGGCAGGGGGGGCTGGCAATGGCGGGGTCTGGCAATGGCGGGGGGGGGTCAGTGGGGGGGGGGGCTAAAATGTGTCCCCTCCCTCTGGCTCTGGCCTCCTCTGCCGCCGGAGTCCAGATACACCCCTGTGCTGCAGCAGCTAAGAAAGCAAATAGAATGTTAGGTATTATTAGGAAAGGAATGGAAAACAAAAATGAGGACGTTATAATGCCTTTGTATTGTTCCGTGGTGCGACCGCACCTTGAATATTGTGTTCAATTCTGGTCACCGCATCTCAAAAAAGATATTGTGGAATTAGGAAAGGTGCAGAGAAGGGGGACGAAAATGATAAAGGGGATGGGACGACTTCCCTATGAGGAAAGGTTGAAGTGGCTAGGGCTCTTCAGCTTGAAGAAAAGATGGCTGAGGGGAGATATGATAGAGGTCTATAAAATAATGAGTGGAGTGGAATGGGTAGACGTGAATCATTTGTTTACTCTTTCCAAAAATACTAGGACAGGGGGGCATGCGATGAAGCTACAAAGTAGTAAATTTAAAACAAATCAGAGAAAACTTTTCTTCACTCAACGTGTAAATAAACTCTGGAATTCATTGCCAGAGAATGTGGTAAAGGCAGTTAGCTTAGCGGGGTTTAAAAAAGGTTTGACAGCTTCCTAAAGGAAAAGTCCATAAGCCATTATTAAGATGGACTTGTGGAAAATCCACTGCTTATTTCTGGGATAAGCAGCATAAATTGTATTGAACCTTTTTGGGATCTTGCCAGGTATCTGTGACCTGGATTGGCCACTGTTGGAAACAGGATGCTGGGCTTCAAGGACCTTTGGTCTGTCCCAGTGTGGCAATACTTATGTACTTATGAAATGTTATCAGAAATTAGGGAGGCTAACAAACTGAAGAACACAATAATAATAGTTGATTTCAATTACCCCGATATTGACTGGGTCAATGTAACATCAAGGCATGCTAGGGAGGTAAAATTCCTTGATGAAATCAAGGACTGCTTTATGGAGCAGCTGATTCAGGAACCAACAAAAGGGAAAACAATTCTAGACCTAGTCTTTAGTGGAGCGCATGACCTGGTGCAGGAGGTAAAGGTGCTGAGGCCACTTGATAACAATGATAATAACGCAATCAAATTTGATATAATATCTGGAATAAGTAAACACAGGAAATCCAATATGTTAGTATTTAACTTTCAAAAAGGAGACTATGATAAAATTAGAAAAATGGTTTAAAAAAACTACCTTAGAGGAGCAGCTGCAAAGGTCAAAAGGCATGGATGCTACTTAAAAATGCAACATAGAAAACAGTGAAGATGACCTAGAGCAACAAGAATATGCTACGATAACTTTAATAATGGTCTTCCACATAGGCGCCCGGTATAAGAGGCTTGGGGAGGCTAAGCCTCCCCAGCCAGAAGTGCAGCAAGGGCGGGGCGGTGGGCGGACAGTGCGATCTTTACCCACCCCCCCACCCCATCTAGTGCGGTATTACTTCTCCCCCTCCGCTCCTGTCCTGTCACGTTGTCTTTCAACTTCGAGGCTTCCTTCCGGTAGCAGCAGCAGCACCAGCAATGATGTAAGTGCTGCTTTCAGCCTGCCTGAAAGCCTTCTCTGGACAGCATCCCTCCTACGCGGGAAGCTGTACAGAGAGTGCTTCCGGGGCAGGCTGAAAACAGCGCTTACATCATTGCTGCTGATGCTGCTGCTGCTACCGGAAGAAAGCCTCAAAGTTGAAAGACGACGTGACAGGAGCGGAGGGGGAGAGCAATACCGCAGTAGTCCGGTGGGGGGGTGTGGGGGGGGGGAAGCGATGCCAGACAGCTAGCCAGCTGCCAGACCAAAGGGAAAGGGGGGTGGAGAGAGGAGGATGTGAGATGCCACATCTAAAGGGAAGAGGGAGGAAGGAAAGCAATGCCAAGGCATGGGAATGGGAAAAAGGGGGGGGGGTGGAGAAAGGAGTGAGAGTGATGGAAGCAAGAAGGGGAGGCAAGAGAAAGGTGGGATGCATGAGGGAGAGGAGAGATGCATGAGGACACTGGAGAAGAGAGAGAGAGAAAGTGGAAAAGTGCAGGGGAGAGTCAGGGACATGCAAAAGAGCAGGGGAGAGCCAGAGAGAGATGGAGAGAGAAAGAGGGGACATGGAAAAGAGCAGGGGAGAGCCAGAGAAAGATGGGGAGAGAAATAGGGGACATGGAAGAGAGCAGGGGAGAGCCAGAGAGAGATGGGAAGAGAAAAAGGGGACATGGAAGAGAGCAGGGGAAAGCCAGGGACATGGAAAAGAGCAGGGAAGAGCCAGAGAGAGATGGGGAGAGAAAGTGGGGCCATGGAAAAGAGCAGGGGAGAGCCAGAGAGAAGATGCTGGATGGAAGAGGGGTACAGAGAGAGAGAGAGATTAGTGGAAAGATGGGGAGAGAAAGAGGGGACGTGGGCAGGACAGAGAGAGAGAAGCTGCTGGGGAGAAACTGGGGGATACCCTAGCTGTCCGATGGAGAAATGCTGAATGAGAGGAGGGAGAAAGAGGGAAAATGCTGGAAGGAGGGGGCAGAAAGAGGAAAGACACTGGACGTAAGGGTAGGGAGTGAAAGAGGAAAGACACTGGAAGGATGGGGATAGAGAGGACATGCTGAATGGAAAAGGGTCGAGAGAGAGAGAACTGTTTAGAAGGAAGGGGAGATAGAGGGAGACAATGGATGGAAGGAGAGGGAGACAATAGACGAAAGGATTGGGAGAGGGTAATGGGTAGAAGGATGGAGAGAGAAAGAGGGATGACACTAGATGGAAGGGTAGAAGAGAAAGAGGGAAGGTGCTGGTCATGGATGGATGGAGGGGAGGGAAGAGAGGAGAAATCTGGACATGGATGGAGTGGAGGGCAGGGAAGACAGGAGAAATGTTGGATAAGGATGAAGGGAAGGAAAGACAAAGGACAGAGATGCACATGGATGGAGTGGAAGGGAGAGAGGTGAAATGCTGGACATGGATGGAGGGGAGGGAAGACAGAGGAAGTACATGCACATGGATGGAGGAGAGGGGAGAAATGCTGGATATGGATGGAGGGGAAATTGCTGAATTTAAGGGCTGGATCGGAACACTTTGAGGGCAGATGTTGAAACTGGAGAAAGGATAGGGACAGGGCTACAGATGGTAGACAGGATGCATAAGGACACAGAAGGATGGTGGACATGTTGAGAGAAAAAATATCAAATGGAAAGAAGACACTGGGACCAAAGCGAATAGAAAAACTAAATGATCAGACAACAAAGGTAGAAAAAAGTATTTTATTCAGAATGTATTAACTGCAATATGTCAGCTTTTGGAAATGTGCATCAGTGATATTTTGCATGTAAGTTTCAATTTTTCTAGTATTGCTACATGCTGAGTCTGACTTCTTGAGGTAACTTTCCAGTTTTGCCTTCATATCTGTTGTGTCATGTGTTTTTCATGTGTAATCAAGGTGCAGTATTCTACTAGTGTGTAGTATTTACAGCCCTTTTTGGGTTTTCTTTTTGTTTCACTAGGTTGTGTACTGGTGTTTTAGAGCCCGGTGTAATTATAGTGCTGCCTTTCCACGCATAAGGTTGTAGCTCGTCCTGTCCTTTGAATTAGTGCTGTTATGGTTTGCTAAGGTTATGAGTGTGTTTTTGCACAAGTTTGTGTATAGTGTTTTGCAGTGGAGAGATTGTGTATTGGCCTTACTGAGGTGGTACCAAAACATCGGAAAGGGTTTTAGAGCCTAAATCATGACACACTACCTCTTGAAGGATCTACATATAGTCGTTAATAAAAGGAGCTCATTGTGAACACTATCCACCCTAAAAGGGTGTTTTGTGGCTCTACATGAGAATTGTGATATATTGTTGATGGTCTGCATTTTCCGTATGGGTGGTATATATTGGTGTATTAGGGTCTGCCTAGTGTTATGGTACAGTAAGGTCCTGAGTGTGTTTTTGCACAAATTTGTGCATAGTGTTTTACAGTTGAGCGATTGTGGTTAGTATATGCTTTGAGCAACCACTTTATTCTTTGACATATGATACATATCTAATATCTAAATTTAATAAAAGGTATTAATTGTAACTATTTTATTTTTACTTTTTTTTTCTGTGTTAATTGTGGCTATAAGCTCTGCCCCTGGCTCCACCCCTAACCCCGCCCCCTTTAGCCTCCCCAAACGGGCCACCGACCACCTATGGTCTTCCATCATAGTTGACACGGATCGTGATTCGACTGAATAGCCTTCAGCAGGAGTCTAAAGCAATACAGAGCAACAAATAGTCTTGGTACTCAAAATCATTGAAGAAGCAAGACAATCTTGAGGGAAAGGGTTGATATACCACCTTTCTGTGGTATTTTGCAATTACAATCATAGTGGTTTACATATATACAGGTACTTATTTTGTACCTGGAGCTATGGAGGGTTAAGTGACTTGCCCACAGTCATAAGGAGCTGCAGTGGGAATTGAATCCCAGTTCCATAGGATCAAAGTCCGCTGCACTAACCACTAGGCTACTCCTAGAATCAGTTGGCAACCAATCTGCAAATAGTCTGTGTACAAAAGATTAATATTAAAAAACACCATCCTGGAAGCCCTGACCAGATATATTCAATGTATTAACAAAGGAGGAAGGATGGCCAAACGACAGCTAGCATGGTTAATGTTACGATTGTGGTCGTGACTCCTCTCAAACTTACCTTATTTCTGGTGGTCAGCTTCTTAGCTGGCTTCTGTCTGTCCTTCCTGAGTTAGCTCTGTCTCTGTATGCTGGCTACTTCCAGCATGGTTCTAATTGCTTCACTATACTGCACCTGTGTGTGTTGCCTGAGTTAGCTCTGCCTCTGTTTCTGTGTGCTGGCTGCTTCCAGCGTGGCTCTAATTACTCCACTATACTGCACCTGTGTGTGTTGAGCCTCTCTGTGCTTCAGTATGCTTTCTGCCTGAGTCCTGTAGCTGTGACATCATCAGTCAGGCCCTTGATAAGGAAGTGGTGTTCTTCCATTCAGGGCCTTTGAAAACGCCAAAGGTCCAGGTTAGTGTTGGTGCAGTTAGCACGTCTGCCTTGTCTTGCTTGCCTTGCATCCTATCCTGATTCCAGTCCTGTTGGCTCCCTTTCCCTCCTGTTTGAGAACCCTGTATTTCTGGTGCATTTAGCACTTCTGCCTTGCTCTTGTCTGGGTGCCTGGTGGCACTTCTGAACCCGGTCTGCTTTTGGCTCCCTTTCCCTCCTGTCTGAGAACCCTGTATTCCTGGTGCAGTTAGCACTTTTGCCTTGCTCTTGTCTGGGTGCCTGGTGGCACTTCTGAATCCTGTCTGCTTTTGGCTTCCTTTCCCTCCTGTCTGAGTACCCTGAACCCCTGTATGCCTTGCTTTTGTCTAGGTGCCTGTGGGCACTTCTGAATCCTGATTCCTGGTGTTCCAGTCTGCTAGTTCCAGTACCAGTTTTCCTCCAAGCCCTGCCAGCTGCCTGCACCCAGGGGCTCAACCCCCGGGGAACGGCGGCTAAGTGTAGGTGAAGCCTAGGTCCAGTCCCGTGTGTTCCTGTCCAGTGTGTACCAGTCCAGTGGGTTCCAGTCCAGTGCATACCAGTCTGGTGCGTTCCAGTTCAGTGCATACCAGTCTGGTCCGTTCTAGCCCAATGTTGGTTGGTGGGTTTTGCCTGCTGCTGCCTCTCCTCATCACCAACCCAAGGGTTCACGGTTACTCCAGAGTCCGTGCCTGTGTGTTTTGAACCTGAGAACCTAACAGTTAAAAAGTAAGGTGAAGGAAGCTATTAGCGCTAAAACAAAAAATTTCAGAAAATGGAAGAAGGATCCGACTGAAAATAATAGGAAACAGCATACGGAATGGCAAGCCAAGTGCAAAGCCTTGATAAGGATGACAAAGAGAGATTTTGAAGAGAAGATTGTGTTGGAGGCAAAAACACATAGTAAATTTCTTTTAAGGAATATTAGAAGCAAGAAGCTGGTAAAAGAATCAGTTGGACCATGAGACAAAAGGGACACTCAGGGAAGGCATCTTCACCGAGGAAGATGTGGAAGAGATACCATTGCCAGAAATGGTATTCAATGCTGATGAGTCAGAGAAACAGAAACAAATCTCTGTAACCCTGAAAGATGTAATGGGGCAATTTGACAAATTGAAGAGTAGCAAATCACCTGGACTGGATGGTATATATCTCTGAGTACTGATAGAATTGAAAAATGAATTTGCAGATGGTCAAGATGGCCGCTACCTAATGGTCACGGAGCAACTGGCTCCACAGACCCTTGACCAGATAATCAATCGGGAGGCCAGTTGGGAACAAGCGTCACACCCCCCAAATGGAGCGACAGCCAATTCCTGCCGGACCTGGTCGACGGTCTCTTCCGAGGGGCTCGGGCGACCTTGTGGCCTCCCAGGTAGGACCGTGGGCCGGATCGTAGGTCGCGAGTTGGGCACAAGAATCGCCAAGGACCACGGCTTCCCTCAGTCCTGGAGGTGAAGTGACATGCTACTGGACCCAGTGCCCTGCAGCAACCCAGAGATACCGAGGAGCGCGAGCTGCTGCAGCGGAATACCAGGCGGACCGGACGGGGCTGTCGGTGAGTCGAACCAGCCTGCCGACCATCTCCATGGACGAATCATCGCCGGCCACTGAGAGCTGGCTGCATTTCCTCACTTATTGGGATTACCTCCAACCAAGACAGCAGTGCTGCCTAGCCAGCCTCAACACCTGTCCGCCGCACCAAACTCTAGTACCGCCGACCACCCGCCCGCCAGCATCCACCCCTGGCATTGTCCGCCGTCGACCACCTACCACGTGCAAGCCACCCGCGCCTGCACTCACCTCTGTACCAACAGCACCCGCCGCATTCTTCTCATTAAACAGCTGATCGGGCCATCCCCGCTGCAATCTGAACTCAGTATCGACCGACGGAGTGTAGGAGCGAAGAGCGACACACATTTGGCTGAGGTGGAGAGTGGCCAAGGGGAACAGGAGAGAGGTGCGACACCGGAGACAACCACCGGTGCGCAAGCTGAGCGACGCGAGGCCCGGATGAGTGCGTGGCTGGCCGACACTACTCACAGTTCACAACATCTGCTGGGCAAGACTTGGCTAATAGAGAGCCGGTTAGAAGAATCGTAACCGACCTCAAAGAGCAACTAATAAACCACGACTAAGGCAGCTGAGGATAAATTACCTGCAGTTATTCACACTCAGCCTGAAAGAGAAACAAAGATAAGTACCTATCCTAACGACTAAATAACCACTTGCACGAACTCAAAAAAAAACCCAAAAAACTTAAGAATAAAAAGATAATACTGATATCAGGAAACTTGACAACTAGAGTAATTACCATAATTATTGCATGAACAGCCATTTGTAAAAACTGCAATCAAATATATAAAGGAAATTGAAGAAAAACCAACACTAAAAATCTAAGAATACTGAGATACTACTGGAATAGTTAGAGTGAGTAAACTACCTATACGTAATACAGCCATACCTAATAAACAAAAGAAACATCTAAACCACCACAGACACCAACAACCCCACAGACGAGCCGAAGACACACAAGACCAGAACCCAAGATTCCATCACAAAGAACAACACCCTACTACGCACTCCATCAAACATGATAGCCAAAGTGATCTGACACCACAATGAATACTGCCAAGCTGTTCCTTGCAATCTACTCATTATCCCTGATCCATCTAATATTAACCACCCCACTCGCTGAAATCAGCAATATACCCATATTAAACAATCACCGAATACTGACCAGATTCACCACACCAAATCAAGCCGACAATAACCAACAAAAAGGAAGAACACCAACATGTGCACATCCTCAACAAAAGGTAAAGAAAGGATACAAAAACTCCACACAAACCAAGACACGACAACTAACAAAAGTCCATATAACATCGAACATAGAAGACCCATATCAAAAAATTCAAGTCAGCTACGTCAACGTGTCATACTCTGTAACACTGGTCAGGAAAAGTGAGCCCTTTGGCCACTACTGATAACTGGCAGCGGCAGGAGAACCACCCAAACAGGCAGCAAGGTGGACCCCAGACAGACAGGCACAGGCCGGACTGGAGCAGCTGGACTGGAACAGAAGCAATAAGCAGTAAGCAGGAGAATAGTCCACGAATCAAGCAGAGTCTCACTGGCAGGCAGCAAAGCAGAAGGGAAACCAGGAACCAAACAGAGTCTATAGGCTGGCGGCAATCAGTAGTAAACCAGGACTTAAGCAGGGACTCGGGCAGGCAGCAAACAGTAGAATAAACCAGGAAACAAGCAGGGTCTTGGGCAGGCAGCAAACAGTAGAATAAACCAGGAAACAAGCAGGGTCTAGCTGAAACTGAAAGTAGCCAGGTTAGCACTGCACCAAACTCTCGCAGATGAAAACTCTTCTGAGGACCTCTGTTGCAAAGGCAAACTAGAAAGTTTCCAGGTGATTAATAAAGGCAAAATACCAGGCAGGTCACCAGGTAAGGGTGCTGCTTAATTCCAAAAATCCCAAGACAGTCTGGAAGGCTGGAAGATCCGGACCAGACCGGAATGATTTCTGGAACATGGGAAACAGCAAGCAGACAGTCCATCGCAGCCACCAGGTCTGACCACCAGGTGGCAAAATGAATGAGAGCATGAAACATGGACACAATCATGACACAACGCCAGATCTGTAACAAACAAAACAAAAATAATAACAGACTGGCTCACGTCAGAGAAACTTGATTTACTTTTCATCACAGAAACCTGGATCCATAACCAAGAGGACCAAATCATCTTAAACCTCTGTCCTCCAGGATATAAAATCATTCACTGGACCAGAAAAGAAAAGAGAGGAGGCGGTATAGCGCTCATATACCGATCTCACCTTACTATTGAAACTACTGCCGAATCCATAACAACATAACACTGGTCATCACAACCAATACAGACATCCCATCTGTAGACAACCTCGCTAAATATTTCAACGAAAAAATTATAAATCTACGCAAAACCCTACCTCCGGACAACACGAACATAGAAAACTTCATTAATGGGCTGGACCCAACCCCTGGTGAATATCTGGCGGACCGATCATGGTCAAACTTCACTCTCCTCAACGCCGACATAGTCAATCAGGCAACCAAAAAATACTCCAAAAGCCACTGTCAATTGGATAGCTGCCCCAGCTACCTAATACAATCTGCCCCCCACCGCTTCATAACAGATCTCACATCCCATCTAAATTTCATGCTTCAGAGGGGTATCATGCCTTCAGAAAAGGCATCTGTCAGGTTCTCAGGTTCAGAGCCCGCGGGGCTGGGCTCTGGAGCAAACGTGAGCCCTTGGGCTGCTGACGAGGAGTGACAGCAGCAGGCAAAACCCACCAACCAACGCTGGGCAAGCACACCGACACCGGCAGGGACTGCAGGCACCGCCCAGCGAGCCGGAACACATGGAATGGAACACTGGACTGGAATTCCCCGGACTGGAGGACACAGGACTGGAACACCGGACTGGAGCACACCGGACTGGTCCACACAGCTTCACCTGCACTTAGCTACTAAGCCCCCCAGGAGTTGAGCTCCTAGGTTCGAGTAGCCGGCAGGACTTACTGGATACCGGATGACACAGGGACCAGGACTGGAAACAGAAGTGCTCCTAAACCTAAACTGATCTACGTGCTCCCAAGCCCTAAACCAGCAGGAGTGTTCCTAACAGTAAACTGACAAAAGGACTTCCTAAGCCCTATACTAAACAGGAGCTCCTAAGCCCTGCTCAAGAAAGGGACTTCCTAAGCCCTAAATGAACAGAGCAGGGAACTAAACACAAAGCTAACACAGGTGCTACTAAGCACCAAGCTACAAGCAGAGCTCTACACTAACAAGCTAAACACAAAACTAGCAAGCTACCTAAGCACTGCTCTAGCAAACTAGATACAAAACTAACAAGGTGCTTCCTAAGCCCTACTCTGGCAAGCAACCAGAAGAGCTCCTAGCACTAAAAGGGAAGACAGGGGAGTCACAAGGAAAAAGCAGGGAAGCTAACACATAAGCCAAAAGTGATTCTAAATCACCAAACACCAACAGCAAAGACTGCAATGCTCCCAATAACACAAACACCAGAAGTACTTCTAACAGCAAACTCTGCAGTGTTCCTAACAACACCAAACCCTGAAGTACTTCTATCAGCAACAGAGCTTCCAAAGCCCTACACACAGCAATGCTTCCAAAACCAAGAGGGAAAAGCAGGAAAGCTAAACACACAGTCACCAGTACACACTGCACTAACACTAACCTGGCCCTTAGCAAAAGCAAGCAGGGAAACTAGACATAAAGTCAGAAGTGCACATTGTACCACCCTACCTAAAGCAAACACCACTGTTGCAAAAAGCTCTGAAGGAAACAACACCACTTCCTTATCAAGGCCCTCCCTGATGATGTCACACTCCCTAGACCTAGGCAAAAGCACACTGACCCAGAGAGGCCCAACCCACACCAATGCAACACTGTGAAGCACTTGAAGCCAGTACACCCAAAGAGAGGTAGAGCAACTCAGGCAACACACACAGGTGAGTATAGTGAAACAATTAGAGCCATGCTGCTGGAAGCTGCCAGCACAGAGAGACAGAGCCAGCTCAGACAGGCCAGACAAAAGAAACAGAAGCCAGCTAAGAAGCTGACCCCCAGGAAAGAGGTAAGTTTGAGAGGGGTTCTGACCCCAATCATAACAGCAACATCCTGCTCACCCCAATACCAAAAGACACCAAGAAAAAAAACAAATGATATCACCAACTACCGCCCAGTAGCATCTATCCCATTTGTAGTCAAACTCATGGAAGGACTGGTGACCAAACAACTCAACGATTACATAAACAAATTCAACATACTGCATGAGTCACAATCAGGATTCCGACCCCAACACAGCACCGAAACAGTACTACTCACTCTCCTATCCAAATTCAAGCAGGAGATAGCAATAGGCAAAAGCATTCTCCTCCTTCAATTTGACATGTCCAGTGCGTTCGACATGGTTAACCATAACATATTGTTAAGACTCCTAGATTATTTCAGAATTGATGGTGTCACGTTCTCAAAGCAGGAACCAGGTTTGTGAGCCCTTGGGCCACTGCCGAGGAGCGGCAGCGGCAGGCAAATCACCCAAGCAGAAAGCAGTGCTGAACACAAAAGGCAGGAACCACAGAATATAACTAGAAGAGGCTTTAATAGTAGACAGTAAACATTATCCAGTAGCACAGCAAGGTCAAAAGGGCAGGCAGAAAACACGGGTAATCCATAAACTAACCAGAGTCTTATAGGCAGGCGGAAAGCAAAGTCAAAGTCCAGGTCCAGGCAAAGGGTCAAAGGCAGGCAGCAACAAAGTCCAGGTCCAGGAACAGGCAGGGTCAAACACACAGGAAACTTTCAGAGCAGGAACTCCAACAAACCAACAGGAACTCATGGATGACCTTTGATACCAAGGCAAAGCAAGCAAGGCTCACAGAAGCTAATAAGCCCATCAGCAGCTGACACTCAGCTGCAGCAATCACCAGCCAAGTAAGGTTGCTGTTCAAGGACAAACCAGCAGAGCAAGTCTGGCAACCTGGAAAATCCGGACCGGACTCACTGAAGTCTGGAACATAGAAGACAGCAGAAAACAGTCCATAACAGCCACCAGTTCTGGCCACCAGCGGACGAGGAGAGCACCCACATGGAAAGCAGTCACAAACGTGACAGATGGTAACACTCTCAATTGGATTAAGGGCTTTCTAACCACCAGAACATACCAAGTGAAATCAAGCACTAACATATCGTCACCCTGGAAACCAGACTGCGGAGTACTGCAAGGATCACCACTATCACCCGATCCTTTTCAACCTCATGATGGTCCCACTAGCCAATGCCTTATCCACACAAGGCCTTAATCCATTCATTTACGCTGATGACGTCACACTATACATCCCTTACAAACATGATCTAGCAGAAATCACCAATAAAATCAAGCTTAGTTTAAACATCATGAGCATTCCAATTAAAACTCAATACAGAAAAAACACACTGTCTCATCATCTCATCCCAATACAACACATACAAACCCACAAACATTAACACCCCAGGATACACCCTCCCTATCTCAAAAGCCTGAAAATTCTCAGAGTAACAATCGACCGAAACCTCCAACTAGAGTCCCAAGCTAAAATCACCATAAAGAAAATGTTTCTTTCAATGTGGAAACTAAAACGTGTGAAACCATTCTTCCCGAGGGAAATATTTCGCAACCCGGTACAGTCAATGGTACTAAGCCACACAGACTACTGTAACGGAATCTATGCGGGATGCAAAGAACAAATCATCAAGAAACTTCAAACCACCCAAAACACAGCAGCAAGGCTTATATTTGGAAAAACACGTTTTGACAGCGCCAAACCACTCCGAGAAAAATTGCACTGGCTTCCAATTCCGGAACACATCATATTTAAAATCTGCACGACAGTGCACAAAATCATCTATGGCGAGGCACCTCATTGACCTGCCACTCAGAAACACCATAAAATCAGCACGATCATACTTAAACCTCCACTACCCAAGCAGCAAAGGACTCAAATACAAATCCACTTACGCATCCAGCTTTTCCTACCTGAGCGCACAACTGTGGAACGCACTACCAAAAGCAGTAAAAACCACACTCGACCACTTGAATTTCCGGAAAGCACTAAAAACAGAACTGTTCAGAAGGGCATACCCCACCGACCCAACATAAATAACCTGGACATTTGTGACACAACGTAACCAAAGATCGTAACGGACATATACTAACTCTTCCTTTCCCTAACGATGTTCTCCCCAACTGTCTTTACCATACATGTATCTCACACTACCACAATATCACCTTGATATTACTCACACCTTGTATTTGTTCACACCGGAATCGGTCAACGCCGATTATGGTACCATGTATGCCACATTGAGCCTACAAAGAGGTGGGAAAATGTGGGATACAAATGCAACAAATAAAATAAATAAATAAATAAATATTAGTAATATGTAATTTATCTTTAAAATCAAGCATGGTACAGGAAGATTGGAGGGTGGTCAATGTAATGCCAATTTTTAATAAGGGTTCTGGGGTGATCCGGAAAATTATAGACTGGTAAGCCTGGCATCAGTGCCAGGTAAAATGGTAGAGACTATTATAAAGAACAAAATTAAAGAGCATGTACATAAGCATGGATTAATAAGACAATGGATTTTAGTCAAGGGAATCTTGCCTCAAAAGAATTAGAAAAGTTTCAGAGAAAGACAACGAAAATGATAAAGGAGATGAGCTGACTTCCCTATGTGGAAAGGCTAAAGCAGCTAGGGCTCTTCAGCTTGGAGAAGAGATTGCAGAGGGCAGATATGATAGAAGTCTATAAAATACTGAGTGGAGTGGAATGGATAGACATGAATCACTTGTTTACTCTTTCCAAAAATACTAGGAGTAGGTGCACACAATGAAGCTACTAAGTAGTAAATTTAAAACAAACTGGAGAAAATGTTTCCTCACTCATTGTGTATGCCTGTCCCAAACTCTGGAATGACTTACCATTATACATCAGAAATCAACCCTTCATTCCAGCTTTCAAACAAGTCCTCTTTTCTCTCTACTTCTCCGCTACTGCTTGACTATAGAATTCAGGGGCGTAGCCAGACAGCAGATTTTGGGTGGGCCTAGGCAAGATGTGGGTGGGCACCAAATGTTCTCTCCCCTACCCCCACACCAAAAAAATATCTCAGCTGGTGGGAAAATGCTTCTCTCCAGTCTCCACCTTGGTAGTCTGCAGTAGGCATGCGCTGAAAACTGAGCATGCGAAGGTGCCAGTATTGTGGAGAGCAGCATTTTCATTACCATGTGCTACTGTTGGATGGGCCTGAGCCCTACGTGGGTGGGCCCCGGCCCACCCAGGCCCACCTGTGGCTACGCCACTGCTATAGATTGTCTTTCACTGCTTCCTTTCTTCTTTTCCTGTATATTTTACAGTTCTGTAAACCCACTTAGTTGCCTATATTAGGCCTTTTAGCAGTATATCAAGTGTTCAAAATAAATAAACATTGTCAGAGAAAGTTGTTTTTAAAAAGATTTGGATAATTTCCTAAAAGAAAAATGCATAAGCCATTATTAAGATGGGACTTGGGAAAATCCACTGCATGTTTCTAGGATAAGCAGCATAAAATCTGTTTTACTCTTTTGGGATCTTGCCAGGTACTTGTGACCAGGATTGGCCACTGTTGGAAACAGACCTTTGCTCTGTTTCAGTGTGGTGACGCTTATGTTCTTATGTCAAAGTAGAAATAAAAATATGAAAACAAAAATTGAACTGGTAACCCCAAGAACTCAAACCTCAGCACTCAACAGCGGAAAAAATAAAAACATTTATTGAACATACTACAAAGATATCTGCGATGCACATTTTCCAAAGCAAACATATTCCAGTTCAGAATAAAAACCTTTTTTTTCTACTTTGTTGTCTGAGCATTTTATTCTTCCAATCATGTTAGTCCCAGTGAGTTCCCTTTTTTCTGCTTTCCTGTCTGTGTTCTGCCAACTTTCTCCAGTGGCTGCTGTCTATTCACCCTTCTTCCTCACTCTTCCTGTCTTCTACTACCTCACATCTGTCTCTAACAGATTTATCTTTCCCTTTTAGCGCTTTCCTCCCTTTCTTTTCTGCCTTTCTGTCCACTCAGATTTCACCCTCTTTCCCACCCTCCAGTTTTCTTTTTACTTTTCACATACCAATCAACTTTCCATCTCCTTTTCTCAGTCCCAGCTCTGCCATTTCTGATCTCACTCCTTTCCCCAGTCTCCTATTCTCTTCTATCATCCACCATTACCACATTTTAACCCCTATATTCACCATCCTCCTCTCAGTCATCTCCTTGACCACCCCTCATGCGCTCCAGTGACGTCTAGAAGTAACATAACCCCTGCATCACAAAGGTCTTTTTTTAAAGACCACACTCTTCAAGAATCTATACACCAAGGATCCACACCATTATACACAGACAAGACTCCTGAGGAAGGCACCGTGTGTGCGAAACATGGTACCCTGTTGAGTCATCCTCCAATAAAGCTTTAGATTCACATTGAACGTCTCTGGTCTATTTTGGAAAGCCTGACTCTATTCCCACTCCCCTGCCTTTTCCTGTGATTCTTTGTGGGACATCCATGTTCTTTCCACTTCCTGTGGTTTTGTTTTGCATCTGCTCTCCCACATGGTTCCATCAGGTTCAGCATTTCTCCTCCCTCCACCTTTGTAGCTCAGCATCTCATCTCATCTCTCTATCCTCAAACTGTTGCAGTCCAATATCTTCCCTCTCTCCCCCCCAACATTCTGAACCTATCTCCCTGTTCCCTCTTCATTCCCTACCCCAACAGTGCAGCTCTCTCCTTACCCCCATAGTCAGCATCCTCTTATCTATCCTTTTTTTCTCCTTCCCCTCAAAGTCAGCATCTCCCCTATTTGTCCCACTTCATATCTAGAATCCTGCTTTCTCTTCCCTCCCCATGTCCCCATTATGCCCTTTCCTTCCTATTCAGCATTTCTCCTCCCCCCCCCACCACCATTGATCCAATATTTCTCTTTCTCCCACCCATCCTCTCATTACTCCATGGGTTCATCTTATCTCCTTCTCTCTCCCTCCACCTCTCATCATTAGTCCAGATTTTCTCCTCCTCCCTCCATACTATCAGTCCAGCATTTCTCCTTCTCCCCCCCCCCCCCCCCAATGGTCCAACATCTCTCAATCCTATCCCTTCTCTAATCCATGATGGCATCTCTCCCTCTCCCCCTATACCTTTTCAAAGTTGTCTTTTCTTTTAGAGGTTGCCAGCAGTGGGCAGTAATTCACAATGAATTGCTTATGCCGACATCAGAGCCTTCTATCTGATGCAATTTCCTGTTTCTACATAGCTGTGAAGTGCATTCTTAGAAGCTCCTAGCCCTCCTATAACAATGGGTGCAAAGCAGAGCTAGGACATTTCACCATAAAACTCACCAACAGCAGCAACATAAACCCTCTCAGTACAAGGGTACAATACTTACATATATATTACAACTCTATTTAAAAAAAACAAAGGTTATCAGAACCTAGAGCAAATGTACTATGCCAGCACTAACTTCCAAAACTAGAACCCTACCTACAAAAAGGCAGTACCCTAAATATTAGTGAGCCACAGAATATCAATACAACTATTATGAAAACTGAGCAAGCCAAACTACTTCAGATCACTATATAGAAAATTTATGCTAATAGAATATCTGGTCTTGGTCGCACACAGAGAATCCTGTTACTAAATTCAGAATAAGCGGCCACAAATAACGCATCGGCACCTCCTATATCAAGGGGGAGCGATCCTCTCGGCTTCTCGGGTGCCGACTCTCTCGACACCCCAGAGCTCCCGGCACCATGTGTTGAAGGAGAATGATGACGGTGCTTCTTCGCCTTCGCTCAACACCCATCATTGAGACTCCTCTGTACCGATGAGGAGGATGTGGAATCCTCACGTCTCCTCAGGGCTGGGTCCGACTTTATTTTTGTCTATTAGATTGTAAGCTCTTTGAGCAGGGACTGTCTTTCTTCTATGTTTGTGCAGCGCTGCGTATACTTTGTAGCGCTATAGAAATGCTAAATAGTAGTAGTAGTAGTAAATAAGAATATAGGTAAGATGAAATTAAACTGAAGCTCCAAGAAGCCAGACCTTGCATGTAGTACACCAGAGATGATTTCCCTCCTGTTTTGTGCAAAATATAAAGACAGCAGATGTCAGGTATGGAGTTGGGGGGGGGGTGCAACCAGGGCAACTACCCCTGACCCCCTGGCCAGAGAGGGTCCTAAGCCTGCCTGAATCAGAAGGCAGCACAGCCTGGTAGTGAGCCTTGGGGTCCCATCCCAAATTTCTGCTTTGAGCTTCAGCTATGTCTAACACCAGCTCTGACAGATGTACATTCTAAAAATTAGCATATTCTAATTACTAAATGGGAAATAAACATATTTTTCTACATTTGCTATCTTGTCATTTTTTTTATTTTATGGTCCCATTCTCTGGTTTCTGATTTTCCTCTGTTTTCTGTCTTGCCAGGGACTTTTATCCACTTGACATTTCTTCTTTCTCCATAGCTATCTCTCTTTTCTGCGTCCCTATTCTTCCCCTTGTTCAGCATCTCCCTTCTCTGTTTCTCTAGCTTCCCTTGTCCCTTCTACCCTTCTACTCATATCCCTCCAAATGTTCAGCATCACTTCTCTGTGTCCCTACCCCCCCCCCCCCCCATATCCAGCATCTCTCTTCTGTATCACTATTACCCCTTATGTCCAGCATACAGGCCTTCCTGATTACCTGGCATCATTAAATATTCCTTACACACTGGTCTGCTGTTTGCACTCCCTTAACAAACATAGGCTTGCTCTTTGTAACCTTAGGCAGGCCTATTATGAAGTAACACGCAAAAGTGCTTTTTATTTCATGGCCTCTTTTCTCTGGAATGATCTCCATCTAAGCATTAGGTCAGAGCCTCTATTGAAAACTTTTAAGGTTGCCCTACAAACTAATTTTTTAAAAATTTCCCTAAACATGCCCCTGTTATGTACAACAGTTGCGCCATAGTACTGGAGTAGTAATGGTTGATTGTTTTCTGGTATGAATGGCCTTTTCTTGTCATTATTGATGTTCTTTTCATAATTTTAGCCTTTGTTTTATATTTTTCTATACATCGCTTTAATTTATTTGTTAAAAAAATGATTTATCAAACTGTAATAAACATAAACATTTCTCCCCTGTGTCCATATTCCCCTAGTCTCCCTATTCAATGTGGGGTCCCTCAGGGTTCTGTCCTCTCTCCATTATTATTGAATATCTTCCTGAGTCCCTTGGCATATTTAATCCAAGACTATGGCATTGAAACATTTTTTTACTTTGATGATATTTTAGTGATACATCACATCAGTCCCTTATGTCCTGATCTCACTAACCTTAATCATGCCTTGGAGGGGATCTCTTCCTGGCTTTCTCACAACATACTGGTCTTAATTCTGTGGAAATGTGGGTCACTTGTTTCTCATTTTCTCCTTTGACTGCTCCGGCACTTTAAGGTATTCAGATATGTCTAGTTCATCAATTCAAGTACCTGGGTTTTCTACTTGACAGAGAACTTTTTTCAGCCTCAGATTGTCCATCTAGCAAAGATCTCTTTCTTCTTTTTATGGCAATTCCAGACAATCTGCTCCTATCTAGATGCAGCAATGCAAATGACCATCTTATATGCCATCATTATTTTATGTCTCAGTTATTGTAATTTCATTTATTCAGGACTTCCACATTCTCTTCTTCGCCATCTCCAATCAATCCAGAATACCGCCATTTGAGTTTTTGCACAGGCAAAACATTTCGATCATATCTACATAACAAATAGAGAGGGTAATACAGCATACAAACAAAGTATACAAACAATAAAAGCAACACTGGACCTTCATGACTAGGACAACAGGAGTACTTTATTTACAGGTGACCCGACAGGGGCCGTGTTTCGGCGTCAAATGACACCTGCCTCAGGGGTCTAACAACAAAACACATAAAAACATATACAGATAAGTCACATAAAAACATATACAACATTTTATGTTGTTATTCATCTATTCCTTATGATGAACTTTTTACATGCATACACCATATGCACATGGATTTTTATGTTATTTATGATGATATTAATAATTATTCATGATGATTTTAATTTATATATAAATATCAAGATATACATGGATATTTATGTTTTTATATGTGCTCTATCTCCATTATTTTACAAGTAATTTTTATGTGTATGTTTTCAAAGCCAATATCATTGGCTACCCAAACAGTTACCATATCAAATTCAAAACACTAATTCTGATGCACAAGGTTTCCTGTTTCTCTGCTCTCATTACTCCATATGCCCCGCCCAGACTTCTCAGGTCTTTGAATGACCAAGCATACCCCTAGTCCACTCTGTAACACTTGAATCTACTAGACATTGTGCCTCCTTTTGTATAGCACCCTCCCTCTGGAATGCTTTACCCACCCCAATCTAATCAGAATTACCCTACCCATTTCCATAGCCTTCAATGGACAGTCAATCAGAGGCGATGCCACACCAAGAATATGTCTTTCACTCTGATGTCTTTCCTATTATTTAATAGTGTTCTTTTCTATTTTATTTTTAAATTGATTGTAAACTGCCTTGCTATGCTAAGTAGAAAGTACGGTATATTGAAATGAAAAATAAACCATAAAAGCAGTTAACGTAGCTGGGTTTTAAAAAGTTTGGACAAGTTCCCAAAATAAAAGTCCAAAATCCACTGCTTATTCCTGGGATAAGTAGCATAAAATCTGTTTTACTCTTTAGGATTTTGCCAGGTACTTATGACCTGAATTGGCCACTGTTAGAAACAGGATACTGGGCTTGATGGATCTTCAGTCTGTTCTAGTATGGCAATGCTTATGTTCTTAACATTGAAGTTTTAGTGGGCAGGAGCAGATGCCAGATATGGGGACAGAAAAGAAAAAAGTAGCTGCAGGACAAAGGGAGGGAGGGAAAAGAGATGCAGATATGTTGGACCAGGAGGTGGGGGGAGGCAGGGAGGAAGAGAGGTGGCTGTTGCAAAGGGCTGATTGGCCACCAGACTGGGTGGGCCTGTGCCCACCCAAGTCCACCTGTAGCTACACCACTGCTCCAACTCTGCCCCCAAGCTCTGTAGTGGCCGATACTGTGCTGGGCAAAATATTGATCCGTACAAGGCCCCAGTGGCCCATTCAGTTCTGCTGCCTATTTTCCAGGTACTAGATGTCAATATATATAGCAACAAAGAAAATGTCCAGCACATCTGAACTGTTAGTTATTTTTCCTTGCTTGATTACTGCATTAAAGAAGATTTTGGTTCAAGAGTTCTGAGTCTTCTCATAGTGATGTTTTATACTCTGATTTAAGCTGCTTGCCAATCACACCCAGTGAAAGGGCAGAACAATATGTCTTTTAATTGTTTTCCCTCCATGTCATACTTGGTCCCATTTTTTAATTATTGGAGATTTACTGCCCTTTTGAATAAATTCAGTTAAGTATGCTTTTGTTCCATCATTGTTTCAGTTGGAAAGAATAAAAAGAAATATTGAGCTAAGCTGATATTGTAATAAAACCAATTACACATTTTGTGATCCATAATGATGTTATGCCCTTCTTGAAACTGTATATGATAATGAGTATTTCTACATGAAATCTGAGTGTAGTGTTTTCAGTGGTAGGATATGAATATTTTTCTGTAGAAATGTTTCTCTCCCAAATTGTGGGTAATTGACTTGTGTGCTTTCATGACTGTCCCATACACGGATATAGTCTTTGAAAAAAAACTGCCACATGGCTTATATATATGGGTTTTCCAGTGTATTATTCGGGAACAAAGCATATAAGTCTCCAATATCCACTAGTACCTGTTAGTATGGATCCTGATCTGCATGTATTTCAACTGTCCACAAACATAGAAAAACTTATTTTCACCCTGAATCAAATTCATGGTTCAGAGTAATATTTAAGCTTACTAAAGACAATCACATGTCCAAAAACAGTATTTGTAATATGGTACAAGCCAATTGAAATATAACATACTTTAATTATCTATGAATAGAAGCATGTTTTATGAATATCTTTCAGACTCATGACCATACTGGTTACATTGATACTAAAAGTAGCTGGAAATATTTACATTTGTGTCAGTGCATTAGAGCATTGTAAGCATGTTGGATGAAATGGCTTTGTTTTTTCAAGTAAGTCAATATAAAATTGAAGTTTGACTTTAGGAGGATGCCAGGGAATGGCTAATGTTGGAATAAGTATTTTACTATGCTCATTAAAATGGCATTCATTGCCATTAGATAACTTTTTATGACATTAGTGCTTGTACAGTGTTACCCTTAATCGCTGAATTGATTTTATTATGTACTTGTATCTATGTGTCCTTCAAACTAGGCAACATGAAAAACAGACTGCTATATTTAAGCGTTCAGACTTAATGTAGCTGCAGACTTCTCTCTTTTCTTGTGATCTAAATAAGTGAAAAGAAATTCTATACATAGTGCCCAATGTATATTTGGTGCTCCAAAAAAGGCATGCACGCATGTGCACATGTATGCTGTAAAAAGCATGCAGCTGTGTGTGCCCCTTACAAAACTGGTGCATATAGTAGCCCAAAATTAAGCATCAAACTGTGATGAAGCACCCAGGTAGTATTGCACTGTTGTATATGTGTGACAAAATTTATGTGACTTACATGATGATGTGGGGACATTGAAAAAATGGCATCTGCCTAGAGAATGCCACACTTGGCACCAAAGACACCCTCCTGTGGGCCAGGCTCTTCATTCCTGGGACCAAGAAGCTGTTTCCTGAGCCTGGCCACAGGAAGGACTTCATACTCTGTTCATGAGTGTGGCAGAAACTCCAGCGTCGCATTGATGCACAAACATCTATCTACAAAGAGGTAAGTGCAATCAAAGAGGTAAATGCAATCCAAGTGGCAGAGGTGAGACAATGTATGCTGATGGAATACGCAAGGGGAACCTAGTTAAGTTAAACTGTATACAAGAATGCAGCACTATGCCATTCAGGAGTTGCAGTTACATATGGGCCGGCTACAGATCAACTGCTGCATTTCACATGGCATGGAAAGGGAGAATGAGATGGGTCACAATGAGGGGCATAATTGAACGGGGCGCCCAAGTTTTCCTGCACCAAAGTGCCTGAAATTTGCTGCAAGCTGATATTCAATCTTTGGATTGCTTCCCACAAAGATTCCATCGTGACGGTAGCTGGTTTCATAACTCCAAGATTCAAGGGTGATTCGCCAGGATTTCTTCCAGACAAAACTATTGTCGGAGCTGGTAAATGCACTGGCGTCGACGCGGCCGCGGGGTCTTCACACCCAGCCACTGGGGACCGACTTCCGGATTCAGCGCACTGTTCACTGGAGCCCGTCGCCTCTCGTCCTGGTCTTGGAGGTGCCGTCAATAAGGGAGGGCTTAGAGATACTCCCTCAGCGCTTAGATCTGATCGTTCACCCGGACCACCTGAAGCGAGCATTCCGGTTCCCGGTGGTTGGAGTCCCGATTCCTCCAACGTTAGCTGCCTCAAGAGAGGGGGTTCAACCCTGCCTGTGGAGGTAGGCACTCCGGGTTTACCCTTCCTCTTTCCCATAACGGGTCTGAGAGCACTCAGTTGAAGAAGCTTTCAGGGGGTTTCAGGAACTCTTTCCCGCACGTCTACTCAGGCAGCCATCTTGGATCTCTGTTAACCCCCAAGATGATCTGAATATAACAGAACTTTTAGAATCCTCAATAGAGACTATAACAGAAAGAACTACGTTATTCGTTACTTTTGCTCTGCAATTAGACCGCAACAATATTTTCAAACTCTTTTTCTGCCACATTAATTCACCATTCTTTGGCTCAAAAATTCAAGTATTCCCAGATTTTGCTCGAGAAACTCAAAGGAAGAGAAAACAATTTTTGTTATTAAAAGAGAGAGTTTTGCACATAGGTTGGACCTTTATGTTAAGGTTCCCATGTAAATGTTATATTTCCTTGAATTTAGTAAATTATGTTTATTTTGACCCAGAGAAGTTAAAAGCATTTATTGTAACAAAAGAATAATACTGCACCAATTTAGGATTGTACAACGTTATACCGGCTAGCGATATTCTGGGTTCTGTCTACTTGAGGAAGAAGTAGTTTACTTTGATATTATTTGAGGTTAATGTTATTTTCCTGTTCTTGGATCACCAATTGTGGCCTAAAATGTTCTTTTTTTTACCTTTAATTGCAAATTTTCCTGTAATATCATTATGTGATTTGTGTGATTTATGTTTATTGCATAAATGTAATGTTAGAATAATCATAAATAAAATAAAATAAAATAAATACAAGTCCAGGTGAAAACGTCCAAGTGCTCTTCAGGGATGTCTTTTTTTTTTTTTAGTATGGGTGAAAGACATCCAAGTGTTAGGCGCCTTCGCTATGCCTCCGTCCCTGTGATGGGGCAGTTGAGGACATCCAAAATGTGGATGTTTCTGTGAGAAGGATGCCCATACCTTTGCGAAGCCTCTAACACCCCCTTTATTTGGATTTTGGATCACAAGTAGCAGCAGTGGGATTTGAACTGGCCACTGCTGGATTGCAAGACCAGTGCTCTAACCACTAGGCCACTCCTCCACTCCACTCCAGTGCCTTGAAATTTGGCCATCCCTGTAGGGGGGTGGGCAGTTCAGGACGTCCAAAATGTTTGAAAGAAGGACGTCCATGCCTTCGCTATGCCTCCACTGACACACACACACCCCCAGGGACCTGCATACTGCTGCAATGGACCTGAGTATGATATTTGAGGCTGGCAAAAAAAGTTTTTAAAGTTATTTTTTTCAGTGTGGGAAGGGGTTAGTAACCACTGGGGGAGTCAGGGGAGGTCATCCCCGATTCCCTCCGGTGGTCATCTGGTCAGTTCAGGCACCTTTTTGAGGCTTGGTTGTAAGAAAAAAATGGACCAAGTAAAGTCAGCCAAGTGCTCGTCAGGGACGCCCTTCTTTTTTCCATTATCGCTCAAGGACACCCATCTATTAGGCACGCCCCAGTCCCGCCTTCGCTACACCTCCGATACGCCCCCGGGAACTTTGATCATCCCCGTAATGGGAAGCAGTTGGGGACGCCCAAAATCGGCTTTCGATTACGCTGATTTGGGCAACCCTGAGAGAAGGATGCCCATCTCCTGATTTGTGTCGAAAGATGGGCGCCCTTCTCTTTCGAAAATAAGCCTGAATGTGTGCACAGGATACATGTGTGACTGCAGCAGCATACAAGGGCACAGCCTACCTCACCATTCTAGACACATGTACACAAGTGCAAATATTCCATCTATGTTAACACTAAGTGATTTCAAGGACGCAGGAAGCACTGACCATATGCCTGCCATCTGTCCCTTCCAACAGTTTGCACTATGTTCAGCCATCTCACCAAACTAACCACCAACTAGGCACCAACAGGAATGAAAGACATGCAAGGATTACCAAGATCTGTCCAGAAGGTGGGGAGGAGTTGTCATTACCCACCACATGCAGGACATGGTAGGTGAAGCAGGAACACATATGTGCTCTGCTAAAGCTCTTGCAAGTTCTATTATGCAGCACACTTTTCAAGGGCCACTCCTACTATTAGCTGTGACCAACCGGCTGGCAAAGGATGGAAAATTTTGGGGCATCAAGCAGTGTTTGCAGCCTTTGCACAACTATAAGCCCCACCATCCACATCATCTCCTTGAAGCATCATCAGTTTTGTCACCACTAGTTCCCCAGCATGTTTTTGAGAATCATGACTGTTGCATGTAGAACACAGGAGGATCTGTTAGGTACTGACTTGAATGGTACATGGGTGTGGGTTAGCATTTCAACTGGGGTGTCTACCACCCTTGCTCTATCTCAGAACATGTCCTATATATGTCTTTCTGCCAAACACCTACCCCTATCACAACACTCTCTGCCACCATCTGCAGCAGCCACATAGAGGTCACTTCGGGACACAGGAAATCTTAGGAGTAGATCTTAGAGAATATATCTGCTGGAATGTAGCATGTTGCCTTGGCATATCAATGGGCCATACACATTCCCATCACACCCATGCATGTACCACATTTGGCTATAACCACCAGTACACAGCACTAGAATCCTCTAAAAAGAAACTAGTTATGGTGTCTGGTGTTCCCTGTGTATCCAGAAAGAACCAAATAATGATCTCCATTCAACACCTCTCCTCCCTTTCCTTTCATGCACAGAGTTGAAGAAGCAGCTGGATACCAGAGACAGCTGTGGCCCAAATATCTGGAAGGGGTCAGAGGCCAGCATGAGAAAGAGAGAGGTCAGTAGCTCTGCACTCTAGGTGGCCCGGGCATCTGCCAAAAACAGCAGAAAGTAGGAGCTAGGACATAGCTCAAGCATGTACTTGATCTACTATTTTCTTCTCTGCTCATTGTTGTGCATTGCTCCCCAGTGCTACCCTTACAACTTCTCATTGCACAGATATGACAGAAGCAGGGATGTTGCCTGCTTAGCCCTATAAATATAGGTATGTGCTCAGCCACTGCAATGTCTTGCTTCCTGCCAATAGGCCAACTGCCCTGGAGGGTGTGGGCAGGATCAAGCAGCACTGTACTGCAGGCCTGTGTGTATAGGCTCCACAGTGTGGTGTATCAACTGTGGAGTAGAGAATATGAATGTTGATGAAGCAGTGATTCAACGGAATCCTATATTGCTAGAATCTTTAAATGAGATGGCGCCTCTGAAAAACGTCATTAGATGGAGTCATTCTGTTTAGTTTATTGATGAGGTATGAATGAGTGTGAATAAAAATGGAAGGAATATTCCTCTAGAATGTCTTTGAAGAATTATAATTTGGTTGTACAACAATATAATTCAGCCATTTTATTGGCAAAAAAAGAATGCTTTAATAATATTATTGAATCTTCTCCTTCTCAATCCAGAGAACTATTTGACAGAGTGACTAAATTAGTTTCCTTAGATGTTCAAAAAAAGAAGTTGGTTGATTTAATATCGTGAGCAATTTGCAATTGGTTTTATACAGTAGATTGAAAATATAACGAAGGTCTTTTATTCGGGCCTCTACAAGATCTTCTTACCAATTATATCCTGATGGGTAAACTTGTGGCTGTACTAAAACTGTTTTCTACCAAATAAGGGAGACTCCAAATCCTTCATTCAAATTCACATTTAATAGATGGCCAATGAATAAACAAATGGAACATTTGTAAATAGAATTAATCTGGATTAGGACTTTGTCCATATAGAATGAATTTGAGCCTGTAACTTAATCCTCTCCCAGAGAGAAGATTTGTCAATCACTGATAATGAGGTACTAACAGACCAGCCCAGTAGACAGCAGTTATAGAAGCAGGATCAGCAGCAGTCCACAGTAACAGCGGCACAACAGGTGAAAAGTCACTATGTTTGAAATGGACACGAAGCTGCTGGGAGCTGCCTCAGTGTGGAGTGTTCTGGTACTCTACACATCTGATTAATTCTTAAGAGATAGATCTAACCAAGGAGATGGGATGATGTCAAAAAGTTGAAGCCAATTATTTATTTATTTTTTTATTGCATTTGTACCCCACATTTTCCCACCTATTTGTAGGCTCAATGTGGCTTACAAGCACCTGTTATGGCATCGCCATTCCAGGAGATAGATACAATTGGTGTTACAAAATGATTCTGGATGAAGAAAAAAGCCTAAGCAGAGTTACAGAAAGATAAATATCGGAATAGGGTGAAATGGTGAAGTGTTGTAATTAGCTATGGATTCCCATTGTAGGCCTTGTTGAAGAAATAGGTTTTCAAAGATTTACGAAAGTTAGTTATGTCATTGATCATTTTCAAGTCAGTTGGTAGTGCATTCCATAGCTACGTACTCATGTAGGAGAAGCTGGTCGCATGTGATAGCTTGTATTTTAGTCTTTTGCAGTTGGGGAAGTGCAGATTAAGGAATTTGTGGGCTGATCTTTTAGCATTTCTGGGAGGTAAGTCCATGAGGTCTAGCATGTAGCTCGGGGCATCTCCGTGGATGATTTTATGAACAATCATGCAGATCTTGAATGCGATACGCTCTTTGAGTGGGTGCCAGTGGAGTTTTTCTCACAGAGGTTTTGCACTTTCATATTTTGTTTTGCCAAATATGAGTCTGGCTGCAGTATTCTGGGCTGTTTGAAGTTTCTTGATAGTCTGTTCTTTGCAGCCAGCGTATAGTGCGTTGCGATAATCCAGGTGACTTAGCACCATTGACTGTACTAGGGTACAGAAGATGGATCTAGGAAAGAAAGGTTTAACTCTTTTGAGTTTCCACATGGAGTGTAACATCTTTTTCATTGTGTTCTTCACGTGGGTGTCGAGTGTGAGATTTCGGTCTATGGTCACTCCCAGAATTTTCAGATTGTTTGAGATTGGAAGAGATAGGTTTGGTGTGGATATGGTGGTGAAGTTGCTTGTGTTTATGTTGTGAGGTGAGTATAAGGCATTGTGTTTTTTCTGCGTTAAGTTGTAGCTGGAATGCATCAGCCCAGGAGTGCATGATTTAGAGGCTTTGATTAATCTCGTTGGTGATTTCCCTTAAATCATGTTTGAACGGCATGTAGATCGTGACATCGTCTGCATATATGTAGGGGTTGAGGTTATGATTGGCCAGTAACTTGGCCAGGGGTATCATCATTAGGTTGAAGAGGGTTGGTGAGAGGGGGGATCCTTGGGGGACTCCACATTCCGGTGTCCATGGGGTTGAGATGTCCTCGTTTGCTATTACTTGGTACGATCTTGTGGTTAAGAATCCTCTGAACCAGTTGAGAACGTTACCTCCAATTCCAAAGTATTCAAGAATATTTAGTAATATTCCATGGTTGACCATATCGAAGGCGCTGGACATGTCGAAATGTAGTAGGAGTATGATATTGCCAGTTGCAATTGTTTATTTGAATGAATTCATTAAAGTCACTAGTACAGTTTCAGTGCTGTGGTTTGAGTGGAATCCTGATTGTGATTTGTGTAGAATTGAGTATTTATTTAGGTAGTCCGTGAGTTGTTTCGTCACTACGCCTTCCATGAGTTTGGTTATTAGTGGGATAGACGCCACTGGGCGATAGTTGGTTAGGTCATTTGTGCTTTTCTTTGTATCTTTATAAGTACATAAGTAATGCTACACTGGGAAAAGACCAAGGGTCCATTGAGCCCAGCATCCTGTCCATGACAACGGCCAATCCAGGCCAAGGGCACCTGGCAAGCTTCCCAAATGTACAAACATTCTATACATGTTATTCCCGGAATTGTGGATTTTTCCCAAGTCCATTTAGTAGTGGTTTGTGGACTTGTCCTTTAGGAAACTGTCTAACCCCTTTTTAAACTCTGCCAAGCTAACTGCCTTCACCACGTTCTCCGGCAACGAATTCCAGAGTTTAATTATGCATTGGGTGAAGAAATATTTTCTCCTATTTGTTTTAAATTTACTACACTGTAGTTTCATCGCATGCCCCCTGGTCCTAGTATTTTTGGAAAGCGTGAACAGATGCTTCACATCCACCTGTTCCATTCTACTCATTATTTTATATACGTCTATCATGTCTCCCCTCAGCCGTCTCTTCTCCAAGCTGAAAAGCCATAGCCTCCTTAGTCTTTCTTCACAGGGTAGTCGTCCCATCCCCGCTATCATTTTAGTTGCCCTTCGCTGCACCTTTTCCAATTCCACTATATCTTTCTTGAGATGCGGCGACCAGAATTGGACACAATACTCAAGGTGCGGTCGCACCATGGAGCAATATAACGGCATTATAACATCCTCACACCTGTTTTCCATACCTTTCCTAATAATACCCAACATTCTATTCGCTTTTTTTTTTTTTTTTTTTTTTTTTTTTATTATTATTTAAACAATATACAAGTTGTAGTAACAACATACTTGTGGAAACACAGAGACCATATAAAGAAAAAAAATAAACATCTGGACCAACTGGTCTCAAACAAAGAGTATTATAACAATAATCCTATCTCTTTCTCAGACCTCAATCTTCAAAAAGGGGAAAGGTGGTGAAAATCATATAGGAGAGATTAATAAAAGAAAACATTATCTATATGTCAGTGGCTTTACTTCTGATGTTTCTCGCTATTTCTGGTAATTATTCTCAATTCAAGTTTTTCCTATCTACAAAACCCTGTAATTGTTCAGGATCATAAAAAATGTACTTGTTATTCAAATATTTGACAATACATTTACAGGGGTAGGCGAGTAGAAATGAGGCTCCCATTTCTCTCACTCTATCCCTTTGTAACAAGAATTTTCTACGTCTTTCTTGAGTTACTCTAGTAACGTCAGGATAGATCCATATTCTTTGACCATAAAATGGTTTCTGAGAATTTTTAAAGTATAGTCTCATTAATGAGCTTAAGTCTTGCTCAAATATTAAGGAAATAATTAAAGTTCCACGAGTTGTCACTTCAGTTATGGATTCTTCCAATATAGCAGTTAAATTCTGGAGATCTACTATTTCATTACCCTCTTGTCCAGGTTCATTCTTCTTTGTCAATGTTTTTAAATAATAGATTTTATTACATGGAGGGATAGCTTGAGATGGTAAATTCAGATTCTCAGTTAGATATTTTTTAAATAAATCATTTGGAGATAACCCAGATATTATGGGGAAATTTATAGCTCTAAGAGTCAATCTTCTATTGAAATTTTCTAACTGTTCCATTTTTCTATGAAGCAAAAGTTTATCTTTTACCAGTGAATCAGCCGTAGCCTTGATACTTTTTATTTCCTCATAGTTCTGGGATATTTTAGCCATTGTCTCTGAACGTACCTTATCCAAGGATTCCGTTAGCTGAGTCATTTTTGTCCCAATTGAAGTGGTTTCTCGAACGGATTTAGAAACAATTTGTTTTAGATCCTGAATCGCTTTCCAAATTGAAGTTAACGTTATTTCTACCGGGTTTACTTCTTCCATGCTTTCTTCCGTCGCAAACTCAAGAAAGGCACTGCCGGACTGATTGTTAGCTTCAACGCCTTCCGTTGCTTCGAACAGACCTTGCTCTTTCCTTTGTGTTGCCGGGCATGGAGGTGGAATAATCTCTGGGGGCGAGAGAGAGATGTCCAAACCCTGGGGCGTTGGCGCTCCTACGATGGCGTCCATCGCGGGTCTCGCCTCTCCAGCTTCGCGAGATTGGGTTACTACGAAGCGCTCCAATGTTTGCTGCCGCGGAGACGATGTCCTAGCCACCGGCAGTTGACCCCTGGTAATCGCCTTTCTTTTAGTATGAGGCATTGTAAGTAACCAAACTTTTTTTTAGGAAATATTATTTCAAGGCAGCTTGAGCGTCTCGTGTTTGCGTTAGATCGCCATCTTGCCACCGGAAGTTCCCCCCAGATCCTCTTTTTGATTCCAGATACACAATGTCAACCGGCTCCCCTTTGTCCACATGTTTGTTTACTCCTTCAAAGAATTGAAGTAAATTGGTCAGGCAAGATTTCCCCACACAAAAGCTGTGCTGACTTGGTCTCATTAATCCATGTCCTCGGATGTGCTCTGTAATTTTGTTTTTAATAATAGCCTCTATCATTTTCCCCGGCACCGATGTCAGACTCACCGGTCTATAATTTCCCGGATCTCCCCTGGAACCTTTTTTAAAAATCGACATTACATTGGCCACCCTCCAATCTTCAGGTACCATGCTCGATTTTAAGGATAAATTGCATATCACTAGCAGTAGCTCTGCAAGCTCATTTTTCAGTTCTATCAGTACTCTAGGATGAATACCATCCGGTCCAGGAGATTTGCTACTCTTCAGTTTGCTGAACTGCCCCATTATGTCCTCCAGGTTTACCGTGAAGTCAGTAACTTTCTCCGACTCGTCCGCTTGAAATATAATTTCCGACACCGGTATCCCACCCAAATCTTCCTCGGTGAAGACCAAAGCAAAGAATTCATTCAATTTCTCCGCTACGTCTTTGTCTTCCTTGATCGCACCTTTTACCCCTTGGTCATCCAGCGGCCCAACCGATTCTTTTGCTGGTTTCCTGCTTTTAATATACCGAAAGAGTGAGTAGAATGTTTCCTTTATCCTTAGGGAAGAGGCCATTTTGTAGCATGTAGTTTAGGTGTTCTGTGAGGTCTGTTTTAAATTGCTGAGGAGCAGATTTTATAAGGGTGATGCGGCAGGCATCTAGTTTGCATTGCGACTTAGCATATCTCCCAAGTGATTAGGTTTATCTCCCTTCCTTTCTCCTACATACAGTCGTCATCCCCATTCACTCAAAACAAAGTAAGCAAATCTATGAGCTGCTCTGTCCACGTTGTCGTTCTTTATTGTTGGTAGCATTTTTATTTGATCTCACTTATATTTTTAAACATGCTGGTTTGTGCAGCATATGGATGTACACAGAGGAAGTATTGGTTTCATCGGTTAGAGTAGTAATTAGTTCTAAATTTTAAATCAATGTCTCATTTGGAGGGGTTGGTTATAAGGACTCCCTGTATTTGTGCAGAGATGTTTTCACCTAGTTAAGGGCCAGCAACACAGACATCATTTTATGAGAATCAGGTGCTTAACAATCAGACTTACTACTTATAAGTACAATTAAAAAAAAACATTAATTTGGTTGAAACCTGGGAGCATTTAACATCTTTTTTTTTCCTGTGCCTACATCAAAAGAAAAAGATAGCCCGGGAACTTGTTTTGTGGATTGCAGTGGTTTATTATAAAAATGCATTTGCCTTTTTTATTGCTATTATTTCACAGAGAGGTATTGAATGATGAGGAAAGGACTTTCATCATGAGGAAGTTCTGTCGAGTCAGTCTAAATGTCCAGTTCAGCACACTATTAGCTGCCAAGGTCATACAAAGTTAATTATGTTCAGTGGAAAATAAATCTGTTGGCTCAGGCTGCTTGCTATGTTAATATTCCATCACTGGTTCATTATTGCTACCAAGTATTACATATTAAGGGCATTTGCTTTAAAACTTTGTTTTAATTCATTTATCCAGTCCTTAAATGCACATGGTTTTGCTTTTTAAATCCTAAGGGTGGTTGAACAATGATATAAAGGGCGGTTGAACAATTAAGTACAAACTGTGTTGCTTCTGAATTTACTTGTTTTGGACTGTTTTGGGTCCTATTGATCTGTACATCTGCTGTGTAGAATTTTGGAAGATGGAAATGAGGAAATAAAAATTAAGTTTTGAATGTACTCTGTAGAAGTCATTGTTTACTTTTGCAATGTGGTGTATGGATGCCTGTTCTAGTATGTACATGTGATAATGTTTGAATAACTGTCTATATTTATGGCTATGACTTCTGAGCATGCGGTATCATTAAAGGACATACTTTTAAATGCCTAGATGGGTATATATGCTAATCTCAACTTTGTTAAATGTTTCAGACATATCCGTCTACTTGATCCCATGATATAACTGAATGTCTCTCTGTATTTTCAAATGTAAGCCACATTGAACCCAAGTGTGCTTGGGATAATGTGTGATGTAAATGTAAAAAAAAAAATCCTTTATCCTCCACCTTTTTCAGACTCTGCCTATTCAGCTGGATGGTGATGGCACAAGGAAAGCAACTTTGGTCCAGTGAAGACTAACTCAAAATAACCTGTTCCTTAGCTGGGCCCTAGTATTACCATATTGAAAATGCAATGCAAGAAGGAAGAATAGGAGGAGGAGGGGGGGAGGAGCCTGAGGAGGCAGCAAGGATTGAAGAAGAGGAACCTGCAGCCTCTCCACCACCCTCAACCATACCTCTCCCTGACCAAACACTTCCCTCCACATCTAGTAATCTCCCACCATCCCACCCACCTATGCCTCACCCACCCCTCCAGAGGTGCCACCCCTGGGGAGAGCTCAAGAATTGAGATGAGAAAAATGTTCTCTTGCAGCAGTCCCCATCTCCTTCAACTAATGCAGCACATCCACTATCTCCATTGGCACCTGCAGCTGTAGCTGAAGCTCCATCATGGGATGTAGATACACCTAAAGATGGTTTATCTCCTTCAGAGCTTTGGTGGAAAAAGTAGGCCTGATGCAAGGGGACATAGACTGAAAGGTAAGGGTCATAGAGGACAGGACTGAGAGGATAGAATTTACTCTAGGGCAGGTGTTCTGAACCCAGTCCTTGGGACATACCTAACCAGACAGGTTTTCAGGCTATCTACAATGAATATGCATGAGATAAATTTGCATACACTTTATGTCATATATATTCATTGTAGGTATCCTGAAAACCTGACTTAGATGGGTGTGTCCGAAACACTGGGTTGAGAACCCCTTGCTCTAGGGCAAATGTTGGTAGTACAGTGAACCTAATATTTGCTCTAGAGTGTGCTAGCATTTTCCAGCACTCCTCCTCTAACTCCCCTTAGCTGTGGCCCAGCTGTCCCTAGGTTGCCTTTCTACCACCTTTCCCCACATCCTCCCCTCACAATTCCAAACCTTCAGCTCCTAGGTTTCTTGTTTGGTATTACATTTTAGAAAATTATGCTTTGTTTTATGACATCTCTTGTGTGATGTGACATGTGACTGCTGCCTCTTTCGCTCATCTCCCAAGGTTCTGTGAACACGGGAGCATTGGCTCTGTCCCAGAAGTGACGTAGGATACAGGTTTCTTAAAAGTTTAGCTACCTTTATTGGCGCATGTTGACAATCATAGTACAGAAACTGCTCCTATAGGTCGTACTACATTTATCCGGCAACATTTTAACCAAGGGAAATCAGATATTTTAATATCATTGGATTTATCAGTTGCTTTTGATCTTATTGATCACAATCTTTTGCTTTATAGGCTATTAGAAATTGGTTTAGCAGGAACCGTATTTCAATGGTTTCATTCCTATTTTTCTAACCGTACTTGTAAACTACTATGGAAGGGCTCTAGTGTGTATACCTTGTTTAATATTTTTCTAGCACTCCTACTGTGCTTACTTCAATCTATCATCCCTTCCATATGTGGATGACTTTCAGATCCTAGGTGTTTTGGACAGTGATAATCCACAGGAGCTAACAGATTTTAACTGCAAACTCAGTATTATTGCTCATTGTACACTCATAGATTGAAATTAAATCCTGAAAAGTCTAAGGGCCTAATATTTTCTCATAATGAAAGTCCTGTGTTATCCATTCCAATTATGATTGCCAGGTCCAAGATATTATTTATATCTACAATATTCTTGGAGTTATTTTCACCAATTGGTTCTGGTCCCGAAGGTTCCCAACAAAAATCGGGTCCAAAAACAAAAAGTCCCTGAAAAGTATCAATATCCCTGTAACCCTGGCTGGGTAGCTCTAAAACCGAGCTCCAGGCTTCAGCGAGGCCTAACTGGAGCTCCAGGAATGGACTGAGAATGTGCACTCACTCAGTCCCCCCCCATCACGGCAGGCTATGCCGAAAGCCGGCCATTTTCCTGACGGGTACCAGCCGGAGCTCCGTCATTCGCGTCCAGCGCACCTTCGCGGCTGGACGCATTTTGATGATACTCCCAGCTCTGGAGACCTCCGGAGCCTCCCTAACCACTAGTACCCGCTGCAGGTGGCCCAAATTGGGCCCAAAGATGCCCGGAATGTCCGGGCAACAACGGGACAGCCCAAAATGGCCAAAACATCCATCGGGCCAGCAGAACAACAGCGCTGGGCATTGAAGCACCCCAGCCACCTAAGACCACCCAAAATGGCCCGACGTAGCCACACAGAAACCTGGGGGTCCAGGTACATTTTTTTCCTTTTTTTTATTTAAAAAAAAAAAAATATATATATATATATATATATATATATATATATATATATATATATATATATATATATATATATATATATTAACCCTTAGGATTACAGAAGGACTGTGGAAGACAGGAGAGCTAGACTGAATCCAGAGATTGTTGATGACTTATTCATCCACAGATTTAAAAAATCATAAGAGTGCTTCATAAGGCATATTTCTTCCCCACTAGGGCATACAGAACGGGTTGTAATTTATACCCCTGGACATTTTAACAGGGTGGATTAGGATTCCTTGGGGTAGTAGAAGTCAGCTATTGTTGGGGTTAGAAGGGTACAGGGTGAGAGGGGGTTATTATAGTTGCTCGTTATCATTGTTTTCTATTTGTGATTTATAAACAACAGTTGCATAGCATATTGTTCCTTGTATACTTTAATAAAAAGATTTAAATATAAAATCATAAGTGTTTGAGGCTTCTGCAGTTGAGGACAGAACCCATGGGGATGGGGCAGGGACAGGAACAGAACCTGTGGGGATGGGGTGAGGACAGAGACAGGAACTGCGGGGACTGGATGGGGAAAGAGACAGAACTTGCGGGGATGGGGTAGGGACAGAGATGGAAGTCATGGAACCCATGGGGACAGGGCGGGGATGGGGACATACTTTGTCCCAGTGTCATTCTGAGATGTCTTGTCCAGTATGGTTCTTCCTCTCTTCTCCCCTCCCCCTTGCAAGTTTCTATGATTTTAATTGTGTTCACTTATTTATGTTTTATAATTATTATTTTAATTTATGACATATTTAATTTATGGATTATGTCTAATTGACAGTTGCTGCCCCTAAAGCAGCCTGCAATACACGTGAGTACCTAAATGTAGGCAGGTTAATACCAGGCTACATTAGTATTCTATAAAAGAAAGTAGATACCTACTTTTCTTTATAGAATAGGCTCCTACAGTGTGCCCCTCCAGGCACCTAATTGCCCCCTATGTGGCTTCCCAACTAGTAATGGAGAAGCAGCGCAATACTTGTTGGGACACCCTGTGGTTATGTTATAAAATCTGTCATTTTAAATCTGTTGATCAATATCACCCGTACTCCAGAGGTTTAAGTTTGTAAATAACAAATATTCAACTTTATTTGATTACTGTATAAATACAATAAATGCCTTTAAAATTCTCATTCATCATAACCCAACCACACCATATCATGCTACACACTTATCATTCACTTTCTCATTCGTGTGTCTCTGGAGCATGGGAGTGATGTCAGTGAAGTGCTGAGGGTGCAAGAACAAAGGTTAATTTTTCATGGCGCACAATGGTTCCCAATGGTTTAAATTTAGAAGTTGAGTGGTAGTTATAATTTTCATAGGTAAGTGGCCCCTTACCGCGTATAGCCTGTAAAAGTTCTGCTTTGTGTACATAATTAAGTAATTTAAAGATGACCACTCAAGGATGTGCATCCGTGGGCCGATGAGGGCGCAGCCGATGAGCTCTTTCAATTCATAAAGGGCCCGCATCTGACTGCAATTGCAAAGTAGACTCTAACCAAGACTCCAGGAACTTTCTGAGCTCTGGCTCCGCAATTGTCTCTGTTAAAGTCCTCATTCTTGGGGACTTTAACATACACGCTGATGACCCATCCGCTCTCACGCCTCTCAGTTCCTCACTCTGACATCCTCCTTCAACCTCCAGCTCTGCTCCACCACCCCTACTCACCAAACTGGCCATTGTCTTGACCTCATCCTCTCCCTGCTCACCCTCCAATTTCTACGCCTCAGCTCTCCCTCTCTCTGATCATCACCTGATCACCTTCACACTTCATCACCTCCCCCTCAGCCCTGCCCAACATTAACCACTACTACCAGGAATCTCCAGGCTATCGACCCTCCCACCCTATCCTCTAGTATTTCTAATCTCCTCCCCTCCATCATGTCCTCCGAGTCTGTCGACAAGGCTGTCTCCACTTACAATGCCACTCTCTCCTCTGCTTTAGACACCCTCGCACCATCCATCCCCCGTCCCACAAGGCGTACTAATCCCCAGCCCTGGCTGACCCCTTGCGTCCAATACCTTCACTCCTGTGCACGATCTGCTGAATGCCTCTGGAGGAAATCTCACACCCATACCGATTTCCTTCATTACAAATTCATGCTATCCTACTTCCAGTCCTCCCTATTCCTTGCCAAACAGGACTATTACACCCACCCAATTGACTAATTCTCTCAGCTCCAACCCTCGTCGTCTCTTCGCCACCCTTAACTCCCTCCTCAAAGTACCCTCCGCTCCCACCCTCACCCCTCTCACTCTCTCCTCAATCACTGGCTGACTACTTCCGTGACAAGGTGCAGAAGATCAACCTTGAGTTCACTACCAAGCCTCCTCCTCCTCTTCACCCTTCAACCCACCCCCTCAACCAACAAACCCAGGCCTCCTTCTCCTCTTTTCCTGATATCACCGGAGGAAACCGCCCATCTTCTTTCCTCCTTGAAATGCACCACTTGTTCCTCTGATCCCATCCCCACCAACTTACTTAACACTATCTCTCCTACTCTCACCCCCCCCCCCCCATCTGTCATATCCTCAACCTCTCTCTCTCCACTGCAACTGTCCCTGACACCTTCAAGCACGCCGTAGTCACACCACTCCTCAAAAAACCATCACTTGACCCTACCTGTCCCTCCAACTACCGCCCCATCTCCCTCTTACCCTTCCTCTCCAAGTTACTTGAACGCACCGTTCACAGCCGCTGCCTTGATTTTCTCTCCTCTCATGCCATCCTCGATCCGCTTCAATCCTATTTTCGCCCTCTACACTCGACAGAAACGGCACTCGCTAAAGTCTGTAATGACCCGTTCCTTGCCAAATCCAAAGGTCACTACTCCATCCTCATCCTCCTCGACCTATCTGCCGCTTTTGACACTGTCAATCATGATTCACTTCTTGCCACACTGTCCTCATTTGGGTTCCAGGGCTCTGTCCTCTCCTGGTTCTCCTCTTATCTCTCCCACCATACCTTCAGAGTACATTCTCATGGATCTTCCTCCACCCCCATCCCGCTCTCTGTTGGAGTTCCGCAGGGATCTGTCCTTGGACCCCTTCTTTTTTCAATCTACACCTCTTCCCTGGGCTCGCTGATTTCATCTCATGGTTTCCAATATCATCTTTATGCTGACAACACCCAGCTCTATCTCTCCACACCAGACATCACTGCGGAAACCCAGGCCAAAGTATCAGCCTGCTTATCCGACATTGCTGCCTGGATGTCCAACCGCCACCTGAAACTGAACATGGCCAAGACCGAGCTTATCGTCTTCCCACCAAAACCCACTTCTCCTCTTCCTCCACTCTCTATCTCAGTCGATAACACCCTCATCCTCCCCGTCTCATCTGCCCGCAACCTCGGAGTCATCTTCGACTCCTCCCTCTCCTTCTCTGCGCATATCCAGCAGATAGCGAAGACCTGTCGCTTCTTTCTCTTTAACATCAGCAAAATTCGCCCTTTCCTCTCTGAGCACACCACCCGAACTCTCGTCCACTCTCTCATTACCTCTCGCCTTGACTACTGCAACCTACTCCTCACTGGCCTCCCACTTAACCATCTATCCTCCCTTCAATCCGTTCAGAACTCTGCGGCACGTCTTATATTCCGCCTAGACCGATACGCTCATATCACCCCTCTCCTCAAGACACTTAACTGGCTTCCAATCAGGTACCGCATACAGTTCAAGCTTCTCCTTCTAACCTACAAATGCACTCAGTCTGCAGCCCCTCATTACCTCTCTATCCTCATCTCCCCTTAAGTTCCCACCTGTAACCTCTGCTCACAGGACAAATCCCTCCTCTCAGTACCCTTCTCCACCACCGCCAACTCCAGGCTCCGCCCTTTCTGCCTCGCCTCACCCTATGCTTGGAATAAACTTCCTGAGCCCTTACACCAAGCCCCCTCCCTGCCCATCTTCAAATCCTTGCTCAAAGCCCACCTCTTCAATGTCGCCTTCGGCATCTAACCTATTCAGGAAATCTAGACTGCCCCAATTTGATTGCCCCTATTTGACTGACTGTACATTTGTCCTTTATTTATTTATTTTTTTTGTTACATTTGTACCCCGCACTTTCCCACTTATGGCAGGCTCAATGCAGGCTCAATGCGGCTTACATGGGGCAATGGAGGGTTAAGTGACTTGCCCAGAGTCACAAGGAGCTGCCTGTGCCTGAGGTGGGAATCGAACTCAGTTCCTCAGTTCCCCAGGACCAAAGTCCACCACCCTAACCACTAGGCCACTCCTCCACCCCTCATCCTCTAGATCCTTTAGATTGTAAGCTCCTTGAGCAGGGACTGTCCTTCTATGTTAAACTGTACAGCGCTGCGTAACCCTAGTAGCGCTTTAGAAATGTCAAGTAGTAGTAGTAGTATAAGTCCGCCAATCTTAGATTTCCTCTTCTAGATTGATTTTCAATATCATCCAGTTTTTCCTCTAATCCTCAAAGCCTAGTTTGAAGATTCTCATTGGACATGGAGAGTTGCTGCACGTGGTCTTCAAGATCAGAGACATGCTGCAAGTATGCTGAAAATTCTCCCTGCAAAGATTCCAACTGGCCATCAACAATATCTAATTTATCCGTTACTTGCTGCAAACAGTTATCCAGCGAAGCATCTATGGCCTGTTTGACCTCTGTCATGATCTCGGTAACCCATGCTGAGCTTACCGTAGTCGGCCCCACTGCCATTAGCCATCTTAAGATCACTGTAGAACGATTTCTCTTTATCTCTTCGCTGTGCTTTTGCAGCCATCAGCTTAATCAAACCAATCTGCACGTGTGGCTTACAGAACTTGATATAATATTGTAAATTCCAATGATGTAGTCCAGAAATATGCCTCAAATTAAGCAAAATTAGAGATTGGGACCCAGGAGCTCTTCCCAACAACACCCGCTCGCTAGCACGGCATCACGTGACTCTATGAAAATCTTTTTAAAAAGAAGCTGAAGTAGCCTACATCAAAGAGACCTGATGCTGTACACTAGAAACCTGTTTACCTCAGACTCCTAAATTTGAGTACACATTTTCAAATTTCTGTGCCACTTGATCTGAAAAAAGAGCAGTCTGAGTTGTAATAGATTTCAACATCCCTTCCATTTGAGAATTTAAAGTCCACAAATCTTTAAGAGTCACTTCCTTGTCTTCTGGAAATGCCTGCATTTGATGAACATCCACTTTGATCTTTTCAGGAATATCAGTAAAAGACAAAGCCAAATCTCCAGTAGGTTCCTCAACAGGCTGCCCAGATAGGCGGGGAACCTCTTAGGAGACCCTATCTCGAGGGAACGGTACAGTATAGAGGGTGTAGTGCTTCAGTGTGCGAAGGAAGAGCGGGACTTGGGGGTGATTGTGTCTGACGACCTTAAAGCTTTCAAACAGGTAGAAAAAGTGACAGCCAAAGCCAGAAGGATGCTTGGGTGCATAAAGAGAGGCATGACCAGCAGGAAAAAGGAGGTGATAGTGCCGTTGTATAAGTCTCTGGTGAGGCCTCATTTGGAGTACTGCGTGCAGTTCTGGATACCGCACCTACGGAAAGATATAAACAGGATGGAGTCGATCCAGAGGGCAGCTACAAAATTAGTAAGCGGCCTTGAATACAAAAATTATAGGGACAGGCTTATGAACCTCAACATGTATAAGCTGGAAGAGAGGAGGGAGAGAGGAGACATGATAGAAATGTTTAAATATCTCAAGGGCATTTATGTACAGGAAGAGAGCCTTTTTTCAAATGAAGGAGAGCTATGGAATGAGGGGGCATATGAACAAAGTTAAGAGGGAATAGGCTTAGCAATAACCTAAGGAAGTATTATTTCACAGAAAGGGTGGTGGAGGCTGAATGCTACTGACGTGAATACCTTAGGCTGAACAGACACTTTATGCTTCCCCATATTAAAGAAAAAAAAGTAAACTTAGCTCCTCAAGACTGGGCAGGGAGTGCCCCTTTGGCTACACCCTGCGGCCACACACCGCAGTGCATTTTCCTTTTATTGTGGGAAAGGACCCCCGATGACATCAGGGGAAGTAGGCTGCCTCAGTACCCACCAAACACCTTCAGCACCGGAACCTCACCAAAGGTAGCACCTCCACTCCTGCACAGATATCAAAAGCAGGAGATCTCCAATAGTTCTTGCTCAAAAGATAGGACTCATCTAGCACAAAACGTAGGACTCCTCCGCAATACTGTTTTTCTTTTCTTTCTCTATTATGTTTTATATACTCAACTCACATCAGTCATGTTATAGACCCTTTTTTCTGCTTTCTTATATAAAATACAAATGACTGGTACTAACTCACCATTGAGTATAGTTTCTTGGAATGTGAATGGCTTACATCACCCTATTAAAAGGAAAAAAAGTCCTCCTTTATCTCAAAAAAACACAAATTGTCTTCTTACAAGAGACACATGTTCCTAATACATCTGCTTTTATTAAAAACTATAATTGGATAACATCTTCAAATGATGCTCCATTGGATGGTAGAAAAAAAAAGGTGTCTCTATTTTTCATAAGAACCTCAAGTTTTAGAGCAAAATATTGACCAGATGGGTAGATGGGTAATTCTAAAATTTTCTATATATTCTACACCTATATTACTAGTAAATGTATATGATCCAAATTCTGATTCACCAGAGGTTTTTTTTTTTGGGGGGGGGGGGAGGTTGGCTCTTTTTGAAAAGTTGCAAGCCTTTGACCCTATCCCGATAATAATATCAGGAGATTTTAATTTCCCTATTAATGGCTTGATATGCATTCCCGAACAAAAATATTTTCCACCAAATTCACTATCATTCTCAATTCATTAATGTCTCAGTTCAATTTATTAGATCCTTGAAGAATACAACACCCCACTGCAAGAGAATATATATTTTTCCTTCCCATCATAATAGTTTCTCCAGACTTGAAAATAATATCCCATTCACTAATGGAGAATCTCTCCACATCTGTTATCTCTCCCATAGTGATCTCTGACCATGCTCCTAACTAGACAACACCAGCTCCACCTAAATCCCCATTATGGAAGCTACATCCCAGTCTGTTAAGTGAATAACAAATGGTATCCAGATTAGAACATTTTATACAATAATTCTTTCTACTTAATAATGCTCCTGACCATCTGGGAGGCTTTTAAAGTAGCGCTGAGGAGAACTGATTTCCATAAATACTTACAAAAATAAGGAAAACAATACTCAAATTGAATTGTTAAGTCAACAAATAAAAGAGGGAGAATGGAATGACTATATAAGTACCAATGACCCTGCTTTATTAAATTCATTCTATCAGCTAAAGTATATTAAGAAGTTAATGAACCTCAAAGCAGGCCAAGAGAATTTTGATAATAACTCTAAATATTATGCTGAAAAAATTAAAAGTAGTAAAATGTTAGCTAATTATCTAAGGAGAAAAAGAACCAAAGTGCGAATCCCGGCTATACAACAACCAATTAAAGCAATATCCACTTCTCTAAAAAAAATGTTGAAGTTTTTATCCTAACAAAAAAAACAGCACCATGGGCCTTTAAAAATGGAACACAGTTCTTTAATGAATGAGCCTTGACAAAAAGACCCGACACGGGCCGTTTTTCGGTGACTAGCACCTGCGTCAGGGGTCACAGTGATGACGTGGAAAACTTGGGGAATAACTCGAATATATTCCTCTACAATATATTATTCCTTACCCCACGTCTCATGTAGTAAAAGCTACAAAGCACCAAGGCACTTTCACTTTCTGTATCAAAATGGATGAAAAGGCCCATGGTGCTGTTTTTTTTGTTTGGACTTTAGTTTGTACTTTGTTCCCTCTCTTTTGTTACATCGAAGTTTTTATCCTAGACATTTTGGATTTGTTCCATTATGGCTGTAAAACATCCAAGTGTTAGGCACACCGTAATCTTGCCTTTGAAACAGTCCCTTGTGATTTGGACACACTGCAGATGAATTGCATAGATAAACGTCTGAAAAATAGGTTTTCAAAATACCGATTTGGACATTTTAGAAGAAATTTGTCTAAATGCTGTTTTATGACACTTTTTGGATGTTTTTCTCTTTCAATAAAGAGCCCCTTGGTCTCTTGATGATGCTAATATACTTCAACAAGATATTACTTAAAAAGAGATTCTCACAGCCACCAACGACATGCAATCAGGGAAAACTCCAGGTCCTGATTGCATCCCCATAAAATTTTTAACTCAATCTTCAACAACTGTTACAAACATAACAAATCTTTATTTAACCAATCTTTTACATATAAATAACTGAACATATGTCATCTAAAACACCCCCAATACACACCCATTCATTCAATCCATTCAACCATATATACACATACCATAAAACCTATTACAACAACATAAATAACTTCAAATGATCCTAGTGCCCCAAAGGTATTTATGAATACTGTTTTATAATACTTCCTACACAGTTATCTATTCTTATCCTGTGTGAACGTTCTATAACCAGAATGTTCTTAACCGTTCAAAACAGTTCATAAACACATGTATCTTCCCTCTTTTCTTGTTTATTGTTTCGTATTTATGTATTCCATCCTTCTTTCAAAAATGAAACCAATTTCAGTCTTTTAACTTCGAGGTGCAATCCCTTTAGGTATCCACACTCAATTGGTAGTCAAAACTCCATAAAGTGCTGATATTATTGGACTACTTCCACGCCATTAAATCGGCTTACTCTTGTCCATTGAGGCTGTAGTACTCTGACCCTACACGATCGTGTTTCGCTTCATAAAGCGTCTTCAGGGGTCATCTATGTACAATAGACAACATAATTACACTTCCAAATTATAATAAACCCATCTTACATCTTAAAAACTAACTATACAAAATCCTTACCAGCTCTACCAGGCAGTCCGGCACTCAACAGCAACCGATGTGCTGGTGGTAACGTCTCAAAGGACGCCCACACATGCGCATACCGTGCTGCGGTATCCTGTAAAATTTTTAAAACATTTTTTTAAAGGATACTGTCCACAAAACTGTTAAGCCTATTCAATTTTTTAAAGCCAGAAAACATTCTTCATAGTCATTTCTCAGATGCAATAATAAATGTCATCCCCAAACCGAAAAAAGACCCACGCAGAACTGTCACCATATATCTCTGCTAAATGTAGATTATAAAATATATGGCAAGATTCTGTCCATTAGACTTAAACAGATTATAGGGAAAGTTATTCATCCCAACCAAGTTGGCGTTATGCCAGGTCATCTTATAACAGATAGCTCTTGTCTTTTTTTTCTTCATCTCGCTCATATTGTGACATCTGATAGCTACCCTGCAGTGGCCTTAGCCCTAGCTGTGGAACAGACCTTTGACAGAGTGGAGCTAGGTTATCTTTTTACCACACTAAAATGGTTTGGAGCACCTTTATCCTTTATTCAAAACCTCAAAGTGTTATATGCCAATCCCATAGCAAGGGTTGTAACTAACAATGTTCTCTCTGACCCTATCTGTCCCAAAAAGGCACCCTGTTTCTCTTTACCTGTTTAATATAGCAATGGAACCCCTTCTCATAGCCATATAAAAATACTCATAAATAACAGGTATTATGGTTAAGGATATGGAAATAAAAATGTTCAGCTTATGCTAATGATATACTTTTATATTTATCCAATTCTAAGACCTCTTCCAGTTAATAAACGATTTCTCAATTTTCTCAGGTTATAAAATGAACCAACAAAAAACTGAAATTCTTCCTCTCAACCATCATTCCCATTCTGAAATTTCATGATCTTTTGACTTAATTTGGGCTAACTCTAATATTAGATACTTAGTTATAAATCTCTGTATGAATCTAGATGACAAAATCAAAAATAACACTGACTCTATACTTGAATTCCTTAAATCACTCCTTCTTAATTGGCACCCCTTACATTTATCCTGGTGGAGTAGACTTGAAACTATTAAAATGAAGGCAACACCAAAAATAAAGTTCATTTTGAGTAAGATTCCAATTCTCTTTCTTGCTAACTTCTACTCACAAATGGACAACTTCTTGTCTCTTTTTTATGGAAACCTAAACAACCAAAAATTGCACTTAAAACATTAAAAAGTATGCATTCCATGGGAGGTGCATCTTTTCCTGATTTTATTACTTATAAGAAAGCATTTATTCTTCAACAGGGCTGTTACTGGTTCTATGAGAAAGCGAAGATACCAGTGGCGTAGCTAGACCTCACATTTTGGATGGAACCAGAGCTAATATGGGTGGGCACTATGTATATAGGTATGAGTCGTGTTTCATGGGATAGTCTAAATAACTGTTAGATATTGTATGTTTCCAATGTAATTTTGTGCAGTTCATACTATCAGGTACAGGTGGAGGACGGTGAATGGATGACATGAATGAGAGTTTTTAGGTAGTTAATAGTGTCAGTTGTGTTAGAGTGGCACTAAAGTACAAATAATAAAAGTCTTTTTTGATATTTAAATTATACTGGAGTCTTTATGTGATAGGTTTTAAATCTGACTCTGGGAGTTGAGCATTGTCCTCTAATTAGTAGGATTATAGTCTAAATAATGCCTTAGCATGCACTTGGGCAGATCTGCCCAACAGATGTCCTGCATCAACATAAACCACATACATACTTTATGGAACACAGACATTTTTTAAATAAATTTAAAAATGTCAATCCTGCACTATCCCACAATTCTAGGCAGGTTACAAATGTTATATACTTAAAATTTCACAAGAAGAAACCTCTCCCAAAAGTGCCAGCCAAAACACACACCACCCAACCAATTGCACACCCAAAGCATCACAGTATGTGCCACTTTGAGTCTGTAAATGGACAGAAAAGCAACAGGTAAGTGTACGCATACCTGTGTAATTGGCAGCTTTAAATGTGCTATTGGTTAAATAGTGTGTGCTCAAGCTGGCACCCCTAGGAGAGGTCTCTTCTCATGAGATTTAAATTGGTCTCTTCTACCTTCTGATTAATAGTGTAGAGAACATACATAAAATTTTGCATATTAATTACTAGACAAGCAACACCTAAACTTCACAAGACATAAGTCTACTATAATGGCAAACATCTAAACACACATCACAGTATCCTGTAAAAATAATTACTTCCCACAAACCATACCCCTCCCTTGACCCAAATGCTCTCATGTATCAACCCAATTCATATCCCTTAGTGCATGCCTTGGTTGTTACATACATAAAAATGTTGTAAAATAAGTAAATAGATTGATAGAAACTCTGAATGGAAACTCTGAATGTCGAGCACATGATTCTTAGAATGTCCGTTTTAATCGCCCTTCACCAGGAGAAAAAAATCTCCACACAAATACAACACGTGCTAGGGTATCCCCACAACCAGCCACTCCAAATGACACACTGATCACGACTCACAATGAATAAATCGCAATGAAATGTTATCCCATCCCCATACCGAACAAGCCGGTTTGCCTAAAAACACAAGCGAGATCAAACAAAAATGCCACCAACAATAAAGAACAACAACGTGGATGCAGCAGCCCACAGGTCCGTCTGCCCTGCCCTGAGATTATAGCTCTGGCTGTGTGGGAGAGGGAAAACATAGACCAACCTATGAATCCGTGCCGTCTCCCACTCTCAATCCAAGAGTCCTGGGGGCTCACTGGAGACGACGAAATGAAACCTCACCGTGCCAGATCGCACCGTGCCAGATCGATACGTGCACTGCAGGGCAGACCACGTTAGTGTGTAAAGGCTAAAGGAGCTGCAGTAGGCAGCCATAGGGAATGGAGGCAGAGCAGCAGAGACGAGAAGGAAACCATCCTAAGAAGAGTGTGGAGCGGTGCGGTGCCCACCTCCCCCTTCCTGTTTCTCTGTGTCGGAAACAGGACGTTTGTGTCTTAAGAGGTGGGAGTCGGAACGCTGCGCAGAGCTGTTAGCAGGCGTGTGGCTGGTCCCGCGCTGCAGTCTAAAGCATGAATGACACCTCCCCAGGATAACTTCGCTGCTGAAGCTGCAACAACAGAGGAGGGATAGTGGCTGGTTTTCTGCTGGGCAGGCTTGGGATGAAAATGGATGGGCCCCGGTCCACCCAGGCCGACCTGTGGCTACGCCCCTGGAAGATACTTACCTGTAGCAGGTATTCTCCAAGGACAGCAGGCTGATTGTTCTCACATGTGCTGCTTGTTCTCACATGCGGGTCGACGTCTGCGTTGGCCCAGGAAACGGCAAATTCTTCCCAGCAAAAATAAAAGTTTTGCCAGAGTCTTCTGGCGCGCGAGCGTGTCCCCTCAGTTGAATCAAAAAGCAAACAAATAAACTAACAACAACTCCAAAGGGGAGATGGGCAGGTTTGTGAACAATCAGCCTGCTGTCCTCGGAGAATCCTGCTACAGGTAAGTATCTTCGCTTTCTCCGAGGACAAGCAGGCTACTTGTTCTCACATGTGGGGTATCCCTAGCAACAAGGCTCACTCAAAACAACAAAGAAAGGTCAATTGGGCCTCGCAACGGCGAGGACATAACATAGATTGAACTGAAACCATAAACAACTAACTGAGAGTGCAGCCTGGAACAGAACAAAAATGGGTCTAGGGGGGTGGAGTTGAATTCTAAACCCCGAACAGATTCTGCAGCACTGACTGCCCAAACCGACTGTCGCGTCGGGTAGCCTGCTGAAGGCAGTAGTGAGATGTGAATGTGTGAACTGATGACCACGTTGCAGCCTTGCAAATCTCTTCAATGGAAGCTGACTTTAAGTGAGCCACTGATGCAGCATGGCTCTAACATTATGAGCCGTGACATGGCCCTCTAGAGTCAGCCCAGCTTGGGCATAAGTGAAGGAAATGCAATCTGCAAGCCAATTAGAGATTGTGCGTTTTCCGATGGCGACTCCCCTCCTGTTGGGATCGAAAGAAACAAACAACTCGGCGGACTGTCTGAAGGGCTTCGTCCGCTCCACGTAAAAGGCCAATGCTCTCTTGCAGTCCAAGGTATGCAAACTGCTTTCGCCAGGGCGGGTATGAGGACGGGAAAAGAATGTTGGCAAGACAATTGACTGATTCAGATGGAACTCCGACACCACCTTCGGCAGGAACTTAGGGTGCGTGCGGAGGACTAGACTACTCTGTTGTGATGGAACTTGATATAAGGTGCATGCACTACCAAGGCCTGAAGCTCACTGACCCTACAAGCTGAAGTAACAGCCACCAAGAAAACGACCTTCCAGGTCAAGTACTTCAGATGGCAGGAATTCAGTGGCTCAAAAGGAGCTTTTGTCAGCTGGATGAGAACGACGTAGAGATCCCATGACACTGGAGGAGGTTTGACTGGGGGCTTTGACAAAAGCAAACCTCTCATGAAGTGAACAGCTAAAGATTATCCAGAGATAGGTTTACCCTCTACACACCGATGATAAGCACTAATTGCACTGAGGTGAACCCTTACGGAGTTGGTCTTGAGACCAGACTCTGTTAAGTGTAGAAGGTATTCAAGCAGGGCCTGTGTAGGACAAAAAAGAGGATCTAGGGCCTTGCTTTCACACCAGACAGCAAACCTCCTCCATTTGAAAGAGTAACACCTCTTTGTGGAATCCTTCCTGGAAGCAAGCAAGACTCAGGAGACACCCTCTGAATGACCCAAGGAGGCAAATTCTAAGCTCTCAACATCCAGGCCGTGAGAGCCAGAGACTGGAGGTTGGGATGCAGACGCGACCCCTCATTCTGGGTGATGAGTTGGAAAACACTCCAATCTCCATGGTTCCTCGGAGGACAACTCCAGAAGAAGAGGGAACCAAATCTGATGCGGCCAGAAGGGAGCAATCAGAATCATGGTTCCACAGTCTTGCTTGAGTTTCAGCAAAGTCTTCCCTACTAGAGGTATGGGAGGATACGTATACTGGATGCCTGTTCCCCAATGCAGGAGAAAGGCATCTGATGCTAGTCTGTCGTGGGCCTGAAGCCTGGAACAGAACTGAGAGACCTTGTGATTGATCTGAGTGGCAAAAAGATCCACCAAGGGGGTGCCCCACGCTCGGAAGATCTTGCGGGCGACACCCATGTCCAGTAACCACTCGTGAGGTTGCATTATCCTGCTCAGCCTGTTGACCAGACTGTTGTTTACACCTGCCAGATAAGTGGCTTGCAGAAACATGCCGTGACGGCACGCCCAAAGCCATATCTGGACGGCTTCCTGACACAGAGGGCGAGATCCGGTGCCCCCCTGCTTGTTGGTGTAATACATGGCAACCTTATTGTCTGTCTGAATCAATATGATTTGGTTGGACAGCCGATCTCTGAAAGCCTTTAGAGCGTTCCAGATCGCTCGCAATTCCAGGACATTGATCTGAAGACCTTTTTCCTGAAAGGACCAGGCTCCTTGAGTGTGAAGCCCATCTACACGAGCTCCCCACCCCAGGAGGGATGCATCCATCGTCAGCACTTTTTGTGGCTGAGGAATCTGGAATGGACGTCCCAAGCTCAAATTGGATCAAATCGTCCACCACTGCAGAGAATTCCGGAAGTCGGTGGACAGTTGGATGACATCCTCTAGACTCCCCGTAGCTTGATACCACTGGGAAGCTAGGGTCCATTGAGCTGATCTCATTTGTAGGCGTGCCATGGGAGTCACATGAACTGTGCAGGCCATGTGCCCCAGGAGTCTCAACGTCTGCCGAGCCGTGATCTATTGAGACGTTCGAACTAAGGACACCAGGGACAGGAGGTTGTCTGCCCTTGCCTCAGGAAGATAAGCCCGAGCTGCCTTTGTGTTCAACAGAGCTCCAATGAATTCCAACATTTGAACTGGGGTGAGATGGGACTTGGAGTAATTGATCACGAACCCCAGTAGTTCTAGCACCTGAATAGTCATTCGCATGGAAAGTAGAGCGCCTGCCTTCAAGGTGCTCTTCACCAGCCAATCCCAGTCTGCGTAGTGACGCTGCGACTGCCACTAGGCACTTTGTGAACACTCTGGGCGCAGATGCCAGACCAAACAGCAGTACACAGTACTGAAAGTACTGAGTTCACAGCCGAAATCGAAGATACTTCCTGTGAGCTGGGAGTATCGAAATGTGTGTGTAAGCATCCTTTAAATCCAGAGAGCATAGCCAATCGTTTTCTTGAACCATGGGAAGAAGGGTGCCCAGGGAAACCATCCTGAACTTTTCTCGGAGAAGACATTTGTTCAGGGCCCTCAGGTCTAGGATGGGACGCATCCCCCCTGTCTTTTTCTGCACAAGGAAGTAGCTGGAATAGAATCCCAGCCCTTCTTCCCCTGGTGGAACGGGTTCGACCACTTGGGCCTTCAGAAGGGCGGAGAGTTCCTCTGCAAGTACTTGCTTGTGCTGGCTGTAAGAATGAGCTCCTGGTGGGCAATTTGGAGGTTTCGATTAACCAGACTATTTGAAGGACCCACCAGTCAGAGGTTATGAGAGGCCACCTTTGGTGAAAAAATATCAACCTCCCCCCAACAGGCAAGTTGTCCGGTAAGGACACTTTTACAGAGGCTATGCTTAACTGGAGCCAGTCAAAAGCCCATTCCCTTCTTTTGCTGGGGAGCAGCATGGGCCTTAGATGCACGCTGTTGACGAGAACGAGAATGCTGGGGCTGAGCCTGGGAAGGCTGTCTAGAAGCAGGACTGTACCTACGCCTAGGATAGGAATAGGGAGCACTCCTCTTCCCCCCAAAATACATCCTAGATGAGGAGGTAGTAGCAGAAGACGCCCAGTGGGAGAGAGAATCCATAGCATCATTATGCTTCTTGATCTGATCAACAAGATCCTCTACTTTTTCACCAAAAAGGTTGTCCCCCCGGCAAGGAACATCCGCCATTCGCTGCTGGACCAAATGATCCAGGTCAGAGACACACAGCCATGAGAGTCTATGCATCACTATATCTTGAGCAGCGATCCTGGATGCTACATCAAAAGTGTTGAACATACCCCTGGCCAGGAATTTTCGACACGCCTTCTACTGTCTGACCACCTGCCAAAAAGGCTCGGCTTGCTCCGGAGGGAGTGCATCAACCAAGCTAGACAGTTGCCTTATCGAGTCCCGCAAGTGAACGCTTGTGAAGAGCTGGTATGATTGGATCTTGGCAGCAAGCATAGCGGCCTGATACGTCTTCCTCCCAAAAGAATCAAGAGTCCTAGCTTCTCTGCCTGGGGGCGCCGAAGCATAGTCTCTAGTACTCATGGCTCTCTTGAGGGCGGAATCCACCACCACAGAATTATGGGGTAACTGAGACCTCATCAATCCAGGTTCACTGTGGATCCAATACTGGGATTCAGCTTTCTTCAGGACCACAGGGCCAGACAGAGGGGCCGACCAGTTTCGCATAAGGACTTCCTTCAGTACCTTATGCAGAATCTCCACAGGGAAGGGAATAGCCGTAGCCATTTCCCGGACAAAAGAGGAAAAGGATAGACTCTCCGGTTGAGATAATCTCCTCTCTGGTGGAGGGGAAGGTTCAGAGGGAATCCCAAAGGACTCATCAGAAGAAAAGTACCTGGGATCTTCCTCTGACTCCCACGAACGCTCCTGCTCAGTATCGGATAAGACCTCTGCTAAGGTACTTCGACACTGGACCTGCCTCGATGCCGAGGAACAATGTCCTCGATGGCGATGTCAAGAGGCCGACACCTGCTCGACCTGGGTGGCAGCTGATGCCGATGCCGAAGCCGGCATCGCGGTCAGGGACCTCACTGCAGGTGAAGGGCCAGACACTGCTGCAGCAGATGGTACAGAAAGCACAAGCACCCCCGACACCGAAGCTGACTGATGTAGCAGTCCCTCCAGAAGGCTGTGGGGTCGGTGAACAGGCGGTGTCATAATCTGTGGAGGCTCAGGAGCAGGTAACGGGCTGCTAGGAAACCGACGCATCGGCACCTCTTATATCAAGGGGGAGCGATCCTCTCGGCGCCGACACTTCTCGGGTGCCGACTCTCTCGACACCCCAGAGCTCCCAGCACCATATGTTGAAGGAGAACGATGACGGTGCTTCTTCGCCTTCACTCAACGCCCATCATTGAGACTCCTCTGTACCAATGAGGAGGATGTGGAATCCTCACGTCTCCTCAGGGCTGGGTCCGACTTTATTTTTGTCTATTAGATTGTAAGCTCTTTGAGCAGGGACTGTCTTTCTTCTATGTTTGTGCAGCGCTGCGTACGCCTTGTAGCGCTATAAAAATGCTAAATAGTAGTAGTAGTAGTAAGGGGGCCTGCATAACAGGAGGCCTCGGTGCAGGTGGAGACCCACTCGACGCCTCGCTGCTCTCAGCGTGGGTTGGTCTCTCAGCAGTCATTACCTCTCCTCCCAACGTCAATAAAATAAAGACAAAATTTGAAAAAAAAAACCTCAAAGACTCTTTCCTGGGCCTGAGAGGAGCGCAGAAAAAAACTACCGCATCTCAACGCGGAAAAAAGTAAACTGAGGGGACATGCTCATGCAACGGGCAGAAAGTCATCCGCGGTGCGTGCTGCTCGCATGCCAGAAGACTCTGGCAAATTTTTTATTTTTGCTGGGAAAAATTTGCCGTTTCCTGGGCCAACGCGGACGTCGACCCACATTTGGAACAAGCAGCACATGTGAGAACAAGCAGCCTGCTTGTCCTCAGAGAATCATGATTACAAACCACTCTGGCTACACGTTGAAGAACTAATTTTGTGCCCTGTGAGAGAGTGAGAACCATAGGGCTAGGCATTCCCAGAAACTCTCGCACACGGAGGTCTCAAGAGCAAAGCGAGACCCAGATACAGAGGCTTCACAGAGAGAGTGAACAAAGAGAGAGGACCCCAATACAGAGACCCAGGGAAGGTACTGTGGCCCAGCATATATGTTGTTTGAATGCTTCTAGTTGCTGTGACCTGGCTGAGGTAAGCCAATTGTTATTGAGGATTTTGAGCTGTGTGTTGAGTTTTGGCTATTAATCAGAATACTGAGAGAGAATAAGAGACTTTGCCTGTGAAGCAACCGGTCCAAATGTAAATAAATAAAACATTTATTTGCTGATTGATATCCCTTGTCTTGTGGAGTTATTCCCAGAGACTGGTCCTTTTACTAAGGGTTGGCGCGCAGCAACAGGCTTGCCATGCACCAATCCAGAACTACTGCAGGAGCCAAGTGGTAGTTCCCACCCCCAGCGTATGCCTTTTCCGGTGCTACAAAAATATTTTCTATTTTTGTAGCACCAGTGCTTACCTGGTGGTAATCAGACAGCACCTTGCACTGCCCGGTTACTGCCAGGTTAACGCGGGAGCCCTTACTGCTAACTTAATGGGTGGTGGTAAGCGCTCCTCCGCCCCCCTCTCTCCCCCCCAAATGGCCACATGGTAAGTGGTTCATTCACCACATGGCCATTTCTTTTCCAGAAAAAAAAGACAGCCTTATACCGCAGCTTAGTAAAAGGACCCCTTAACCGGCTATGTTTTCACTGGCTTTGTATACCCAGAAATTCAATACCGGAACTCAGATGTGGTCAGGCATTGAATTTCCAGGGATAACACCATCAGTAGCAGTTACTTCTTCCTAAGCTCTTAAATTTGCAAGAGTCATTTTTACTACATTTTAACCAGAAATGTAAAAGTTGCAACACACAAGATGAATGGACAAATAGAAAAAAAAAATATATATATATATGTATATAAACAAGAAGGTACATAAATGATTGCTTGAATACTGATAATGAATAAATCCAGAACGAGAAAATCTGTATTCCTTTTCTATGCTGACTTTTGATGAGATGGGAATTTAGCTTCTACAAATTTTGACATATTAATGGGGTCCTTTTACTAAGCCACGCTAAAAAAGTGGCTGGCGCTGTGATTAGCACGTGGGTTTCCTGTGTGCTCTGGCCACGTTTAGCACAACAGTATAATGGTCTTTTTTGTTATTTTTTTTTAATAGCCACATGCTAATTTCTCCATTAGTGCATAACAATTACCGCTGGGAGCCCTTACTGTCACCTATTTAGGTGCATAAAGTGGAACCTGTGGTAAATAATGTGTACTAATGTGTACTAATCTGTTTTAGTGCACACTAATGTAGTGATGCTTTTTGTAGCCTTTTGTAGATTGTTAATGTATATGTTTTATTACACAGTCTTAGTAACTGTAGAATGAGTGTTTTATTTCTTTTCTAGAATAGGATAAAATGAGCAAACATACCTCCTCCGTGGCTTTGGCAGAGATAGGGAAATCGCCATACATTTCCTAGTCCCACACAAAATCCTACACAAGTTAACATGTACTGAGCTTTGTTGTCCCATTGTGGTCTCTCGTTTGCTTCCTTCTCTTCAATCTGTTCAAGCTCTTGATGGGAAGGTATCCTATTTTCCAAGCCTGGGTTTGGCAGCTTCAGTTTGACCATTGTATATCTATGATGCCAGGTGTACTTCCCTAGGAAACAGAATAGAGAGCCGATAGTAAGTCTGTACAAGTGGAATCTTCTAAAGTTGGTTTAAGTTATTTATAGTGAACCTTTGGTACTTAATTAGAAAATGTACCACCTGATGCAGAAAGAAGCATCAGCAAAACATTTCACTAACCAAGTCAGTTCTTATAATTATTAATGCCTTATCAGTTAGAGCTCCACTGAACTAATCTAATGACTATCACAAATCAGTTTTAGGTTGGGGTAATTCACAGAGTTATTTACTTTAAGTATATTGCTTGCAGAGGATTATAAAATATGTTGCTCTGCCTCTGAATTGTAAAATACATTTAGTCATATCAGATATTATAGCAAAACTCCTACTACAGCATGTTTCAACCAGGTTATAAAGTTAATATTACTTCAACTCTTCAGTAAATGAACATGCAGAAAACAAGGCTAAGGGCAATTTGTTCTGACCTCTTTTTTTATCAAATTAAACATTGTACTTTATGTACAAGTAAAAGAATATAAAAACATTGGATCATGGCTTAAATTGTCATGCAAACTATTATTTATGTCTTTAAAAATGTGTAGCCCACACAATCTACAGTACAATTTCTCAGCAGGTAAAACACACAGTTAAAATACTTCAAATAATATAGAATATAACATGTGGGCAAGCCAACAAATCAATTCTTACCATCTAGAAATAAAGAGCTATATAGTTCTCCCAGTACCTGGCCGTCAACATATCCAAGAAATCAATATCACTAGTACCTGAGGATCAGCGTTGCTATTAATGGACAAGCTTGTTTAAACTAGTGGGCCTTTTAAGTGCTTTCTGAAAAGGTCGAATTTCTCAGTGTCTCACAATTCATTTGGTAAAGAATTCCAGATTACTGGACCTTCCATTTAAAAAATGGTGGAAAGGTAATCAACCAAAATGAGGGCATATTAGTAACAGGGGCTTAGCTATTGGTGGGCCTGGGTAATCCCAGGCTCACCCAGTTTTGGTTCCATCCCACCCAGAAGTGCTATACCCCAGCCATGCAAAATTCAACATTCCTCAAGCCACCCCCCCCCCCCCCTGCAGTTCCCACACCTCCATGTCTTTCTTACCCTCCCCCAGTGCTTACATTTTATGCTCATTCCACCTGGCAGGAACTCCATACAGGCCTCTGTTGGGGTCTTCCCTCTACCTGTGTCTCTCCCACTGATGCAACTTTCTGTTTACAAAGGCAGGTTGGGATGCGGCAGAGAGAGAAGGCCCCGATGGAGGCCTATGTGGAGTTCCTGCTGGGCAGTGATGATAGCATGAAGTGCAAGCGCCATGGCATGAATGGGGGGAGGGTAAAGAAGACACAGAGGTGCCAGAACTGTGGGAGAGTAGAGAGGCCCTGGATATGCGGGGATTGCAGGGAAGGGAAAAGGCACTGGACATGGGGGGGAAGGAAGGTTGGAGGGAAGGGAGAGAGAGGAGCTGGGCATGTAAGGAGGTGCTAGATGGAAGGACTTGAGATGTGATCCTGGGAGGGAAGGGAGAGAGGTGCTGGATATGTATGGGATGGGAGGGAAGGGAGAGGTGCTAGATATGCAGGGGATGGTGGGAGATAATAAAGAGTGGTGCTGGATACATGGGGGGGAGGGAACGAGAGGTGATGGATATGCAGAAGGGTGGGAGGGAAGGGACTCATTGGTGTGGGGGAGGGAGAAAGGGGACATAGGGAGGTACAGAGAAACAGAAGGGAGATGATGGGCATTGGGTGGGAACATGGGGACAGGGACACAGGTAAGATGCTATATTGGGATGGCATATGGGCACAGAGGGGCAATGCTGATACAGGGTGTGACAAGGCTACTACCAGGGCAGCTAGGATGAAGCAGTTAGACCCTGTAATCCAAGTACCAGAAGCCATTGCGAGGAGGGAGGCAGAGAGTAGTCTGGAGACAAGGGAATGGATTCCCAGCTCCAGCAGAGGGAGCCAGGGGAATAATCAGGCTGAGCCTATAATTTCATCACCCACTAGGGGGAAACAGAGGGAAGAAGCTCAGTTCCCCTGGATATACAATCAATATACCATGCGGCCCAGCTGGGGTAGAGAGGGGCCCAGGGAGAGGGAAGATGATTGGATGGATTATATGGAAGGGGGGGGGGGTAGATCAGATGGGGAAGGAAGTCCAGGAGGAAGGAGAAGCCTCTATGAAGTGGGAGAGTTTGAAGGCAGGGATGGCCAGCTCCCGAGGGTTTGAAAATTATGTTAAGAGGTGAGAGTACCTGCTTTACTGGAAGCCTGCTTTATTTGAAAGCCTGCTTTATTTACCTGCTTTACTGGAATCCTGATTTATTTGAAAGCCTGTTTTACTTACCTGCTTTATTGGAAGCCTGATCTATTTGGAAGCCTGCTTTATTTACCTGCTCATAGAAAGCCTGACTTTGAAAATCCTGCGGGATTGGAAACCTATTTTGGGTGGAACCTGTTTGTTTGGGGATAACGTATGTACTGAAGTTTGAGACAGCTGTTTTTTCTGATAATAAAAAATCATTTCACCTAGCCACTGTCTGCAAGTGTGGTGAGATCTGGAGGTTCGGTGGGTGGACGGCTCCACTTTGCTGGGAAGCAGTGGACCATTTTCACAGGGGGGGAGGGAGATATGGGAACAGAGGTACAGTGGACACAGAGGGGAGAAACCAGACAAGGGGGAGAATAGCAACACAGAAGGGAGATGCTGGGCATGGGGTACATGGGTGCAATGATGATGGATGTGGGGATATGAACACAGGGGAGATGCTGGACAAGAAAATGTGGAGGGGCATTTTCGAAAGGGACGTCCAAGTTGCAATTTGGACGTCCTTGCAAAACGGTGAAATCCAGAGGTGGGGAAACCCATATTTTCGAAATAAGATGGACGTCCATCCTTTGTTTCGAAAATACCGTCAGAGACATCCAAATCCTTAAATTTGGACGTCCCTAGATTTGGTCATCCCTAAATATGGACGTTTCTGACTTTCGGCGATTTTCAAAACCAAAGACATCATGTCAAAAACGGACAAATGTAAGTCATTTGGTCGTGGGAGGAGCCAGCATTTGTAGTGCACTGGTCTCCCTCACATGCCAGGTGTCAGCCTCTCCGCTCAGCCGAGTAATCGTCTCTTTCTCTCTCTCTTTCACTCGTCCGTGCTGTCCGCCACTGACTCCCCACTCGTCAGTGCAGTTTGCTCTTCCCTTCACTGTTCAGCTAGCCAGACCTTTCTCCACAGTTCAGCCAGCCCGGCATTTAAAATACAGTTCAGCTAGCTGGGCTTTTAAACACAGTTCAGCTAGCTAGGCTTTTCTACTCAGCCTAACCCGCCAGGCTTTTATCCACAGTTCAGCCAGCCAGGCTTTTCTCCACAGTCCGGCTAACCAGACTTTTAAATACAGTTCAGCTAGCCAGGCTTTTTAAAGACAGTTCAGCTAGCTGGGCTTTTAAACACAGTTCACCCAGCTAGGCTTTTATCCACAGTTCAGCCAGCCAGGCTTTTCTCCACAGTTCAGCTAGCCAGGCTTTTAAACCCAGCTCAGCTCACTAGGCTTTTCTACTCAGCCTAACCAGCCAGGCTTTTATTCACAGTTCAGCCATCCAGGCTTTTCTACACAGTTCAGTTAGTAAGGCCTCAGAAATCAGCAAGGCCTTCCAAAACTCCCTTTTAGCCAGCCCAGCTTTAAACACCGATCCACAAGTCAGGCTAAAATGATCCACCACCCACAACTGTCAACCACTTATCTCTTGACATCCACCCACCGGATCTCCCCTGACTATTATACTTTCCTTGTTACATTGGGCTCCTCCAGCAATCTCTCTTCTCCTCCAGCCACTTCCTCACCCACCTCCATCTCTTCTTCCACCCCTCCTCCCCCTACCTCCTCCAACTCCTCCCATTCCATCCTCTCATTCTCCACCCCCTCACTCAGATGTTCCACCCTCTCCTCAGCTGATTCCATTTCCCAATCAGCCACCTCTCTTTCCTTCACCTGCCACTCTGGTTCTTGTTTGTCATGATCACCCTTATTCTTCCAGGCAGTCTGAAATCTGTGCTCTCTATGCTCCTGCCTCCTCCCCTCCCGCTGTGCATTCTGGGTTCTGTAGCTGTTCTAGACTTGTCTTTCCCTCCCCTGCAATGCATTCTGGGATCTGTAGTTTTTCAGCTCTGGCTTTTCCCTCTCTCGCCATGCATTCTGGGATCTGTGGTTTCTGTGCGTCTCACACAGGACAGCAACCGGGCACCCTAGGGGGCACTGCAGTGAACTTCATAAATTGCTCCCAGGAACATAGCTCCCTCACCTTGTGTGCTGAGCCCCCAACCCCCCCCCCCCCAAAACCCACTACCACAACTGTACACCACTACCATAGCCCTTACGGGTGAAGGGGGGCACCCATATATGGGTATAGATGGTTTGTGGTGTGTTTTGGAGAGCTCGCTGTTTCCTCCACAAATGTAACAGGTAGGGGGGGTTATGGGCCTGGGTCCGCCTGTCTGAAGTGCACTGCACTCCCCATTAAAACTGCTCCAGAGACCTGCATGCACTGTCATGGACCTGAGTATGACATCTGAGACTGGCACAACATGTTTTGAAAGATGCTTTTTGAGGGTGGGAGGGGGTTAGTGACCACTGGGGGAGTAATGGGAGGTCATCCCCGATTCTCTCCGGTGGTCATCTGGTCATTTGTGGCACCTTTTTGTGCCTTAGTCATAAGAAAAACAGGTCCGGGTGAAAACGTCCAAGTGTTCATCAGGGACGTCCTTGTTTTTTTTGATTATGGGTAAAAGATGTCCAAGTGTTAGGCACGCCTAAATCCCGCCTTCGCTACGCCTCCGACACGCCCCCTTGAACTTTGGCCGTCCTTGCAATGGAGTGCAGTTGGAGACGGCCTAAATCGGGTTTTGATTATAACGATTTGGACATCCCTGGGAGAAGGACGTCCATCTTCTAATTTATGTCGAAAGATGGACGTCTTTCTCGTTCGAAAATGAGCCCAATAGAGACACAGAGGTGGGAGATGGATGGTGGACATGGAGAGAGAAGAAATGTCAAATGGACAGGAAAAAGACAGAAGGAAGCAGAAACCAGAGATTGGGACCAATATGATTTGAAAAATAAAATGACCAGACAAAAAGGTACAAAAAAATTATTTTTATTTTCTATTTTGTGATTAGAATATGCCAAATTTGGCATGTACATCTTGCCAGAGCTGATGTTAGACATGGCTGGGGCCCAGGGCAGAAATCTAGAAGAGGACCCCAAAGTCAGTTACCAGGTCTTCTTCAGCTTCTGGCAGGCTTGGGGCTCTTTCTGGCCAGAGATCCAAGCACAGTTGCCCTAGTTGTACCCCTCTAACACTATCCATGGCATGTGCTATCTTCATATTTTGCACAGGAGGAAATGCCTTTCTTTCTTGTTTCTCTAGTGTTGTGCTACATGCAAGGTCTTGCTTCTTGGGGGTTCAGTTTAATTTATATTTATAGAGTTTGTGGTCACTTATTCTCTATTTGGCATTTGTGTTCTGTGCGTGTGACCAAAGTACAGCGCTGCGTACGTCTAGTAGCACTATAGAAATGATAAGCAGTAGTAGTATTATGTCACCATGAAGTTTCTATGTAGCACTCTGTAGTAATTTGGCTTGTTCGATTATCTCAACAGATGTATCAATATTTTAAGGCTCCACTGTAATATTTAGGACACTACCTTTTCATAGGTAGGATCCTTGTTTTGGAAGTTAGTGCTAATATGGTAGATTTGCTGTCGATTCTGAGTGACTTTTTGGTTATAGACTTTTTTAAATTACTTTACAATATGTCCATTATTGAGATTACACTAGAAACCAAAATTACTTTGTATGGTGAGTTTTATGGGGATATGTCCTTGCTCTGCTCTGCATCCATTGTTGGTGGAGGGCCAGGAGGTTCTCTGGATGCAGAATGTATTGGGCTTCAATACCATATGTGTCTTGGAGGGCCTTGGCTCAATGGGGGCTGAAGAGTGCAGTCTCTTTTACTTCCCTTAGCTCTCAATTGGCCACTGAAGCCTGCATTGCTACCCTCTTTGAAGTTATTGGGAGTGAGGTAGAGGTGGAGCATGGGGTGGGGTAGGGATAGCGCATGGGTGCATCAGGTGGTTGGTTTTCTTTCTATTTCAAAAAGTTGGCAACTCTAGTGCCCACCCATCTAACCTGTTGGCCCACCCAAAAATTGCCTTCTGGCTATACCACTGATTAGTAAGCTCTTACTTGCAGAATGTAGTGCGCTAGAGAAACAATAAATTCTTAGTGTAACAGCAATAGCAAGAGGGGCATCAGTGCTTAACGCTTTATGGATGAAAATCAAAATTTTCAATTAGATTCACCAAACTCTGAGAAGTCAGTGAAGGCCCAGACAACAAATGAGCTGCCATATATTGAGCTACCTGCAAAGCCCGCAATACATATGATGCTAAACATACATAGTGGGCATTACAATAGTCAAAGTACAACATCACAGTGCTCTGGATTACAGGTCTAAAATTCTCACAGGGTAAAACAACTGCCTTTCCAATCTCAAAAAATTGTCTTTATGATAGCTTTCAGCTATAAGCTTAAGCCCAAGAGCCCTGCATCACAAGGTGAGTTTAACTTTGGGTTGGAAGTTGCCACCATGCAGCCCAGGCTGAGATAGAGTGAAGGTTCTTGAAAGCTTAGGGGTAGGAAGAGGACAGAAGGAGACGGGGGCTTCAGAGGAGTGAGCAGTTGATATTTAAAGCTGCTTTCCACTGAAGCTTCCGTTGGAGATAGGATGCCAGGAATGGAAACGAAGGGGGTTAGCTAGGTTTAAAAAGGGGCTGCATCCGGGTCACAGGGTCTTTGCTCCTTGGGGGTGGCTTAGTGTAGGCAGTGCAGTGAGCATGGCCTCCAGTGACTCACCGTATGGTGCTTCTGCAAATGATGTTGCGGAGGAGATCTCTCTGCTAGCTGGAGACTCTTTAGATGATGATTCAGACAGTTGGTGTGGGCACTTCCCCCCTCCCCCTCTGGCAGTCTAAAGCCACAGTGTTGCCCACTGTAGCCCTGGAGGCCCCCGAGGACTTTTTCATGGGAAAAAGTCAGGTGGGTTCGCATGAGGGGAAGGGGAAAGCCTGAATGACTTCCTGGGATGGTGCGCGCAGTTGGCAAACCTCGCCTGGGTCGGGGGGGCTGATCCTGTGGCAGAAGTGGGTGGTGGATCCAGCGATACAGTGTGCACTGCCCTGCCGGTGACCATTTTTGCGGCCCCTGGTTCTCCATTGTTGGTGCTTTGTGAGTCAGGATCGGCCCCTCCGTCTGGGCCATCCTCTGGTGCTGGGATGGGTGGAGTACTGCCATGGGACTTCTCCTCTCAGGAGCAGCAGAGTGGAGTGTCAAGATCATCGGGGGATGGCTGGCAGTGACCGAGTCCCTGGACTACCGGTCTGGGTAGTGGTGCAAGGCAGTTGTGGGTTGGACAGCAATTAGGGGCAGACTGACCATTGGAACAATAGGGCAGTGCCCAAGTACCCAGAGCAGTAGGAGGCCCACTCTCCCTTAGCTTCCATCTAATTTAATTGCTTTTGATAGGTGATTAGGGGCCCTTATTGCCTGAGGGCCCAGAACACTGTCAGTCTGCCCCTGGCAGCAATAGTGCGGGGCACTGCTATAGGGGCTTTGCGCGATGCAGGGTTTGGCTGGGCAGCAAACATTAGGTGTGCTGACTGATTTCGGGCTACAGCTCGGGCTTGGTGGGCAGGTGGGTTCTGAGAGATAGCATTGATTGGATGTGTTAGAGTACCTATGCCTGCCCACTTATGGAACCTGGGCGGAAGGAAGTGTGGTTTCTTCTGAGGAATTCGTTGGTGCCGACCACTTGGATGCGCTACGTCTAGGGTTTTTCCAAGCTGTCTGACTTCTTGTTGGAAAAAGGACAGTTTTCAGGTTTGCGCCTGACGTGGATCGGCGAATACATTGTGCATGCGAAGAATATGGGTTTCTCCAGGAGGGTAATCAATAGAAATCAAACAAAATCACGATGGATGTAGAATCACTATACAGCAACATTCCACATGTGGATGGCATAGCTGCATGTGGAAGACTCCTAAAAAAATCCACACTGGACCATCAATACTCTCCAGAAACTATTACAAAATTAATCAAATTCATTTTAACTCACAACTACTTCCACTTTAACAATGATATCTATCTGCACATAATGGGCACTGCGATGGGCACCAGGACAGCACCCCAATATGCCAACCTTTTTATGGCTGAGCTGGAAGAGACATTTCTGAATACACACCAGACCAAACCTCTAAAATACTACCGGTACATCGATGACATTTTTATGATTTGGACGGAGGGTGAAGAAACTCTGAAACAATTTTATTCTGCATTCAATACATACCATCCTACAATCAGATTCAAAATTGACTACTCCCCAGAAAAAGTCAATTTTTTGGACACCACAGTCTCAATCAGTGATGGCTGTATACAAACATCTGTATACAAGAAACCCACAGACAGATGTAGCTATCTCCACAACTCCAGCTTCCATCCTTCACATACAAAAAGATCCATCATTTACAGCCAAGCCACAAGATACCACCGTATCTGCTCTGACCCAGGGGACAGAGACAGACACCTTAAAACCCTGACTGAATCCTTCAAACAGAAGGGCTACAACCCCAAAATAATCTCCAAGAATATTGCCTCCTCCCTCAAAACACCCAGGGAGAATCTGCTACAGTACAAAAAGAAAAAATCCACAGACAGAATCCCGCTTGTAGTGACATACAATCCAGAGCTGGAAAAACTGAGGAAAATCATAAGAGATCTACAACCTATACTCCAGGAGGATGAATTACTGAAAGAGATATTCCCATCCCCACCAGTACTGGCCTTCCGACAGCCACCCAATTTAAAACACAAGCTAATCAGAAGTAAACTTCCTTCACAGACTGAAAAGGAACAGAAGGGCACACTTCCCTGTAATTTATCCAGTTGCAAACTATGCCAAAATATTTCACAGGACCCCAAAGTCATCCACAAAGGAAAGACATTCAACATAAAGGGATCTTTCACTTGCTCATCTTCCAATGTGGTATATATCATTCAGTGTAAAAAATGTAATGAAGGATGCTATATTGGAGAAACAGGCCAGATGCTTAAGACAAGATTCAATTTACATAGACATCATATAAACAATGCTGGTGCCAGCAGGGTTCCCACGCCTGTTGGGCAACATTTTACAAGACCAGGACACTGCACCAGTGACTTCATAGTGAGAATCCTCAAAGGTAACTTTAAAACCATACAAGAACGTAAGACCTTTGAAGTCAGAATGATTGAATATTTTAACACCCAACAGAAAGGACTTAACAAGGACCTGGGGTTCCTAGCCCATTATAAACCATAAAGCTGTATGTCTCTGTTGGTCACCCTCCCCTCACCTGTCCACACCCACCCTGTTAGAATACCAAAGATATACTTTGATGTCCCCATGCATACTTCCTGCCCACCCCCATCCTCCCACCCTGTCAGACTGTCATAGCAATGCTTGAATGTTTTTCACTTATATACACTGTCAGCTAGCACATTTGCTTATTTCCGATCTGACGAAGAAGGGCAACCTTCGAAAGCTAATCAAGAAATGTATTAAGTTATGTCCAATAAAAAAGGTATCATCTTATTTTCTTTTCCATGTTTTATTTTGTTTGATTTCTATTGATAACCTTAAGAGTGGACCTAACACGGCTACCACACTCCTCTACTCCAGGAGGGTAAGCATGCGGCATTTGGCGGGGTTTGCCTTTTTTAGTACCTTCCTTTGGCTCAGTAAGCCCTTCACAGGGCTTCCTGGCATGGCGGATGCTAGCTGGTTGGGGGAGGCGGGCAACCTCCTGCCCAGACCAACGGAGGCCCATCACACATGAGAGGCTCCACCATCCCCTTGGTGACTTATTTTGAGTTCAAGATGCTGCTTTTCAGGGCCACCTTCTCCATTGCCTTTTTCAGGGCCTTGCGAATAGGCGAACTGTTGGTGGAAGGCTGGGGTGGGGAAGAGCCAGAAGGTTCTGTTAGAGCATATCTCCTTGGCGGGCGATGCACTGCACCTCTGAGTGGCCTGTTCCAAGATGGATCAGGGCAGCCACGGGCAGGTGCTCATCCTGCAAAGCATACCAGGCATGGAATTCTGATTCATCATCTCCAGGCATTTTTGGGGATACAACCACCAGCCAGTTCCTCGTTGCTGGTTCATGTGGACAGCAAGGTTTTGACTTGCTACTAGTTTATGGCAGTTCTCTGTAAGACGCTAGTGGTGATAGGGGAGGACCCTTCTTGTTATGGGACTCACTCCTTCTGAATTGGCGCTGCGATAAGTGCTGCAGCAGCCGGCCGGAGGACAAGGCTATCAAACGTTTAGGAAGATGGTCTTCTAAGGCCTTTCAAGGTTATGTGTGCCCTTTGGATTCCTGAGTGGCCATGCGGCCTGGCGGTTTGCATTCCTGGAGGCCTATTGGGTTGGCAGGGGTTTCTCGAGGGTTTGGAGTTGCAGAGTTTTCTGTGCTGCCCTGAGGGCGATTGGGCAGGTTCTCTCTTAGGGGTTGCTATCTGTCTGTCTTCTGCTTCTTTAACTTCCTCTGTGGATGGTTCTGTGGGCCTCCTTGTTTGCATCGAATGCTGGCATGGGTCTTGTGCTTTGTTCCTCTCTCCTAGATGCCCAGTCTGGATCATTGGGCATTCTTTCATCTACTGAATGGGCTACCACTTAGCACGGGGACCTGGTGGCTTACCATCTTAGGATGGTGTGTCTCAGAATGATGGAGGACCATGGCATGCAGTGGTGTCAGCTCTTACCTCTCCTGTATTCGCTGAGATTGAAACCATACTCAGACCGAGATTTATTTATTAGGTCTGCCATCTCTGTTGCGCAGCGGAGCCATGGCCCTTTTACTACCCTGGACAGAATTGCCTATCCCCTCTAGATACCTAATTACCCCAACCTTGTATCTGCACATGATAGTGTTACACAGTCAAGGCAGTATAAACCTATGTAATTAGAAAGGACCCCAGTATTTAGTAGGTAAAGAAGTATAGTTTATTAGCATTGATATCTCACCCAAACGTAGTACAAGCAGGTTCAAGCAGTCATATGGTAGAACAGCATCTCACGCCACGTCTGTCTCCAGCCTTCTCTCTTCTGCCTTCTCTCTCTTTCTGATCTAATACCCCTCAGACTGCTCCTCTTATACCATTTTGGTCCCATTGATTCCAATGGCCCCTAGCTTTCTCACCAGGGCTCTTGGTCCTTATCAGTTGATATGAAATGACTTCACAAGTTCTCAAGCTCTAACTATAAACAAGATATGTTTAGAGCGCATCTTGTGAGATGACTTCACAGGTCATCTCGCTCTCTTCAGCTCTCCCCTCCCTTCTACTTGCATCTAACCCTCTACTAGCTTTCATTTTAATCAAAACATCTTGGCTCATGACTTCTTGCAGGTGCCAGTCTCAGGATTGTGGACAAGAGCAAATGCCCCCTCCCTTGCCACCTCAGCACTTGCTACAGTGAAATATAACTGTGTCAAAGGTGATCTCTGATTTTTACAGGTCTAGCTCTCTGGGAACTCATTTCAGCTTGAGCTGCAGTAAAATATATTTTGTATCAGAGATGATTTTTGGATTTCAAGAGACCTAGCTCTTAGCCTGGGCCATTGGCCTGTATTTTACTGAGAGCAAGGACTAGCATATTTCTACATTCCCCTCTTGCCGGACCTCCAAAGGGCCGGCACACATGACTACTAGTGGGTGTGGCCGTCCTTTCCAGAGGGCTCTTAGAGTCCTGTGGGGGGGGGGGGGGGATGTATAGGGTTGAGGTGACAGGGGTGCTCTGTCATAGTGAGGGACAATGCCACAGCACAAGTCAGCATGTGGATACATAATTATATGCTGGATGAAATGCAGCGTTGGGATTCCCCTTTTATCATAACCAACCCAAGGGGCCTATCTATCCTACAACTACCCCTCTAGAGCGCAGCGAGACCTGGAAACATGAGAAGTCAATTAAATCTAGGTACCATACAGTGGAATCAATAAGGTTGAGTGTATATGATTGCAATTAACTAATATATCATGATTACAAAGCTGATCATTAGTCAAACTTTAAGTAAATGTGTCGCGTGCTCGAGGACCTTGGCATACTGTCAGGCTTCTTCCCCGGGAGCACTGGGTTCGTGAGCCCATGGGCCACTACCGTAGAGCGGCAGTGGCAGGCAAGATCACCTCCAAGGTAGAGATGAGACAAAACTGGACCGGAACCCCAGACTGGAGTTCTACACCGGAATACACGGAACTGGAACGCACCGGACGGGTGCGCACTGTAGTGGAGCCCGCTGGACTGGAACACACTGGAGGGCCCCACAGGACTGGAACATACTGGACCTAGGCTTCACCTACGCTTGACCACCTTTCCCCGAGGGTTGAGCCCTCAGGTTCTGGCAGCCGGTAGGACTTACAGGAAAACCCGGAACTGGAACTTGCAAGCAGGAACAGCAGGAATGAAGATCCAGGAGTGCCCCCTGGCACCAAGGCGCAGGCAAGGCCGACAGGCAGGGACTGTCCGGGTTCTGGCAGTCGGCAGGTTTAAACACAATGACTAGTAAACTGTACCTAGGCTAATAGAAACGCTATACCCAGGCAAACCAGTCATACACAAGAAACATACACAGAGCACACTCAGGAGACTTGAAAGCTATACACCAGCTAACAACAAAGCTGTGCCCAAGCTAACAAGTCATGCACTGGAAACAAACACAGAGCACTAGCAAAGCTATACACAGGCTAACAAGCCACACGGTGCCTAAGCTGGCTAGTCTAAACAAACACAGAGCACTAGCAAAGCTATACACAGGCTAACAAGCCACACGGTGCCTAAGCTATCTAGTCAAACATAGAAACTCACACAGAGCAAACACTGAAACAGTGTACAGAGCACTCTATACACCAGGGCCCTAGATGAAATGCAAAGGCCAGGGCTGTAGTCTCTAAGTGATTAATAAAGCCCTTCTACACCAGAGGCACAGCTGCAGCAATCACCTTGCATCCAAACAGAGGCTTGACACACCGAGAAGTCAGCCCAGCGGGAGCCATCTTGGATACTGGCATAGAGGAGTCGGCGGCGGCAGCCATCTTGGAAAAGGCATAGCCCACACAGGTGAGGTTCAGTAGGGCAATCAGCACACAGAGCCAGAGAGAAACTAAGACAGAGACAGACACAGAGACAAGCAGAAGCCAGCACAGCCACTGACTCCCAGAAACAGGGTAAGTCTGAGGGTGGTCACGGCCACAGATGTAACAAAATGTAGCTTAAATTGGTGTTAATAGGGAACAAATATTTCATTTTAGCATTTAAAAAGGGTTAATATTGGCCAAATAATGAATAACTACTGCAAACTCAAGAGCATTATAATTATGAGTGTTGTACTGTTTAACCTGCAGTAGTTTTATAATTATGGGCAAGATAATAGTTTTGCTATTATCTTACTGCTGGGTGTAATAGATCTAGATCATATATGAAGGCACTGTTGAGTTATAGTGTTTTTTTGAAAATACATAGGAACATAATCTTCTTCTTCCTTTGTACAGAAAATGAAGCAAATCAATTCATTTCTCTCTTGATGATTGAGAAATAATCAATAGTAGAAAACAGTCTGCTTAGTTTCCATTTGAGGTCCAGTGATGAAAGGTACAACAGTTTAAAAAATGGAAAGAAAACAATCTAAACCTGTCTATACAAATTGGCAAAATATAGCAAACTGAAAAGAAACGTATGATAGTTCAATTAAACAGCATAAGCAGAATAAATATCTTCCTTAATAAAAGAGGTTTACTTGCATTACATGCAAGTATTTATTAGGTATTTATTAGGTAAAATAAATAGCAGTGGTCCTACACAAAATTTATGGTGGAAATGGTTTGTCTTGTTCTGAGAGTAGTAACAAGGAGGCTTAAGACAAACCTCTGACCATAGGGAATAATGCACCAGACAACAGTATCAACCCCTGATTTAGTAGCTCATTTTGTTGGCTAAGGCAGAAAGGTCTTGTAATGCCTTTATAACCGAACCATCAGTGTCAGTATTATTGGGAATGTAAGTACAACAATGATTTCTGGCTTTAAATTGATCAAGTACCCCTCTTGACATTCCTATAGCATCTATAGTGACAATAGAGGTATGGCACCTGTCAATCCATATGCGGAGTAAAGTTTATAAATTTCAACATATCTATTTCCAATTTTCCGGATGAAAAACCAAAGATGCCACCCGCTTTGAACAATGTTATAAGTGGCATACCAAAAATATACTGGTTCTCTGGTAGAGAGTCTGATTATTGGATGTAATCTGTTCAATTTTAATTTGTCCACATCCCTGGAAAATTTCAAAGTTATCATATGCGGACCTATTAGATCCAGTAGTCCATGTATCAAATAAAGGGTAACACAAGATATCAAATCTAGTTAAAGGGTCTCAGTTAGGATCATCATCCATTCCAGCATCCCAATCTAGGGGGTGGGTGGGACAGGCACCGTTCAGAGGCTCATCAGAGTGAGTACCAGCCATTTAATAGCCAGGCAGGTGTAATGCAAGAAATATGAAATGTCAAGTCAAAAGAAAAAAAAAAAAAACAAATGATGATTCGTATTGTCAGGAATAATAGAATTAAAAAGGGCAAGTAATGATTAGATACAGGATTTCAATTAAAATAGAGTAAGTGTACTGTTGGGGTACCTAGGGTGGATTCTTGTGATTATTAGTATGTAACATTAATGAGTATACTGAAGAAACCTGTGAATCTTTTCAAATGTATAATAGATTAGTCCTTGAACCAAAATTAGGAATAATATAACAAGTCCCAACACAGTTTTTGGAGTACAGAGTACAGTGTCCTCTTGTGGGTTGCTCTGAGTTTCAGAGCAAAACGTTGGACTTGCGTCACACGGTTCCACTGGAAAGATGGCAAGTGCAGCAGTGGGCTCACTTTGATGGGCAATGTTCCGTTCAGGTAAGGTGATTTGTTCCTATAAGGTAGTATCTGTAGTTGTCAGATGCTCGGTCATGGGAGTGAGAAATTTTGGATAATGTTCTTTTAGTCCATCAACTTGAAGTGGTGGTGGAGGCTGCAGAACCAGTGGTAACTGCTAAGCTGGTGGGGGTGGCTGATTTATTTGTGGTGATGGATCTGGAATCATCCAGTAGCTTGAAAGAGTCTGAATCAGGAGTGTTATAGATGCGGATATCTCTTAGGTGAACCCAGGAAGTGTGGTCTAGCAACTTGACTAATTTGGAAGGGTCCTATGTAAATAGGGGTGTAGTACTTCCAGTGAGCCAAATCTCCAACTTTGAGAGCTTTTGGATGACCGGTGACAGGGGCAGGGCTATCATTACCCTCCCCTCTTCTGACTGAGATTGCCTGTGAAATCGAAGACAGAAAGTAATGATATTTGGTAACACATCCTAATATACAGAATATTGGTCAGGCAAGTGGTTATCAGGATGGGCTGTAAGAAAGCGCATATTAAGGCCTGTACAGAGCTGAAAAGAAAACAGTTTAAAAAAAAAGAGGCAGATGGGGTGGCTTAAAGAGCTAATAAGGCAAGTGGCAGAGCATTGAGCCAATTTTTAATTCAATTTACCATAAGTCGTATCAGTTTAGGTTTTTTTAAGTTTTTTTTTTAAGTTCATTGTAGTGCTCAACTAGGCCATTGCTAGTAGGTGGTGTGAAATACTCAGTGCAGGAATAAAAGAATTGAGGAACCCATTAAAAATTAAAACTATGGGCTGTAGTAAGTCTGCAGGGAATACCAAATATGGGAAGAAAGTTGTGGTAGCCATGTAGGTCCACTCTTAAAGGTTATCAATAGAAATCAAACAAAATAAAACATGGAAAAGAAAATAAGATGATACCTTTTTCTCAGCTGGAGAAACTGAGGAAAATCATAAGAGACCTACAGCCACTACTTCAGGAAGATGAATTACTGAAAAAGAGATTCCCATCCCCAGCAGTGCTGGCCTTCCGACAGCCACCAAATTTAAAACACAAGCTGATCAGAAGCAAACTTCCAACACAGAGGGAAAAAGAAAAGGGCACGTTCCCGTGTAACACAGCCAGCTGCAAACTATGCCAAAACATTTCACAAGACCCCACAGTCATTCACAAAGGAAAAATATTCAACATAAAGGACTATTTTACATGCTCATCTTCCAATGTGGTATATATCATTCAATGTAAGAAATGTAACAAAGGATGCTATATTGGAGAAACAGGCCAGATGCTTAAGACAAGATTCAATCTACACAGACATCACATGAAAATAGCCGGTGCCAGTCAGGCCCCCACCCCTGTGGGCCAACACTTCACAAGACCAGAACACTGCACCAGTGATTTCACAGTAAGAATACTGAAAGGTAATTTTAAAACAATACAAGAACGTAAGACCTTTGAAATAAGAATGATTGAATATTTTGACACCCAACAAACAGGACTTAATAAGGATCTGGATTTTCTAACTCATTATAAAACATAAAGCTGTATTTCTCTGTTTATTACCCTCCTCTCACCTACCAACACCCATTCTGTTAGAATATCAATGAAATGCTTTAATGTCCCCATGCATACCCCCATCCTCCCACTCTGTCAGACAGTCAAAGTAATGCTTTGATGTTTCTCTCATATATACTATTTGCTACCTCATTTGCTTATTTCCGATCTGAGGAAGAAGGGCAACCTTCGAAAGCTAATCAAGAAATGTATTAAGTTATGTCCAATAAAAAAAGGTATCATCTTATTTTCTTTTCCATGTTTTATTTTGTTTGATTTCTATTGATAACAAATATGGGAACAATCTCTCTAATGCAAGGAAAAGCTTCTATTCATATTTTTAAATTTTATTAGAAAGCATCCATGCAGACAAGCAGGTACCTTTTACCTTTGACAACTATCTGCATATCTGGAAAATCAGTATAGACCTGGCCCTTGCACAATGGGCAAGTGAAAAGTAGGTATGCAGCAGATGATATACTGATCTGGAATGACATCAGACAGAGAAGCTGTCTTTTGTGGTAATCAAATATGTTGCTAGTAATTTTTATATACTGCCTGAGAAACAGAAAAGCAAAGGAAGTCAATCCTGGTCTCCCTACATTATGAATCCAAAAATTTATAGAATTAGGGAAATACAGTATTGGGTAAATTGTAAGGGATACCCCATCTTGTGAAATAACTAATCCAGGAAGGGTAGTGATTTATATGCAAAAGACTGATATGTAGAGACTCCAACTATTGTGTATGCAAAGAAATGCAATCTGTTTGAGAGCATATAAAGAGAAATAGAAACACAAAAAAGAAAATATAGGTATGAAAGAACAAAACAGTGCTTTCAAACAGATAGAAAGCATTGTAATTCAAAAAGAATGTAGGTGGCATATTATTTATAGAAGGCCTCACATCATGCTTCAATAGGAGGCCAACATACTACTACTACTACTACTACTTAACATTTCTAGAGCGCTACTAGGGTTACGCAGCGCTGTACAATTTAACAAAGAGAGACAGTCCCTGCTCAAAGAGCTTACAATCTAATAGACAAGTGAACGGTCGGTCCGATAGGGGCAGTCAAATTGGGGCAGTCTGGATTCACTGAACGGTAAGGGTTAGGTGCCGAACGCAGCATTGAAGAGGTGGGCTTTAAGCAAAGACTTGAAGACGGGCAGGGAGGGGGCTTGGCGTAAGGGTTCAGGAAGGTTGTTCCAAGCATAGGGTGAGGCGAGGCAGAATGAGCGGAGCCTGGAGTTGGCGGTGGTGGAGAAGGGTACTGAGAGGAGGGATTTATCCTGTGAACGGAGGTTACGGGCGGGAACGTAAGGGGAGAATAAATAGAGCACAGAGGATACCAGATACATTACCCCATTCAAACTTTGACAACATTCCTCTGGACCTTCAGCACATTCTCTCACCATCTCGACTTGTGATATTCTCTCTCAAGTTTCTGTTATGTGAGTTTCTAACAATATGCACTTATACATCCAAATGGCACATAAACAGCTAAACCATTTTACTCTGCAAACATCTCTGAAACCTGTCATAATGAAATACCATTTCCGCAAAACCTTTCATAATTACCCCAAAATGAATAGGATTGTCACATACATTAGCTTTCCTCTGCAACTTAATCAAAACTATACTGGATATAAGTATCATGGTAGCCCCCTCTAGTGGCTAAAAAGAAGGAGAAAGACAGTTTTCAAAGTAAGAAAAAATGAAAAAAAAAATAAAGTTGAATGACAAGCTTTGAATCCAGCAACCTAATATAATGATGCTGCATTCAGGTGAAGCGGGTAGTAGAGTGAGTGTAGGAGTAAAGAGAGTATTTACTGAGTAACTGATCATGAGGGTGTGTCCAGACACCATCAGGATTGAGAAAGCAGCCTGTTCGTTTCCATTGCATAAGTGCTGCTTGTATAACTGAAGACTGCAAAGTAGGTGCAAAATCTGGTGAAGGAGGGGTAAGGTAGGATGGGTCAGCAGGAGGGTGGGTGTGTCAGGAGGGAGGGGTTGTGGGAAGGGGAAGGGAGGAGGAGGGGTTGAAGGGAGAGCGGGGGGTTGAGAAAGGGGGGTCAGAGGGGGAGAGAAAGGAGGGGTGGAGGGGGGAGAGGAAGGGGGATAGAACAGGGGGCGGATAGGCTAGAGAAAGGAGGGGTGAGGGGGCTGAAAAGGGGAGGTGGATGGAAAAGTCAGCTGGAAGAAAAAAAGTTACAATCTTGATTATTCCATTATGATTTCAAACGTTCCTGTGTCATGTGAATCAGCGGGCTGTGAAACAGAAAACAGTTAGGATCTATCATTTATGGGTATGAATCTGCAGTGGCAAAAATAAAGACAGTGTCTGTGAAGGATCACTGTTCAATAAACGCTGCACAAAAACGTTTTAGAAAGATTTACACACACCCACACAGGAGAGCAAACGGAAGGGAAAGAAACCTTTAATTTCTCCTGTAGCAGAAGAAAATACAGCTGTTAATCAAACCATCCTCTGCTACCAAAAAATGTTTATTTATTAGGTCTGCCATCTCTGTTGCGCAGCGGATCCATGGCCCTTTTACTACCCTGGACAGAATTGCCTATCCCCTCTAAATACTTAATTACCCCAACCTTGTATCTGCACATGATAGTGTTACACAGTCAAGGCAGTATAAACCTATGTAATTAGAAAGGAACCCAGTATTTAGTAGGTAAAGAAATATAGTTTATTAGCATTGATATCTCACCCAAACGTAGTACAAGCAGGTTCAAGCAGTCATATGGTAGAACAGCATCTCACGCCACGTCTGTTTCCTGCCTTCTCTCTTCTGCCTCCTCTCTCTTTCTGATCTAATACCCCTCAGACTGCTCCTCTTATACCATTTTGGTCCCATTGATTCCAATCAGGGCCAGTCTTAGGCAGAGGCGACCGAGGCGGCCGCATAGAGCCCCGCGCTTAAGGGGGCCCCACGCAGCGCACCTCAACTCTGCCTCTCCGACCGACCCCCGCTTGGACCGCACCGCAGCATCATGATTTGATCCCGCTCCCGCTCGGCTGCTCCACTTCTACCACCGCTGGTCCAGTGCCCACCCACCGCTGAGCCCGCTGTCAGCTCCCGCCTCTCCCCAGACCTCGACAGACAGTTGCGGGCTTGCAGCGATGGCCCCGGACCCCGACAGTCAGAGTTGCAGGCAGCGACGGCTCACCCACCCAGCTTTTCACTTCCCGCTCATTGTCCCACCTTCCTTGATGAGGTATTTCCTGTTTCCGCGAGGGCGGGCGGGAGTTACTGAGCAGGAAGGGAAAAGCTGGAGCCTGGTCGGAGGTGAGCCATCACCATTGTGGTGCCTGGTGCGAGTGAGTCGACTTCAAATAAAGTGAAGTGGAGCGGAGCTGGTCAGCTGGAGCAAGTTTGTGCGCCTCCTGCACTGCCATTCAAAGGCAAGCCAGCCAGGTATTATGATTATTAGCTTTTCTTCCCCCATCTTTTTTTCCAGCTCTGGAGCACAGCAGTCTCTTCCCCCTCCCCCCCCCCCCCCCCCCCCCACCCTCCAGGGCAATTAAACTGTAGATCACGATCACATTAAGTGGTCGGGTATCTCGCTCTTGCCTAAGACGACTCCTTTAAAATAGATCAATTTGTCCAGATGTTGCAGGCATCAGAGAATCACTTTAAGTTTCTAGACAAAACAGCTAAAGCCTTTAAGTAATATAATTCCGACACCAGAAATATTGGGCACTTAGCGGTGATGCAGTGGGAGGAAAAAAAGGTTGTGCCCGTCCAGTCTTTTTTTCAGTATGATTCAACAGTATAAGAAACGTTTTTTTTGTTTGTTTGTTCATACTGAGAAATTATCTTTTCCCTTTCTCGTTTTGAAGGCAAAACCAAACTTTGAAAAGCGTCACTATAAGAGATCTGCTGTTAGGCACACCATGTTGCAGAAGAACATCATCCACTGAAAAATGCCTATGAAGAATTAAAAACAAAACGACCCCCCCCCCCCCCCCCACCACCACCACCACCATATTTACATCGACATAACTATACATTTATTTATTTATTCACCTTTACAGTTAAGGCATCATTGCTGTTAGGGAATATGTTAATACTTCTTCTCGGTCAGGTGGATTTGTGACTGCAAGCAATTAAAGTAAAAGGCGCGACTGAAAGTGTCGGAAAACTGACAGGAGTTCATTAAAGAAAAGAGATTCTTAGCGGCAGAGGTTTTTGATCCACGACTACCTGATTTTCACTGACTTTGCATGCACAAAGCAGGCAGGATGGCCTGCCTAAACTGTTTGATCTTTAACTCCAGGCAGCCTTTCTGAAAGACTAATTTAATAGAACCTCCTAACAATGAACTACAGATAATAGAGAAAGGGGAAGCCCTGATGACCCCCCAGTGTGGTCAGTGCAGTGCACAGAGCTACACTGGACATGCACTTGAAATTATGAGCACTTAGCAGAAGTCCTTCACACTGTTCTTTTTAGCTGCACTTGGTTCACTAAAACAAAACTGGCTAGTGCTGTGTAATTACCACTGATCCTATGCCCACCAGTCATACCATAGTTATAATTTGCTGTTAGCCTATTGACTTTTCTGTTTATTCAAATGTTTTGATGTGCAATTTTTTGGTGTTGCTTTCTTTTTCCTTTTTTTCATTGGTGGACTCTTGAAAGTTAAAAAAAAATTAGACTTTCAGACTGGTGGAATATACACTTTTAGAAATCTAGAATAAATGAGATGCTTAAATTTGGCTTTTTTTTTTTTTTTTACCTACAGTGTGACAAACTGCCCTGTTACTGGGCATTTTTTTTTTCAGGAAGGTGCATAGGCTTGAGAAGGTATAGTTATGTTTGCACCTTTTGCTCCTAGGTGCCCTTATGAGATTGGGAGACTGGGCATCCAAATGGCAGATGACATTTAATGTGAGCAAGTGCAAAGTGATGCATGTGGGAAAGAGGAACCCAAACCATAGTTATGTGATGCAAGGTTCCACACTAGGAGTCACCGCCCAGAAAAAGCATCTACTACTACTACTTACCATTTCTATAGCACTATTATATGTACGCAGCGCTATACACTGGACATGAAGACATAGTCCCTGCTTGACAAAGCTTACAATGTAATTAGAACAGACAAATAAGGGATAAGGGAATTAATAAGGTGGGAATGATAAAACATGGGTACTGAACAAGTGAGTAAGGGTTAGGAGTTAAAAGCAGCAGCATCAAAAACGTGGGCTTTTAGCCTAGATTTGAAGACGGCCAGAGATGGAGCTTGACGTACCGGCTTAGGAAGTCTATTCCAAGCATATGGCACAGCAAAATAAAAGGAACGGAGTCTGGAGTTAGCAGTGGAGTAGAAGGGCGCGGATAAGAGAGATTTACCCAGGGAACAGAATTCCAGGTAGGAGTGTAGGGAGAGATAGGAGTGGAAAGGTACTGAGGAGCTGCAGATTGAATGCACTTGTAAGTCAATAAGAAGAGTTTTAACTGTATGCAGAAATGGATAGGGAGCCAATGAAATGACTTGAGAAGAGGGCTAATATGAGCATAGCAACCAACACTAGAGGAATATAAGTCGTGCAGCAGAATTTTGAACAGATTGAAGCGGAGAGAGATGGCTTAGTGGAAGACTTGTGAGAAGCAAGTTGCAATAGTCTACATGAGAGGTGATAAGAGTGTGGATAAGGGTTCTGGTAGTGTGCTCAGAAAGGAAAGTATGAATTTTGTTGATATTATAGAGAAAAACAACAGATTTTATTAGTCTGCTGAATATGTGCCGAGAAGGAGATTGTGTGTCCGCACCTCTGACCCCCCCGGGGTTATGAGAATTGGAACTACTAATTGTAGTGGACTTGAACTGAATAATTTCTGGGGAGGGGGGGTTTCATGATAGCATTGTGCTTATTATTTCAATCAGTTTTTCTGTACAAGTTTAGCTTCATTTGTCTTTATTTGAAATTTCATAAATAAACAATTTTCTAAAAATTGAATAATCTTATCAATGGGGTAGAGTTGGGGCAGGGCTAGGATGGGGCCCCACCAAATTGGTCTGCACAGGGCCCTGCACTTGATAAGACTGGCCCTGATTCCAATGGCCCCTAGCTTTCTCACCAGGGCTCTTGGCCCTTATCAGTTGATAAGAAATGACTTCACAAGTTCTCAAGCTCTAACTATAAACAAGATATGCTTAGAGCGCATCTTGTGAGATGACTTCACAGGTCATCTCACTCTCTTCAGCTCTCCCCTCCCTTCTACTTGCATCTAACCCTCTACTAGCTTTCATTTTAATCAAAACATCTTGGCTCATGACTTCTTGCAGGTGCCAGTCTCAGGATTGTGGACAAGAGCAAATGCCCCCTCCCATGCCAGCTCAGCACTTGCTAGAGTGAAATATAACTGTGTCAGAGGTGATCTCTGATTTTTACAGGCCTAGCTCTCTGGGAACTCATTTCAGCTTGAGCTGCAGTAAAATATATTTTGTATCAGAGATGATTTTTGGATTTCAAGAGGCCTAGCTCTTAGCCTGGGCCATTGGCCTGTATTTTACTGAGAGCAAGGGCTAGCATATTTCTACAGTTCCCAACAGGAAGTGGGGACTGGTCAAGATCCAATGGCAGGTTGGGCTGTGGTTGCAGGCTTGGGGTGAGCTACAGATGTTTCTTGTGAAGGGCTGTTTGGAAGGGACAGGGTCCATCTGTTGGACATAGACCTGAATCTGTTTCTCAGTGATCTCCAGGAGCTCATCGGTAACTATGTATATGGTGGGATGATAGGTCACAGCTTGGTCTTTCTGGGGGGAATGGGGGTGGGCATGGAAGCTTGGCCTTTGCTGCCCCCCACCGTCACTCCTGGTGGAGGACACCTGAGTTATGGGCCACGGCTCATCAGGTGATGAGCAGTGCATTGGGGCTCTATGAGTCATAGAGGGTCAAGTGACCCAGAAAATGTTGGGGCATGGAGGACCATGCCAGTAACATTGTCCTAAGGCAATGTGGTGTAAGATAAGTTATTTATGTTTGTAATTTGTTACTGTAGCTCGGGTGAAGTTTTGTTTGTTACAATTATTGTTTAATGATAATAAACAAGCTGCTGCTTATAAATATTTCCCCAACAATCAGTGTGTATAAGTTTTGATTTGTTGTTGATGTCTGGGAGGGTCAGTGGGGGTGATTGGTTCCCCCTACCCCCCAGACCCAAGGATAGTGAGGAGTCAAGCAAAACCCTTAAGTACTCCACTTTTTAAAAAACTTAAACATCAATTCAGTCAATCGAGAAGCTCTTAAGAAACAGTGCAGCAGAAGAATTAGATCAGGGATGGGCAATCTCAGTCCTCAAGGGCCACAACCCAGTCGGGTTGTCAGGATTTCCCTAATGCATATGCATGAGATCTATTTGCAAACCACCCCATATAATGTGTAGGTGTAGGAAAAAATAAAAATCACAGATTATTATAGAGTCTTTTGACTATGGAAGTCTCTCCTTGTCTAAACCCACAATGCAAAGGTATCACTGTAGCTTTTCACTAAATAGTGTCATCCAGTCTATAACCAAACTTTTAAGAGGTTCACAAGGTCTTTTGATTTTTCTGTCTCACCCTGTCTCTAATGCACATATATAAAGCTATTGGTTATGCAATCTAACCCTGTCTATGCAGCATACAATATACATAGTGCACAAGACAAAATAGCTGGTTTTGGCTCAGGTGCTAACCAGGTATTTTTAGTGGCACTATCTGGTTAGGTGCCGCTGAAAGTGCCCGGTTAGCCCCGGACAGGCGATTTAAATGGCCAGGAGCTGACATAACTGGGATGAAAATTATATAGTCAAAGTTTCTCAGCGTTCCAGCTCCTAGTGGACCACTGGGGCCCTCCATTCTCCAACCAAGTGTGCACAGTTTTTCAGCTGCAGAAAAGAAAGTTAATGAGTAGGGATCAACCTTGGCATAGCCCTGGCCTTTTCAGTAGCTTCTCTACATTTTCTCTCCTTTGCCGCTGATAGGCAGAGTTTTGCACAGGGCTTCCAGTGATCCATTCTGCATTCTGATTGCACCAGACTTGCCATGCCAGCCTTGGTATGGCAACCTGGTACATCTCCTTAAGGGATCTCCCTGCTGCCCTTTGAGAGGGTTGGGGGTTGCTGAGGCAAGGCCCAATGACAAAGGAAAATCCTAACCCTTTTGGCTTATGGTTTGGCCCTTGTGAGGTGGCGCCTGAGAAAGAAAGGATATTCCTCCTCTGGCATTTCCATCCATCTTAGAGCCAGGAGGCAGTCCATGTTTATGACCCATGTCCAAATTTGGCGGCTCTTAAAGTGGTGGTGGTGCGCAGAGTGAGGCTTCTCACCAGGGTGAGCACAAATCCCCGAAGTTCTTACATAAGTACATAAACATCACCAAAACTCTACAACTCTTCAAATTTATCTCTTCAAAAACTCTATGAATAACCACACGAAATACAGATGCCCTCTCCACAATGCACAATACTATTGTAACTCCACCAAAATGTAAATTGTAAGCCACTTTGAACCAAAATTTGTTTTTGGATAATAGTGATATACAAGAATAAATAAACAAATAAAATATTTTGCTGAAAGAGTGCTGCAGTGGCTGTGGCAAGAGGAGGACTTGCTGAATTAATGTGTGCCCGTTTCCACATGCCTGAAATGGATCAGCCCTCTGGCATCCTACTTCGGGTTTAGGACTCTCATGAAATGAAAGTTCAACTTGACCAGGTGAAACTGCCAGAGGCAGTGGAGGAAGAATTGATTCATCTATTTTGATTTTGTGATAAGTATGGCATTTAAAGCACACAACACATCATCCTGCTAATATCTCTACAGTAAAGCAAGGTGATGGCATTATATTACAGGGGTGCTTTGCAGCAGTTGGGATAGTGAGACTTTTTATTAACTGTACAATTTTTATTGAAACTTTGCAACACATTGTAAATTAGTTTAACATATATACACAACTAATTTAAAACAATCCATTGCAAAACAAAGCATAGTTCTTACAGAGGCGTAGCCAGGTTTTGATCTCAGGGGGAGCAGACTTTTATAAAATAGGCGCTGGTTGGTGTCAACTAGACAGCAGTGTCTGTGTTGTTGCTCAAGGACTGTGGCGGGCACTGATTAATACAGGCTGTCTCTGTTGTGTCCTGCCTACAAGGAAACAGTAAGTTACATCAGGAGGCAGGACGCAGAAGAGGTCCCTGGACTGGCCAGAGCAGGCAGCCTGTCTTCTTAACTACAAAGTAAAAATATTCAAATCGTGACCATCACCCTCAGGAATAGCACATACATTCCTGCCACTGCTACACACCTTGTTTAAATCAGATGGGCTTTTGTTTGTGTGGTGACTCTACAGGATGCGGAGACCACTAGTCTTCAGAATTTTTATTTTGGTTGACAAGGGCCACCAAAGGCGGCCCTTGCCCCAGAATGGCTGAGCCTACTTTCAAATAGGGCTAGACACTTTGCCATTCAGGTTTTCATGCTATCCACAATGAATTTCCATGAAAAAGATTCACATGCATATTAAGACTTTCCTTAAGACATTTAGATAACTTGTTTATGGGTTCAAAGGTTCGTGTTTTTCCTGACCTCTCAAGGCCCACTCAAGCTAGGCGCAAGGCCTTTTTGGAGCAGCGTCCTAGAGCGTTGGCATTGGGAATAAACTTTGTATTACGATTTCCTTGTATATGTAACTTTATGCTTGAGGGCAAACAGTTTCAATTTGTTGATCCTAAACAGTTAAAAGAATTTCTAGATGCTAGAGTAGATATAAATGTGGTGTGCCCCCCATAAAATGCAGGCTGGGATCAGTAATCCCGGGGTAGCAACTGGTAGGGATTTTCTTTACTTACTTTTTTTATATTTCTTGATTCTTGGAACCAAATGTTTCTTTATTTGTGGACGAAAGGCTTTAAATGTAATTTCTTGTTTTATTTTTCTTTGTTGTTAAATGCCTATTGCATAATCATGATTTTGTTGTGAAATAATGATTTATACCAATAAATAAAAAAATAAAAAAAATAAAAAAAAAAGATTCACATGTAATGGAGGCAGTATATGCAAATCAATTTCATGCATATTTAATGTGGATATCCTGAAAACTTGACTGGCAAGGGGGTACTCCAGGACCAACTTGGGAAACACTGTCCTAGAACACAAAACTTACTACCCCATAACAGCCCTAACCCACATATCAAAAGACAGTGCTTTATATATTACACTGGGTTCTCGAGCACCAATATACCTACGAAATGCACCACCTGCTCTTCTGATCCCATCCCCACCAACTTACTTAACATCATCTCTCATACTGTCACCCCCTCCACCTGTCATATCCTCAACCTCTCTCTCTCCACTGCAACTGTCCCTGACACCTTCAAGCACGCCGTAGTCACACCTCTCCTCAAAAAAACATCACTTGACCCTACCTGTCCCTCCAACTACCGCCCCATCTCCCTCCTATCCTTCCTCTCCAAAATAATTGAGCGTGCCGTTCACAGCCGCTGCCTTGATTTTCTCTCCTCTCATGCCATCCTCGATCCACTCCAATCTGGCTTTCACCCTCTTCACTGAACAGAAACAGCACTCTCTAAAGTCTGTAATGACCTGTTCCTTGCCAAATCCATAGGCCACTACTCCATCCTCATCCTCCTTGATCTATCCGCCGCTTTTGACACTGTCAATCATGACTTACTTCTTGCCACACTGTCCTCATTTGGGTTCCAGGGCTCTGTCCCTTCCTGGTTCTCCTCCTATCTCTCCCACCGCACCTTCAGAGTTCACTCTCATGAATCTTCCTCCACCCCTATCCCCCTATCTGTTGGTGTTCCCCAGGGATCTGTCTTTGGACCCCTTCTCTTCTCAATCTACAGCTCTTCCCTGGGCTCCCTGATCTCATCTCATGGTTTCCAGTATCATCTCTATGCTAATGACACACAGCTATATCTCTCCACACCAGACATCACCGCAGAGACCCAGGCAAAGGTATCAGCCTGCTTATCCAACATTGCTGCCTGGATGTCCAACCGCCACCTGAAACTGTACATGTCCAAGACCGAGCTCATCGTCTTTCCACCAAAACCCACGTCTCCTCTTCCTCCACTTTCTATCTCAGTTGATAACACCCTCATCCTCCCCGTCTCATCTGCCCGCAACCTCGGAGTCATCTTTGACTCCTCCCTCTCCTTCTCTGCGCATATCCAGCAGATAGCCAAGACCTGCCGCTTCTTCCTCTTTAACATCAGCAAAATTCGCCCTTTCCTCTCTGAACACACCACCCGAACTCTCGTCCACGCTCTCATTACCTCTCGCCTTGACTACTGCAACTTACTCCTCACCGGCCTCCCACTTAGCCATCTATCCCCCCTTCAATCTGTTCAGAACTCTGCGGCACGTCTCATATTCCGCCAGAACCGATATACTCATATCACCCCTCTCCTCAGGTCACTTCACTGGCTTCCAATCAGATACCGCATTCAATTCAAGCTTCTCCTTCTTACCTACAAATGCACTCAGTCTGCTGCCCCTCACTACCTTTCTACCCGCATCTCCCCTTACGTTCCCGCCCATAACCTCCGTTCACAGGACAAATCCCTCCTCTCTGTACCCTTCTCCACCACCGCCAACTCCAGGCTCTGCTCATTCTGCCTCGCCTCACCCTATGCTTGGAACAACCTTCCTGAACCCTTACGCCAAGCCCCCTCCCTGCCCATCTTCAAGTCTTTGCTTAAAAACCCACCTCTTCAATGCTGCATTCGGCACCTAACTCTTACCGTTCAGTAAATCCAGACTGCCGCAATTTGACCGCCCCTATCGGACTGACCGTTCACTTGTCTCTTAGATTGTAAGCTCTTTGAGCAGGGACCGTCCCTCTATGTTTAAATTGTACAGCGCTGCGTAACCCCTGTAGCGCTTTAGAAATGTTAAGTAGTAGTAGTAGTACTATTGGGAAACTGGAACAAGCTGCACTGTTACACATTCCTACGCAGACACTACATGCTAGCAGAATTCTTCACCTCAGTCGCACATGCAGAACATGGACAGACCCTCATCTATATAGTAGCCATACTGGGTCAGACCAAAGATCCATCTAGTCCAGTATCCTGTTTCCAACAGTGGTCAACCCAGGTCACAAGCACCTGGCAGAAACCCAAACTGTGACAACATTCCATCCTACCAATCTAATACAGAATAGGGAGCCACAAAAAAAAAAAAACCAACAACAACAAAAGTTGAAATAGAGACCCCCTCCTCTCTGCCCAAGAAAACCAGACTCAACAGTGCAATACTGGTAAAAAGAAAAGCATTTTCTCCTGTACTTTGCAAAATAAACATAGAAAAAATATACATTTTACAAAGCAGGTACATCTCAGTACTTACAAAGTATTAAATAAAAATAATTTTTGGCTACCTTTGTTGTCTGGGAATTTGGCTGGTCCCAGTCTTTTTTCCATGTTCCATGAGTCACCCTTACAATTCTTTTCCAGGCTGGCCTTTCCATTTCTTCTCTCTCTCCTCTTGTCTTCTTCCTTTCCTTCTCTACATCTATTTGGCACTGATCTTTCGTTTTATGTCCTCACTATCAAATAGCTATGTATAGAGCTCCCAAGTGATCCAGTTCCAGAAGGGAGATTTTTCAACCAGTCCAAGTGTGAACTCTTATCCCACATTCATGTGGAATTTGCAGTCCCTGATTCTACCCATCAAAATCTGTACTGCAATACATCCAAAATGACTTAAGAAAATGCACTCGGACCCCTGCAGGGTTGCTAATCTGAATATATCAGAGATGTGCATTTTCAAATACTGTCATATTCCTAATATCAAATTCAATATAAAATACCTTTTTATACTGTTAGAACAATTTATTTTTTCAATTGCTTTGGTTCCACTGTCTGTTTTTTCTCTGTTTCTTCTGCCTTTACAGGGTTTCCTGCCCATCTGACATTTCTTCTGTCTCCAAGTGCACCATCCTTCTTTCCTCTGCACCACTTTTATGTTTCTGAAGTTGCCACCAACACTGCAGCATGCATAACACTGTCTTTAAAACAAGCATGCAGCAGACGAAGGGAGTATTTAATTTCACCTTAGTTTTGTGAAAAATCCCAATGGGAACACATCGCTTCTTCAGGAGATCTTTTTTTGACAATTATTTTAGATACTTCCTACACAGACTCACGATGCGCTGCCAGACAATAAGCCAATTTACTCAGTACTAATGACAACCAATTTAAACTGCTCCCGCCTAAGATGTTATCCAATTCAGCCATTGGCACCCGGTATAAGAGGCTCCTTCAACCGCAAGCAGACCCGACAAATCTCATTCACCAAAGGTAGCTGGGGTAGTGACTGCCACATCTAGCAGTACTGTTAATCTCACAAACAAACTTTTCTGTCCTTGCAAATGTTCTTTGCCCAATTTGACTCTCTTGTTTTCAACTGAAAACTTGTAGAGCAACCAATAAGAAAATAATGTAAGATTAGAGGTCAGATGGCAGCTCTCAGACTAGTAATGCTTTGGTAAAACTTAATTGCAGGTCATTTCTTCTTTCAATTTGATCACTTCTAAGGATAAGAATATCGGTTGCCCAATTTCTATTTTCTTATTAATCTTTTGGGCGATAGTGTTGATTCCACACATTTGCCCACCACTGTATCCTGTGTTCTAACTAGTAACCCAGATCCTTTGGGTTTTGCTGTAGTGAAAGAGCGTGCATGACTGTGCACGAGGTTTGTGTTTCAGGGCAACTTTGCTGGCCTGTTTTCAAGGTGCATCTTAAAGCACCTCTCCTGCTTGAGTTCTTCGGTGGCCTGTTCCATTTTCCAGGACGATGGATTTTTGAATCTCATGTGGAACTGCTGACCCTCCTCTTTTTGTTTCAAAAGTATGCCTGGAATGCGCATGGGAGGTGATTTTTTAAAATATTTTATGAGCTGTCTGTGACCAGCTGCCCTGGAGCAATGGAGGAGCCTGTCGGTGGCTTAATCAGGCTGAATGTGGGAAGTGAAAAAAAATTTACGTGACGCCTTCTGTGTAATGTTCAAAAGCTATATACTTATTTTTAGTTTTAGTTCTATTTAAACAGTCTTATCAGACGGTAAATGAACATGTATGGGTCCTGTATAACTTTAAAAGGGCTAGGCCTAACTGCACTAAGCTCTGTGGAGGGAGACATATGATAGTGCAGCACATGAATGAAGAATTCGCTGCTGCAACCTGCAGGACCTGTTACCATCACCTTACCTTCGGGTTAAGCCTTCTCCCTCCTGCACCGGTGAATCGATTCAGTCAGCCTTCTGCCAGCGTCGGGGCCTCTCCTCAGGCGCGTCCCGCCTACTCACTTCCTGTTTTCTGCAGAGGTGGGACGCGCCTGAGGAGAGGCCCTGACGCTGGCAAACAGCTGACTGTGTCAATTGCCAGTGCCGGAGGGAGAACGCTTCGGGAAGTAAGAGTGACCTCGCGAATGGGAGAGCGCGGGCAAAAGAGATAGGATTAAAGATTCGGGAAGGAGCAGAAAAAAAATATTTAATAGGTTGAGGCGCATAGGCGCCATTTTTTGTAAACAGCTGTTTAGGGGAGCGACCACTCCCCCTGCGCCCCACCTAGTTACGCTTCTGAGTTCTTATTCTCCTTCCCCTAAAGCAATTACCAGCTACAATCAAACCATTAAGCTTCAGGAATCTGAGCGAACAGAATAAATGAGGTGGGTAAAGAAAACAGGTTACTCCCCACTGATCTGGAAATAATGTCAGGGTTCCTCCAGGGAACTCTTCCCTCTAGCCTGGGTCTCCAGCAGATAGTTGTCTGACTCCTTCTCCTTTCAACAGGAAGTGCTAGAGTGTTAGGAACGTTTGTCCCAGAAAAAGAAATCTCCAGAGAAATAATCCACTGACCACCAGGTTTTGTTTCCCTCCCACAATCAAGCTACAGTGCCCATTTTTCCTTTAGGGTGAGTGGTTCCCTAAACAGTCTTTTGTTCCTCTTTTCTGGTCACTGATAAAAGGATTCTTACTTTTCTAGTTCATCCCCTTTCCTTCCCATGAGAAGGAAGGAAAACAACCAAGTCTGTCATTAAAGATTGGGGAAAAACATATGCAAGTTAGTTCAGGTTCCCGTATTCACTTTCCTCCTCCCCACCAAGGTCATTCTAACTTTCCACACCTGATTCCTTGCAGGTTTTTAAATAGTCATTCAACAGTTTTTGTTTGAAAAAAATAAACATGAAACTCTTCTTGTGCTTTTCCCCAATGTATTCACAATAGTCCAGAGATTTTCAGTAACAGAAAACACATTAGGTAGCAATCCTTCTTAGTCTATTTCAGTGGCATAGCTAAGTGGGGCCTGGGCCCCCCCCCCAAAATTTCATCTGGGCCCCTCGTTTTGCAGGTGGGGGTCCCCAACCCCCGCCAGCTGAAGCCTTCTTCAGCACCGGTCTCCGGCGCGCCGCGTTCCCTGCCCTGTGCTCTTTCTTCCTCCTGAAATCCTGCACGTTCCTTTACGTGAAACTGAGCATGCACAGGACGTCAGCAAGAAGAAAGAGCAGGGCAGCGAACGCGGTGCGCCGGAGACTGGTGCTGAAGGAGTGGCCTAGTGGTTAGGGTGGTGGACTTTGGTCCTGGGGAACTGAGGAACCGAGTTCCATTCCCGCTTCAGGTACAGGCAAGCTCCTTGTGACTCTGGGCAAGTCACTTAAACCTCCATTGCCCCATGTAAGCCGCATTGAGCCTGCCATGAGTGGGAAAGCGCGGGGTACAAATGTAACAAAAAAAAATACTATTTCTGGCACTGATATCTCTCCCAAATCTTCCTTGGTGAATACCGAAGCAAAGAATTTATTTAATCTCTCCGCTATGGCTTTGTCTTCCCTGATCGCCCCCGGTCATCTAGCTGTCCAACCGATTCTTTTGCCGGCTTCTTGCTTTTAATATACCTAAAAAAAAAATTTCTATGTGTTTTTGCCTCCAATGCAATCGTTTTTTTCAGAGATCCTCTTTGCCTTCCTTATCAGCGCTTTGCATTTGACTTGACATTCCTTATGCTGTTTCTTATTTTCAGTCGGTTCCTTCTTCCATTTTCTGAAGGATTTTCTAGTAACTGTAATAGCATCCTTCACCTCACTTTTTAACCATGCCGGCTGTTGTTTGGTCTTCCTCCCTCTTTTTTTAATACACAGAATATATTTGGCCGGGGCTTCCAGGATGGTATTTTTAAACAGCATCCACGCCTGATGTAAATTTTTGACCCTCACAGCTGCTCCTCTAAGTTTTTATTTTTTCATCATTCTTCTCATTTTGTCATAGTCTCCTTTTTGAAAGTTAAACGCTAATGTATTGTATTTCCTGTTTATACTTACTCCAAAGCTAATATCAAATCTGATCATATTATGATCACTGATATCAAGCGGCCCCAGCACCATTACCTCCTGCAGATCATGCGCTCCACTAAGGACTAGGTCTAGAATTTTTCCTTCTGTCATCGGCTCCTGTACCAGCTGCTCTAAAAAGTAGTCCTTAATTTCGTCAAGGAATGTTACCTCCCTAGCATGCCCCGATGATACATTTACCCAGTCAATATCGGGGTAATTGAAATCACCCATCTTCTATGTTTGTGCAGCGCTGCGTACGCCTTGTAGCGCTATAGAAATGCTAAATAGTAGTAGTAGTAGTGTGTTGCCCGGTTTGTTAGCGTCTCTAATTTCCTTTAATATTTCTACATCCATTATGGCCAGGCGGATGGTAATACACTCCTATCACTATCCTTTTCCCCTTTACACATGGAATTTCAATCCATAGGGATTCCAAGATGTGTTTTGTTTCCTGCAGAATTTTCAATCTATTTGATTCAAGGTCCTCTTTAACATACAATTCAATCCACTGTACCTCGGTATGACAGTGTCCCACTGGTTATCATTCTTCCACCAGGTCTCAGAGATGCCTATTATATCTAATTTTTCATTTAGTGCAATATATTTTTTCCTTTTGTTTCAGGTTCCAGTAGTAAGGAACAGAATTCCCTCTTGCAGTAGTAAGGAACAGAATTCCTGTCTGGGTAGAAAGAAAAAGGATTAGTCATATACCAACAGATTATATCAAATAAACCAATTAACAAAAGTAACATAATAACTAGGGCTGTACTAGATATTTGTATTCATTTCAATTCAACCTCAAATAGTGCCCCGAATACATTAATAGTATTCGGCCGAATGGTGATTTAAGTTCAAATATGAATAATCTGGAGCTCTACTGTACTATGAGTGGAGGAGTGGCCTAGTGGTTAGGGTGGTGGACTTTGGTCCTGAGGAACTGAGTTCGATTCCCACTTCAGGCACAGGCAGCTCCTTGTGACTCTGGGCAAGTCACTTAACCCTCCATTGCCCCATGTAAGCCGCATTGAGCCTGCTATGAGTGGGAAAGCGCGGGGTACAAATGTAACAAAAATAAATAAATAAAATAAATCTTACTGAAATAAATACTTGATCTCTGATTTCACATTGCTTCTTTTATTATTTGTTACATGAAAGCTCAATTCCCATTGTTCGTATTCGGACGAATAATATTTTTCATTATATGTATTCGGCCGAATAATAAATTATGCTATTTGGTACAGCTCTAATATTGCAATCGTCCAATGACTAATAATCCACTCAAGCTTAAGATCGTATTTGAAAATCACAACACAACTTCACACCAACTGTGTAATTCTAGTGTGGGACACTCACACCCTTATGTAGTCAAATTAATCTAATTTAATGGAGAAAAAAGCTTCGGTGTCGCCACCCAGCCAGCCCGACATAGTCGGCTATAAGGCGTAGGCTCGGCATGCCATCATATAGCTTAAAAAAACTCCATTCATATATTTTCAACTAATCCCCATATAGGGGTCTACTTTCACTGTACTTATCAGCTATCCAATCTGTGTGTCTCCACTCTTTCTAAATTATTCAGACAATCTTGATACAAAATTCAGTTCTGTTAAATGAGATCAATCAATGGACACCATTAGAAATCATTTAGCTCATCCACATGCTGTAGTGTTCTAATCATTCTGGTGTTCTCCACTCCTCAACCCGACAGGGAGCCCCCGGTTTCGCAATTGCTGCGTCAGGGGTTTAAATTGTATCTCTTATTGTATCAATGATGCGTGGATGCGTAAAGAACCCATGGGTGAGAAGACTAGAAAAACTAGTCCTCATGGGACATCTAAGTAGTTCCAGCAGCAGTAATGGAGGTAAATCAACTGAAGACGAGCGGGACTGGGAAGGCAGAAAATACCGGAATAGAGGAAGAGGAAGGAGAGGGCGAGGCCCCAGACCAATACTCGGGCACAAATGAAAGCACAACAAGATCAATTGTGGTAAATATATCACAACGTGAATTAACAACAGCAGAATCATCAGTGCTATCTAAAGGGTTGTCATTTATCCCAGCTAACACACACGATCCTTTTCAATTTCATTTAGAAGTAGAAACATTTGTCCGGAGGTTGCAGCTACGGTTGTTTTATGATGGTCAAGAAAATACAACACAAGATAGATCTGTAGTTTGGGAAAGGTCAGCTTGGACCCCGCCAGGTCCGGTGGAGCCTACAATTACCATGTTTAAAACTATGGTTTTAAAGGAAGTAGAGAAGATGAAACGAACTGCACGGTACACTAATTTTAACACCTAAAGAGGAACGACAGACAATTTTTTCATTGAAGAATGATCAAAGAGTGGTCATTCGAAGAGCGGATAAGGGAGGAGCGGTGGTGATGCAGGATAGAGATGACTATATGAAAGAGGCATATGGACAGCTAAATAACATAGATAATTATGAGATGCTATTAAATGATCCTTCCTCATCCATTATGCAAATGATAGCTGATGTTACGAAAGTAGGCTTGGAACAAGGGTTTGTTACTAATAAGGAATTTAAATCCCTAAATTATAATAAACATAAGATTCCGGTTTTCTACCTGTTACCGAAGATCCACAAAAGGTTGGAACAACCCCCTGGTCGCCCGATCGTCTCAGCTAAAGATTCTTTACTTGAACGTTCATGCAAATTTATAGATGTTCATCTTCAACCCTGTCTGAACTCTATCAAATCATACATCCAAGATACGACTCATTTTTAAAAAATCTTGCAATCTATGGATAAGAAAGATAGCAATGATTGGATTCTAGTCACACTAGACGTATGCTCACTGTACACAAGCATACCACAAGAAGAGGCATTGGCAGTACTACTATTAGCATTAGAGGAACGAGTAAGACCACACTTGATCCCTTCTGACTTTCTGGTGAAATTAAGTGAAATCGCTTTGAAGAAGAATTTTTTCAATTTTGATAATAAGGTGTTTCAGCAACGATCGGGGATAGCAATGGGGGCAACATTTGCCCCAGCAGTTGCAAATCTCTTTATGGCAGCGTTTGAAGAGAAATGGATTTATACATAAAGCTACTTCCAGCATGTTCAATGCTGGAAGCATTTTATAGAAGATGTCTTCTGTATCTGGTCGGGGACCCCAGAGGCGTTGAATCAGTTCGTGATCTATCTCAATCAATGTCATTCACGAATTAAGTTTGAAGCAGAAAGTAGTAAGGATAGCATTTCTTGACATATGGATACAAAAAGAAGGTGAATCTTTGAAAACTACAGTGTTCTCTAAACCAACAGATTGAAATTCATTGTTACACTTTTCAAGTATGCATCCACCGCATATGAAAAAGAATATCCCATATGCTCAGTTCCTACGCCATAGAAGGATTTGTTCCCTAGAACAAGATTTCAAACAAAGTGTAGATCAATTAAGTGGTAAATTTACCCAGCGGGCATACCCTAGACATTTCATCAGAAAAGCAGCAAAACGAGCTAAATATAACCCAAGAGAAGCTTTGCTTGAGTATATGCCAACTCGTCAGGAAGAAGATATATTACCATTTGTTTTAAAATTTAATACTCACACTGCCCTATTGAGCCAAAAAATAAGGAAACACTTTGAGCTACTCAAAACACACCCTACATTTGCCAAGTCTAATATTTTATTTTCATATCAGAAAGGATGTAATTTGGGCGACCTGCTTAGTTCTAATGATGTTTGGACACCTGTCAAGCTGCCTACAGATAGAGGTAGTCACAGAAAATGTGGCCATTGTTCTGTTTGCCATATAATGATGGAAGGAAAAGAATTTATTCAGCCAAGAACAGGGCGCAAATGTGTGTTGAAATCAAACACCACTTGCGAATCCACAGGAGTGGTTTATGTGATCCAATGTCCCTGTGGATTAATATATATCGGACAAACAACACAGAGTCTGAAGATCAGGCTGATGGAACATAAGTCATGTTTGAAATTGATGAAATGGGAAGCGCCGCTGGTAGCACACAGTGAACTACATCACCATGGTTTTGCTGAGGTATCCTATATGGTTCTAGAACAGGTTAATTCATCGCAAAGAAGAGGTGATTTAAGTAGAATATTACGACAGAAAGAGCAAAAATGGATCTTCTTTTTCAATTCAGTTGAGCCTGAAGGATTGAATGTACGCATTGAATGGTCAGCTTTCTTCTATTTGCATTGAAATTTTGGACTGATGCACATTAAAATCTGATGGTGTTAATGGATTGAAAAATATAGAATATAATAAACAAGATATAAAATAACCAAGAAAAGAGAGCAATTGGTTTCAGCTGAAGGAAGTGACGTAATTGATGACAGATGAAGGAAAGGGAGGAGTTGTTCCCCCTTTAAAGATGGCGTCAGTCCCTAGGTGTCGGTTATCCAACAGCAGCGATTCTGGGATACAGCAGATTGGATGAGAACTGTTTATATATCATTGGAGAGAATCGTTGATACAATAAGAGATACTGGCAATGTCGGGGGGGTCACGTGATGGCACGAACCTAGGCGGACGTCCCACAGCTGCTCTCCTCTGCCACGCTAATAAAACAGCATTTTATCACACTTTATGCCCCAATTAAAGCCCTAAATCAACAGGAGAAAGTCAGCGGATTGAACAAGGAAGCATTCGTGCCGACGATCCAGCGGCGGGGTGTGGTAAACAAGTAATGCCGGCAAAGACTCCACAAACACAGAAAGGGCACGGAACGCAAAGCACGGGCAAAATGGCATCTGGGAAGGAGAAGGGAGAAGAAACGTCGAGTCCAGCCCCGCCGGTGGTTGCTTTGCAAAGGGCGGCAATCCAGGAAATAATGAAGCACATGGCTGCAGTGCTGGATGACAAGCTGTCCACGATACATGCTTTTATGGACGAGTTAAAAGAAAATATGGCGGCACAGAGTAATTGCATACAGCTTGCAGAGGAGCGGATCTCTCATCAAGAAGGTGAGTGGAATGGAAGCTCAGCTGGCTGTAATGGAAAAAAAGATGTAAAGTGCTAGAGGATCGAGTAGAGGACCAGGAAAATAGGAGCAGGCGCAACAACATTTGGTTGGTTGGAGTGCCAGAGACTGTGAAAGAGAAGGAGATCTGGGAATTAGTGGAAACATGGCTACCAAAGGAGTTGGGCCTAGAATTGGAGGGACAGCGACTGAAGGCGGAGCGGGTGCATCGAGTGGGTGCCCTGAAAGACCAGAACAGCAAGCAGCGCCCTGTGATTGCCTGAATCTTTAATTACGCTGATAAGGCGAGGCTGATGGACAAATATCGCCAGAAAAGAAAGCCGGAGTACCAGGGGGCCACAGTGCTGTTATTCCCAGACTTCTCACCAAAAGTATCGGAACTCCAAAAGCGCCTGTCTACATTTTGCTCCCAGCTCTTCCACAAAGGGATTAAGTTCTCACTTCAATATCCAGAAAAAGTGAGAGTGTTGCATGAGGGGCATGTCCTGTTCATGGAGAAACCGGAGGAGCTCCAATTGTTTGTGGAAAGGCTGAAGTGATCCAGGGCCCTGCCAGGGAAACCAGGCCGACATTGGATAAGACTGTGTGCTAGAATGTTTGATATGTTGTAAGAAACGTGGATCAGGAGGTGAGAATGTGGTTCTACACTATGAGAAGTGCCCTGCTTGTCCTGCGGCTATGTGGCCACTCACTACATATAGTGGACAACCTCCCCTGGGGGCAGTGATAAAGCACAGCTACGAGACAGTGGGTGCTCAGGAGGAGACATGTGAGGCTTGACGGAACTGCAGAAAGAAGAAATACATTTAATAACTGCGGGGCTGCAGCCGATATTCTGGAGATTCTGGAGTATGCAAGTGAACGATGCTACAGGCTTGAGGATGTTCCCCACAGCTCATCAACATAGACCATGATTGCATTGGGTTGGTTTTTTTTTTTTGGGGGGGGGGGGGGGGGTTCTCTTTGTGCACAGGTTTGCGTGTATATGACTCTTTGTGTTCCAATGGTTTCGCATGTAATGCTGTAGTAGTTTAAAGTGGAAGCAGCAATACAGTGCATATTTTATGTAGGATATAATTTGTGTTGGGATTGCTAAAGTTACATCTGTTCAGGGGGTGGAGGAGTAGTAAGAAAGTAGTGGTTAATGGAAAACATAAAGGGCGCAGAAGAGGGGTGATCGGGGGGAGGGGGAACGAGAGGGGAGCAGCTTCCTTAGGAAGGGGTTGTAACACTGGGTGTTCTAGAGGGAAGGGCAGGGAAGAGGAGGGGAGGGAGTACAAGAGAAGGAGTGTGAGAGGGGGAGTGTGAGTGGGGGAGAGTTTGGGGTACGGATGGGGGTGCGAATGGCATAAGGAATGTGTATGTGGGGGAGGGGGAGGGGAGGAGGGAAGGGGGGAGCTGGGAAGTAAGATGGGGGGGAGGGAGGGGTGCTCCTGGAGAATGGGGGACTACGGCCAGGTGTGAAGGAAAGAGTGGAAAAGGGGTAAAGCCATTTTTTGAGTGGGAGGTGGTGAGCTGGGACACCGCCTCTGGATTTCGGGTAGTCAGCAGGCTCAATAGATCCATGAAGCCACATGGGTAGTTTGAGATTTGGGTCCCTGAATGTGGATGGAATTATTGTGCCAGGATGAAAATTGATGTGCTTTTTATGCAGGAGACACATCTCACGCAACAGGAGCACAAAAAATTACAGCAAGGTTGGGTTGGAGAATTAGTATCTTCGTCCTTCAATAACAGACAACGAGGGGTTGTCATTCTGTTTCACAAAAAGCACCATGTTACTACACATAAGACAGTTCAGGATCAGGAAGGTCAGTATGTTATCTGGTTGGGGGAGGTAGCAGGTCAGAGAGTAGCCCTTTGTTCTATATATGCACCTAATATAAATTCCCACTCTTTCTTTTCAGGGGTACTGGCGCAGTTGGTGTCGATCAGTGGGTACAAATTGGTAGTTGGGGGAGATTTTAATATCACTGCAGACCCCCTGATAGACTGCAAGCCAGAAAAACCACATCCCCCGGTGTGGAGGGATAAGTGGGTAAATTTTCTGATGAAGGAGCTGGGGTTGTTGGATATATGGCGAGTGCTACACCCAGAGTCTTACGACTACACTTTTTTCTTCCAGGTGCATGGGGTGTATGCGAGGCTAGATTACTTACTGGTAGATCCTCCCTCCTCTCGCAGGCACGTGCGGTGGATATAGTGGATGGGGCAATGTCCGACCATTGTTTGGTATGGGTGGATATACAATGGAGTCAGGGTAGCGAGACGTGGATGTGGCGAATGAACCCTACCTTGTATTTGGATTTGGAATTTCGCACTTTTTTATTGCAAGTGTGGGATAATTACATAAAGGAAAATGATCTGGAGACAGTGGACCCTATCATGTACTGGGAAGCGGGGAAGGCAGTACTCAGGGGACATATTTTGGCGTACACAGCAAAAAAGAATAGGGAGAGGAATGAGCGATTGGTCACCCTGTCCAATCAGCTGCAACAGCTTAGGGAGAGATGTGCTCATCAGAGGGATGAGGAGATGAAAACAGAGTATTGGGCGACCCGAAGATGCATTAATGACATTCTGAATGAAAGAGCGGCCCAAGATATAAGCATGTATAAATATAATCTGTTTCGATGGGGGAATAAAGCAGGGAAGTTGATGTCGTCATTGGTGAAAAGTAGAGGGGCAAGGAAGATCATAACAAAGATAAAGTCACCCGTAGAGGAGGTAGTGTCAACGAATGAGGGCATACAGGAGGAGTTTGTGAGGTTTTATAAAGCACTGTACAATAAAGGAGAGGTGGACAAGGTGCAGAGGGAGGAATTTTTCCAAGATATTTCTCTACCACAACTATCTAATGAGCAGAGAGATAAACTGAATGAACCGGTAGTGGGCGAAGAGGTTAGTCAGGCAATCAAGCGCTTAAAGCTAGCCAAAGTGCCGGGGCCAGACGGGCTAGGGCCTGAATTTTATAAGATTTTGGGAAATAAAATCTGCCCCCCTTTTCAAGAGCTTTGCCATCATTTATGTAACACCGGAAGGGCGGGAGGAGGGCTCACACACGCCCATATAGTAGTGCTACCTAAACCCGGCAGGGATGAGGAAAAGTTGGGCTCTTATAGGCAGATCTCGCTCCTAAATCAGGATATTAAAATTTTCACGAATATTATGGCGAATAGACTGGGAAGGGTCCTGCCTGAGTTAATACATACAGATCAAGCAGGGTTTGTGCCAGGGAGGTATGCCTCTTCTAAGATCATGAGAGCATTGACAGTTATGCAAAGAAAGTGGAAGGCCCCCGGAGACGCAATAATTACAAGCTTGGATGCTGAGAAAGCTTTTGATAAGATTTTATGGGATTATCTGTTCTAGGTTTTGCCTCAATTTGGCATAATGGGAGAATTTTTGGGTGGAATCCTACAGCCCAGATACTAATCAATGGGGCACTGTCTCAGGCTTTCTCATTGGAAAGGGGCACATGCAGGGGCGTAGCCAGACTGCCAATTTTGGATGGGCCTGAACCTAAAGTGGGTGGGCACAAAAATTTCTCTCTACCCCCCTTCCCCAGCAAAATTTAGTCACACTAATCGGATGCATTTGTCACACAGGGGTAAAGTGCTGCTTTTCAGTGCATCAGGTTTCAGAAAATAATTTATTTAATAGCCTAACACCCTTTTCAATGAGCTTTCAGAGGCCAAAACCTCCTGCCTCAGGTCAGTATCACCTATGGCTTTTCATCTTTTCCTCACCCTTGTTCTCCACATGCCCCTTCATCTTATTCTCCAGTCTTTCCCTACTCTGTCCTCTCCCTACTCTGTCCTCTCCCTCTTTCCATCCAGCAGCTCTCCTCTTTCTCTCCCCATCCTTCCAGTGTCTCCCATAGGCGCCCGGTATAAGAGGCTTGGACAGGCTAAGCCTCCCCTGCTGTGCTCTGAGAGGTTTAAATTGTTGATTTACCTCCATCCTCACAGCAGGAGCTGCAGTGAAAGCCCTCTAGCCTTGTATAACCAATTGTAGAAATTGGTTTGTGGTTTGTTTACCTTACTGCTGGGAGAGCAGGGGGAGGAGGGGGTTGGCTGGGTTGCCAGGGAGATATTTAAGGAGGATGACTTCCTGACCTGCACTGAGAACAGATAGCAGCAGAATCGGACAACCAGACAACAAAGGTAGAAAAGATCATTTTATTTTCATTATAGTGTTTGGAATATGTCCACTTTGAGAATCAGGTGCTCAACATTAAAAGTTTATATTTATTTACTTATTTATGGCATTTTATCCCACATTAAACATGAATTAGGGTGTTTTGTGGCTCTACATGAGAATTGTCATGATATGATCCCTTGTTTCATATTGTTGACGGTCTGCATTTTCCGTATGGGTGGTATATTGGTGTATTAGGTTCTGCCCAGTGTAATATTTATGGTACAGTAAGGTTCTGAGTGTGTTTTTGCACAAAGTTGTGCATAGTGTTTTGCAGTTGAGCGATTGTGCTTAGAATATGCTTTGAGCAACCACTTTATTCTTTGACATATGATACATATCTAATATCTAAATTTAATAAAAGGTATTAATTGTGACTTTTATTTTTATTTATTTATTTTTTTCTGTGTGTTATCAGACAATTATGGATTTGAGCTCCACCCCTGGCCCCACCCCATTTAGCCTCCCCAAACAGTTGGGCCACCGACCGCCTATGGTGTCTCCCCTCTTTCTTTTGCATCCAGCGTCTCCTTTTTCTCCCTACCCTTCCATCCAGTGACTTCCCTCTTTCTCTCCTCATCCTTCCACCCATCTACCCTCTCTCCTGATCCTTCCATCTAGTGTCTCTATCTCCCCTCTCCTTCTATCCAGTGTCTCTCTATCTCTCTACCCTTTTCTGTTCAGTCGCCCCTCTCTCTCCACATCCTTCCAGTCTCTCCCCTTTCTCTCTGCATCCTTTCATCCATCTCCCCTCTTTCTCTCCCTATCCTCCCATGTCCAGCAGGTCTCTCCCCTCCAGTCCCTTCTTCCTCTTTCTCCCTTGTCCAGCAGCTCTCCAGCCCCTTCCTCCTCTCCCTCCCTTGTCCAGTAGCTCTCTCCCTTCCCGCCAGTCCCTTCCTCCTCTCCCTCCCATGTCCCAGCAGCTCTCTCCCTTCCCGCCAGTTCCTTCTTCCTCTCCCTCCCATGTCCCAGAAGCTCTCTCCCTTCCCTCCAGTCCCTTCTTCCTCTTTCTCCCTTGTCCAGCAGCTCTTCAGCCCCTTCCTCCTCCCTCCCATGTCCAGCAGCTCTCTCCCTACCATCCAGTCCCCTCCTCCTCTCCATCCCATGTCCAGCAGCTCTCTTCCTTCCCTCTAGTCCCTTCTTCCTCTTCCTCCCTTGTCCAGCAGCACTCCAGTCCCTTCCTCCTCTCCCTCCCATGTCCAGCAGCTCTCTCCCTTCCATCCAATCCCCTTCTCCTCTCCATCCCATGTCCAGCAGCTCTCTCCCTTCCCTCTAGTCCCTTCTTCCTCTTCCTCCCTTGTCCAGCAGTTCTCCAGCCCCTTCCTCCTCTCCCTCCCTTGTCCAGTAGCTCTCTCCCTTCCCGCCAGTCCCTTCCTCCTCTCCCTCCCATGTCCCAGCAGCTCTCTCCCTTCCCGCCAGTTCCAGTCCCTTCTTCCTCTCCCTCCCATGTACCAGCAGTCTCCCTTCCCTCCAGTCCCTTCTTCCTCTCCCTCCCATGTCCCAGCAGCTCTCTCCCTTCCCTCCATCCCTTCTTCCTCTCCCTCCCATGTCCCAGCAGCTCTCTCCCTTCCCTCCAGTCCCTTCTTCCTCTCCCTCCCATGTCCCAGTAGCTCTCTCCCTTCCCTCCAGTCCCTTCTTCCTCTCCCTCCCATGTCCCAGTAGCTCTCTCCCTTCCCTCAAGTCCCTTCCTCCTCTCCCTCCCATGTCCAGCAGCTCTCTCCCTTCCCTCCAGTCCCTTCTTCCTCTCCCTCCCATGTCCCAGCAGCTCTCTCCCTTCCCTCCAGTCCCTTCTTCCTCTTTCTCCCTTGCCCAGCAGCTCTCCAGCCCCTTCCTCCTCTCCCTCCCATGTCAAGCAGCTCTATCCCTTCCATCAAATCCCCTCCTCCTCTCCATCCCATGTCCAGCAGCTCTCTTCCTTCCCTCTAGTCCCTTCTTCCTCTTCCTCCCATGTCCCAGTAGCTCGCTCTCTCCCTTCCCTCATCCCTTCCTCCTCTCCCTCCCATGTCCCAGCAGCTCTCTCCCTCCCATGTCCCAGCAGCTCTCTCCCTTCCCTCCAGTCCCTTCTTCCTCTCTCTCCCATGTCCCAGTAGCTCTCTCCCTTCCCTCCAGTCCCTTTTTCCTCTCCCTCCCATGTCCAGTAGCTCTCTCCCTTCCTGCCAGTTCCTTCTTCCTCTCCCTCCCATGTCCCAGCAGCTCTCTCCCTTCCCTCCAGTCCCTTCTTCCTCTCCCTCCCATGTCCCAGTAGCTCTCTCCCTTCCCTCGTCCCTTCCTCCTCTCCCTCCCATGTCCCAGCAGCTCTCTCCCTGCCATGTCCCAGCAGCTCTCTCCCTTCCCTCCAGTCCCTTCTTCCTCTCTCTCCCATGTCCCAGTAGCTCTCTCCCTTCCCTCCAGTCCCTTTTTCCTCTCCCTCCCATGTCCAGTAGCTCTCTCCCTTCCCTCAAGTCCCTTCCTCCTCTCCTTCCCATGTCCAGCAGCTCTCTCCCTTTCCTCCAGTCCCTTCTTCCTCTCCCTCCCATGTCCCAGCAGCTCTCTCCCTTCCCTCCAGTCCCTTCTTCCTCTTTCTCCCTTGTCCAGCAGCTCTCCAGCCCCTTCCTCCTCTCCCTCCCATGTCCAGCAGCTCTATCCCTTCCATCAAATCCCCTCCTCCTCTCCATCCCATGTCCAGCAGCTCTCTTCCTTCCCTCTAGTCCCTTCTTCCTCTTCCTCCCTTGTCCAGCAGCTCTCGTTCCTTCTTCCTCTCCCTCCCATGTCCCAGAAGCTCTCTCCCTTCCCTCCAGTCCCTTCTTCCTCTCCCTCCCATGTCCCAGCAGCTCTCTCCCTTCCCTCCAGTCCCTTCTTCCTCTCCCTCCCATGTCCCAGCAGCTCTCTCCCTTCCCTCCAGTCCCTTCTTCCACTCCCTCCCATGTCCCAGTAGCTCTCTCCCTTCCCTCCAGTCCCTTCTTCCTCTCCCTCCCATGTCCAGTAGCTCTCTCCCTTCCCTCAAGTCCCTTCCTCCTTTCCCTCCCATGTCCCAGCAGCTCTCTCCCTTCCCTCCAGTCCCTTCTTCCTCTCCCTCCCATGTTCCAGTAGCTCTCTCCCTTCCCTCGTCCCTTCTTCCTCTCCCTCCCATGTCCCAGCAGCTCTCTCCCTTCCCTCCAGTCCCTTCTTCCTCTTTCTCCCTTGTCCAGCAGCTCTCCAGCCCCTTCCTCCTCTCCCTCCCATGTCCAGCAGCTCTCTCCCTTCCATCCAATCCCCTCCTCCTCTCCATCCCATGTCCAGCAGCTCTCTTCCTTCCCTCCAGTCCCTTCTTCCTCTCCCTCCCATGTCCCAGTAGCTCTCTCCCTTCCCTCGTCCCTTCCTCCTCTCCCTCCCATGTCCCAGCAGCTCTCTCCCTCCCATGTCCCAGTAGCTCTCTCCCTTCCCTCAAGTCCCTTCCTCCTCTCCCTCCCATGTCCAGCAGCTCTCTCCCTTCCCTCCAGTCCCTTCTTCCTCTCCCTCCCATGTCCCAGCAGCTCTCTCCCTTCCCTCCAGTCCCTTCTTCCTCTTTCTCCCTTGTCCAGCAGCTCTCCAGCCCCTTCCTCCTCTCCCTCCCATGTCCAGCAGCTCTCTTCCTTCCCTTCTTCCTCTTGCTCCCTTGTCCAGCAGCTCTCCAAGTCCTTCTTCCTCTCTCTCCCATGTCTCAGAAGCTCTCTCCCTTCCCTCCAGTTCCTTCTTCCTCTCCCTCCCATGTCCCAGCAGCTCTCTCCCTTCCCTCCAGTCCCTTCTTCCACTCCCTCCCATGTCCCAGTAGCTCTCTCCCTTCCATGTCCAGTAGCTCTCTCCCTTCCCTCAAGTCCCTTCCTCCTTTCCCTCCCATGTCCCAGCAGCTCTCTCCCTTCCCTCCAGTCCCTTCTTCCTCTCCCTCCCATGTCCCAGTAGCTCTCTCCCTTCCCTCCAGTCCCTTCTTCCTCTCCCTCCCATGTCCAGTGGCTCTCTCCCTTCCCTCAAGTCCCTTCCTCCTCTCCCTCCCATGTTCCAGCAGCTCAGCCACTTTCCCTCCAGGCCCGCCCATCCACATCCTTCACGCGTTGTCGCTGCCCTTTTGTCCCGCGGAGGCAGTGTTCAGCGTTTCCTTCCTGCCCTGTCTTCTCCACAGGCTCCGCTGTATCAGTCCTTGCAAGTGTAATCCTACTCCTTTTCGGCTGTCGCGCTGCGCTGCCATATAAACAGGCAGCTTCGCTCTCCCCCACCGCGTTCATCCGGCCCTAAACAGGAAGTGCATCAGAGAGGGCCAGATGGACGTGGCAGGGAGGAACAAAGCTGCCTGTGTGAATGTCAGCGCAGCGCGACGGCCAAAAAGGAGAAGGATTCCAAATTTCCCCTTGCAGGGACCTTTTTGCCGGTCAGCTCATGAGCTGGCTTCTTTTCTGTATGGTTGTGTTTGTCCTGTGTGTTCCTAGCCTCATTTTGGTGTTGAGTGTAGGGTTTCTACTTCCTGTGTGTTCCAAGCCTCACTTCGGTGTTCAGTGTTGTCATTTGGTCCCCCTTCCTCCAGTAGACCAGGGTCAACCCCACTTAGCTTGTCTTAGTTCAATGTGGGTCCCGGTATTCAGACTAACCGTCTTATCCTCAATTAACTCGTCCTGTTTCTCCACCTCCTTCCGGTCAGCCTTCTCAAGCTGCCTTGACGATAGTAGTCGAACAAAAGCACAGCGGCTCCAATACTTTTATAGGTAAAAGGCTTGTATTCACAGAGTCTAATGTACACAGTCTTATGCTTGCTCCAACTCCATCACCACAACATAGGTTACAGCTTCAGATGTCTGCATTCATTTCCCCACATAGTTCAAGTCTCCTTCCCTGGGATTCACAATAATCACTCCTCTCTCATGCTCTGCCCCCACAAGGAGACTTAATCACAGCGCAACCTTTATTGGCACTACCTTCCATCTTCAGGTAGTTAGCTGGCCAGCTTCCTCCACAGGTTCCTCCCAAATTGCACCAACTTCTCTTCCCCAGTCTTAAACAGTTTAGGGAACACAGCTGCAATGAAACCTTTTACCTTGTTAGTTGGAGTCTGAGCTAACGCAGATGCCTCCATGCTCTCCTCCTCTACCTCTTCATCTGCCTCCCTTTTATCCCATTCCATAGCCTCCTCCCCACCCAATTCCTTCAGCTGCTCCTCATCCCCTAGATCAGAAATCATTTCCCAATCATCCCCCTCCTCCTCCTCCATTTCCTGAGAGTCCTGTTGTCAGCCGCTCCTCCCGGCCGCGTAGTTGTCTCTCTCACTTATCCGTGCTGTCCGCTTCTGACTCCACACTCGTCCGTGCAGTTCGCTCTCACTGCCACACAGTTCCGCTAGCAAGACGGTGCAACACAGTTCCGCTTGTTAGACTTTAAACACAGTTCTGCTAGCCAGGCTTCAAACACAGTTCGGCTAGCCCAGCCTTCCCACCAAGTTCAGCTAGTCAGGCTTTAAACCCAGTTCTGCTAGCCAGGCTTCAAACACAGCTCGGCTAGCCCATCCTTCCCACAAAATTCAGCTAGTCAGGCTTTAAACACAGTTCTGCTAGCCAGGCTTCAAACACAGCTCGGCTAGCCAGACTTCCCACAAGGTTCAGCTAGTCAGGCTTTAAACACAGTTCTGCTAGCCAGGCTTCGCAACAACGCCCTCTTCAGCAAGGCCTCAAAACCAGTCAGCTTAGCTAGGCTTTTTTCCCCAGCACAGCTTAGCCAGGCTTTTAAAGATCATCCCCCATCACTTGTCAACACTTTACCTCTTGACAACCACCCGCCGGATCTCTCCTGACTATTACTCTTTCCTGATACTTTTGGGCTCCTCCAGAAGTCACTCTTCTTCTCCAGCCACTTCCTCTCCCACCTCCATTTCCTCTTCCACACCTTCTCCTCCTATCTGCTCCAACTCCTCCCATTCCATCCCCCCATTCTCCACCCCCTCCCTCAGGTGTTCCACCCTCTCCTCAGCTGAGTCCATCTCCCAATCAGCCCCCTCTCCTTGCCTCTCATGTGGCTCAGGTACTCGTTTGTCCTCCTCTCTCCTATTCTTCCAGGCAGTCTGAAATCTGTGTTCTCTACGCTCCTGCCTCCGCCCCTCCCGCAATGCATTCTGGGATCTGTAGTTTTTCCACTCTGGCTTTTCTCTCTTCCCCCCTGCATTCTGGGCTCTGTGGCTTCTCTGATTCTCACACTGTATTGGAATTGGTGGGTTCTGGGGATGGTAGTTCCTACCCTTAGCTAGTACTCTGACCGGCCTTTTGGCCACTAGGGGTCAAATTCTCTGTCTATAAGGAATCTGTGGGGAAAATTTGTTTTTCTTCAAGAGGACACTTTTCTCCTGCCTCTGCCTTGGCCCTCCCTGAGGCGGGCATCTCTCAAACCCCTCACAATGTGTATTTCCTGTCTCTGTCCTGTAGGGTGTCCACTTCCTCTGTGTTTTAAGCTCACTTTGGTTCTGTGTATTTCCTGTCTCTCCTGTTTATAAGGAAATGGTTGACTTTCATTCAGGGCCTTTGCAACGCCAAAGGTCCCTAGGTTAGTCTGTGTGCTTGTGAGCACTTCTGCCTAGATCCTTGTTCTAGTCTGTGGGCACTTCTGTGTCTTGTCTTCTTTATTGTGGTGCCTGTGTGCACTTCTGCGTTTAGCCTTAGTTCTGTTGTTTGTTTGCTTTGTGTCCAGCCTAGTCTGCCTTGCTTGTTCTAGTCCCTTCTACCTTAGCTTCAGCCTTAGTTCTGTTGTTTGTCTGTGTGGGTTAGCTTTGGTTCTGTTCCTGCTTGTCTGTCTTTACCCTGGTAGTGTTTAGCTCCAGTCCCTTTCCTGCTTGCCTCTGCCTTGCAAGCCTTCAGCTTGTCTGTCTTTACCCTGGTTGTGTTTAGCTCCATCAGGGGCGTAGTCAAGGGCGGGCCTGGACGGGCCCAGGCCCAGCCACATTCCCTCCAGGCCCGCCCATCCAACATCCTGCTGCTGTCGCTGCCTTTTCTCCCGCAGCTCTGCTGGGTCCGAGAAGTAGCATTCAGCAGCGTTGCCTGCCTGCCTTTTAAAATAATTCGTCTCCCCAGGCTCCGCTGCATGTACTTCTTCGCCCGTCGCAAAGCGCTGCTGTTCGCACAGGCAGCTCCGCTCCCCTTTGCCGCATCCATCTGGCCCTACGTATCCACTACAGGAAGTGGATCAGAGAGGGCTGGATGGACGCAACAAAGGGGAGCGGAGCTGCCTGTGTGAACGGCAGTGCTTTGTGACGGGCGAAGTAAATGCAGCAGAGCCTGGGGAGACGAATTATTTTAAAAGGCAGGCACGCAGGCAATGCTGCTGAATGCTGCTTCCTGCCACGCTGGTGACTGGTGCAGGGATGAGACTTCTCAAGCCTTGGGGGCCTCCAGAAGATTCTTCAGCTGGCAGGGTCCAGAGATCCCCACCAGCCCAGGTATTTATCTTTACGGGAGGGGGATGGACAGAGAGGAAATATGTGGGTCATGCCCACCCAGTCCACCCCCAGGCCCACCCAAAAAATGAGGTCTGGCTACACTGCTGGCTCCAGCTCCTTTCCTGTTTGCCTCTGCCTTGCAAGTCTTTAGCTTTGGTTCTGTCCCTGCTTGTCTGTCTTTACCCTGGTAGTCTTTAGCTCCAGTTCCCTTCCTGCTTATGTCTGCCTTGCCTGAGTATCCTGAATCCTGTTCAAGTCTAGCCAAGCTTGTTCCTGAATCCAGTTCCAGTCCAGTCAAGCCAAGTCTGTTCCAGTATCTGGTTCCAGTCCAATCAAGCCAAGTCCGTTTAGTTTCCAAATCTTTAGTTGTGGATGTTGAAGCAGCACAAATTGGTAATATAGTTGCTTCAGATCATGCTGAAATTTCACAGATTTTCTGAGATTTACTTCCTAATAGTAATCCCCCAATATGGAGGTTCAATAATGAACTCCTTCAAAATCCTAAATCTGTGCCTCTATTAAGGAGTATTTTTATTTTTAGGTTAAACAATTTTTTATTGAACAGTCCAAAAAGACAAAATAACAATCAAGAAACAAGCAATGCGTTCAATGTATACAACGTCTTGTCTACCCACCCACCCCTTCTCCTCATTAAATTAAACAGGGTTCTCAAAGACCATGCACCTATTACCAAAATTATCAAAAACATCAGATGCCAGGGGGTCTTGACTCTTATAACCCTCCCATCCAATACAACAAGCAATCCCACCCCTACCGTAAATCCCCCATCCTCCCATGCCACCCCTATGTTTTAAAATTCAACAATGTTATGGATGACATCTCACAGGAAACCACACTGGCAAATACGTGTACAAACATTATGGCCAATGCATACAAAAAGAACAGAATACCTGTGGTAGAAAACCGTCATCCAACTTATCATAAAGTCACATCAGTACCTCCACTCCAAGCCTCCCCCTACAAAAAAAAATAATCTGAGGTGCATGCAGCACGAGGACTCCAAATAAGACAAAACAAGTCAGGGGTGTCCCGGTTATTGCCAGATAGGCAAGCTTTCAAGAAGAATTTCAAATTAAGCTCCTGGCCCTATGCGGAAGGAACTGAATGTATACATCCCACACAGCAAAAAATAATTTCAAACGTTTGGGCGAATGCTTAGCATGCCTGTGTTCCAAATGCATCAATTCATGCATACGATTTCTCCAGGCCTAAAAAGAAGGGGCCACCTCCCCAACCCATGCACCCAAAATAACCTGCTTACCCATGGCTCCGGCTTTACAGAGAAATAAAACCTGAGAACGATTGGGGATATGATATACTTCATATTTGTAAAGCAGCAGCGCGGCTGGTGTAAAAGGCAACTCATGGTCTAATAATCTTCCAAGATAGTTTAAAACAGCTCTCAAAAAAAACAATATTTTCGGACAACTCCAAAAGGCATGAAAAAAAGAGTTATAACCTTGCTGGCACTTTTGGCACACTGGGGTCCCTATCCTGCTTATTTTCGAAGGAGAAGGGCACCCATCTTCTGACACAAATCGGGAGATGGGCGTCCTTCTCCTAAGGTCGCCCAAATCGGCATAATTGAAAGCCGATTTTGGGCGTCCTCAACTGCTTTCCGTCACGGGGATGACCAAAGTTCAAGGGGGCAGTGTACCGAAGGCGGGACGGGGGTGTGGTTAACAGATGGGCATCCTCAGCCGATAATGGAAAAAAGAAGGGCGTCCCTGACGAGCATTTGGCCGACTTTACTTGGGCCATTTTTTTTCATGACCAAGCATCAAAAAGGTGCCCAAACTGACCAGATGACCACTGGAGGGAATTGGGGATGACCTCCCCTGACTTCCTCAGTGGTCACTAACCACCTCCCACCCTGAAAAAAACAACTTCAAAAACTTTTGTCTTTTTGTTTTTTTTTTAAGAGTATGTCCTTCGCTATGCCTCCTTGAAGGCGTCCAAAATGTGGATGTTTCTGTGAGAAGGACATCCATACCTTTGCTATGCCTCTGATGCCCTCTTTATTTATTTATTTATTTATTTGGATTTTGGATCCTAAGTGGCAGCAGTGGGATTTGAACTGGCTGCCTCTGGATAGCAAGACCAGTGCTCTATCCACTAGGCCACTCCGCCACACCACTCCACTCCCTTGAAATTTGGCCATCCCTGTGGGGGGGCAGTATGCAGGTCGGGGGGAGGTATGTGTGTGTCAGTGGACGCATAATGAAGGCGTGGACGTCCTTCTTTCAAACATTTTGGACGTCCTCAACTGCCCCCCCCCCCCCCACAGGGATGGCCAAATTTCAAGGGAGTGGAGGAGTGGCCTAGTGGTTAGAGCACTGGTCTTGCAATCTATAGGTGGCTGGTTCAAATCCCACTGCTGCTACTACTTGTGATCCGAAATTCAAATAAATAAATAAGGATGTCAGAGGCATAGCAAAGGCATGGATGTCTTTCTCACAGAAACATCCACATTTTGGAAGTCCTCAACTGCTGTCGCTTCCCCTCCTTAGGAAGGAAATCATGTGCAAATGAGCTAACAGCAAGCAGCTCATTTGCATTCAGTTTCCTTCATGCATGCCCATTTCCGGATTGGTAAGGGAAGGGCTTTTTCCATTCAGTTATTGGGACCAGTGCACTACGAATGCTGGCTCCTCCCACGACCAAATGGCTTGGATTTGGTCATTTCTGAGATGGTGTCCTCGCTTTCCATTATCGCCAAAAACCGGGGACAACCATCTCTAAGGTCGACCTAAATTTCATGATTTGGGCGTCCCCAACCGTATTATCGAAACAAAAGATGGACGTCCATCTTGTTTCGATAATACGGGTTGCCCCGCCCCTTAACGGGGCCATCCTTATAGATGGGCGCCCCCATTCGATTATCCCCCTCCACGCCTCCCACTTTAAACATTTGTTCTTGTGTAAAATATACCCTGTGTAGTGTACGGAACTGACACTCCCGTATCTCAGCACTCACCGAGACCTCTGGAATGCACTTAACAAGTTTGTGAAGGTCAAGGGAAGTAGTAGGTAACCCCAAATCCCGACACCATCTAGAAATCAAGTTCTCAAAGGTCCAAACTGGGGAAACCAAATGCAACGCTTTATGAAGGGCTGAGACTGACAGACTCCCCTCACTAAATTTATCAAAAAAGGTCTGCAGGCTTTTACCCAACGAAGGGGATAATGCTGCCAGATCCAAAGAACAAGTATAGTGCTGCAACTGTCGGTACACCAAAAAATCTCTAGGCTCAGCAACCCCGCACATCTGCAAAAGTTCCCAAGAAAGCATCCGGCCCTTGTCATCTAGAACATGTTGTACTAAAAAAATCCCCCTCTCCGCCCAACGTTTAAAACTAACACTATCCCATCCAGGGGAAAACTGTAAATTGCCTCGAATTGGAAGCTGATCTGAAATCTCTGGTTGCCCCCACCAAAAGAAGGACCAGATGGCACCATACCTGCCTCATTGACCGATTGAGTGCACTTTGATGAAAACAAGGTGGCAATAAAGCTGATGAGCAATGCAGAAGAGAATTAACAAGCCATGGAGAATAATACGCCATCTCATACTCCTGCAGCATGTAACTCTGCTCCTCCAGCACCCAATCACCAAGATGGTGAAGCAGGCAAGCATAATTATGATGTAAATCTGGGAGACCCATACCTCCGTATTTCAAGGACCCAATTAGATATTTAAAGGACATTTTCGGCTTCCAGCCTGCCCAACAAAGATGAGACAAAAGCTTCTGCAGCGCAATTAAGTCACATTTCAATAATTTAAGAGGTAGCAATTGAAGAGTATACAGCCAAGTAGGAAACAAAACCATATTAAAAAGCTGTATTCTACCATGGAGCAACAAAGGGAAATGTGCCCACTTATCCAAACTGGTTCAAGTATATTCAAGTAAGACTGGTAGGTTAGCTTTATAAATCATGGAGGTTCTAAAAGGCAACTGAATACCTAGATACTGAAAAGAAGTGGTCTCCCATTGCAAGGGAAATGGGCCGTCCCAGGTCTTCCAGACTGAGGGCATTGTAGGTAATGCCAAAGATTTATCCAAATTCAGCCTAAAGCCCAAGAAATCTCTATAGTCCACAAAGCTCTCCATCAGCACCAACAATTATGTTTTAGGTTCTACAGTATGCACCAACAAATCGTCCACTAAGGCTGAAAGTTTAAATTAATGATGACCAATTCTAACTCCCTGAATATCCTGGTTACACATAACCTCCCTGATCAAAGGGTCTAGAGATAAGACAAAAAGCAGTGGAGACAGAGGACAACCCTGGTAAGTGCCACGAAATATCCCAAATACTGAAGAAGTAACAGCATTCACTTATCTGTGCTTTGAGAGAATTATAAAGAGCACAAAAAGCATCCAGAAAAAATCCTGTGATGTCATAACGAGGTACAGTGGCAAAAAGGATCCCCCAATTAACACGATCAAACGCCTTTTCTGCGTCAAAACTGACAACCAGAGAAGGTCTAGCTATTCTTTCCACCTGTTCCATTGAAATAAGAAGTTTGTGTAGATTGTGAGTTATAGTACGCCCACGAACAAACCCCACCTGGGGCTCCGCTATCAGAGTATGTATCACCTGGGCCAGACGGTTGGCCAAGATCTTTGCAAAAATTTTTGTCTCTACATTTAAAAGGGAAATAGGCCTATAGGAAGAAGGTTTACACGGGGTCCTTCTCCAGCTTCAAGAGTAATGCCACATGAGCCAACTGAAGAGATTGTGGGAGGTCCACCGTTGTTACAAAATGAGTGAAGCAGGACTGTAGAACTGGAATAACAGAAGGACACAAAAGTTTATAGAATTCTGCCCTAAATCCATCTGGCCCTGGCGCCTTATGGAGGGCACTCTGCCGAATAGCCAGGTCCACCTCCTCCTCCTCTATTGGAGCATTAAGTTTATGTAAATCTCCCTCCCCAAGGCGAGGCAGATCTAAACTATCTAAGTATACGTCCCCTTCCAAGGTCGTCTCTGAGGGGCGGGCATATAAATGCTGACAATACTGCTGAAAAACCACTGCTATCTCCTGGTCCCTCCGCACCCGAACTCCATCTTCCCTTTCTACCTGAGATATAACCCTCCTGTCTAATTAGATTAGACAGGAGCTTCCCCTATTTATTCCCATGAAGATACAATTGATACTTGTAGAATTTTACAGATTTCACCGCCCTTTCATGTAGAAGCTCATTAAGAGAAGTTTGAAGTACGAGAAGGGAGTTTTTTTAACTGGGATGTCGGATGTACTCCATATTGAATTCGAGTTTTAACCAATTGTTTTTCTAAATTTCTCTATCCCTAGACTTCCGTTTAAAGTAAGAATATGCCAAAATCTCCCCTCTGAGCACAGCTTTAGCCGCTTCCTAATAGAGTACTGGCTGATGGATATGACCCGCATTATACATTTGATAATCTGCCCATTTATGCAGTAAGTGGTCTTGAAAAGCTGGGTCCCAATATAACTGTGGTGGAAAGCGCCACTGATATTTTTTGTCTCCTGAACCCCCAAAATCCATGGAACACCACACTGGGGCATGATCCGATGCACTATACGAACCAATCCCAGCTTCCACCACAAAGGAGAAAAGCGCTGCGGGAATAAGCCAATAATCAATTCTAGATTGTGACCCATGTGCCCGAGACATGTGCATATAATCCCGATCCAGGGGGTGCAATGTTCTCCAAACATCCAAGAGATCTAAACTGGAGCAAAGCAATGGGATGTCCCTGGAGGGATTCTCTCTATTTCCCTCAGTACCATGGGATCTATCTAAAGCGGGCTCGTGAACCATGTTAAAGTCACCCCCCATAATAATAGGTAGATCAGCCAGCCCAGCTAGACTGTGAATAATGGCCCTTAGCCAACTGTGATCATACACATTGGGACCATACACGTAGCAGGGGTCTTATGTTAATAGAGACCTTAACCAGTAAAAATCTACCCCGTGGATCCTTCCAGGTCTGTTGGATCACTGTATTCAAACCCCTCCGAAAAAGGACCAGGAGACCAGCCTTACAGTGGACTGCTGGAGTTTCAATCAATTGACCCACCCACCAACGCCGAAATTTCTCAAGTTCCACTGTCGACAGGTGGGTCTCTTGCAAAAAGACAATGTCCGCCCTCAGGGCTCGTAAGATTTTCTGCCTTTTAATGGGCAAAGACACCCCATTGACGTTCCAGGAAACCAATTTAACCAGCATCACTTGGTTTATAGAAAAAAAGGAAAAAAACACAGACCAATAATGTAGACAAATCAGGAGACTGTCCCAGCCAGCAGCCCCCCAACCAAGGACAGGCAAAACTTTCTCTTTGACCTCCACTGCACGCACCTCACTATCAAAAGAAAACCCACCCAAACAAATAAACCAGCCCCCAGATCCCAAAAACCACCCAAAGTACAAGACTCCTACCAAAGCCCCCCACTCCTTCCCACCAAATAAGTAAATCTCCGTACCCCTTTATACCAAATCCCTTTGAGATCCCATCCTCTCACTCTATCCAGGAACAAAGGGACTGAGGTCTGCGTGGGAATCCTCCCTCCTCCCAATTCCCCATCACTCCCCCCAGTTAAAATTTAATGCCAAGAAGTGTAGAGTGATGCACTTGAGGTGCAGAAACTCGAAAGAGAGATACCAGATAGGAGGGGAGAGATTAGTAAGCTCGACTCAGGAGAGAGACCTTGGGGTGTTGGTGTCTGAGGATCTGAAGGTGAAGAAACAATGTGACAAGACGACTGCCGTGGTCAGAGGATGATAGGCTGCATAGAGAGGGTTATAACCAGCAGAAGAAAGGAGGTGTTGTTGCTCCTCTACAAGTCGTTGGTGAGGCCCCACTTGGAGTATTGTGTTCAGTTTTGGAGACCATATCTAGCTAAGGATGTAAAAAGACTTGAAGCAGTGCAAAGAAAAGCTACAAAAATAGTATGGGATTTATGTTGCAAACTGTATGAGGAGAGACTTGCCGACCTGAACATGTATACTTTGGAGGAAAGGAGAAACAGGGGTGACATGATACAGACGTTCAGATATTTGAAAGGTATTAATCTGCAAACAAACCTTTTCTGGAGACGGGAATGTGGTAGAACCAGAGGACATGAATTAAAGTTGAAGGGGGGCAGACTCAGGAGTAATGTTAGGAAGTATTTTTTTCACTGAAAGGGTGGTGGATACGTGGAATGCCCTCCTGCGGAAGGTAGTGGAGATGAAAACAGTAATGGAATTCAAACATGCTTGGGGTAAACACAAAGGAATCCTGTTTAGAAGGAATGGATACATGGAATCTTAGAGAAGATTGGGTGGTGACGCCGGTAATTGGGAAGCAAAACCGGTGCTGGGCAGATTTTTACGGTCTATGCCCTGATCGTGACTGAATAGATAGGGATGGACTTGAGTGTACATATTAAGGAGCTTCAATATTAGCTTCAGTACAAGAGGAGTGCTGGGTGGACTTGTACGGTCTGTGCCCTGAGAATGGCAAGGACAAATCAAACTTGGGTATACATATAAACTATCGCATATCAAGTAAAATGAGTTTATCTTGTTGAGCAGACTGGATGGATCATACAGGTCTTTATCTGCCATCACTTACTATGTTACTATGTATGTTACTATCAGGTTCATTTTCGAAAGAGATGGACATCCATCTTCCAACATAAATCAGCACTTGGACGTCCGTCTCTCAGAGATGTCCAAATTGGTATAATTGAAACCAGATTTTGGACGTTTCTAGCAAAAGTCCATTGCAAGGACATCCAAATCTGAGGGGGGCATATCGGAGCCATAGTGATGGCGGGACTTGGGTGTTCCTAAGACTTGGACGTCTTTGAGCCATAATGGAAAAAAGCAGAAGCGTCCAAGACTAAAACTTGGACGTTTTCACCCGGACCTGTTTTTATTGCGAATAAGGGAAAGGGAAATGGGACTTGATATACCACCTTTCTGAGGTTTTTGCAACTACGATCAAAGCGGTTTACATATATTCAGGTACTTATTTTGTACCAGGGGCAATGGAGGGTTAAGTGACTTGCCCAGAGTCACAAGGAGCTGCAGTGGGAATCGAACTCAGTTCCCCAGAATCAAAGTCCACTGCACAAAAAGATGCCCAAAATGACCAGATGACCACCTTACTCCCCCAGTGGTCACTAACCCCCTCCCATCCTCAAAAAACATCATTAAAAATATTGATTGGCCTCTATGCAACACCAGCCTCAGATGTCATACTCAGGTCCATGACAGCAGTTTTAGTGGGTGCAGTGCACTTCAGATAGGTGGGACCCAGGCCCATAACCCCCTACTACCTGTTATATTTGTGGAGGAAACGGCGAGCCCTCCAAAACCCACCAGAAACCCTCTGTACCCACACATAGGTGCCCCCCTTCACTCGTAAGGGCTATGGTAGTGGTGTACAGTTGGGGGCAGTGGGTTTTAGGGGGCTCAGCACACAAGGAAAGGGAGCTTTGTAACTGGGAGCATTTTATGAAGTCCATTGCAGTGCCCCCTAGGGTGCCCGATTGCTGTCCTGGCATGTCAGGGGTACCAGTGTTCTACAAATGCTGGCTCCTCCCACATCCAAATGGCTTGCATTTGGACGTTTTAGACTTGGACGACTTTGGTTTTCGAAAATCGCCGAAAATCAAAGACGTCCAAATATAAGGACGCCCAAATATAAGGATGTCCAAATCTAAGGACGTCCAAATCCAAGGACGTCCTTGGTATTTTCGAAACGAAAGATGGGCATCCATCTTTTTTTCGAAAATGACCTTTTCCCCGCCTCTGAATTTGGACGTTTTACAAAGACGTCCAAATTCCAACTTAGACGTTTCTTTCGAAAATGCCCCTCTATGTTAACCATTCCTAGGAAAAGACTTGCTGTCAACTTCTTGATTCTTAAAAAAAAAAACAACAACTTTATAATGCATCCCCCTGCCTCCACCCAACCCCCAGCCACCTTTCCTAGCAAAACCTCACTCTCGCCAATATATCACATTGCTGGCCCTCAGTGACCGAGAGTGAGAGAAGCGAGGGGAGCAAAATGAGGCCGGGGTTTCTCATGAGTTCTAAAAGACTTAACAGCTCCTATAATAGATAAGTGTAATCATTCCAAAGGAATGTCATAATAAACTCTATAGACTCCAGGCCCCGTCACAAAACATACCATCCCCCTCCCATCATACACACACACACACACAAAAAGAAAAAATATCCCTCCCTTAATATGTCACTACCTCGTAAAGAGAATTTACTGGCAAATCAGACCAAGATATAGAATACAGTCTACCCACTGAACACTACAATCAAACCCAAAGATCACTTACACATCTGTGTCCCCACAGAAAAGAATATAAAGCTATCGGTGGGGTATCCACTACTCTCAACCTTCAACCACCTCACTCCAAAGCAATCACATGGCATACAACCATCCACCCAAAACGCACACATTCACTCACACACAAAAAAAGGGATTCTTCCTGTAAAATGTACAGAAGCAAGGATAAAATTCACTGATAGGCTATTATGCAACCTCACATATTTAACAAGTGTCCATGAATTAAGGTCAAAAAGTCACTCAGCAGTCATTTTATTCCTTTCCGCCGAGATCTTTCCACCACGGGAACACAGTCTAAAATGCCGATCCCAGCACAATATCCAAATCCAGCTGCATAACCTCTGACTTATCAAAGCGATCACTCCATCCGACTCACGGTCTCCAGTGCTCTTCAAACTGTGCTGCTGGAAGGAGTCACTCCCTTCAAAAACTTCTGTGCCAACTCAGGTGAGTCAAAAAACTGGGATTTGCCATGTGTAAACACTTTGAGTTGAGCTGGATACAACAGAGCAAATTGTATATGGCGCTTATGTAGTTCTACGCACATGGGGGCATACGCTCTTCTCATATTCGAGACTCTGGCCGAAAAGTCCTGGAAGCACAGGATCGATTTGATCTCATATGTAAGTGGTCCTTTGTTTCTAATGGCCCTCAAAATTTCTACCTTATGAGCGTAATTCAGAATTTTGAAGATAATCACGCGTGGTCAAGCCTCTGTCAGTTTCCTAGGTCCCAGCCTGTGGGCCCGCTCAATGCGAAGAGGGCCCACTGCCAACTGCAAACGTAGCATGGAGACCAGCCAGGTTTCCAGAAATTTCCTCAGTTCTGAATCGGTGATAGTCTCAGGAAGGCCGACCAAACGGAGATTCCCCCTCCGTGAGTGGTTCTCGATATCATGTACCTTGTCCTCCAGAAAATGCAGCTTAGCCTGCAGGTCTGTATTCATTGTGGAGAGTTGCTGCACCCTATCTTCCAAGTCCGACACACGCTGACAGTGTGCTGAAAATTCTCCTCTCAATGCTTCCAGTTTCCCATCCATAACATACAACTTATCTGTGACCGCTTGCAGTCTTTTATCCGAGTCGTCGATAACTTGCTTTACCTCCTGAAACCTAATCTCCGCTACCCATGCGGAGCTGAAAGAAGAAGGTCCGGGGTCCCCCCAGCCGCCATCTTGGACTCGCACTGCTGCAGTTTCTCCTCTCGGCGTTGTGTCTTAGAAGACATAAGTTCCCATAAAAATTGATTATCCTCGCACAAAAGCAGAATGTCCAGATACTTTTGCCCTCAGAATCCTGTTGTTGGTTTTAGTAAAATAAGCTTAGAGAGCGAGTTTTAGGACTTTGGTTTCGGGAGCTCTTCCCACTTGCCCCTGCTTTCTCAGCACGGCATCATGTGACCCTCGCCTCCAGGAGTATTTTCATTTTAATGGAGCAGCACCTGTCCCTCAACATGTAAAATGGGATGCTATGAAAGCTTCCCTTAGAGGCGTGATTTTTTTTCCATGAAATTTTATTGCTTTTATTTATGAATAACATTTCAGCATGTTGTTACATATGAAAGAAAGAATGAAATGAAGCATAAAACAGTAATGAAACTGCATAGAAAAATATACACATTAACAAAGATGCCCAGAGCCAACTATGGTTATTGTGGAAAGTAAAAATGATCTTACATTTATATTTGTATCTGTTCCCTTCTAGCACATGTATGTTGGTAATCAAATAATTAGAAGTTACTGTGCTTGTAAATACGTCTCTATAGGATGCCATATTTTATCCTTTTTGATAAAGGAGCCAACTGAGACTGTGGATACCAGTTCTAGTTTTGATATAATATGACCAAATACCACCAGAAATGAATGTTAAATTTAGTTGAAGCTTTCCAGTTATTCAGTAGTGATTGCTGACCTATTGTTAAAAGGATGTCCAAAAGTGCCCTATGGTGGTACGGGAGGTTTTGTGGCAGTTCACTGGATTAGAATATGATAATTTGAGGAGAGAGAGGAACAGTAAGGTTGAGGACCTTGGATAGGGTAGACCATACTTCAGTCCAGAATAGATGAACATGTGGATATTTGTAGAGTATATGTAGTAATGTTCTAATTTGGGAATTGCAATGCCAACAAGTTGGAGGGGATAGTCCAGCAATGTGAAGTTTTCTCGGCGTCCATAACGCTTTATGATATAAGAATAGCATGGATTATAAGAAATTTGCTGCAGAAAGAGGACGTAAAAGAATGAGCCATATCTTGTCATGTTCAGATCGAGACACTGTATAAGAGACATCAGTTTCCCAAGAAGATCTTACAGCAGAAGTCAATTTGTAGTGTCTTGTCAATAGTAGTTTGTAAATAGATGATGCTGCATGTCCATTGGTTAGTAATAATTGAGCAGTCTTATTTATAGAAGGTTTCACAGAAACAGAGGTGTGTAAAGACTTAATATTATGGGTAACATGGTATTTGTAACCATTTAAAATATTGTGATGAAAATACGAAATATTTATCTTGTAACTAACGAATAGAAAGAAGTTTAGTGCTATTTTTGATACATAAGTTGTGAAATGTCCATATACTTCTTTCTGACCACAGTTTCCAAAAACATGGCTTTTTGTTTAATCTTGATATTATACCATAATGATACATGAGTTGTATTGCAGGTAGGGTGATCAAGCAATTTATCTATGTCTAGCAGACCTGATTGAGTATTAGATAGAATTGGATTGCCTTTTTGTGAAGGTGTTATTGTTGCAGATGTTAAAAAGTGTGTTGGAATTGGGTTGAGAATGGGACATTCCAGTTGTACTGTACTCTGATGGAATTTGTAGAATTCAGTATCAAAACTAGTACCAATAATCCTATATAATAATTCTCACCTCCAACGTTCCATGCTTGGGACCATGGGTCCCTGGCTGCAAGTGGTCTGCGAGGCAGACACGCAGGACGTCACTGACGTCAACACAGCTGATTGCAAGGCAAGGGAGGAGTAGGGAAACATGCGCAGCGTGTTTCCCTACTCCTCCTACTGCCTCAGAATCAGCTGTCACCCCCCCCCCCCGCGCTATGGCCCCCTCGAAACCCACCCCCTCCCGCGAACCTGTCGATCCCCCCCCGCGCCGGAACGCCGAAAACTGCCGCCGCCGTTGTTGTGCTACCTTCCCTTCCCTTCCCGTAGGTTGTTCAATCATCTTCTTAGAAAGTTTAACTCCGTGCGTCTGACGTCAGACGCACGGAGTTAAACTTTCTAAGATGATTGAACAACCTACGGGAAGGGAAGGTAGCACAACAACGGCGGCGGTGGCGGCAGTTTTCGGCGTTCCGGGGTGGGGGGGATCGACAGGTTCGCGGGAGGGGGTGGGTTCGAGGGGGCCGTAGCACGGGGGGGGGGGGGGGTTGCCTGCCTAAGGCCCGTTTCCTTGCCTACAGAAACGGGCCTTTTTTACTAGTTCTACAATAATAGTGAAGGTATTCAAAGGGGTGTTAAGCAAGTTTCAATGAAAAATGTGTGGAGAAAAAAAGACCTCAGTAAACACGGAGACACCTCATTTTAAAGGATACACCTTTTTGAATATAGAGGACTCCTTATCAATCATTACTCTTCAAAAAAAACTCCACATCTATTCTTATGCTTTTGTATTCATGAAACAAAATGCCTGACCACCTTGACCAATACCTATGGGGTGAGACTCAATATATAAGCGAAAAGTAAACGATCCAACGTTACTTATCCTGGATGACAGTTGTCTGGTATCTTCTTACAGTAGTAATCCAATCTCCCAACAGGGGAACCCTGTTTCGCCAACAACAGGCTGCTTCAGGGGAAGTTTCATTTATAAATACATCCAAGATATTTTCGTTACCATGTCTCTGACCGGCACTTTTACAAAATGGCAATCCACTTCTTTAGAATGTTGCCTCGATTTTATACTTGGCATGTGACGTCCAATGACGCTTCATCCTGTCATTTATGCAAATTCTCAAAGAAAGGCTTTCCATTCTATGGAGACATTCAGTCCATTCGGAATCACTGATTGTAATGTATAAATCCATCTTTGTTCTTTTTGTCTCAATATCCATCTAATGTCACCTCTACGTTCCATCACTTTAATCTGTTCCAAAATGATGCATTGTAATTCAGAGAACTTGTGTCGCTTCGTCAAACAATGTGAAACTATGGGTTCATACATTTTTTATGATTGTATGCAATGCCTGTGTTCAATTAAATGAGTTTTCAAAGATCGTGATGTTTGCCCTACATAATATAAGTTGCATGGGCAACTTAAAACATAGATGACATTCTCCGATGTGCAGGTAGTTTTAGCAAATAAGGGATATACTTTGCTAGTAGTACGTATATCTGTAAAATTGTTTGACTCTATCATAATATCACACACAGAGCATTTTCCAAAGGCTTTATGATATCCATCATTAGCGATGAATGTGTTTGTACGATTCCAAGTCTCTGCCGGACACAGTATATCATTTAGGTTGTTATTCCTTTGAAAAGCAAACAAGATTCTAAGATGTTGGAAACAAGGGTGAACTTTTAACATCGGAAGATGTTTAAGGGATTAGAGGATTTTGTCCCCATTATGTTGAATAGTTTTAGCCAATGTGGTAAAGACATCTATACCTAGGTATTTGAATTTGGTGGGAGTCCACACTAAATCATATGGTTGAATCAAGTCTGAAGTGGCATGAGCATTTAATGGGAAAACCTCTGTTTTTGATTGGTTAATTTTATAGCCCGAGATAGAGGAAAATACATTTATTAAGGAGAAAAGCTTAGGGTGTGAGAGGGACGATGACGGATTAGAAATACAAAGCAAAATGTCATCTGCGTATGCCATGATTTTGTAAGATTTGGAATTATGATATAATCCAGTTATTTCAGTGTTGGTATTAATAGCTAGTATCGGGGGTTTTAACACTATTTTAAAAAGATAGGGGAATAGAGGGCATCCTTGCATCAGAGAAACCTTAATATATGAGAATATCTTTCTTTGGTCCCCTTCACTCTCTGTCTCTTTGGAGTATGGAAAGCAATGTTTATTTTGTATTTTGATTGCAGTTGCTATCCAAGATATCTTAAGAAATTGGAAGTCATTGAATAAGCTCAGTATTCATATGTGGTGGGCTTCAGTATGTCTTCTATATTGATATGAGTCCCTTGCCTATGAAAAATCAGAGAGTTATCGGGAATTTGTGGACACATATTTTGTAAGTTTAAGTGCTATGAATATACAGTATGCACAATGGTCATCTATGTTTACTTTCATAGACTCACATTAAGATTTGCTTGGATTGTTGTATATTTTGCTCAAAACTAGCCCTTTTGTGCTAGACTCTCATCTGCCCGATATTTAGTACTATTTAACCAGCCAGAACAGATGCTGACTTGTTAAATAGCACTTAACCGGCTATCTGCCAATATTGAACAGGGGATAACTGGCTATCCATTGAATATCCACGGTTAGCGGCTGACGGATAACCATTTATATCACATCATATAACCAGCTATCTGCCGATTTTTAACCCAGGTTTGGCTGTCAAATTTGGACGCATCAAACCCTAGTATATCTTTGCCAGTTTAAAGATAAGTGGCTATTTCTGAATATCAACATAGCTGGTTATCTTCAAACCGGCCAAAAAAACACAGATATTCAATGCCGATCACCGGAAAGGGACCAGCATTGACTATCCAGGTTCAGCGCAGACTGAGAGACAGCCTGGCTATCTCTCATGGTCTGAATATTGGGGCCTCATGTGATTAACTCACCTCGCATCCTTGGAACAATTTCTTTATTAGTTGAGTTATGACATTTTTTCCTCTTATGATTGAGTTTGTTACTCCTTTGCATTGGTACACCATCTGGGATCAATTTTCTGTAGATGATTTTGGGGTCCCTGGGCCAGCAGGAGTTGTCCCTACTCTCACCCACACTCACTCTGTTGGAGGGTTATCTTCCCCCACACTCATCCTTGTGAGGGGCTTACCAATACTTATACCATACCACAAATTGCACTCCGTAGGCACCAAACTGTGCTCACTCTTTTGACATGCACAAGAAACACAGCAAGCAAAACAATGTAAAAGCAATAGAAGAATCCTAAATAGATAATAAAGGAAAGGTTATGATGAGGGAGAAGGAATGAGATGATTCCCCAGCTCACCATGTCTGCCCTCCCAGCTAATACTGGCAACTGTATGATATATATACCCTGTGTGTAAATGACTGCATGCTCCCTGCTGGAAGGTTCTTTGGACCCATCCTTCTGAGATACTGCTCTTTAGCAAAGATCAGGTGGTTTACAAGAAATGGTCAAGCAAAAAGCCAAGCAAAAGGTGAGCTGAAACTGAAACCAGCTGCACAAACAGCAAAGGTCCCCAGACCAGTTGTCATAAATGCTTGTGACAATCATCTACAGCTCTCAGGCCAAATAATCATTGCAGTGCCTCTTGCATCCTTTTTAAGGCTCTGGTTTTTCATAGATATTCTTTATTTCTTATTATTGCTATATCTGCCATCCATTACAATCCCCCCCTAAGTAGGCGAGACTGATGGAATCATCAGGCCAAGCACAGTGAAAAAGAGGTCCTAGAGCGCAATAAAGCATGGGAGAGTTCAAAGGCATAACAGGATACACATCAGAGCTGTAAGTGTCAATGACAGACAATGGAAAAATTAAAACTGGCAATGGTACCAGCCAGGGGAAGTATCTCAGAGGTAACAATCAGGTTGGTGACAGTAGCATGCCCGCACAGGGATATACAGCAGAAGGAGGTGGCAAGACTAAGAAGCATATGTGATGACCAGAAATCAAACCCAGAAATGCAACTCAAGACCTTGGGTACTTCCAACAAAGAGATTGAAGGTCTTGTATAGAAAAAACTGGACACATCACCAGATCCTGCAAAATCAACCTCCAACTCCATCTTCTGTTGAACTGAAGAAACAGTTTAAAGCTCTGGAGGTAGAAGAGATGAAAATACCTCAAGAACAAGAGGGAACAAAGCTCAACCATCCCAAAGCTGCCAGTCGTAGTTTGCGACTCCCTTCTAAGGGGTACAGAGGCACCCATCTGCCGCCCAGACATTATGTCCAGAGAGGTGTGCTGTCTGCCTGGTATAAAGATTCTGGATGTTACAGAAAGTTTACCAAGACTCATCAAACCTACTGACCATCACCCTATGCTGCTAATCCATGTCGGCACAAATGATACTGCTAGGTATTCGGCTGAGCATGTCAAATGTGACTTCATGATTCTGGGGCAGAGGGTGAAACAGGTGCACAGCCAGTGATTTCATCCATCCTTCCTGTTGAGGGTAAAGGCAGAATAAGGGAAGCTCGCATTGTGAAGCTGAATATATGGCTGCGTGGATGGTGCCAGCGTGAGCACTTTGGTTTCCTTGACCATGGGATGCTTTTCCAATACCTACTGAGCAGTGATTGCGTCCATATATCAAAGAAGGGACGAAATGTCTTCCATAACAGACTGGCTAATGTGCTAAAGAGGGCTTTTAACTAGATTCACTGGGGATAGGTGAGAAAAGCTCCGAAGTCATTAACAACGCTCAGGAATGTAAAATATCTAAAACTATTTTAGAAATGGGAAAAAAGAGCAATATCTGGAGAGCCTTGTATACCAATGCACATAGTATGGAAATCAAATTTATGGATCTGAAGGCAGTAATGATAGAAGCTAACTTGGATTTAGCAGTGGTCATGTAGACATGGTTCACGGACAGCCATGACTGGGGATATAGTTATACCTAGCTATAATCTATTCAAGAAAGACAGGGTAGGTAAAAAGGGCGGCGGAGTGGCATTATTTGTTAGGAATAATATTAAAGTGACAGAATTGCAGGACATATGGGGTAAGGCAGAAGCACTGACGGTCAATCTGGAATGAGGGAATGGAAAAAGTATTTACATTGGTGTGATATACAGGCCTCCCACACAATCAGAACAAATTGACAGAGTCTTAATCAAAGACGTTCACAAGATAGCTAGTAAAGGGGAAGTACTACTGATAGGTGACTTCAATAAGTCATTTTTTAGATATGTAAGCAATAGGAGGAAGTGCCAAAATGGCATCGTGAGGCTCAAGGGTGAAGGGGAGGAATATGCAGAAGCTGATAAGGACAAAGTTGAACTGCTTAACAACTATTTCTGTTCTGTGTTCATGGATGAAAGACCAGGAACAGAGCCGCAAAAAACAATTGCTAATGGAAAGACTCTGTTTGCGAGGTGTGGATGCTGTTCAAAAACACCACCCTGGAAGCCCAGGCCAAATATATTCCACGTATTAAAAAAGGAGGATGGAAGACCAAACGACAGCCGGCGTTGGTTAAAAAGTGAGGTGAAGGAAGCTATTAGAACTAAAAGAAAATCCTTCAGAAAATGGAAGAAGGAACCGATTGAAAATAATAAGAAACAGCAGAAGGAATGTCAAGTCAAATGCATCTTATTTCTTAGGCTTCTGGCATTTGCATATAGACATTTCAAACTATGTTTGTTGTTCCTATTTACATCATGCTCAGTACTTGACAGTATTCATTTGCAATCTTCTGTTTGATTTTTATTTTTAATTAAGGACACCTGATTTAATATGGTCTCTTTTGCAACCTCACTATCGGGATACCCTGTCTTCCCTGTTTTGGTAATATCTTTGAAAGATACCTTATTCCAAACCATGCAGTTTTGAGTGACTGTCGGCCTTCCCCCAGTTTCTAGTTTAAAAGCTGCTCTATCTCCTTTTTATATGCCGATGCAAGCAGCCTGGTCCCACCCTGGTTAATGTGGAGCCCATCATTTCGGAATAGGCTCCCCCTTCCCCAGAATGTTGCCCAGTTCCTAACAAATCTAAAACTTTCCTCCCTGCACCATTGTCTCATCCATGCATTGAGACTCTGGAGCTCTGCCTGTCTCTTGAGCCCTGCGCGTGAAACAGGAAGCACTTCAGAAAATGGATTTGAGCTTTCTACCTAAGAGCCTAAATTTGGCTTCCAGAACCTCTCTCCCCCATTTTCCTATGTCATTGGTACCCACATGTACCAAGACAGCTGGCTCCTCCCCAGCACTATCTAAAAACCTGTCTAGGTAGCGTGTGAGGTCTGCCACCTTCGCACCAGGCAGACAAGTCACCAGGCGATCCTCACGTCCACCATCCACCCAGCTATCTATATGCCTAATGATCGAATCACCAACTACAACAGCAATCCTAACCCTTCCTTCCTTGGCAGAACTTGGAGACATATCCTCAATTTGAGAGGATAGTACATCCCCTGGTGGGCAGGTCCTGGCTAAAGGAGTACTTCCTACTTCACCAGGGTGATGCTGTCCTTCTAGGAGACCTCCCTCCTCCAAGGTAGCACAGGGGCTACCAGACTGGAGGTGGGGCTTCTCTACAATGTCCCTGTAGGTATCTTCTATGTACCTCTCTGTCTCCCTCAGCTCCACCAAGTCTGCTACTCTAGCCTCAAGTCAACGGACTTGTTGTCTGAGAGCTAGGAGCTCTTTGCATCGGGCACACACATATAACCGCTCACCAACCGGGAGATAATCATACATGTGACACTCAGTGCAAAAGACTGGGTAGCACCCCTCTCGCTGCTGGACTGCTGACTCCATCTTAGTATTTTTTAGTTTTTCAATAATTTAAAACTTGCTAAAGTATTAAGGATATTAGTCTAATATGAAAATGTCTTTTAGTTTATATGATATATTGTGTGATTTATTTAGTGTTTACTTCTTAGATGGTAATGAAATGTTTTTTTAAAACTCTGTAAGAGCACTCCTTGCTTGTTATCCTAATTACAATAACTGACTATAAATGAAGAGTTGTGCTAGGGGTGGGCAGGTGTTGGGGAGGGGGGATGAAGACTAAACTAGGTCTTGCAGTGCCTGCTAGAGGCTGTTAATGCTGTGGTACAAACTTCAAGTTTTAAAACTAGGGGGAAAAGAGTATGGAGAATAGTTGATAAAGTTTGCTGTTTTATATTTTTATTCTGCCTATCACTAACATACAATTCCTCCTTTAAACCCTAATCTTTAAGTTCCCAAAACACAAAGCAAAATAGTGTTTAAATCATTCAATTAATTTTTTTCTCTCCTTTTTTCCTTTTCAAAGCACCTCTATTGGCAGTCAGTGTTGTATAATATAAAACAAATATATCATTGCTATTAACAAACCAATGGTCCATCTAGCCCAGTATTCTGTTTTCCAAACAGTGGCCAAGCCAGGTCACAAGTACCTGGTAGAAACCCAAATCGTGGTAACACTCCATACTACAATTCCCAGGGCAAGCAGTCTGTCTCTCTTGGAGTTAAAATGCCTTTATTAGAAATATATATATTCATTTTAATTTTATTTTTACTACAAAAACACAAATAAAAAATACATATTGTGTTTTCCACCTCTTTAGCATTAGCTTTAACAAGTAACAAGCTCCAAAACATTCTCACTATTGTTTCCTTAGTAAAGGACAGAGATATCTTATTTTCATTTGCTGTCTTCAGGGCAAAGTCCACTAAGCTAAGATCTCTGTTGATTCAATCTTACAACCTTAGTTAATGGTTTATCTTTTTGTTCTCTTCCACAGCTAAAGTTATCTCTCAGTTAAAAAAAAAAAAAAAAGAACCAGCTCTCACAAACCAGACAGCTTCACATCCATTCAATTGTGTCTTTATAACCTTTTTTCTCAGTTTGCATAGCTAGATTTATCTGCAAAGCAATGAACAAAGGTATTGCACCTCCAGGTAAATTATATATGGAAAAGAAGTACCCAGGGATAATTCAGAAAAATAGTCAAGAAGATGCACGAGCTCTCATCTCTGCTAAGGAATTTTTATGATTTCTTAACTGACCCAGACAGATCCTTACTGACAAACTGTTTCTATATTATTTCCATTGGAAATTTTCTCTCTTTCTGGCTCTGACATGTCATTCCACCTAGTCAAAATTCAATGGCCATTTGCTGCAATTTTCTAAACATATAACTACAACTCTGAATTTTAACCAGAGGAAGAAGCAGACACTTAAAGAAAAAGAAAAAAAAAAAAGATAGAACAAGTTCTGACAGATAAAGTTAGGCAGAGAGTGCCAGCATAAAACTGCAGTCAGCCCTGCCCATATAGTCCCCAACCTGTCCACACAGAACATTTAACAGCTAACAACCCAAAGATCTCTCTGTAAGCTCAGGATTTTTATATTCCACTACAAGGATCTTACTCCCAGATTCTTTCTCTTTCATACACCTTTTTATTTGGTCCTGTATCACAAAAGGGGCCATAATGTAGAACTCTGAATGGGGCGCTAATAATATAATTTTTTCTAATGTTATAAACATTGTGTGCATATGTACAGAATACAGAAGTCCAAAAATCTAGGCTGCTTTGGGATCGGTTAAGTCCAGAGTTTTGGACTTTCTGGATTCCCAGCAGCCAATGCCTCTTCCACTCTTCCTGGCCCACAATGCCCTCCCCGTGGCTATGCCTACCCCCCTCGCACAGTCCAGGGTTATTCCTTCCACTCCCTGCTCTGCCCACTTGCTCTTTGTTATCTTTCCTGAAGTCTTTGGTGCTGTGGAGCCTTACTCACTGGTTGCCTCCAGCATATAGCGGGCCTTTCCCATCTGACCTGTCCCACCCCTTCTGATGCAGCTTCTTGTTGTCGGAGAGCAGGACAGGTCAGAGGGGAAAGACTCGCTGCATGCTGGAGTCAGTCAGTGAATAAGACTGCTACTGGTGCTGCCAGGGAGTGGAGGGAACGATGCTGGACAGTGTGAGCGGGGGAGGGAGGGAAGGGGAAGTGTAGGCCTGGGGTGCCTGGGAGAGTGGGAGAAGCAAGTGCACAGGGCTGGGAACAGAGGAAGAGAAGTTGTACGGGGATGGGGGTGGGGAGTCTGGATTCTCGGGCAGTCATCCAGATTTTCAGGTGGTCAGCAGATAAATTTAAAGGGTCTGGATTCTTGGACAGTCATATGGATTCTTAGGTGGTCAGCAGGTAAATTTAAAGGGTACAGATTCTCGGGTGGTCAGCAGGTAAATTTAGTGGAGTGCCTCAGGGGTTGGTGCTGGGGCTGATTCTGTTTAATATATTTGTGAGACATTGCTGAAGGGATAAAATGAAGAGTTTGACTTTTTGCAGATGACACAAAGATAGCCAATAGAGTGGATACCCTGAAGGGAGTAGAAACCATGAGAAGGGATCTCCAAATGTTAGAAGAATGGTCGAGGGTCTGGAAGTGAAAATTTAATAATATACTAATCAAAACACTGGGTTAATTGTAGAGGTCGGTTCCTATTGTCAAAATTGATGAACTATTACAGAAACCACATTAGATAAATAAAAAATAAAGAATAGTGCTTATTTATGTAAAAATATTTGTTTGTGCTCAGTTTTTTTTGGTGCATAGCAGTGAACTGGCAGCTCAAATCTTGTATGAACACCTCATATACATCATTGCACAACCTCCATCCTAACCATAGTGCTGTAAATCTTATGCAAGCTTCTAATACTCTATTTATAAGAGTTATTATGTATCAACCACTTAGCTTGGGTTAAGTTTGTGCAAGTCCGATCTTCTTCTTACAGCTACTCCGTCACTGCTACACTTTTTAAATATCAATCCGTATGAACAGTTCCTGGTTCCCAACATGGGCCATGTTTCACCAAAATAGTGGCGTCTTCAGGGGAACTGATCTGTAAAAATGAAATGTATCTCATATAAATGCTAACAGTGGTAACCTACACACACTACTACTACTACTAATCAAATAAAGCTTACAATCTAATTAAGACAGACAGGACAAGTAAGAGGTAAGGGAATTACTAAGGTGGGGATAGTGAGTAAGGGTACTGAGCAAGTGAGTAGTGGTTAGAAGTTAAAGGCAGTATCATAAAGGTGGGCTTTTAGTCTAGATTTGAAGACAGTCAGAGACACACATTGCTGAAACTCCTCCCCCCACCTCCCTCCTTCTGTCCCCCACTTGTGTAACACAGAGTGTAGTGCAGCACAACAGATACCCCAGCTTCATAATGGTCAACCTACCTGAGCCCTCAGGCTGTGTTGAGGTGTCAAGGGACCCGATCCCATGGATCCCCTCCTGGGGTAAGAGGCCGTGAATCATGCGCTCCAAGGGGGTGAGGTTAGCGGTGTCATCTGCTGGGGGGTTGGCACCAGCCTTCCTCCTCACATCACGCCTCAGCTTGCGCCACTTGCGTTTGCAGTCTTCCACGTCTCTGCCACAATGGAAGACTGCATTCACCTGGTCCCTTACTGCCTCCCATTCTCGTTGCTTTGTAGTAGCAGCCAGCCTCTGGCCTATGGGAGCAAAGAGATTGCTGTGTCCTCTCTCAATCTCCTGCACTAGTAGCTCGATTTCCAGATCACTGAAATTACCCTTGCGGGTCAGGGGCTGCCTTGGTGCCATTGGACCAATGCGATTCGAAAATACAGAGAGGGGCGCCTAAATACTCACCAGGGACGCCCATGTAGGAACGGGATGGGCGGACCTGAGATGGGCAGACTAATTTCAATTATGCACAAAATCCCTAAACATCCCCAGCTGGTCTAGCGATTTGGCCGGCGTGATTTCGATTAAGGGTGAAGAACTATGGGCATCCCCAGCTGCATTCCCTTTATTGATGGCCCTTTAAAACAGCATTCTCTGTGCTTGCACCTTTGCGGTTTTTCTTTACATTATGCGGTGGTATTTCAAAGCGTTTTAGCTTCACTTATAGTAACCGTTGTTTTTGCCACTGTATGCTTTTGTGCACCTGTTTATTTTTGGGGTAGTTATTTTTGGTTGCCCTCAGCTGGCACCACTTCCGTTTGCAGTCTTCCACATCCCTTGAGCCGCTCCCTTACTGTCTCCCATTCTCTCTGCCTGGTTATAGCAGCCAGTCTATGGGAGCGAAGAGATTGGTACAATGGCACCAAAGCAAGCACCCACCGGTAAGGGTCATTTCACTGATCCGGAAATTAAGCTACTGGTCCAGGAGATAGAAGACACACCAGTCATGTACACAATCTTGAAACAGAAGTTCAAGGTAAGCTCATACTTCTCAGCCACCTCTTCTCTTTCTGCTCATGATCAAGGACTCTCCATCCACTGTATGTACTCTGCATTCAACTCTTACCTCTATTTTCACCAGGTTGCTGGTTGCTGTGCAGTGGTTGGAGCAGTGATGTTTGGAGACCATCAGGGCTGTACTGTGTGGTTTTGCCGTAGGTCCTCAATGCTGTGCTCCAGCCCATAGGCGGTCGGTGGCCCAACTGTTTGGGGAGGCTAAAGGGGGTGGGGTTAGAGGTGGGACCAGGGGCGGAGCTTACATCCATAATTGTCTGACAACAGAAAAAAATAAGTAAAAATAAAATAGTTACAATTAATACCCTTTATTAAATTTAGGTATTAGATATGTATCATATGTCAAAGAATAAAGTGGTTGCTCAAAGCATATACTAACCACAATCGCTCAACTGCAAAACATCAAGGTCAGGTATACATATAAAGTAGCGCATTTGAGTTTTTTTTATTGGGTAGACTGGATGAACCGTACAGGTCTTTTTCTGCCATCACCTACTATGTATGTTATGTTACTATGCACAAATTTGTGCAAAAACACACTCAGAACCTTACTGTAACATAAATATTACACTGGGCAGACCCTAATACACCAATATACCACCCATACGGAAAATGCAGACCGTCAACAATATGAAACAAGGGGTCAATATCACAATTCTCATGTAGAGCCACAAAACACCCTTTTAGGGTGGATAGTGTTCACAATGAGCTCCTTTTATTAGCGACCATATGTAGATCCTTCAAGAGGTAGTGTGTCATGATTTAGGCTCTACACCCTTTCTGATGTTTTGGTGCCACCTCAGTAAGGCCAACACACAATCTTTCCACTGCAAAATACTATACACAAACTTGTGCAAAAACACACTCATAACCTTATCAAACCGTAACAACACTAATTCCAAGAATAGGACAAGCTACAACTTTATGCATGGAAAGGCAGCACTGTAATTACACCAGGCTCTAAAACACAAGTACACAACCTAGTGAAAAAAAACAAAAAGGGCTGCAAATACTACATGTTTTATGTTTTTATTTTTGCTTCTTTCTTGGTCATTTTTAGCATGTAGACCACTGTGATATGGACTCTGAGCTTCTACAGCAGTATAAAAAGCACTTGTAATAAATAAAATTAAAAGGGATTCAGTCAGAAGGATAGAAAAACTTGAATTTACAGCATATAGCAGCATTAAACCAAGACCACAATTACTTATACAGTAATCCAAAGAAAGGGAAAAAGTTTCATATGTTTTAGAGTCTTTGGGATTGATGTGCTAAAAGGGTTTTTCATATTTTGTCTAAAAAAAAACATTTAACACATCTGGGAGTTCATTTTCAAAGCATTTAGACTTCAAAAGTTCCATGTAACCTTGTAAGACTAAGTATATTGAAAATAGGCCTCCTGGTCCTTTAACGAAGATCTAACAGGGAACAGGTAGGATACAATGAATAACAGATTTTAAGTTGCTGGTGAACTATGCTTACATATCTAGTGGTCTGACCATCTGATATACACTCCAATTTCTCTTCTCTCGAAATGTGTGATTATCTGGAGAGAGACAGAACATGAATTATGTGAATGGGAAGAGGAGTATATTGGTACATCTGCAGCTAATGTTAGGAGATTACTAGAAGGGGCATGGGGCAGAGCAATTGCCAAATTGCATATTGAAAACTGACAAACAAAAATCACCTAATTAGTCATATCCACGAAAGCAAGTGTATAACTACTGCTTCTTAGACTCACATAAGCTAACAAGAGAACAAAGATGGCTGCCATCAGGTAAGGCAAGTACAAGGAAGAAGAAAACGGTTCCGAGAAACTACGATGGACAGAGAAACTAAATTAGATTAGAAAAGAATTTTGGGGAAAAAAGTGCCAGGTCTCCAAGACTCCTGTATGGTGCGAGGAGGGAGGCAAAAACAGCAGCTGTCTGGCCAGAAAGTGGAGCTAGAGCTGCCACCCAGGATGAAAAGTGACACAGCACGCTGTAAGGTGGACTGCCGATATCTGTTCGAAAGCATAAAGTGGAGCGGCAGGGACACCCAGGATAAAAAGTAGCACAACACCAATCACCACAGCTGCAAGATGGAGCGGCAGCATCCAGGAGTACCAACAGCTGATCAAAGCATAAAGCAGAGCGGCAGCAGCAGCCACCCACGGTAGGAAGTGAAGGAACAGAGGCTGAGACTAAGAGTAGCAGCTGGTCTGCAGAAAGATTAAGGCTAGAGGAGAACCAAACTACAATAAAATTTAGATTAAAACACAATTTTTCTTTGCACTTACAAATGATGTCCAGAAGAAAGCACTGCGGGCTCCTCCAGCTTCTCCGTTCTCCCTCACACAGTGTCCTGCTCTCGTGGAAACAGGAAATACATCATTGCAGAAGGTGGGACACGTGTGAGGGAAGGGGAGAAGCTGGAGGAGCCTGCTGTGCTTTCTTCTTGATCACTGCCATCGCCACTCACTGCCAGTAAGTAAAACAGTTAAACACGCGGGGGGGGGGGGGGGGGGGGGGGGGGGGGGAGAGGAGGGCTGTCATCGGGAATCTCAGCTGAGGGCGGGAAGGATCGGAGGAAACTTCCACGAGCTGCTTGGCTGCAGTGCCAGGCAGCCCCGCGTTGGGGGGCGGGGGTAGCAGCAAGGGGAAGGTTACGGTTGGGCTGGGGAGGCTTAGCCTCCCCAAGCCTCTTATATGGGGCGCCTATGCTCCAGCCGTTGGAGCTGCTGTACCACTTCCCGGAAGGTTCCATCCTTCTTTATGTGGTGAACCCCAGTCCCCATTTATGAAGTGGCCACCCATTCTCAAGGTTGCTGGGAGGGGGGAATAATATATGCAATGAATGTCTTTACCACATTATTGAACACAGTCCTACAATCCTCCATAGTTATGGAACAACAACATTTCTAACATCTAGCCTGCAAACTAGTTTCAAGGTGGCCACAGGTACTGCCTACTGAGCCCTTAAGTCATGGTGAGGGAGAGGGTTTGTGGTTACAGGTCCAAACACAAATTACCTGCAGGTGGCTGCAGCGGCCTAGTGGTTAGAGCACCAGTCTTGCAATCCAAAGGTTGCTAGTTCAAATCCCTCTGCTGCTTCTTGTGATCTTGGGCAAGTCACTTAACACTCCATTGCCTCAGGTACAAACTCAGAGCCCTCCTGGGACCACAAAATATCCAGAATATCTGAATGTAACTCACCTTGAGCTACTACTGAAAAAAGTGCAAGCAAAATAATTAAAACATATTTATTTATGTCCCCTAGCTTGTGCCCTTCTATACCTGTTGTATTATATTGCAATTGTGCTGAAGTAATCATCCATCTAATGCTTTTACCATTATTTTCCCTTTTCTCCTCAGCACTATATACCATTGCTGATGCATTGAATGTGAAAAGATGATCCAGCTGTTTGTAGCTCCTTCATGGCCCCCACCAATGTGGTGAGGTTGTGGGTAAGGGTGTCTGGTGATCAGAAAGCAAACATCATCTATGCACTACCTAGGGTTATCTGCAAATTTCTACTTGGCAGATCACTAGTGCTAGACAACAAATCCATTATTTACACCACTCTGTGCTGTGGGGCTCTATGGTAAGGGGGGAGAGAGGCTGGATGGCCATTTCTGTTCCTCAACAGATGCCATAACAGGTCTTTGTAAGCCACATTGAGCCTGCAAATAGGTGGGAAAATGGGGGATACAAGTGCAATAAATAAATAAATAAATAAATGTAAAAGCAATAGAAGAATCCTAGATAGATAATAAGAACAGGAAAGCTTGTGATCAGGGAGCCCTCCCAGCTAATACTTTTGTGTGGTTTTGAATGTAATGTATTATTATTTGTTTAGAGCATCCTATTTAAACAAGGGTGCCATTTTAAGTCTGGGCTGTGGGTCCTGCTGTGGAAGCATGAAATGAGACCGTCAAGTATGACTGTAAAGAACTTAGCCGCAGTTGTATGTTGAAAGACTTCTAATGAAGCTTTTTTGTTTTATTTTCGGGAAGTGGGAGTCTTATGATCAGACGTTTGACATCCAGACTCGCATCTGAAGCGAAAAAGCTAAGTGATTGGTTTATAATTTTGTTATATAAATTTTGGAAATCTCTCTATATAAAACGCACCTCCAACGTTCTAATGAAGCCTCACTTTCCCAACATTCTAAAGTGAGGCGGCAGAGACCACTTTTCAACCATCAGTGTTTGCCCCGCCCATGCGTCAAACGTGATGACGTCGAGGGCGGAGCAATGATACACACCAACCATGTCGCGCTGCTGATTGGCTGTGCCTCAGGTAATGCACACAAAGTACGGTTCCACTTCCCAAACACTCACACGGACTTATAAACCACCAAGCCTTTGAATCGGTGCCGCAGAGGAGCAGGAGTGGGACAGCAAAGAAAATGCAGCGGCGTTCAGGAAAAACAAAACACACACGAGTCCCGCCCCTTACTGAGGAGGGGGTTGCTACCAGCACGGGGACCAACTGCGAGAAAAGCGCAGACAAAGAACGCCACTAAACAACCACTACATCGCAGACCTTACTCTACAAGCTGTTCATGCGGTGAGTCTCCAAGCCGGCGTTCAGTGCCTACAACAGAGACTTCCAAACACATGCGCCCTCAGCCCCGCCCCCCATACAGAACGCCACCCACATTCCACACTAAAACCAAACCAACCCCCCCCCCCCAAAACAACCCAAACGGAAACCTCCAGCGCCCAACCCCCCCCCCTGAAAAAAACGGATCACAGCCCACCTGAGTGCCCAGCTGAATTCAGTGCCTACAAGGAGACCTCCAGACACATGTGCCCTCAGCCCCCTCCCCCCTGCAGAACACCACCCACATTCCACACTCAAAAAAAACCCCCAAATCTACTCCTCCTACTGCCTGCCTGCAACGGATTCCTCTGGTTTCAACAAAAATACAAGTGCCTACAAATACCACATCAGACTGCCCTGCTGAATTAAGATTACTGTATCACATTCACACGCAAAGAATCACCCCCTACCAGCCACCAAAAAAACCCCCCCACATCTAATATGGACAATCAGCATCACTAACTAACACACATACATACAACCAAACTCTCCACCACCCAAAATGCCACACACTGCCATGGACAGACAGCATCTTGCTTTCACAATCATACACACACACTCCCTCCCCCAACCCCCTTAATACAGAAACTGAAACAGTAAAAACAAACATCTCTCTCTTACAGACACCCACAGACTCCCACAATACCCCCCTCCCCCAAAAAAAACCACAAACACTCATACAGAAGAACCCTACCCCACACACAGCCCCCCACAAAATGGCACACATACCCACAGACCCCCACAACCCCCCCCTCAAAACCACAAACACTCATACAAACTTTACAACTTTAAAAAAAAAAACCACTCTTTTCCTTTAAAAAAAAAAAAATATATATCCCTTAATATCAAACAGAAAAAGAAAACAAAACAACGGAAACGGGCCTTTTTTACTAGTTTTTTTTATATATTTCATTATTTGCTCTTCTGATCTGAAGAAGGTATTGTTTTAGCTGGTCTGTCTGCTTTTTGTGATCAGGGAGCCCTCCCAGCTAATACTTTTGTGTGGTTTTGAATGGAATGTATTACTATTTGTTTAGAGCGTCCTATTTAAACAAGGGTGCCATTTTAAGTCTGGACTGCGGGTCCTGCTGTGGAAGCACGAAATGAGACCGTCAAGTATGACTGTGAAGAACTTAGCCGCAGTTGTATGTTGAAAGACTTCTAATGAAGCTTTTTTTGTTTTATTTTTGGGCGTTGGGAGTCTTATGATCAGACGTTTTAAACTTAAAGTCTCACGAAGCTGCTTCAACTCTCGGCGGCCATTTTGAAACACCGAGAGCCGGACTCACAGGATGCAGCAGGGCAGCTAGCAGCAGCACTCCGGGCAGGAAAGAGGGGGCTCTTTCTTTCCTGCCCTGAGCGAAGAGGTACCTCTAGACCACCAGGGATAGTAGCGTAAGGGGAGGGGAAGTGACAGGGGGGAGGGAAGGTGATGGGGGGAAGAGGGGGCGACCGGGGGCAGGGCGATAGCGTGAAAGGGGCAGGGCGAGGGCGTGAAATGGGGCGGGGTAAGTGTCCTCTTTTTATGAGGACAAAAATGGTATCCCTACTTTTGACAGCCTGGACCTGTCAAGCAAGTGTAGGAGGATTGTACTTGAGCACATGCTCAGACCCAATCCTCCCACAATTTCCCAGCTTAAATTTGCATGTTATTAGCATTGATCATTGGGGAGTTAATTCCCCTTGCTGGTCTGGCATTATTTGTATGGCACTGCTTTGGAAGAGTGTGGGGAATTGACCATCAGGGCAAAGATGATTAGAAAAATAAAATCAACAATTGACTGCAAGTCATATTTTTGAGATGTTGAAAGACCCAAAATTTCTTTGCCGTTTCTGTTTATTTTAACTTTTTTTCCTTGGAGGAAAAGGTCTCAAAGTTACCCCAGTGCCAAGACGAACTTCGTCAATAATGTATTTACATAGTAACATAGTAGATGACGGCAGAAAAAGACCTACACGGTCCATCTAGTCTGCCCAACAAGATAAACTCATATGTGCTACTTCTTGTGTATACCTTACCTTGATTTGTATCTGCCATTTTCAGGGCACAGACCGTAGAAGTCTTGCCCAGAACTAGCCCCATTTTCAGGACACAGAACGTAGAAGTCTTGCCCAGAACAAGCCCCACCACCCAAACACCAGCCCCGCCTCCCAATCTCGGCTAAGCTTCTGAGGATCCATTCCTTCTGCACAGGATTCCTTTGTGTTTATCCCACGCATGCTTGAATTCCGTTACCGTTTTCATCTCCACCACCTCCCGTGGGAGGGCATTCCAAGCATCCACCACTCTCTCCGTGAAAAAATACTTCCTGACATTTTTCTTGAGTCTGCCCCCCTTCACTCTCATATCATGTCCTCTCGTTCTACCGCCCTCCCATCTCCGGAAAAGGTTCGTTTGCTGATTAATACCTTTCAAATATTTGAACGTCTGTATCATATCACCCCTGTTTCTCCTTTCCTTCAGGGTATACATGTTCAGGTCCGCAAGTCTCTCCTCATGCATCTTGTAACACTTACAGCTGCTTAGATGGCAACTCCAGTAATTGCAGAATAAAGCCAGTGTCAGGCAGACTTCTAAAGTCTGTACCCTGAAAATGGTAAGGACACATCAACACCAAATATGCATACATGATATTGAATTATACTATGTGCTATGAGTTTATCTTGTTGGGCAGACTGGGTGGACTGTATTCAAGAAGTTTTTGTGTAGGACAAGAAAAAAAGGATCATCTAAAGCTGTGCCCTCACACCAAGACAATCCTCTTCCACTTGAAACCATAAAACCTCCTAGTGAAGACTCTCCTGGAAGCCAACAGAACCTGAGACACACTCCAAGTAGTTCAGGGCATTCACTACCACCCTTTCAACACCCAAGCCATGAGGACTAGAGGCTGAAGGTCAGGATGCAGTACAGGATCCCTTGTTCTGAGTGAGGAGAGTTGGGAAGCACTTTAGTCTCCATGGATCTTCAGAAGCAAGCGCCAGAAGTGGGAACCAGATCTGCCTCGGCCAGTAAGGCACGATCAAATCATGGTTCCCAGATCTTGCTGGAGTTTCAGGCGATTTTTCACTAAGAGAGGGGTAAAAGGATATGCATACAGGCAGCCTTTCCCCCAATTTAAGAGAAAGGCATTCATGGCTAGTCTGCTGTGACATCCTAGTCTCAAGCAAAACAGAGTGGCAAAAAAAAAAATAGATACATTTTAGCGAGAGGGGTGCCCCATTCTTGAAAGATATTTTTGGCTATGCTCATACCTTAAGACCACTCAGCTTGGATATCAGAGTTGTCTTTTCCTACTAGGTAAATGGCCCCAAACACCATCCCATGGGTAGTGCTCATTTTCAGATCTTGACCATTTTGTGACACAGAAGGTATGACCCTGTAAATCCCTGCTTGTTGAAATAGTACATCACAATCCAATTGTCTGTCTGAACCAGATTTTAGTTCACCAGCTGACCTCTGAAAGCCGTTAGTAACATAGTAACATAGTAGATGACGGCAGAAAAAGACCTACACAGTCCATCTAGTCTGCCCAACAAGATAAACTCATATGTGCTACTTCTTGTGTATACCTTACCTTGATTTGTATCTGCCATTTTCAGGGCACAGACATTAGAAGTCTTGCCCAGCACTAGCCCCGCCTCCCAAACACCAGTCCCGCCTCCAATTCTCAGCAAAGCTTCTGAGGATCCATTCCTTTCATGGCACACTCTGGGCTAAACTCATCACAGACCAGAAAAACCTCCGTTTTTAAATATTTGTGTGGTTTTGATTGGAATGTATTACTACTAGTAAAAAAAGGCCTGTTTCCAAAACAAATGAAACGGGCGCTAGCATGTGTTTTTGTTTTTTTTTTTCTTTTTGTTTGATATTAAGGGATATTTTTTTTTTTAAAAAGGAAAAGAGTTATTAAACATGGAACCTCTTAGGGTGAACACCAGGCAAACACTAAAAGTTTGGACCACACTGCCTCTTTCATTAATGGGAAAGATAGCACTTTACAACATGATTTTAATCCCTAAATGGGTTTATGTGTTACAGGTCCTACCGGTATTTCTTAAACATAGAGATGAATGCCTGCTAACTAGAGTGGTTACTAGATATTTTTGGAGTGGGAAAAAACCTAGACTGGCAGCAGCTAAGCTCTATCTTCCTCGAACACAAGGGGGGCTAGGATTATTGAATCTAAAGTACTTGTCGGTGGCTAGTAACATGCGTCACCTTTCAGACTGGTTCCGCAATACGAATTATTTTTCATGTACGGAAATTGAAACAAAAGTTTTTTATCCGCGTCATTTTAGTTCTTGGTTGCATGCGAGACCAGGAGGGGTCCGTACACCCCAGGCTTTTGCACCCTTGATATCTCCCCTATGACAGACTTGGCGCTGGTTATGTCGCAAATATAACCTTTCAGCGATATGTACCCCATTGTTGCCCATAAGAGGCAATGAACATTTTACCCCAGGTAATACATCAATCCTTTTTGCGGATTTTATGGCCCATGGAATACAGTACATTCACCAGTTATACTCTGAAGAGGGAACTTTGAAAACAATGGAGGATCTAGACAGGGAATTTGGCACCACAAGGAGGGATTTCTTTGCCTAGTACCCCTAAGCAATGCAAAAGGTTCAGTGATCGTGCCATTGATCCGTAGCTGACATAGAGGCTGTTGGTAGAGCGCCGTGACCCAGCAGAGATACTGCCCGCTAATTCCCACTCTCTGCAGCAATGCAAACAAAAAGGGCCACAGCACTCTATCAAACACCTTCTCGGCATCCAGTGACACAAAGACTGCCGGATGGCCCACCCGTTTGATTCTATCCAATATATACTGTGCCCGTCTGGTATTATCAAAGGTCCACCTAGCTGCTATAAATCCGGACTGGTCTTCATGGATCAGACGCGGCAACACCTTTTGCAACCGGGTGGCCAATATTGTGGTTAGGATCTTATAATCAGTCCCCAGCAGAGATATGGGCCGATAAGAGTCACAGCACTGCGGGTCCTTATGTGGTTTAAGTATCAAGACCACCTCTGCTAGTCGTCAGGATCGTGGGATCCCCGAAGCGGCCCAAATATCATTAAATACACGTAATAAAATGGGGGCTAAAATGGAGTTAAAACATTTATAGAACCGGTTGCTATACCCGTCTGCTCCTGGAGCCTTTCCACTAGGCAGACCCTTGATAGCCGCAGTCACTTCCTCTAATTCTATGGGTGCCGATAACATCTCCTGTTCTGTCCCCCTCAAACACGGCACTTCTATGTTATTCAAATAGGTCTGGATAACGTCCTCTTCCACCCTCTCTTCTGGCTAATAAAGTTTTTGGGAATAATCAGCAAAGATTCTCCTAATATCTGCTATTTGATCCCAGACCTGCCCATCTTCCGTTCTCACTCTACCAATCACATTTCGACTCTTAAGCTGTTTTAATTTATATGCTAATATTTTACTTGCTTTATTACTAAATTCATAGTATTCTTGTTGCGTCCGCTGCATCTGCTCCTTAATAATCTTAAGTTCCACATCTAAAAGCTGTACTCTAGATTTAATTAATTCCTCATGCTGACTGGGCGTAGCCTGATTTTGCTTAACCAGCAGCTCTAAATGTTGTACTGAGTGTCTCAAAGTTTTTTCTTTTTCCCGATGGTCTTTCTGTAGATGGGATTGCAATGAGATCATGGACCCCCTAATCACTACCTTCAAACTTTCCCATAAAATCTCTGATGATGTTCCCGGGATATCATTAAACTGCAGGAATTCCCTAAGTTCTCCTGTAATGCGCTGAACATTATTAGGGTCATCCAACACCCCATCAGGAAACTGCCATCTTTTATGCCTGTCATTCACTGGGAATCCCCGGAGTGTTATAAGAAAGGGGAGCATGATCCAACCAGGACCGTGTATGGATCTGTGAGGGTTCTGCCTGTAGGGCCACTCCCGCGCTTCCCATCCACATACCTGTATCTATTCTCGAGTAGGTATCATGTGGGGCAGAGTAGCATGTATAATCCCTCTCACTTCCATGTAGCACCCTCCAAATATCTACCATCCCCAATGATTCAGGAACTGGATAAGCCTGTCCAGGTCTGATTGTGCATAGCCAGCTATCCCTTTCGAATTGTCCAATCCCGGATCCATCTTCAAATTAAAATCTCCTCCAAGCAATATTTCCCCCTGCACATATCGTGAAAGCTGAGTACTAAGAGATTCATAAAATTCTCCCTGTGAGTGATTGGGGGGCGTATATATTAATGAGTGTATAGGTATGCTCCCCAAGGGTCAATACCACCAGCACAAACCTTTTTCACTACCTGTATCTCCCAGTTACGTTCTTGTTTAAATAATATCCCCACTCCCGCAGTTTTTACTGGTTGCCTATTAGTGGCCAAGTACTGGTGCGGGTATTTAGAGTGTTGTACTAAGTGCTCATGACGGAGCAGCAGATGCGTCTCTTGGACAAATAGTATATCCGCATCTACTCGCATTGCCTCCTGAAACATCCTTTTGCGTTTTAGAGGGGAATTTAGACCACGTGCATTGAAAGAAACAAGTGAACTCTGTCATGGTGGCTTATTATAACTCACCCAAAAATCCATCTCAAGGGACCCTCTCTGTCTATAGCGCCAATGTACATTACTAACGTTGTCCTGAGATAACCCACCCCCAATCCATATCTAACCGATGGGTCAACTTGGTCCCACCTCAAAGTTTTGAAAACGGTGACTAACCACAATGCCCCAAACTTCCCCATACATTCATATATAACCACATTATCGCCCGTATCTTCCCCCAACATACAAGCCCATAATCATACAGACCACACCAACATCTTATGGAGTATCAGAGCTCAAGTCTCAAAAATCAGGTGATATTATTTTGTGATGATGGCAGCTTCTTTTTGGAGTGCTGTCTGGTGAGGCGTCCCTTGCCTCTCGCCACTCGTGTCCACCGCTGTCTCGCCGGCTGCGAGGTCGCATCCGATCTACCATGCTCCTCCGGGTCCCCCATAGATGCCTCTACCTCTGGCCATGTTGTACGTGCTTCCTCCACGCTACAGACACGGCTCCACTTTCCGACTTGATTATAAGCTAAAGCAAATGGGTGCTGCCATCTGTAAGTAATCCCTTTATCATGCAAATATCTAGTAAAGCGAATGCTACATACCTGTAGAAGGTATTCTCCGAGGACAGCAGGCTGATTGTTCTCACTGATGGGTGACGTCCACGGCAGCCCCTCCAATCGGAAACTTCACTAGCAAAAGCCTTTGCTAGTCCTCGCGCGTCCATGCGCATGCGCGGCCGTCTTCCCGCCCGAACCGGCTCGTGTTCGTCAGTCCCGTATGTAGCAAGACAAAGACAAGGGAAGACACAACTCCAAAGGGGAGGCGGGCGGGTTTGAGAGAACAATCAGCCTGCTGTCCTCGGAGAATACCTTCTACAGGTATGTAGCATTCGCTTTCTCCGAGGACAAGCAGGCTGCTTGTTCTCACTGATGGGGTATCCCTAGCCCCCAGGCTCACTCAAAACAACAACCATGGTCAATTGGGCCTCGCAACGGCGAGGACATAACTGAGATTGACCTAAAAAATTTACCAACTAACAGAGTGCAGCCTGGAACAGAACAAACAGGGCCCTCGGGGGGTGGAGTTGGATCCTAAAGCCCAAACAGGTTCTGAAGAACTGACTGCCCGAACCGACTGTCGCGTCGGGTATCTTGCTGCAGGCAGTAATGAGATGTGAATGTGTGGACAGATGACCACGTCGCAGCTTTGCAAATTTCTTTCAATGGTGGCTGACTTCAAGTGGGCTACCGACGCTGCCATGGCTCTAACATTATGAGCCGTGACATGACCCTCAAGAGCCAGCCCAGCCTGGGCGTAAGTGAAGGAAATGCAATCTGCTAGCCAATTGGATATGGTGCGTTTCCCCACAGCCACTCCCCTCCTATTGGGATCAAAAGAAACAAACAATTGGGCGGACTGTCTGTTGGGCTGTGTCTGCTCCAGGTAGAAGGCCAATGCTCTCTTGCAGTCCAATGTGTGCAGCTGACGTTCAGCAGGGCAGGAATGAGGACGGGGAAAGAATGTTGGCAAGACAATTGACTGGTTCAGATGGAACTCCGACACAACCTTTGGCAAGAACTTAGGGTGAGTGCGGAGGACTACTCTGTTATGATGAAATTTGGTGTAAGGGGCCTGGGCTACCAGGGCCTGAAGCTCACTGACTCTACGAGCTGAAGTAACTGCCACCAAGAAAATGACCTTCCAGGTCAAGTACTTCAGATGGCAGGAATTCAGTGGCTCAAAAGGAGGTTTCATCAGCTGGGTGAGAACGACATTGAGATCCCATGACACTGTAGGAGGCTTGACAGGGGGCTTTGACAAAAGCAAACCTCTCATGAAGCGAACAACTAAAGGCTATCCTGAGATCGGCTTACCTTCCACACAGTAATGGTATGCACTGATTGCACTAAGGTGAACCCTTACAGAGTTGGTCTTGAGACCAGACTCAGACAAGTGCAGAAGGTATTCAAGCAGGGTCTGTGTAGGACAAGAGCGAGGATCTAGGGCCTTGCTGTCACACCAGATGGCAAACCTCCTCCACAGAAAGAAGTAACTCCTCTTAGTGGAATCTTTCCTGGACACAAGCAAGATGCGGGAGACACCCTCTGACAGACCCAAAGAGGCAAAGTCTACGCTCTCAACATCCAGGCCGTGAGAGCCAGGGACCGGAGATTGGGATGCAGAAGCGCCCCTTCATCCTGCGTGATGAGGGTCGGAAAACACTCCAATCTCCACGGTTCTTCGGAGGACAACTCCAGAAGAAGAGGGAACCAGATCTGACGCGGCCAAAAAGGAGCAATCAGAATCATGGTACCTCGGTCTTGCTTGAGTTTCAACAAAGTCTTCCCCACCAGAGGTATGGGAGGATAAGCATACAGCAGACCCTCCCCCCAGTCCAGGAGGAAGGTATCCGATGCCAGTCTGCCATGGGCCTGAAGCCTGGAACAGAACTGAGGGACTTTGTGGGTGGCTCGAGATGTGAAGAGATCTACCAAGGGGGTGCCCCACACCTGGAAGATCTGTCGCACTACACGGGAATTGAGTGACCACTCGTGAGGTTGCATAATCCTGCTCAACCTGTCGGCCAGACTGTTGTTTACGCCTGCCAGATATGTGGCTTGGAGCACCATGCCGTGACGGCGAGCCCAGAGCCACATGCTGACGGCTTCCTGACACAGGGGGCGAGATCCGGTGCCCCCCTGCTTGTTGACGTAGTACATGGCAACCTGGTTGTCTGTCTGAATTTGGATAATTTGTTGGGACAGCCGATCTCTGAAAGCCTTCAGAGCGTTCCAGATCACTCGTAACTCCAGAAGATTGATCTGCAGATCGCGTTCCTGGAAGGACCAGCTTCCTTGGGTGTGAAGCCCATCGACATGAGCTCCCCATCCCAGGAGAGACGCATCCGTGGTCAGCACTTTTTGTGGCTGAGGAATTTGGAAAGGACGTCCCAGAGTCAAATTGGACCAAATCATCCACCAATACAGGGATTTGAGAAAACTCGTGGACAGGTGGATCACGTCTTCTAGATCCCCAGCAGCCTGAAACCACTGGGAAGCTAGGGTCCATTGAGCAGATCTCATGTGAAGACGGGCCATGGGAGTCACATGAACTGTGGAGGCCATGTGGCCCAGCAATCTCAACATCTGCCGAGCTGTGATCTGCTGGGACGCTCGCACCCGCGAGACGAGGGACAACAAGTTGTTGGCTCTCGTCTCTGGGAGATAGGCGCGAGCCGTCCGAGAATCCAGCAGAGCTCCTATGAATTCGAGTTTCTGCACTGGGAGAAGATGGGACTTTGGATAATTTATCACAAACCCCAGTAGCTCCAAGAGGCGAATAGTCATCTGCATGGACTGCAGGGCTCCTGCCTCGGATGTGTTCTTCACCAGCCAATCGTCGAGATATGGGAACACGTGTACCCCCAGTCTGCGAAGTGCCGCTGCTACTACAGCCAAGCACTTCGTGAACACTCTGGGCGCAGAGGCGAGCCCAAAGGGTAGCACACAGTACTGGAAGTGACGTGTGCCCAGCTGAAATCGCAGATACTGTCTGTGAGCTGGCAGTATCGGGATGTGCGTGTAGGCGTCCTTCAAGTCCAGAGAGCATAGCCAATCGTTTTCCTGAATCATGGGAAGAAGGGTGCCCAGGGAAAGCATCCTGAACTTTTCTTTGACGAGATATTTGTTCAGGGCCCTTAGGTCTAGGATGGGACGCATCCCCCCTGTTTTCTTTTCCACAAGGAAGTACCTGGAATAGAATCCCAGCCCTTCTTGCCCGGATGGCACGGGCTCGACCGCATTGGCGCTGAGAAGGGCGGAGAGTTCCTCTGCAAGTACCTGCTTGTGCTGGAAGCTGTAAGACTGAGCTCCCGGTGGACAATTTGGAGGTTTGGAGGCCAAATTGAGGGTATATCCTTGCCGGACTATTTGGAGAACCCACTGATTGGAGGTTATGAGAGGCCACCTTTGGTGAAAAGCTTTCAACCTCCCTCCAACTGGCAGGTCGCCCGGCACTGACACTTGGATGTCGGCTATGCTCTGCTGGAGCCAGTCAAAAGCTCGTCCCTTGCTTTTGCTGGGGAGCCGAGGGGCCTTGCTGAGGCGCACGCTGCTGACGAGAGCGAGCGCGCTGGGGCTTAGCCTGGGCCGCAGGCTGTCGAGAAGGAGGATTGTACCTACGCTTGCCAGAAGAGTAGGGAACAGTCTTCCTTCTCACGAAAAATCTTCTACCTGTAGAGGTAGAGGCTGAAGGCTGCCGGCGGGAGAACTTGTCGAATGCGGTGTCCCGCTGGTGGAGCTGCTCTACCACCTGTTCGACTTTCTCTCCAAAAATATTATCCGCACGGCAAGGCGAGTCCGCAATCCGCTGCTGGATTCTATTCTCCAGGTCGGAGGCACGCAGCCATGAGAGCCTGCGCATCACCACACCTTGAGCAGCGGCCCTGGACGCAACATCAAAGGTGTCATACACCCCTCTGGCCAGGAATTTTCTGCACGCCTTCAGCTGCCTGACCACCTCCTGAAAAGGCTTGGCTTGCTCAGGGGGGAGCGCATCAACCAAGCCCGCCAACTGCCGCACATTGTTCCGCATGTGTATGCTCGTGTAGAGCTGGTAAGACTGAATTTTGGCCACAAGCATAGAGGAATGGTAGGAGTCTAAGGTTCTAGAGTCTTTGCCCGGGGGCGCCGAAGCATGCTCTCTAGAACTCTTAGCCTTCTTTAGGGCCAGATCCACAACTCCAGAGACATGAGGCAACTGAGTGCGCATCAGCTTTGGGTCCCCATGGATCCGGTACTGGGACTCGATCTTCTTGGGAATGTGGGGATTAGTTAGAGGCTTGGTCCAGTTCGCCAGCAATGTCTTTTTTAGGACATGGTGCATGGGTACAGTGGACGCTTCCTTAGGTGGAGAAGGATAGTCCAGGATCTCAAACATTTCAGCCCTGGGCTCGTCCTTCACAACCACCGGGAAGGGGATGGCCGTAGACATCTCCCGGACAAAGGAAGCAAAAGACAGACTCTCGGGAGGAGAAAGCTGTCTCTCAGGAGAGGGAGTGGGATCGGAAGGAAGACCTTCAGACTCCTCGTCAGAGAAATATCTGGGGTCTTCTTCCTCTTCCCACGAGGCCTCACCCTCGGTGTCAGACACAAGTTCACGGACCTGTGTCTGCAACCTCGCCCGACTCGACTCTGTGGAGCCACGTCCACGATGGGGGCGTCGAAGGGTAGACTCCCTCGCCCGCATCGGCGAAGCTCCCTCCGCCGACGTAGTCGGGGAGCCTTCCTGGGAGGCGGCGGCAGCCAATACCGCACACGGTACCGAAGCTGGAGACCTCACCTCGGGCGATGGGCCAGCCGGCGCCATGTTCGACGGTACCGGTGGCGCAAGCACCGCCGGTACCGGAGGGTTAGGGCGCAACAGCTCTCCCAGAATCTCTGGGAGAACGGCCCGGAGGCTCTCGTTCAGAGCGGCTGCAGAGAAAGGCATGGAGGTCGATGCAGGCGTCGACGTCAGAACCTGTTCCGGGCGTGGAGGCTGTTCCGGGCTGTCCAGAGTGGAGCGCATCGACACCTCCTGAACAGAGGGTGAGCGGTCCTCTCGGTGCCGATGCCTGCTGGGTGCCGACTCCCTCGGCGACCCAGAGCTCTCGGTGCTGACACGGGAAGGGGACCGATGACGATGCTTCTTCGACTTCTTGGAACGAAGCATGTCACCGGAGCTTCCCGGCACTGACGAGGAGGACGTAGAATCCAGCCGTCGCTTCCTCGGGGCCGAGGCCGAAGGAGGTCGGTCTCGGGGGGGCTGTACCGCAGGAGCCCTCAGGGTAGGAGGAGACCCACCCGAAGGCTCACCGCCACCAGCAGGGGAATGGACAGCCCTCACCTGCACTCCAGACGAAGCACCACCGTCCGACGACATCAGCCAACGAGGTTCCGGTACCACCGACGTCGATGCAGCTGTCCGATGTCTCAGCGTCGATGCAGAGGGCCGATGCCTCGATGCACTGGCGGCCGAGGATGAAGCTCTGGACGCTGAAGACGCCGATGCACTCGATACCCCCGGTGCCGATGCCGACGAAGAGCCCGAGAACAAAATGTTCCACTGGGCCAATCTCGCTACCTGAGTCCGCTGTTGCAAAAGGGAACACAGACTACAGGCCTGCAGGCGGTGCCCAGCCCCCAAGCACTGAAGACACGACATGTGCCTGTCAGTGAGCGAGGTGACCCGGGCGCACTGGGTGCACTTCTTGAAGCCGCTGGGAGACTTCGATGTCATGGGCGGAAAAATCACGCCGGCGAGATCAAAAGTCAAAATGGCGGAAAAGGCACCGAAAAAACAAGGGGAAGAAAACTTCGACCGGAGGCCTAAAAGCGGCCTACCCCGACGACGAAAGAAAACTTACCGGGGCGAAAAAGCTGAAAATAGCGGAGGGAAAAAAGACCACAGAGTCTTTTTCCACACAGAATGGATTTTTTTTTAAAAAAATAACACGACGAACGCGCGAGGTCGACTTTGCGGGGCCCGACACGGCGAAAGCACGACCATACCGAGCGCGGACAAAAGAAGACTGACGAACACGAGCTGGTTCGGGCGGGAAGACGGCCGCGCATTGGCGCGGTGCGCATGGACGCGCGAGGACTAGCAAAGGCTTTTGCTAGTGAAGTTTCCGATTGGAGGGGCTGCCGTGGACGTCACCCATCAGTGAGAACAAGCAGCCTGCTTGTCCTCGGAGAAAGTTCTTCATCTCCGCTCGCCATTTTAATGTGGCAGGGGCTAGGTCCTGGTAAAGTTCGATAGGGAAGGAGTCCCACTGCAGCACTTCCGTTTTCCTGGCCTCATGGAGGATCGCTTCTTTAACTTTATATTCCGAAAAGCAAGCAATTATATCTCGAGGCACATTAGCTTTCATCCGCGCCAGTGTTCTATGCGCTCTGTCCACTTTAATTGTTTCAGGGGCCATTTCTTGTCCTTCCGCCGACAGCAACATGCTCGCAATTTGCTGGGTAACCCGCTCACAGTTCAAGTATTCTGCCTGCTCCGGTATGCCCCTTATGCGGATATTGGATCTCCTTCCCCTGTTTTCCAAATCTTCGATTTTATCACTTAGCAACCTGTATAGGGCCTGTTGTTCCTTCAATGCTGTTTCCACATTGCTCAAAGCTTCTTGCTGGATCTCCACGTGGTCATCTAACTCCTCCACCCGGCGGCCCATTTCTGTTATTTCGCCACTTAAGTCTGCTGCAAGGGTCGCGAAATTGTCGCGGACCCCCTTGATATCTGCTCGGATCACGTCAAGCAAAGCCCAAAAATCTTTCGCCATGAGTTCACTCTCCGCTGCACTCTCATCGGGTGATACACTGCGCCCCGCATTTGTAGTTTTACCGCGCTCCTCCGTAAGCGCCATCTTGTCCGCCATCTGGTGTTGCCGATAAGTGAAGTCTTTTAGGGATTTACGGGATCCCGCAACCTCTTTTCCAGCCATAACTGCACCCCACAAGTCCTCCTTCACTCGTACGTCGGGTCTGCACTTTCCAACAATGCTCGGAGCAGTTATATATGATCGATCTGCGACACTGGCATGTGGAGCTGGTCTCTCACACTGCCATTGCTCAGCGTGAAGTCACCGCTCTCCCAGCTAACCTTATCTTCATAATCTTACCTGAAAAATGAGCTAAATCAGTTGAAGGACAGGAAACCTGAATGCTACTTCATTCTAATGGAACCATTGTTAGTGAATAAAAGAGATTAAACAGTGTTTTTTGATCCAAGCAATCAGCTTCTATTTGTGAATAAAAACTTCCCATTTAACTGATTAACCATTTTATATAATCTAAAAGCAAACTTCCATTGCAATTTTGCCTCAAAATCATGAGATTTTCTCCAAATATGTTCCAACTTGTGACAAGATTTTTTTTTCAATTCTGCTAACTCCCGATTATACCCCGGTACCTGATTGGCCTCACTTTAGAATTCAGACGAGCCATTTTATCACTGTTGGAGAAAGTGTTATGCCAGTGAGCAGGTACTACTTCTGCCATTTTAGGTACGAGTCAACAACCAAAAAAACGTTTGACAATTTTAAAACACTATGCAGAAAGAATCCTCCTCCCTCCCAATTCCTTGCATATATTTTATTGTCAAGTCAGTATGTAATAAAAGTATTATTATATGGGACTTAATTGAAGAGTTCTAACAGTGGGGGACCCCAGTGATAGACCCCTTCGCTTTTCCTCAAAACAACAATCTTCCCTGCTTTTGTTCCCTTCTGTATTCTCCCAACCGTATTGCCCTAGATGCCTTTTTACTTCACTAGTACTTCTGCTAGATGTACACAGGGCTGTACACTGGATATGAAGAGACAGTCCCTGCTCAACAGAGCTTACAATGTAATTAGGACAAACAGGACACAAATCACTTTGTATTTGTTCACACCGGAGTCTGCAAACGCCTCTCCGGTACTATGTAAGCCACATTGAGCCTACAAATAGGTGGGAAAATGTGGGATACAAATCTAACAAATAATAAATAAAAATAAATAAATTACAGGTATGATTTGCATGTATCGTTTTGAAACATGGATTACTGATTCTGACATCTTTTTAAATGAGCTCTGTCCTCCAGGTTAAAGGATTATAAGTGCCCCCTGGAGAAAGGCGGAGGTGTTGTCTTAGATTTTAAAAACTTTTTTTTAATGTTTCTTTCATTGACTCATTTTGTACTGATGAGCTAGAGATGTTTGGCTATAAGCTATCTGACTCACCCTTTCTAGTTTAGTTTACAGACCACCAGGCCCCTGGAAAGAACTAAATCAGTCATTTCTTGATTTTTTTAAAAATGTATTTTTATGACATTTATATTCCACATTAGCCCGAGTAGAACTTGGGATCAATGTGCCTTACATAATTAGAAAAGCATGAACATGTTCATAATATATTAATAGAAAATAAAATACATCATATAATGTTAGACCAGTAAAAAGTGAGTTAGGAACAGATATAATTAAATGCTTAGGGGTCCTTTTACTAAGGTGCGCCAAAACGTGGCCTACGCTGGTGTAAAAATGTGTATTGGACACGTGCAGGTTCATTTTTCAGCGCACCTCTCAGCGCCTTTTTTTTTTGGCCGAAAACGGATATGCGGCAAAATAAAAAATTGGCGTGTGTCTATTTTGGGCCTGAGACCTTACTTCACCCATTCACTTAATGGACAGGTCTCGTGTGTTAACTGGGCGATAATCATCAGCACACATACAATGCTGATTACCACCCAGTTAGCACCATGCACTGGAAAATTTCTGGTGCGCCTACTAGAACACATGTACAAAATTAAATTAGCACTCTGGCCACATCCCAACAGGAGCAGGAGAGAACTCCAGCGCCAGCCCCCCCCCCCCCCCCCCCCCCCCCGGAGGCCAGGGAGGACCCGGAGCTTCCTCCAGCTCTGCTCTTCTGCCCATTGCTGAACGGCTGCTTTTCCTCTCAGGCACGCATGCTCAGTTTTGAAACCGAGCATCACTGCAGGGGTAGGCAGTCAGCGCTGGAGGAAGATGTCTTCTGCTGGCGGGGCCTTGGGATCCCCGCCATCCAAGATATTTCAATCCTGTGTTGCAGCAGCAGCCCTGCCCCTTAGTTATTTAAGCTAACTAATTGAAATATACAGGAAAAAGGTAAGGGCTAGAATTAGGTGGGATACGAATCTCCATTTCAAACATAGTAACTTTTCGATTATTGGAAAAGTAATGGAAGCGATGCTGAAGGAAAGGATAGTGAATTTCCTAGAAGCAAATAAGTTGCAAGATCCGACACAACATGGTTTCAACAAAAGGAAATCGTGCCAAACGAATCTCATTGAATGCTTTGACTGGGTGACCAGAGAATTAAATCAAGGACATGCTATGGACGTAATCTACTTAGATTTTAGCAAAGCTTTTGACCCGGTTCCCCACAGGAGGCTCTTGAATAACCTAGACAGGCTGAAGATAGGACCCGAAGTGGCGAAGACGCCAGAGGGTGGTGGTAAATGGAGTTCGCTCGGAGGAGGGAAAGGTGAGTAGTGGAATGTCTCAGGGATCAGAGCTGGGGCCGATTCTATTCAATATATTTGTGACATTGCCGAAGGGTTACAAGGTAAAGGTTGCCTTTTTGCGGATGACACCAAGATTTGCAACAGAGTGGACACACCAGAGGGAGTGGAAAACATGAAAAAAAGATCTGCGGAAGCTAGAAGAATGGTCTAACATTTGGCAATTAAAATTCAATGCGAAGAAATGCAAAGTGATGCACTTAGGGAGTAGAAATCCAAGGGAGACGTATGTGTTAGGTGGGGAGAGTCTGATAGGTACGGACGGGGAGAGGGATCTTGTGGTGATAGTATCTGAAGACCTAAAGGCGACGAAACAGTGTGACAAGGCAGTGGCCGTAGCTAGAAGGTTGCTAGGCTGTATAGAGAGAGGTGTGACCAGCAGGAGAAAAGAGATTTTAATACCCCTGTATAAGATGTTGGTGAGGCCCCACCTGGAGTATTGTGTTCAGTTTTGGAGGCTGTATCTTGCGAAGGATGTTAAAAAAATGGAAGCAGTGCAAAGATAAGCTACGAAAATGGTATGGGATTTGCATTACAAAACGTAGGAGGAGAGACTTGTTGACCTGAACATGTATACCCTGGAGGAAAGGAGAAACAAGGGTGATATGATACAGAAATTCAAATATTTGAAAGGTATTAATCCGCAAACGAACCTTTTCCGGAGATGGGAAGGCGGTAGAACTAGAGGGCATGAAATGAGATTGAAGGGGGGCAGACTTAAGAAAAATGTCAGGAAGTATTTTTTCACGGAGTGGGGGATGCTTGGAATGCCCTCCCGCGGGAGGTGGTGGTTATGAAAACGGTAACGGAATTCAAACATGCGTGGGATAAACATAAAGGAATCCTGCTCGGAAGAAAGGGATCCCCAGAAGCTTAGCCAAGATTGGGAGGCAGAGCCGGTGGTGGGAGGCGTGGCTGGTGGTTAGGAGGCAGGGCTAGTGCTGGGCAGACATACGGTCTGGGCCCTGACAATGGTAGATACAAATCAAGGTAAGGTATACACAAATAGTAGTACACGTGAAATTATCTTGTTGGGCAGACTAGATGGACCGTGATCCCCAGAAGCTTAGCCGAGATTGGGAGGCAGAGCCGGTGGTGGGAGGCGGGGCTAGTGCTGGGCAGACTTATACGGTCTGTGCCCGGACAATGGCAGATACAAATCAAGGTAAGGTATACACAAAAAGTAGCACACGTGAAATTATCTTGTTGGGCAGACTGGATGGACCGTGCAGGTCTTTTTCTGCCGTCATCTACTATGTATGTAAAACGTTATAGATTTTCTCTCAGCAACACATTCCTAAAGAAATTAATTGGATTTGTTTATTGACTTGTACAGGTTTTTCATCATAGTGAGGAGTTAGAAATTTGGTATGGAAGTAAGTTCCTTGGTCAGATCACTTTTAAAGTTTAATTTACCCTTTCATCATAACGACAAAGAATTGATTCTGCTGTATTTTAGGAAACAGTTCTTGCACTGTACATTTTAATGATGGTTTAAATCATTGACAGCCCAATGATCAGAAGGCCTGCGCTGTTCCAAACAGTGCTCTAAAACTAGCGCCAAAACAGCAAGGGGCAATAATGTCCCTATGTTCAGAGTTAACAGCATGCAAATTTAGGCATGCTATTAGCTCTGTTCATAGGGTACTTCTGCAGAAGGACTGTGCCTGGGCATGCGTCCAAGGCAAAATCCTCCAGTAGAAATTGTGTGACAGGTCCAGGTTGTCAAAAACAAAGCTCGGACTGTCAAACACTGGGCAGGGTGTTGCCATTTTGGAGGCAGTGCTGGAAGGAGTGCTACTGTCCCTCCATTTTGGAGGCGGCACTGGAAGGAGTGCTACTCCCTCTTCCATCATTTAAAGGTATGGGGAGTTCAGGGCCTCTAGACTGCTGGACCTCCAGCCCATCCAACCCCCCCCCCCCTCCTCCCGACAGAGACCCGTGGTGGTCTAGTGCCTCCTCTCAAACCCCTGCTGACTCCCCACCTCCTGCAGGAGCCGTGACCCCTCCCACCCCCTCCAAAATGGCAACCCCTGCCCAGTACATCCTGGGCAGAGTGCCATCCTTTAGGAATAATACTCTGAATTCTAAAGTGAGGCCAAGCAGGTACCTGGGTATAATAGGGAATTAGCAGAATTGAAAAAAATCGTCACAAGTTGGAACACATTTAGAGAAAATCTCATGACTTTGAGGCAAATTGCAATTAAGTCTGATTTTAGACAATATAAAATGGCTATTCAGTAAGCTAAATGGAAGTTTTTATTCTTCACAAATAGAAGCTGACTGCTTGGATCAAAAGACACTGTTTAAGCTCTTTTACTAAAGATTAGCTCAGATTATCAGCAGCAGGGCCCATAGGAATAAAATGAGACCTGCATTAGATAACTCGAGCTAACCTTTAGTAAAAGACCCCCTTAGTCACAAACAACAGTTCCATTAGAACAAAGTAGCACTCAGCTTTCCTGTCCTTCAGCTGAAGATTTAGCTCATTTTTCAGATAAGGTTAGCTATTTCTCCTAATCTGGAGGAGGTAGTTCATTTTTCTGATTGTTATAACTCAAACCTGTCCAGCAGATAAATATTGGTCCTCATTTCCACTTATCACTTCCTGTAAGAGAGGGTCATTATTGAAAAAAAATTGTCTAAATCTTCTTGTTTCTTAGATAGTTGTCCTGCATACTTAACGGCAGATCCTCTACCTCACATTTTAAATTGGCTAATGATGATCCAAAAAAGTTTTTTTTCCCCAAGAGAATTTTCCATCAATGTTAGGAGGAATAATTTTAACCCCACTTCTTAAAAATGCCTTAGTACATAAGTAATGCCACACTGGGAAAAGACCATGGGTCCATCGAGCCCAGCATCCTGTCCATGACGGCACCTGGCGAGCCTCCCAAATGTACAAACATTCTATACATGTTATTCCTGGAATTGTGGATTTTTCCCAAGTCCATTTAGTAGTGGTTTATGGACTTGTCCTTTAGGAAACCGTCTAACCCCCTTTTAAACTCTGCTAAACTAACCACCTTCACCACGTTCTACGGCAACAAATTCCGGAGTTTAATTATGCGTTGGGTGAAGAAACATTTTCTCCGATTTGTTTTAAATTTACTACACTGTAGTTTCATCGCATGCCCGCTAGTCCTAGTATTTTTGGAAAGCATAAACAGACGCTTCACATCCACCTGTTCCACTCCACTCATTAATTTATATCTCTATCATGTCTCCCCTCAGCTGTCTTCTCCAAGCAGAAAAGCCCTAGCCTCCTTAGTCTTTCTTCATAGGGAAGTCGTCCCATCCCCGCTATCATTTTAGTCGCCCTTCGCTGCACCTTTTCCAATTCTACTATATCTTTCTTGAGATGCGGTGACCAGAATTGAACACAATACTCAAGGTGCGGTCGCACCATGGAGCGATATAATGGCATTATAACATCCTCACACCTGTTTTCCATACCTTTCCTAATAATACCCAACATTCTATTTGCTTTCCTAGCCACAGCAGCACACTGAGCAGAAGGTTTCAGTGTATTATTGACGACGACGACACCCAGATCCCTTTCTTGGTCTGTAACTCCTAACGTGGAACCTTGCATGACGTAGCTATAATTCGGGTTCTTTTTTCCCCACATGCATCACCTTGCATTTGCTCACATTAAACGTCATCTGCCATTTAGCTGCCCAGTCTCCCAGTCTCGTAAGGCCCTTCTGTAATTTTTCACAATCCTGTCGCGAGTTAACGACTTTGAATAACTTTGTGTCATCAGCAAATCATATTACCTCGCTAGTTACTCCCATCTCTAAATCATCTACTATAATAAAACTCACCCTCAACGTTCTGAAGACAACATTCTGAAGTCACTCAGTCACTCCCTGAAGGATTCATGGATTCATGGTGGTGAAGCCACAACACTGACCATGTCTCTCTGCCCCGCCCTCGCATGACGGACCAATCAGAAAAAACACCCTCAACATTCTGAAACACAAAGGACCATCACAACACCGTTCCCAGGCAACACTAGGCAACGTAAGACGGACCAATCAGAGGAAACTACGTGACAATAAGGGAGGAGCATTCCCCAGCAGAATGGCTCATTATCTGAGCAGCACGGAGAGCACAGAACCACCGCTGGAACGAGAGAAGAATATTCTTGCTGTGGGTATGTGCAAAAATAGACCGGGAGAAATTTTTAAATGCCTAATGCCAGAGGGCCTTTAGCACAGACTATATTTGGGATCGCTTGACATGGAGTCAGAGGAGCTGGAAAACAACGTGCCCGTCACCATCTGGGACGTGGGCGAACAGGACAAGCTGCGGCCCAGCTGGAAGGATTACCCACGACCCAGCCAGAAGCAAACAGCGACCAAGGACAGCACAGCACATCCCCCAACCCCCAAGCAAAAAACAAAACAAAAAAAAGACACACATCAACAACCTGCACACACACCGCACCCTCACACACAATAACTCTGTGACACATACACACACACACAAAAAAAGCCACATGCTAGCGCCCATTTCATTGGTTTCGGAAACGGGCCTTTTTTACTAGTTTATAAATATATTAAAAAGCAGCGGTCCTAGCACAGACCCCTGAGGAACCCCACTAACTACCCTTCTCCATTGTGAATACTGCCCATTTAACCCCACTCTCCGTTTCCTATCCTTCAACCAGTTTTTAATCCACAATAGGACATTTCCTCCTATCCCATGACCCTCCAATTTCCTCTGTAGCCTTTCATGAGGAACCTTGTCAAAACCTTTTGAAAATCCAGATACACAATATCAACCGGCTGCCCTTTGTCCACATTTGTTTACTCCTTCAAAGAATTGAAGTAAACTGGTCAGGCAAGATTTCCCCACACAAAAGCCGTGCTGACTTGGTCCCAGTAATCCATGTCCTCGGATGTGCTCTGTAATTTTGTTTTTGATAATAGCCTCTACCATTTTCCCCGGCACTGACGTCAGACTCACCGGTCTATAATTTCCCGGATCTCCCCTGGTACCTTTTTTAAAAATCGGCGTTACATTGGCCACCCTCCAATCTTCCAGTACCACGCTCGATTTTAAGGATAAATTACATATCACTAACAGTAGCTCCGCAAGCTCATTTTTCAGTTCTATCCTCCAGGTTTACTGTGAAGTCAGTAAGTTTCTCCGACTCGTCCGCTTGAAATACCATTTCCAACACTGGTATCCCACCCAAATCTTCCTCGGTGAAGACCGAAGCAAAGAATTCATTCAATCTCTCCGCTACGTCTTTATCTTCCTTGATCGCCCCTTTTACCCCTCTGTCATCCAGCGGCCCAACAGATTATTTTGCTGGCTTCCTGCTTTTAATATACCGACAAATTTTTTTGCTATGTTTTTTTTGCCTCTAATGCTATCTTTTTTTCGTAATCCCTCTTGGCCTTCTTTATCTGCGCCTTGCATTTGCTTTGACACTCCTTATGCTGCTTCTTGTTATTTTTAGACGGTTCCTTCTTCTATTTTCTGAAGGCTTTTCTTTTAGCCCTAATAGCTTCCTTCACCTCACTTTTGGACTTCCGTCTTTCTTTTCTAATTCGCGGAATATGTTTGGCCTGGGCCTCCAGGATGGTATTTTGAACAGTGTCCATGCCTGTTGTACAGTTTTTACCCTCTCAGTTGCCCCCCTAAGTTTGTTTTTCACCGTTCTTCTAATTTTATCATAGTCTCCTTTTATAAAGTTAAACGCTAACGTATTTGACTTCCTGTGTATAGTTACTTCAAGGCTGATATCAAAACTGATCATATTATGATCACTGTTATCAAGCGCCCCACTACCATAACGTCCCTCACCAGATCATGCGCTCCACTAAGGAGCGAGTCTAGAATTTTTCCTTCTCTTGTCGGCTCCTGCACCAGCTGCTCCATAAAGCTGTCCTTGATTTCATCAAGGAATTGTATCTCTCTAGCGTGTCCCGATGTTACATTTAGCCAGTCAATATTTGGATAATTGAAGACCCATTATTATCACATTGCCCATTTTGTTTGCGTCTCTGATTTCTTTTATCATTTCTGTGTCTACCTGCTCATCCTGGTGAGGCGGACAGTAGTACATTCCTATCACCGTCCTTTTACCTTTTATACATGGAATTTTAACTCATAATGATTCAAAGGTGTGATTTCTGTCCTGCTGAATTTGTAATCTGAGTCAAGGCTCTCGTTAATATACAATGCTACCCCTCCACCAGTCTGGTCCACCCTATCACTACAATATACTTTGTACCCCGGTATGACAGTGTCCCACTGGTTATCCTCCTTCCACCAGGTCTCAGTAATGCCTATTATATCCAATTTTTCATTTAGTGCAATATATTCCAACTCTCCCATCTTATTTCTTAGACTCCTAGCATTTGCATATAGACATTTCATTAGATAAATGGCTTCCAGAGCGGTATAGACCAGTAGACAGTATTCCACTGGTGGCTAAGTTAGCAGGTCTATGTTGCTGAAATGTCAGATTTTTAAAAAAAATAAAATTTGATTGTTTACAGCCCCTGCAATTTGGATTTAGGCCATATCGTTCTACAGAGTAAGTGCTACTGGTTACTGTCTCCAATACCAAAACACTATTTGTGCATGGTAATACTGCTAAGAAAGGAGATGTTGATGCCTCTCTACAAGTTGTTGGTGAGGCCCCACTTGGAGTATTGTGTTCAGTTTTGGAGGCTGTATCTTGCTAAAGATGTAAAAAGACTGGAAGCAGTGCAAAGAAAAGCTACAAAAATGGTATGGGATTTGTGTTGCAAACCGTACGAGGAGACTTGCTGACCTGAACACGCATACCTTGGAGGAAAGGAGAAACAGGGGTGCCATGGTGTACAGCAGTACAGTATTTTCTCAGCTTACGGAAGCCAAACAGCTACACTCCTCTTTGTTAATGTAAACCCCCTGGTGGCAGAGCAAGGTATTACAATGATGGTACCAAATATGTCACAGTGTTTCCCCAAAATGACTCAACACCAACCAGGGAGTTTAACAATAAAAAGAAAATATTTTTTTATTATTTGAATTATATTTAAACGCTAATGAAATTTTACCAACTTGCAAATTTAACATATGTATTTCAATTACAGCTTTGCAACACAAATCAGTTTAGCCTCTAGAAACTTTGAGAGCGTCCTCAGATAAGTATAAATATTAGTTACATAAATCAGTTAGGTACATTCAATTCCGCAAAACACCAGACTCTTCAAAGTCTCCCCTCTCCTGTCCCTCAGACCCCCAAGGATCCCAACATGTAAGTTTTCCTCTACTCTTTCTTTTCTTCTGTTAGTTATCTCTCACTTATTGTTCAGGTTTCCTTTACTATTTTCTCTTATGTGCACTTTTTAAAATAGTTTCAGTCACTTAGCTGCTCTCTTTGTTTTCTCTCTCTGGCTCTCTTGAACGGTGGGCGCCTTTTCTTTCAGGTGATGATCTCCAGCATCAACTTTCTTCCAGTCTTTTCCTAGTAACATGTTCTCACCAATTCAGCTCCTTCCCAACTGCCAGCCTGAGCTGTTTGTCACTCTCCTGAGAGTTCCATCAGCATGCGGAACACTCAGCGCATGCACACAGACCACTCAGTTTCACTGCACTGCTCACTCTCTCCATACCAGATCCAGAATGAGCCAGGTAATCTTTTAACATTTAACCCATAGGGTTACATTAAGCTATCAGCTAAACACAAGAGATTTAATAGACCCCTGATGCAGGCCTTGGAGCCGAAACATGGCCGTGTTGGGTCGTTTTTTTTAGGTGTTACATTAAAGACTTCCTGACATCCTCCTTGAGCTGTCCTCACTTTTTTTGTTCACTGCCTTCGTTGCACGTGAGGGTTTCCTCCTTTTTGCTTTTTCTTCAGAACATAAGAATAGCCATACTGGGGCAGACCAATGGTCCATCTAGCCCTGTGTATCCTACTTCCAAAAGTGGCCAATCCAGGTCACAAGTACCTGGCAGAAACTCAATTTGTAGCAACATTCCATAGTACCAGTCCTGGGGCAAGCAGTGGTTTAATAGACCTCAATCATATCCCACCCCCTCAGCTGTCTCTTTTCCAAGCTAAACAGCCCTAACCACTTTAGCCTTTCCTCATATGGGAGGAGTTCCATTCCTTTTATCCTTTTGGTTGCTCTTCTTTGAACCTTTTCTAAATCTGCTATATCTTTGATACGGCAACCAGAACTGAATACAATACTCAAGATGATGTCACACCACGGAGCAATACAGAGGCATTATAATATTCTTGGTCTTATTTTGCATCCCTTTCCTAATAATTCCTCGCATCGTGTTTGCTGTTTTGGCCAATGCCGCACATGGGGCAGAAGATTTCAGCATATTCTCAATGATACCTAGATCTTTTTCTTGAGTGCTGACTCCTAAAGTGGACCCCTAGCATCAGATAACTGTGATTCAGATTATTCTTCCCAATGTACATCAATTTGCATTTGTCCACATTAAATTTCATCTGCTATTTGGATGCCCAGTTTTCCACTTTCCTAAGAGGGTCCTACAATTTGTCACAATCAGCATGCATTTTAACAACTTTGAACAGTTTTGTCTCATTTGCAAATTTAATAACCTCACTTGTCATACCGATTTCCAGATTATTTATAAATGTTAAATAGAACCGGTCCCAGTACAGATCCCTGGGGCACTCCACTATTAACCCTCCTCCATTTTGAAAAATGGTCATTTAACACTACCCTCTTCTGGGCTAAGGACAACTTTTTTTTTTTTTGACTTGTCAAGTGTGTTTATGGCTTATTAGAACTTGTGATATGGTGAAATATTTCAGAACTGCACTGTTTCTATGACAAAGTGGTATATCATTTCACAATTGTACTGTTTCTGTAATGTACATGGGGAAAATGGGATTGGAAACTCCAGGTCTTGTCTTCAAGATCCAAGTAAAAACCTGTAATGGAGCTGGATAGCACATCATAACCTCCTGGCCTCACGCTCAGACTCCAGCAGTGTTAGAATATCTCCCTCATGAATGGGGCCCTTCAAATTCCGGATGATCAATTGCTGTCATCCATGAATTCCACATGAATCTGGATACCCTGGCCCTGCCCAGCCCCTTGGTGACTTGGGCCACAAAGCAAAAAAGCAGGACAATTTCTTATTTATTATTTCGGAAACAACTGAAGACTCAGTTGTTTAAACAAATTTCTTTGTAAGGCTCTCTCTTTTTTAGCTTCTGTTTTTTTCCTTTTATTTATTTATAGTACATTTCTATCCCACATTTTCCCACACATGCAGGCACAATGTGGCTTACATAGGATTAATAAAAATTACAATACAGTACAGAAGAGTTGTGGTAAGAGATAGGAAGCATGGAAAGGGCATATCATTCGGTAAGACTATGGGGGGAGTAGGTTAATCCAAATAGGTGAGTTTTCAGCAGCTTCTTGAACAGAACAGTGGTGCTGTGCTTGCAGTGTTGCTCAATATTAATACTTTTGTACGCACTGTGAGTCACCAGGGACAGAGAAAATACCTGTATATAATAAATGTAAACAGCTTTGGTTGTACTACAGAAAGGTGATATATCAAATCCATGACTCTTTACCTGCTATAGTGGAGGAGTGGCCTAATGGTTCGTGCAGCGTGCTTTGATCCTGGTGACCTGGCTTCGATTCTCACTGCAGCTCCTTGTGATCTTGGGTAAGTCACTTAACCCTCTGTCTCACACACAGTGTGTCTGTGTAAAACACACACTCTTCTTTATCATTTTCCATTTGTATTTTGTGTTATCTACTTTGAACCTGTTGATGGGAGTTGGCAAATTAAGTAGTACCATTACCACTGGCCAGACACAGAGCACAGTGGTAGACTGGTGTCAGAAAAAGAAATGATATACTTGGCACAATGATTTCATACCACACCATGCCCAGCTCTGGTTTTCCTCCTCTCCCTCTCAACAAGCCCCCCCCCCCACCCCAAAAAAAAAATAAAAATAAAAAATAAAAAAAACTTCCCAGCATCACCTCCTTCCCTCTCTCAATCCCTGTTCATCCTCTCAAAATCTAAGTCCAAGAGCCTAGTCTTAATACGATACAGTACAGATTGAACACTAAACTGCAACACAGCATGATTACTAAGCACTACATTTTCTCTTATTATAAGGCTAGTGACACATACAAGATCCAGTGTTGCCTCCTTTAAATGGGCTCTTTTAGGGTATCCAGGATTTTCCACTCAATATCTTTAAAGCAGGTAGGTTCCAAGCCACATCCAGTCTCCAAGCAACACTGTTGCTTTGCACACTATTTTGGTGATCAGCTGAAGTACCTCTTTCTACTGTAGTGGAGGTTTGTGAACTTTTTCTTTTGGTACTGTACATTTCATCAAAATGGATCAGGAGAGCTTGCTAAAAACACACATTCATACACTTGTAATAATCATGCTATAACATCTGAGCCAGTGCATTATGGGAATTTTGAATACTGTCCCCCCCCCCCCCCCCCATCCCCACTTGTGCAAATAATTCCACCTTCTCCACAATAGATAGAAAAGATCCTTAATGTACTGGTAATGGAATCAGACTGGGAAACCACCCATTCTCAACAGCTTGTTTGTCATTATTTCATCATATCTTCAGTACAGTATCCAACGTGTAATACTATATCTACTATAATAAAACGCACCGCCAACATTCTGAAGCTGACTCCATGGCTTCACTGAAGGGTTCGTAGCGGTGTCATATCTCTCTCTCCTGCACCCTTGCGTCAAAACGCGATGATGTCGAGGGCGGGCCCCGCCCACGCATCAAAACGAGATGACGTCGAGTGCGGGTACTCAGAAGGCAGGACTAAGGGAACGAACTCGACACGGCCAGGGCTTTCAATAACGGGAGCAGGGGATACAGGACAATCGCTCGGTGGCTGGAGGGGGGAGCAGGGAATACAGGAGAATAGTTGGGTGGCTGGAGGGGGGGCAGGGGATACAGTACAATTGCTGGGTGGCTGGAGGGGGGCAGAGGAGAATCGCTAGGTGGCTGGAGGGGGGACAGGGGGCCAGAGGAGAATCGCAGGGTGGCTGGAGGGGGGGCAGGGGACAGAGGACAATCGCTGGGTGGCTGCAGGAGGGGGGGCAGGGGACACAAGAGAATAGCTGGGTGGCTGGAGGGGGGCAGGGGAGACGAGAATCACTGGGTGGCTGCAGGAGGGGGGGCAGGGGAGAGAGGAGAATCGATGGCGGGCTGGAAGGAGAGGCAGGGGACACAGGAGACTTGCTGGATGGCTCGAGGGGGTGCAGGGGATAGAGAAAAATTGCTGGGTGGCTGGAGGGGGGGGCAGGGGAGACAGAAGAATCGCTGGGTGGCTGGAGGGGGGCCAGGGCAGAGAGGAGAATCGCTGGGTGGCTGGAGGGGGCCAGGGGACAGAGGATAATCACACACACTCTCTCTCTCTCACACAGACACACTCGCACCCAGTCTCACTCTCTCTGTCACAGACACACACTCGCACGGTCCTGCAAACCACACAGAGGGGGGGGGGGGGGGGGGGACAGGCAGAAGGTCCTGAGAGGGGGGGGGGGGAGAGGATCCTGAGACCAGAGGGGAGGGGATCCTCAGACCACAGAGGGAGGGGGGAGGTATCTCTGTGACACACACACTCAGTGTCTTTCTCTCTCTCACACAGTCTCTCACACTATGTCTCACACTGTATCACATTCACTCTCACACATACTCTCTCACACACAGTGAGTGTGTAAAACACTCTCTCTCACACTCACTTTGTCTCATAAACGCACTTGTACACACTCTCATTCAAACAGACACACTCGCACATTTACTCTCATACAGTCACTCTCACACACACTCTCTCAAACATACACACTCCCAGGAAATCCTTGCTAGCACCCTTTCATTTCTGTCAGAAACGGGCCTTATTTACTAGTTTTTATATAAGTTGTTCTATTATTTTGGCACACACAACAAATTATTTTGGTATAATTTTTCAAAGCAAATAATATACGTTAAAAAGCCAGACAATGGTTATGGGTCCAATGATTAAATGATTCCAGTAAAAAGGAGTTTTTCCTCCATTTTCCCATTCTGAATGGGTGCAAAAATCTTTTCTAAACAATTTTTTAAAATATTTCTGCAGTTTATGCTGATCTGTAAAATACTCCAATCTACACACAACTTCTATTAAGTCATTCCAGGGCAATGTATGATAATTCAATTTCTCCCTCGTCTATTATGCTTTTTATACAGAGAGTTTACATAGCCTGGTATGTTCACCTCTTAAGCCTAGTTTTCATTACACTAACATTAGTTTACTGCAACTACATTCAAATCCACCTTCCGGCCTGTGATTTATGTTGCCAAAGGAAGGTGGCCTATTCTGAATACCTTTTCTTGGGAGGCAACATGTCTTATTCTTTAATGTGCCAATGATCAGAAGCTCTGCACTGTTCCAAACAGCCCTCTAAAAATAGTGCTGGAACAGCGCAGAGCTACAATGCCCCTATGATCAGAGCTAATAGCATACAAATTTAGGTACACTATTAGCTTTGATCATAGGGTAAAGCGTGGGAGGATTGTGTCTGAAAATCCTCCTGCATTAGTTTGACAGGTCCAGGCTGTCAAAAGCCCGGACCTGTCAAATACAGGTCCATGGGACCCCCAGAGTGCCACTATCCCTTCAGACCTGGTGGCCTAGTGCCACCGCAAACCCCCAACAGTGACACGGGAGCTGGAGGTCCGGCGGAGTACTCTTTTCACATAGACTTTTTTTTAAAGGGTTTTTTAATCACTGAAGTAAAAAGGGCCCTGGCGTGTAAGAAAACCAGCCCCCGCTACTACCGCAGGGCCCTTTTCCTGCAGTCTAGTAAAGGACTCCATAGTCTATAGAACTAGCAGATGGCTAGAATTAAAGGATACAGTTACGAAACAAAGTGAATGCTTGCCAACTATTGTCATATCTCTAGTCAATAAGGTCCTAGAGCACTTTAAAGCTTATTTAATGATGAAATAATGCAAAGCAAATGATCTACCAGAAGACATATGTTTTACCCTCTGGGAAAAATAGCACTCGCCAATGTAATACAATTGATTTTCAAAGACATGTAATGTTCTGTATAATTCAGAGTACAGTATTAGTACACAAAATATAATTGGATATCTTGTGCTCCTCATTTTTATAAATAAAGTATTCTATAAAGTATTCTATAAAACATAGCCCTACTCTCCACAAACATCAAAATACACTGAAAAACCTACATTAAATTCATACAAGGCGTCCAAACAACTGTAGTGTACCAAACAAGGCGTCCAAACAACTGTAGTGTACCAACAAGGTATAAAATTACTCTCTCTAGTAAAAAGATAACATACTACATATAGCAAATCTATTATTCTAAAAATGTTAAGACCATCAATAAACATAATTTAAATTGAGTTTTTTGGTTAATAAAAATAAAGCTAAGCTACACTATAATAATTTTACAATGTCTTGGGAAGCTGGTAGTGCAGAAAAAGGACCTTCAGAGTTCATCTTTACTATATCTGCAAGACGACAGAGTTGGTAACTGAAGTTGCTATGAAGTTTAAAACGGCAGCAAAATCCATCTCTTTCCTTGGTGAGGTAGAACAATTTGCATCAAAATGAATGAACCAGATGCTGTGTATTTTAACATTTCGGTTCCTATGCCAAAATTACATTTTTATGCCTTCCTGCTGACTAAGCTGTGATAACGTTTTCTTAATCCGCAAAGCTGTTAGTCTTGCTGCTCCATTGGCATACCAACATTCTCGCATAATTTTGGCCATGACACGTAGCGCCTGTTGGAAGAAAAAGTAAAACCAAGTTCTATAAACATATTTTTTAAATTAATCAAATCTGCTTTGATTTATGATTCTGCTATTAGCACTGATTTCAAATATATTGAAACAAAATATGACATCACAAAACAAAATCTAAAGCCTCATCTAGTCTGACTGTGTTCAAGTGATGCAAATAAGGAAATCAAAGGGTAATTGCTCTATATGTATATTTTGGTATTCAAAGTTTGGCTTTATCGTCAGTTTTAGCAGGCATTGGAAACCTGACAAACTTGGCATGATAAGGTATGATACATCAAGAGTTACCAAATTACAAAATATTTACAGTGAAAAACAAAGAAAGGATGATAAAATAACATCTTTTTTTTGCTAAAGACTATTCAAGATGCCTTGAAATGGAAAGATGTCAAACTTAAAATGTTTATGGATAAATTTACTTAAAAAAAATCAACTAATGTTTAACAATTTGTATGGTAAGGTTCTATTGCTGGAGGGTTTTTTTTTTTAATTGAAAAAAAACATTAACAGCACAGAGGGAAAATTTTCCAAAATACAAGCAATGGGAATAACTAACATTAACTCACTCAACTCATAGCAACTGAATAAAGTTGTTTTTCCTTTCATTACGAACAAAAATGTACTGTAAATACCAAAGTCCATATCCCAAACACTTCCTCTTACCATCACAACACAAGGAGGAATTCATAGTTCAAAGATTTCCATTGTCAACAGTGAAATCATGAGCGACAGTGTGACAGAGGCATCATCTCCCGTCAACCAATTAACATACATTTTATTGCCATCAAGGAAGCACTTTTAATAGAACTCCACATTCCCTTGGGTGTTGGACAAACTACATCAAATCTATCATATAAGAGGTGGTATTTTAAGCCATCTTACCTCTAATAAATGAAAAACCTGTCCACACACTTACTACTACTACTAACTAGCATTTCTAAAGCGCTACTAGGGTTACGCAGCGCTGTACAATTTAGACATAGAAGGACGGTCCCTGCTCAAAGAGCTTACAATCTAAAAGACAAGAGAACAATCTAAAGACAAGTGAACAATCTAGAGGACGAGTGAACAGTTAATCTGATAGAGTGGATAGATAGGGGCATTCTGTCTATCTAGAGCGGTTAGGCGCCGAAGGCAGCATAGAAGAGGTGAGTTTTAAGCAGAGATTTGAAGATGGGTAGGGAGGGGGCATGGCGTATGGGTAAAGGAAGATTGTTCCAGGCATAGGGTGAAGCAAGGCAGAATGAGCGGAGCCTGGAGTTGGCAGTGGTGGAGAAGGGTACTGAGAGAAGGGCTTTGTCCTGTGAGCGGAGGTTACGGGCGGGAACATAGGGGGAGATGAGGGTGGAGAGGTAGTGAGGAGCCGCAGACTGAGTGCACTTGTAGGTAAGGAGGAGGAGCTTGAATTGTATGCGATATCTGATTGGAAGCCAATGAAGTGATTTGAGGAGAGGGGTGATATGAGTATATCGGTTTTGGCGGAATATAAGACGTGCAGCAGCGTACTGAACTGATTGAAGGGGGAATAGATGGCTGAGTGGGAGGCCGGTGAGGAGTAAGTTGCAGTAATCAAGGCGAGAGGTAATGAGAGCGTGGACGAGAGTTCTGGTGGTGTGCTCAGAGAGGAAAGGGCGAATTTTGCTGATGTTGAAGAGGAAGAAGCGACAGGTCTTGGCAGTCTGTTGGATATGCGCAGAGAAGGAGAGGGAGGAGTCAAAGATGACTCCGAGGTTGCGGGCAGATGGGACGGGGAGGATGAGGGTGTTATCAACAGAGATAGAGAGTGGAGGAAGAGGAGAAGTGGGTTTGGGAGGAAAGACGAGGAGCTCGGTCTTGGACATGTTCAGCTTCAGGTGGCGGTTGGACATCCATGCCGCGATGTCGGATAAACAGGCCGATACCTTGGCCTGGGTCACCGCGGTGATGTCAGGTGTGGAGAGGTATAGCTGAGTGTCATCGGCATAAAGATGATACTGGAAACCATGAGACGAGATCAGCGAGCCCAGGGAAGAGGTGTAGATTGAGAAGAGAAGGGGTCCAAGGACAGATCCCTGGGGAACTCCAACACATAGTGGGATGGGAGTGGAGGAAGATCCATGGGAGTGTACCCTGAAAGTGCGGTGGGAGAGATAAGAGGAGAACCAGGAGAGGACAGGGCCTTGGAATCCAAAAGAGGATAACGTGGCAAGAAGTAAATCATGGTTGACAGTGTCAAACGCGGCGGAAAGATCGAGGAGGATGAGGATGGAGTAATGACCTCTGGATTTGGCCAGGAGCAGGTCATTGCAAACTTTAGAGAGTGCTGTTTCTGTCGAGTGCAGAGGGCGAAAACCGGATTGAAGTGGATCGAGGATGTCATGAGAGGAGAGAAAATCAAGGCAGCGGCTGTGAACGGCGCGCTCAAGTAATTTGGAAAGGAAGGGTAAAAGAGAGATGGGGCGGTAGTTAGAGGGGCAGGTAGGGTCAAGTGAAGGTTTTTTTAGGAGAGGTGTGACAACAGCGTGTTTGAAGGTGTCAGGGACAGTTGCCGTGGAGAGAGAGAGGTTGAGGATGCGACAGATGGCGGGGGTGACAGTATGGGAGATAGTGTTGAGTAGGTTGGTGGGGATGGGATCAGAGGAACAGGTGGTGCATTTCGAGGAGGAAAGAAGGCGGGAAGTTTCATCCTCGGTGATCTCAGGAAAGGAGGAGAAGGAGACCTGGGTAGGTTGGTTGAGGGAGAGGGATAAAGGGTGAAGGGGAGGTGGAGGTTTGGTCGTGAACTCAAGGTTGATCTTTTGCACTTTGTCGCGGAAGTAGTCGGCCAGTGATTGAGGAGAGAGAGAAGGGGGAGTAGGAGCGGGGGGCACTTTTAGGAGGGAGTTAAGGGTGGTGAAGAGACGACGAGGGTTGGAGCTGAGAGAATTGGTCAATTGGGTGTAGTAGTCCTGTTTTGCACGGAATAGGGAGGAGTGGAGGGAGGATAGCATGAATTTGTAGTGGAGGAAGTCTGAAAGGGTACGAGATTTCCTCCAGAGGCGCTCAGCGGATCGGGTGCAGGAGCGAAGGTAACGGATGCAAGGAGTCAGCCAGGGCTGGGGATTGGTGCGCTTTGTGGGACGGGAGATGGATGGCGCGAGGGTGTCCAAAGCAGAGGAGAGAGCGGTATTGTAAGCGGAGACCGCTGTGTCGACAGTTACGAGGGACGTGATGGAGGGGAGGAGATTAGAGATAGTAGATGATAGGGTGGAGGGGTCAATAGCCTGGAGGTTCCTGGAGGTGGTGGTTAAAGTTGGACGGGGTGGAGGGGGGGGGGGAGTGAAGAAGTGTGAATGTGATCAGGTGATGGTCGGAGAGAGGAAGAGCTGAGACGTGGACATTGGAGGGTGAGCCGGAGGAGGAGAGGACGAGGTCAAGACAATGTCCGTCACGGTGAGTAGGGGTGGTGGAGCACAGCTGGAGGTTGAAGGAGGATGTTAGGGTGAGGAACTTAGAAGTATGGGGGTCGGATAGGTCATCAGCATGTACGTTAAAGTCTCCGAGAATGAGGGACGGAGATGAGGGGTCAAGAAAGACAGAGAGCCAAGCATCAAAGTCGGTAAGGAAGGAAGGGAAGGATTTATCCGGGGGGCGGTAAATGACTGCCACTCTGAGTGGTAGCGGGTAAAATAGCCGGATGGAATGGACTTCGAAGGATGGGAAGCAGTGCGATTGCGGTAGGTGGAGGGGTTGGAAACTACAGGAGGGTGATAGTAGTAGCCCAACGCCTCCGCCGCGGCCGATTGGGCGGGGCGTGTGGGAGAAGAGATAGCCTCCATGGCAGAGGGCTGCAACTGAGGCAGAGTCTTCCGGGGAGATCCAGGTTTCGGTTAGGGCGAGCAGTTGAAGGGAGCGAGAGATAAAGAGATCGTGGGTGAGAGGCAGTTTGTTGCAGACTGAGTGGGCATTCCACAAGGCGCATGAGAAGGGGAGGGAGGAGGGGGGAAGGAGGGGAATAGAGACGAGATTGGAAACATCCCGGGACCGTTCACAAGGATAGGATGGGGACAGGTGGGGGGGACCCGGATTAGGGTTAATGTCTCCTGCGGATAGCAGGAGGAGGAGCAAGAGAGTGCGGAGGAGGGTGGGGGAGGTCGGGCGACGAAGGCGACGAAGACGGGGTGTACTTAGGAGGAAAGGGGATGGGTTAATGGCAGGAAGGAAGTGCTGAAGGTTGAGAGCCAGGAAGGAGGAGGGGGACAAGAGGGATGGTGAGGTGAGGGATGGAGGTGAATAGGGTATTGTGGTTGCGGGCAGGGTGGGAGGGCAGCGGGTAGTTCTAATGGTAGACAGTGGGAGTGGGGGGGAAAGAAGATTAGGAAGGGACAGGGCAAGGAAGAGAACATGGACAGGGGCCATAGGTAGTGACTGAGGTGTAGCAGGTGACTATATAGTGACTGAGGTGTTGAGCAGTTAACAAGTGTTGGTGGGTGAGTCTGTAATGACTGAAGTATTAGGCAGATAGATAGGGCTTGAAGCAAGGTTTTGGGTTGGCGATTAGGTAAGTCTATGGCTGAAAATCTGGCAGGCAGGTAGGTAAGTCAATGGCTGGTTTTGGGTTGGCGATTAGGTAAGTCTATGGCTGAAAATCTGGCAGGCAGGTAGGTAAGTCAATGGCTGAGCAGGCAGGTTGATTGGCTAGCAGGCAGGCGGGAACAGGTGATTGGCTAGCAGACAGGTTGATTGGCTAGGGGCTGGATCAGGCGAGTTGAAACATGGTGGAGCAGATGGACTGGAACAAGCAGGCTGGAGCATGTGGACTGGAACAGGCAGGCTGGAGCATATGGACTGGAGCTAGCAGGGGATGCAGGTTCAGGCAGACTGGAACACGTTGGAGCAGCTGGACTGGAACATGCTAGAGCAGCTGGGACAGGCAGGCTGGAACACGCTGGAGCTGATGGACTGGAGCAAGCAGGCTGGAGCAGATGGATTGGAGGGAGCAGGGAGAAGCTGGGTCAGGGGACTGGAACAAGTTGGAGCAGACGGACTGGGAGAGGCTGGGGGAAGCTGGAATAGACGGACTGGAACAAGCTGGAGCCGATGGACTGGAGCAGCCAGGGAGAAGCAGGATCGGGCAGGCTGGAGTAGATGAACAGGCAAGAAGTAGCTGGATCAGATGAACTGGAACAAGCTGGAGCCGATGGACTGGAGCAGCCAGGGAGAAGCAGGATCAGGCAGGCTGGAGTAGATGAACAGGCAGGAAGTAGCTGGATCAGTTGAACTGGAACAAGCTGGAGCCGATGGGACAAGTTGGAGCCGATGGACTGGAGCAGCCAGGGAGAAGCAGGATCGGGCAGGCTGGAGTAGATGAACAGGCAGGAAGTAGCTGGAACAGATGAACTGGAACAAGCTGGAGCCGATGGAACGGAGCAGCCAGGGAGAAGCAGGATCAGGCTGGCAGGAGAAGATGAATAAGTAGGAAGAGGCTGGATCAGTTGAACTGGAACAAGCTGGAGCCGATGGGACAAGCTGGAGCCGATGGACTGGATCTGGCAGGCTGGAGCAGGCTGGACTGGGGCAGCCAGGGAGAAGCAGGATCAGGCTAGCTGGAGCAAGCTGGGGTAGTTGGACCGGGGCAAGCAGGAGGATGTTGGATCAGGTAAACTGGATCAAGCTGTAGTTGGTGGACTGGAGCAGGCAGGGAGAGGCAGGATCTGGCAGGCTGGAGCAGGCTGGACTGGAGCAGCCAGGGAGAAGCAGGATCAGGCAGGTTGGAGCAAGCTGGGGTAGATGGACCGGGGCAGGCAAGCAGGGAGAAGCTGGATCGTGCGGATCGGAGCAAGCTGGAGCAGCTGGGCTGCCACACACGCCGCCCTCAGAGCAAGAGAGCAGATTGAGTGCTCGTGGAAGTCAGCGCCGCAGGGACCAAAGGATTGTCACTCACTACATGCGGATGGGGGCAGGCCGCGACCACGTGGCTGGTCGGGTAGTGTGGGGATCGGGCTACAGGGCCGGTCGCGCCGCGACGTAGGTGGACGAGCGCTCCCTTGTTATATCCACCTGGGTCGGCTGCACTGGCCTGAGACGGTCCCGGGCAATTCCTGCCGGGGAGCGCGGTGAATATGGGCGAGCACGGACAGATCCGGCAGACTCGGCGACCGGCACTGCGAGGCCGCCTCACACCCTGAGCCCCTACACCGCAGCGGGAGCGATGGAGAGCCGATCCACTTCCTGCCAAAAGGCTATAAGGCAGTCAAAACATATGGCTCAGACTGGTATTAGATTGATGTCATTTATCCCACAGATCAAGGTTATAGATCTAGCATCCCACCGAATACTTCGCAGGAGTGGTTCAAGGTATATTAGGAACAGGAAGAGTGAGCACTCCTGGTGCGTGCCTCTATGGATTGAGAAAGTCGCGTTTTTTGTAATAATGACTAGGAGGAAGTCTCTAGGGTCACTATAAAGGGTTTTATTGCATTATAGAACCACCCTCCTATGCCTATATGGGACTGAGTTTGAAAGAAGACAGGTCAGTTTACACTGTCAAACAACTTTTTGGAATTAAGGCCTACCAACAGGTTGGCTTCCCCAAGGCTTGAGAATGGGAAATAGCAAATAGGACTTTGCAAATATTGACTACTATTGCAGCCCTTTGACAAACTCCACCTGGTCTTCTGCAATTATAGTAGCAAGGTGAGGGGAGAGCTGATTGGCCAATATATGCAACAAAATTTTAATATCCACATTTAAGGAGATCGGGTAATAAGACCCGAGTAAAGGTAAGTGGGGATTAGGGTTACCAAGGAGTCAATGGAATCCAATGGAGAAGATCCCATTTTGATTGTTTCCATATAATATGCCTCTAAAGGGCCAATAAGGTGGACAAAGCGAATGCTACATACCTGTAGAAGGTATTCTCCGAGGACAGCAGGCTGATTGTTCTCACTGATGGGTGACGTCCACGGCAGCCCCTCCAATCGGAAACTTCACTAGCAAAGGCCTTTGCTAGTCCTCGCGCGCCCATGAGCACCGCGCATGCGCGGCCGTCTTCCCGCCTGAACCGGCTCGTGTTCGTCAGTCCCATATGTAGCAAGACAAAGACAAGGGAAGACACAACTCCAAAGGGGAGGCGAGCGGGTTTGTGAGAACAATCAGCCTGCTGTCCTCGGAGAATACCTTCTACAGGTATGTAGCATTCGCTTTCTCCGAGGACAAGCAGGCTGCTTGTTCTCACTGATGGGGTATCCCTAGCCCCCAGGCTCACTCAAAACAACAACCATGGTCAATTAGGCCTCGCAACGGCGAGGACATAACTGAGATTGACCTAACAATTTATCCAACTAACTGAGAGTGCAGCCTGGAACAGAATAAACATGGGCCTAGGGGGTGGGGGGGAGTTGGATTCTAAACCCCGAACAGATTCTGAAGCACTGACTGCCCGAACCGACTGTCGCGTCGGGTATCCTGCTGCAGGCAGTAATGAGATGTGAATGTGTGGACAGATGACCACGTCGCAGCTTTGCAAATCTCTTCAATAGTTGCTGACTTCAAGTGGGCTACCGACGCTGCCATGGCTTTAACATTATGAGCCGTGACATGACCCTCAAGAGCCAGCCCAGCCTGGGCGTAAGTGAAGGCAATGCAATCTGCTAGCCAATTGGATAAGGTGCGTTTCCCTACAGCCGCTCCCCTCCTGTTGGGATCAAAAGAAACAAACAATTGGGCGGACTGTCTGTTGGGCTGTGTCCTCTCCAGATAGAAGGCCAATGCTCTTTTGCAGTCCAATGTGTGCAGCTGACGTTCAGCAGGGCAGGAATGAGGACAGGGAAAGAATGCTGGCAAGACAATTGACTGGTTCAGATGGAACTCCGACACAACCTTTGGCAAGAACTTAGGGTGAGTGCGGAGGACTACTCTGTTATGATGAAATTTGGTGTAAGGGGCCTGGGCTACCAGGGCCTGAAGCTCACTGACTCTACGAGCTGAAGTAACTGCCACCAAGAAAATGACCTTCCAGGTCAAGTACTTCAGATGGCAGGAGTTCAGTGGCTCAAAAGGAGGTTTCATCAGCTGGGTGAGAACGACATTGAGATCCCATGACACTGTAGGAGGTTTGACAGGGGGCTTTGACAAAAGCAAACCTCTCATGAAGCGAACAACTAAAGGCTGTCCTGAGATCGGCTTACCTTCCACACGGTAATGGTATGCACTGATTGCGCTAAGGTGAACCCTTACAGAGTTGGTCTTAAGACCAGACTCAGACAAGTGCAGAAGGTATTCAAGCAGGGTCTGTGTAGGACAAGAGCGAGGATCTAGGGCCTTGCTGTCACACCAGATGGCAAACCTCCTCCATAGAAAGAAGTAACTCCTCTTAGTGGAATCTTTCCTGGAAGCAAGCAAGATGCGGGAGACACCCTCTGACAGACCCAAAGAGGCAAAGTCTACGCTCTCAACATCCAGGCCGTGAAAGCCAGAGACCGGAGGTTGGGATGCAGAAGCGCCCCTTCGTCCTGTGTGATGAAGGTCGGAAAACACTCCAATCTCCACGGTTCTTCGGAGGACAACTCCAGAAGAAGAGGGAACCAAATCTGACGCGGCCAAAAAGGAGCAATCAGAATCATGGTGCCTCGGTCTTGCTTGAGTTTCAACAAAGTCTTCCCCACCAGAGGTATGGGAGGATAAGCATACAGCAGACCCTCCCCCCAGTCCAGGAGGAAGGCATCCGATGCCAATCTGCCGTGGGCCTGAAGCCTGGAGCAGAACTGTGGGACCTTGTGGTTGGCTCGAGATGCAAAGAGATCTACCAAGGGGGTGCCCCACACCTGGAAGATCTGGCGCACTACTCGGGAATTGAGCGACCACTCGTGAGGTTGCATAATCCTGCTCAGTCTGTCGGCCAGACTGTTGTTTACGCCTGCCAAATATGTGGCTTGGAGCACCATGCCGTGACGGCGAGCCCAGAGCCACATGCTGACGGCTTCCTGACACAGGGGGCGAGATCCGGTGCCCCCCTGCTTGTTGATGTAATACACGGCAACCTGGTTGTCTGTCTGAATTTGGATAATTTGGTGGGACAGCCGACCTCTGAAAGCCTTCACAGCGTTCCAGACCGCTCGTAACTCCAGAAGATTGATCTGCAGATCGCGTTCCTGGAGGGACCAGCTTCCCTGGGTGTGAAGCCCATCGACATGAGCTCCCCACCCCAGGAGAGACGCATCCATAGTCAGCACTTTTTGTGGCTGAGGAATTTGGAAAGGACGTCCCAGAGTCAAATTGGACCAAACAATCCACCAATACAGGGATTTGAGAAAACTCGTGGACAGGTGGATCACGTCTTCTAGATCCCCAGCAGCCTGAAACCACTGGGAAGCTAGGGTCCATTGAGCAGATCTCATGTGAAGGCGGGCCATGGGAGTCACATGAACTGTGGAGGCCATGTGGCCCAGCAATCTCAACATCTGCCGAGCTGTGATCTGCTGGGACGCTCGCACCCGCGAGACGAGGGACAACAAGTTGTTGGCCCTCGTCTCTGGGAGATAGGCACGAGCCGTCCGAGAATCCAGCAGAGCTCCTATGAATTTGAGTCTCTGTACTGGGAGAAGATGGGACTTTGGATAATTTATCACAAACCCCAGTAGCTCCAGGAGGCGAATAGTCATCTGCATGGACTGTAGAGCTCCTGCCTCGGATGTGTTCTTCACCAGCCAATCGTCGAGATATGGGAACACGTGTACCCCCAGCCTGCGAAGTGCCGCTGCTACTACAGCCAAGCACTTCGTGAACACTCTGGGCGCAGAGGCGAGCCCAAAGGGTAGCACACAGTACTGGAAGTGACGTGTGCCCAGCTGAAATCGCAGATACTGTCTGTGAGCTGGCAGTATCGGGATGTGCGTGTAGGCGTCCTTCAAGTCCAGAGAGCATAGCCAATCGTTTTCCTGAATCATGGGGAGAAGGGTGCCCAGGGAAAGCATCCTGAACTTTTCCTTGACCAGATATTTGTTCAGGGCCCTTAGGTCTAGGATGGGACGCATCCCCCCTGTTTTCTTTTCCACAAGGAAGTACCTGGAATAGAATCCCAGCCCTTCTTGCCCGGATGGCACGGGCTCGACCGCATTGGCGCTGAGAAGGGCGGAGAGTTCCTCTGCAAGTACCTGCTTGTGCTGGAAGCTGTAAGACTGAGCTCCCGGTGGACAATTTGGAGGCCAAATTGAGGGTGTATCCTTGCCGGACTATTTGAAGAACCCACTGATCGGAGGTTATGAGAGGCCACCTTTGGTGAAAAACTTTCAACCTCCCTCCGACCGGCAGATCGCCCGGCACGGACACGTGGATGTCGGCTATGCTCTGCTGGAGCCAGTCAAAAGCTCGTCCCTTGCTTTTGCTGGGGAGCCGAGGGGCCTTGCTGAGGCGCACGCTGCTGACGAGAGCGAGCGCGCTGGGGCTTAGCCTGGGCCGCAGGCTGTCGAGAAGGAGGATTGTACCTACGCTTACCAGAAGAGTAGGGAACAGTCTTCCTTCCCCCATAAAAACGTCTACCTGTGGAGGTAGAAGCTGAAGGCTGCCGGCAGGAGAACTTGTCGAAAGCGGTATCCCGCTGGTGGAGCTGCTCTACCACCTGTTCGAACTTCTCTCCAAAAATATTGTCCGCACGGCAAGGCGAGTCCGCAATCCGCTGCTGGATCCTATTCTCCAGGTCGGAGGCACGCAGCCATGAGAGTCTGCGTATCACCACACCTTCAGCAGTGGCCCTGGACGCAACATCAAAGGTGTCATACACCCCTCTGGCCAGGAATTTTCTGCACGTCTTCAGCTGCCTGACCACCTCCTGAAATGGCTTGGCTTGCTCAGGAGGGAGCTTGTCCACCAAGCCCGCCAACTGCCGCACATTGTTCCGCATGTGTATGCTCGTGTAGAGCTGGTAAGACTGAATTTTGGCCGCGAGCATAGAGGAATGGTAGGCCTTCCTCCCAAAGGAGTCTAAGGTTCTAGAGTCTTTGCCCGGGGGCGCCGAAGCATGCTCTCTAGAACTCTTAGCCTTTTTTAGGGCCAAATCCACAACTCCAGAGTCGTGAGGCAACTGAGTGCGCATCAGCTCTGGGTCCCCATGGATCCGGTACTTGGACTCGATCTTCTTGGGAATGTGGGGATTACTTAAAGGCTTGGTCCAGTTCGCCAGCAATGTCTTTTTTAGGACATGATGCATGGCTACTGTGGACGCCTCCTTAGGTGGAGAAGGATAGTCCAGGAGCTCAAACATTTCAGCCCTGGGCTCGTCCTCCACAACCACCGGGAAGGGGATGGCCGTAGACATCTCCCGGACAAAGGCCGCAAAAGACAGACTCTCGGGAAGAGAAAGCTGCCTTTCAGGGGAGGGAGTGGGATCCGAAGGAAGGCCATCAGACTCCTCGTCAGAGAAATATCTGATGTCCTCCTCCTCCTCCCACGAGGCCTCACCATCGGTATCAGACACAAGTTCACGAACCTGTGTCTGAAGCCGTGCCCGGCTCGACTCCGTGGAACCATGGCCACGGTGGGAGCGTCGAAAGGTAGACTCCCTCGCCCGCACCGGCGAAGCTCCCTCCGCCGACGGGGAGCCTTCCTGGGAGGCGACCGCAGTCGGTACCGCAAGTGGCACCGATGACGGAGACCTCACCCCGGGCAAGGGGCCAGCCGGCGCAAGCACCCCCGGTACCGGAGGGGAAGGGCGCAACAGCTCTCCCAGGATCTCTGGGAGAACGGCCCGGAGACTCTCGTGCAGGGCGGCTGTGGAAAAAGACATGGAAGCCGATGCAGGAGTCGAAGTCAGAGTCTGTTCCGGGCGTGGAGGCTGTTCCGGGCTGTCCAAGGTGGAGCACATCGACACCTCCTGAACAGAGGGTGAGCGGTCCTCCCGGTGCCGATGCCTACTGGGTGCCGACTCCCTCGGCGACCCAGAGCTCTCAGTACCGACGCGGGAAGGAGACCTGTGTCGACGCTTCTTTGACTTTTTCAAACGAAGCATGTCACCGGAGCTTCCCGGTACCGACGAGGACGTAGAATCCAGCCGTCGCTTCCTCGGGGCCGAGGCCGATGAAGGTCGGTCTCAGGGGGGCTGTACCGCAGGAGCCCTCAGGGTAGGGGGAGACCCACCCGAAGGCTCACCGCCACCAGCAGGAGAATGGACAGCCCTCACCTGCACTCCAGACGAAGCACCACCGTCCGACGACATCAGCACTAGTGGAAGTCCCGGTACCACCGATGCCGACGCAGCCTTCCGATGTCTCGGCCCCGACGATGCAGAGGGTCGATGCCTCGATGCAATCGATACAGTCGCGGCCGAGGGCGGAGGTCTTGACGCTGTCGACGTCGACGCACTCGATACTCCCGGTGCCGATGCCGACGAAGAGCCCGAGAACAAAACGTTCCACTGGGCCAATCTCACTACCTGAGTCCTTTTTTGTAAAAGGGCGCAAAGACTACAGGCCTGCGGGCGGTGCCCAGCCACCAGACACTGAAGACACGACGCGTGCCTGTCAGTGAGCGAGACTACCCGGGCGCACTGGGTGCACTTCTTGAAGCCGCTGGGAGACTTCGATGACATGGGCGGAAAAATCACGCCGGCGAAATCAAAACTCGTAATTGCGGTAAGGCACCAAAAAGAGAGGGAGAAAAAACTCGACCCGAGGCCTCAAAGGGGCCTACCCCGAAAACGAAAGAAAACTTATCGGGGCCAAAAACTAGAAATACGGGGAAGGGAAAAAGACCGAAAGGCCCTTCTCCGAAATCCCTTTTTTTTTTTTAGCGAAAAGTCAAAAGACGCGCGAGGGTCAACTTAACGGGCGCGAACGGCGCAAACACGACCGTACCGAGCGCGGACAAAAGAAGACTGACGAACATGAGCCGGTTCGGGCGGGAAGACGGCCGCGCATGCGCGGTGCGCATAGGCGCACGAGGACTAGCAAAGGCCTTTGCTAGTGAAGTTTCCGATTGGAGGGGCTGCCGTGGACGTCACCCATCAGTGAGAACAAGCAGCCTGCCTGTCCTCGGAGAAATACTATTTTATAGTACTCTGAAGTAGAGGTCTGCATGGGAACGGGGTTTGCGGGGATCCCGCGGAAATCCCCTCCGGGTCAGTGGGAGTGCCGCGGGGATGGAAATAAACATGTGGGATTCCCGTGGGGATGGAGGATGTTCTGGTGGGATTCCCGTGGGGACGCGCACACATACCTTTGTTTGAGAGCCCGCTGCTTTTCTGCAGATCTGGCCTTGCTGAGTTTAAAGGGGGCCTGGACAGATTCCTGAAGGAAAAGTCCACTGATCATTATTAAATTTGGGGGTTTTGCCAGGTTCTTGGGGCCTGGATTGGCCGCTGTCGGAGACAGAGTGCTGGGCTCGATGGACCTTTGGTCTTTTCCCAGCGTGGCAGTGCTTATGTACTTATGATCTGTGCCCCTATCGCATCAATAATGCTGCTGGTTCGCCAATCGCCCCTTCTTCTTTTAGATCTATTAGTCTGTCCCTATGAACTATTGTGTAATCAGATGTACTCTGCTGTCCTAATTTGATTGTCTCTGTTGTTATGTCCTTTAGATTGCAAGCTCTTTTGAGCAGGGACTGTCTCTCTTCGTGTTTCACTGTACAGTGCTGCGTAAGTCTGGTAGTGCTTTAGAAATGTTGAGTAGTAGTAGTAGTAGTAGTTCTTTTAGTGGGCGGAGACACCAAGCTCTCTTCTAGCGAGAAAAGGACGCCCTCAACTGCCCCATTGCGCCAGAGATGGCCAAAATTTCAAGGGAGGTGCGGACAGAGCAAAGGCGTGGATGTGCTCCGAGAAACGTCCATTTTGGGCGTCCTTAACTGCTCCATCGCGCCAGTGACAGCCAAATTTCAAGGGGGTGTCGGTCAGAGCAAAGGCATGGATGTGCTCCGAGAAACGTCCATTTTGGGTGTCCTTAACTGCTCCATTGCAGGGACGGCCAAATTTCAAGGGGGTGTTGGAGGCGAAGGTGGGACTTGAGCGCCTAACACTTAGACGTCCTTCATCCATAATCTAAAAAAAATAAAAAAAATTTAGAAAAAGGATGTCCCTGACGAGCACTTGCACGTTTTCACCCGGGTCTCTCGGTCTCAACTCAAGTTCAACACGTGCAGGAGATTTGCTCACTTTGTATGTAGTGAGTCTTCCAGGCACTGCCAGACCTCGGTATTCACAGAAGAGAACTGCACAGAGGTGAGCTCAGCTGACTACTTTTATTTTTTTATGTGTGTATAGGCAGTTTATTTCTCTCATGGTGGTAACTGGCTGTTTGTGAGCTGTTTTACTGCAGCTAAAGCGTTAGCATACCCACTTGTTTCTTTTGTTGAGGGCATTGTGCTGTTTGGGTGACCAATAATTCTATTTTAGTGTGGAAAAAACTTCAGTTTGTTTTATGTATTTATTGCCCTTTTTCTAAGATTCAGTATATTAATGAGTGAAGAAATATTTTCTCTGATTCGTTTTAAATGTATTACTCTGCATTGTGTGCCCCCTGTCCACTCCACTCAGTACTTTATACTTTTTTTTATGGGGACGGGCAGGGATGGAGGAGATCACTCACGGGGATGGGCGGGGACGGAGGAGATTATTCACAGGGACGGGTTAGATTCTGGCGGGGATGGGTCGCATTTCTGTCCCCGTGCAACTCTCTACTCTGAAGTAAATGCAACTCTCTACTCTGAAGTAAAGCTATTGTGGACCAGTGCGGTAAAATGTTGTTTCTTTTATGGCTTTCTAAGGCTCCTTGGCTTGAAATAGGGCATTGGGCTGCTCTAATGCCACTGGGGAGAGGCGGGCTAGACCGAGAGATTGCAAATACACCTGAAGGTCATCCCTATGAGGCGATCCCCCAGGCACATACATTTGTTTGAAAAAGTCCAGAAGGAGCCATTTGATTTATAGGCTCCCCCTTTGCAATGTGAATCATGCAGATATATTGTGATCCCTTAAAAACTTTAATGAGATCAGATTTTAAAAACTCCCTGGTTGTTACCAATATTTATGGCAACCATATCTCTCTATATAAAGGGCACCACCAACGTTCTATGAAGCCTCCAGCCGGAAGTGTGAAGGGGGAGAGATATCCGGTTTCCCCATGAGTGTCTGCCCCGCCCTCGCTCTCTCTGTAACACAAACAGTGAAGGAAAAAACACAGCAAAGCATGAAATCAAATCGTTCTCTCTGTAACAGTGAAGGACTCAGAGGGGGGAGGGGACAGAGGGCAGGGACTCCCACATGCACACAGAAGAAAACCTTGCTAGCCCCCGTTTCATTTGCATCAGAAACGGGGCTTTTTTTGTTTCCTATATAACAGCATTTTCTTAGTTCATTCACGTATTACAGTTTTTAAGGCATGTGGGTAGAACTAAATCCTCCCTAGGAGGAAGGTTGGTGTATATATGTGTGTTGCTGCTCTTAGTTTTCACTATAGTAGCAAGATAGCCTGAACAATACGTCTATTTCTGGCATTTGTATAAGCTAATATGTCTCCCCAAAGGACAGCCTTGGATGTTCCCAAAAGAGTAATGGTTTTTGTGTATGTAGGGCATTATTAGCACAATGGTCAGCCCACTTTTGTGCAAGAAACTTTTCAAAGTCCTCATCTTAGTTTAAGTTTGTTTTTTGTACCCCGCACTTTCCCACTCATGGCAGGCTCAATGCGGCTTACATGGGGCAATGGAGGGTTAAGTGACTTGGCCAGAGTCACAAGGAGCTGCCTGTGCCGGGAATCGAACTCAGTTCCTCAGTTCCCCAGGACCAAAGTCCACCACCCTAACCAATAGGCCACTCCTCCTGGGATGGAAAGCATGAACTACCCTGTCCAAGGGAACTACTGAGAACAAAGATCTTGTAACAAGAATACAAACAATTTGGACATTCTTGAGAGCTGTGTAGTCACGCTGTTAGGTGCAGCAAAAGCTAGGGATCTACAAGTTCTACAGATGAGCAGAGAAATGGGAAACCCTTATTTGGTCCCATTGTTTGTTCTCTCTGCACCTGAGACTTGTCATGCCTGCATCCAAGTCTTGATTGAAATCAGCAGGCACTATTAATGGGATAGCAAGCGTGGAAACACGTAAGCACACCAGGCTTCTAAAAAATGTGATCATAACTGTTAGGAGCATATACCACCCATAAGAGGAAACTCCAGTCCCCTTAATATAATCCACAGCAATATAAAACATCTCTCCAAATCTTTAGTGATAAAGGAAGCCTTGCCAAAAAAGTTTTTGTGAAACAAGGCTGTTACCCCTCTCCTCTGAACAGTGGACAAGAAGTAGACCTCATTCACTCACTGCCTTGATAACTTCTGGTGCTCTAATTTTGCTTCTTGTAGGCAAGCTATATTGGTGATGGAGCTGGCACTGGCTGAGCTAGTGCTCCTTTCCAACCAGTCATTGTCAACTACCCCCAAGTCCCATCTTCTTCCAGTTCAGCAATTGGAGTTCATTGTAACCCCGCTAGCCATGGTTCCTTCCAACTATCCAAGCCAATGCCCCGATTGCCACTGCTCACCAGGTTTAGCAGAGCCAGCAGGTCTCAGCTTGGCAGATGTACATGCATCCTACATTTAAGGAATGAATGTATTAAGGTGACTCTCTGCGGTGTATATGCTCTTAGCATTTACACGCATAAATTTTTCATGATGCTGGGAGCATGACTAGCCTATCGTATGATGAAAGAAACAGTACAGGCTATTGATCCTAATCAGGTAATCTAATAGTCCAGAGAACTGAAAAACAGCCAAACACAATCCAAAGGGTTGTGTAAAATGAATGTAAAGAAATGAGTAAAGTGGGAAATACCCTCGGAAACCATGGCTCCTGCCAAGGTCTGGTCAACGAGACACTATCAATATATATAAATGGCAAGTGTCGTACTTACTCGCAAATGCGCAGTAGAGACCCTCTCTGCCCCACCCCCGCGTCAATACGTGATGACGAGGGCGGAACAGAGAGGGTCTCTACTGCGCATTTGCGAGGGACACCGCCGTCGCTAACGCTCCCCCCACCCGGAGTCGCCGCCGTCACCCACCTTCCACCCGGTCAGGCCCTCGCTCCGCTATTGAAACAGCGAGGGCACGCAGCACACAGCTCTGCTGAGCTGCCGTCGGCCTTCCTTCTTCTCTGCCTGTGTCCCGCCCTCGACGACGTTACGTCACACGAGGGCAGGACACAGGCAGAGAAGAAGGAAGGCCACGGCAGCTCAGCAGTAGAGCTGTGTGCTGCGTGCCCTCGCTGTTTCAATAGCAGAGCGAGGGACCGACGAACTCGGAGGGGGAGCGGCACCGGTGAACTCGGCGGCGGGGTGGGGGGCCTTTCAACCCCCCCTCCTATACTAGCCCATTTTTTCGGGCTGAACGGCTAGTTATCTATAAAAGACTTTGTACCCATGACCTAGTTTCTTTCATGGGGTAAATATTCCCTACTTCACTCATTCAAAATTGCCCATATAGGAGCATCATACAAAATTGCCCATAGTAGAGCACAAATTTTAAGAGAAACTGAGTAACAAAAACTGTTCAAGCTACAGCATAGCATGCATCAACTTAGCTTAATAAATGCTGGCTTGACAACCCCACATTTCAACTGCTGATTTTCAATGGGGCCCGATTCATTTCACCCATAACAGGGCTTCATCAAGAACCACTCAGTTGGATCCTACTGTCAGGGGTATCGGTCTCAAGCTGACTAAACTTCTCTTACGACCGACAGGGAAACTTCCTTCCAAACGAGTCTAGTGTCCTGGCCTCATTATCTGGGGGTGTCAAGAAGTCATGGAACTCCTAACTTGTTTGAGAGCAGATTCGACCACCAGAGAATGGTGTGGCAGTTGAGACCTCTTGAATATGGGAGCCTTTTGGATACAGTATTGCATAGCCACCTTCTTATGTGCAACCTGCACTGAGAGGAGAGATTCTCAATTCTTCATCAACATATTCTTAAAGGGTAAGGTGCAATGGTATAGTGACCCCTTTTCCCTTAGAAGTAAGACTTGTAGTCCAGGACAATCAACATCTTCGCTCTGGGCTCTTCCTCCATTTCCAACTTAAAATGGGTTGGCAGAAGCCATCTCTGATGAACCCGGTGAAAGACTCTCAGGTGGAGATTTACGTCTCTCTCAAGGTGGCAAAGGATTAGAAAGTATCCCATAAGACTCCTCTGAGAAGTAATGTGGGACCTCATCTGAATCTCATCAGTGGTCCCATTCAGACTCTTCACTGTACTGAGTCTGTGCTTGCCTCGACTCAACAGATCTATGTCCATGCCCTGAAGAGCACCGAGGTACAGCCCTACTCTCCCAACTCCGGGGTAGTTTCCTCCCCTGACGTCAAGAGTGGTACTGTATCCTTTAAAGTCAAACACCCTTCAAGGTGCTTGCATGAAGGATCCTTGCACTGGCAAACAAGGAGCTTCAGGAATAATATGGGCTGGATCCACAGATGGTGCAAGCGTCCTCGATGCCTCAGTGTTTGCAACTGCAGCATCTACGCCAGCTCCTCCCTGGGTTTGGCTTGGAAGCACTCATCAAAGGAAGGCATTGGAAAAGGTGGGGAAGCTGGAAGAAAGGCAGCCTGAGGTGTCGTGTCAAACCGGTAATGGAGACCTGGCTGCTGGAAGACTTGTGCAATGGCACCTCTTCCAAAGAGGGGAAGCGCTCCTTCTGGTGTCAGCACTTCTCGGATACCAGCGATGCAGATGTCCCGGCACTCCCAGCACTGTGTCAAGGAGGACCAATGCTTATGCTTCTTGGGCTTCCTCCAATGCACAGCATTGCAGTCCTTCGGGGTGGAAGAGAGCGACATCAAACCCATACATGACCTCGGTGTTGGGTCTGATGCTGATCGGTCCCGGGGCCTACTCTCGGTGCTCAATGTTAAGGGAGGTGGCGATCTCCTCGATGCTGGTACACTCCCAGTGGATGCTGAAGTCTTGGCAGCCACCTTCTGGTGATGATGTATCAGCCTTTGAGGAGCCAAAAAGCTTCTCCTGTTGAACCCGCCATGCCCTGTGTGTCCTCAGCTGCATCTGCAAAGAGAACAAAAGTTAAGCTCATGGTCGGGTCCAAGGCATCCGATGCACCAGTTGTGCAGGTCTATCACAGAAAATACCCGATTACACTGGATGCATCTTTTGAAGCCACTGGGAGTTTTCTTGAACATTCAGAAAAGAATCACGGTTAACTCCTCAATCTTGAGCAGGAAAAAGGGGCAGTGTTCAAATCGAGGTCAGGGCTCCAGCCTAAAAGGGCCCAGCAATAAGCAAAAAATAAAGGAAACTTTAAAGGCTGAAAGACTCCAAAAAATTAAAAGGATAACTGAAAAATGGGCAAAATTAAAGGAAAAAATTATCCCCAAGGATTTGAAAACTCACACGGGAAGGCACAACAAAAAAGCACAAACCACACTTGTGGAGAGCACAAAGACATGTCCTCCCTATTCTGCAGAAAAAAAAGAAGACAGACCCTCTAGAAATCTCTACCTTGCTAGTCAACATCTGCATTGGGCTCTGTCAGATGACATCACCCAGCTGTGAGAATATGATGGCCTGCTTGTCCTCAGAGAATCTGTTTTCCTCTTTTGGGATCTTGCCAAGTATTCGTGACCTGGACTGGCCACTGTTGAAAACAGGATACAAAGCTTGATGGACCTTTGGTCTGTCCCTGTATGGCAATGCTTAAGCTCTTAGTTCTTATCTTAAATCAGTGCTTCAAACATGGTCCAAGGGGGCACCCCCGCCAGTCAGGTTTTCAGGATATGTAAAATGATTATTCATGAGACACATTTGCATGAAGTGGAGGGACTGCATGCAAACGTGTCTCATGCATATTTATTGTAGATATTTTGAAAACCTGACTGGCTAGACGTCTCACTGGCAACCATCTTATCAACCTCACCAATCTGTCTCCTAAGTCTCCAACATCTAGCCTAAATTCTCTTCCACTTGGAGAATTCCGTGTGCTGGTTTTTTTTTAGCTCTTCTACTTCTCTTCCCTTGAAAGTCACCCCCTTCTCCTCCCTTGAAGGTCAATCTACCTTGTTGCAAGGCTCTTACCATCTCCTCCTTGGTGCAAGCCCATGAGTATTTCCCTATTCATGGTTAAAGAAAGAAAGAAAAAGTCTTTTTATATAGAATATTTTCGGCTTCAAATTCTCCTTGATATCCTTGAAGCTGCAGTACTTAATGCAGTGGATGAGTGATCTGAAAATATTTCTTGCCATTCATCTGTTCCCATTGCCCACACTTTCGTCACTACCTGTTCTTTAGTCAGATGGTCATGAGAAAGTGCCACTCTCTCAAGACTGATTGCTTCTGGGATTGCCCAGTGCATCCACATGCGGGTCCACAGGATCCGCTTTCTAGTCCCCCATCTGCCAGGACCATTCAGGTCACCACCAAATTCTGGGGTCTCCGGTATACTGCAAAACCAAGTTTTGTCTCTGTACTCAATTCTGTAAATCTTCAAGCTTACTGTTCAGGTCTTGACTGCTCTGCTTCAGACTTTCTATAATTTTAATTGCCAATCCCAACAGCTCGCAGCATCCACCAAGCAGCTCATACCAGCTATGTCAAACTGCAGATCTACAATCAAGTCCACAATTTCCCTCTTAATGCTCACCACATCCCACCTCAGTTCTTTAAACCAGGCTTGCATTTCACTCCACAACTGATTCGTCTTCGCTATCATTTGGGAAGGGTAAGCAAGTGGTTAGCCTTGCATTTCGCAACTTCTTTACCTGCATCTTCAGCCACCATCTGTTATGTTTCAGGGTAGCCCTTGGTTCATAGTAAGTCTACAATAGATTGAATCCTGGTAGGCAGATTAAGTAACATGCCCAAAATAGGGTCAACATCTGGAATAGGACAAAAGTCAGTGTAGGCCGATACAAGTAAAGCCACAGAGGCTCAGGAACCCACTCACACACAGAAGGTGGTTGAATTACTGCTGGAACCAACACACGCAGAAGACTGAAGTACTGCTTGAACCCCCCCCCCCACACACACACACACAGATGAAGACAGGAAGCACTGCTGGAATACATTCATGCACAGATGAAGGACAGCTGGAACCCAGTCACACTCACGGAGGTAGGAAGCACTGCTGGAACCCACTCACGTACAAACTGGAAGGATGGCTTATTTGAGGTTAATGTTATTTTCCTGTTCTTGGATCACCAATTGTGGACTAAAATGTTCTTTTTTTTTTTTTACCTTTAATTGCAAATTTTCCTGTAATATCATTATGTGATTTGTGTGATTTATGTTTATTGCATAAATGTAATGTTAGAATAATCATAAATAAAATTTAAAAAAAAAAAAAAAAAAACTGAAAGGATGGCTGGAACCCAGTCACACAAATGATGTTATCAGGACCCACAGGAGCAGAAGCTATGGGGCAGCTAATGACACAAAAGTTAGCGCCCAACTGGGTTAAATGCCCCGTTCCAACGTCTGCGTCTGACATCATCTAGGGTGCACTGGTGGCTGCAATCCAGGTCTTAAGACGCAGAATGGAAGGTTCCTCCCGCCACTCACCTGGCTCCTGGGTCACAATGACTGACAGCACCCCCTCCTCTAGGGACCCTCATTCCCCAAATGCAGTGTCTGGGTTTATGAGGAAACAACCAGCACTGGGGCATGAACCTGGGCAACAGGTTCCCAGGAGTTGTCTTCAGGTCAGAATCCTTTCCAAGAAATAAGATACTGTAACTGTCCACGTAGCCTTCAGGAGTTCAGTATGCTACCTTGTACTCACCATCAGATGCAGATACCAGAGGTCTTGAGGGAGGAGGAATAGAGTCAGATTGCCTTACAGCCACAAGATTCAGGAGACACACATGCAAAGCATTATGTATCCGTAAACTGACAGGTAACTTCAGTTGATATGTGACAGGATTTATGTGTTGCACTACGCAGTATGGACACACAAACCGAGGACCGAATCAAGCAGATGGAACATCTGTATCTGGAGATGTTGAGTAGACAACCAGACTAGATCTCCTGGTTGGAAGTGAGGAGCCGGCCACCTCTTCTTATCTGCTTGTTGTTTCATGTGACAAGAGGTCTGTTATTGGGTATTTTGAGCCATCTGCCAGATCTGTTTGAAGGAGGTGAGGGCTCTAGTGGCAGCAGGAACCTCAGGCTCAAAGGACTTCGGCAATGGAATGTGTGGTGTCGCCCATATATAATCCAAAAAGGTGATGCTCTGGTAGCACTACAAACCCTGTAACGAGCAAACTCAGCCCAGGGTAATAGTTGTCTCCAGTCAACCTGGAAGGCAGAAACATACATCCTCAGAAACTGCTTCAAACTTTGAATGGTCCATTCCGTATGTCCATTCTTTGAGGGAAATACCCCGATAAGAAGTTTAGCTTTAATCCCAAGGCTCGATTAAGGGCTTGTCAGAACTTGGAAACAAACCGTACTCTCCGTTCTGAACTTTTTGGGTAACCCATACAGGCAAAATATGTTGGAGATGAACTGTTGCGAGAGCTCAGCTGCAGAAGGAAGGCCCGGGATGTAAAGTAAGCCATTTTAGAAAAGCAATCCATTACTACCCCTTTTGATGGGGGTAGATCAGTAATAAAATCCATGGATATATAGATTCAAGAATTCTCACATGGCCTTCTATGAACTGGTTTGTATCGGGCAGACTCAGGACAGGCTGCAACAAACTCATGGACATCTTTCCTTAAAGATGGCCACCAGTAAACCTGAGAGATGAAATGTTTTGTGTTCAGAGCACCAGGATGTCCTGCTATTTTAGACATGTGATCCCACTGGAGAACCTTCTTCTGCAGATGGCAGGATACAAAGTTCACACCTGGAGATACAGCCGCCACCGCTGTGGGGAGTATAATAGCTGGGCCAATGGTATGTTAAAGATTCCTCTTTGGGTTCCATGGATCTGGACAGCGCATCCGCCTTGATGTTCTTATCAGTGGGGCGGTAAGTAAAGATGAAATTGATCCAGGAAAACAGGGACCAACAAGCCTGCTGGGGATTAAGGCATCTTGCCTCCTGGAGATATAATAAATTCTTATGGTCCATGAAGACTGTAAAGGGCATATGAGCCCCCTCTAAGAGATGTCGCCATTCCTCAAGAGAAAATGTATTTGCTTAGCAATTCTTTTTCAGAAGGCGAGTATTTCCTGGAAAAGAAAGCACAGCGTAGTAGTTTGCCACTGGAATGAGCTTGGGGAAGGATGGCGCCTGTGCCAAGGATACATCCATTTCCACGAAGAACTTCTTGAGTAGAATCGCGATGCTTGAGGATGGGGGTGGATGTAAAGGCTTGTCTGAGGCGCTCAAAAGCCTCACAGGCCTTCTGAGGCCAATGTCGAGGACCTGCCTCCTTCTTGGTTAGAGTCTTCAAAGGTGCTGCTAACACGGAGTAATTCTGAATGAACTGACAATAATTAGCAAACACAAGGAACCTTTGCAAGGTTTTATGTCCAGTGGGTTGAGGACAATGAAGGATAGCAAAGAGCTTGCTAGGATCCATCTTTAAACTGCAGTTGGAAATGATATAGCCCAGAAATGGCAGCGCCATACAATGGAAGGCACATTTTTCCAGCTTGGCGTAAAGTTGACGTGTTGATTATGTACTTCCAAAGAGGGAGAGAAAACCAGAATATCACTCAGATATACAACAGGTCCTGGAAGATATTGTTCATGAATACTTAGAAATGGCAAGGTCAAAGGGCATTACAAGATACTTGTAGTAGTCATCTCGTGTTGAAGGCAGTTTTCCACTTGTCGCCCTCCTTAATTCTGATGAGCTTGCAGGCCCCTCCGAGAACCAAGTTGATGAAAATTCTAGCCTCTTGAAGGTGATCAAATAATTGAGATGAGTGGGAGTGGATATTTATCCTTGATGGTTAAGGTGTTTAACCCTCTACAGTTGATACAGGGGCGGAGGTCTTCGTCTTTTTTCCACACAAAAAAGAACCCAGCCCCTGTGAGAGAGTTAGAGGGATGTATAAAGCCTTGGGAGAGACTGTCCTGGATATGTACAGACGTTGCCTCTGTCTTTGGCCGGGACAACGGGTAGACTCGACCCCTGGGAGGCTAGGCACCTGGGACCAACTCAAGAAGGGATATTTGACAGGCTGGGCTCCAGTTTACCAACTCTCCTTGTTCGCAATCGACTTGGGGGATTGTGCTGCCACAACCATGGAAGCCCTAGGATGAGGGGATTCACTGCAGACTAAAGGATATAGAAGGATTGTGCTGCCACAACCATGGAAGCCCTAGGATGAGGGGATTCACTGCAGACTAAAGGATATAGAAGGATATGCTCTCTTGGAAGGACCCCAATACAGATGTGAATAGGTACAGTCCTGGCTTGGAGAACCCCCTGGATATGACTGAAAGACTGAGGACACAGAGACTGGATGTGATAGTTCTTGCATGGGAATTTAGTGGCATTGTACCAGAGCTCATCAATGAAATTGCCACCCGCTCCAGAATCAATTAAAGCTTTGATTTCCGGCCTACCAGGAGGGTTGGTACCAGAACCTGTGTCTGGGGAGGAACATCTTTATGCCCGAATTCTGCCTCCCCAGCCAGGACTAGGACCGCCGGTTTCCCAATTTCTTGGGACAAACTTGAGCATAGTGGCCTTTATCACCACAGTAGAAGCAGAGTGTCCCTGAGTATGCTGGCGTTGTTTCTCCTGAGTGGATCGATTCATAGGAGGTGTCTGGTTGCAGAAGGGGAGGATTCTTCGGGCGATAGTTGTTCCCGGACCAGGATGGCCGGTGACTGGTGTTCATTGGCTTGTTCACAAAACCTTGTATCAACTCAGGTACATAGAAGAATTAATTCATCCAAGGTAGCAGGAAGTTCTCGGACGGCTAACTCATCTTTAATGGTCGAGGATACTCCCTGCCAGAATACTGCGTGGCCAAACAAATGTCTTAACCAGTCCTCAGTCAACTTTAAAGGTCCAGCATAAAGTTCAGAATCTAAAAATAGCGAAAATCTTCATCTCCCGTTTATCAGCTGCATACTCACACGTCCATTCCATGCAAGTCAGCTTATCTGTGCAAATTCCGAGCCACTAGGTCCTGCGCTTGCAAGAATGCGTATTCATCCTGAGTTGTTGGAAGCCATATTTCCAAGCGCCCCTTGTAGCCAGTTCAGGGCGCTTTCCGGAGTTTCATAAGAATACCACTGGCCCTTATCGAAAATTCGCAGTTGCGCCGGGTACCTTAACTGGAATTTGTAATTCCGCTCCACCAACTTGGCACACACGGGTGAAAACAACCTGCGCCTCGCAGATAACTCCACAGAGTAATCCTGAAACACTCGGATAGTCGCTCCTTCGAATCGTGTTCCGTCCCGGTGTGCGCGGTAGTGCTGCAAAATCAAATCCTTGTGCGTGAAGCGATGAAACTTGGCAATCACTATCCGCGGTCTCTGGTCGCCCGTCTTCTTAGCTCCTATGCGATGTGCACGTTCAATCTGTGCCTGCTCAGGCTGACCCTCCTTGCCAAGCATCGCTCCAAGCCAGCGCTCTAATTCCTGACGCAACTGTTTCTCAGGGACCGCCTCAGGTATACCCACGAACCGCAGGTTGTCCCTGCGCGATCGGTTTTCCAAGTCGTCCAGCTTGGCTTGTTGTGCTTTTATCACTGCAGACATGCGAGTCAGTTCCGCGTTGTCCACCTGCGCGCCATCTTCCAGGTCAGAGACACGTACTTTCAGCTCCCCCGTTCTCCGGGCTAATTCTGTTGTCAGCTGTGAGATGCCCGTGATTTGTTTGGACAACTGCACCAGACGCGGGTCTAAGGCGTTCACCACGGCTGCCGTTAGCTCCGCGATCACCGACTTGGTACACGCCAACTGCGGGGCCCGCCATCTTGTCCTCAGCCTGTTTTGCTCATTCTGAGCCTTTTTTTCCTGGATTTGGTGGACATCGTAGCTGTGACCTTTACAAATTTGTTCATATAGTGTGAAGAGTCGATTCAGGTAGGTTTTGCTGCGAAACACACCATGAATTCGCCGATGTTATGCGATGGAGAAAGGTAATATAGATCAGCTCCAGGCACCCACGTCTGAACCTCCTCACGGCATCACGTGACTCCATCATCCACAGGGTAAATTTATAAAAGGCCATTTACCCATAAAAAAATAAATTTACAAAATTACCCTTTAGTAACACTCAAAAGATATCTTTAATTTACATCCTGAGAAATAAACTACTTTCATATTATAGACCATGGACTATGTCTGGTTCTAGAGCAGGGTTCATCTTCATTCCCTTCCTTCTGATATTATTCCAATATTTGCATGGTTCAGCAGATTCCATATTATAGCTCTACTAGAAACATACTACCTTTCCTCATTTACAAAAGCAGCATGAAAAATACATTTATACTTACTTCACAACTCTGCCACCTGTTAGGAATATTAGGCCTCAACCTTTGTTCACAAACAACCTTCCTCATTTCTTCAACTGAAGGATCTGAAGGTACCAAGTCATAGTATGGTAGCTGGTAGTCTTCATGAATTCCTGTACATCAAAAACATTCTTAAAAACCATTTTTCTTTGAGTGGTTTTAAATAGAAGTGTACATTTGCTGTAATTAAAATAGAAGATTAGAAAAATCTAGGCTGAATGGGAAGAGATACTGGGGGTGCAATAGAGATCAAGAGGAAATACTGGCAAAAGGAAGAAAAGCAAAGCCAAGAGCAGATGTACCCAAACAAAAGAAACCAATGGATTAGAGAGTTGGCTCAGAACAAATGACCTTTATTAAAAAAAAAGACAATGACCCAACATGGCTGTGTTTCGGCATGTGCCTTTGTCAGCTATCTTAAAAACAAGTAAACAAATACTGCTTTCTCTCTTCTTTTTTTCCCCTGGTAACCCTCACCTTTACTATAATTTTCCTTTTGTCTTTTTATTGTGAACTGTATACAATGGTCAAAATGTTTTCAATGCATAATGGACTGAGAATATTCCTTCTACCTTTTCATATATAAAAAGGGAATTGTGAGATGAAAGATGCTGCGAACCGCTATGTAGATAATGGTGAAGAAAAAGCAAATTTGCTAAATAGATACTTTTGTTATGTTTTCACAGAAGAAAATCCGGGAGCAGGACCACGATGGACTGGAAAAAAGTACATGTGAGAATGGAGTGGATATAGCACCGTTCACAGAAGAGAGTGTGTATGAACAAATTAAAAATCTAAAGGTGGACAAAGCAGTGGGACCGGACGGGATCCACCCCAGGATATTGAGGGAGCTCAGAGAGGTTCTGGCGGGTCCTCTTAAAGATTTGTTTAATAAATCCTTGGAGACGGGACAGGTTCCGTGGGTTTGGAGAACGGCGGAGGTGGTCCCTCTTCACAAAAGTGGTGATAGGGAAGAAGCCGGAAACTACAGGCCGGTAAGCCTCACTTCGATTATTGGAAAAGTAATGGAAGCGATGCTGAAGGAAAGGATAGTGAATTTCCTAGAAGCAAATAAGTTGCAAGATCTGACACAACATGGTTTCACCAAAAGGAAATCGTGCCAAACGAATCTCACTGAATTCTTTGACTGGGTGACCACAGAATTAAATCAAGGACGTGCTACGGACGTAATCTACTTAGATTTCAGCAAAGCTTTTGACACGGTTCCCCACAGGAGGCTCTTAAATAAACTAGACAGGCTAAAGATAGGACTCGAAGTGGTGAACTGGATTAGGAACTGGTTAACGGGCAGACGCCAGAGGGTGGTGGTAAATGGAGTTCGCTCAGAGGAGGGAAAGGTGAGTAGTGGAGTGCCTCAGGGATCGGTGCTGGGGCCGATTCTATTCAATATATTTGTGAGTGACATTGCCGAAGGGTTACAAGGTAAAGTTTGCCTTTTTGCGGATGACACCAAGATTTGCAACAGAGTGGACACCCCGGAGGGAGTGGAAAACATGAAAAAAGATCTGCGGAACCTAGAATGGTCTAACGTTTGGAAATTAAAATTCAATGCGAAGAAATGCAAAGTGATGCATTTAGGGAGAAGAAATCCAAGGGAGACGTAAGTGTTAGGCGGGGAGAATCTGATAGGTACGGACGGAGAGAGGGATCTTGGGGTGATAGTATCTGAGGACCTGAAGGCGACAAAACAGTGTGACAAAGCAGTGGCCATAGCTAGAAGATTGCTAGGCTGTATAGAGAGAGGTGTGACCAGCAGAAGAAAAGAGGTTTTAATACCCCTGTATAAGATGTTGGTGAGGCCCCACCTGGAGTATTGTGTTCAGTTTTGGAGGCCGTATCTTGCGAAGGATGTTAAAAAAATGGAAGCGGTGCAAAGAAAAGCTACAAGAATGGTATGGGATTTGCGTTACAAGACGTATAAGGAGAGAGTTGTTGACCTGAACATGTAAACCCTGGAGGAAAGGAGAAACAGGGGTGATATGATACAGACGTTCAAATATTTGAAAGGTATTAATCTGCAAACGAACCTTTTCCGGAGAGGGGAAGGCGGTAGAACTAGACGACATGAAATGAGATTAAAGGGGGCCAGACTCAAGAAAAATGTCAGGAAGTATTTCTTCACGGAGGGAGTAGTGGATGCTTGGAATGCCCTCCCGCGGGAGGTGGTGGAAATGAAAATGGTAAGGGAATTCAAACATGCGTGGGATAAACGTAAAGGAATCCTGTTAAGAAGGAATGGATCCTCTGGAGCTTAGCCGAGATTGGGTGGCAGAGCCAGTGGTGTGAGGCGGGGCTGGTGGTTGGGAGGCAGGGATAGTGCTGGGCAGACTTATACGGTCTGTGCCAGAGCCGGTGGTGGGAGGCGGGACTGGTGGGAGGCGGGGATAGTGCTGGGCAGACTTATACGGTCTGTGCCAGAGCTGGTGGTGGGAGGCGGGGATAATGCTGGGCAGACTTATACGGTCTGTGCCCTGAAGAGGACAGGTACAAATCAAGGTAGGGTATACACAAAAAGTAGCACATATGAGTTTATCTTGTTGGGCAGAATGGATGGACCGTGCAGGTCTTTTTCTGCCATCATCTACTATGTTACTATGAATATATCCATCATTATTAATCTTTTCCAGATGTTTCACTGGGGAATGTTTATTATGTCATGTCATACTTTTGTTAGCTATTATTTATTTGCAATGTTACTTGTGTTATAACTTATTTTCATACTGAACCGCTCATTTCAATATGGTCATTTATGCAGATTTATCAGCACATTCTGCATCACACCTAAAATATTGTACATACACACTACAATTTAAATGCTATGTTATCCATTTCAAGTTGCTCTTTTTTGTGCACCTAGAAAAAAGAAGCTTGATGCCTTTCTTTATTTTTGTATGTACAATTCTTCAGATTTGCTTTTCTATGTTTGTACATTTAGAAATGTACATTCTTTGCTTCAGTCTTCACCAAGGAAGACTTGGGAGAGATACCAGTGCCAGAAATGTTACTTAAAGCTGACGAGTTGGAGAAACTGAATGAAATCTCTATAAACTTGGAAAATGCAATGGGGCAAAATAGTAGAGGCTATTATAAAGAATACAATTTCAGAGCATATTCAAAACCATGGATTAATGAGACAAAGCCAACATGGATTTAGTGAAGGGAAATCTTGCCTCACCAAACTATTACATTTCTTTGAAGGGGTGAACAAACGTGGATAAAGGTGAGCCGGTGGATACTGTGTATCTGGATTTTCAAAAGGCGTTTGACAAAGTACCTCATGAAACACTCCAGAGGAAAATTGGAGAGTCAAGGGATAGGAGGTAGTGTCCTATTGTCGATTAAAAACTGGTTAAAAGATAGAAAACAGAGAGTAGGTTTAAATGGTCAGTATTCTCAATGGAGAAGGGCAGTTAGTGGGGTTTCCCCAGGGGTCTGTGATGGGACTGCTGCATTTTAACATATTTATAAATGACCTAGAGATGGGATTAACTAGTGAGGTAATCAAATTTGCTGACGACTCAAAGTTATTCAAAGCTGTTAAATAGCAAGAGGATTGTGAAAAATTACAAGAGGACCTTATGAGACTGGACGTGTAAAATGGCAGATGACATTTAATGTGAGCAAGTGCAAAGTGATGCATGTAGGAAAGAGGAACCTGAATTATAGCTACTTAATCCAAGGTTCCACGTTAGAAGTCACCGACCATATGGGGAGGGGGGGGGGGGGGGGGTCACGTGATGGTTCCAGCCTGAGCAGACGTCCGTTGGCTCGGCTCCTCTCATCTTCTCTCAAACACCCGCTATTTTGAAGACTTTGCCTACAGTGACCAGTCTGATTCTTAAGAGAGCAGTACAGTAAGGTTGGGAGCAGTACTGCTGAGACAGCAAAAGCGAGGGGATGCCGGTGAAGGCGTTGTGTCAGGGCCGAGATAAGACGAGCACGGTTGCAAAAAAGATGGCGTCGCAGGTCTCTTCGCCGCAAATCTCCATGGCGCAGATGGGGTTGCAAGAGGACACTGTCCATGTTTCTATGAGAAATTTATCCCAGCTCCTGGACGACAAATTAGCTAAGCTCCAACCGGGAGTGGAGGAAATCAAAGATAGCGTAGCCTGTCATGCGGTAAGGATCCAGCAGGCGCAGGAAAGAATATCTGCTCAGGAAGACCAGCTAACGGCGGCAGAAGCTCGAATCGGAGCTTTGGAACACAGGTACACACGCTTCTCGAAAGAGTGGAAGACCAAGGTAACAGGGGACACAGAAATAACTTACGTATAATCGGCGTCCCTGAAAGTGTGCCAGAGCGCGAGCTCCATGACCTAGCTGAAAGCTGGATCCCGAAAGCCCTGGGGCTTCCCTCGGAAGTAGACCGTGTACATGTGGAAAGGACCCATAGAATTGGAGTACGGAGGGAGGAATCATGGAGAGCGAGATCGGTGATTGCTAGACACGAACTATGCAATAAAAGCTAAAATCCTGGAGCCCTTTAAAAAACAGCGTGTGGTTGAATACATTGGAGCCAGGTTGTTGCTTTTCCAGGACTTCTCGGTGAGAGTGACAGAACAGAGGAAGCTCCTGGCACCATTCTGCTCGCAACTGTTCACCAAAGGCATCAAGTTTGCTTTTCAGTACCCGGCCCGGGTTTGGATTACGCACAACAATCACACGGTCACTTTAACCAAAGTTGAAGAACTAAAGGCATTCCTGGAAAAACTGCCACCTGAATAATTTACGAGTGTGGCCGGTATAACTACCTAAATGGTGCAGAGACCGAGCAGCAGAGAACAGTGTTACAATGAAGGCAGTGCTGAGCGGCTGCTAATAACAATTTTCACTATAGGTTACTAAATGGGACCAGAAGCTGTGGACCATATTTCTATTATTGAGCCCGGAGCAGGAGTACTCGTCGCTGGGGCACTACTGAGAAGGGCCGCTGAGAGTCGGGTGCCCGGCAGTTCGAAGACCTTGGCAGTGGAGCATGGCGATTTGGGCGAGGGAAGTGTGACGGGCAGACTACCTTGAACGTAAAGATGCTCCAGTGGGACTTTGGAAGTTGACCTGTGTACACGATGACAGGAGCAGAGGGTGGTGCTATGGGTTTGATGTTTATGTTATCATGTTATGCTGATGCCTTGGTTAGAGGGAACAGAATACAGTGGAAGAGTAGGTTGCTAGTAATTTCACAAAGGGGGGGGGAGGGGGGAAGAGCCAAAGAGTTCTGGGTATACTGTGGGGGGGGGGGGGTGCGGGGGGACTGTACAAAGTACGAAGAGTGGAGGGGAAGAGAGTGGGAGAGTGAATGGGGGGGGGGGGGGCGGATGGATGAGTGAGCGGATGCCAGGGGGAGATGGGATAGGGATGGAGGGAGAGGAGGAGAGGGGGGGAGGGTTGTGGGGGACGACATGGGGCAGAACGGTGGGAAGGATAGGAGGGAGGGAGGGGAACTGGTGCTGAGGGGACAAGATGCTGATCTGTTTGGTGTGAGGATTGCGGGAGAGACATCAATTCAACAGATGCTTATACTAGGTACCCTAAAGGGCGGTCAGCTGGGACGTCGCCTTCGGGAGTGGTGGACAGACTCACTTTCACATTGGTCTGTTGGGAATGGCTGAATGACTAGTTTACGTGTGGCCACATTAAACGTAGATGGCATACACTCGCCTGTCAAAAGATCTAAAATTCTTCAATATAGCAAACACATGACAGTGGATGTGTTATTAATACAGGACACTCACCTCTCATCTTTGGAACATTCCAAGTTAAAACAGGGCTGGTATTACAAAAAGTGGGATGGGGAACTTCTTCTCATGTTAAAAAAATTGCAGGAAGTGCGAGCGCCAGCCCTGAGAGGAGACCAGGAAGCGAGGGATAGATTCAAAGAATTAAAGGACAGAGTTAATGACATTTTGAATAAGAGAGCTCTGAGGGATATCCAATTGTACAAACACAAACTCCGTAGATGGGGAAACAAGGTGGGGAGATTGTTAGCGAGTTTAGTACGTAACAGACCGGAGAAACAGGTGATTTCCCGTATCAAAATGAGATCAGGAAAGATGTGTGAGATGGAGTCAGAAATCCAGGAAGCGTACGTGGATTTCTATCAAACGTGGGGAATTGCGATGTGGAGAAGCGTACCCATTTCTTTCAAGGACTCCAACTCCCGACACTGGCCCCAGCGCAGCTGGAGGTGTTAAATGCGCCTATTCAGGGGGAGGAAATACAGGCTGCCCTCAAAAGACTCAAACTGGTGAAGGCGCCTGGACTGGATGGGCTGGAGCCCGAGTTTTACAAGCTTCTAGGGGCACACATGATAGGCCCATTTAGTGAGCTGGGGCAGGCGTTGCTCTCTCCGGGTCAGGCAGTGGGCGATTTGACTCATGCTACCATAGTAGTGCTGCCAAAGCCAGGGAGAGACAAGGAGCAATTGGGCTCGTACAGACCGATTTCCCTATTAAACCAAGACATCAAGATGTTTGCTAGCATATTGGCCACTAGGTTGGGGCGAGTTCTTCCCTCGTTGGTTCATGGTGATCAGACTGGCTTTGTTCCAGGCAGATATGCCTCTACAAATATTTTGAGGGCTCTGAGCGCTATGAAAGCCAAGGGGGGAAAGCCGGGGGATGCGATTATTGCTAGCTTAGACGCGGAAAAAGCCTTTGACAAAATACTTCGGGACCATCTGTTTTGGATCTTACCGCAATTTGGTATATTTGGGGAGTTTTTGTCAGGGATGCGTGCTCTGTACAGTAAACCTACAGCCCAGATTTTGATAAATGGAACACTGTCCAATGCATTTGTATTAGAAAGGGGAACGAGACAGGGTTGCCCTTTGTCACCTCTGCTTTTTGTTTTAGCCATTGAACCACTGGCCTGCAAAATTTCTCAGCTGGCAGAGCTTCAGGGGATACAAATGGGAAGGCAGGAGTAAAAGGTCAATTTATATGCAGATGACATGTTAATCTTCCTGGGTTGGTCGTCCAGGGGAATTCCCCTACTCATTGATTTAATTCAGCAATTTGGGTCTTTTTCGGGACTCAAGATTAATTTTGAAAAGTCAGAGGCGTTGGCGCTGTCTTCAGACTGCATTTGCAGGCAGCTTCCGAATTTCCCCTTGTCTTGGTCAGCAGGTACACTGAAATATCTGGGAGTGTACTTGCACCTGGATTTCACTGTAATGTACAAAAAGAATGTCAGCGAGAAGCTGGAGGCTGAGGCCTTTGTGGTAGATGGAAGGAGTACCCCATTTCCTTTCTAGGCAGAGTGGCCCTGGTAAAGATGGTATTATTCCCCAAGGTCTTATATCCGCTCCACATGATGCCTATATGGATAAAAGGTAGGGATGAGAAAGCATTTAGGGGAGTAATTTCTTCCTTTATTTGGGGTAACCGAAGGGCGTGTATTGGCTATAATAAGCTAGCGAGAGATAGGACAGAGGGTAGGGTTAAGCTACCGGATTTGAGATTATATAACATTGCAGCAACACTAAGATGGATACATGAACTGCATACGGGGTTGAGGGTGTTTGCCCCTGTAGATATGTGGGAGAATGAGGCTGAGCCGTTTTCACTTTTTGCGGCCCTTCATAACACAGGACTGCCAGTTAAGCTGTCCCCGCTACTGCGTCCGCTACGCTTAGCTTGGCAGTGGTGGCGGGGGTGGGTGGGAGGGGCGGGAGGAATTTCCCCATTTGTAGAGGTGAGGAATAATTCTAAGTTTCTTGCGGGACAGGGGAGATCGCCATCTTCAAACATGGGTACAAATGGGTTGTCGGTACGTAGGGCAGTTGACGGAAGTAGGAGGAGGCAGACTCCTGTCCTTTGCAACGTGCCAATCTAAGTGGCAGTTGCCACAGAAGCTGTCCTTTTCTTATTTGCAGCTCGTGCACTACTTGCAATCCTTGAGAGGACCAGGTAATGAATTCCCGACATTTACTAAATTTGATAATACCTTTATGCAACTGGCACTGGATCATAATATTATTATCATTTGTATAGCGCTACCAGACGCACGCAGCGCTGAACACCTGACACAGAGAGACAGTCCCTGCTCAATAGAGCTTACAATCTAAAATAATAGACAAAAGACCATTGACCGAAACCTGACACTCGATTCTCACGTGAAGAACACAACGAAAAAGATGTTCCACTCTATGTGGAAACTCAAAAGAGAGATATATCTTCCATACCCTGGTACAGTCAATGGTAATACGTCACCTGGACTATTGTAATGCATTGTACGCTGGCTGTAAAGAACAGACTATCAAAAAACTCCAAACAGCCTAGAATACCGCCGCAAGACTCATATTTGGAAAAACTAAATATGAAAGTGCAAAACCCCTAAGAGAGAAACTTCACTGGCTCCCACTCAAGGAACGCGTGGCGTTCAAGATATGCACGATTGTACACAAAATCATCCACGCAGACGCCCCAATCTACATGCTAAACCTCGTGGACTTGCCTCCCAGAAATGCCATAAGATCATCCTGCAAATTTCTCAATCTGCACTGCCCCAGCTGTAAAGGACTAAAATACAAGCTGATACATGCCACCACCTTCTCTTACATGAGTACGCAGTTGTGGAATGCACTACCTACAGCCCTGAAAGCTATGACGAAATAGCCAACTTCAGCAAAGCTTTGAAGACACATCTCTTCAACAAGGCCTACAAAGAGAACCCATAGCCTTACAAAATTACCTCACCAACCCACCCAGTTATTAATGTCCACCTTCTATCCTGCCTAACACCTTCCTTCCTTCTTTCCTCCCTCACTTAATCTTTGTACATTACTAATTGTATCTGATATCATGGAATGATTATGTCATAACCAAACTCTGTAAGCCACATTGAGCCTGCAAATAGGTGGGAAAATGTGGGATACAAATGCAATAAATAAATAAATAAAAATTAAGGGCAAGGGAAGTACTGGGTGAGAAGGAACAAGTGGGGGGGGGGGGGGGGGGGGGGAGGCAAATGAGTAGCCGCTAGGAGCCAAAAGCAGCAGTGAAAAGGTGGCTTTTCAGCATAGATTTGAAAACAGGTAGAGATGGAGCTAGACGTACAAGCTCAGGAAATTTATTCCAGGCATAAAGTGCCGCAAGAGAAAAGGAACGAAGCCTGGGGTTAGCAGTGGAGGAGAAGGGGGACGACAAGAAAGATTTGTCCAGTGAGCGGAGGTCACGGGGAGTAATGTAGGGAGAAATGAGAGTGGAGAGGTAATGGGGGGCTGCAGAATGGATGCATTTAAAGGTCAGTAAGAGAAGTTTGAACTGTATACGGAAGCGGACAGGGAGCCAGTGAAGTGACTTGAGGAGTGGGCTAGTGTGGGTATAACGATTTTGGCGGAAAATAAGCAGTCATAATAGGTTGTCATATTGGTATAAATTGGGATTGGCTTGGCGCACACTACCATTCTTCGCCCAGCTTGCACAGAAATGGAGCTCACTCACAGGGAAGGAGATATCAGACCAGGAACTCTCCAGATGTTTTTTCTTGGCCTTTAAGACCACCCCCAATGTGGGGCTACATGAAATTCAATTTAAAATACTTCATATTGCCTATGTCACTAGATGTAAGGGAAAGATGTGGGGTCTATGGGAATCAGATGGATGCAAGAAGTGCCAACGGGGCAAAGGCACAATAATACATCACTTTTTAGAATGTTGGGTGCTGAGGGACGTTTGGACGGGAGTTATTGAGAAGTTTGAAGGAGTTCTTCAAGTTAAACTAGAATGGTCCTATAGCATATTACTGTTAGGCTCCGATGCTGACCTTGCAGATCAGGGGCTCTCTGATCAACAATGCAAATTTGTTCTTTTGGCTTTAGTGTTAGCAAAGAGTTATCCTGCAACACTGGATTGATAAAGCGCCGCCTCCCTTGGCCAAATGGCAGGCCAGTATGGCACAGATGGCGGAGTGGGAACAGGGGGAAATGAACACATTGCGAAAAAAAGATGCCACATGCAGAGGCCTATGGAGGCACTGGCAGGCAATGGTCAAATAGGTGGCCTTTCTGCAAGCTCTCACAACTGAGGGAGGAAACTTACTAACATAGCACAACATTAATGGATTTAACACCAGTTCCGAAGGAGAGGTGTGGGAGGGGTGGGGGGGAGGTGGGTAAGGGGGTGGACACATTGGAAAGATGGGGGGAAAAAATAATGGAAGAGAAACAACCTGTTTAAGTAAAATATTGATTTACTACTACATATACAAAATACAGAGGAAGTGAGTAGTATATATTACCAATGTTAAGTTAACGGATCAGGCTTCATGGCCTTGAGTACCGCATGTTTGTATATATATTATGTATGGTAAGTTTGCAACCTGCAATTTTTGGCAATCTGTGTTTCTTTTGTCTTTCCCTTTGTATGGTGTGTTTCTCTACTCAATAAAAATATTAAAAAAAAAAAAAAAAAAAGAAGTCACCGACCAAGAAAGGGATCTAGGTGTCATCATTGACGATACCTTCTGATCAGTATGCTGCGGTGGCTAAGAAAGCAAATAGAATGTTAGGTATTATTAGGAAAGGAATGGAAAACAAAAATTAGGACATTATAATGCCTTTGTATCAGTCCATGGTGCGACCGCACCTCGAATATTGTGTTCAATTCTGGTCACCGCATCTCAAAAAAAGATATAGTGGAATTAGAAAAGGTGCAGAGAAGGGCAACGAAAATGATAAAGGGGATGGGATGATGTCCCTATAAGGAAAGGATAAAGCAGCTAGGGCTCTTCAACTTGGAGAAAAGACGGCTGAGAGGAGATATGATAGAGGTCTATAAAATATGAGTGGCGTGGAACAGGTAGACGTGAAGTGACTGTTTACTCTTTCCAAAAATACTAGGACTAGGAGGCATGCAATGAAGCTACAAAGTAGTAAATTTAAAACAAATCGGAGAAAATTTTTCTTCACTCAACGTGTAATTAGGAATTCGTTGCCAGAGACTGTGGTAAAGGCGGTTAGCTTAATGGGGATTAAGAAAGGTTTGGACGGCTTCCTAAAAGAAAAGTCCATAGACCATTATTAAAATGGACTTGGGGAAAATCCAAAGCTTATTTCTGGGATAAGCAGCATAAAATGTTTTGTACTTTTTTGGGATCTTACCAGGTATTTGTGAACTGGATTGGCCACTGTTGGAAACAGGATGATGGGCTTGATGGACCTTTGGGTCTGTCCCACTATGGCAATATTTGTGTACTTATGAAAAAGAAAGCAAGCATATATTCTCACATATTTGTAGCATTTGTATCCTACATTTTCCCACCTATTTGCAGGCTCAATGTGGCTTACATTGTTCCGTAATGGTGATTACCAATTTCGGAAAAGAGAAATACATAGTAAGATGGAGGAGACAGAGTGGATTAGGTATTCAAGTAAAGAAAGTTCATTTTCGTAATAAGAAAATAAAAGGTATTGGATTAAACTTCAATCGTGATAAATTAGCTTAAACAATCAGGAATATTAAACTTCAATCGTCATATATTAATTTGGACAATCAGGAAATAAAGAGTTACGTTTTGTGTAGTTCTGGTGTAAATTTTGTTAATGGTATTTAGGATGGATCTTTGTGGTATGCCTTTTTGAATAGGTTGGTTTTCAATAATTTACGGAAACTATTTATGTCGTGTGTTGTTCTTATGGATTTTGGTAATTCATTCCATATTCGCATGCTTATATAGGAGAAACTAGATGCATATGTTAATTTGTATTTTAGTCTTTGCAGCTGGGGTAGTGGAGATTCAGGAACGTACGTGATAGTCTAGTAGAATTCCTGGTTGGTAGGTCTATAAGGCTTGACATATACCCCGGAGCTTCACCGTATATGATCTTATGAACCAGATTACAGACCTTGAATGCAATGTGTTCTCTTAGCGGAAGCCAATGTAGTTTTTATCTTAGGGGTCTGGCGTTTTCATATTTCGTTTTACCAAATAGGGAGCATGGGCTAACAAGGCTTGAAGCTCACTGACTCTACTCTAAGGCTTTGCTATCACACCAGACGGCAAACCTCCTCCATTTGAAAGAATAAGACTGCTTCGTGGAATCTTTCCTGGAAGGAAGAAAGACTCGAGAGTCACCCTTAGAGAGACCCAAAGAGGCGAATTCTACGCTCTCAACATCCAGGCCGTGAGAGCCAGAGACCGGAGGTTGGGATGCAGAAGCGCCCCCTCATTCTGAGTTATGAGGGTCGGAAAACACTCCAATCTCCACGGTTCTTCTAAAGATAATTCCAGAAGAGGGAAACCAAATCTGACGCGGCCAGAAGGGAGCAATCAGAATCATGGTTCCTTGGTCTTGCTTGAATTTCAGCAAAGTCTTCCCCACCAGAGGTATGGGAGGATACGCATACAGAAGATCCTCCCCCCAATTGAGGAGAAAGGCATCTGATGCTAGTCTGTCATAGGCCTGAAGTCTGGAACAGAACTGAGGGACCTTGCGATTGAGCTGAGTGGCAAAAAGATCCACCAAGGGGGTACCCCACGCTTGGAAGATGTTGCGCACCACACGCGAGTTGAGTGACCACTCATGAGGTTGCATTATCCGGCTCAATCTGTCGGCCAGACTGTTTACGCCTGCCAGATACATGGCTTGGAGAAACATGCCTCGACGACGGGCCCAAAGTCACATCTGGACAGCTTCCTGACATAAGGGGCGAGATCTGGTGCCCCCCGTTTGTTGACGTAGTACACGGCAACCTGGTTGTCTGTCTGAATTTGGATAATTTGGTTGGACAGCCGATCTCTGAAAGCCTTCAGAGCTTCCAGATCGCTCGCAACTCCAGGAGGTTGATCTGAAGACCTGATTCCTGGAGGGACCAAAGTCCTTGAGTGTGGAGCCCATCAACATGCGCTCCCCACCCCAGGAGAGATGCATCCGTCGTTAGCACTTTTTGTGGCCGAGGAATTTGGAATGGGCGTCCCAAGGTCAAATTGGATCGAATGGTCCACCACTGAAGAGAGTTGCGAAATCCGACGGACAATTGGATCACATCCTCTAGATTCACGATAGCTCGGTACCACTGAGCTGATCTCATATGAGGACGTGCCATAGGAGTCACATGGACTGTAGAGGCCATGTGGCCAAAAAGTCTCAACATCTGCCGAGCTGTGATCTGCTGCGATGCTCTGACCATGGAAATGAGAGACAGAAGATTGTCTGCCCTAGTCTCGGGAAGATAGGCATGAGCTGTCGTTGAGTCCAGCAGAGCTCCTATGAATTCTAGTCTTTGAACTGGAAGGAGATGGGACTTTGGGTAATTTAAAACAAACCCGAGTAGCTCCAGAAGTTGAATAGTCATCTGCATGGACTGTAGAGCTCCTGCCTCCGAGGTGCTCTTTACCAGCCAATCGTCGAGATAGGGGAACACATGCACTCCCTGTCTGCGTAGCGACGCTGCGACCACCGCCAGGCATTTGGTAAAGACACGGGGTGTCGAGACCAGACCAAAAGGCAGCACACAATAAAGGAAGTGCTGGGTTCCAAGACAAAATCGAAGATACTTCCTGTGGGCTGGAAGTATCGGAATGTGGGTGTAAGCATCCTTTAAGTCCAGAGAGCATAGCCAATCGTTTTCCTGAATCATGCGAAGTAGGGTGCCTAGGGAAAGCATCCTGAACGTTTCTCAGACAAGGAATTTGTTCAGGGCCCTTAGGTCTAGGATGGGACGTATCCCCCGTCTTCTTTTGCACAAGGAAGTACCTGGAATAGAATCCCAGCCCTTCTTGCCCGGGTGGAACGGGCTCGATCACATTGGCGCTGAGAAGAGCGGAGAGTTCCTCTGCAAGTACCTGCTTGTGATAGGAGCTGAAAGTCTTGAGCTCCCGGTGGGCAATTTGGAGGTGTAGAAGCCAAATTGAGGGTGTACCCCAACTGGACTATTTGGAGAACCCACCTATTGGAGGTTACGAGAGGCCACCTTTGGTGAAAAAATTTTAACCTCCCTCCGACTGGTAAGTCGTCCGGCACGGACACGTTTATTGCGGCTATGCTCATCTGGACCCAGTCAAAAGCCAGTTCCTTTGCTTTTGCTGGGGAGCTGAAGGCCCGTTTAGGTGCACGCTGTTGACACAAAGGAGCACGCTGGGGCTGAGCCTGAGAAGGCTGTCGAGAAGGTGGAGTGTACCTACGCTTATTATAAGAATAGGGAGCACTCCTCCTGCCCCCGAAAAAACGTCTACCAGTTGAGGTAGATGCTGAAGGCGCCCGGTGGGAGAGATTGTCGAGGGTGGTTACCCGCTGGTTGAGCTGCTCTACAACCTGCTCGACCTTCTCACCAAAAATGTTATCCCCCAGCAAGGGGCATCCACAAGCCGCTGCTGCGTTCTACTCTCCAGGTCAGAGGCATGCAACCATGAGAGTCTGCGCATCACTATACTTTGAGCAGCGGACCTGGATGCAACATCAAAAGTGTCATAAGCACCCCTGGAAAGGAATTTACGACACACCTTTAGCTGCCTGACCACCTCCTGAAAAGGCCTGGCTTGCTCCACAGCGAGCTTATCCACCAGGTCCGCCAGTTGCTTCACATTATTCCGCATACGGATGCTCGTGTAGAGCTGGTATGATTGAATCTTGGACACAAGCATAGAGGACTGGTAGGCCTTCCTCCCAAAGGAGTCGAGAGTTCTAGATTCCCGCCCCGGGGGCGCAGAAGCAAAATCTCTAGAACTGCCAGCTCTCTTCAGGGCAGAGTCCACAACCATAGAGTCATGAGGTAACTGGGTCCTCATCAACTCAGGTTCTCCATGGACCCTATACTGAGACTCAATTTTCTTAGGGATGGTGGGATTAGATACGGGTTTTGTCCAGTTCCTAAGCAAAATCTCCTTCAGAACGTTATGCAAAGGAGCCGTGGACGACTCCTTAGGTGGTGAAGGATAGTCGAGGACCTCAAGCATCTCAGTCCTAGGCTCATCCTCAGTAACCACCGGGAAGGGAATGCCCACAGACATTTCCCAGGCGAAAGAGGAGAAAGAAAGAAAGACTCTCTGGTGGAGAAAGCTTTCTTTCAGGAGAGGGAGTGGGGTCAGAAGAAGACCACAAGACTCCTCAGAAGAGAAATATCTGGGATCCTCTTCTTCCCCCCACGAGGCCTCCTCCTCGATGTCTGACAAAAGCTCCCGAACAGTAGTCCAAAAACAGGCCCGTCTCGACTCCGAGGAACAATGTCCTCGATGGTGCCGTTGAGAAGTTGACTCCCTTGGCGGCGGCGGTGATGAAGCTCCCTCCAACGATGTCGATGGGGAGTTGACCCGGGTGGCCGCCGATGCCGCAAGCGGTACCGGTGTTGGGGACCCCACCACAGGCAAGAAGCCAGCTGGTGCTGCTGCCAACGGTACAGAGGGTGCAAGCACCGTCGGTACCAAAACAGATTGGCGCATCAGCCTTTCCAGGAGACCCGGAAGCACGGCTCAGAGGCGCTTGTCCAGAGGCTCTACCGGGAAAAGCAGGGAAGCCAGTACAGGAGTCGGAACCAGAACCTGTAAAGGATGAGGAGGCGGTACTGGGCTGTCGACCGACGCATCGACACCTCCTGTATAGAGGGGGAGCAGTCCTCCCGGCGTCGACGCTTCTCGGGTGCCGATTCCCTCGACGCACCGGAGCTCCCGGTACCATGATGAGAAGGGGACAGGTGCCGATGCAGGAACCTGCGAGACAGGTGGAGACCCACTCGACGGCTTACTACTCCCAGCATGCAGAGGTCTGCTCCTGAGGTCGATGCTTGCTCTGGTGCCGACATCGACACCGCCAAACTCAGTACCTTTGTCGACGTCAACGCCGAATTACCGAGCAAGGCTCCAAACAGATGTTCCCGCTGAGCCTGTCTCGACGCCTGTGTCCGCTTTTTAAGGCTAAGACACAACTTACACGCGTCTGGGCGATGTTCGGGCCAAAGGCACTGGATACACCACGAATGGGGATCGGTACCTGAAATTGCCTGGTTGCAGCTGGGAATCCTCAATGTCATGGACGGAAAAATAGCGGCGGCGAGGTCAAAATCGTCAATGGTGACAAAAAGAAAGGCACAAAAAAAGGAAAAACCCCGAACGGTGGCCTAAGACGGCCGCAACGGCGGCGAAACGAAACTTAGGCGGCCAAACCAAACTATAAGGATTTTTTTTTTAAAAGAAAAGGAAACAGCTCAACAGAGAGAAAGAGAAAGAGAGGTAATAGAAAAAACGCGAAAACACGACGAAAAAAGCCGAAGGCTCCTCAGGACATGGTGAGAGGGACAAAATACAGTCTCTCTCGACCGCGGACAAAAAAGAACTGATGTCCCCACGCGTTGGGCGGGAAAATGGCCGCGCATGCGCGGTGCATGCATGTGACCGAAGGCTCTAGCAAACTTTGTTGCTATGAAGATTTCTGGACCTCAGGGCTGCCGTGGGCGTCACCCATCAGTGAGAACAAGCAGCCTGCTTGTCCTCGGAGAAAATGAAGATACTTACCTGTAGCAGGTATTCTCCGAGGACAGCAGGCTGGACATCATCACGCATGGGTCGTCGTTCGTGACGGCCCAGGAGCTCCGGACTTAAAAGAAAAACTTTTAAAAGCTTCTGGAAGCGACGAGACGGGCGCGGGGACAGCGCACCGCGCATGCGCAAGTGACTTCCCGCCCGCGACGCCCGCACGCTTCCCTCAGTTATATAACAAGCAAACTAGAAAAGAACAACTCCAAAGGGGAGGAGGGTGGGTTGTGATGATGTCCAGCCTGCTGTCCTCGGAGAATACCTGCTACAGGTAAGTATCTTCATTTTCTCCGAGGACAAGCAGGCTGGACATCATCACGCAAGGGGTATCCCTAGCACCCACGCTCACTCAAAACAATGAACAATGGTCAATTGGGCTTCACAACGGCGAGAACATAACTGAGATTGACCTAAAAACAAACACAACTAAGTGAGAGTGCAGCCTGGAACAGAACAGGAATGGGCCTAGGAGGGTGGAGTTGGATTCTAAACCCCAATCAGATTCTGTAACACCGACTACCGCATCGGGTATCCCGCTGTCGGCAGTAGTGACATGTGACTGTGTGGACTAATGACCACGTTGCAGCCTTGCAAATCTCTTCAAAACTACTACTAAACATTTCTAAAGCACTACTAGGGTTATGCAGCGCTGTACAATTAAAGCTGACTTTAGATGAGCCACTGACGCAGCCATGGCTCTGACATTATGAGCCGTGACATGGCCCTCCAAAGTCAACCCAGCTTGGGCGCAAGTGAAGGAAATGCAATCTGCTAGCCAACTGGAGATTGTGCATTTTCCGATGACAACCCCCATCCTGTTGGGATCAAAAGAAAAACAACTGGGCGGACTGTCTATAGGGCTTCGTCCGCTCCACATAAAAGGCCAATGCTCTCTTACAGTCCAAGGTATGCAACTTGTCCTCACCAGGGCGGGTATGCGGACGGGGAAAGAATGTTGGCAAGACAATTGACTGATTCAGATGGAACTCCGACACCACCTTCGGCAGGAACTTAGGATGAGTGCGGAGGACTACCCTGTTATGATGAAACAATGTAGTGAGTTGAAGCCACCAAGAAAATGACCTTCCAGGTCAAGTACTTCAGATGGCAGGAATTCAGTGGCTCAAAAGGAGGTTTCATCAGCTGGGTGAGAACGACGTTGAGATCCCATGACACTGGTGGAGGTTTGACAGGGGGCTTTGACAAAACCAAACCTCTCATAAAACGAACTAAAGGCTGTCCAGAGATAGGCTGACCTTCTATACGGTGATAAGCATTGATTGCACTAAGGTGAACCCTCACTGAGTTAGTCTTAAGACCAGACTCCGATAAGTGTAGAAGGTACTCAAGCAAGGTCCGTGTAGGACAAGAGAAAGGGTCTAGGGCCTTGCTGTCACCCCAGATGGCAAACCTCCTCCATTTAAAACCATAACTCCTTTTCGTGGAATCTTTCCTGGAAGCAAGACTCGGGAGACACCCTCTGAGAGGTTTAAAGAGGCAACTTCTAAGCTCTCAACATCCAGGCCGTGAGAGCCAGAGACTGGAGGTTGGGATGTAGAAGCGACCCCTCGTTCTGAATGTCAGAAAACAGTCCAATCTCCACGGTTCTTCGGAGGACAAATCCAGAAGAAGAGGGAACCAAATCTGACAAGGCCAGAAAGTGCTATCAGAATCATGGTTCCGCGGTCTTCCCTGAGTTTTAGCAGAGTCTTCCCCACTAAAGGAATGGAAGGATATGCATACAGAAGACCCGTCCCCCAATGAAGCAGAAAGGCGTCTGACGCTAGCCTGTCGTGGGCCACAAGCCTGGAACAGAATTGAGGAACTTTGTGATTGTACTGAGTGGCAAAATGACCCACCGAGGGGGTGCCCCACGCGCAAAAGATCTTGCGGACAACGTCCATGTTCAGACTGACCACTCGTGAGGTTGCATGATCCTGCTCAACCTGTCGGCCAGGCCGTTCTTTATGCCTGCCAGATATGTGGCCTGGAGAAACATGCCGTGCTGACTCGCCCAAAGCCACATTCTGACGGCTTCCTGACACAGAAGGCTTGATCCGGTGCCCCCCTGCTTGTTTGCGTAATACATAGCAACCTGATTGTCTGTCTGAATTAGGATAATTTGGTTGGACAGCCGATCTCTGAAAGTCTTTAGGGCATTCCAGATCGCTCGCAATTCCAAGAGGTTGATCTGAAGATGCATATCCTAGAAGGACCAGACACCTTGAGTGTGGAGCCCATCCACATGAGCTCCCCACCCCAGAAGGGATGCATCCGTCATCAGCACTTTTTGCGGCTGAGGAATTTGGAATTGGCGTCCCAAGGTCAGATTGGAGCGAATGGTCACCAGTGAAGGGAATTACAAAATTCGGTGGAAAGATGGATGACATCCTCTAGATCCCCCATAGCCTGACACCACTGGGAAGCTAGGGTCCACTGAGCTGATCTCGTGTGTAGACGTACCATGGGGGTCACATGAACTGTGGAGGCCATGTGGCCCAGAAGTCTCAACATCTGCCGAGCTGTGATCTGTTGGGATGCTCGAGCTGAGGACACGAGGGCCAGAAGGTTGTCCGCCCGTGCCTGGGGAAGATAAGCTCGACACGTCTGTGTGTTCAACAGAGCTCCTAAGAATTCCAATTTCTGCACAGGAATCAGACGGGACTTGGGATAGTTGATGACAAACCCCAGTAGTTCGAGCAGTTGAATAGTAATCTGCATGGATCATAGAACCCCTGCCTCAGAGGTGTTCCTCATCAGCCAATCGTCGAGATAAGGGAACACATGCACGCCCAAGTCTGCGTAGCGATGCTGCGACAACTGCCAAGCACTACTACTACTACTACTATTTAGCATTTCTATAGTGCTACAAGGCATACGCAGCGCTGCACAAACATAGAAGAAAGACAGTCCCTGCTCAAAGAGCTTACAATCTAATAGACAAAAAATAAATAAAGTAAGCAAATCAAATCAATTAATGTGGACGGGAAGGAAGAGAGGAGGGTAGGTGGAGGCGAGTGGTTACAAGTGGTTACGAGTCAAAAGCAATGTTAAAGAGGTGGGCTTTCAGTCTAGATTTAAAGGTGGCCAAGGATGGGGCAAGACGTAGGGGCTCAGGAAGTTTATTCCAGGTGTAGGGTGCAGCGAGACAGAACGCGCGAAGTCTGGAGTTGGCAGTAGTGGAGAAGGGAACAGATAAGAAGGATTTATCCATGGAGCGGAGTGCACGGGAAGGGGTGTAGGGAAGGACGAGTGTGGACAGATACTGGGGAGCAGTACATTTATAGGTTAGTAGAAGAAGTTTGAACAGGATGCGAAAACGGATAGGGATCAATGTCCTCGTGAAGGGCGTCGAGAAGTGGACCCTTGCCTGGACTCCGGCAAAGCTTCCTCCGACATCGAGGTAGAGTCAACCCGGGTGGCAACCGGCTCAGGCACCGCAAGCGGTACCAAGGGCGGAGACCTCCGCGCAGGAGATGGGCCAGATGCCGTCTCAGCAGTGGATACCCCAGGCGCAAGCACCTCCGGTACCGAGGCAGATGGATGCATCATCCCTTCCAGCAAAAGGTCTCCTGGGCCGAAAAACACGAGGAGCGCTTGAAAACAAACCCTCTCGCGCAAAGCAGAAAAGAAAGAACTGAGGGAAGCGCGCGGGCGTCGCGGGTGGGAAGTCACTCGCGCATGCACGGTGTGTTGTCCCTGCGCCCATCTCGTCGCTTCCAGAAGCTTTAAAAAGTTTTTCTTTTAAGTCCGGAGCTCCTGGGCCCAAATAGGAATTTGCTGTGAGGATGGTGTTGCTGTTATTGCTGCCCTGGTTCAGAGGTATAATAGATAGCGATACCTCCCTACACAGCAGCAGAAATTTGTACCAACCGAAGAGAATGAGAGACCAGTGCTCAACAAAGCAAGAACTTGCAGGACTCAACTACTGAGGTTCTCACAGCACATGCCGGCTGTCAAGACAGCTCTGAAGGCAGAAATTTTTTTTTAAAAGCACCTTTAAATAAATATAAAAACAAAGATAAAGTAGTCAGATGACAGAATTATTCACAGAGGCCTCCACAAATTTTCATTAAATCTAGGGGACAGCCTAAAAGCTCTCACTTCTTCCTCACCCTTCTAACAAAATCGCCTCCTAGATCAGCAGTAGCTGTTTTCTAAACTTAATTTACTACTAAGGTGCTTTTACTATTCTGTGTCTGGGGGCAAATCAGTGTTTACTCTGTAAATAGGTTCACACCATGTTTTGCACAACTCAACAGAATACATCATAATGATCAAATTTGCTCTAGTGTGTCCTCATTTCAGTCTTTTAAGGTGTCTCTGCAAATCATTGGCAGAAGTCACAGTCTCCCTTCGAAAAGAATGCTGTCACCTTTGATACAGCACTCCCTTCACAGGATATGGAAAAAGAGGCAACTGTATTTCACATATCACCATGGTATTTGTCCCAACTAGCCTCTTGTTCATACCCCCATTCCAGCCTCTCTTGCTCAAAGCCTATCCCACAAGCTTCATCCAGTTTCCCTCGCTCATAACTCCTCCCCCACCCAAAGCCACTCTCCCACTGTCACATCCGTCACTTTGTCAACTCATGTACTTGGGACTCTACTATTTACCTCATCTTACTATTAACAACATCTCCCATGTTAGCACATTTTGGCTCTCAGTAAGCATTAGTCAGTCACTCAGTGTAGGAAGTTCAGGCTTGTCCAGACTTTTGAAGAGCCGAATCATAGTGCAAAACTTCGAGACTTTGAGGGAGCTTTACAAAAGGAAAAGATTCAGGGACAGGAAATCCTGGGTGTAATTGCTAGGCACCATAGCAACCTGGCACCTAGGATGTGTTGAGCCCTCAGTATTAACAGAAAATGCATTTTGCTGAGTAAATAAACTTAGAAATGTAGACACTATATAGACAGAACACAAAAAAAAAAAATCATTGCACAGCTGTTCCTGAAATTGCTATACTATGATGAGAAATGTTTGTGACATGAAGACTTGCAAGGAATACTAAGATTTGTTCAGTGTTGCTTACTAATATAAAAGAGAAAATACATGTTTGACTTTGTATTACACAGCAAATAACACAAGACACATTAGTTTGTCTAGCAGGATAGAAGACATCAACCAAAAAGAAGTTACTTACCACCAACTGAACATCGGCGTGCTATTTCCCAGAACACCAGTCCCATAGCATAAATGTCAGCTCGTTTAAATGACTCAAAGTGTTTCATATTTATGGAATCATCTAGAACTTCAGGAGCCATATACCTAATTTAAAAATAAATTCAGGAGAAAACATAGGTAAGCAATTTTCCTATAATGCTTTTATTCAAGTACAAAAGCATCAACACAATACCGTAGGCTATGATGCAACAAATTAGATAAGTAAATGCAACAAAGAAACCAGTCATTAAAATTAAGAAAAGATACAATTTATTACACTATCATTCAGTAAGAAAACACCCCTACAGGTCCTAAATTCAAGCAAAACATGCACAGTACTTCTCTTAACTAGAGCTTATAGAGAAAAAGTTTACAAACAGGGTATATCTAGGTCAGTGATGGCGAACCTTTCAGAGACTGAGTGCCCAAACAGCAACCCAAAATCTAATTATTTATCGCAAAGTGCCAACAGGTGCCGGTACTCATTATGGGTGGGGTCACCACATGACTCCACCCCTATGATAGCCACACCCCTTACACCAGCCATGGCGCATATAAACAGACATCATTGAAAATATTATACTAGTATAGGAGAAAAAAATATTTTTTTTTCATTTTAAATCATTTCTGTAAGCTGTTACAGCTCCAGTATACCTAGTGCAAAGTAAGACAGCAGATGTAAATTCTCAAATTGGACATATTCCAAACACTAAAATGAAAATAAAATGATTTTTTTCTACCTTTGTTGTCTGATTCTGCTGCTCTCTCTCTCTTCTCAAGTCCGTTTCCAGGGCTTCCTTTCCATTTATTTCTTTACCTTCCTCCTTTCTTCATTTCTTGCCCTCCATCCATGTCCAGCCACCCTCCTCTCCCCTCCAGCCACCCATGTCCAGCCACCTTCCTCTCCCCTCCAGCCACCCTCCTCTCCCAGCACCAGGCAGGCCTCCCTCCCTCCCAGCACCAGGCATCCCTCCCACCCAGCACCAGGCCGGCCTCCCTCCGAGCACCAGGGCCCCCCCCCCTCTGAAATTTAAAAGGCATACCTGGTCGGAGTTAAGGTGGCGTCCGCAGCGGCAGCGAAAAGTGTGTTTGCTCGGCGCGCCTTCAGCCTTCCCTTCTGTCTCTCGAGCTCTGGTCCCGCCCTTGCGGAAACAGGAAGTGAGGGCGGGACCAGAGCTTGAGAGACAGAAGGGAAGGCCGAACGCGTGCAGAGCAAACAACACACTTTTCGCTTCCACTGCGGACGCCGCCTTAACCCCGACCAGGTATGCCTTTTAAATTTCGGAGGCGGGCGAGCCCTGGTGCTCGGAGGGCGGGCGGGCAGACCAGCGCAGCGCGTGCCCTCTCTGGCACGTGTGCCATAGGTTCGCCATCACTGATCTAAGTTATTAGGGCACACAGGCGCCTAGGTGTCTCTATAAAATACTAGCACAAATCATGCAAAAAAAGTGCTTAGAGGGGATCCAAGATGGCCAACATAATGAAGTTGTGCAGGCTGCTCTCAGTTTTCTCCTGCTATTTCCTATATTTTTCTGTATGGAGGTGCTGAAGAGGAGAGTGAGAGTAAGGGAAACTTTACCTTGTATCCAGGGCCAGTCTTAGCAAGTGCGGGGGCCCTGTGCAGACCAATTTGGTGGGGTCCCATCCTAGCCCCGCCCCTAGCTCCACCCCATTGATAAGCAAAAATAATATAGATATATGCAATAAAATAAAAATGAAATGAAAAGATATACAATAAAATAAAGTGATGTGTAAAATATAATGTACACTATAAAAACATATAGACCACCAAGGTATTAAAATTGTTTTAAAGTATATACCACAACTCTCTGACTCTGTCTCTGACTGGCTGCGGCTGGAAGCTCAAGCTGGAACTGGAACTCTCTCAACTCTCTCTGCCCGTCCCGCGCGGCCCACCCTTGAAGAAGGAAGTTGTCGTGGGGGTGGGCCGCATCATCAGTGGCAGACCACGACTGTCTGTCACTCAGGAGGACCAAGCAGGACGGATCTACTGCTCTGCTGCAGTCTGCGGCGCTCACGCACGCAGTACACGTCGCGACCATCATGCCACATGGCCCGGGGGGGGGGGTGGGGGCAGAGGTGCGGACTCACTCAGGAAGAGAGGTACGGTCCGGAGCGGCGATTGGGCGAGCAGGGCTAGGGAGCACAGCAACCCGGCTGCTGCAAGTCTCTGGCAGGCAGTCGGCTCACGTGCAACAGATCAGTCTGGCTGAGTCTGGGTTGCGGGTGGTTGGCAGCAGACTGTGAGCACCGGTGCGGGAGCGGGATGGAGCGGAGGAGGCAGAGTTGAGGCGCGCCGCACAGGGCCCCCTTAAGCGTAAGGCCCTTTGCGGCCGCCTCGGTCGCCTCAGCCTGGCCCTGCTTGTGTCCTCACTTTAGTGCAGACTTCGCTACTGCGCTATGCTGTGGTTCCTCAGTGGGAGACTGGAGGATTCCTTGCTGCTTTGCTGGTGCAGAGAAAGCCAGCACTGTTTGAGGATGCATCATTCAGCCTGCCAGCCTGAGTATCACCTCAACCCCTGTCAAGCAGTTCGCCGACCCTGACAGCACTTTTGGATATTGGACATTGACAGTTCCCTTGATGCTACCGGATCCTCGACAAGGCCCAGATCCGTCATAAGAACATAACAGTAGCCATACTGGGTCAGACCAGTAGTCCATCTAGCCCAGTAGCCCGTTTTACAAAAAAGTGGATTAAAAACCCAAATTGTGGCAACATTCCATACTGCAAATCCCAGGCCAAGCAGTTGCTTCACATGTCTGTCTCAATAGGTGAAGCAATGGATTTTTCCTCCAGGAATTTGTCCAAATCTTTTTTTAAACCCAGATATGCTAACTGCTGCCACATCCTCTGGCAAAGAGCTCCAGAGCTTAACTATTCGTTGAGTGAAAAAAATATATCCTCCTATTTGTTTAAAATCTATTTCCAAGTAACTTCCTAAGTGTCCACTAGTCTTTGTAGTGTATATATATATATATATACACACACACATACATACTTCTACTCATTCTACACCACTCAGGATTTTATAGACCTCAATCATATCTCCCTTCATCTGTCTCTTTTCCAAACTGAAGAGCCCTAACCTCTTTAGCCTTTCCTCATACGAGAGGTCGCTCTCTGAACCTCTTTAAATTCTGCTATATCTTTTTTGAGATATGGCGACCAGAACTGAATGCAATACTCGAGGCGCAGATGCACCATGGAGCGATACAAAGGCATTATAGTATTTTCATTCTTATTCACCATTCCTTTCCTAATAATTCCTAGTATCCTGTTTGCTTCTTTGGCTACTGCACACTGAGCAGAAGATTTCAGCGTATTATCTACAACAACCAGATCTTTTTCTTGAGCGTTGACCCCCAAAGTGGACCATAGCATCAATCGATATTGCGATTATTGGTTGGCTCCTTCCCAATGTCTGTCTGACCTGGATCTCCTTCGGCCTCTCCGTCGAGCTGCTCCACTGCTTATGTCTGGCTCCACTCCGCGATGGGAAGATCTTTTGTGCATGCTGCATCTTGTGGCCTTCTCGGCACTGCTGCTGGACTGGGGTGGTCATCCTCGGCAACGTTGGCTGCTGGTCTTCTCTTCTGAGGCTGTTTCGTGCTCGGAGAGTGCTGCACGTCGAAAAGGCCCTGTTTCCTCCTGGATTACCGATTCCAGGCGTTGGCTACTGCCTGCATTCCTGTCTTGCTCGCAGGATCTGATTTCCTGCCTTGAGTGTCTCAGCGAGTCAAGATCTGATTTTGGACTCCTACTTTCTCTTCTTTTTGTTTTCTATTCCCTGCCTACTTATTTGATTAAATATTGTATTAATATTCCCTTCCCTTCTTCCTCCAGTCCCTCTCTACTGTAATTGCAACTGCTTCATTAGTTCATTGTAAGCCGCTTAGGGGCTGCTTTATATGGTAATAGGCGGGGTATAAATGATCTAAATAAAATAAATAAATAAACTATGATTCAGATTATTCTTTCCAATGTGCATCACCTGGCATTTGTCCACATTAAATTTCGTCTGCCATTTGGATGCCCGGTCTTCCAATTTCCTAAGGTCTTCCTGCAATACTTCACAGTACGCACATGTTTTAACAACCTTGAATAGTTTTGTATCATCTGCAAATTTGATCACCTCACTTGTCGTTCCGATTTCCATATCATTTATAAATATGTTATATAGTACCGATCCCAGTACAGATCCCTGCGGCACTCCACAGTTCACACTCCGCCACTGAGAGACATGACCATTTAACCCTACCCTCTTGTGTTCTGTCCAATAACCAATTCCTAATCACACCAGAACCTTGCCTCCTATCCCATGACTAATTTTCTTAGGAGTCTCTCATGAGGAACTTTATCAAAAGCTTTCTGAAAATCTAGATACACCACATCAACCGGCTCACCTTTATCCACACGTTTATTCACACCTTCAAAGAAATGAAGCAAACTGGTGAGGCAAGACTTCCCTTGGATGAATCCATGCTGACTATCTACGTGTTCTGTAATTTTATTCATAAGTACATAAGTATTGCCATACTGGGACAGACCAAAGGTCCATCAAGCCCAGCATTCTGTTTCCAACAGCGGCCAATCCAGGTCACAAACACCTGGCAAGATCCCAAAAACGTACAAAACATTTTATGCTGCTTATCCCAGAAATAAGCAGTGGATTTTCTCAAGTCTATTTAATAATGGTTTATGGACTTTTCCTTTAGGAAGCTGTCCAGACCCTTTTTAAATCCTGCTAAGCTAACCACCTTTACCACATTCTCTGGCAACGAATTTCAGAGTCTAATTACACGTTGAGTGAAGAAAATTTTTTTATCAGATTCCTATTAAATTTACTACTTTATAGCTTCATTGCATGCCCCCTAGTCCTAGAACAAAATTCACGTCTACCCATTCCACTCTACTCATTATTTTATAGACCTCTATCATATCTCTCCTCAGCCGTCTCTTCTCCAAGCTGAAGAGCCCTAGATGCTTCAGCCTTTCCTCATAGGGAAGTCGTCCCATGACTCTCCAGTTTCCTCTGGAGTCTTTCATGAGGTACTTTGTCAAACGCCTTTTGAAAATCCAGATACACAATATCAACCGGCTCATCTTTAGCAACGTTTGTTTACCCCTTCAAAGAAATGTAATAGATTGGTGAGGCAAGATGTCCCTTCACTAAATCCATGTTGGCTTTGTCTCATTAATCCATGCTTTTGAATATGCTCTGTAATTTTGTTCTTTATAATAGTCTTTACCATTTTGCCCGGCACCGACGTCAGGCTCACCGGTCTATAATTTCCTGGATCCCCTCTGGAACCTTTTTATGTTTAAATCATGTTTATTCGAACAAAATACACAGTAGCAAAACTACTTTTGTTACAGAAATGGAGTTTTTACATTTCTTCCCTTCCCCCCCCTACTCCCCCCCCCATTCCCCCTCCCTTGTACTAATATCACATTATTCATACATTCAATAAATGACTTCGTGCTGATGGAGTTAACGTATTCCAAAGAGGTGCCCACAATTGCTGAAATTTTTCCCCTGCCTGTGATTCAAAGTCAACAATCTCCACCCTCTCTATCCGCATCATTAACAGCATTTTCAACCGCCACTGTTGGAGGGAGGGCGCTTTAGTATCCAACCACTCCGTTAGAATAATCTGTTTGCCAGCTATCACGGTTCTGGCTACAAATGCTGTAAAGCCCCTCACCAAGGGCTGCCGCAACTGGGGTTGGCTAAACAGTAGAGCCGGATCATAGCTCCAACGCTGGTGCCAGATTTTATTAACATAGTTTATAATGGCCTTCCAGAGTCCTTCTATGCTTTTGCATGTCCAAAACATGTGTCCCAAGTTGGCACCCTCTGTTCCACACTTCGGGCACTCCCCCCAGGACGACAGACCCATATAAAACGCTCTTCTAGGGGGAATATGCAGCCGAAAAACAAATTTGTACTGTAATTCCCAGTGTGTAGACTGGTATGTCACCCTTCTGATTGATAATATGTGAGACCGCACCAACGCTGAAGCAACATCTGTCCCCAAGTCTGTTGTCCACTGCTGAGATAGAGTTTTATAATCCGGCTCTGGCATAGTATCCTTTATGTGCCTGTGGTGATGGGAGAGTAGCACTCTCTGTTGGGCCTCTAGGGAGAAAGCCAACGCAAGTTCCTCCTGAACATCCTCCGCTAGGTGCTCCCAGGGCAGAGATGTCACATAATGTTTTAACTGCTCATAGTGAAATCGTTCTCCATCAAGAAGGCCGTATTCTGTTTTCAGGGCCTCGAACGATTTCATGCGCCCCTCCCGGGTTAGCACCTGTAGCAGGTACTCCAATCCCCGCTTTTTCCATTTCCTAAATGCCCCATACATACTGCCTGGTACAAAGGCCGAGTTGTCACAAATGGGTAAGTATGGCGAGACCTTTGTTGAAAAATGATGCATCCTACTAACCCATTTCCAGGTTGCTACTGCTGTTCTCATAATCAGGGCTTGCTGCAGGACCTGCGGGATGGGTGCTCCAGTCGAGTGCAGATAGTTGCTGAAATGGGTCCCCAAAGTAAAACTCAGTTCCACAGAAGTATCTGAAAAGTCGCTTATTCCTCGGAACCAATCATTTATATGCCTCATTCCACAGGCCACATTAAAGTACCGCACACTCAACAGTCCTAATCCTCCATATTCCACTGGTACGCATAGTACCCTCACCGGCAGTCGAGCTCTTTTGCCCCGCCATAAGTAGTGTTGAATCATTCTGTCCAGCTCTTTCTCATCCTTCTTGTTCAGGTATAACGGCATTGTTTGTAGGACATATAACCACCTCGGGGCAATGATCATGTTGTATAAGGCTATTCGGCCCAACAAAGAGAGAGGCAATACTGTCCATGCTTGTAAGCTATTTCTTGTATCCGTTAGCAGTCTTTGTATATTAAGATCATATAGTTCCCTCCTCTCTGCGGAAACCAGGACTCCCAAATATTTAAATTTACCTTGAGCTATCTGGAAAGGTATCTGCCCTCCCCTTGCTCCCCCCTCCCCCGCATGTCCTATCTGCAGTACCCTGGAACCTTTTTTAAATATCGGCGTTATATGGGCTACCCTCCAATCTTCCGGTACCATGCTCAATTTTAAAGATAAATTGCATATTATTAACAGTTCCGCCAGTTCATTTTTCAATTCTATCAGTACTCTGGGATGAATACCATCCGGTCCAGGAGATTTGCTACTCTTCAATTTGTCAAATTGCCCCATTACATCCTATTGGTTTATAGAGATTTCATTCAGTTTCTCCAACTCGTCAGCTTCGAATACCATTTCTGGCACAGGTATCCCTCCCAAATCTTCCTCGGTGAAGACAGAAGCAAAGAATTCATTTAATCTCTCCACTTTGTCTTCCCTAACTGCCCCCTTTTACCTCTCAGTCATCTAGTGGTCCAACAGATTCTTTTGCAGGTTTCTTGCTTTTAATATACCTAAAAAAAATTTTTACTATGTGTTTTTGCCTCCAATGCAATCTTTTTTTCAAAGTCCCTCTTTGACTTCCTTATCAGCAATTCTGCATTTGACTTGACTTTCCTTGTTTATTTATTTGTGGTACATTTATACCCCACATTTTCCCACTAGAGCGAGCACAATGCGGCTTACAATGTTACAGAAGGTTACAAAGCAAGGAGGGTAATAATGACTGACAAGTCAAAGAGACGGGAAAGAACAGGAGGATTATACAAGGAGGCTGAATAGGTTGGAGTAGTAAACGAGTAAATACAATTAGAGATAGACGGGGATGAAGCGTTAAATGGTAGAATAAGCTTTCTCGAATAAAAACGTTTTTAATGTTTCCTTAAGAGCTTGTGATCTTCAATCTCCTTTAGATGCCTTGACAGAACATTCCAGGACTTTGGGCTGACGTAGGAGAAAGATGAAGAAAAAAGCAGTTTATATTTAACTGATTTGCAGCTTAGATAGTGTAGATTAAGGTAGGATCGAGCAGTTACCGAAGAATTTCTGCATGGCAGATCAATTAAATCTAGTATATAAGCAGGGGCTTCCCCGTAGATTATCTTGTGAGTCAGTGAGCAGATTTTGAAGGTAATACGGTCTATAATGGGGAGCCAGTGTAGGTTAAAACGAAGAGGCTGTGCATGATCAAAGCGTGATTTGCCTAATATTAGCCTTGCAGCTGTGTTTTGAGCAGTCTGGAGCTTTTTCAGAATGAAATTTCAGCAGCCTGCATAAATTCCACTGCAGTAGTCAATATGTGATAGAACCAACCAGTGAGTAAGGGTTCAGAAGAGCTCCCTTGTGAGGAACTGCCTGAGACGCCTCAATCTCCACATGGAGTGGAACATTCTTTTTGTGATTGAGTTTAGTTTGGCTGTCCAATAGCAAGTGATTATCCAACAAGACACCAAGGATTTTCAGACTTTTTGAGATCGGAAGAGTGTAATCCTTGGTGATGAGTGAAGTCGGGATAACCTTATTATGCTGGTACGAAAGGATTAGACACGGCGTTTTCTCTTTACTGAGTTTGAACTGAAACGCAGTAGCCCAAGAATCCATGACGGAAAAACTAGCAGCTATTGTGTCGGAGATTTCAGCTAGTGTGGATTTGAAAGGGATATAGATGGTCACGTCGTCTGCATAGATAAATGGGTTGAGACCAAGTGCAGATAAGATTTCCTCAAGAGGAATCAGCATGATGTTGAAAAGAGTAGGGGAAAGGGGAGAGCCCTGAGGTACTCCACAAGAAGCTTTCCATGGTGTAGAGATGATAGATTTGGATTTGACGCTGTACGTTCTCATTGACAAAGCCCTTAATCCAATTAAACACGGTACCAGCTATACTGAATGTATCCAACAGGTGAAGGAGGAGATTATGACCCACCATGTCAAACACGCTGGACATATCAAATTGAAGAAGTAACACTTTGTTCCCAGTAGATATTAATTGTTTAAAGTTCGCCAGGAGGGTAACTATTACTGTTTCTGTACTGTACTGTGAACGGAAGCCCAATTGTGAGCTATGCAGGATGCAGAAGTTATTCAAGTAATCAGTTAATTGACTGTTGACCACACTTTCCATTGTTTTGATGAGCACTGGGATAGATGCCACTGGGCGATAATTGAAGATGACTTCAGCTTTTATTTTCAGGTCCTTAGGAATGGGTGTGAGAAGAATGCTTCCATGTTCAGGTGGAAGACACCATTCTTGAGCATGAAATTTAAATATGCTGTTGCAGTTTCTTATTGTTTTCAGTCGGTTCCTTCTTCCATTTTCTGAAGTATTTTCTTTTTGCTCTAGTAGTTTTTCACCTCACTTTTTTAACCATGCCGGCTGAAGTTTGGTCTTCCTCCTTCCTTTAATACATGGAATATATTTGGCCTGGGCTTCCAGGGTTGAACAGCATCCATGCCTGATGTAAATTTTTGACCCTCGCACCCTCGCAGACTAAGTTTTTTTTTTTCACTGTTCTCATTTTATCATAGTCTCCTTTTTGAAAGTTAAACGCTAATTTATTGGATTTCCTGTGTATACTTACTTCAAAGCTAATATCAAATCTGATCATATTATGATCACTGTTATCAAGCGGCCCCAGCACCATTACCTCCCGCACCAGATCATGCGCTCCACTAAGGACTAGGTCTAGAATTTTTCCTTCTCTTGACGGCTCCTGTACCAGCTGCTCCTTAAAGCAATCCTTGATTTCGTCAAGGAATTTTACCTCCTGAGCATATCCTTATGTTACATTTACCCAGTCAATATCGGGGTAATTGAAATCACCCATTATTGTGTTGCCCAGTTTATTTGCTTCCCTAATTTTCTTTAACATTTCTATATCCATCTGTTCATCCTGGCCAGGTGGGATGGTAGTGCACTAATATCACTATCCCTTTCCCCTTTACACATGTAATTTCAATCCACAGGGATTCCAAGATGTGTTTTGTTTCCTTTATAATATTTTCCACTATTTTGCCCAGCACCGACGTCAGGCTTACCGGTCTATAATTTCCTGGATCACCCCTAGTACCCTTTTTAAAAAAAATCTGCATCACATTGGCCATCTTCCAATCTTCAGGTACTATGGACGATTTTAACGACAGGCTACATATTACTAACAGCAGATCAGCAATTTCATGCTTGCTTTGAGTACCCTTGGATTTATGCCATCCGGTCCAGGTGGTTTACTACTCTTTAATTTGTCAATTTGGCTCAGTACATCTTCCAGGTTCACCGAGATTTCTTTCAGTTCCTCCACATCATCACCCTTGAAAACTGTTTCCGGGACAGGCAGATCTCTTGCATCTTCTTCCATAAAGACAGAAGCAAAGAATTTATTCAGTTTCTCTGCTATGGCCTTGTCCTCCCTGAGCGCCCCTTTTGCTCCTTCATAATCCAACAGTCCCACGGATTCCCTCGAAGGCTTTCTGCTTCTGACATACCTGAAAGAGTTGTTACTGTGAGTTATAGCCTCAGCGGCTAGTTTCTCTTCATATTCTCTTTTAGCCTTCTTTATTAATGCTTTGCATCTGACTTGCCAGTGCTTGCCTCTTATTTTCTTAATTTGGGTCCTTTTCCCATTCTTTGAAGGACAATCTTTTGGCTGTAATGGCCTTTTATTTAATCTTTTACCCATGCTGGCTGACATTTTTTCTTCTTTCCACCTTTGAAATATGTGGAATGCATCTGGACTGGGCTTCCAGGATGGTATTTTTGAATAACGTCCACGCCTGATTTAGTGTCCTAACTTTTACAGATGATCCTTTTAGTTTCTTTTAAACCATTTTCCTCATTTTATTATAGTCACCCTTTCAAAATTAAATGCAGCTACAGTACATTTCCTTTGCGAGTTCATCCCAGATAGTAGCCGAAACTTGATTATGCTATGATCACTGTTTCCCAGGGGACCCAACACCGCCACCTCTTGCACTATGCCCTGCACGCCACCAAGGACCAGATCCAAAATGGCTCCTCCTGAACCAGCTGCTCCAAGAAGCAGTCATTTATTACATCTAGAAATTTCATCTCCCTGGCACTCCCCGATGTAACATTTATCCAGTCAATATTGGGGTAATTGAAATCTCCCATTATTATAGTGTTGCCCAATTTGCCAGCTTTCCTAATCTCTGAAAACATTTCTTCATCTGTCTGTTCGTTCTGCCCTGGCAGACAGCAGTACAGCCCTACAAGAATACTCCTTCCCTTCACACATGGAATTTCTATCCATAATGATTCCACACTGCTGTCACATGGAATTGTTTATTTTATTTGACTCAATTCCCTCTTTAACATGTAGCACAATCCCCCCTCCAATTTGATCCTATCATTGCAATAAAATTTGTACCCTGCTAATTCGGTGTCCCACTGATTGTCCTCTTTCCACCAAGTCTCTGAGATACCTATTATATCTACCTCATCATTTAGTACTATATATTCTCTCTCTCCCATCTTATTTTCTAGGCTTCTGGCATTTGTATACAGGCACTTCAAATTGTATTTTTTTCCTTTGATCTACAAGCTGCTTAGAAGTTGAAGGGGATGATGTGCATCCTTTATCCTGCTCTCTCATTAAGCACACGGCATCTCCTATAAGGGAGATATCGGAGAGGGAAAGGAGCCAGTGGAAGAGCCCTGGCATCTTAGGCCCGATGCAGAAGGCACAGTGCAGAAGCTTGGGCTGACTGAGGTGGCTGAAGAGCCCGCTGAAATTACCCTTCTATTTGGAGGACAATAACTGAATAAAACTGAGTAACAGGTTGGACAAAGTGGAGCATGTGGTTGCGATTAAGGGTTGTTAAAGTTGAAGCATCAAATGAAGAGTGTCTAGGGAAAATTAAATATTTGGAACAAAATGTTAAAGGTTTGTTAAATGGGCAAATGAAATGCACAAAAATGTTCACAGGCTATCCAGTTTAAGATGAAACTGGAAAATTCAAAGAGCTTGTAATCTTCGGTTTCTGAATTTTCTTAAAATTCAGGTACAATCAGCAAGAGTTATTTAAAAAGTATATCTTGGAGATCTTGCAATTGTTTAGAGTCACTTCCTCCAATAAATAAGACCTACTACCTTGTTTAAGAGACTGCTGATGAGAACATGTGAATTTAAACTCTGGTTTGGAAGCTGTTTCCCCTGACAGTTTGTGAGGCATATTTTCAAAGCAGTTTGGGAGGCTAAGTTCCATAGGTTTCTATGGAACTTTGGGAGGCTAAGTGCTTTGAAAATGAGCCTCTGTGTGTGTCAGTTTTCTGAAACCTTCTCAGGACTTGGTTGAAACCCAAGCAACACTTTTGGTGTCCATTGTGTTCGAATCTGATCAGAATTTAGCTTTGCAATTGTTTATACGAGTCAAAAATTATGGTGTCATCCTGATGTGGGCAGACACACAAGTCTTTCCTGGATCTCCACCTACGGGTTCAACAAAATGGTGGTGATTTTTCCTGCAACTTCCAGTTAAATAATGTTTGGTAAAGTTTCAGAATGAGACATATATTCTATGACTCAATACACTTAAAAATTTCTTGATAGTAAATTTCCTTTGCAGTTAGTGAGAGTGACTCCCTATTTAGAGATATTAAAAGATATGATATATTCAAGCATTTAAAGATTGACATTGTGTTTAGGCCATATTTCATACATATTTATAGACTAAATCCCTTCATTTTTTTTTTAGGAGAATTCTTGTCCACAATATAGTCAACTTACTATTCTTGCAATCCTATCTCAGCTTCCTAGCTCAAGCTCCCTCAACTATCTCTGCTTCCAACCGTTGTCTATAATTAATCTTAGTCTGATTACTGGTCAATTTCCTGACTTATGGAAGACGGCTGCTGTCTGTCACATTTTAAAGACGACAAAATTTAGATCCCTCCGTTCCAGGCCACTCAATCTCTCCGGTATGTCTAAAGTCCTTGAAAAAGTTGTATTCAAGCAACTTTCTGATTTCTCTGAGAAAAGTGCTTGCATTGTACCCTCATCAATCCAGTTTCAAAGCAGATTTCAGTATGTAAATAATCCTGACAGCAGGCATTATATTCTCACGAGGTGTAATGTGGCGCTGCGTTGCCAGGTCTGAAGCTTTTATGACAAGCTTTACAGAGCTTTGTGGAGCACGAGACACGCTTCACCGCGCATGCATGGGTGCCTTCCTGCCAGCCACGAGAGCGCGGTTACTGCAGTTAAATACTACAGCATAAAAAAAAATAAAATAAAATAATAGACACCACCTAGGGGAGGTGGGAGGGTTTGTGAGAATATAAGGCCTGCTGTCCTTGGAGAATACCTGCTACAATAAGTATTTATGCTTCCTCTGAGGGCAAGCAGGCCATTAATTCTAACCAGTACGGTATCCCTAGCATCCAGGCTCAATGAAAACAAAATTTGGCCAATTGGGCCTCGCAATGGCGAGGACATAACTCAGATTAACCTGAAACTATATACAACTGAGTGAAAGTACTGCCTGAAACAGAATAAAACGGGCCGGGGGGGGGGGGGGGGGGGGGGGTGGTGGAGTTGGATTCTAGACCCCAAACAGATTCTCTGCCTAAACCGATTGTCACATCGGATATCCTGCTCCAGGCAGTGAGATGTGAATGTGTGGACTGTAGACCAAGACACATCCTTGCAAATTTCTTCAATGGAGGCTGACTACAAGTGGTCTACAGACGGCTCCAACATGAACCTCCAATGTCAGCCCAGCCTGGGCAGAAGTGAAATAAATTCATCTGCTAGCCAATTAGAGGCTTTACATTTCCCCTATAGCGACCCCCCCATCATGTTGGGATCAAAAGAAACAAAGTTGGGCAGACTGTACATGGGGCCTTGTCCACTCCACGTAATAGGCCAATGCTCGCTTGCAGTCCAAGGTGTGCAAGATGCTCTAGTCAGGATGGGCATGAGGCCTGGGAAAGAATGTTAGCAAAACAACTGACTGGTTCAGATGACACTCTTGACACAACCTTTGGCAGGAACTTAGGGTGCATGTGGAGGACTACTCTTATGATGCAACTTAGTATAAGGTGCATCCACTACTGGAGCCTGCAGCTCACTGACCCTACGAGCTGAAGTAACAGCCATCAAAAAAATGACTTCAGATAGCAGGAATTCAATGGCTCAAAAGGAGCTTTATCAGCTGGGCAAGAACGACGTTGAGGTCCCATGACACAGGCAGACAGACGTTTGACAGGGGCAACCTCTCATGAAGCGAACTAGAGGCTGTCCAGAGATGGGCTTACCCTCTGTATGGTGATAAGCACTAACTGCACTGAGGTAAACCCTTACAAAGTTGGTCTTGAGACCAGACTCAGAGAGGTGTAGAAGGTATTCAAGCAGGGTATCTGTAGGGCAGCAAAGAGGATCTAGGGCTCTGCCCTCTCATCAGATGGAAAACTTCCTCCATTTGAAAGACCACCACCTCTTAGTGGAATTTTTCCTGGAAGCCAGCTAGAGACACCCTTCGACAGACTTAAGGAAGCAAATTCTAGGCTCCGAGGGTCAGAAAACACGCCAATCTCCAGTTCTTTGGAGGATAACTTCATAATAAGAGGGAACCAGATCTGCTGTGGCCAGAAAGACCCGATCAAGATCATGGTCCCGTGGTTTTACTCGAGTTTCAGCAAGTCTTCCCCATCAGAGGAATGGGAGGATACACATACAGAATACCTGTCCTCCAATGCAGGAGGAAGGCATCTGATGCTAGTCTAGTGTGAACCTGAAGTCTGGAACAGAACTGAGGGGCTTTGTGATTCAGGTGAGTGGCAGAGATTTACAGAGGGGGTGACCCACACTCGAAAGAACTCGTGGGCAACACCCATGCTGAGGGAACACTCATGCGATTGCATAAACCTGCTAAACCTGTCAGCCAGACTGTTGCTTCTGACCACCAAATAAGTGGCCCAAAGGAACATGCCGTGCTGACGAGCCCAATGCCATATCCAGACAGCCTCCTGATACAGAGGGCATGATCCAGTGTCCCCCTGCTTGTTGGTGTAATACATTGCAAGGGTGCCCAGGGAAACCATCCTGAACTTCTCTTTGACCAGGAATTTGTTCAGGGCCCTTAGGTCTAGGATGAGATGCAACCCCCCCCCCCCCCCCATCTTCTTTTGCATGAGGAAGTACTTGGAATAGAATCCATGCCCTTCTTCCCCTGGTGGAACGGGTTCGACTGCATGGGCCTTTAGAATGGCGGACAGTTCCTTTGCAAGTACCTGCTCATGCTGAGAGCTGCTGAAGTAATGGGGAACAAAAGGCTTTCCAGAAGAGATTGCCTCCTTCAAGTGGAGGGGAGGGTTCAGAGGGGATACCATGGGACTCATCCTCCAAAAAATACCTTGAATCCTCCTCTGACTCCCATGAGCGTTCCTCATTGGTGTCAGACAAATTCCTCATGGGATGGCTGAGACCGAGCCTGTCTCGACTTAGATAACCATTTCCCCGAGAGGGGCATCAAGGAGTCAGCTCCTGCCTCAACTCCAGTGAAACTTACTTTACCGAGTAAGAGGGGATACCAGCATGGGTGGCAGTGGATACCGGGGCCATACCACAGGCTGAGGGCCAAGTGGGTACGCAATGGGCAGTAGGGTAGGTGCAAGCACTCCTGAAACTGATGAACACTGCTGCAGGCAGCCATCAAGCAGCTCAGGGAGCAAGGTCTGGATACACTCATCGACGGATGACACCGGGAAAGACTGGGGTGTCTGCTCTGAGACAGGCTGCAGAACTGATGGGGCAGAGATGAAAGTCGGATCCTGGCTGCCTGGAGACAGATGCATTGGTACCTCCTGAATAGAAAAGCAATCTTCCTGGCGCAGTTTCTTGGGTGCCGAATCCCTCGACATCCTGGAGCGACCGACACCATGCATCAAGGACGACAGATGCCGACCAAGTAGGCAGAGTTCCTGATGTACAGACACTTGGATAGATTTGAACACCTGAGTGGCGAGATATAGTATGTTGTTTACCCTCAGGCTTGGCTCTAAGGTTTGAACTGGTTGAAGATGTGATTTAGGGTACAATTCCGAGGCGTTCCAGGAGTCTTATAGTGGACAGAATGGAGGTGTTTGCCAACTCCTGGGAGCCTGCCTTAACTAACCAGTCATCTAGGTAGGGGAAGACGTGTAAGCTGCAACACTACGCAGGAGGGGCAACCACATGAGGCATTTTGTGAAGACTCAAGGCGCTGAGGCCTAGCCAAATGGTAAGACCTTGTACTGATAGTAGAGTTCCACAGTGGAAGAACTTTCTATGTGCAGGGAGAACAGATACGTGGGTATGTGCCTCCTTGATCCCAATGCCAATTGTTGAGTTGTATCATGAGAAGTAATCTCAAGGATATCATGCAAAATTTTTTGAGTATAAAAACTTGTTCAAGTCTCACAGATCAGGAATTGGACATACTCCCCCTGTCTTTTTTGGTATGAGAAAATACCTGGAATAGAACTCTCAACCCCTGTCCGGTGAACTAGTTCTACTGTATTCTGCCATAGGAAGGCAGAGAACTGCTCTTGAAGTAGTTTCATTTGGAGGGAGCTGACACGAGACTCTTGTGGTGGATGGTTGGGATGTCTTTTTTGCCAACACAGAAAGTAGCTATGCTGAATGATGTGTAGCAACCAACAATTGGGGATTATGAGAGGCCATCTCTGCTGGAAGAGAATGAGCCTTCTTTCACTTGGCATGGACAACTGTACAGTGGCAATGCTCTCTACAAAGGAGCCAAAAATTAGGTTTAGACTACTACTACTACTACTATTTAGACCGAAAGGTTGTCTGGGATTTTTGACCCTGTTGCTGCATAGTCCTTGGAGGAGGAGGAGTGTAACATCACTTAGACATATAGTAATTGGAGAGTCAATACCCTCCTGTAAATCTTCTTGACGTAGTAGCAGCAGTCGTTTGTGGTCTGGATAATCTTTACAGTATCTGTATGTTCTTCTTTTAATTAGGTTGACCACTTCGACTGTCAAACAGGTTTTCTCCAAACGTAGATTTGAGGTTGGAGACCCTGAGCCAGAAGAGACATTGCATTGCCATGTCTAAGACGGAAATGCATGAAGAGACATCGAAGGTATTTACGATCGTCGAGACGTTTTCTGTGAAGCTTTTGGAATTCGTCAGCTTTCTCAGGAGGAATGGGGAGAAGAAATTCATCAAAAGATAGAATGTGCTGTATTAGAGATTAAGTAACTTGTGAAATAAAGTTGATAATCCAAAATGCGATTGGGTAGCGTTGAAACTTAAGATTTCTGCTAAAAGTGTCTAATTTTTAGCTTCTCTTCCTGAGTACATCGATGAGGGGAGATGTGGGCAGAGTGCCTGGAGGAAGAATGATGGCGATACTCTTTAGGCTTTTCACACCACAGCACCGATGAGGACGCAGAATCCTTACAGGTACGTGGTACCGTCAGATCTTGGACCTTCTCGATGTTGTGCCAAGATGTCGATGCAGGTTCCACGTCAAGTACAGAATCCCCTGTAATGCTCAATGCAGATTCCAATGTAGAACAAAAAAGATTTTCATACAGGACTCTGCGGGATTTAAGGGTCCTCACTTGCATGCACAGGCAAAGGCTACACTGTATGTCCTGGTGCTCTGGACTCAAGCACAGAACACATCAGTAATGGGGGTCTGTGCCTGAAACAGTCCTATTGCATTACTTCTGAAAGCTACTTGGCACACTCATTGAAATGGAGGGGGAAACGGTCAACATTAGATCAAAATGCTCTATGGTCTGGGGAGCTCGAGTAGTCGCATACCCGAAAACAACTCATGCTCAGACCCCAAAAAGCTGAAAAGTGAAATGAAAAGTAATTAAAGGAGAATATCAAGATAAAATGTCACAAAAAAGGGAAGGCAAAAGTTTGACACGCTGAGATTAAAAAGTAACCTTTCTACTTTGCAGAAAACTATACTGTTGGTCCCGTGCTCAAGCGTCAGGTGGAAAGGCACTCGTATATGTGCGATGGGTGCACTGCCTCAAAGATTTAAAGTGACAGTGCACTTGGCAGTGTCCACTCTGGGCTCTGTGGATGGTATCACCCACATGTGAGAATGGTATACTTGCTTGTTCTCGGAGAAAATAACAGATATGGTGTTATGGAGTAAGCTGAGTTACAAAAGACAGTGAGAAGAACAACTCACATGGCATTCTCTAATCTACTAAAACTATGCATCTGTATAAAATGGAAACCAGCTCATGCTGCGTACGACTGGTAGCGCTATAGAAATGATTTGTAGTAGTAGTATCAGTTTCTGAACATTACAGAAAAATTCATATTGACCAGCTCATGCATCTTGGTGATTAAATAATACATAGCAATGAAAAAGAAACTCAGTCCCTATAAACTATAAAAAGATCTACTACATGTTTTGTTATTATGCTCTTTTTTTTTAGAATGTATCATAATGGCGGAGCCAGTAGAGGCTGAGAGAGAGCCTTCCTCCGGAGAGGCAATCTTCAAAATGCTCATGGCCTGCATAAGCAGGTTGGGCAAATCCTCTGAGCGAAAAAGCCGTGCTGCAGAGGGGTCGTCCGCTCCAGCTGAGCGAGGATCAGTCTCTTCCATCGATTCCGCTAAGGATCTCTGGGAGAACTCAGACACACTGCCGTCATCCACATCAGAGGAGACAGAGTCCCCCGAGGGTGGAAGATCCACCTGAGGGCGCTTAAGCATAGAGGCCTCATCACCCCGATCAGAGAGATAGGCAGGGGCAGTGTTTTGCATAAGAAAGGCCTGATGCAGCAGCAAAATGAACTCAGGGGAGAAACCCCCCCAGTCTGTGCATTTCTGCAGCCTGTGCCGCGGCCCTAGAGGCGCCCTCCATCTGCGCTCCCAGTAGCGGGGGAGAGGCGTGTTGCGCATCCAAAATGGCGTCCGGCATGAAACTCCGAGAAGGAGCAGCACGGGAAGAAGGGCGTTTTAATTTCGCCGACTTCTTACTGTCGCCCGATTTAAGGGCGACCAAGCTGTTAACGTCTCCCATCTCGAGGGCGGCCCAAGAAGAAGCCGACCGAGCCGCGTGGCCGGTCACGACTGGGAGGGCGGCCAGTGGGGGATGGGTGCCTAAGGCAGGAAAGGCTGCCGCGCCGGAGGAAAAACCGGTGAACTCTCCCGGTTCCGAAAGGGCGACTATCTTCGATCCCCCCGCTTCCCCGCTAGGCGCGAGAACGCGTTCCGGGGAGCGTCTTTTCGTGCCCTTGCCATCCGAGGCCATAGCCACGTGGAGACCGTTGGGGGAACCCCCTGCCCGCTAGTAAAAGGTAAAAATTACCTGATTCTTGCTCCGAGCAGCGACGACTTGTTCCAGAGAGCAGCTGCAAATGGACGTCCTTTTTGAACGTTTAAAAAAAAAAAAAAAAAAATTTTTTTTTTGTTTAACGGAGCCAGCGGGAGGGGGGAGAAAAGGAGGACCTGGCACCACCAGGTTTGCACTTGCTCACGAAGAGCCCTCAACCCCAGGTACTCAACAAAACCTAAACAATTAGGCTTGGAGAAGAGCTGCTGCTGTGTGACCACATACCTGCTGAGATAGAGAACATACTGGGGAATTTCCGGCAGCACATGACCACATATAGGGAGGCAAAAGATTGCTCTTTATCTCCACCTGCTGGTAGATGGACACAACCCACCAGTCTATGGATTGATTGGCTTGATGATAGGGAAAAAAAAAGTTAAAACTTGTGACATAATGATGCTCATTTTCAAAGCCCTTAGACTTACGTGGAGAGGCATTTTCGATACGACGTCTAAATCAGACTGGACGTTTTAAAACATCCAAAAACTGAGCAGTGAAAGTGACCATTTTCAAACTATAAAAACGTCTATCTTTTCTCTTTGAAAATTTCCTAGACTTCATTGTGCTTAGTGCATCTATCTTTTTGGACCATTTTCAAAACAAAAATGTCCAACTGAAAAAAAAAAAAAAAGCACAAAATCAAGCCACTGGGATGCAGGAGCTAGGTTTCCTATAAGACTGGCCGCACAGGCATCCCAGCAGAGCAGTGGGGCATCCTAGGGGGCACTGCAGTGGACTTCACATAAAATATCCCAAGTATGTATCCCATCCTTACCCCTTATACTGTATGGTGAACCCTTCAAAACCTGCCAAAAAACCTACTGTATCCAACTATACACCACTACAATAACTTATGGCAGCAAGTGTCACCTATATGTGGGTACAGTAGGTTTGGGGGGGGACTGACATTTTCCACCACAAGTGTAATGGAGTGGATTGTGGGCCTGGTCCCTCTCTTTACTGTACACTGCACTGACCATTAGGCTATTCCAGGGACCTGTTGCTGCTCTAATAGGACTAGCCATACCATCTGAAGCTGTCAGAGGCTGTTATGTACATTTTTGTGGGGTGGTAGGGGGTCAGTGACCACTGAAGCACTAAGGGGGTGTCATTCCTTTATTCCTGCAGTGGTTTTCTGGTCATTTAGGACACTTTTTATGGCTTACGCGTTAATAAAACAAGTCTAGAACCAGTGTTGCCAGGTGGGCGGTTTTACCGCCCAATTGGGCGGTTTTCCGCGACCCGCCGCAGGAAACTTTTGCCCGCGGCGGGTTGCGGTTTTTTGGGCTTCTTTTTTGTATTTTGGGCGGTTTTTAGGCGGGTTTTTCGGCCGTGGGGCGGGGTTAGTGATGTTTTGGGCGGGGCTAGTGATGTTCTGGGCGGGGCCAATGACGGGGAGGCGGGGCCGATGACGGCAGGGGTGATGGCGGGGGTGTCAGGGGCGGGGTTTGAGTTTGGGCGGGTTTTGGGCTGGATTTAGGCTGGTTTGGGTGGGAAAAAATTTTTCCACCTGGCAACCCTGTCTAGAACAAAATGTCCAACTTATAGCCCTGGACATTTTTGTTTTTTTCCATTATGGCAGACAAAATGTCCAAGTGTTAGGAACGTCCAGATCCCACCCTTAACATGCCTGTTGTGATTTGAACGCACTTCTGACAGACTTCATTAAAAAAAAAAAAAAGGCTAAAAATTGGTTTTGAAAATACCAATTTGGACGTTTTTGTGAGAAAAATGTCCAAGTGCAGATGTATGCCACTTTTTGGATGTTTTTCTCTTTTGAAAATGAGCCCCATAGTAACCTATGGAACTTTGTAAGTCTAAGTGCTTTGAATACACACCTAAAAATTAAAATTTAAAACTGTTAAATGGAACAAGAAAAACATGTTATAATTCTTTAAAATAGATCATGGTGCGCAGTTCTACCTTTTTGTTCCCACTCTGTGGTTTGGTGCAATGTCAATGGTGTCCGTAGCAGAATCATGTCTTACTGCTAGTCCCAGGTCTGCGATACAACATGTTCCATTCTTTTTCACTAAAATATTTTTTGATTTCAGATCTCTGTGTGCAATAGCTGGCTTTCCTATTAAAACAAATCTTAAATTAGTTTTCCATACATCCTTATTTTCTCATTCATTTACTCTCATTTATCATCTGTTTTATTTCAAAGAATCGAGTCAATGAGTGGCTACTGGTTAGAGGAGCAGACTAAGAACCAGGGAAGCCAGAGTTCAATCCTGCTTCTCCTACAGACATTCCTTTTGACCTTAGGCAAGCCACTTCTCTCCACTGCCTTAGGTAACAACTCAGAAGTCCTATTGTGGACCTAAGTTGCACTGAGCTCTGATTTAGAAAGGTGAACTATTAAACCTAAAATCCAAATTAGCTAATATACATATAAATTATAATACATTAAATACATATAAATTAGCTAATTTACAAAGTAATGATGACAGAATAAGATAAAATGGCTTCTCCAATATGGGAAAATTAGGTTCTTACCTTGGTAATTTTCTTTCCTTTAGTCACAGCAGATGAATCCATTCACTGATGGGTTGTATCCACCTACCAGCAGGTGGAGATAGAGAACACTGAAGAACCACAGTGACCCTTGGACGGCTAACCCCAACTGCCTTCAGTATTTGAAATTTCCAAAGCAGAGTGAATAAGAACGGTAACATCATATAAACTTTCCTCAAAGTGAACAAATGCCCCAGAACCGGAGCAATAACCATACAAAGGAGGGACGATCTCAACCTCCTGTAGTAGAACATCATGTAGAAATTTTGTGAACTGGTATCCAACTGCTCCCAATGAGATATATATCTGCATGAAAGATCTGAACAAAAAACAAAGTCAGAAAGGGAGGGATCATGGATTCATCTGCTGTGCCTAAAGGAAAGAAAATTACCAAGGTAAGAACCTAATTTTCCCTTCCTTGTCATCAGCAGCAGATGAATACAATAACTGATGGGATGTACCAAAGGGAAATACTGCTGGGCAGACAATAACTGATGGGATGGGAGGCGGGAAATACTGCTGGGCAGACTTATACGGTCTGTGCCCTGAAAAAGACAGGTACAAATTCAAGATATGAGTTTATCTTGGGCAGATTAGATGTACCATGCAGGTCTTTTTCTGCCGTCATCTACTATGTTACTATGTTACCAAAGCACTCCCTACTTAGGGTGGGAACAGGCCACTCCGCAAGCCAAACACTTGTGCTCCAAAAATCGCGTCTTGCTTCGCTGCAACATCCAGCCTGTAATACCGGACAAATGAGAGCTGAGAAGCCCAAGTAGCTGCACTACAGATCTCTTGAAGAGAGAGTGCACCCGTTTCAGCCCACGAGGAGGAAATCGCTCTCGTGGAATGCGCCTTAAATGCTTCAGACGGAGACCAGCCAAAGCAGATACGTACAAAAGATGACTTCCTTGAGCTGAAAAAGCGAGGGACTTTGACGTTTGCAGTTGATGCCATTAGATCCATTCCGGGTGTCCCCCATTTGGCACAAATCTGAAGAAAAACTTTTTCTGCCAGTTCCCATTCCGTCGGGTCGATTTGGTGCCTGCTGAGAAAATCGGCTTTCACGTTGCCCTGACCTGCAATGTGAGCTGCTGACAGAAGGTCACAGGGCCGGTGGTGGGCAGCGGGACTGGTGGTTGGGAGGCGGGGATAGTGCTGGACAGACTTGTACGGTCTGTGCCGGAGCCGGGGTTGGGAGGCGGGGCTGGTGGTTGGGAGGTGGGGATGGTGCTGGGCAGACTTGTGCGGTCTGTGCCGCAGCCAGTGGTTGGGAGGAGGGGCGGGTGGTTGGGAGGCGGGGATAGTGCTGGGCAGATTTATACGGTCTGTGCCCTGAAGAGCACAGGTACAAATCAAAGTAGGGTATACACAAAAAGCAGCAAATATGAGTTATCTTGTTGGGCAGACTGGATGGACCGTGCAGGTCTTTTTCTGCCGTCATCTACTATATGCACTATATAAGCTGCAGGTGGAGCTCGGCCCAGTGGCAAATCTGAGCGGCCTCCGTGGCCAGGGCCCTGAGTGCCGCCATGACGATTTATGTAGGCCACCGCTGTCGTATTGTCTAACAGAACCTGGACCACAAGCCCCTTCAGAGTCTTTTGGAAGGCCATAAGAGCCTGAAATATCACTCTCAGTTCCAAGCGATTTATGGACCATCCCGCTTCCACGGTTGTCCACTGACCCTGAGCATAGCTTCCCTGGCAATGCACTCCCCAGCCCAAAAGGCTGGCATCTATTATCACCAGGCACCAAGAAGGAAGCGCAAGCAGCATTCCTTGGCCCTACATCCTGTTGGAGAGCCACCATTCCATACTGAGCCGGGCCTCAGGGAGCCACATTAGTCTGCGTTGATATTCCTGGGAAATCGGGGACCACTGTTGAAGCAGGGCAATCTGCAGAGGCCTCATATGCACTCTTGCCCATGGAACCACCTCCAAGGTGGCCGTCATCGACCCCAGCAGCTGGACCATGTCCCAAGCTCGAGGGCGAGGCATCCGCAGGAGCAGACTGACCTGATTTTGAAGCTTCCACCGCCCTTGGTTAGGGAGAAAGACAAGCCCTGAGGCCGTGTCGAACCGGACCCCCAAATACTCGAGAGACTGAGAGGGAGTCAGGTGACTTTTGGGTATATTGACCAACCAGCCCAGCGCCTGCAGGACTGTAACCACTCTGGCTGTGGCAAGACGACTTTCGGCTGCCGAATCCGCTCTGATGAGCCAGTCGTTGAGATAAGGGTGAACTGATACCCCCTCACCTGAGACAGACAGCTACGACCACCATTACCTTGGAAAAGGTACGGGGAGCTGTGGCTAGGCTGAAAGGCATGGCCTGAAACTGGAAATGTTGTCCCAACACCGCAAACCGGAGAAACCGCTGATGAGGGGGGCCAATTAGGAATGTGCAAATACGCTTCTTTTAGGTCGAGATGTGAGAAACTTTTCTGGCTGTACTGCCGCAATGACAGAGCGCAGGGTTTCCATGCGAAAATGTCGTACTCTTAGGGCCTCGTTGACTCTTTCGCAAGTCGAGGATCGGTCTGAAAGACCCACCTTTTCGAGGCACGACAAAATAAATGGAATAGCGGCCGCAGCCGCGTTTGGCGGGAGGCACCGGTATCACCGCTCCGAGGTGCAGCAAGACTTGTAAGGTCTCCTCTACCGCCGCCCGTTTTACGGCAGTGTCGCATCGGGACTCCACAAACACGTCTCTCACCGGGGCACCGAATTCCAGTCGGTAACCTTCTCTGATCGGGTCCACGACCCACTGATCTGAGGTAATCTTGGTCCACTCCTCTAGAAAGAGGGAAAGACGTCCTCCTATTGCAGGCAAGGAGGAGTGGACCGGCGTCCCATCATTGTGTAGGACGCCCCTGAACTCCTGGCCTTGAACCGGCCCCTGCGGAACGTTTGTCCGAGCGAAAGGAGTTCCTCTGCTGAAAACGGGCACGTTGAGAAAATCCAGCAGAGTGCCCTGGGCGATACCTACGAGCTTCACGGAAGCGAGGTCTAGGAGGAGGGAAACACAGAACACTTGGAAGAAGGCCTCGGTCTATCCTCAGGCTTAGAGTCCCCTAGGTCTTTAACAATCTTCTTCAAATAACAGGAGGCCCCAAAAGGGTAACCTCACCAGCCTTTGCTTAGAGGCCATGTCAGCCGCCCAATGCCATTGCCAAAGAAGGCGGCGGGCAGAAACCGCCACAGACATCTGTTTAGCCGAAGCTTTGACCAGATCATAAAAGGCGTCAGCCAAAAATGACAGGGCCGACTCCATCCGTGGGGCAACCTCAGAGAGGGAACCCGCCCCATCGGCGGGCTGTTCCACCACCTGTTGTAACCAGGAAAGACATGCCCGGTCCGCATAGGAACTGCAAATAGACGCCCTTAAGGCAAGGCCCGCAATTTCAAAGGACAGCTTCAGCGCGGATTCCAGCCGCCGGTCCTGCATGTCTTTCAAAGCGACCCCTCCCTCTACTGGGAGAGTGGTCTTTGTAGTCACCGCCATGACCAACGCATCCACTTTAAGCATCCCCAAAGGGGACAAGTGCTCCTCACTCAGAGGATAAAGCTGACCCATAGCCCTGGCCACTTTCAAAGGCCCATCGGGGTCAGACCATTGAGCTGAAATAAGCTCTTGGATGGAGTCATGCACAGGAAAGGCCCGAGTAGGCTTCTTAGTACTCACCATCCTAAGATTAACAGAGGAGGCATCGCCCTCGGCAGGATCATCAATCGAGACGGCCTGCAAGGCGTCAGTAATGAGAGCTGGCAGCTTGTCACGGTGGAAAATCCGAACTGCATTGGGATCATCCGAATCCAGTGGCAAACAGGCACCCTCATCTGGATCATCCGTCCATGAGGGCCTGCAGATCCCTCAGACTCCCCACAGCCTGACCACTTTCAGACGGGGAATTTACCCGTCTGCGTTTAGCGTCCTTCCAACGCTCTGGGGAAGAAATAACCTCTGTAGCCAGCCCCGGGCCATCAACACCCGCGGGGGGGGGGGGGGGGGCAGAATGCAACGCAGTGTCAGACACATGCGGCACAGCTCTTTTCAGCATAAACGTTTTATTTATTGCATTTGTATCACACATTTTCCCACCTCTTTGCAGGCTCAATGTGGCTTACAATACATCATAAATGGTGACAACATGAGAAAACATACATTTAGTATTACAGAAGGATTTTGGGTAACATGATAAAAAAAACATGATAGTATTTTAACAAGCAAATATTATAAGACAGTTCTGGATATATGTAAAGGAGTTCACATTTATTGATCTTTGTGGTATGCCTTGTTAAAGAGATGGGTCTTCAGTAGTTTGCGGAAGTTATTTCATAGATCGTTTTTAAGTTGCGCGGAAGCGCGTTCCAAAACTGTGTGCTCAGGTAAGAGAAGGTTGACGCATGCATTAGTTTGTATTTTAGACCTTTACAGTTAGGGAAATGAGGAGTGGAGGAGTGGCCTAGTGGTTAGGGTGGTGGACTTTGGTCCTGGGGAACTGAGGAACTGAGTTCGATTCCCGGCACAGGCAGCTCCTTGTGACTCTGGGCAAGTCACTTAAACCTTCATTGCCCCATGTAAGCCGCATTGAGCCTGCCATGAGTGGGATAGCGCGGGGTACAAATGTAAAAAAAAAAAAAAAAAAGATTCAGGAATGTGCGGGATGATTTTTTAGCATTCCTGGGTGGTAAGTGTATCAGGTCTGACAAATAGGCTGGGGCGTCTCCGCGAATGATTTTGTGAGCTAGGGTGCATATTTTGAACGTGATGCGTTCTTTAAGTGGGAGCCAGTGTGGCTTTTCACGTAGGGGTTTAGCACTTTCATATTTTGTTTTACCAAATATGAGTCTGGTTCTGAGCTGTCTGAAGTTTCTTGATTATTTGCTCTTTGCAACCAGCGTAGAGTGCGTTGCAGTAGTCTAGATGACTGAGTACCACTGATTGTACCAGGTTGCGGAAGACGGTCCTTGGGAAGAAAGGTCTTATCCTTTTTAATTTCCACATTGAGTGGAACATCTTCTTGGTTGTATTTTTTGCATGATTCTCAAGTGTTAGGTGTCGATCAATGGTAACTCCAAAAATGTTTAGGGTGTCCGAAATTGGAAGATTCAGTTTTGGTGTGTTAATGGTGGTGAATTTGTTCGTTATGTTGCGAGGTGAGTATTAGGCATTGGGTTTTTTCTGCATTGAGTTTCAGCTGAAATGCATCCGCCCATGTACGCATGGTCTGTAGGCTTTGGTTGACGTCGTTGGAGATTTCCTTTAAATCTTGTTTAAATGGGATGTAGATCGTTACGTTGTCTGCATATATATATGGGTTGAGGTTTTGGTTTGATAGTAGTTTGGCCAGGAGTATCATCATTAAGTTGAATAAGTCGGTGAGAGGAGGGAACCCTGTGGGACTCCGCATTCGGGTGTCCATGTAGCTGATGTGGTCGAATTAGATGTCACTTGGTATGATCGTGTGGTTAGGAACCCCTTGAACCAGTTAAGAACGTTATCTCCAATTCCGAAGTACTCGAGGATACGCAGTAGTATTCCATGATCAACCATATCGAAGGCGCTAGACATATCAAATTGTAGAATTAGTATGTTCTTGCCAGTTGCAATCATTTGTTTAAATTTATTCATGAGAGTGACTAGTACCATTTCCGTGCTGTGGTTAGCCCAGAATCCTGACTGGGAGTCATGTAGTATTGAGAATTTGTTTAAATAGTTTGTGAGTTGTTTGGTTACCATCCCTTCTGTTAGTTTGGTTATTAAGGGAATGGATGCTACTGGCTGTAGATGGTTAGTTCATTAGCACTCTTCTTTGAGTAGAATGCTTCCTTTCTCCTTCGAGAAGAGTCCAATTTGTAACATATAATTCACATGATTCGTGAGGTCTGTTATAAATTGTTGGGGAGCAGATGTCATTAGAATGTTTGGGCATACGTCTAATTTGCAATGAGATTTTGCAAATCTTTTGAGCGTTTGGGAGATGAGATCCTCCGATAATATCTCGAAGTTGGTCCAGGTTCCGTCTGCCGGGTATACGCCAGGGTCTGGGTCTAGACAGTCAAGGAGTGCGGTGTAATCGGTGGTGCTGACTGGTATTTTGAGTCGTAATTGTACGATTTTCTCATGGAAGTATCTCGTGAGATTGTTTGCTCCTGGTGTATCTTTGCTGTTGGTTGTGATTGGTGTGATATCTAGTAATTTGTTCATGAGTTGAAAGAGTTTGTGTGTGTCTTTGTAGTTGGGTCCGATTTCAGTTTTATAAAATAATCTTTTAGTTTGTCTTATGGTGTATTTGTATGTTCTTTGAAGTTGTTTCCAGGCATTGAGTGTGGGGTCGTCTTTCTTTTTGTTCCATGCCCATTCTAATTGAGTGTGGGGTTGTCTTTCTTTTTGTTCCATGCCCGTTCTAATCTTCTAACTTGTCTTAAGTTTTTTCAATTCTTCATTGAACCATGGTGTTTAGTTTTTCCTGTGTGAGGTTCTGGTTTGAATTGGGGCAATTCAATACTGATCTGCATCTATCGTCCCATTCTAGGAGGAATTGGTTTGTGTCTGCCTTTATTGTCCATCCGTTGTGGTATATCTGTTGCCAGAATATTACTGGGTCTATTTTTTCTCTCGTGGTGTAGATTTTGCGTTCTTGTATATTAACTGTGTCTTTTGTTCGCCATTGGAGGGAGATGTATGCTTTATAGTGGTCTGACCATGGTGCGGGTGTCCATCTTGTATCTGTTAGTATAATGTTTGAGTCTGAGTCGAATTTGTGTGTGATGATGTCTAGTGTGTGTCCTTTAGTGTGAGTTGGCTGTGTGTTTGGTGCGTGTAGATCCCATAGTTGTAGGAATTCTTTGCATTCTTGGGTGCTTGTTGAGTTAAGATCTTCAAGGTGCAGGTTGATATCTCCTATTATGATAAGGTTTGAGGTAGAGACACAGGTGTTCGAAATGAAGTCCATAAAGTGTGTTTGGGAATCTTGCCAGTTTCCTGGCTGTCTGTAGAGTAGGACTGCGTTTAGGTGTTCATGCAAGTTTGGGTGACTGATTCTTACCGAAGCGATTTCGAGTTGTGGTAGAATGGATTCGGCTATGGTTGTGATAGCGAACTCGGATTTGTATATTATGGCTATTCTTCCTCCTCTTTTTCCGTTTCTTGTCCAGTGGGTGATTTTGTATTCTGCATTAAAAGCACAGGGGAGAAAAACTCACCCTGACCCTCCGCCTCCGAATTAGGAAAAATGGATGTTGGAGCTCCTCTGGCAGCATCTAAACGAGGCGTCCCCCTACAAGACTCCTCCGCAACTGCGAGGGTTGAGACATGCAGCGCTTCCAAAATGGCGTCCGCTGCCAGCTCCGAGCGGGAAGAATCATCGCTTGGCATGCTCATACTAGCGCAAGCGTCTAAGGAGCACGTTTTGCACAGCCCCGCTGCTGATCTGCGCTTACCACAACGGGAACAGGGCTTAACTCCCTCAGCAGCCATCGCCCGACTGGACGGAAATATAGCAATAAAATGGCAGCTTTGCGCCAAAACTTACTCCGTTCGGAACGGCGTCCGCGGGACCTCCCCAGAGGAGCTGGGCACCACTCTCACCTCAGAAGACCGAGTCAACGAGCTCCGGTCAAGCTGCACAGAACCAGAATTTCTGGAAAAAGGCTCAGAAATAGCAATGCTGTACAAGCGCGCACTTTTTTTTTTTTTTTAATGCTGTGAGGAAAGTTGGAGGCAGGCAGCAACAGAGGGACTCCGGGAGGCGGGGGGAATGGGTATGGCAAGGAAAGGGTGAACCTATATGCCTTTAAAGTGGACTCCACCAGCCACAACAGCCCTGCTCAACTGGCAAAGCACAGGAGCCACCCCAGGCATAAATCCAGGAGCTGATCAAGCTACGTCCACACCTGCTGGGAGATAGAGAAATGCTGAAGGCAGTTGGGGCTAGCTGTCCAAGGGTCACTGCGGTTCTTCAGTGTTCTCTATCTCCGCCTGCTGGTAGGCAGATACAACCCATCAGTTAATGGATTCATCTGCTGCTGATGACAAGGAAGCCTAGTTAAGACTATGTATACATCTACCCAGGGCTTTTTTTTGAGGGGGTAGTTGAGGTACTGAGTACCGGCACCTTTTCTATTGTCTGCTAAATATGACCCATGGTCCCCAAGTTTTAATGAAAGAGCTCAGGCTCTACACACCAATTCTGCCTTTGTCATAAGTTCTGTGACTGGTTGTAGAGGGCCTGGCTATTGTGGAGTGGGTCCCTCAGTGATCACCCCACCCCTGAAGGGTGGCCTGGCATTTGAGTACCGGCACCTTTTTTGCTAGAAAAAAATGCACTGCATCTACCTGAAGTGAACTAAATTCCTAAACCCAGTTCTTATTATCTGTCCCAATCTTGGTCATAACCTGTTATAGCGATGGTTCACATCAGAATTTTCTTGAAGCCCCAATGTAATCACATTACTGTTATTCAGGATTTTGAACATGTACATAAGTATTGCCATACTGGGACAGACCAAAGGTCCATCAAGCCCAGCATCCTGTTTCCAACAGTGGCCAATCCATGTCACAAATACCCGGCAAGATCCCATGCAGGTTACCCCATGCTCCATGCAGGTTACCCCAATCACCTTTTTCTAAGAGTGGAGGAATGTATAATGGCTCAAGCAGCAGGCTGAGAACCAGGAAAGCCTGGTTCAAATCCCACTGTTGGCGTTCCTGCAAGAGGGGCTGGAGAAAGGCCTGTCGCTCAGTTCACTGAAAGTCCAGGTGGCGGCTCTAGCTTGCTTCAGGGGTCGCCTGAAGGGGGCTTCCCTGGCTTCACAGCCAGATGTGGTACGCTTGCTCAAAGGAGTTAATCACCTGCGCCCCCCTCTGCACTCGATAGTGCCTACATGGAATCTCAATCTGGTACTACGGACCTTGCAAAAGCCGCCCTTCGAGCCCTTGCCAAGGGCATCGCTGAAGGACCTTACGCTGAAAGCGGTCTTCATGGTGGCTATCACATCAGCCAGAAGAGTTTCCGAGCTCCAGGCTCTCTCGTGTAGAGAGCCGTTCCTGCGATTCACTGAGGCAGGAGTATCAATTTGCCCAGTGCCCTCCTTCCTGCCCAAGATTGTTTCTCGATTCCATGTGAATCAGCAGCTTTACCTACCCTCCTTTCGTAGGGAGGATTACCCAGAGGAGTACCCTGCGCTCAAATACCTGGATGTTAGACAGGTCATCATCAGATACTTGGAAGTGACCAATGATTTCCGGAAGTCGGATCACCTGTTCGTGCTGTTCGCAGGCCCTCGTAAGGGTCTGCAGGCATCTAAGCCTACAGTGGCACGTTGGGTCAAGGAGACAATCGTGGTAGCTTATGTGGCGGCAGGGAAGATTCCGCCTATTCAGCTGAAATACCACTGTGGTTTTGAACAAGTCACTTAACTCTCCACTATCTTAGATATAGACTGCCTCACCTTTATCCTGCCGGCCATCCCTCTACCTATGTACTTTTGAAGGCACTAATGCATATGTCACCCTTTCTAAGAAAAAAAAAAAAAACTTCCCGTTAATGTTCCTAATACTACCTTTTCCATGTTACGTAGTTAGGTCCTTCAGTCTCATGTCATATTGTTCTGATGCAAACTTCGAATTTAGTTGCCTACCTCTGGACCACCTCTAGCCTTAGATTGTAAGCCCGCTAGGGTCTGTTATCTAATATCAGTGTGAAGAAACTGTTTTAAGCCTGTAAAATGTATTGGATATTTTTTACCGTCTTAAATATGTCTGAAGTGTGTTTCTCCTTTTTGGCCAACAGATGGTGCATGTTTATGCTTAAAGCTGTTACACAAGACTGACTTCTCTTTCTTTTAGTTGGCACACAGATAATAGGAATTGCCTGTATTGATGTAACCAGTTTTCATTTGAAAACTATTACCCAGTAGATGCGGGCTGTTGCTTCAGTTTCAGCCCAGGAGAAGAGAGAGATCTCTTTGTTGAAGCTCTGTGAACAGATATATGCCCTGAGCTCCCCAGGTACTTTCTAGGAAGTAAGCAAACGGTTAGTTAGTTTAATAATTGATCCAATTGAAACACTTGATTTCTGATTTCAGGTTGCTTCTCTTATTATTTGTTATGTTAAAGCACAATGCCTATTATTCGTATATGGCCAAATAGTAAAATAGGCTGTTCGGTACAGCTCTAATCCAGATCCTTGTTAAATTCTGTCTGGTTAGTGTCAAAAATATTTCATTTTAATTTCAAAGGTGTTAGTTTTCTGGATCGCTTTAAAGTTCCCTCTTAGTATTCTGACCATAACATTTTAAAGAAAATTACTGAAGATGTTTAGAAACTAAAAGCCAGCCAGCCAGAAATTCTCTCGAGTCCTTCTTGCCTGTTGATTTTTAGTTCAGCCACTGGACACCCAGGTTACTTCCTGGGACGCTAATCTTTCTAGAGCTCGGGAGTACTTTGCCCTTATCATGAATTTCACTATTAAGCTAGGATCACAATCAAAGGTGGTTTCCTCTATGATTGCACCCATTAAAGAGGCATATTCGTCAAGCTGAAAGGCTCTGGCTAAAATCTAGATCTGAGGATCCCCACAAATGTAAGACTCTTCAGCAACAATATTGTAAAAAGAGATCTCGTATGCAAAAAAAAAAAAAAAAAAAAAAAATAAAAATAAAAAAGTATGTAATAGAGGTAAGACAGGAATTTAAAGGGGCTAATTCTAAATTAAGAGAATTGGTGACGACGACAAGCTGGATGTTCATCTGCATGAATATAGACCACTAAAGCTAATGGTTTGAAACGAGTAGGTGTCAGCACTGTCCTCAGGGGGTACACCAATGGGGCAAGAAAGATTTGCAGACAAGCAAGGAGAACAAATTAAATATTTTATTCTTGACTGTTCTTCGTCAGAAAGTGAAAATTTACTACCTGAAAAAGGAATTAGATTCAAAGATAACAGATTTGAAAACTATTAATACTTTAGAAGTCTTTGAAGGGAGCTATAAAGATATTATAAAGACGACTGACAAATTTAAGAATTATTTAAGATAATGTCACGAAACAAGTGTCCTATGACTCATCATCCGAGAGTTCTAGCTCATATTCTACAGGTTCTTCTCATGTTTTTAAACTAAACTCCAGAAAGATAAAAAGGCAGAAGATGAGCAAATCAACATCCTGTTTCAGATCATCTGTGGCCAGAACCTCAAAACAATCAGACCAAGTAGTAAAACTGTCAACATGGGATTTAACACCAGAAACCTCTTTACTGACCAAAGAACATTTGTATTCTCAAAAAGTCACGGAAAAATTAATTCTTACCTGATAATTTTCTTTCCATTAGTCCCAACATATCAATCCAGAGACTTGTGGGTTGTGTCCATCTACCAGCAGGTGGAGATAGAGAGAACTTCCCAAGGTTTGCTATATGTGGACCTGTGCAGCCAGCTGAACCTCAGTATGAACAATACCAAAGCAGTGGAATGGAAATAATAGAAAACTCTCCTGACATTGTCAGACCAATTGCCCAACATACTTCCACCACTTTTATATTTAATTTATTTTTTAATCAAACGAAGGAACATTCAGAATGGAACACCCCCCCCCCCCCCCAAATTAACCAACCGCAGACAGTAAACCCGGGGGGGGGGGGGTGCACTGGATTGATCTGTTGGGACTAACGGAAAGAAAATTATCAGGTAAGAATTAAATTTTTCCTTCCATGGCGTGCCACAGATCAATCCAGAGACTTGTGGGATGTACCCAAGCAGTCCTCAAGTAGGGCGGGACACCACCACCACCACCAACCCGGCAGAAATCACCAACGAGCCAAACAATGCATCTTGATGAGCTACCACATCCACCCGATGACGACGAGTGAATGTATGGACCGAAGCCCATGTAACTGCCCTGCAGATATCTTCCAGAGAAACCAAATGGGACTCTGCATAGGAGGAAGCTTGAGCTCGTATAGAATGAGCACGAACTTGCAAAGGGGCTTGCTTACCCAATGCCAGTTATGCCGAAGAGATGGCCTCCCGTAACTAACGGGCTATGGTGGCCTTGGATGCCATATGACCCTTCTTACTGCCTCCGAAAAGGATGAAGAGATGATCAGAAAGACGAAATTCATTCGTCACCTCTAAATACCTGAGAAGAACCCGTCTCATGCCGAGGCAGCGAAGAGCCTAGAATTGCTCAGGGTAATAACTTCCCGGCGGACGGCCAGCAAATGCAGGGACTGCCCCAAGTGGAAACGAGAAACCACCTTGGACAAAAACGAAGGAACTGTCCTAATCGATACCCCCTCCTCCATAAAACGCAGGAAGGGGTCTCTGCAAGAAAGAGCCTGCAACTCTGAAATTCTCCAAGCCGAAATAATGGCTACTAGGAAAATTGCCTTCAAGGTAAGATCCTTAACCATAATCCCTGATAAGGGTTTGAAAGGAGGACGATGAAGCGCTTTGAGAACTAGATTAAGGTTTCAGGATGGCAGAACTGGCACGTTAGGAGGGCGCAAATGATTTACGTCCCTCAAGAAACGAACCACATCTGGGTGGGAGGTGATGGACGCCCCCTGAAGCCGGCCTCTGAAACATGCCAGAGCTGCCACCTGCACCTTAAGAGAACTCAATGAAAGTGATTTTTGTACAGCCTCCTGAAGAACCACGAGGATAACCGATAATGAAGCCAAAGCTGCCGACAATCCTGAACTTGCACACCACAAATTCAAGGTACGCCACACCATAGCAAAAGCTATCGAGGTGGATCTTTTCCGAGCCTACAGCATCGTAGCAATAACTGCGTGTGAATACCCTTTTCTTCTCAACCTCGCCGTAAGACCAAGGGGGGGGGGGGGGGGGGGGAAATCCTCCATCGTGACTGGCCCCTGCAGCAGGAAACCATCCTGCGCCGGTAGCAGAAAAAGGACGATCAAACAGAAGCCTGATCACATCTGCGTACCAAGGTTGTCTGGGCCAATCAGGATCACTCAACCTTACACTGAATGCGGTGGCCATTAAGTCCCTCTCTGGCATCCCCCAACGGGCAGTTATCTGATCAAAGGCCAGAGGGGAAGGCGTCCACTCCCCCCGGCTCCAACTGGTGGCGACTGAGAAAGTCCGCTGGCACATTCTGTGAACCCGCTTTATGAGCCGCTGTCAAGAAAGAGATGAGTCTCTGCACAACGGCAGATCAGAGCCGCCTCGCTCGCTAGGAGTGCACTCCTGGTGCCCCCATGACGGTTTATGTAGGAAACCGCCGTCACATTGTCTGAAAGAACTCGAACTGGGCAACTGCGGAGAAGAGACAGAAACTCCCAAAGGGCCAGATAAATTGCCCGTAACTCCAAGCGGCCGATGGACCATGACGCCTCCATTGAAGTCCAAATGCCCTGGGCCGCCTGTTGCAGGCAATGAGCCCCCCAGCCAGTGACACATCCATGATCACTATCTTCTAGTCCGGGGTTGCCAGAGAAATGTCCGACACCAGACTCTTTTGAATGAACCACCAGTGCATGATTGTGTGAAGACGGGACGAACATGGCACGTGAACCTCATAATCCTCTGAAAGTGGAGACCAACGGCTCAGAAGGTGCCACTGGAGGGGGCGCATGTGAGCTCTGGCCCACTTTACCACGTGGAACCTAGAACTTGTACATAGTCCCAAGCCCACGGGTTTGGAGTTCGAAACAGCGTTCAAAACTGAACCCGTAACCGCTGTGCTTGAGCCGAAGGAAGAGAAACTATCCTTGTTCGGGTATCGAAGCACACCCCCAAGTATTCCAGAGTTTGGGAACGCGTTAGGCTGACCTTCGGGAAGTTCACCCAGCCAAGTGACTGAAGCAACCCAACCACTTTGTCGGTTGCCCACTGACTCTCCTCGAAAGAAGACGCCCGCACAAGCCAGTTGTCTAGATAGAGATGGACCTGAATCCCTTCCTTCCTGAGATAGGCCGCCACTACTAATACGACCTTGGAAAAGGTCCAAGGCACTGTGGCTAGGCCAAAGGGCATTGCTTTGAATTGAAAATGACGACCGAGCACTGCAATGTGAAGAAAGCGCCTGTAGGGAGGGAAGATTGGAATGTGTAAATAGGCCTCTCTGAGATCGAGAGAGGTCAAAAACTCCCCTGGCTATACCTCTGCGATCAATCGGAGGGTTTCCATGCAAAAAAGCTGAACCCGTAAGGACCTGTTGACGAACTTGAGATCTAAGACGGGTCACCAAGAACCACCCTTTTTTGGCACCACAAAATAAATGGAGTATCGACCACACCCTCTTTCTGCTGGAGGTACAGGCTGGATGGCACGCAGCCGTTGTTACTTGAGGAGAGTGTGTTGAACGGCCCGCACCTTGGCGGGACATTTGCAAGGAGATTCCAGAAAAGTCTACTATGGGAAGAGCCAATTCTAACTTGCAGCCGTCTCTGATAACCTCCAAGACCCATTCGTCAGATGTTACCCTGGTCCACTCCACCAGGAATAGGGACAGTCTACCCCCAATAACCGGCTGGATATGGACCAGGGCCCCATCATTGGGCGGACCTGGCTGCGGGCTGGTTTCTTTTACTGGAAAGGAAGGTCCGCCTGTCACCTCAAAAGGGCTGAGGCCTCTGAAAAGACCTTGCTCTCTGAAAAGAGGCCCCACGACCTGGACGGTAACGCCGTGTATCCCTAAACTTAGTCTAGGTTCTGCCAGTCGTACAAACTTGGACCTGTTCTCCAGGAGGCGCTGGCCCTTAGAGTCACCGAGGTCCTTCACAATCTGTTCTGTCCCAAACAAAAGCTTTCCCCTAAAAGGAAGCCTTGCTAAACGTGACTTAGAGGCCATGTCTGCAGCCCAATGCTGCAACCACAGCTAGTGATGCGCGGTGACCGCTAGGGAAACCTCCTCCGCCAAACCCCTCAAAAGATCATAAAGAAGACCTGCAAGGAAGGCTACACCGGACTCCAAGGCCGGCAAAACAGCCATGAGATCTTCCGGAGAGGAGGCTTTCTGTACCCACGATAAGCATGCCCGCGCCGCATAGGAGCCACAAACTGAGGCCCGCAGGGAAAGGGCTGCTACTTCAAAGGCCAGCTTCAAGCAAGTCTCCAACTTACGATCCTGAGGGTCCTTGAGTGCAGTGCCAACCTCCACAGGGAGAGTGGTTTTCTTAGTGACCGCTGTGATCAAGGAATCCACCGTAGGGACCTTCAGCAAGTCTAAGTCAGGAGCAGGTAGCGCGTAAAGACGCGACATAGCTCTAAGCAACCTTAAGCTCACTGTCCGGTGTCTCCCACTGCGCTGAAATAAGGATCTTCATGGCCTCACGCACATGAAAGGAACGAGGTGGGCATTTGGTGCCAGACATAATAGAGGGCACCGGACCTGTTCCCCCTGACGATTCAGGGGGGAAATGGTTAAAACCTCAAAAGCCCTAACAATCAGGGAGGGAAGCACTTCCCTGCGAAAAAGGCGGGCAGCCGTCGGATCATCCCCCTCCTCAGAGGGCAGGGTGACCTCATCTGCCAAATCCAAAGATTCTGAGGGAGAGCCCGGACACAAAACCGGGCCATCTGTGTCAGATAGCTCCTCGGGATCCAAAATCTCCACCCGGGGGACGTATTGACAGCAAAGACTGAGAGGCTCCAGCAACCGGTTTGCTGAGGAAGAGACTGGGCTGCCTGAAGAGAAGCTCCTGACTTCTTCAAAAGAATGGCATTGTGTATTAATAAAGCAAAATCCGGGGGGAAAAAGGAACTGCAAGGGACTCCCCTGCTCCCTGTACATCGCTTCCTTCCATCGGAGCCTGTTCCACAGAAGCGTGCTGTGCCTCTTGTCTATCAACCGCCACGTGCGGAGCGGGTCGCGCCTGAGAGGAAAATATGGCGCCTGCCAACAAGCGCTAACTGCCCCGAGGAAACCACCAAAACTATTCCCTGCACTTCCGACTCACCGGACGCCTGAGGGGAACACCCATCACGCTGAACACCCGCTGTGGGCTGACGGTGGCAGGACTCGCACTCCCCCGATGCTGCTCTCCGGCCCCCACACCAGGAGCAGCGCTTAGCTACCTCAGAAGGCACTGACATGCTCCATAAACGCCTGCCAAATAACTGACTCGGCAGAACGTCTAGTCCCTCCGTATGATTAAACAAAAACAGTCTCTTACCTTTTTTTTTTTTTTCTTAAAGTCAGGAAAGAACAGAAACACCCGATCAGGCCAACAGACCCGGGCGACGGAGGAAAGGTAGGGGGAGACCAGGAGGGACCTGGCATTACCAGGTGTACACCACAAGCTGCAAACAGCCACTCAACCCCTGTCTGTGCTTAACTAGGCCCAAAGGACACTAGTAGCCAGATCAAACCAGAGCTGCACAGAGATGTGCCTCCACCTGCTAGAGAGAGAGAATACTGGAGGTTCAGCTGGCTGCACAGGTCCACATATAGCAAACCTCTGAGGTTCTCTATCTCCACCTGCTGGTAGAGGGACACAACCCACAAGTCTCTGGATTGATCTGCAGGATGCCATGGAATTTTCATTTTAGAGTGGTCTTAGAGCAATTCATTCAAAAACTATCTGTACAGAAATATTTTGTTAAACTTGACAAAGACTGGTCTTTTCAGATGTAAATGTTAAATCAAAATGGGTGCCTTTAGAAGATATAGATCCAATTATTTTAAATGTTTTTTTTCTTTTAATGTTTTTTCTCTGAAATTTTCAAATACAATCAAAAAAATTATTGAAATAAAAAGAGACTTCCAAGAAAAATAGGTGAAATATTTAAGTCTACAAAAAATATAAAGGGAATCAAGAAAAGACATTCAGCTAGGAACCACTAGCATCTCAGGAAATAAATAAAAAGCAGATGAGGAGACACTACCGCAGCCATACATGATTAAACTTCATGCGGATCAACACCCATCAAAGTTACTGTTCTCTCCTGAGACAACACACATTCCAAGAGCTGTATAGGTTCAAAGAAAATACAAGTCTTACCAAGATATAAATATGACATTAAGAAGGAAATTTCAAGTGGCATCAAGTGCTTGAATTCTCTGCTTTAGGCCCAAGAATTCTTTCAGGAAAAATATGTATTAAAGAACATAGAAACTGCGAGTGCTTATGTTGCAAATATTAACAAAGAACCATGTTACAGTCTGGCTCTAAGGAGAAAAACACAAGTAAAGTCATTCTAGCTGTTAATAACAAACGAATAGCGATACTGGGTCAGACCAATCTAGCCTAGTATCCTGGTTTTCAACAGTGAACAATCTAGGCCACAAGTACCTGGCAGAAATCCAAATAGTAGCCACATTCCATGCTACCAAACCCAGGGCAAGCAGCGGCTTCCCCATGTCTGTTTCAATAGCAAACAATTTCCTCCAGGAACTTGTCCAAACTTTTTTTTTAATCCACATACGCTAACCACTGTTATCACATCCTCTGGCAAAGAGTCCCCCCCCCCCCCCCCAAAGAAGAAGCTGTCAAAGTCTCTGCTACAAGAACGAGTTGCTTCTCCCATTAAAGTGGAATTCCCTTGATTAGACCCTGTAGATAAGTACTGCACTCTTACAATAGGTGGTATTAGCTCAGTTGTAATATGTAAGATTTCTTGTATTTCTTAAACATATCCAGTGGTGATATAAGGAAATTCAAAATTCTCAAGTTATTCTCTCACTTGATTTTCTTGATGTTCCATCTTACAATTCATAATTTCGTTATCTTTCATGAATGCTAACTCCAGGCCTTTTAGTTCTCCCAATTGTTACTCACATTTCCCATTCTGTTATCTTGTGTACATAGTCTCTGTTCATGCTCTGACACCTTACTAAGGTAACCAGAACTAAACAAACAGTTTTAAGGGAGGTATCCGTAGTCCTAATGGTGTCCCAGAGCATCTGTGACAACCGGTGGCTTTTTCAACTCACTGAGAGAAGCTCATAGAGTTCCAGTGCAGCTCACCTTCACTAGTCCGAGGATCAACTTCTAGATGGCTCTCTGCTCCAGCATGCACTAAGCAAGAACTCAGATGCCCTGAATGTCTTCAGTAGAATCTGGCACAGACTCCTCAGCTTTTGGACTGCTTCTGGGTCTCGAGGGTGCTGTTTGAACTTTGGGGTCCACGAGGTCTGATCACCACCGAGATCAGTGGAAACTTCAATGGGTCTCAACAAAGCAGCAGTCCCATCAGACCCCTTGCCAGCTGCAGATTTTCAAATATCTAGCTCAGACTGCATCAGTCTCAGGATCAAACCCCTTACTCAGAGGGTAAAGAGTGGGAGCTACCTTTGAGCTTCCCTGTTTGGAACAGTTGGTCAGGCAGAATGTAGTGTAAGAGCTCTCTCAATAAGCATTTGCTCTTGACAAAATCTTGATTTCCTTCATAGAGGGGTAGTCTAATTGTTAGTGCAATGGATTGAGTATATGGGCAACTGGATTTCATTTCCACTGCAGCTCATTTATACTAATGAAAGGTGGTATATCAAATCCATAACCCAAGAATTTTTCTATCATACTCCTGATCTGGGAGAGAGAAAAATATGACGACTTCAAAGAGTGCTTAAAGTCATCAGATACTATCATTCCTTGGTCCTGCTCTACTTTCTTGTGCAGAAGTGCTTTACTTACTTGGGAGCCCAAATGCACGACTCTACAGTTTGTTAACATTAAATCTTAGCTACCAAGTTCTAACCATACTTCAAACTTTGCTAGATCCCTCTTCATGTTACCTACGCTTCCAAGGATATCTATACTATTGCAGATTTTGGTACCATCCGCAAAGAAACCACTCTTACCCAACAGCCCTTATACAATATTGCAGAAACAAACCTAGACCAAGGACCAAACCTTGTTAGCACTCCAATAGTGATGTTCTTAATCTCAGAGTGAACTCCATGACTAATGCCTTTCACTCAACTAGTTTCTAACGTAGTCACTCAAGGATACTCAGTTTACTTAAGAAGTCACCAATGCAGGATCATGTCAAAGGCTTTGCCGAAATCTATGTACATTATATCCAATGTTCTTCCCTTGATCCAACCATTTTGTTAGCCAGTTAAAGAAATCAGATTAGTCTAATAAGATAGATATTTTTTCAGCTTCTCTCCTTTTCCCCTATATAGCTGGATTGGAAGACACCATCCTGGTTCTCTCTTTTTTTTTTCCTTTTTCAATCTCATCTTTCACCTCTATATAATTCTACTTGCCCTCTCACCTCAAAGAAAGCTCACACTATGCTTTATAGTAAAATTTTCTCACTGCAACTTAGAGTTTACAAGAAGGTATTTTAGCCATAAATTGAGTAGACATATGCACAGAGCAGTTACACATGGGAAATTTGAGGTCTCAACATTATAGCAAACATCACCCTTGCAAAGCAACTATTTTTAATGTTCAACATTTGGCAGAAAAAACATAGGATAGTACCTTGAGTACCAACAATCTCCATATGAAGATGAGCAAGTCCGCTAGCTGTAGACAAAGATAGTTTTATCATTCCTTCAACAGTAACTGTATATCGGTTTAAATAATCAAACAGGGATCCATGCTCATGATAGTCTGAAACTAGCCACAGCTGAGTCCAAGTGCCATTATCTGAAAATTAAACACAAAACAAGTCACAAGTCGATAGTCAAACTCAATTACACAGTCAGTATCTAGTGCTAACCAAATAAGTTATGTTTCAAAATAACAAATCCTCTCTACATATGTTTTGGTCAAATGCAACAAATAATAATAATAATCATCACTATACAACTAAATTTCATACATCTTTTGGAGGCGTTCTGGGGTGGGACTACAAGTTAACCATATAGCAGTATTAATTACAATTTGACTTACTCAAATTGATTGCAATTTGATTGCTCAAAATTCAAACTAAAATTATACTATAAATTAATCTAACTTTATGAAGTCACCATGGTGCTGAGTACTGGGCTCAAAGAAGTGTATCTGTATATAATGGGATGACAAGGCATATCTAATAAGTGGGTGTGGGGGGGGGGGGAGGCAAAAAAAAAAAGTTTTATTCATGCTTATTTTAATTTTTTCAGATTTTCAGGCATTTCATATTTCTTTCACCTATTCATTTTTTAGGCAAATTCTACACATGCAAGAGCTTAAAAATGTTTTCAATCAATTGTGAGGACATTACTTCATATGTATATGCAAATGCATGCATACGCACAAGTGCACATCCCCTAACAGCTATTTCATAACATGGGGATCAGCACTGGTCTGAGAATTCCTCAGCTTAAAATGCTGAACATATTTAAACAAGGATTTCCTGACACTAATACCTACAAGATGGGAACTGAGGGGAGGGAGGAATTTCTCCAAACTGGTTGGTTCTGTACATGTTATGGTGGTAATGAACCTCAATTCTAAAAAAGGGTATGTGGAACATGATCTCAAGTCTCTCAAAATTTGCTAACACTTACTGTAGTACTAGTATACTATGAGGCATATTTTCAAAGCACTTAGCCTTCCAAAGTTCCATAGGTTTCTATGGAACTTTGGAAGGCTAAGTGCTTTGAAAATATGCCTCTATATGATTTTCCCCTTGTTTATCATTCCAAATATATACATATTTTTTTAGACCTGCAAATCTAGGGTCTCATTTTCACTGGAAAAAAAAAAACCTGATTAATAATTAAGTACCAAGAAGCAAGAGCTGCGAGTAACATGTCAACAGTACAAGGGAAGTGTTTTATTATTAAACAAACAAAAAAACTTACCCCCCTATTTACTAAGCCGCGCTAGTGTCAGCTGCACAGCAATGCTGACAGCTCATTCAAAGTGAATGAGCTGTGTCGGAATTAGCACATGGCAGTCGCTAGCGTGGCTTAGTAAATAGGGAGGAGGTTAGTTTTCACTTCAACTGCCCTTTTCACATATCACACTAGATCAGTGGTTTGCCTCACAGTCAATATCCACATTCATGACACACACAATTTGCAGATGATCGAGGGGGAAAAAAACAAAACAAAAACACCTCACATGTCACAGTTGCTAAAAATGACACAAGGGAATTACAGATACAATGGCAATGACTGTCAGGGTGGAGGAGAGGGGTTGGGCCAGAAGTCTGCAACATTTCCAGTTGGGCCCGGTGATAGAAGTAGAGACTAATTATAGAGATTTCAAGCATAGAAGTTCCTGTTTCTCAGCTCTCCCCAACCTGCCGTAACACATGGTTGTCAAAGAAAGAACAAGTGTGCTGTCAAGTTTGTTTGTTTTTTTTTAATGACGCACAACTGCACTTGATTCTTGTTATTTATCTCAACCTAATGGAAGTTGGAAAGACTACTACAAGAGAGATCTTTCTTTTGGTCTTGGGGGTGGGGGGAAAGCCTCAAAAATTTAATGGAACCAAATGAAAAACTTGGTACTAAGGAAAAGCTGGTGAAAAGACATGCCCCTGATTCGATTAATGGTGTCCAAAGATAAGCATGCATAAACTAATCGGCTCAATTGGCGATAACTAGCAATAGGCCTTAAGTGCTAATTGACACTAATTAGGAACTACACATGTAACTGAACTACATCCCCGTTCTAACAGTAGAGCATAATTTCTATAGCACACATCTGCTAAGGGGACATGGCCATGGGAGGGGAGGGGTGGGTTAGACATAGTTTTATAGACTAATTTAATTTACGCCGACTTAAACTAGTGTTCTATAACAGCAATTCCACATGGAACTGCCATGATAGAATTTGTGCTTAAGAGTCCTGTATTCCAATGCCTGTAATGCTTAACAATTACTTCTGCTCTGTGTTCATGGATGAAAGGCTGGGGGTAGAACTGCAGAAAACAAATGCTAAAGGGGATGGATGTATGGTAAACCAAGACCCGTTCACAGACGACTGTGTTGGAGAGGAGATAGCTAAATTAAAAGTAGACAGAGTGATGGGGCCTGATGGGATACACCTGAGGGTGCTCAAGGAACTCGAAGTTCTGGTGGCTCCGCTGATTGACCTCTTCAATGCTTCCTTAGAGACTGGAGTGGTCCCAGAGGACTGGAGAAGGGCAGATGTGGTTCCCTTGCAAAAGAATGGAAATAAGGAGGTTGGGAATTACAGACCTGTCAGTCTGACCTCAGTGGTGAGTAAACCAATGGAAACGGTACTAAAGCGGAGGACTGAGGTTTCACGAACTGAATGGCATGCAGGACCAGAGAGCGCCATGTCAGATGAATCTGACCGATTTCCTTGACTGGGTGAAAAAAACAGTCAAGACGTGGGAGGGGCGCTAGATGTGGTATACTTAGATTTCATCAAAGCCTTTGACACTGTTCCCCACAGGTGATTGATAAATAAATTGAGTAACCTCGATATGGGTCCTAGAGTAACTGTTGGGTTAAAAATTGGCTGACTGGAAGGAGACCAAGGGTAGTGGTAAAAGGAGTTACTCTGAAGAAAGGGATATTTGAGTGTAAGGTTTGTCTCTTTGCGGATGATACCAAACTCTGCTGGAGGGTGTGAATGACATGGAGGAAGGACCTAGTGAAGTTGGAGGAATGGTCCGATATTTGGCAACTAAGATTTAATGCTAAAAAAATGCAGGGTCATGCACTTGGGTCACAAGAATCTGAAGGAACAGTACAATATAGGGGTTGAAGTGCTTCTGTGTACGATGGAGAGCAGGACTTGGGGGTGATTGTGTCTGATGACCTTAAAGCTTCCAAACAGGTAGAAAAAGTGACTGTCAAAGCCAGAAGGATGCTTGGGTGCATAAAAAAAGGGATGACCAGCAAGGGGGGAAAAAAAAAAAATAAAATAAAAGAGATGATAGTGCCCTTCTATAAGTCTCTGGCGAGGCCCCATTTAGAGTACTGTGTGCAGTTCTGGAGACTGCACCTACAGAAAAATATAAACTGGATGGAGTCAGTCCAGAGGGCGGCTACAAAATTGGTAAGTAGTCTTGAACACAAAAAATTTAGGACAGGCTTATGAACCTCAACATGTAAATGCTGGAAGAGAAGAGGGAGAGAGAAGATACAAGAGACATTTAAATATCTCAAGGGCATTAATGTTTTTCAACTGAAGGAAAACTCTGGAACGAGGGGGCATATAATGAAGTGTTTTTATATTACTAGTCTTTTTACCACCTCCCCAAATTAGTACTTACCAGCCACCCACAATTTAGAGAGATAAAAGACTAGTAAGGCCACGTGTATGAGAAAAGCAATTATTTAATTATTTACCAAGAGAAAGTTACAATTAGAAATGCTAGTTTCTCATGTGGAGAGCAGGGGACACAAACGTGGTCTGCCACTGCCTCTCCAACGTAATGCTCTGGTTCAATTGTTTATATACCTTTGGTGTTAAGCAATGCTTCACATTACTTCAGCACTTATCTTCCTCAGAGATCATTCTGTTCTCACAATCTATTTTCCCCTAAGTTGCTAAATCACATTCTCTTGTTTATTTGTTTATACTAGTTTATTTCCCCGAGGCCTGCTTGTAAGGGTATCATAATAGATCATAAATTCCTGAGTTTACACAGGCTTATGCTCTTTAATAAATTACGAGCTTCTCAATCTCTGATAGATTCCAGAGTTGCACCGGCTTGTCAGCCTCTGCCCTTTTTGACATGTGCTGGGGTGACCTGTGCTCATATTTCTACAGAAGTTAAGAGGAAATAGGTTTAGGAAGAATCTAAGGAAGTACTATTTCATACAAGACACCATAGACTTTCTGAATAAATTAAAACATCAAAAACATCAAGCAGCTACAACCTTGTGCTCTTCTGGTCACAAATGGCATAGTTGCATGTAATAGATTCCTAAATAAAAACAAATAAAATAACCACCCTAGACCACCAATAGTCACCAAAAGCAAATACAAAATTTAAAAAACAAACGCCCAAGACCACCAATATTCACCGGAAGCAATTACAAAATTAATCAAATTCATAACTATTTCCCATTTTAATAACGATATCTGCAAATCATGGGAACCACTATGGACACCAGGATGGTACCACAATATGCTAACCTCTTAATGGCAAAACAGGAAGAGATTTTTTTTAATACATAATCGGACTAAACCCCTAAAATACTACCAGTAGGTTTACTATTTGGACTGAGGGAGAAGAAAGACTCTCAGTTTTACAGTTCTTTCAATACATACCATTCTACAATCAAATTCAAAATTGACTACTCAGAAAAAGTCAACTTTCTAGACACCACAGTTTCCATCAGCAATGGCTATATACAAACATCTACATACAGCAAACCTACAGACAGATGCAGCTACATCCACATAAATCTAGCTTCCACGCTTCACCCAAGAGACAAAAGAAACACCTCAAAATCCCTCTCCCCCTTTGTACACAGAAACACTTCAACCCCTATATCGTACTGTGCCCTTGGATTCCTGTAACCCAAGTGCATGACCCCGCATTTATTATTAATCTTAGTTGCCAATTACCAGACCACTCTTCAAGCTTCACTAGATCGTTCCTCATGCCAACCACACCCTCTGGGGTGTCCATTCTATTACAGAGTTTGGTATCATCCACAAAATCAAACCTTACCAGATAGTCCTTCCGCAATACCACTCACAAAGATGTTAAGAAGAGCCGGCCTGAGGGCCAAACCCTGCGGTACACCACTGATAACATCCTTTTCTTCAGAGCAAGCTCCGTTTACCATTATCCTTTATCTCCTCCCATTTAACCAGTTTTTAACCCAGTCAGTCACTTTAGGTCCTATACCAAGGACACTCAGTTTATCAAATCAGTCTGTCCTCTGTGCGGAACCGTGGTGGGTGGGACAGCACTCAACCATGCATGGTAGAGCATGTCTCATGCTCTACAAAACTCTGAAAAGCTTGTTATAAGCTACAGACCGGGCAATGCGGTGCCGCATTACCCACTTGTGAGAATTAGTGGCCTACTTGTCCTGAGAGAATATATTTCACATATTGGCCTACTGTTTCTAGGGAAATTGCCAGTACAAAGAAGCGGCTGTTTCTGATGTGCCCATGACCCTTAGACAGAGTCAAGCTCTGTGCCCTTCTAAGTTAACACTGCCAGTATCAGAGGTTTACCATGAACAGTGATTAGCTGCTCTGCAAATTCATATTACAGCCACCCAGAAAGCACAGATCCGCCTACAATACCAGAGACCATGGGACAACATATTCTCATGTTCCTTACATTTTAAACAGCAAGAGGTGTCAGCGTAGCATGCTCAAAAAGTCATTTTCAGGCGCTTTATCCGGTCTATTTTTCTCATATTTGCAGGTCAACTTGATGAACCAACTTCGGGATCGATGTAAACAGAGGAAGACCAATCGAACACACCAGGGGCCTGGCCCAACTCCATAGTCCAGGCCTCTTGTACAGAAGTATAAAGCGAAAGCTACATACCTGTAGAAGGTATTTTCCGAGGACAGCAGGCTGATTGTTCTCACTGATGGGTGATGTCCACGGCAGCCCCTCTGAACGGAGATCTTCACTAGCAACAATGTTTGCTAGCCCTCGCGTGCGCATGCACGATGCGCATGCGCAACCGTCTTCCCGCCCAAATGCGAGCGTGTTCGCCAGTCCAGTAAATAGCAAAGACAAGGAAAGACACAACTCCAAAGGGGAGGTGGGCGGGTTTGTGAGAACAATCAGCCTGCTGTCCTCGGAGAATACCTTCTACAGGTATGTAGTTTTCGCTTTCTCCGAAAACAAGCAGGCTAGTTATATCCCTAGCCCCCAGGTCAACATTGGTCAATTGGGCCTTGCAACGGCAAGGATATAACTGAGATTAACTTAAACTTATTCAACTAACAGAGTGCAGCCTGAAACAGAATAAAAATGGGCCTAGGGGGGTGGAGTTGGATCCTAAACCCCGAACAGATTCTGCAGCACCGACTGCCCGAACCGACTGTCACGTTGGGTATCCTGCTGAAGGCAGTAATGCGATGTGAATGTGTGGACAGATGACCACATCACAGCCTTGCAAATCTCTTCAATAATGGCTGACTTCAAGTGGGCCACAGACGCCGCCATGGCTCCAACACTATGAGCTGTAACATGACCCTGAAGAGTCAGCCCAGCCTGGGTGTAAGTGAAGGAAATGCAATCTGCTAGCCAATTAGATATGGTGCGTTTCCCGACAGCCACTCCCCTTCTGTTGGGATCACAAGAAATAAACAATTGGGCGGACTGTCTGTGGAGCTTTGTCCGCTCCAGGTAGAAGGCCAATGCTCGGCAAACCTCTCATGAAGCGAACAACTAAAGGCTGTCCCGAGATCGGCTTACCTGCCACACGGTAATGGCATGCACTAATAGCACTAAGATGAACTCGTACAGAGTTGGTCTTAAGACCAGACTCAGACAAGTGCAGAACGTATTCAAGCAGGGTCTGTGTAGGACAGGAGCGAGGATCTAGGGCCTTGCTGTCGCACCAGACGGCAAACCTCCGACATAGGAAAAAGTAACTCTTCTTAGTGGAATCTTTCCTGGAAGCAAGCAAGACTCGGGAGACACTCTGGGAGAGACCCAAGGAGGCAAAATCTACGCCCTCAACATCCAGGCCTTGAGAGCCAGGGACTGGAGGTTGGGATGCAGAAGTGCCCCCTCGTTCTGAGAAATGAGGGTCGGAAAACACTCCATCCTCCATGGGTCTTCGGAGGACAACTCCAGAAGAAGAGGGAACCATATCTGACGCGGCCAAAAGGGAGCGACCAGAATCATGGTGCCTCGAACTTGCTTGAGTTTCAGCAGAGTCTTCCCCACCAAAGGTATGGGAGGATAAGCATACAGAAGGCCTTCCCCCCAATCCAGGAGAAAAGCATCCGACGCCAGCCTGCCATGGGCCTGAAGTCTGGAACAGAACTGAGGGACCTTGTGGTGGACTCATGAGGCAAAGAGATTATTAAGATCCACCGAGGGGGTGCCCCATACTCGGAAGAGCTCGCATACCACTCTCGAACTGAGCGACCACTCGTGAGGTTGCATTATCCTGCTCAACCTGTCGGCCAGACTGTTGTATACGCTTGCCAGATACGTGGCTTGAACAAACATGCCGTTCCGGCGAGCCCAAAGCCACATTCTGATGGCCTCCTGACAAAGGGGGACGAGATCCGGTGCCCCCCTGCTTGCTGATGTAAAACATGGCAACCTGATTGTCTGTCTGAATTTGGATAATTTGCTGGGACAGCCGATCCCTGAAAGCCTTTAGAGCGTTCCAGACCGCTTGCAACTCCATGAGGTTGATCTGCAACCCTTTTTCCTGAAGGGACCAACTCCCTTGGGGTGTGGAGCCCATCGACACGAGCTCCCCACCCCAGGAGAGATGCATCCATCATCAGCACCTTTTGTGGCTGAGGAATCTGGAAAGGACGTCCCAGCGTCAAATTTGACCGAATTGTCCACCAAAGCAGGGATTGGAGAAAACTCATGGACAGCAGGACTACATCCTCTAGGTCCCCAGCAGCTTGGTACCACTGAGAAGCTAGGGTCCATTGAGCTGATCTCATGTGAAGGCGGGCCAAGGGAGTCACATGCACTGTGGAGGCCATGTGGCCGAGGAATCTCAACATCTGCCGAGTTGTGATCTGCTGAGACGCCCTCACCCTGGAAATGAGAGACAGAAGAGTGTCGGCCCTCGCTTCCGGGAGGTAGGCACGAGCCGTCCAGAGCTCCTATGAATTCTAGTTTCTGGACTGGAAGAAGGTGGGACTTTGGATAATATATCAGAAACCCTAGTAGCTCCAGGAGTTGAATAGTCATCTGCATGGACTGTAGAGCTCCTGCCTCGGAGGTGTTCCTCACCAGCCAATCGTCGAGATAAGGGAACACGTGCACTCCCAGTCTGCGCAGAGACGCCGCTACGACAGCCAGGCATTTTGTAAACACTCTGGGCGCAGAGGCGAGACCAAAGGGTAAGCACACAATACTGAAAATGCCGTGTTCCCAGACGGAATCGAAGATATTGTCTGTGAGCTGGCAGTATCGGAATGTGAGTGTAAGCGTCCTTTAAGTCCAGAGAGCATAGCCAATCGGTTGCCTGAATCATGGGAAGAAGGGTGCCCAGGGAAAGCATCCTGAACTTTTCTCGGACCAGATATTTGTTCAGGGCCCGTAGGTCTAAGATGGGACGCAACCCCCGTTTTCTTTTCCACAAGGAAGTACCTGGAATAGAATGCCAACCCTTCTTGCCCCGGTGGCACGGGCTCGACCACATTGGCGCTGAGAAGGGCGGAGAGTTCCTCTGCAAGTACCTGCTTGTGGCGGAAGCTGAAGGACTGAGCTCCCGGTGGACAATTTGAAGGTTTTGAGATCAAATTGAGGGAGTATCCCAGCCGGACTATTTGGAGAACCCACTGGTCGGAGGTTACAAGAGGCCACCTTTGGTGAAAAAATTTTAACCTCCCCCCAACCTGCAGATCGTCCAGCAGAACCACTTTGATTTCAGTTATGCTCTCCTGGAGCCAGTCAAAAGCTTGTCCCTTGCTTTTGCTGGGGAGCTGCCGGGGCCTGTTGAGGCGCACATTGTTGATGGGAACGAGCGCGCTGGGGTTTAGCCTGAGCAGCAGGCTGGCGAGAGGGAGGATTGTACCTAAGCTTATTAGAAGAATAGGGAACAGTCCTCCTTTCCCCATAAAAATGTCTACCAGTTGAGGCAGATGCTGAAGGCGTCCGGTGGGAGAATTTGTCGAAAGCGGTGTCCCGCTGGTGGAGTTGCTCTATCACCTATTCGACCTTTTCTCAAAAAATATTATCCCCCCGGCAAGGAGCATCCGCAATCTGCTGCTGGAGTCTATTCTCCAGGTCAGAGGCACGCAGCCATGAGAGTCTGCGCATCACCACACCTTGAGCAGCAGCCCTGGACGCGACATCAAAAGAATCGTAAACACCCCTGGCCAGGAATTTAAGACACGCCTTCAGCTGCCTGACCACCTGCTGAAAAGGCTTGGCCTGCTCAGAAGGGAGCTTATCCACCAAGTCCGCCCACTGCCGCACATTGTTCCGCATATGAATGCCTGTGTAGAGCTGGTAGGACTGGATTTTGGAAATGAGCATTGCAGAATGGTAGGCCTTCCGCCCAAAAGAGTCCAAGGTTCTAGAGTCACGGCCCGGGGGCGCCGAAGCGTACTCCCTAGAACTCTTGACCTTCTTAAGGGCCAGACCACACCAGAGCCATGAGGCAACTGTGTCCACATTAACTCTGGGTCCCCATGGATCCGATATTGGGATTCTATCTTCTTGGGAATGTGGGGATTAGTTAGCGGCTTCGCCCAGTTCACCAGCAATGTCTGTTTGAGGACATGATGCATGGGTACAGTGGATAATTCCTTAGGTGGCGAAGGATAGTCCAAAAGCTCAAACATCTCGGCCCTTGGCTCATCCTCCGTAACCACAGGGAAGGGAATGGCCGTAGATATTTCCCGGACAAAGGCCGCGAAAGACAGACTCTCAGGAGGAGAAAGCTGCCTTTCAGGAGAGGGAGTAGGATCAGAGGGAAGACCACAAGACTCCTCGTCAGAGAAATATCTTGCGTCCACCTCTGCTTCCCATGAGGCCTCATCATCGGTATCGGACACCAGTTCATGAACTTCAGTCCAAAGCCGGGCCCGTCTCAACTCCGTGGAAACATGGCCACGGTGGGCACGCCAAGAGGAAGACTCCCGCACCGGCAGCGATGAAGCTCTCTCCATCAATGTCGTGGGGGAGTCAGCCTGGGAGGCCGCCGATGCGGGTACCGCAAGCGGTACCGGGACCGGGGACCTCACCACGGGCGAGGAGCCAGCCGTCGCCTCTCTCAACAGTACCGGTGGCGCAAGCACCTCCGGTACCGGAGTGGAAGGGCGTAACAGCTCTTCTAGGATCCCTGGAAGGATGGCCCGGAGGCTCTCGTTCAGAGCGGCTGTCGAGGAAGGCAAGGGGTCCGGTACCGACGACGAGCTCAATCTGTCTGGGACGCGGAGGCGGTACCGGGCTGTCCACAGTACAGCGCATCGACACCTCTTGTATGGAGGGCGAGCGGTCCTCCCGGCGTCGACGCTTAATGGGTGCCGAATCCACCGGCGACCCGGAAAGGGTATGATACATACCTGTAGCAGGTGTTCTCCGAGGACAGCAGGCTGATTGTTCTCACGACTGGGTGACGTCCGCGGCAGCCCCCACCAACCGGAAAGAAGCTTCGCGGGACGGTCGGCACGCAGGACATGCGCGGCCGTCTTCCCGCCCGTGCGCGACCGCTCCCGCCAGTTGAATGACTAGCAAAAGATGAAACACACAACTCCAAAGGGGAGGAGGGAGGGTAGGTGAGAACAATCAGCCTGCTGTCCTCGGAGAACACCTGCTACAGGTATGTATCATACCCTTTCTCCGAGGACAAGCAGGCTGCTTGTTCTCACGACTGGGGTATCCCTAGCTCTCAGGCTCATTCAAAACAAGAACCCAGGTCAATGGAACCTCGCAACGGCGAGGAAACAACAGAAATTGACCTACGAAGAACAACTAACTGAGAGTGCAGCCTGACCAGAATAAATTCGGGTCCTGGAGGGTGGAGTTGGATTTACACCCCAAACAGATTCTGCAGCACCGACTGCCCGAACCGACTGTCGCGTCGGGTATCCTGCTGGAGGCAGTAATGTGAGGTGAATGTGTGGACAGATGACCACGTCGCAGCCTTGCAAATCTCTTCAATAGTGGCTGACTTCAAGTGGGCCACTGACGCTGCCATGGCTCTAACACTATGAGCCGTGACATGACCCTCAAGAGTCAGCCCAGCCTGGGCGTAAGTGAAGGAAATGCAATCTGCTAGCCAATTAGAGATGGTGCGTTTCCCGACAGCGACCCCTAGCCTGTTAGGGTCGAAAGAAATAAACAATTGGGCGGACTGTCTGTTGGGCTGTGTCCGCTCCAAGTAGAAGGCCAATGCTCTCTTGCAGTCCAATGTGTGCAACTGACGTTCAGCAGGGCGGGTATGCGGCCTGGGGAAGAATGTTGGCAAGACAATTGACTGGTTAAGATGGAACTCCGACACCACCTTCGGCAGGAACTTTGGGTGGGTGCGGAGCACTACTCTGTTGTGATGAAATTTGGTATATGGAGCATGAGCTACTAGGGCTTGAAGCTCACTGACCCTACGAGCTGAAGTAACTGCCACCAAGAAAATGACCTTCCAGGTCAAGTACTTCAGATGGCAGGTATTCAGTGGCTCAAAAGGAGGTTTCATCAGCTGGGTGAGGACGACGTTGAGATCCCATGACACAGTAGGAGGCTTGATAGGGGGCTTTGACAAAAGCAAGCCTCTCATGAATCGAACGACTAAAGGCTCTCCAGAGATGGCTTTACCCTCCGCACGATAATGGTAAGCACTAATCGCACTAAGGTGATTCCTTACTAAGTTGGTCTTGAGGCCAGACTCTGATAAGTGCAGAAGGTATTCAAGCAGGTTCTGTGCAGGGCAAGAACGAGGTTCTAGGGCCTTGCTCTCACACCACATGACAAACCTCCTCCACTTGAAAAAGTAACTCTTTTTAGTGGAATCCTTCCTAGAGGCAAGTAAGACCCGGGAGACACCCTCAGACAGACCCAACGCAGTGAAGTCTACGCCCTCAACATCCAGGCCGTGAGAGCCAGAGACTGAAGGTTGGGGTGCAGTAACGCTCCGTCGTTCTGCGAAATGAGAGTCGGAAAACACTCCAATCTCCACGGTTCTTCTGAGGACAACTCCAGAAGAAGAGGGAACCAGATCTGACGGGGCCAAAAGGGCGCTATCAGAATCATGGTGCCGCGGTCTTGCTTGAGCTTCAGTAAGGTCTTCCCCACCAAAGGTATGGGAGGATAAGCATACAGGAGGTCGGTCCCCCAATGGAGGAGAAAGGCATCCGACGCTAGCCTGCCGTGTGCCTGAAGTCTGGAACAGAACAGAGGCAGCTTGTGGTTGGTCAGAGAGGCGAAAAGGTCCACCGAGGGGGTGCCCCACGCTCGGAAGATCTTGCGTACCACTCTGGCATGGAGCGACCACTCGTGGGGTTGCATGACTCTGCTCTGTCTGTCGGCCAGACTGTTGTTTACGCCTGCCAGGTACGTGGCTTGGAGGAGCATGCCGAACCGACACGCCCAACGCCACATCCCGACGGCCTCCTGGCACAGGGGCCGAGATCCGGTGCCCCCCTGCTTGTTGACGTAATACATTGCAACCTGATTGTCTGTCCGAATTTGGATAATTTGGCAGGACAGCCGATCTCTGAAAGCCTTCAGTGCGTTCCAGATCGCTCGGAGCTCCAGGAGGTTGATCTGCAGATCCTTTTCCTGGAGGGACCACAGACCCTGGGTGTGAAGCCCATCGACATGGGCTCCCCACCCCAGGCGAGATGCATCCGTCGTCAGCACTTTCACGGGCTGCGGAATTTGGAATGGACGTCCCAGGGTCAAATTGGTCCGGATGGTCCACCAGAGCAGTGAAGTGCGGCAACTGGTGGAGAGGCGGATGACATCTTCTAGATTCCCGGTGGCTTGGAACCACTGGGAAGCTAGGGTCCATTGAGTAGATCTCATGTGAAGACGAGCCATGGGAGTCACATGAACTGTGGAGGCCATATGACCCAGAAGTCTCAACATCTGCCGAGCTGTGATCTGCTGAGACGCTCTGGTCTGCGAAGCCAGGGCCAAGAGGTTGGTGGCCCTCGCTTCGGGAAGGTAGGCCTGAGCCGTCTGGGAATTCAGCAGCGCTCCTATGAATTCCAGAGACTGAGTTGGCTGGAGATGGGACTTTGGGTAATTTATCACAAACCCCAGCAGCTCCAGAAGTTAAATAGTGCACTGCATGGACCGGAGGGCTCCTGCCTCCGAGGTGTTCTTGACCAGCCAATCGTCGAGATATGGGAACACGTGCACTCCCAGCTTGCGTAGGTAGGCCGCTACCACCACGAGGCACTTGGTAAACACTCGTGGGGCAGAGGCGAGCCCAAAGGGCAGCACACAATACTGAAAGTGCCGTGCGCCCAGGCGGAATCTGAGATACTGTCTGTGAGCTGGCAGTATCGGTATGTGAGTATATGCGTCCTTTAAATCCAGGGAACATAGCCAATCGTTTTTCTGAATCATTGGCAGAAGGGTGCCCAAGGAAAGCATCCTGAACTTTTCTTTGACCAGGAATTTGTTCAGGCCTCTCAGGTCTAGGATGGGACGCATCCCCCCTGTTTTCTTTTCCACAAGGAAGTCCCTGCCCTTCCTGCCCGGGTGGTACGGGCTCGACCGCATTGGCGCTGAGAAGGGCGGAGAGTTCCTCTGCAAGTACCTGCTTGTGATGGGAGCTGAAAGACTGAGCTCCCGGGGGACAATTTGGAGGCAGGGAGGCCAAATTCAGGGCGTATCCGCACCGCACTATTTGGAGAACCCACTGGTCGGAGGTTATGAGAGGCCACCTTTGGTGAAAGAATTTTAACCTCCCTCCGACCGGCAGATCGTCCGGTACGGACACTTGTAGGGCGGCTATGTTCCCGTGGATCCAGTCAAAAGCCCGTCCCCGGCTTTTGCTGTGGAGGCGCAGGGGGCTGCTTAGGCGCACGCTGTTGACGAGAACGAGCGCGCTGGGGCTGTCCCTGTGCCTGACGAGGCCTTCGGGCCGGCTGGTTGTACCTACGCTTCGCAAAAGAATAGGGTGCAGCCTGCCGGGCCCGGGAAAAACGTCCACCTGTGGAGGTGGATGCTGAAGGCGCCCGGTGGGAGAGCTTGTCGAGAGCGGTTTCCCGCTGATGCAGTTGGTCCACCATCTGCTCGACCTTCTCACCGAAAATGTTATCCCCCCGGCAAGGGACGTCAGCCAGTCTCTGCTGGGTGCGGTTGTCCAGGTCAGAGGCACGCAGCCATGAGAGCCTGCGCATCACTATACCTTGGGCCGCAGCACGAGATGCCACGTCACAGGTGTCAAAAATACCCCTGGACAGGAACTTTCTGCACGCCTTCAGCTGCCTGACCACCTCCTGATAAGGCCTGGACTGCTCCGGCGGGAGCTTCTCGACCAGGTCCGCCAGCTGTTGCACATTGGTCCGCATGTGGATGCTCATATAGAGCAGGTATGACTGGATGCGGGTCACGAGCATGGAGGATTGGTAGGCCTTCCTCCCAAACGAGTCCAGAGTGCGAGACTCCCGCCCCGGGGGCGCCGAGGCGGTATCCCTCGAACGCCGTGCCCTCTTGAGAGCAGAATCCACGACCGCTGAGTCATGAGGCAATTGGGGCCGCATGAGCTCTGGGTCAGAGTGGATCCTGTACTGGGACTCTGCTTTCTTGGGAATGGTGGGGTTAGTTAATGGTCGCACCCAGTTCCGGAGCAGCGTCTCCTTCAGGACATTGTGCAGCGGCACCGTGGAGGACTCTCTAGGTGGTGATGGATAGTCGAGGACCTCGAGCATCTCGGCCCTCGGCTCTTCCACAGAGACCACGGGGAAGGGAATGCTGATAGACATATCCCGCACAAAGGAGGCAAAGGAGAGACTCTCAGGAGGTGAGAGCTTCCTCTCCGGTGAAGGCGTGGGGTCCGAGGGAAGGCCCGTAGACTCCTCTGAGGAGAAATATCTAGGGTCCTCCTCTTCCCCCCACGAGTCCTCATCCTCGGTATCAGACATTAGCTCATGTAGCTGAGTCCTGTACCGGGCCCGGCTCGACGTCGAGGCACCGAGGTCTCGGTGTCGTCGAGCGGTGGACTCCCGCGCCGGCGGGGACGGAGCTCCCTCCATCGACGTCGACTCCACCTGCGTGGCGGTCGAGACCGGCACCGCAAGCGGCGGCGGTGTCGACAGCCCCGGCGCCGGGCTAGAGCTCGCCGGCGCCCCAGTCATCGGCGCCGAGGGCGCAAGCACCCCCGGCGCCGGCACAGCCTGGCGCATCAGCCCTTCCAGGATCCCCGGAAGGATGGCTCTGAGGCACTCGTCCAGGCCCGCTGCCGGGAAAGGCGGTGGGGCCGGTAAGGGTGTCGGTGCCGGAAGCTGCTGGGGGCCAGGAGACGGCACCGAGGTGCCGGAACCCCGACGCGTCGGTACCTCCACAACCGACGGAGACCTCTCCTCACGACGATGACGTTTCGGCGTCGTCTCCTCTCCGACATCGGGATGCACCGAAGGCGACCGGTGACGACGCTTCTTGTCTTTCTTCCGATGCACGTCACCGGCGCCGGAGGGCATGGAGGAGGAGGAGGAGGAGGTCGATCCCCCTCGGTCTCGAGGTACCGGGTCAGACAGGGTTCGGTCCCGCGGCCCACGAGCTGAGGGCGTGACCGGGGCCGACTGCCCACGCGGCCTCTCACCCCCACTCTCACCGGAAGACCGGCGGGCCGACGGGACCTGTTCTCCTGGGGTCGCTGCCATCGGTGCCGATGTCTCGGGCATCGATACCGGTACCGAAGGGCCGGGCGTCGATACCGATGCCTTCGAGGTCGACGTCGAGGGGCCGGCGCAAGTTCCAAAAAGACGGTCCCGCAGAACTTGCCTCGCAACCTGAGTCCGTTTCCGGAGACCGAGACACAAAGAACACGACTTCAGATTGTGCTCCGGCCCGAGGCACTGGAGGCACCAAGCGTGGGTGTCGGTCTGCGAGATCGGCCGGCCGCAGCGACCACACTTTTTAAATCCACTCGGGACCTTCGAGGACATCGACGGAAAAATCGCGTCGGCGAAGTCAAAGTCGTCAATGGTGGCTAAAATCACACCACGAAAAACAAACGACCGAGCGGCCACTAGGCCGCAACGTGGCGTCCCCGCTGGAAGCGAGGGAAAAAAGGGAGCGCGTGTCCCACACGCGCAGGGTTTCTTTTTTTTTTTTTTTTTAAAAGGAAACCGGGCGGTAACTAAAACCGATAAACAAAGTTAGAAAAAAGCACGATCAGCGTATACGCGATCGAACGATCCGGCGGCTGAACAGAGAGAGCGCAAAACACGACTCTCTCCAGGCGCGGAAAAAAAGGAACTGGCGGGAGCGGTTGCGCACGGGCGGGAAGACGGCCGCGCATGCGCGGTGGGCGTGTCCTGCGTGCCGACCGTCCCGCGAAGCTTCTTTCCGGTTGGTGGGGGCTGCCGCGGACGTCACCCAGTCGTGAGAACAAGCAGCCTGCTTGTCCTCGGAGAACTCTCGGTACCACAACGGGAAGGCGACCGGTGACGATGCTTCCTGGCCTTCGCACAGAGCAGGTCACCGTTACCTCCCAGTATCGAAGAGGAGGACGTTGAATCCAAACGCCTCCTCGGGGCCGGGTCCGAAACAGGTCGATCTCGGGGGGCCTGTACCGCAGGAGCCCTCGAGACAGGCGGAGACCTACTCGAGGGCTCACCGCTACCAGCAGGGGAATGGACAGCCCTCACCTGCGCTCCTGATGACGATGCACCCTCCGACGACATTGATACCTCCGATGACCTCGGTACCGCAGGCGTCGAAGTACCGGACGAGGCTCCAAACAAAAGGTTCCACTGAGCCAATCTCGCCGCCTGAGTCCTCTTCTTCAGCAGAAGACAGAGAGTGCAGGCTTGGGGAGGATGACCGGCCCCCAGACACTGAAGACACGAAACGTGCGTATCAGTGAGCGAAATCGTCCGGCTGCACCTCGTGCACTTTTTTGAAGCCGCTGGCAGGCTTCGATGACATGGGTGGAAAAATCATGCTGGCGAAATCAAAATTCACGATGGTGACAAAAAAGGGCACGAAAAACAGGGAAAAAAAACCCGTACGGGCGGCCGAAAAGGCCGCTTCCGACGACGAAAGGAAACTTAGTGGGGAAAAACACTAGAAATAGCGTGTTGGTAGAGCTGAAATACAAATTAGCAAAAAAAAAATGACCTAAAAATAATGCCAGCGTCCAAATGAACCAGGTCTGGCTCTAATTTAAAAAAAAAAACAACCTATGGATGCCCCATGTTTGTGTAGTACCCCTAGGAGCTTCTGGCATTTGACAAAGGAATATATGCCCCCCCCCCCCACACACACATTCCATGTTATTATGTTAAAAGCCATGGAATTGTATGTAGCAAGAGAATAGCTCAGCATGCTCCAATGTCTAAAACCAGAGAAGCATCCTAGCCTTCACCCCTTCAAAGTAGTGAAAATTGATCAGTCTCTGAAGACCCCTACAAACCCTCCCAACCACTGATATCCCACTTGCAACCAGCCAAAAATCCTCCATAGGTATGCCCCCCCCCCACCATGCCCTGAATCCCAAAGACACCCCCCTCTCTTTTCCTACCATTAAGCCCTCTACTACCCTCTCCAACCCAATTAACCACCCCACCCCTTTAGTCATGTGAACTACCTATAGGTGTCACTATCCCAAAGGACCCATCACCCATATAGCACAATCCAGAATACAGACCCCATAAAGTGATAACTGAAAACTAAGAATTCTCCCTCATAAAGGTCTAATAACAAACTAAGTGGAAAACCTTATGCCACAGTGAGACAGAATAAATGAACCACTCGGGCTAAAGAAAACCAAAGGAGCAAAACAGATGTCCGTGTTCAGTCATAAATCCAGCAATTGAAAGCAAATGCTAAAATCTGTAGGGAAAGAAAAAAAAAAAAAAAAAAAAAGGTTTGATCCTATGAGTCTGGTCAGAGTAAAAACAAATCTCAGCATACATCATCAGGCAAAGCTGGTTCCAAAGGCACCTGTCCTTCTCAGCTGCAAAAAAAGTATTCTAGTACACTCCATAGGATGGACTTTCTAACATTAGCCCTGAAGCGGTGTCCCCAGCTGGTCCACAAATTTGGCAGCTTCAGCTGCCAAGTCAAAAACTTTAAAAGGTTTCATTGTGGGAAATGCAAAATCTGGCCGGGTATGCTAAGGTGAAATGGATCTACCATTGCACCAACTTAATGCAGACTGGAGAAAAGGCATTCCATGATGAGGAAACCAATGCCAAGTAAGTCTTGAAAGCAAAAGGACAGATATACCTTCATAGCCTCCGATAGAATGTAAAATTTCGAGTTTGTGGGTATAATTCAAACTTAATGATAATCACCCAGGGCCTTGCCACAATCTCTCTCTTGGGCCCCAGGCAATGGACCAGTTCGATCCTCAAAGGGCATGCCAAGAGCAGAAGATGAAGAGAGTCTACCGGCCACTTCTCCATAAACCACTGCAAATTGCACTCCAGCAGGGATGCGGGCAAGCTGAAGAAATGGAAATTGTTCATCGCCTCTACAGTCCTGGCACTCTGCTGCACAGCCTGAACACTTTGGGTGAGTGCAGTGAACTGTTGCTCCATCAGGTACACCTTGCCTAAAAGTTGAAGTTTCTTGCCAATTCTCTGCTCCACAGCGATCTCTACCACCCATTCAGAGCTAGGGGGCAGAGACAAGAGGCACAATCTTGTCGGTCATTTTACTTTCTCCTGATCTTTTGTTGCAGGTTTAGAAACCTCTCTCATGCCCCCCAGCCTCTCAGTCACTAGATTTTGCCTCCCTATTCACAGCGCTGTCTCTAAATATGCAGTAGGCTTTCCTGACTCTGCAGAGCAATTGGGCTTTCTACGTACTAGAGCCATGCTGAACAGGAAGATTGGGAAGACGGTTTCAAGTCCAGCGAGAGTTCCTGAACCTCCTACACAATTCGACTCAAGTATGGTAGACAGCCTGATCGCTCTGTAGAACCAGGAAAGACGATTCAGAGGCAGGACTGCAAATAGGAGAAAAATTACTTTCAGCGATATGAAATCCTGGGTGCCAGGGTGAAATTTCTAGGTGCCCTGGGCTAGATGGACCATCAGTCTACCCCAGTATGGCTATTCTTATGCATAACATACTTTATTTGTAATGCTAGAACTATCTTTATTGAATCTAACCTATCCAATCAAGTGAGATGTAAAGGTGACCATCTTGAACACATATCTATAGTTTCATACAAAGAACGTTTAAAGGTTAAACCAAAATAATTAATGCCATCTTTACACCAACAAATTGGTAATTCATTCATTCACTACACTTTCTATACCGCCTTTGATAAAACTAGCAGACCAAGGCAGTTTACAGGCTAAAATTACAACAATAAAGTTTAAAAATAAATAAATAAAAAATAAATCACAAATGGAGAAGAAAAAAAAAACCTACAATATTCAATACAAAAGATAAACCCAAACATACAGAGAGTAATATGGGGAAGTTACTTTGTATGGAATAAACACTAGGTGGAAGCAGTTCAGTTTTACACCAGTTTACAGTAAAGCCAGAGTACCAAATAGCGAAGATACTTACCTGTAGCAGGTATTCTCTGAGGACAGCAAGCTGGATTGTTCTCACAAGTGGGGCAAAGCAAAATATAAAAAAGTTTTGCCAGAGTCTCCTGGCACACATGCAGCGAGCACCGCGCATGCGCAGACTGACTTCCCGCCCGCTGCGAAAGCGTGTCTCCTCAGTTAAATCAAAAAGCAAATGAAACAACACATACCACCACCACTGTCTCAAAGGATAAAACCACCTAAGAATAGATGGTTCACAGTAGGCTCAGGAAGACTACATTATGTAGCACAGAAGCATCTGTGCTCTGTTGCCCCTACAGAATTCCTTTGCTCCATTACAGCACTGTGATGTCCCTGAAAATAGTGAGGCAGAACAAGAAGCGGTGAAGGTGGAACAAAAAGCAATGAAGGTGCCCAAAGAGAAAAGTCACCCCCATAGCACTAATATTGAAACTCATACCAGGAAACTGTTGCTACTAGGGGATTCCATCATCAGAAGCATTAACTTTGAAACAAAGTTCAAGGGGCCATGCAAAGTGAAATGCATTCCAGGCTCCTCAGCTACCAGGAGTACCAAGCAAATATAATCAGAGAAGAAATTAAGGAGACAAACACTGATGTTGTTAGTCACCTAGGAACAAATGACAGTAGAGAGAGCTTTTCAGGAGCTGGGGGAGGGGTTAAAGCCTTTGGTAAAAACAATAGCTTTTTCTGAAGTACTACCTACCCTTTGCAAAGCCTGGTGTAACAAAGAAGGTTTTAGGTACATAGGAGGATGGGGTAATACATGGAATAACAAAAAACTATATTGTAATGATGGGCTGCATCTCATTGTGGCAGGAAAAAAAGTCCTTGGGGAGAAATTTAGACAATATGCTTGTAGGCATTTAAACTAGATGGTGGGGGTGGCATATGGAGTCAGGTACTTCAAGTGATCACCCCCAGCTAGAGACAAGATGTGACACTAGAAAAGAAAGCAATGACAACAACTATCTTAGTAAATCACTTCTTATCAACACAGCAGAAAGTGAGACTAAACAAAAAAACTAAACAGAAGACAAAAATGCCACTGAAATGTAGATGGAAAGCAATGGCCACAAATGCTCGCAGTAAAAGCAACAAAGTTCATGACCTGCAAGCCCTGATGTTAGAGGCAGACTTAGACGTTGTTGCAATCATGGAGACATGGCTCAATGATTCCCATGAATGGGATGCAAACATACCAGGCTATAATCTATTTAGGAAGGATAGAGATGGTCGTAAAGGTGGAGTAGCTCTGTATGTGAGAAAATATATCACAGCGACTGAAATGACAGGGGCCTGGGGAACGGAAGCAGCAATATGGATCACCTTAAAAAGAGATGATGGAACATTTGTTCACATGGGTGTTGTCTACAGACCTTCGACACAATCGGAGGAACTAAATAAAGATCTGGTCACAGATATCCATAAGTTCGGAAAGAAAAGAGAGGTGCTGTTGCTGGGAGATTTCAATCTGCCAGATGTGGATCGAAAAGTTCCATCTGTGGAATCAGAAAGAAGTAGAGAGATCGTGGATGCTTTTCAAAGTGCTCTACTCAGACAAATGGTGATGGAACCCACAAGAGAGGAAGTGATGCTGGATCTGGTGCTCACAAATGGGGATAGTGTGTCAAATGTCCAAGTGGGTGCCCACCTGGGCAGTAGTGACCATCAAACAGTTTGGTTTGATATAACAGCTGAAGTTGGGAGCAGCCACTCAAAACGCAAAGTCCTGGATTTCAAGCATACTGACCTTAGTAAAATGGGGGAATACCTGAGGAAGGAGCTGATGGGCTGGGAGGACATACGATAAGTGGAAGAGCAGTGGCCCAGACTGAAAGAAGCTATAAAATATGGCCACAAACCACTATGTAAGGAGAGTAAATAAAAGCAAGAGAAAAAAGAAACTGATATGATTCTCCAAGCAAGTGGCTCAGAAAATAAAGGCTAAAGAGTTGGAGTTCAGGAAATACAGAAAAACTCAAGAAGAGGAACACGGAGAAAAATACCGGATGAAACTGAAAGAAGCCAAGAGAGAGATACGTGTGGCAAAAGTGCAAGCGGAAGAACAAATGCAAGAAATGTAAAGAGGGGCGACAAAAATTTTGTCAGGTATATTAGTGAAAGGAGGAAGACTAAAAATGGAATTGTCAGACTGAAAGATGCGGCGAACCATTATGTGGATAATGATGAAGGAAAAGCAAAATTTGCTAAACAAATACTTTTGTTCTGTTTTCACTGAAGAAAATCCTGGAGAAGGACCACGATTGATTGGCAGAAGTACATATGGAAATGGAGCGGATATAGCACCGTTCACAGAAGCGAGTGTGTATGAACAACTTGAAAATCTAAAAGGTGGACAAAGCCATGGGACCAGACGGGATCCACCCCAGGATACTGAGGGAGCTCAGAGAGGTTCTGGCAGATCCTCTTAAAGATCTGCTTAATAAATCCTTGGCGATGGGAGAGCTTCCGTGGGATTGGAGGACAGCGGACGTGGTCCCTCTTCATAAAAGTGGTGATAGGGAAGAAGCTGGAAACTACAGGTCGATAAGCCTCACTTCGGTTAGTAGAAAAGTAATGGAAGCGATGCTGAAGGAAAGGATAGTGAATTTCCTGGAAGCCAAAAAGTTGCAAGATCAGAGACAACATGGCTTTACCGAAGGTAAATCGTGCCAAACGAATCTCATTGAATTCTTTCACTGGGTGACAGGAGAATTGAATCAGGAATATGCTATAGACGTAATCTACTTAGATTTCAGCAAAGCTTTTGACACGGTTCCCCACAGGAGGCTCAAATAAACTTGACAGGCTGAAGATAGGACCCGACGTGGTGAACTGGATTAGGAACTGGTTGACAGACAGACGCCAGAGGGTGGTGGTTAATGGAATTCACTCGGATGAGGGAAAGGTGAGTAGTGGAGTGCCTCAGGGATCAGTGCTGGGGCCAATGCTGTTCAGTATATTTGTGAGTGACATTGCCGAAGGCTTAGAAGGTAAAGTTTGCCTATTTGCGGATGACACCAAGATTTGTAACAGAGTGGACACCCCAGAGGGAGTAGAAAACATGAAAAAAGATCTACAGAAGCTAGAAGAATGGTCTAATGTTTGGCAATTAAAATTCAATGCAAACAAATGCAAAGTGATGCACTTAGGGAGTAGAAATCCAAGAGAGGCGTATGTGTTAGGCGGTGAGAGTCTGATATGTACAGACGGGGAGAGGGATCTTGGGGTGATAGTATCTGAGGATCTGAAGGCGACGAAACAGTGTGACAAGGCGGTGGCCGTAGCCAGAAGGTTGTTAGGCTGTATAGATAGAGGTGTGACCAGCAGAAGAAAGGAGGTGTTGATGCCCCTGTACAAGTTGTTGGTGAGGCCCCACCTGGAGTATTGCAGTTTTGGAGGCCGTATCTTGCTAAGGATGTAAAAAGACTGGAAGCGGTGCAAAGAAAAGCTACAAAAATAATATGGGATTTGCGTTACAAAACATATGAGAGACTTGCTGACCTGAACATGTATACCCTGGAGGAAAGGAGAAACAGGGGTGATATGACACAGACGTTCAAATATTTGAAAGGTATTAATCCGCAAACGAACCTGTTCCAGAGAGATGGGAAGGCGGTAGAACGAGAGGACATGAAATGAGGTTGAAGGCAGGGGGCAGACAAGAAAAATGTCAGGAAGTATTGTTTTACAGAGAGAGTGGTGGATACTTGGAATGCCCTCCCGCGGGAGGTGGTGGAGATGAAAACGGTAACGGAATTCAAAAATGCGTGGGATAAACATAAAGGAATCCTGTTAAGAAGGAATGGATCCTCAGAAGCTTAGCGGAGATTAAGTGGCAGCACCAGTGGATGGTAGGCGGGGCTAGTACTGTGCAGACGTCTACGGCCTGTGCCCTGAAAATGGTTGATATAAATCAAGATAAACAAGAAAAAGCAACACTGGGCCTTCAAGAAAGAGACAATGGTCCTTATATACAGTCATCTTACTACTACTTAACATTTCTAGAGCGCTACTAGGGTTACGCAGCGCTGTACAATTTAACAGAGAGAGACAAAGAGCTTACAATCTAATAGACAAGTGAACAGTCGGTCCGATAGGGGCAGTCAAATTGGGGCAGTCTGGATTCACTGAACGGTAAGGATTAGGTGCCGAACGCAGAATTGAAGAGGTGGGCTTTAAGCAAAGACTTGAAGATGGGCAGGGAGGGGGCTTGGCGTAAGGGCTCAGGAAGGTTGTTCCAAGCATAGGGTGAGGCGAGGCAGAATGAGCGGAGCCTGGAGTTGGCGGAGCAGGTTACTGAGAGGAGGGATTTATCCTGTGAACGGAGGTTACATCTTCTATGTTTCTATGAAGAATCAATATCCAGATCAGCAAACCATAAACTTTACAATCTGGGAAGCCTGCCTGAAGATATGCTAATATGGCTGGAATAGAAAAAGAGTGAAAATTCTAAGCTTGACCTTCACCAGATCCTCTTCCAGGATTATCGCTTGCCCTGCCCCTCCCCTCATGTGACATCACTCACGGGCATGAGGAAAAGAGGACTAGGATTCCACCAAGGAGAGAAGTGTTACCATCACTGCGTATCCCTACTGTCCCATGGATCCTCTGTTCTAGGACCGCTCCTTTGTGGAAGGCCTTCACCAAGTCCTGTTACAAGATTATCGTTTGCTTTACTCTACATGGGACATAACTCGAGGGCGCAAGAAACAAATTAAAGTATTGCTACTATAGTTCGAGGTGTACCCCTACTGTCCCTTGAGGCATCTGTTGTGGTGATGCTCCTGGACTACTGGCTGTCCCACCCATGTGACATCTTTTGAGGACACAAGGTAAAAAGGAATAGGCCTGTTCCAGAGGAGTAGGCATGAATAAACAGTTAAGGGGGGAGATTAACAAATTGTAATACAGAGTGTGGTGTGAGTGAGTGACAAAGAGATAAACAGACAGAGCTAAAGGGGACAAACATCAAAAAGTCACTTTAGGTTGATTGTATTTATACGCCAAATGTGTATCACTGCATTTTCTTTGAATTTCTGGGAAAAACTCCAGGGCTTTGAGGAAGTACGATACTGGCCAGGAACTTCAACAATTAATCCAGAGTTAAGATAACTGAAATGGAAGGCCACAACCCCAACAACCAGAGAACCACTGAGGGCCCTAATGAATACCCTTGACATTAGGGATACCTGGCGAGAGCTTCACTCTGTGGACAGATACCTACTTTCACAAGTTCACAGTACCTTCTCCTGGTGTAGATTGACCTTAGAACATGTCAGATCATACCCCAGTGTAGTGTGAACTAGAGCTGGGAAAGGAGAAATGAGGAAGCCAATGATCATCCTCTCCTTAGCAATTAGGAGGTTTCAGAGACAAAAAAGCCAACGTAAAGAAGAATAGCTTAATTTCAATGACTTCAGGAAATTATCATCAGGGGTAGTCCAAGATGCCCTTAAAGAAGTCAGAAGCGAGAGGAAGTGACGTCACCGTTGGTAATGGCAGCCTAGCCTCGGAGCTCTCACTCCTCGCCACGATAAAAAGCTATTAAAAGCAGCCATCGGACTTTTGGAACGCTACTAGTGTGTCCCCCGAAGACGCCAACCCGATCCGCCATGAGCAAAGCACATTTGGGGCGGAATAAAGACGGAGAGAAGTCGGTAGGCGGCGGGGCAAACAAGACCCCGAAGCGCCACGAGGCAATGGCGCAGGCCTCACCCTCTGATTCAGACTCAGCACTGTCAATGGCGGAATCGCGGAGGCCCCAGGCTAAAAAGGGCTTGTCAGGCGAACTCCGGAATTCAGGCTGATATACAAAAATCAAAAGAGGAAATACTAGACAGGATGGAGGTATTGAGCTCGGACCTCCGTGAGCTGGGGGGAAGAGTTGAAGATGCAGAGTTGCGGCTGGAAGAGCACGCGGAGTCCCTGAATTCCCATGAGGTGCAATTACAAGTATTGGACCAGAAAACAAAGGAACTGACCTACAAACTGGACGACATGGAAAACCGAGGGAGGCGGAATAACCTCTGGTTCCGGGGGATCCCCGAAGGCGGTGAGACGGAGGACGTCCTGCAAATAGTGCGGACACTGTGTGCCAACTTGATGGGTGCGGAGGCTGCAACGGTGGCGACTGAACTGGACCGAGCTCATGGCCAGAGACAGGAAAATAGAGCACGAGATGTGATTGCTCGGTTCCATAAGTATGAAGTCAAAGAGCAAATACTTGCCTGCGCCAGGAAGAAACAGGACTTGGAGTTCGGAGGGGCTAAAATAACAGTATACCAGGACATCTCGCAGTTCACTTTACAACAGAGACGCCAGTTGAAGCCAGGTTTGGACATCTTAATTAAGGGGCAGATCCCATACCGGTGGGGTTTTCCCTTTTCTTTGAACTTTACTGTAAAGGGGACTAAGTACAGAGTTTATTCGCTCACTGAAGCTTGGACATCCCTGCACGGGGCGGGCCTGGTGTCCTCTAAGTCGCCCCCAGGTGCGGTGGCACCGGCAACCAAAGCGAAATTACAAAAATGGCAGAGGGTCCCCGAATCCACCAAGAGGAGTAATCCAAAACGGAAAGCCGCAGCAGAAGCGACCTGAGCCCCTGTACAGCATTGCAGATGGGGTCTATCATGTGATTTCCGTTATCTCCGAGGGGTTCGGAGGGAAGATGGACAAACTGGTGGCAATTGGTGAATAGTGGCAATTGAGTCACCCATGATTTGACATGTTATCAATATAATTAGATGTTTTCTGCTTAATACTTAGCACTAATTTTTACTGCATGTTTTTTTTTGGGAAGTATCTGGGAGGAGAATGTTAAATGTTATGAGGGCACGGTATGAGTGGTGTACGGGGAGTTAATTAGGGGATTGTTGCGGGATAAGGACGTTAAAAAAGGGATGTTTTTTTAGCAGGATTGGTCCAGGAGGGATATGGGCTGGGAGATAGTCCGATGGTCGTAGGGGAGGAGACGGGGGGTGGGCGGGCTGGGCCACGATGGGTCACTTTCTCCAATCCCACATAGGGGGTCTACAACCTCTGGTTGGTGTTTGGATGAGGGGTATAGGGGGGACAAGGGGAAGTAGGGGGGTAATGGGTTCTAGTAGGGGGGTAGGGACTGAACTCGCATACTACAGTTTATGGGGGATGCAGATGCAAGTTGTGGGTTGTTTTCTGTTTGTTATAAGTAGTTTTGTTACTTGAACATGAGTGTGGATCTAAAGATTTTATCATATAATGTAAAAGGGTTGAATATGCCCCAAAAGCGGCAGAAATTGTTTAAGGAATTCCAGCAACTGAAATCCCATATAGTTCTGTTGCAGGAGACACACCTTCGCCGCAGGCATGAGAGTCTTCTCTCTCATCCAGACTTTCCTAGGGCCTTTTTTGCCTCCTCCACCGAAGGCTCCAAAAAACGAGGCGTGGTGGTGTTGTTCCACAAATCAATCTCAACCCACATAGTGAAGGTCAAGCGGGATCCGGGAGGGCGCTTTTTATTCCTACACATAGTTTTAGACCAGGTAAATTTAACTTTAGCTTCAATTTATGCACCCAACGAACAACAGGGGGCCTTTTACACTAGGGTGAAGAATCTCCTAGCTACATTCGCACAGGGATCCATAATCATGGGGGGTGACTTCAATGGAGTTATGGACCCGGTGTTGGACCGGTTGGGGGTAAACCAACAACTAGCGAGTAGAGACTCTTTGGCCTTGGGATCCCTAGCACACTCATTGGGGACTCTAGATGTGTGGAGGCTGACTCACAAACATGTTAGGGATTATACATACTTTTCCGCAGTGCATACTTCTTATTCACGTATTGACTATATTTTTCTTGATGTAGCACTGTCGGAGAGAGGCCCGAGTGCAGGTATTGGCAGTGTGACTCTGTCTGACCACGCTCCGGTGTGGGTCACGCTGCCAACTATCAAAGCGGAGATCAAGGACCAGAGGTGGACCCTTAATGCAAGCGTACTACAAGAGAGGGAGGTTGTTGAGAGTTGTAGGAGGGTGCTAAAAGAGTATTTGGAGCTTAATAGGGAGTCGGGCCTCCCTCTTAGTGTAGTGTGGGACGCCATGAAAGCAGTGTCTAGAGGCTACTTTTTACAAATAGCTAGCAAGCGAGCCAGGATTCGCAGGAACCAGCTGGCGTGCTGCCTGGATAAAATCCGGATTCTAGAGGCACAGCATAAGGCGGGTGGGTCCCAGACAATCCAGGAGGAGCTACGAGCCCAGCATCTTCAGTTGGACTCTATTTATTCTGAGCACTTAAGCCAGCTCCACTCAAGAACAAAGGTACGCTCATATGAATTTACCAATAAAGCGGGCCGCCTCCTGGCTATAAGGTTGCGCAGGCAAAAAGTGGAAAGAGCAGTAACCCACATTAAAAGGAAGGGGGGAAATATGCTGAACAGTTCTGAGGCCATAAGGCGGCGTTTTTGCGAATTTTATCAGGAGCTATATGCCCGAGAGATCAATCCATCAGCAGTATCTATCTTAGAATACCTAGCAGAGAGTGAATTGGCTTCTTTGACAAATCAACAGCGTGCCACTCTCGAGGAACCAGTCACCCCAGGTGAAATTCAAAAAGCTATTCAGCACCTACCATCTAATAAATCCTCGGGTTTGGACGGGCTCCCCAATGAATTTTACAAGAACTTTGCCCCGGAACTGGCACCACTCTTGGCTGACCTGTTTAATCAAATAGGGCAGGGAGAATCGTTGCCGGCTTCCATGCTAGAGGCATGGATAGCAGTGCTTCCTAAACCGGACAAGGACCACTCGGAGTGTAGGTCCTACCGCCCCATTTCAGTATTAAACCCGGGCATTAAGATTCTAGCTAAAGTTTTGGCCAACAGGTTGGGCCCGTTATTACCAGCGATTATCCACCCTGACCAAGTGGGCTTTGTACCCTATACGAAAGCAATGGATAACACGAGGCGAGTATTTGACTTAATGTACCTGGCTAAAAGAATGAAAAGGCCTATGTGTCTCCTCAGTTTAGATGCCGAAAAGGCCTTTGACAGGGTTCACTGGCCATTTATGTATAAAGTGATGGAGACTTTTGGGATAGGGCCGCGGTTTCGTGGGTGGATCCAAGCATTCTACAGCTCGCCCAAAGCATGTATTAGAGTAAATGGGGGTAACTCAGATATGTTCACTTTATATAGAGGCACTAGGCAGGGATGCCCCCTCTCTCCACTGCTGTTCGCCATGGTTATGGAGCCTTTTGCTTCCAGGGTCCGATCTAATCCGGGTGTCACTGGCATTACCATAGCGAGGAGGGAACACAAGTTGTCTTTATTTGCAGACGATGTGCTGTTATTTGTTACCCGTCCTTTGACCACCTTCCCTGGGCTCCTGCGGGATATTGAAGAATATTCAGCAGTATCAGGATTTCGAGTGAATATGTCAAAATCTGAAGCCTTAAATGTGACGCTCCCTGAGGAAGAAGTTGAAGCACTAAGGTCCCTGTACACCTTTAGGTGGGCTAGAAAGGGCTTGCGTTACCTGGGGGTGAACATAACGGCTAAACGTTCGGAACTTTTTGCAGAAAATTATAAGGGGCTGGCCCGGGCACTCACTGAGGATATGGACGGGTGGGGTGATATTGAGCTTTCCTGGTTTGGCCATATAGCTGCAGTTAAGATGAACATCCTGCCACGCCTGTTATACTTATTCCAGGCCCTCCCAATCAAGATGCCCCGAAAATTTCTAGCTGCAGTACAGGACCATATTGTGCGCTTTATCTGAGCTGGCAAACACCCGCGGTTGGCGCGGGCCTTCCTGTATCAGGATAGTAATAGGGGAGGGCTCGGAGTCCCCAATTTGGCCTGGTATTATAAGGCAGTACAGGCGCGTGCGGCAGTGGAATGGTTCCAGGACTACCCAGACCGTCAATGGGTGCACTTGGAACAGTATACTGTAGGCGCTCGTCTATTGGGAACGATCATGTGGCTTCCAAAAGCCCAAAGGTCGCTAGGCGAGGGTCTGTGCCTGTCTATTTATGTCACATTATCTAACTGGGATAGTCTTTTTCCACATCGCCGATGCACACTGTCCCGTCTGTCTCCTATTGCATATAACCCATTGTTTTACCCTGGGACGGAAAGGGGAACCTTTACCAGATGGTATGAGGGAGGTTTGCGAAGGTGGGGACAGCTGTATGAGGGGGAAGCACTCACCACATTTTCAGATGCACGACAGAAATTCCCGTTCATGGGGAATGATGAGTATGCTTACACACAATTATCACATTTCCTTAACACACGGGCAGTCCAGGAAGTGATGAAAAAGGAACAAACATCCATTGAGCAAATATGTGAGGGACCAGCCATGACTAGAGGAATGATATCTCGCGTATACCGAATTATTAATAAGCAAACACCTAGTTACACACTTCATAGGAGGAGCTGGCAGAGGGAGCTGGGTATGGGGCTGGAGGAGGAGGCATGGGAGAGAATGGAGAGGGCAGCGGTGGGGGTGTCGTCCTATGTACCTTTTAGAAAGAATGCCATTAAAGTGCTGTTTAGGTGGTATATGCCCCCTGAGCGACTTAAGCGCATTTACCCGGCACTCTCGGGGTTGTGTTGGAGGGGTTGTGGCCTCACGGGTTCAATGGGACATATCTGGTGGACCTGTGGGAAGATCAGGGCATTTTGGAAAGCGATTCGTAGCAGACTGCAGGTGTGGCTGGGTGGCTTGATCCCGTGGCACCCAACTATCTTTTTATTCTCTGCTAAAGTCACAGGTTTCTCTGCCACTCAACAAAGATTGATGCGCTATGCCACATGTGCAGCTAGAATTGTTATAGCTGCCTGCTGGAAACAGCCTACTGTCCCACCGCTTGCGAGATGGCTCCAGAAACTGAGGTACGTTTGTGAGATGGAAAGGCTATTAGCCGAGCGGCGAAACCAAATTCCTAAGTGGCACTCAATATGGGATCCCTTTCTTTGTCATGTACAACCACAATGATGCCATGGGCTAGAGTAATGAGAGTCTTGTTTGGGGGGGGGGGGGGGGGGGGAAGTGGGGGGGAGGTATGGGAAACGGGTGGGATAAGGGAATAGGTTAAGTTCAATTAAAGTTTAAGAATATTATTTAAAAAAAAAAAAAAAATTTGGAGTCTGAAGCTTATATGTTTGAACAGGTACGGTGATACACATGTGAAATATACCTATCCCAAACTGTTAGCAGCGTGAAAAGTGAAATGTAAGGGACAGCTAAATGTTACCCATGACTTGTGTCAAAATGACCTGAAATGTAATGTAAGGTTTATTTCGTATTGCTCTGTTGGATATTGTATTGCCTGTCAATAAAGACTTCATGCAAATTTTAAAAGAAGTCAGAAGCAAGTTTACAGCTATTAGATCTCATGAAAACAAGATCAGGGAAAAAGCTGAACAAATCGCTAAAATCACAAATTGGTGGGTTGGAAAAAGCACAAGGTGGGACGATTTCTCTTGCTTGGGTAGAGGAGTGTGGTAGCCGTGTTAGTCCACTCTTAAGGTTATCAACAGAAATCAAAATAAAACATGGAAAAGAAAATAAGATGATACCTTTTTAATTGGACATAACTTAATACATTTCTTGATTAGCTTTCGAAGGTTGCCCTTCTTCGTCAGCACATTTGCTTATTTCCGATCTGACGAAGAAGGGCAACCTTCGAAAGCTAATCAAGAAATGTATTAAGTTATGTCCAATAAAAAAGGTATCATCTTGCTTAGGTAAATCAGTGAAAGTTGGACAGGTCTAAATTACAGAGTTTGCAGCTGGAAGAAATTAATTTTGGGAAAACTGAAGCAAACCTATTTTGAGCAAGGTAATAAGGTGACTAAATTAATGCACTTGGGATTAAAAAAAATAAAAACACCCTCAGAGACTTCATATCTAACAAAAAGGATAATAATAATGAAGAATTAAAAGATGGAGAATGTATTAGTGAATTTTATCAAATTCCACAGGAAATTAAACTCTCAGAGCAGTTAGCCTCTGAAACACAAGTGGAATTCCACTGTGGAATGTGAAGTTGAGCTCTTGGAGGTACCCCCCCCCCCCCCCCCCCACACACACACACACACCGTATCCTATATAATAAAAAGCACCTCCAACGTTCTGAAGCTGACTACATGGCACAAATCTTGAGGCATTCGTGCTCGCTGTAACTCCAACTCCGGAAATGACATCACGCACTTCCGGGTGCGTCACCAGCAGCAGTGCCCAATCACAACTCCAACGGACTAAAAAAAACAGCATAACACGTGTGCCAGAACTTCAATCAATGAACAAAAGAAGGCAAGCGGCATCAGCCACACACGCAACACCCCCCCTGGGGTTCTCTCCCTCGCCCATCCCAAGTCGCCACTGGACCCCATCACCGGCACACAGCCCCCATCACCCACCCCCCTCTCCAAAGCACACTCCTGCCTACCTCCCTCTCCTCTCCGAATTCGGACAACCATAGCTTTAAAAACATTTTACAAACCTGACTGAAGCACAGTACAGCCGGCTCGCATTTACCTTTCCCCTTCTCGATCAGTGTCCCGCCCTTGCATAAACAGGAAATGAGGGCGAGACCACAGCTGAGAGAGAAGGGGAAAGCTGAAGACGAGCCGGCTGTACTCTGCTTCAGTCAACGAACAGCAACAAAGAAAAAAAAAATATATACGAAGCCCTTCAACGCTGCCACAACAACTTTTGCACAAGGTACAGTTTACTCAAACAAAAAATGTGACTTACTCTGACACTCCACCTCACTCACATACAGTCAGTCACTATCACACACACAAAATCTCTCTCATACATTCTGTGACACACACTCTCTCTCTCTCTCTCACACACACACACACACACACATACCAGCGATAGGGGAAAAAAACACAGTTCTGCAAGCACCTGCGCCACAATAAAGGTTGGCTCCCCTATAAAGAAACAAGGTACAGCTTAATTTAACTAAAAAAAAAAAAAAAAAAAAGGATGCCCTCACTCTCAATGTCTGTATCACTAACACCCCAGACAATAAAACATTCACTCTGTCAGACACAGAGTCTGACACTCATACACAGTCTCTCTTTCTCTGAAACACAGAGACACACAAGCCCAACACTACCCCCTCCAACTTCACCATCCATGCCTCCAACTCCCCCCCCCCCCTTCCCAGGGAGTTCCCAAAAAACACCTCTATCACTAACACACACATACACTCATTCAAACGCCCCTCCTAACCTCCACCCCCCCCACCACAAAACACACAAAAAAAAAAACTGTCACACACACACACTCGCACATTCACTCTCACAGAGTCCCTCTCACGCACACTCTCCCAAACATACACACTCAGAGGAAAACCTTGCTAGCGCCCGTTTCATTTGTGTCAGAAACGGGCCTTTTTTACTAGTTACTACAGAAGATTCTCTTAGCCCCAGGGGTAGACTTGCATTTCAAAGTTTCATAAACTCTTTCAAAAGGAATCTTGTGGGTAGGGATTCCCACTCTCAGCTTACACATTACATTTTCATTTCACTTACTGGTATGTAATTTCCCGGATCAACCCTGGAACCCTTTAAAAAAAAAAAAAGGCATCACACTGGCCATCCTCCAATCTTCCCACACTATAAACATTTTTAATGAAAAGGTAAAATTATGTATCATACCTGATAATTTTCTTTCCATTAATCATAGCTGATCAATCCATAGACTGGTGGGTTGTGTCCATCTACCAGCAGGTGGAGATAGAGAGCAATCCTTTTGCCTCCCTATATGTTGTCATGTGCTGCCGGAAACTCCTCAGTATGTCGATATCAAAGCTCCATCCGCAGGACTCAGCACTTAGAGAATTACACCCACAAAGGGACACTCTGCCCAGCTCACCACCGCCGAAACGGGGGAGGGGAATTAACCCAGCTCATCCCCGCGGAGCGAGGGAGGGACACCACACCCGCCGATGCGGGGGGATCTGGCTTATCCTGCAACCGCGGGAGGAGCTGACTGACCCTACCACCGCAGAAGCAGGAAGGGTACAAAGCTGCCCTACAGCCGCAGGAAGCGGGAGGGAGCACCGGCAGGATTTAGGTCTCAATCCAGCCCTGTAAAACGGAAGGGAGAGGAATGCAGCAGCTCACTGTAACACAAAATCGTCTCAACTCCTGAAGAATCCAATTGAAAAAACTTGAACACGAAGTCCTCCTGAACAGGAACTGAAGACTAAACTTGAACCTGAAATGCAACCACAATAAAAACAGTACAGATATCAGGGCGGGGCTATGGATTGATCAGCTATGATTAATGGAAAGAAAATTATCAGGTATGATACATAATTTTACCTTCCATATCATCATGCTGATCAATCTATAGACTGGTGGGCTGTACCGAAGCAGTACTCACCCAGGGCGGGACATAGAAATCCCTGACCGCAACACTGAAGCTCCAAACCGGGCCTCCGCCCGAGCAGCCACAGTCAAGCGGTAATGCCTGGAGAAGGTATGAGCCGATGCCCAAGTTGCCGCCTTGCAAATCTCTTCCAAGGAGATGGACCCGGCCTCCGCCATCGAGGCCACCTGAGCTCTAGTGGAGTGAGCCTTCAGCCGGAACCTTCCCCGCGGCCACATAAGCCGCTGCAATGGCTTCCTTAACCCATCTTGCCACTGTAGGCTTAGCAGCCAGCAGACCCTTACGAGGACCTGCAAACAGGACAAACAGATGATCCGACTTCCGGAAATCATTGGTCACTTCCAAGTATCTGATGATGACTCGTCTCACATCTAGATATTTGAGAGCAGAGTACTCCTCTGGGTAGTCCTCCCTACGAAAGGATGGGAGACAGAGCTGCTGATTCACATGGAAGCGAGAAACAATCTTGGGCAGGAAGGAAGGCACTGTGCAAATAGACACTCCTGCCTCAGTGAACTACAGAAAGGGCTCTCGATATGTTAGCGCCTGGAGCTCGGAAACTCTTCTGGCTGAAGTGATAGCCACCAAAAAGACTGCTTTCAACGTCAGGTCTTTCAGCGATGCCCTCGACAAGGGTTCAAAAGGCGGCTTCTGCAAGGCTCTTAGCACCAGATTGAGATTCCACGCAGGTACCACTGAGTGCAGAGGAGGGCGCAGGTGATTAACTCCCTTGAGAAAACGCACCACATCTGGTTGCGAAGCCAGGGAAGCACCCTTCAGGCGGCCCCTGAAGCAAGCCAGAGCCGCTACCTGGACTTTAAGGGAACTGAGCGACAGGCCTTTCTCCAGACCTTCTTGCAGGAACGCCAACACTGAAGAAATTGGAGCAGTGAAGGGAGAAAGTGAGCCTGCCTCACACACCACGATGCAAAGGTACGCCAAACCCTGGCGTAAGCAGTAGAAGTAGAGCGCTTCCTCGCTCTCAGCATAGTGGCGATGACCTTGTCTGAGAAGCCTTTCTTCCTCAGCCGCTGCCGCTCAATAGCCAAGCCGTAAGACCAAAGTGGGAGGGATCCTCCATCACCACGGGACCCAGATGCAACAGGCCCTGCTCCGCTGGCAGTCGCAGAGGTCCGTCCACTGAGAGCCTGATCAAGTCCGCATACCAGGGACGTCTGGGCCAGTCCGGACCCACCAGGATTACCCGGCCCGGATGCTTTGCCACCCGGTCTAGCACCCTACCCAACATGGGCCAGGGCGGGAACACATATAGAAGCTCCTGAGTCGGCCACTGTTGGAGAAGAGCATCTACTCCCAGAGATCGAGGGTCCCGTCCTCTGCTGAAAAAGCGCGGCACTTGGCAATTGGCCAATGACGCCATCAGATCTAGGCTCGGCTGGCCCCAGCGCTTCGTGATGTCCAAGAACGCCCGAGCTGATAGCTGCCACTCTCCGGGATCCAAGGTATGACGACTGAGAAAGTCCACCTGGACATTCATGACTCCAGCAATGTGGGCCGCCGACAGCTGTTCCAGGTTCGCTTCCGCCCACTGGCATAGATTCATGGCCTCCTTGGCCAGAGGGGTGCTCTTGGTACCTCCCTGGCGATTGACACAGGCCACAGCCGTGGCATTGTCCGACAGGACCCGTACTGGCTTCAACGCCAGTACCGGGAGAAACTCCTAAAGCACCAACCGAATGGCTCTGAGTTCCAGGAGGTTGATAGACCACTTTGCCTCTGCAGGAGACCAGAGCCCCTGCGCTGTCCTTCCCAAGCAATGGGCTCCCCAGCCCGTCAAAGAGGCGTCCGTCGTGACGACAACCCACTCCGGGGTCAAAAGAGGCATCCCTGTGGACAACCTGTCTGTCCTCAGCCACCAGCTCAGCACCTTGCGCACCGCTAGGTCCAAGGGAAGGCGCACAGTGTAATCCTCAGACACTGGAGTCCAGCACTGCAGCAGAGAAAGTTGTAGTGGTCTCATATGAGCCCTGGCCCAGGGCACTACTTCCATCGTGGCCGTCATAGAGCCCAACAGCTGCACATAGTCCCAAGCCCGAAGAGGAGAGGCTACTAGGAACTGATCCACCTGAGCCTGAAACTTGACAATTCGATTGTCCGGCAGGAACACTCTGCCAACTTGGGTGTCGAAACGAACTCCCAGATATTCCAGGGACTGAGTCGGGCGCAGCTGGCTTTTCTCCCAGTTGATGATCCACCCCAGGGAGCTCAGAAGAGCAATCACCCGGTCTACAGCTCTGCTGCACTCTGCATAAGAGGGGGCTCGGATCAACCAGTCGTCCAGATAAGGATGGACTTGTACTCCTTCCTTTCGAAGGAAGGCCGCGATGACCACCATTACTTTGGAGAAGGTCCGCGGAGCAGTAGCCAACCCGAACGGGAGGGCTCTGAACTGGAAGTGTCGGCCCAGGACTGCAAAACGCAGAAAGCGTTGATGAGGAGGCCAGATGGGAATATGCAGGTAAGCTTCCTTGATGTCCAAGGATGCCAGGAACTCCCCTGCCTTCACTGCCGCTATAACAGAGCGGAGAGTCTCCATTCGGAAGTGCCGAACTTTCAAGGCCTGATTGACCCCTTTGAGGTCGAGGATAGGCCGAACAGAACCTCCTTTCTTTGGTACCACAAAGTAAATGGAGTAACGTCCCTTGCCAAGCTGATCTTCTGGCACCGGTACGACCACACCCAGGCGGATCAGATTGTCCAAAGTCTGCTGCACTGCCACAGCTTTGACCGGAGACTTGCAGGGAGAGAGACCAAACCCGTCTCTTTAGGGTCGGCAGAACTCTAGATTGTAGCCGTCTCTTAGGACTTCCAGGACCCAAGCGTCTGAAGTTACCCTGGTCCACTCGCCCAGAAATGAGGACAGGCGTCCTCCAATCTGCACTGGACCATGGACCAGGGCCCCGTCATTGGGTACGAGACTCTGGGGGAGGACCGGAGGAAGCACCTCCGGGACGGCGGTCTCTGCGAAAGGAATGCTGCTTGGGGGAGAAGTTCCTCTTGAAGGAAAAGGGGGCAGAGGAGCCCGACTTGCCCGGGCAATACCGACGGGCTTCCTAAAACCGTCCTTTGGAGGACCCGGGGCGAGCACCACTGGCCCGAGCCCTGACCTCTGGTAACCTCTTGCCCTTAGACATGCCGAGATCGGTCAGAATTTTGTCCAGCTCGACCCCAAAAAGCAGCTTGCCTTTAAAAGGCAACTTAGCCAGGCGAGACTTAGAGGCGTGGTCCGCAGACCAATGCTTCAGCCAAAGCCACCGCCACGCAGAGACAGTCTGAGCCATACCTTTAGCTGAGGCAAGTCTGCCAAATAAGCCAAGCCCGATTCCAGGGCCGGCCAATCAGCTCTCAAGGAAGGATCCGAGGGGGAAGCCCGCTGCACAATAGTCAGGCACGCCCTGGCCACATAGGAGCCGCAAACTGAGGCCTGCAAACTTAAAGCAGCCGCCTCGAAGGACGACCTTAAGGCCGCCTCCAATCTTCTGTCTTGGGCGTCCTTTAGGGCCGTGCCACCTTCCACCGGCAACGCCGTTTTCTTAGTCACCACAGTGATTAAAGAATTCACGGTAGGCCAAAGAAAGGCCTCCCGTTCACCTTCAGGCAGAGGATAGAGGCGGGACATAGCCCTAGCCACTTTGAGGCTCGCTTCTGGGACATCCCATTGAGCCGAAATCAAGGTGCGCATGGCTTCATGCACGTGGAAGGTTCTAGGCGGGCGCTTCGTCCCCAGCATAATGGCGGAGCCAACAGAGGCTGAGGGAGAGACGTCCTCCGGAGAGGAAATCTTCAAAATGCTCATGGCCTGCACTAACAGGTTGGGCAAATCCTCTGAGCAAAAGATCCGCGCTGTAGAGGGGTCATCCGCTCCATCCGAGCGGGAATCCGTCTCCGCCAAGGAATCCCCAAAGGACCGTTGGGAGAACTCAGATACGCTGCCCTCATCTACATCAGAGGAGACAGAGTCCTCAAGGGCCTGGAAATCCACCCGAGGGCGTTTGCTTCCGGAGGCCTCAACCCCTTTATCTGACAGGGGGGCAGGGGCAGCGTTTTGCATAAGAAAAGCCTGATGCAGCAGCAAAATGAACTCAGGGGAGAATCCCCCCGAACTGTGCACTTCTGCAGCTTGGGCCACGGCCCTAGCCGCACCCTCAACCGGCGCTCGCAAGAGCGGGTTAGAAACGTGCTGCGCATCCAAAATGGCATCCGGCGCAAAACTCAGAGAAGGAGCCGCGCGGGAAGAACGGCACTTAACTTTGGCCGCTTTCTTACCGTCGCCCGAATCAAGGGCGACCATAGTATTAACATCTCCCAGCTCGAGGGCGGCCCAAAAAGAAGCCGTCCGAGCAGAGTGGCCGGCCAACATGGAGTGGGCGAGCAGCAGGGGATGGGCGCTTATGGCGGGAAAAACCGCCGCACCGGAGGAGGAACCGGGACACTGACCGGACTCCAAACTGATGCCTAACAAAGGCGATTCAGGTTTTGAAATCCCCGCATCCCCGCTAGACGCACCCACGCGGTCCGGGGAGCGAATCCTCGCGCCCTCGCCCTCCGACGCCATAAGCCACGTGGAGACCGAACGGGGAACCCCCTGCCCGCTATAAAAAGGTAAAAATTACCTGCTTCTCGCTCCGAGCTGTAACGAACTGGTGTCCCAGTGAGCAACTGCAATAAACGTTGAAATAAACGCCCTTAAGGACGTTAAAAAAAATTTTTTTTAACGGAGCCAGCGGGAGGGGGGAGAAAAGGAGGGACCTGGCACCACCAGGTTTGCACTTGCTCAAGAAGAGCCCTCAACCCCAGGTACTCAACAAAACCTAAAACTTAGGCTTGGAGACCTAGCCAGAGCTGCTGCTGTGTGTGGTTTCCGGCAGCACATGACCACATATAGGGAGGCAAAAGGATTGCTCTCTATCTCCACCTGCTGGTAGATGGACACAACCCACCAGTCTATGGATTGATCAGCATGATGATATGGAAGGTTACATATTACTAATAGCAGATCAGCAATTTCATGCTCAAGTTCTTTTGAGTACCCTTGGATGTATTCCACCCGGGTTTAGGTGATTTACTACTCTTTGTCAATTTGGCTCAGTACATCTTCCAGGTTCACAGTGATTTTTTCAGTTCCTCTACATCACCCTTGAAAACCATTTCCGGTACAGGCAGATATCTTGCATCTTCTTCCGTAAAGACCAAAGCAAAGAATTCATTCAGTTTCTCCGCTAAGGCCTTGTCCTCCCTGAGCACTCCTTTTGCGATCTAATGGTCCCACAGATTCCCTCACAGACTTTCTGCTTCCGATGTACCTGAAAAAGTAGTTACTGCAAGTTTTAGCATCTGCATCAAGTTTCTCTTCATATTCTCTTTCAACCTTCTTTATTAATGCTTTGCATCAGACTTACCAGTGCTTATGTTGCTTCTTATTTTCTTCATTTGGGTCCTCTTGACTGTAATAGCCTCTTTTACTTCAACTTTTAACCATGCTCTGTTTCTCTTCTTTCCACCTTTGCAAATACGTGGAATACATCTGCTCTGGCCTTCCAAGATGGTATTTTTGAATAATATCCATGCCTGATTTAGTGTCCTAAACTTAGCAGCCAATCCTTTTAGCTTCTTTTTAACCATTTTCTTCATTTTATTATAGTCTTCCTTACGAAAATTAGATGCAGCTACAGTAGATTTCCTTTACATGTTCATTGCAGATAGTAGTTTCCCTGGGGACCCAACACCGCCACCCCTTCCACTATGCCCTGCATGCCACCAAGGACCAGATCCAACATGGATCCCCCTCTCAGCGGTTCCTGGACCAGTTGCTCCAAGAAGCAGTCGTTTACTATATCTAGAAATATTATCTGCCTGGCACTCCCTAATGTAACATTTATCCAGTCAATATCGGGGTAATTGAAAATCATCCATTATTTATTGATTTGGCACACTTGTATCCCACATTTTCCCAGCTTGTGCTGGCTCAATGTGGCTTACAAAGTTACAAGAAATTACATAGTACAGCAGGATAAAATAGTTATATAAAAATTAACAAAGACAACTGCGTAAGCAGCTTAATAAAAGAATACGGATGGGAATACAGGAGCAACAAGAGGGAAACAAACATAAGGCCAAATGCAGGTAATCAAACAAAACGGAAATAGTGGATTAAAGAGTATTGTGGTCTTTGGGATATGCCTTACTAAACAGATACGTTTTTAGTAATTTCTTAAATGTTAAAGTGTTGCCCAATTTGCCAGCTTTGCTAATCTCTGTAAACATTTCTTCATCTGTCTGTTCATTCTGTCCCGGAGGACGGTAGTACAACCCTACAAGAAAGCGAATGCTACATATCTGTAGAAGGTATTCTCCGAGGACAGCAGGCTGATTGTTCTCACTGATGGGTGACGTCCACGGCAGCCCCTCCAATCGGAAACTTCTCTAGCAAAGTCCTTTGCTAGTCCTCGCGCGGCCGTCTTCCCGCCCGAAACCGGCTCGAGCCGGCCAGTCCAGTATGTAGCAAGACAATACACTTCAAGGGAAGACACAACTCCAAAGGGGAGGCGGGCGGGTTTGTGAGAACAATCAGCCTGCTATCCTCGGAGAATACCTTCTACAGGTATGTAGCATTCGCTTTCTCCGAGAACAAGCAGGCTGCTTGTTCTCACTGATGGGGTATCCCTAGCCCCCAGGCTCACTCAAAACAATAACCATGGTCAATTGGGCCTCGCAACGGCGAGGACATAACTGAGATTGACCTAAAAAATTTACCAACTAACTGAGAGTGCAGCCTGGAACAGAACAAACAGGGCCCTCGGGGGGTGGAGTTGGATCCTAAAGCCCAAACAGGTTCTGAAGAACTGACTGCCCGAACCGACTGTCGCGTCGGGTATCCTGCTGCAGGCAGTAATGAGATGTGAATGTGTGGACAGATGACCACGTCGCAGCTTTGCAAATTTCTTCAATGGAGGCTGACTTCAAGTGGGCTACCGACGCAGCCATGGCTCTAACATTATGAGCCGTGACATGACCCTCAAGAGCCAGCCCCGCCTGGGCGTAAGTGAAGGAAATGCAATCTGCTAGCCAATTGGATATGGTGCGTTTCCCTACAGCCACTCCCCTCCTATTGGGATCAAAAGAAACAAACAATTGGGCGGACTGTCTGTGGGGCTGTGTCCGCTCCAGATAGAAGGCCAATGCTCTCTTGCAGTCCAATGTGTGCAGTTGACGTTCAGCAGGGCAGGAATGAGGACGGGGAAAGAATGTTGGCAAGACAATTGACTGGTTCAGATGGAACTCCGACACGACCTTTGGCAAGAACTTAGGGTGAGTGCGGAGGACTACTCTGTTATGATGAAATTTGGTGTAAGGGGCCTGGGCTACCAGGGCCTGAAGCTCACTGACTCTACGAGCTGAAGTGACTGCCACCAAGAAAATGATCTTCCAGGTCAAGTACTTCAGATGGCAGGAATTCAGTGGCTCAAAAGGAGGTTTCATCAGCTGGGTGAGAACGACATTGAGATCCCATGACACTGTAGGAGGCTTGACAGGGGGCTTTGACAAAAGCAAACCTCTCATGAAGCGAACAACTAAAGGCTGTCCTGAGATCGGCTTACCTTCCACATGGTAATGGTATGCACTGATTGCGCTAAGGTGAACTCTTACAGAGTTGGTCTTGAGACCAGACTCAGACAAGTGCAGAAGGTATTCAAGCAGGGTCTGTGTAGGACAAGAGCGAGGAGCTAGGGCCTTGCTGTCACACCAGACGGCAAACCTCCTCCACAGAAAGAAGTAACTCCTCTTAGTGGAATCTTTCCTGGAAGCAAGCAAGACGCGGGAGACACCCTCTGACAGACCCAAAGAGGCAAAGTCTACGCTCTCAACATCCAGGCCGTGAGAGCCAGGGACCGGAGGCTGGGATGCAGAAGAGCCCCTTCGTCCTGCGTGATGAGGGTCGGAAAACACTCCAATCTCCACGGTTCTTCGGAGGATAACTCCAGAAGAAGAGGGAACCAGATCTGACGCGGCCAAAAAGGAGCAATCAGAATCATGGTGCCTCGGTCTTGCTTGAGTTTCAACAAAGTCTTCCCCACCAGAGGAATGGGAGGATAAGCATACAGCAGGCCCTCCCCCCAATCCAGGAGGAAGGCATCCGATGCCAGTCTGCCGGGGGCCTGAAGCCTGGAACAGAACTGAGGGACTTTGTGGTTCACTCGAGATGCGAAGAGATCCACCAAGGGGGTGCCCCACGCTTGGAAGATCTGGCGCACCACTCTGGAGTTGAGCGACCACTCGTGAGGTTGCATAATCCGGCTCAGTCTGTCGGCCAGACTGTTGTTTACGCCTGCCAGATATGTGGCTTGGAGCACCATGCCGAGACGGCGAGCCCAGAGCCACATGCTGACGGCTTCCTGACACAGGGGGCGAGATCCGGTGCCCCCCTGCTTGTTGACATAGTACATGGCAACCTGGTTGTCTGTCTGAATTTGGATAATTTGATGGGACAGCCGATCTCTGAAAGCCTTCAGAGCGTTCCAGATCGCTCGCAACTCCAGAAGATTGATCTGTAGACCGCGTTCCTGGAGGGACCAGCTTCCTTGGGTGTGAAGCCCATCGACATGAGCTCCCCATCCCAGGAGAGACGCATCCGTTGTCAGCACTTTTTGTGGCTGAGGAATTTGGAAAGGACGTCCCAGAGTCAAATTGGACCAGATTGTCCACCAATACAGGGATTCGAGAAAACTCGTGGACAGGTGGATCACGTCTTCTAGACCCCCAGCAGCCTGATACCACTGGGAGGCTAGGGTCCATTGAGCAGATCTCATGTGAAGACGGGCCATGGGAGTCACATGAACTGTGGAGGCCATGTGGCCCAGCAATCTCAACATCTGCCGAGCTGTGATCTGCTGGGACGCTCGCACCCGCGAGACGAGGGACAACAAGTTGTTGGCCCTCGTCTCTGGGAGATAGGCGCGAGCCGTCCGAGAATCCAGCAGAGCTCCTATGAATTCGAGTTTCTGCACTGGGAGAAGATGGGACTTTGGATAATTTATCACAAACCCCAGTAGCTCCAGGAGGCGAATAGTCATCTGCATGGACTGCAGGGCTCCTGCCTCGGATGTGTTCTTCATCAGCCAATCGTCGAGATATGGGAACACGTGCACCCCCAGCCTGCGAAGTGCCGCTGCTACCACAGCTAGGCACTTTGTGAACACCCTGGGCGCAGAGGCGAGCCCAAAGGGTAGCACACAGTACTGGAAGTGGCGTGTGCCCAACTGAAATCGCAGATACTGTCTGTGAGCTGGCAGTATCGGGATGTGTGTGTAGGCATCCTTCAAGTCCAGAGAGCATAGCCAATCGTTTTGCTGAATCATGGGGAGAAGGGTGCCCAGGGAAAGCATCCTGAACTTTTCTTTTACGAGATATTTGTTCAGGGCCCTTAGGTCTAGGATGGGACGCATCCCCCCTGTTTTCTTTTCCACAAGGAAGTACCTGGAATAGAATCCCAGCCCTTCTTGCCCGGATGGCACGGGCTCGACCGCATTGGCGCTGAGAAGGGCGGAGAGTTCCTCTGCAAGTACCTGCCTGTGCTGGAAGCTGTAAGACTGAGCTCCCGGTGGACAATTTGGAGGTTTTGAGGCCAAATTGAGGGTGTATCCTTGCCGGACTATTTGAAGAACCCACCGGTCGGAGGTTATGAGAGGCCACCTTTGGTGAAAAGCTTTCAACCTCCCCCCAACCGGCAGGTCGCCCGGCACTGACACTTGGATGTTGGCTATGCTCTGCTGAAGCCAGTCAAAAGCTCGCCCCTTGCTTTTGCTGGGGAGCCGCGAGGCCTTGCTGAGGCGCACGCTGCTGACGAGAGCGAGCGCGCTGGGGCTTAGCCTGGGCCGCAGGCTGTCGAGAAGGAGGATTGTACCTACGCTTGCCAGAAGAGTAGGGAACAGTCCTTCTTCCCCCAAAAAATCTTCTACCTGTAGAGGTAGATGCTGAAGGCTGCCGGCGGGAGAACTTGTCGAATGCGGTGTCCCGCTGGTGGAGATGCTCTACCACCTGCTCGACCTTCTCTCCAAAAATATTGTCCGCACGGCAAGGCGAGTCCGCAATCCGCTGCTGGAGTCTATTCTCTAGGTCGGAGGCACGCAGCCATGAGAGCCTGCGCATCACCACACCTTGAGCAGCGGCCCTGGACGCAACATCAAAGGTGTCATACACCCCTCTGGCCAGGAATTTTCTGCACGCCTTCAGCTGCCTGACCACCTCCTGAAAAGGCTTGGCTTGCTCAGGGGGGAGAGCATCAACCAAGCCCGCCAACTGCCGCACATTGTTCCGCATGTGTATGCTCGTGTAGAGCTGGTAAGACTGGATTTTGGCCACGAGCATAGAGGAATGGTAGGCCTTCCTCCCAAAGGAGTCTAAGGTTCTAGAGTCTTTGCCCGGGGGCGCCGAAGCATGCTCCCTAGAACTCTTAGCCTTCTTTAAGCTCTCGGTGCCGACGCGGGGAGGAGACCGGTGTCGATGCTTCTTAGACTTCTTCCGAAGCATGTCACCGGAGCTCCCCGGCACCGATGAGGAGGACGTAGAATCCATCCGTCGCTTCCTCGGGGCCGAGGTCGAAGCAGGTCGATCCCGGGGGGGCTGTACCGCAGGAGCCCTCAGGGTAGGGGGAGACCCACCCGAAGGCTCACCGCCACCAGCAGGGGAATGGACAGCCCTCACCTGCACTCCTGACGATGCACCACCGTCCGACGACATCAGGAGACGAGGTCCCGGTACCACCGACGTCGATGCAGCTATCCGATGTCTCGGCGCCGATGCAGAGGGCCGATGCCTCGATGCACTCGATGCATTGGCGGCCGAGGATGAAGGTCTGGACGCTGATGACGTCGATGCACTCGATGACCCCGGTGCCGATGCCGACGAAGAGCCCGAGAACAAAACGTTCCACTGGGCCAATCTCGCTACCTGAGTCCGCCTTTGTAACAGGGAACACAGACTACAGTTCTGAGGATGGTGCTCGGCCCCCAGACACTGAAGACACGAAGAGTGCCTATCAGTGAGCGAGATTACCCGGGCGCACTGGGTGCACTTCTTGAAGCCGCTGGAAGGCTTCGATGTCATGGGCGGAAAAATCACGCCGGCGAAATCAAAATCCGAAATGACGAATTTGAGCACCAAAACTTTGAGGGAGAAAAATCTCGACCGAGGCCTAAAAGAGGCCTACCCCGACGACGAAAGAAAACTTACCGGGGCAAAGACTGGAAAAATAGGAAGGGGCAAATGAAACCCAAGGGGGTTTTCGGAGCACTTCCCGCACGAAATTAGAACTTTTCCGAAGAAAAAACACGTCGATTAAAACATCGGACGCGCGAGGTCGACTCTCCGGGGCTCGACACGGCAAAAACACAGCCGTACCGAGTGCGGACGAAAGAAGACTGGCCGGCTCGAGCCGATTTCGGGCGGGAAGACGGCCGCGCATGCGCGGTGCGCGCGGGCGCGCGAGGACTAGCAAAGGACTTTGCTAGAGAAGTTTCCGATTGGAGGGGCTGCCGTGGACGTCACCCATCAGTGAGAACAAGCAGCCTGCTTGTCCTCGGAGAACATTGCTTCCCTTCATGCATGGAATTTCTATCCATAATGATTCCACACTGCTATCTGTTCCATGTGGAATGTTTATTTTGACTCAATTCCCTCTAACATACAGTGCAACCCCCCTCCCCTCCAATTTGATCCTCTATTATTGCAGTACAATTTGTACCCTGTTAACACAGTGTCCCATTGCTTGTTCTCTTTCCACTAAGTCTCTGAGATGCTTATTATATCTACCTCATCATTTAGGGCTATAACTCTTCCATCTTATTTTTTAGGCTTCTAGCATTTATATACAGGCACTTCAGATTGTGTTTTTTTTCCTTGGATCTATAAGCAGCTTGTAGATCCAAGGAAAAATAAGCTTTAAAATCATATGGTATATTGTGTGATTTATTTAGTGTTTGCTTCTCAGAAAATAATGAAATGTGATGAATGTTCCCAACAACCAGTGGATCCAAAAGAGTCCTCTCACAAGTGGTGTCTTCTCACCACTTGTGAGAGGACTCTTTTGGATCCACTGGTTGTGTGTTGGCTTTCGTTTCTCCTGTGGAGAGATCACCTTCTGTGGGTGTTGACCCAAATTAGAAGAACAGACTATAAATAAAGACATGTGCTAGGGGTGGGCAATGCTGTTAAGGCCGTTAATGCTGAAGGCTATGACAGTTGAACTTTCTGCCAGCGGTAAAACTTAAGTTTAAAACCATGAGGAAAAAGGTTTATACACTATAGAAAACTAGTTAATAAAAATTAGCTTTTTTTCAATTCAAACTGTCTCAATAAACCTATAATTTCTCTTATCCTCAATCTTTAAATTATCAAAAGCACAGAGCAAAATAATGTTTGCTTACCCAAAAAAGTGTCCACTTCTCTCAGAACTCCTCTGCCACTGTCATTCAAAATAGCAGTACCTGACCCTACCAGTGCGTTGAAATGCACCACTGGGGTTAAGTCTACCAAATATTTGCCTTACTTGTAGGCCGACCCCTGCAGGACATCCCAACGTACCACCAGGCGCAGCCTACCAAATAACTCTGCACTGCTTTTGCTTGTAGGTCACATTTAAACTAATCAGTTTACTCTTATATATATTTTACTATTTCAAGTTTGCACTCTGAGGCAGATTCAAGTTATATAAAAACAGAAGACAAAATGAATACCACAAACCTTTATTGTCTGCTGCAATAAATCCTAGAATATTTTCATGCCGCAGCATCACAGTCTGATAAATCTCTGCCTCACGAAACCAGGAACGCTCCTCTCTTGAAGAAAATATCTTCACTGCAACTTCTTCGCCTCTCCATTTTCCTCGCCAAACCTCACCAAAGCGACCTTTACCAATGCTTTCTTGCAAAACAATGGTCCTTGCAATTGTTCTTTGAACAAGCAGGGGTAAACCTGGAAAAATGATTCACAAATAATGAGAAATCTAAAACTGTAAATTAAAGTATACAAGTGTCTGTTAAAGAGATTTGTAATAGATGAATTGCTGTATCCTTTCAATTTTCTTTCCAACCCAACAGAATGATGGAAAGTGAAGTTATTACATATACTTGAATATAGGTTGCAAAATGTTTGACCGTTTTTGAAGGTGGCGATTGTGACCTATATGCGAGTACAAGCCTTCCCTAACCATACACATCAATTTCAACACCCTCTCCATGTCCACCCCCAGGGTTTTCCCCAGTCCCAAAAGCAGCACAAAGTCTCAACCTCATTCCTGATGTTTTCCTTGATACGTGGTTCCTGGCACTCCAAAGTCATTTCAGTGCAGGGTCTTCCAGCACAGGCCCATGTTCAGGCATGCTGCCGGGTAATGCCCTCTACCAATTTTTTTTTTTTGTTACATTTGTACCCCGCACTTTCCCACTCATGGCATCATGGGAGCTCCAACAACACACATCCTGTCAAGCAAAACAAACAGCCTAGCAGCATACCTGTGGGCCTGTTCTGCAAGGCCCCACACAGATGCATAACCTGCTTTGGAGCACTAAAAATAGGTAAAAAGGGTAGCATGGAGAAGGGAGGGGGACACTATCTCTTGGATTCTGTATAGGTCATCCAAATTTAGGTGCAGATCCCAGATCTGTGTGTAAACTAATTAGTCAATTAGGCACTATCATATTAGAGATAAGCACCTAATTGGCAGTAATTAGGAGTTACAGACTGATCTGGAGAAGTAGCCTAGTGGTTAGTACAGTGGACTCTGATCCTGGGAAACTGGGTTCAATTCCCACTGCAGCTCCTTGTGACTCTGGGCAAGTCACTTAACCCTCCACTGCCCCAGGTACAAATAAGTACCTGTATATATAAAATGTAAACCGCTTTGAATGTAGTTGCAAAAACCACAGAAAGGCGGTTTATCAAGTCCCATCCCCCCCCCCCCCCCCAAGTATAACATGTGCACCTAAATCTCACAGTCAAGTAACTCCCAAGTGGGTGTGGCCATGGGAGGGGCATGGGCAGGTCAGGGTATTTCCAGAATTTAAGCTTGCTGTTATAGAATAACCTGTATTTTCACACCCAGCTGCCATCCGCTAAGTGCCTTGACAAAGTACCATGTTTCGGCACCCACATGCCTGCTTCAGGAGTCTTAATACTCATGCTGATATTCACATGTGTCCTTGGTGATACTTCTTGTAAAGTAGATTTAAGCTGGTCTTTAAAAAGGCAGTTTTGAAACAAAACAGAAGTATGGTGGCACGTGAGCATCAACATGCTTATTAAGACTCCTGAAGCAGGCACGTAGGTGCAGAAACATGGAACTGTGTCGAGTCATATTTAATAAACATCTGTAACTTTGCTTCGACATCCTGAGTGTTTTTGAAGAGCCTGATCCAGTTCCCACTCCTTGTGTTTTGACTCTACTCACGTCATGGGATCTTTGTGTTCTTTCCACTTCCTGTTGTTCCTTTGTATCAGTTAAGTGCCAGCATTTACACTGACCTTTGGCAGGCATAAATGCACACACCCAAAATTAGCTGTAAAATGCACACTAAGCTAGTATTCTATAACGGTTGCTCTCTGCAGAGCACCCTTTACAGAATACTAGCTTAACGTGGATCATTCTAAATTTGGATGTCATTTATTTAATCTAGCCCTATGCTTGTGGAAGCTGCCGGGGGGGAGGAGGGCGCAAGATGGAGACCACAGGGGGGAAAATACAGATAAAGAGGAGATGGGAAATTATCAAAATTGTAACAGATAAGGCGGGCAGGTTTCTATTGGTAGTAGCCTCACTTTATAAAATTCAGTATACACTTGTCACAATATATGCACCCAATGAAAGGCAGGGCGAATTCCTGGAGGAAATAGAACAAAAGCTTCAACAGAATGTACAAAGTCAGCTGTTAATGGGAGGAGATTTTAATCTGACAATAGATCCCCCCTTAGATAACTCAGCGGGACAAGCGGGGTATGCTAGGAAAGATAGAGAGGTCTTGAAAGATTTATGAATAGGTGGGGCTTGATTGATCTATGGAGGGTAACGCATAGGAAAACGATTATACCTACTACTCAGCAACACACAATTCCTACTCAAGGATAGATCTCTGGTTGGGGGGATGGGGTAGTGGCTAAAGCCCTGCAGAAGATACAAATAGAACTACGCACATGGTCAGACCACGCCCCAGTTCTCCTGAGGCTAAGGATTGGAAGTGAAGCGGGAGGGCCATGATACTGGCGTTTAGATGAGGCACTCAAACGAACCGGAGAATGTGGGAAGGATAGAACAATATATAAAAAACTACCTGGAATTTAATGATGTGGGAGAAGTTCATCCAGTGAACCTATGGAGGGTCTAAAGGTTGTGCTGAGAGGGCAGTTAATTGCTCTCAAGGCTCACTTGAATAAAACAAAAGAAGCCCAAGAACAGGTACTAAGGGATAGGACAGAGCAGGCAAAGCGGCAGCATAAAGCAGATCATACGGATAGGAAAGCTATGGAGGAGCTTCATAAAAATAGAATGCAACTTAATGAGCTACAGATGGCGCAGGTGGCCAGTCAATTGCAGCAAGTGCAACAGGAATATTATGAGCTGGGGGATAAAGTAGGTTACTAGCGAACAAGCTGAAAAAACAGGTCCATCGCAATCATAATCAATAGTCTCATAAATCAGCAAGGCCAGACTGTCACTCAAATAGGAGACATCCAAGCAACCTTTCATGAATTCTATACAAGCCTGTATAAATCCAAAGTGGAGGTAAGCCCCAGTAATATAAAAGAGTATATACAAGGGATAGAGATACCCCAGATGTCGCAGGGGGAAAGGGACAACCTATCGGCACCTATAAGGCTGGAAGAGATTAAGGATGCGATTAGAGATCTTCCACATGCCAAGGCACCGGGACCAGATGGGTTCCCCGCCAGAGTGTATAAGCTATACATAACCATTCTGGCACTGCTCTTATTAAGGCTCTTCTAATCCTTTGACCAGGCCCAAGAGCTGCCTTACTCATGGCGTCTGGCAGCGGCGACCCTATTGCTTAAATCCGGGAAGGACCCACAGCAGGCCTTTGATAACACCAGATGTTTGATACATGTGCTACAACAGGTGAGGGACGAACAGGAGCCGGCAGTAGTACTATCAGTCGATGCGGAAAAAGCGTTTGATCGAGTGGAATGGCCATTCCTGTTTGCGATGGTACAAAAGGCAGGGATAAGGGGGTGCTATTTGAAATGGCTACAATTATTGTATCAGGTCCCATTAGCGGTATTAAAAATCAATGGAACATATTCAGAGCCCATAAAACTCCAAAGAGGCACAAGGCAGGGGTGTGCAGTATCTCCGCTACTGTTTGCTCTATCTATTGAACCACTGGCATGTATCATTAGAGCGGATTCAGGAGTCAAAGGAGTGGTGAGAGGGAAGAGGGAGCATAAACTGATGCTATTCGCTGACAATATCCTAATGACGCTGACGAGCCCTGAGCCATCTGTGAGGAGGGCAGTAGAACTAATGAGGCAATATGGGGAAAGGTCGGGATTTAAGGTAAACATCAACAAGACAGTTACTTAATATCACTGTGCCTAGGCAGGAGGTATCACAGATGAAAACAGCATTCCCTTTTGTATGGGCCACTAAATCTATCAAATATCTGGGGGTACAGATTACTCCCAAAGTGGAGGAACTGTATGAGGCAAATTTCCCAATGAAAATAACAGAGCTATTAGCTGAACTTGACAGATGGGAGGGTCTTAATGTCTCGTGGATGGGACGCATCAATGCAACTAAAATGATGATGTTGCCTAAATTGCTGTAACTCTTTATGGCTCTTCCCATCCCAATTCCTCGGCGCTTCTTTGCCCACCTCAATAGAAAGATGTTTGCTTTTATCTGGAGGAAAAGACCACTACGGGTGAGGCGTGCCATAATGTTTCAACCACAAGCGAGGGGGGGGGGGGGGGGGGGGGGATGGGAGTACCAAACTCTTCCTATATTATCAGGTGGCCCAATTGAGAATCCTAGCAGATTGGCATCCGGCAGTTAATAAAAAATGGTTACACTAAGAAAGGGCATGGTTGGGGATGAGAGAGGTGGGGGATATACTGTGGATACCGAATAAGGATCTGAGGAACACAGGGCATGGGGTACCCATAGGAGTAAGGCATATTCTGTTCACCTGGTATCAAATAAGGAAACGATGGTTCCCAGAGCGAAAATACTTCCATCAGACAGGGTTATGCAGGGCCCCGGGTTTTCCACTAGGAGCTACTGAGGCAGCCTACATGCACTGGGCACGAGCAGGACTGCATTCACTGGGACAAATATGGGACAATGATAAGGTAATCGGATTTGCAGAATTACAGGAGGAATATGGGCTGCAGGCCAGAGATCAAGTGTTTTATTGCTGTGTGCGTAATTATATACACTCCAAGGCCCGAGAAGAGTTAGAATTGGGGGAAACCTCCTTGGAAGTAGCATTGAGAAAGGGAGGGGGGCAGAGGAAGCATGTCACACATTTATATGGCACTGCTACAGCGAACAGACCCCCAGATATACTATGTTGGCAGATGGGAGGGAGCGCTGCAATGCACATTCTCAAAGGAGAGTTGGAAGATAGGATACCAATATCTATTTAAACCATCTATGGCCCAGGGAGCAATTGAGAATGGTTTCAAAATATATTACTGGTGGTATTATACTCCAGATAGGCTGCAGCGCATTTATCCAGAGAAATCTGCAGGGTGCTGGTGGACATGTGGAGCCAGATGAACTTTCATGCATATATGGTGGGACTGTCCAAGGATACTAGACTATTGGAGGACTATGGTCACATTGATAAGGTAAAATTATGTATAATCATACCTGATAATTTTCTTTCCATTAATCATAGCTGATCAATCCATAGACTGGTGGGTTGTGTCCATCTACCAGCAGGTGGAGATAGAGAGCAAACTTTTGCCTCCCTATATGTGGTCATGTGCTGCCGGAAACTCCTCAGTATGTCGATATCAAAGCTCCATCCGCAGGACTCAGCACTTAGAGAATTACACCCACGAAGGGACACTCTGCCCAGCTCACCACCGCCGAAACGGGGGAGGGGAATTAACCCAGCTCATCCCCACACAAGTGGGGGAGGGGAATCCGTCCAGCTCATCCCCGCGGAGCGGGGGAGGGACACCACACCCGCCGATGCGGGGGGATCTGGCTTATCCTGCAACCGCAACCGCGGGAGGAGCTGACTGACCCTAACACCGCCGAAGCGGGAGGGGTACAAAGCTGCCCTACAGCCGCACGAAGCGGGAGGGAGTGCCGGCAGAATTTATGTCTCAATCCAGCCCCGTAAAACGGAGGGGAGAGGAATGCAGCAGCTCACTGTAACACAAACTCGTCTCAACTCTTGAAGAATCCAAGTGAAAGAAGAACTTGAACACGAAGTCCTCCTGAAGTAACTGAAGGCTAAACTTGAACCTAAAATTCAACCAGAATATAAACAGTACAGATATCTGGGAGGGGCTATGGATTGATCAGCTATGATTAATGGAAAGAAAATTATCAGGTATGATTATACATAATTTTACCTTCCATATCATCAAGCTGATCAATCCATAGACTGGTGGGATGTACCGAAGCAGTACTCACCCAGGGCGGGACATAGAAATCCCTGACCTCAACACTGAAGCTCCAAACCGGGCCTCCGCCCGTGCAGCCACAGTCAAACGGTAATGCTTGGAGAATGTATGAGCCGAAGCCCAAGTTGCCGCCTTGCATATCTCTTCCAAGGAGACGGATCCGGCCTCTGCCATCGAGGCCGCCTGAGCTCTCGTGGAGTGAGCCTTCAGCTGGATAGGCGGCACCTTCCCCGCGGCCACATAAGCCGCTGCAATGGCTTCCTTGACCCATCTTGCCACTGTAGGCTTAGCAGCCTGCAGACCCTTACGAGGACCTGCAAACAGGACAAACAGATGATCCGATTTCCGGAAATCATTGGTCACTTCCAAGTATCTGATGATGACTCGTCTCACATCCAGATATTTAAGAGCAGAGTACTCCTCTGGGTAGTCCTCCCTATGAAAGGAAGGGAGACAGAGCTGCTGATTCACATGGAAGCGAGAACCAATCTTGGGCAGGAAGGAAGGCACTGTGCGAATAGTCACTCCTGCCTCAGTGAACTGCAGAAAAGGCTCTCGACATGAGAGCGCCTGGAGCTCGGAAACTCTTCTGGCTGAAGTGCTAGCCACCAAAAAGACTGCTTTCAACGTCAGGTCTTTCAGAGATGCCCTCGACAAGGGTTCCAAAGGCGGCTTCTGCAATGCTCTTAGCACCAGGTTGAGATTCCACGCAGGCACCACTGAGTGCAGAGGAGGGCGCAGGTGATTAACTCCCTTGAGAAAGCGCACCACATCTGGCTGCGAAGCCAGGGAAGCACCCTTCAGGCGGCCCCTGAAGCAAGCCAGAGCCGCTACCTGGACTTTAAGGGAACTGAGCGACAGGCCTTTCTCCAGACCTTCTTGCAGGAACGCCAACACTGAAGAAATTGGAGCAGTGAAGGGAGAAAGTGAGCCTGCTTCACACCATGCTGCAAAGATACGCCAAACCCTGGCGTAAGCAGTAGAAGTAGAGCGCTTCCTCGCTCTCAGCATAGTGGCGATGACCTTGTCTGAGAAGCCCTTCTTCCTCAGACGCTGCCGCTCAATAGCCAGGCCGTAAGACCAAAGGGAGAGGGATCCTCCATCACCACGGGACCCTGATGTAACAGGCCCTGCTCCACTGACAGCCGCAGAGGATCGTCGACTGAGAGCCTGAACAAGTCTGCATACCAGGGACGTCTGGGCCAATCCGGACTCACCAGGATTACCCTGCCGGGATGCTTTACCACCCGGTCTAGCACCCTGCCCAACATGGGCCAGGGCGGGAACACATAGAGGAGCTCTTGTGTCGGCCACTGTTGGAGAAGAGCATCTACTCCCAGGGATCGAGGGTCCCGTCCTCTGCTGAAAAAGCGCGGCACTTGGCCATTGGCCGATGACGCCATCAGATCTAGGCTCGGCTGGCCCCAGCGCTTCGTGATGTCCAAGAACGCCTGAGCAGATAGTTGCCACTCTCCGGGCTCCAAGGTATGGCGACTGAGAAAGTCCGCCTTGACATTCATGACTCCGGCAATGTGGGCCGCTGAAAGCTGCTCCAGGTTCGCTTCCGCCCACTGGCAAAGACTCATAGCCTCCTTGGCTAGAGGGGCGCTCTTGGTACCTCCCTGGCGGTTGATATAGGCCACAGCCGTGGCATTGTCCGACAGGACCCGTACAGGCTTCAACACCAGTACCGGGATGAACTCCAATAACACCAACCGAATGGCTCTGAGTTCCAGGAGGTTGATAGACCACTTGCCTCTGCAGGAGACTAGAGCCCCTGCGCTGTCCTTCCCAAGCAGTGGGCTCCCCAGCCCATCAAAGAGGCGTCTGTCGTGACGACAATCCACTCCGGGGTCACCAGAGGCAATCCTGCAGACAACTTGTCTGTCTGCGTCCACCAGCTCAGCGCCTTGCGCACTGCTGGGTCCACGGGAAGGCGCACAGCATAATCCTCCGACATCGGAGTCCAGCGCAGCAGCAGAGATAGCTGTAGTGGTCTCATATGAGCCCTGGCCCAGGGCACTACTTCCATCGTGGCCGTCATAGAGCCCAACAGCTGCACGTAGTCCCAAGCCCGAATAGGAGAGGCTACTAGGAACTAGTCCACCTGAGCCTGAAGCTTGACAATCCGATTGTCTGGCAGGAACACTCTGCCCACTTGGGTGTCGAATCGAACTCCCAGATACACCAGGGACTGAGTCGGGCGCCGCTGGCTCTTCTTCCAGTTGATGATCCATCCCAGGGAGCTCAAAAGAGCAACTACCCGGTCCATAGCTTTGCCGCACTCTGCATAAGAGGGGGCTCGGATCAACCAGTCGTCCAGATAAGGATGGACTTGTACTCCTTCCTTTAGCAGGAAGGCCGCTATGACCCCCATTACTTTGGAAAAGGTCCGCGGAGCAGTAGCCAACCCGAAAGGGAGGGCTCTGAACTGGAAGTGTCGTCTCAGGACTGTAAAACGCAGAAAGCGTTGGAGAGGAGGCCAGATGGGAATATGCAGGTACGCTTCCTTGATGTCCAAGGAAGCCAAGAACTCTCCTGCCTTCACTGCCGCTATAACAGAGCGGAGAGTCTCCATGCGAAAGTGCCTCACTTTCCAGGCCCGATTGACCCCTTGGAGGTCGAGGATAGGCCGGACAGAACCTCCTTTCTTTGGAACCACAAAGTAAATGGAGTAACGTCCCTTGCCAATCTGATTTTTTGGCACCGGAACGACCGCACCCAGGCGGATCAGGTTGTCCAAGGTCTGCTGCACTACCACAGCTTGACCGGAGACTTGCAGGGAGAGAGTACAAACCCGTCTCTTAAGGGTTGGCAGAACTCTAGCTTGTAGCCGTCTCTGATGACTTCCAGCACCCACGCGTCTGAAGTTATAGTGGTCCACTCGCCCAGAAACGAGGACAGCCGTCCTCCAATCTGCACTGGGGCGTGGACCAAGGCCCCGTCATTGGGTACGAGACCCTGGGGGAGGACCGGAGGGAGCACCTCCGGGACGGCGGTCTCTGCGAAAGGAATGCTGCTTGGGGGAGAAATTCCTCTTGAAGGAAGAGGGGGCAGAGGAACCCGACTTGCCCGGGCGGTACCGATGGGCTTCCTGCAACCGTCCTCTGGAGGTATCGGGACGAGTACTAACCCGAGCCCTGACCTCTGGTAATTTCTTGCCTTTAGACGTGCCGAGATCGGTCACGATTTTGTCCAGCTCGACCCCAAAGAGCAGCTTGCCTTTAAAAGGCAATCTAGCCAGGCGGGATTTAGAGGCGTGGTCAGCAGACCAATGTTTCAGCCAAAGCCACCTCCGCGCAGAGACTGTCTGAGCCATGCCTTTAGCTGAGGCTCTCCAGACATCATACAGCAAGTCTGCCAAATAGGCTAAGCCCGATTCCAGGGCCGGCCAATCAGCCCTCAAGGAATGATCCGAGGGGGAAGCCCGCTGCACCATAGTCCGGCACGCCCTGGCCACATAGGAGCCGCAAACTGAGGCCTGCAAACTTAAAGCAGCTGCCTCAAAGGACGACCTTAAGGCCGCCTCCAATCTTCTGTCTTGGGCGTCCTTTAGGGCCGTGCCACCTTCCACCGGCAACGCCGTTTTCTTAGTCACCGCAGTGATTAAAGAATCCACGGTAGGCCACAGATAGGCCTCACGTTCACTCACAGCCAAAGGATAGAGGCGGGACATAGCCCTAGCCACTTTAAGGCTCGTTTCCGGGACATCCCATTGAGCCGCAATTAAGATGTGCATGGCATCATGCACGTGGAAGGTTCTAGGCGGGCGCTTCGTCCCCAGCATAATGGCAGAGCCAACAGGGGCTGAGGGAGAGACGTCCTCCGGAGAGGAAATCTTCAAAGTGTCCATGGCCTGTAACAACAGGTTGGGCAAATCCTCTGGGCTAAAAAGCCGCGCTGCAGAGGGGTCATCCGCTCCAGCCGAGCGGGGATCTATCTCCTCCAAGGAATCCGCAAAGGATCGTTGGGAGACCTCAGACACGCTGCCCTCATCTACATCGGAGGAGACAAAAGTCCTCCAAGGCCTGGAAATCAACCCGAGGGCGTTTACCTCTGGGAACCTCAACCTCTTTATCAGAAGAGGGAGCAGGGGCAGCGTTTTGCATGAGGAAAGCCTGATGCAGCAGCAAAACAAACTCGGGGGAGAAACCCCCCAGACTGTGCACTTCCGCAGCCTGGGCAACAGCCCTAGACGCACTCTCAACCGGCGCTCGCAATAGCGGGGGAGAGACATGCTGCGCATCCAAAATGGCATCCGGCGCGAAACTCCGTGAAGGAGCCGCGCGGGAAGAACGGCGCTTAACTTTAGCCGCCTTTGTGCCGTCGCCCAAATTAAGGGCGCTCATGGCATTAATGTCTCCAACCTCAAGGGCGGCCCCGAAGAGCCGCGTGGCCGGCCAAGATGGCGGAGGCGAGGAGCGGGGGATGGGCGTTTATGGCGGGAAAAAACCGCCACGCCGGAGGAACGACCGGGACATTCATCGGTCACTAAACTATCACCCATCAAGGGCGAATCAGGTTGTAAAACCCCCGCATCCCCTCTAGAAGCGCTCCAGCGATCCGGGGAGCGACCCTTTGCGCCCTCGCCCTCCGACGCCATTGCCACGAGGAGAAGAATCGGGGAACCCCCTGCCCGCTATAAAAAGGTAAAATTACCTGCTTGCCGCTCCGAGCTGTAACGAACTGGTGTCCCAGTGAGTAGCTGCAATGAACGTTTAAAGAAACGTCGAATTAAACGCCTTTAAAGACGTTTAAAAATATTTTTTTTTTTTTTTTTTTAAACGGAGCCAGCGGGAGGGGGGAGAAAAGGAGGGACCTGGCACCACCAGGTTTGCACTTGCTCAAAAGAGCCCTCAACCCCAGGCCTCAACAAAACCTAAGGATTAGGCTTGGAGGCCTAGCCAGAGCTGCTGCTGTGTGTGACCACCACCTGCTGAGATAGAGAACATACTGAGGAGTTTCCGGCAGCACATGACCACATATAGGGAGGCAAAAGTTTGCTCTCTATCTCCACCTGCTGGTAGATGGACACCACCCACCAGTCTATGGATTGATCAGCTTGATGATATGGAACTAAGGTTCTTCAACGTCCTTACCCATGTAAGCTGGAAAATTGTCTTCTACATCTTAAACTGGCTTCAATGACAGTAAACCAACATAAACTGGCCACTCAATATCTGGTGGCAGCCAAAATAGCAATAGCCAGAAAAACAGCAGCCGCCTGAAATACAGAGGGTGTTGCAAAAAGTGGACTTTATGTATAAGATGGCAAAATTGACAGACATAAAAAGAGGGCTATTGGGAGCCTTTAACAAGGTGTGGCAACCCTATGAACAATCTCAAGAACAGAGATCAGCACCACCATGATACGGGGGGGGGGGGGGGGGGGGGGGGGGGGGGGGGAATGTAGATGGGATAGGAAACAGGATTGTGTTAAGAATCTTAGTGATGTTGTAGGGGATTATGAGAAGATGTAACCCAAGGCTAAATGTTATGTGTTTCAGAGAATTAATAATGAGTCATCAGATGGACACTGAAATTAAGTAAAATAGAGATGGGACTTATATTGGGGGGGGGGGGGGGGGGGGCAAACTACAGGTGAATATATATAGCACTTACCTGTAGCAGTTGTTCTCTGAAGACAAATAGGATAAATTCCCTTACATGTGATGTGTGTTGTGACATCATGGGAACACACTCCAGCTTGCTTGCCACTTTTTAGAACACTGCACTGTACATGTGCATCTTCCCACCTGCCAATGTTGTACAGGATCTAGCCAGTCAAATTCAACTCCAATAGGAAAGGAGGGAGGGTATGTAAAGCTATTATCCTGCTGTACTCGGAGAACACCTACTATATAGGTAAGTAACTTCACTTTCTCCATGGACAAGCAAGATATAAGCCTTACATATGGTACTTTCTAGCTACAGATTGCCTAACAAAAAAAGGGAATATACAGAAGACCCTGCAACAGGCAAGGATTAATAAAAAGAGAGAAACATGGGCAAACATTTTAGTTGGAAGGCAGTCTGGAACAAAAAATAAATGAGCTGGAGGGAGGGGTGGAATTGGATTCTGTACCCCAAAGAGATTCTGCAAGACAGTCTGGCCAAACCAACTGATGCACTTGGAGTCTTATTCCAAATAGTAATGGCATGTGAACATGTGCACCAAAGACCATGTTTTAGCTCTGCAAATTTCTTTATGGAGGCTGATCTCAAGTGGTCTACTAATACAGTCTTAATATGAACTGTGGCATGACCTTCCAGAGAGCCCAGTCTGCATTTGCCAATAGCAGCCCTCCTCCTGTTTGGGTCAAAACAAACAAAAAGCTGAGTGGACTGTGTTAAAGAGGTTCTTAATGTTCTTTGGTTCCCGCACTCCTTTAGCTGATCAATGAAAACCATACATCCACCTCCTAAAGCTGCCCGTCTCGTCTTCCGCCAGGGTCGCTTTACTCATACTACCCCTCTCCTCAGGTCGTTTCACTGGCTCCCTCTCAGTTTTCGCATCCTGTTTAAACTTCTTCTACTAACCTATAAATGTATTCACTCTGCTGCTCCCCAGTATCTCTCCACATTCGTCCTTCCCTACTCCCCTTCTCGTGCGCTCCGATCCATGGATAAATCCTTCTTATCCGTTCCCTTCTCCACTACTGCCAACTCCAGACTTCGCTCCTTCTGTCTCGCTGCACCCTACGCCTGGAATAAACGTCCTGAGCCCCTACGTCTTGCCCCATCCTTGACCATCTTTAAATCTAGATTGAAAGCCCACCTCTTCAACATTGCTTTTGACTTGTAACCACTTGTACCTCTCGCTTCTACCTACCCTCCTCTCCTCTTTCCTCTACACATTAATTGATTTGCTTTATTATTTTTGTCTATTAGATTGTAAGCTCTTTATTTTATTTTTTGTTACATTTGTACCCCGCGCTTTCCCACTCATGGCAGGCTCAATGCGGCTTACATGGGGCAATGGAGGGTTAAGTGACTTGCCCAGAGTCACAAGGAGCTGCCTGTGCCTGAAGTGGGAATCGAACTCAGTTCCTCAGGACCAAAGTCCACTTTGAGCAGAGACTGTCTTTCTTCTATGTTTGTGCAGTGCTGCGTACGCTTTGTAGCGCTATATAAAAGCTAAATAGTAGTAGTAGTAGATGACTGCAGAAAAAGACCTGCACTGTCTATCCAGTCTGCCCAACAAGATAAACTCATATGTGCTACTTTTTGTGTATACCTTACCTTGATTTGTATCTGCCATTTTCAGGGCACAGACTGTAGAAGTCTGCCCAGCACTAGCCCCACCTCCCAACCACCAGCCCCGCCTCCCAATCTCAGCTACGCTTCTGAGGATCCATTCCTTCTGAACAGGATTCCTTTATGTTTATCCCACGCATGTTTGAATTCCATTACCGTTTTCATCTCCACCACCTCCCGCTAATGTCCACTAATGACTTCTAACATCTACATGTCTCTTAACTGTTAGCCATCAACATCTCTAAAATTAGAGTACATAGTTATACTACCAATAACTATTAATTTTTCATTTATAGCCCAACTACAACATACACAATAAAATTCATAAAAATGAAAAAGATCCATAATATCTCTTAAATCAGCCAATAAATTACAATAGATTTCAAGACCCTTCTCTGAATTCCATTAGACCTCTTCCTGGGGGTGCAGGCACCACTGGTTAAGAACAACCTGGTCTATACACTATAGTCTGTTCTAGATAGAGGACTACACTCTTGGTGTATCAAGTGTGTAGTGTACCTTCACCTTTATGGAAATGACAACTTGGAAAAAATGAACTGACAATGGTTAAGATGGAATTCCAACACTACCTTAGGAAGAAAGTTAGGATGTAGGTGAAGGAGCATTCCGTCATAAAAAACTGAATAAGGTGGATCAGCTACTAGGGCCTGGAGCTCACTGACCCTGTGGGCTGAAGTGACCGCCACCAAAAAGAAACAAAAAGCCAACCATAAAAGGACCTTCCAGGTCAGATACTTCAGGTGGCAGTTAACTAATGGCTCACAAGAAGCTTTGGATCAGCTGGGTTAAGCAGAGATGCTACTTGGTGATGCACCAACTACACCAGAATGAACCCTAACAGAGTTGGCCTTGAGACCTGACTGAAAAAAACCCAAACCAAAACAGTACAAGCTCTTATGAGAGCCAATAGGAGACACTGTCAGGCATATTAAGTGAATACTCTACTACCCACTGAACGTATAAGCTGTGAGGGCTAAGGACTGGACATTGGGATGTAGTAGGTATCCCTAATCCTGAATTATCAGTGTTGAAAAAAATTCCAGTCTCCATGGATATCTGGAGGAATGCTCCAGAAGAAGAGGGAACCATGTCTGTCTAACAAATTAATGGGCAACTAGAAATCACAGACCCTTAACACTGCTTGAGTTTCAGAAACGTTTTCACTATGAGAGAGATATTGGAAGATATGCACACAGAAGTCCCTTCCCTCAATGAATGAGAAAGGCATCCAAGGCTAGTCTGTCATGTAATCCTAGTCTGAAGCAGAACTGATGAGCATTGTTGTTGCAATGAGTGGCAAAAATCATCTATTGAGGGGGTGTCCCACTCCTCAAAGATCTTCTGGACTACGCCCTTGCACAGAGACCTATCATAAATCAGTCTGTCTGTCAGATAGTGTATTTCCCTGCCAGGTATGTGGCTCTGAGTAACATTGCCTGAGAAATGGCCCAACTCCACATACCAACAGCTTCCCAACACCAGAAGTATGAACCCATCCCTCCCTGCTTGCTGGTTGTCTGTCTGAATCAGAAGTACTTCACGGGATAACCAATCTCTGAAAGCTGTAGAATGTGCCATATCACTCCTTCCTCAAGGAAGTTTATTTGATGAAGTTTTTCCTCAGCAGAGACCTTGAGCATGGAATCCATCTACATGAGCTCCCCATCCCAGATTGGATACATCAGCAATTTTTTGAATTAGAGGAATTTAAAAGGGAACACCAATGGAGCATTATGCCATACAAGACATTTCTTCTCAGAGAGGCATTCAATTTCAATTTACTTAGGAGCGATTTTGGGACACACTGCAGCCCACTGAATGCAGTAGACTTCTTAATCAAACATAACTCGCTAATATTTCAACCTTAGGCATGTACCTAGCTTGGAGGACCATTTCACATAAAAAAGGGGGGGGGGGTGAAGAAAAAAAAGTTACGAGTTGGGGGGGGGGGGGGGGTTGTTATTTGAAAGGAGACAACCTACAGCCATTGTTGCCCATTTTGGAGTGTTTATACTGACTGTTTCTTTTGTGGACAGGGACTCATTTACCTTTCTTGTGAATTGGTTGACATGATTTAAACATAAAAGGGAATTAGAAAAGGTTCAAAGAAGAGCGACAAAAATGGTTAAAGGGGATGAACTCCTCTTGTATGAGGAAAGGCTAAAGATGTTAGGGATCTTCAGCTTGGAAAAGAGACAGATAATGGGGACACATGATTGAGGTCTACAAATTCCTGAGTGGTGTAGAATGAGTAGAAGTACAAAAAGACTAGGGGGACACTCTAGGAAGTTACATGGAAATATTTTTAAAACAAACAGGAGAAAATATTTTTTCACTCAACGAATAGTTAGGCTCTGCAAGTCTTTGCCAGAGGATGTAGTAACAGAGGTTAGCCTATCTGGGTTTAAAAAAAAGGTTTGGACAATTTTCTAGAGGAAAAGTCCATAGTCTGCTATTGAGACAGACATGGGGAAGCAACTGCTTGCCCCAGGATTGGTAGCATGGAATGTTGCTGCTAATTGGGTTTCTGCCAGGTACCTGTGACCTGGTTTGGCCTGTTTGGAAAACAGGATACTGGGCTAGATAGACCCATTTGTCTGATCCAGTATATTCTTATATTCGCCCAGATATTTGTTCAGGACCCTTAGGTCTAGGATGGGACAAAATCTCCCTGCTTTCTTTGTGACGAGGAAGTACTTGGAATAAAATCCCTTCCCCTATTGATGGAGGCTTAGGCTTTTTTCTCTCATCTCACCCTAACAAAATAATCCTCAGCTACTGGGAGCCTTCATGGTCATTAAATACTTCTTTATCACACCTGATTCTTTTTTTTTTTTTTTAGCAGGATGGCACGTAAATTTAGAACTCCAGCTGCAAAAAGGTAAGCAAACCCTCCACACAATTTGGTAGTAAAAGTTCCTCTCGCCCACGAATCAGTCTCTGAGGAAGACTCAGATCAGCATTGAGTAAAACATGTTCTGTTCCCCAATCCTTGAAGGGGACTTGAGACAGGAGCTACAAAATAAGCAGGAAGAAATACTGGGAAAACAGACTTTGCACTGTGACTTGAAAGGCTGCATGCAGATCTCTGGGACTCGGGTAGATGAGCACACTGAGGAAATAGGACAAGTCCGAGAACAAATGCTGCAATTAGCGATTTAGCTGGAGGAGACACTTTACAAACTCAATGACTTGGAGAACCAAAGTCATCACAAGAACTTGCGCTTTATAGAAATGCTGTAATCTAACAATGAGGATGATGTCTTGGCTATAGTTCAACAGTTCTGTCAAGCAATTCAATCTGTGGAAAAATGGTGATTGGCCAGGTCCCATGCGATAGCAGCAGGTGGGAAGACAGGCATGCATGCACAGTGTAATATTGTAAACAAGCTAGAGACCATTCCCGTGAAGCTCTGTCAGATGACACCACTCCTGCTTCTCTTCGGAGAAACAAGTGATCTATCAGGGGTAGAAAATCCCATCTGGAGGCAAAATTAACTCTCTGAAAACTTAGTGGAACAAGAGAGAACTTGAAGGGAACCCAAGGAAAAACAAACAACTTGAAAATGAGCTAGACTGGCATGGGGGGATTCCAGAGAAATGAATGCATTTCTATGGGAGAAGCAGTCACATTGCACCTCTCAGCCTGACACACATGAATAAGCACATACACAGATGTATAATCATATCCACATATACATATTTAGAAGGTAAAGATAGTTCCATGCATTTCCCACTCTGTACCACTACTCTATTCCTACTGGGCTGGCTCTTAGCAAATCAGATGTGTATGTTACTTCTTTGTTGTAAATTTTCCTGTGAAACTTAGTGAATGAATCCAATAACTTTCTTTATTGTTGTTATGTAATGTGACAACTAATGACTGAATGGAAAATGTCTTACCTGATAATTATTTCCTTTAGTCGCAGCAGATGAATCCATAGACTTATAGGTTGTGACCATCTACCAGCAGGAATACTGAACTGAACTTATAGGACAGAATGCGCCTTGGTCAGTATCTCTCATAACAAATCAGAAGGATCTCTCATAACAAATCAGAAGGAAGTGGAGGAGTGGCCTAGTGGTTAGTGTGGTGGACTTTGGTCCTGGGGAACTGGGTTCGATTCCCACTGCAGGCACAGGCAGCTCCTTGTGACTCTGGGCAAGTCACTTAACCCTCCATTGCCCCAGGTACAAATAAGTACCTGTATATAATATGTAAGCCGCATTGAGCCTGCCATGAGTGGGAAAGTGTGGGGTACAAATGTAACAAAAAAAAAAAAAAAAAAAAAAACATTTCTCCTTCACCAAAGGAAAAAGTTACAAACCAAGAACTGTAAGACAAACCAATTAAAACAATCCATCTAAACTGTAAAAATGCAGCAACGTGATCCAACAGAGAATTATAGGAACCACCGGAAAAACAGGGTGAGCCTCTGAATTCATTTGCTGCAGCTAAAGGAAAGAAAATTATCAGGTAAGACAACTTCTCTTTCCTTAGCATCTGCAACAGACACATCCAGAGACCTGTGGGATATAGTACAGCAGTCCTTAAGCAGGGCGGGAACCTGAAGGTTCTGCTGATAGCACCAATACCTCAAAAGATGCGTCCAAACAGTAGTGTCTGGAGAACATATTCAAGGAAAACCATGTTGCTGCCCTACGTATTTCCTCCAGGGAGAACAGACAGGCTTCTGCCCAGGAAGTCGCATAGCTCAGGTAGAATGCGCTCGGAATCCAGAAAGCAATCATGACTTTGGATGCCGCATTAGTTTTTTTTGAGGTCCTAAGCAAAAGCACGAACAAATGATCTGACCAACGGAACTCAATGGGCACTTCCAAATAGTGCAGGAGTACATGGCAAACATCAAGCAAGTGGGAAGAAACAAAGGTTGATTGAGATGAAATGTCAAAACCACCTTAGGAAGAACAGACGGGACTGTGCGCATGGTCATCCCTTCAAAAGAAATCCAGAGGATCTCAACAGGACAAAACCTGGAGTTCAGAAACTCTGCTTGGGCTGATACCTGATCTTCGCTTATTAAACTAGACCGCCAGAGACAATAGCACCTGGGTGAGCCTGACCCAACCAGAAAGATGTTTAGACTTGTCTTCAGAAGAGCTGAGTCTTGTATTCACCAAGACATTTCACCAACTTCACTAAGTCCTCATAAACAACAGCTTGCCCTTAAAAAGGGAGCTTAACCGGCCGCCCAGTGGCACAACCACAGCAAACAGGCTGTGACCACCAAAGACATCTGCTCAGCTGACGCCCAAATCAAGTCATACAAGAAATCTGCCAAATATGTCAGCCATGTCTACACATCCAGCAATTCAGTAGGAGACTGACCATCAGACTCCTGAAAGGAATCTGAAATTTGTTGCACCCAGCAAAGGCACGCCATAGCACCATACGAGCTACAGCTAGCCGTCTGTACAGAGCGCACACTTCTGAATTGTCAGAGGAAGGAAGCTGAACCCACCAGTTGATATTGAGTTTGGCTTGAAGGGTCCAAGAGAAATGGAGACAAACAGCTGAGAAAGGAAAGCTAAAATGGTCTGATATGGAATCTGGCCCATGGGAAAACGTCCAAGATAGAGACCATTGTGCCCAGAACCTGAACATATTCCCAAACCCCAGGAAATGGAAGGGAAAGTAGATCCTGACGTGGATGTGAATCTTTTGCTGATGAGCAACAGAAGAAATGTCTTCACTAAGCCTATGTCGAATATCACTCCCAAATATACCAAAAGTTGTGTTGAAAACAACCGATGGTGAAATTGAGTACCAATCTTAAGAACCGAAGAAGAGTAGCTATTTTGAATGAAAACTTGCAGACTCTCTTGAAAGGAAGAGTCACAATCAGACAATTGAAAGTTGAAATTTGAAAATTGATATTTGAAAGGTATTAATCCGCAAACGAATCTTTTCCGGATATGCGAAGGTGGTAGAACGAGAGGACGTGAAATGAGATTGAAGGGGGGGGGGGGGGGCAGACTCAGGAAAAATGTCAGGAAGTACTTTTTCACAGAGAGAGAGAGTGGTGGATACTTGGAATGCCCTCCCGTGGGTGGTGGTGGAGATGAAAACGGTAACAGAATTCAAACATGCGTGGGATAAACATAAAGGAATCCTGTTCAGAAGGAATGTATCCTTGGGAGCTTAGCCGAGTTTAGGTGGCAGAGCCGGTGGTGGGAGGCGGGGCTAATGGTTGGGAGGCGGAGATAGTGCTGGGCAGACTTATACGGTCTGTGCCAGAGCCGGTGGTGGAAGGCGGGGCTGGTGGTTGGGAGGCAGAGATAGTGCTGGGCAGACTTATACTGTCTGTGCCAGAGCCGGTGGTGGGAGGCGGGACTGGTAGTTGGGAGGCGGGGATAGTGCTAGGCAGACTTATACGGTCTGTGCCAGAGCTGGTGGTGGGAGGCGGGGCTGGTGCTGGCCAGATTTATACGGTCTGTGCCCTGAAGAGGACAGGTACAAATAAAAAGTAATACATATGAATTTATCTTGTTGGGCAGACTGGATGGACCGTGCAGGTCTTTTTCTGCCGTCATCTACTATATTACTGTGTAATTGTCAAGATATGGATGAATCTGCAATCCAATCTTGCGAAGGAAGGCTGACACTACCATGAATGACATGATCATAAGTGGATAATGTTCTCCAAGGATTACAAATCACAGAACTCTTCTATGGGGAGGTCAAATGGGAATATAAAAGTGTACTTCCTCGAGATCCAGGGAGGTTAAAAACTCTCCCTGCTGGACTGAAACTATTACAGACTGTAATATTCCCACTGTGAAATGTTGAACCTTTATGTTGACTCTTTTGAAGTCCAAACCCAGATTGTAGTTCCAAAGAAGGGGGATTTCTTCTAAGTAAATGGAATAACTTCCCATTCCTTAATCGCAACTGGGGACAGTCTCTACTGTGCCTAAATAAAGAAGCGTTTGCAACATGGCTTGAAATACTTGACATTTGGGTTGGAGCTTGCATGAAGATTCCAAGTAAAAATCTGCAATGAAATGGGCGAACTCCAGTTTGCAATCCTGCTTTAGTATTTACAAGACACATTGGTCCGAGGTAATTGTCCACTCCTCATGGAACCTGGAAAGGTGCACTATTATGAAACCCTCGGCATGAAACGACAACCCATCAGTGGGAGGTGCGGAAGGAACTGGCAGATCTGAGCTCAAAGCAGAGTTCTGTCAAAATGAAAAGCAGCTTCTCATAAAAACAGAGGATTTAGGCAAGTCCTTTGGCAATCTCGGAGACCTGAAGTTCCCTAGGTCTTTAACCAACTTCTCTAGAATTAATTCTAAGTGGTGGGGGGGGGGGGGGGGGGGGTCAGAAGACCCCACCCCCAGAGTGGCTGACATTAGTGCAACACCTCTGAAGCACTGTTGAGTAAAAGTGCTGTTGGAAGCATTACTCCCGAATTGCGATGCTGTAAAATGTCTGCCAGATCACTTTCAGCCCCATGAGAATGAGCCCGCGTCTCTCACGTTGGAAACTAACAAGGCCTCCCTGAACACAGATCCCTCTTCTAGAGGATCGCCTGCACAGCCACCCGGACACTACCCCAACACTGCTTTCCATGCCTCACGCGGAAGCAGCATTTAACAACTTTGGCAGCCATTACAAAGAAAACTAGAGTAAAACCACAACTGACCTGAAGTTGAAAGAAAATTTAAACATACACTCACCCCAGGAAAACCAGCTGACGGAGTCCTGCCCATCAAACTCAGGCACCTATGTAATTTTATTATGTATGCTCATTGGAGCCCAAGTTCTAAGAAAGCAACCCAGAAAAAGCGCCGCAAATTATATCAAAGACATTTCAGTGGTTTCTCCAGCCAATCACCTTCTAAAATATTATCAGAACATTTGGTATTGTTATTAGCAGAAATGGTATAAAAGATGGACATCTCTAGCTAGAAGGGACCCTACCTTTCTGCTCTTAGCCTCTCTAGACTAGTTTTTCATCCAAAGAAGAAATAAGTTTGGAGAGTTAGAATATACTGCACTAATGAAAAGATAGATATAAATAGGCATCTCTGAGACTGTTGCTTTCTCGAGGACCTTGGCATTCTGTCAGGCTTCTTCCCCGGGAACCCTGGGTACGTGAGTCCTTGGACCACGGCCGAGGAGCGGCAGTGGCAGGCAAGATCACCTTTGGAGCAGAGAAGAGGCAAGGCTGGACTGGAACCCCGGACTGGAGTCCTACACTGGAACACTCGGGACCGGAACACACTGGAGTAGGCTTCACCTACGCTTAGCTGCCTTTCCCCGAGGGTTGAGCCCTCAGGTTCGAGCAGCCGGTAGGGCTTACAGGAAAACCAGAATTGGAACCAGCAACAGGAACAACCGTAGTCAGGATCCAGCAGTGCTCCCAGGTACCTAGGCTAACGTGAGACAGGCAGGCAGGGAATGTCCGGGTTCTGGCAAAAGTCCGAGACAGGTGGCTGGCAGAGAAGATCTAAGTACAGGCAATAGGCAGAGACAGGTGGCTGGCAGAGAATAACTGAGTATAGGCAACAGGCAGAGACAGGCGTGGTCAGGTTCAAAGCAGGAGTCTCTGGGCAGGAGGCTAGCAGAGCAGACAGAAAGCACAGTGAAACACAGAGAGGCTTCCCACACCCAGGTGTAGTGTAGTGAAGCAGTTAGAGTCATGCTGGAAGCAGCCAGCACACACAGAGAGAGAGCTAACCCAGGCAACACCCACAGGTGCAGTATAGTGAGGCAATTAGTATCATGCTGCTGGATGCAGCCAACACAGAGAGCCAGAGCTAGCTCAGAAAGGACAGACAGAAGAAACAGGAGCCAGCTAGGAAGCTGACCCCCAGGAACAAGGTAAGTCTGAGGGTGGTTACGGCCACAGACGTGACAGAGACCTTGTGGAAGGAAGATATCAGTGGACACTCATACCAGGGTACAAATTATATTGCAGTAATAGGGTGGAGCAAGTTGATGGAGAAACAATATTATATGTTAAAGAGGGCCTTGAATCAAATAGACTAACAATTCTACAGGACATAGAACACATCTTAGAATACCTATAGATAGAAATTCCATGTTTAAAGGGCAAAAAGATAGTGATAGAAGTGTACTACCATCCACCTGGACAGGATGAACAGATTGATGTAGAAATGTTATCAGAAATTAGGGATACTAAACAAACAGTGCAACACAATAATGGGTTATTTCAATTACCCTGATATTGACTGGGTAAATGTAACTTCAGTGCATGCTAGTGAGGTAAAATTCCTTGATGAAATCAAGAACTGCTTTATGGAGCAGGTGGTTCAGGAACCAACAAGAGGGGGGACAGCACTTCACAGAACCAGGACACTGTACCAGTGATTTCACAGTGAGAATACTGAAAGGTAACTTTAAAACCATACAAGAACGTAAGACCTTTGAAGTCAGAATGATTGAATATTTTAACACCAAACAGAAAGGACTTAACAAGGACCTGGGGTTCCTAGCCCATTATAAACCATAAAGCTGTATGTCTCTGATGATCACCCCACCCCTCACCTATCCACACCCACCCTGTTAGAATATCAATGATATGCTTTGATGTCCCCATGCATACCTCCGACCCACCCCATCCTCTCACCCTGTCAGACTGTCATAGTAATGCTTGAAGGTTTTCACTTATATACACTGTCAGCTAGCACATTTGCTTATTTCCGATCTGACGAAGAAGGGCAACCTTCGAAAGCTAATCAAGAAATGTATTAAGTTATGTCCAATAAAAAAGGTATCATCTTATTTTCTTTTCCATGTTTTATTTTGTTTGATTTCTAGGAATTATTAGGAAAGGAATGAAAAACAAAAATGAGATAATGCCGCCTTTAACATCGCTCCATAGTGCGACTGCACCTCAAATACTGTGTGCAAAACTGGTTACCGCATCTTTAAAAAGATATGGCGGAATTAAAGAGGTACAGAGCAAGGCGACAAAATTAATAAACGGGATGGGTCAAATTCTCTAAGGAAAGACTAAAGCGGCTAGGGCTCTTCAGCTTGAAGAGACAGCTGAGGAGAGATATGATAAAAGGTTTATAAAATAAATGAGTGGAGTGGAACAGATAGATGCGAATTGCTTGTTTACTCTTTCCAAAGATACTAGGACTAGGGGGCACACAAAGAAGCTACAGAGTAGTACATTTAAAAGAATCTGAGAAAATATTTCTTCACTCGATAAATAATTAAATTCTGGAATTTGTTGCCAGAGAACATAGTAAAAGTAGTTAGCTTAGCAAGGTTTAAAAGAGGATTTGGATAATTTCGTAAGAGAAAAGCCTGTAAGCCATTATTAAGATGGACTTGGGAAAATCCACTGCATATTCTAGGATAAGCAGCATAAAATCTGTTTTGCTGTTCTGGGATCTTGCCAGGTACTTGTGACCTGGATTGGCCACTGTTGGAAACAGGATACCGGGCATGATAGACCTTCGGTCTGTCCCAGTATGGCAATGCTTATGGAAAAATTAGGTTCTTACCTAGGTAATTTTCTTTCCTTTAGTCACAGCAGATGAATCCATTAACTGATGGGTTGTATCCGCCAACCAGCAGGTGGAGAGAGAGAGCACTGAAAAACCACAGTGACCCTGAAGGCTAGCCCCCATCTGCCTTCAGTATATGAAACTTCCAAAGCAGAGTGAGAAAGAAAGGTAAAATAATGTGAACTTTCCTCACAGTGAACAAACGCCTCAGAACCGGAACAATAACCAACAAAGGAGGGACATTCTCAACCTCCTGCAATAGAACAGCATGTAGAAACTGAGAACTGATCTTCAACTCCTCCTGATGCGATACGATATCTGCATGAAGGATCTGAACAACAAAAAACAAAGTCAGACAGGGAGGGATCATGGATTCATCTGCTGTGACTAAAGGAAAGAAAATTACCAAGGGAACCTAATTTTCCCTTCCTTGTCATCAACAGCAGATGAATCCATTCACTGATGGGATATACAAAAGCACTCCCTACGTAGGGTGGGAACAGGCAACTCCGCGAGCAAGCACCTGCGCCCCAAAATGCGCTTCCTGCTTAGCTGCCACATCCAGCCTGTATGGCAAACGAGAGCTGAGAAGCCCAAGTAGCCACACGACAGATCTCTTGAAGAGAAAGGACACCCGCTTCAGCCCACGAGGAGGAAATCGCTCTTGTGGAATGCGCTTTGAATGCTTCAGGCGGAGACCATCCTGAAAGCAGATATGCAGAAGAAATGACTTCCCTGAGCCAACGGGCTATAGTGGCCTTAGACGCCGTACACCCGCGTCGAGGACCTGTCAACAATACAAAAAGGTGATCAGAAGTCCTGAAGTCATTTGACATCTGAAGATAATGCAACAGGGCCCTGCGGACATCCAAAAGACGTGATTGCCCAAAGGAATCCGGAAAGTCCTCCCTCGAGAAGGAAGGTAGAAAAATGGGCTGGTTCAGGTGAAACGCTGAAACTACCTTAAGCAGGAAGGAAGGCACTGTACGTACCGTTACCCCGGATTCAGATAACTGTAGAAAAGGATCCCGACAGGAAAGCGCCTGGAGCTCAGATACGCGTCTAGCCGATGTCATGGCCACCAAAAAAAAAAAAAAAGTGTCTTGAGAGTCACATCCTTCTCAGAAGCTCGCCTAAGCGGCTCGAAAGGCGAACGCTGAAGAGCCTGCAACACCAGCCCCAGGTTCCAGGCCGGACAAGGAGACCGCAAAGGAGGACGGAGCCGAAGCGTCCCTCTGAGAAATCGGGCACTGTCCGGATGAGCAGCAAGGGACAAGCCAGAGACTTTCCCTCAGAAGCATGCCAACGCTGCCACTTGAACCCGAAGGGAATTGTAAGTCAGGCCTTTTTGTAAGCCGTCCTGCAAAATATCCAGGACCGACAAAACTGTAGCCCTCATGGGTGTGACCGCTTTTAAACACCACCACGCCTCAAACATGCACCAGATCCAAGCATAAGCTGCGGAGGTAGACCGTTTGGGGGCCTGCAAGAGAGTGGAGATGACCTTGTTAGAGTAGCCCTTGTCTCTCAACTATGCCCTCTCAAGAGCCAGGCCGTAAGACCAAATCGGCAGGGATCCTCCATAGTCACTGGCCCCTGAATCAACAGGTTCGGCACCAGAAGTGGAGCCTCCACCAGCATCCGACGGCCAATCCAGAGCGGCGAGGATCACCAATTCTCGGTGCAGTCGAACCCTCAAAAGGACTTGCCCTATCAAGGGCCAAGGAGGGAACACATATAGGAGGCCCGAGGGCCAGGGTTGAGCCAGAGTATCCAACCCCGCCGAGCGAGGATCTCTCCTTCTGCTGAAAAAGCGAGGGACTTTGGCGCTTGCACTTGATGCCATTAGATCCAAACTGGGAGTCCCCCATTTGGCACAAATCTGAAGAAAAACTTCTGCCAGTTCCCATTCCGCCGGGTCGATTTGATGTCTGCTGAGGAAATCGGCTTGCACATTGCTCTGACCTGCTATGTGAGCTGCGGAGAGCAGAACCAAGTGGAGCTCGGCCCAGAGGAAAATCTGAGCAGCCTCTGTGGCCAGGGCCCTGCACTGAGTGCTGCCCTGACGATTGATGTATGCCACTGCTGTCGTGTTGTCCGACAGCACCCGGACAGGAAGCCCCTTCAGAGTCTTGTGGAAGGCCAGAAGAGTCTGAAATATCGCTCAGTTCCAAGTGATTGATGGACCATCCCGATTCCACGGGTGTCCACTGACCCTGAGCATAGCTTCCCTGGCAATGAGCTCCCCAGCGCGAAAGGCTGGCATCCGTTATCACCAGGCACCAAGAAGGAAGCGCGAGCAGCATTCCCTATCACAGCATCCTGTCAGAGAGCCACCAAACCATACTGTGCCGGGCCGCAGGGAGCCACGTTTGTCTGCATTGGTATTCCTCGGAGATCGGACACCATTGCTGAAGCAGAGCAATCTGCAGTGGCCTCATGTGAGCTCTCGCCCAGGGAACCACCTCCATGGTGGCCGTCATCGATCCCAGGAGCTGAACAAAGTCCCAAGCACGAGGGCGAGGCATCCGCAGGACCAGATGGACCTGATTCTGAAGCTTACACCGCCTGTGGTCGGGGAAAAAGACGAACCCCAAGGCCGTGTCGAACCGGACCCCTAAATACTCGAGAGACAGAGGGGGTCAGGTGACTTTTAGGCAAATTGATCACCCAGCCCAGATTCTGAAGAACAGTTATAACTCTGGTCGTGGCAAGTCGGCTCTCGTCTGCCAAATCTGCCCTGATGAGCCAGTCGTCTAAATACGGGTGAACTCCGATACCAAAAGGCAGCTACCACCACCACCATGACCTTCGAAAAGATACGGGGAGCTGTGGCTAGGCCGAAAGGCAAGGCCCGAAACTGGAAATGTTGGCCCCAAACCGGAGAAACCACTGATGCGGAGGCCAAATAGGAATGTGCAAATATGCTTCCTTGAGGTCCAGAGATGTGAGAAACTCTCCTGGCTGTACCGCCGCATTGACGGAGCGCAGGGTTTCCATGCAAAAGTGTCGCACACTTCGGGCCTCGTAAGGCGAGGATCGGTCTGAAAGACCCGCCTTTCCGAGGGACCACAAAATAAATGGAGTAGCGACCGCAGCCACGTTTGGCGGGAGGCACCGGCATCACCGCTCCGAGGTGCAGCAAGACTTGCAAGGTCTCCTCTACTGCTGCCCGTTTGACGGCAGTGCCGCATCGGGACTCCAAAAAAAACATCTCTCACTGGGGCACCAAATTCCAATCGATAGCCTTCTCTGATCAGGTCCAGGACCCACTGATCTGAAGTAATCTTGGTCCACTCCAAGATGAAGAGGGAAAGACGACCCCCTACTGCAGGAATCAAACGAGTGGACCGGCGTCCCATCATTGTGGAGGATGCCCCTGAACTCCTGGCCGTTGGCCGGCCGCTGCAGAACATCTGTCCAAGCGAAAGGAGTTCCTCTGCTGAAAACGGGCACGTTGAGAAAACCCAGCAGAGCGCCCTGGGCGATACCTGCGAGCTTCGCGGAAACATGGCCTGGAAGAGGAGGGAAAATTTTGGAAGAAGGCCGCGGCCTATCCTCAGGTAACCGTTGGGATTTAGAATACCTTAGGTCTTTAACAATCTTCTCCAATTCCTCTCCAAATAACAGAAGGCTCCAAAAGGGTAACCTCACCAGCCTCTGCTTAGAGGCCATGTCAGCTGCCCAATGCCGCTTCAAAGAAGGCGGCGGGCAGCAACCGCCACAGACATCTGCTTAGCCGAAGCTCGGACCAGATCATAAAGGGCATCAGCCAAAAACAACAGGACAGACTCCATACGCGGGCTAACCTCAGAGAGGGAACACGCACCATCCTCGGGCTGATCAACCGCCTGCTATAACCAGGAAAGACAGGCACGGGCTGCATAGGAACTGCAAATTGCAGCCCTTAAGGAAAGGAACGAGATTTCAAAGGACCGCTTCAGCGTGGATTCTAGCCGCCGGTCCTGCATATCTTTCAAAGCGACCCCTCCCTCCACCGGCATCAGAATAGAGCGCTGGCAGCTTGTCGCAGTGGAAAATCCGCACCGCTTTAAGATCATCCAAATACTGTGGCAAACAGGGACCCTCATCTGGATCATCCGTCCATGAGGGCCTACCAGACTCCTCAGACTCCCCACAGCCTGACCAGAGGGGGGAAAAGGGAGAGGCGCCACCCTCAGACGGGGAATTTACCCGTCTACGTTTAGCGTCGTTCCAACGCTCGGGGGAAGAAGGAAAATCAGGAGCAAACACTGGACTATCAAAACCTGGAGGGAATCCAGTCCGCAACGTGGTGTCAGACACCTCCGGCAGAGTCCTTTTTAACATAAAGGCTTTATGCATCAGCAGCACAAATTCAGAAGACAAAAACTCACCCTGGCCCTCCGCCCCCGAATTAGGAGAAACGGAGGAAGGAGCTCTTTTAGCAGCCTCAAAACTAGGCGCCCCCCCTGCACTGAGACTCCTCCACAACAGCGAGGGCCAAGTCATGCGGCGTTTCCAAAATGGCGCCCGCTGCCAGCTCCATTGAGTGGGAAGAATCACCGCTCGCCATGCCCGTACTAGCACAAGCGTCTAAGGAGCACATACTGCAAAGCCCCGCTGCTGACCTGAATTTACCACAGCGGGAGCAGTGCTTAACACCTTCAGCAGCCATCGTCCAACCGGACAGAAATATAGAAATAAAATGGCAGCTTCGTACCAAAACTTACCCCGCACAGAACGCTGTCCACGGGAACCTCCCCAGAAGAGCTGGACACCACTCTCACCTCAGAAGACCGAGTCAACGAGCTCCGGTCAAGCTGCACTGAACCAGAATCTCTGGAGAAAGCCTCAGAACAGCCACGCAGTAAAAGCGCGCGCTTCCCCCCCCCCTCCCCCCCCACACACACACACACTGTGAGGAAAGTTGGAGGCAGGCAGCAACAGGGAACAAAACCAAGTAAGCCTTCAAAGTGGGCACCGCCAGCCACAACACCCCTGCTCTACTGGCAAAGCACAGAAGCCTCCCAAGGCAGAATTCCAGGAGCTGATCAAGCGACGTCCACACCTGCTGGGAGATAGAGATAGACTGAAGGCAGAAGGGGCTAGCCGTCCAAGGTCACTGTGGTTTTTCAGTGCTCTCTCTCTCTACCTGCTGGTAGGCGGATACAACCCATCAGTTAATGGATTCATCTGCTGTTGATGACAAGGAATTTCTTATGTTCTTCCAGCAACTCAGCAAGTACCCAAACCTTCCAGAGAGGAGCACTGCCTTCATGAAGACTCTGCTTCTTCAAATGTCCCCAAATAACGATACACGTGCATGTTGTATGACAAACTAGGCACTAGCCTATAGGTTGTGTTTCTACAGACTAATTTCTGAAAAGTGTGAACTGTCTTTTGAGCCTTGTTTCAGAACATGTCTGCTATATTTTTCCATTATTGCAAATAAATTTTTATTCCATGTAAAAAGTAAATAAATTCTTCCTTTCTATAGCTATGGGTTTTTATGATTCATCAACACATAAATTTCACTTAAACTAAAGCTAAGCATCTGTAACAGATGTTCTCCAAGGTCAACAGGATTAGTATTCTCACAAGTGGATACCTCTCCAATGGAGCCCCAGTGTGGACACTAGCCAGAGTTCTTACTACTTTAAGAAACCTTCATCAAGCATGCATCACACACATGCAAGTACCTTTCCCACCTACCAGAATCACACAGGTCTACTAGTCTGATCTAATAGCAAAGAGAAACAAATACAACTCCTAAGGCAGGTGGGAGGGTATAAGAGAATACTAATCCTGCTGTGCAAGGAGAACATCTGCTAAAGATGAGTAACTTCACCTTCCCTGATGACAAGCAGGACTAAAGTCTCACATGTGGGGAATCCCTAGCTAACCAGGCTCACAAAGTCAATAGTGATTTGCAATGGTAAGGCCAATTAGAAGGAGAACAAATCCACAGGAGTGGATAAAGAACAAAGGTGTCCCAAGAGTAATCTCAGAAGTGGGAGCGGAACCAGGCTCTTCAATGAACAAACCGGAGACAATTCAAAGTAGGACGTATTTTTAATGAATAGAGACTCTACAAGGTACCCTGTTTCAGCACTGCAAGTGCCTTCATCAGGAGTCTGTAAACATGGAAAACATGTACAAGACATATATAACAATTTTTTAAAACAGCGGATAAAGAGGGGTTTAAAATACTTGTAAAAACATGTGCTCTACATATAAAAAAACTTTAATAACAATTCAATAAAACTATAAAAAAATATATAAGAAATATAGATGTATTAAATAATTGGATAATGCAGGTTGGAGACAGACAATTATAAACATAAATATGCTAGACAAAAAACATTTTTTGATAAGAAATCAATAAGCTGGTCAATAAATTAACTGTAAAAAATGCATAAACAAACAATTTGAAAATGCAGGTATGCAAAAGACAAATATGGTCATAAATATGTTAATGGGAATTTAAAATGGTTGAATGTGCTAGTGACAATTATGAGCTAGCAAGGTTTCAAAATACTATAGATTGTGAATAAAGCGAATGCTACATACCTGTAGAAGGTATTCTCCAAGGACAGCAGGCTGATTGTTCTCACTGATGGGTGACGTCCACGGCAGCCCCTCTAATCGGAAACTTCACTAGCAAAGGCCTTTGCTAGTTCTCGCGCGCCCATGCGCACCGCGGCAGTCTTCCCGCCCGAACCGGCTCGTGTTCGTCAGTCCCGTAAGTAGCAAGACAAAGACAAGGGAAGACACAACTCCAAAGGGGAGGCAGGCGGGTTTGTGAGAACAATCAGCCTGCTGTCCTCGGAGAATACCTTCTACAGGTATGTAGCATTCGCTTTCTCCGAGGACAAGCAGGCTGCTTGTTCTCACTGATGGGGTATCCCTAGGCCCCAGGCTCACTCAAAACAACAAACATGGTCAATTGGGCCTCGCAACGGCGAGGACATAACTGAGATTGACCTAAAAACTTATCCAACTAACAGAGTGTGTAGCCTGGAACAGAATAAAACATGGGCCTAGGGGGGGTGGAGTTGGATTCTAAACCCGAACAGATTCTGAAGCACTGACTGCCCGAACCGACTATCGCGTCGAGTATCCTGCTGCAGGCAGTAATGAGATGTGAATGTGTGGACAGATGACCACGTCGCAGCTTTGCAGATCTCTTCAATAGTGGCTGACTTCAAGTGGGCCACTGACGCAGCCATGGCTCTGACATTGTGAGCCATGACATGATCCTCAAGAGCCAGCCCAGCCTGGGCGTAAGTGAAGGAAATGCAATCTGCTAGCCAATTGGATATGGTGCGTTTCCACACAGCCACTCCCCTCCTGTTGGGATCAAAAGAAACAAACAATTGGGCGGACTGTCTGTTGGGCTGTGTCCGCTCCAGATAGAAGGCCAATGCTCTTTTGCAGTCCAATGTGTGCAGCTGACGTTCAGCAGGGCAGGAATGAGGACGGGGAAAAAATGTTGACAAGACAATCGACTGGTTCAGATGGAACTCCGACACTACCTTCGGCAAGAACTTAGGGTGAGTGCGGAGGACTACTCTATTATGATGAAATTTGGTGTAAGGGGCCTAGGCTACTAGGGCCTGAAGCTCACTGACTCTACGAGCTGAAGTAACTGCCACCAAGAAAATGACCTTCCAGGTCAAGTACTTCAGATAGCAGGAGTGGCTCAAAAGGAGGTGTCATCAGCTGGGTGAGAACGACATTGAGATCCCATGACACTGTAGGAGGCTTCACGGGGGGGCTTTGACAAAAGCAAACCTCTCATGAAGCGAACAACTAAAGGCTGTCCTGAGATCGGCTTACCTTCCACACAGTAATGGTATGCACTGATTGCGCTAAGGTGAACCCTTACAGAGTTGGTCTTGAGACCAGACTCAGACAAGTGCAAAAGGTAGTCAAGCAGGGTCTGTGTAGGACAAGAGCGAGGATCTAAGGCCTTGCTATCACACCAGACGGCAAACCTCCTCCATAAAAAGAAGTAACTCCTCATAGTGGAATCTTTTCTGGAAGCAAGCAAGACACGGGAGACACACTCTGACAGACCCAAAGAGGCAAAGTCTACGCTCTCAACATCCAGGCCGTGAGAGCCAGAGACTGGAGGTTGGGATGCAGAAGCGCCCCTTCGTCCTGTGTGATGAGGGTCGGAAAACACTCCAATACTACTACTACTAACTAGCATTTCTAAAGCGCTACTAGGGTTACGCAGCGCTGTACAATTTAAACATAGAAGGACAGTCCCTGCTCAAAGAGCTTACAATCTAAAAGACAAGAGAACAATCCAAAGACAAGTGAACAATCTAGAGGACGAGTGAACAGTTAATCTGATAGGGTGGATAGATTGGAGGACGAGTGAACAGTTAATCTGATAGGATAGATAGATAGATTGGGCCATTTCATATTTCTAGAGCGGTTAGGCGCCGAAGGCAGTATTGAAAAGGTGAGTTTTAAGCAGAGATTGAAGATGGGTAGGGAGGGGGCATGGCGTATGGGTAAAGGAAGATTGTTCCAGGCATAGGGTGAGGCAAGGCAGAATGAGCGGAGCAGGGTACTGAGAGAAGGGCTTTGTCCTGTGAGCGGAGGTTGCGGGCGGGAACATAGGGGGAGATGAGGGTGGAGAGGTAGTGAGGAGCCGCAGACTGAGTGCATTTGTAGGTAAGGAGGAGGAGCTTGAATTGTATGCGATATCTGATCGGAAGCCAATGAAGTGATTTGAGGAGAGGGGTGATAAGAGTATATCGGTTTTGGCGGAATATAAGATGTGCAGCAGCGTTCTGAATGGATTGAAGGGGGGATAGGTGGCCGAGTGGGAGGCCGGTGAGGAGTAAGTTGCAGTAATCAAGGCGAGAGGTAATGAGAGCGTGGACGAGAGTTCTGGTGGTATGCTCAGAGAGGAAAGGGCGAATTTTGCTGATGTTGAAGAGGAAGAAGCGACAGGTCTTGGCAGTCTGTTGGATATGCGCAGAGAAGGAGAGGGAGGAGTCGAAGATGACTCCGAGGTTGCGGGCAGATGGGACGGGGAGGATGAGGGTGTTATCAACAGAGATAGAGAGTGGAGGAAGAGGAGAGGTGGGTTTAGGAGGAAAGACGAGAAGCTCTGTCTTGGACATGTTCAGCTTCAGGTGGCGGTTGGACATCCATGCCGCAATGTCGGATAAACAGGCCGATACCTTGGCCTGGGTCTCCGCGGTGATGTCAGGTGTGGAGAGGTATAGCTGGGTGTCATCAGCATAAAGATGATACTGAAAACCATGAGACGAGATCAGCGAGCCCAAGGAAGAGGTGTAGATTGAGAAGAGAAGGGGTCCAAGGACAGATCCCTGGGGAACTCCAACGGATAGTGGGATGGGAGTGGAGGAAGATCCATGGGAGTGTACCCTGAAGGTGCGGTGGGAGAGATAAGAGGAGAACCAGGAGAGGACAGGGCCTTGGAACCCAAAAGAGGACAGTGTGGCAAGAAGTAAATCATGACTGACAGTGTCAAACGCGGCGGAAAGATCGAGGAGGATGAGGATGGAATAGTGACCTCTGGATTTGGCCAGGAGCAGGTCATTGCAAACTTTAGGGAGTGCCGTTTCAGTCGAGTGCAGGGGGCGAAAACCGGATTAAAGTGGATCGAGGATGGCATGAGAGGAGAGAAAATCAAGGCAGCGGCTATGAACGGCACGCTCAAGTAATTTGGAAAGGAAGGGTAAAAGAGAGATGGGGCGGTAGTTGGAGGGGCAGGTAGGGTCAAGTGAAGGTTTTTTGAGGAGAGGTGTGACAACGGCGTGCTTGAAGGTGTCAGGGACAGTTGCAGTGGAGAGAGAGAGGTTGAGGATGCGACAGATGGCGGGGGTGACAGTATGGGAGATGGTGTTGAGTAGGTTGGTGGGGATGGGATCAGAGGAACAGGTGGTGCATTTCGAGGAGGAAAGAAGGCGGGAAGTTTCATCCTCGGTGATTTCAGGAAAAAAGAGGAGAAAGAGACCTGGGTAGGTTGGTTGAGGGAGAGGGTTAAAGGGTGAGGAGGTGGTGGTGGCTTGGTCGTGAACTCAAGGTTGATCTTTTGCACTTTGTCGCGGAAATAGTCGGCCAGTGATTGAGGAGAGAGAGAAGGGGGAGTAGGAGCGGGGGGCACTTTTAGGAGGGAGTTAAGGGTGGTGAAGAGACGACGAGGGTTGGAGCTGAGAGAATTGGTCAATTGGGTGTAATAGTCCTGTTTTCACGGAATAGGGAGGAGTGGAGGGAGGATAGCATGAATTTGTAGTGGAGGAAGTCTGAGAGGGTATGAGATTTCCTCCAGAGGCGCTCAGCGGATCGGGTGCAGGAGCGAAGGTAACGGATGCAAGGAGTCAGCCAGGGCTGGGGATTGGTGCTTTTTGTGGGACGGGAGATGGATGGCGCGAGGGTGTCCAAAGCAGAGGAGAGTGGTATTGTAAGCGGAGACCGCTTTGTCGACAGTAGCGGAGGACGTGATGGAGGAGAGGAGATTAGAAATAGTAGATGATAAGGTGGAGGGGTCAATAGCCTTGAGGTTCCTGGAGGTGGTGGTTAAAGTTGGACGGGGTGGTGAAGAAGTGTGAATGTGATCAGGTGATGGTCGGAGAGAGGAAGAGCTGAGATGTGGAAATTAAAGGGTGAGCCGGAGGAGGAGAGGACGAGGTCAAGACAATGGCCGTCACGGTGAGTAGGGGTGGTGGAGCACAGCTGGAGGTTGAAGGAGGATGTTAGGATGAGGAACTTAGAAGCATGGGGGTCAAATAGGTCGTCAGCATGTACGTTAAAGTCTCCGAGAATGAGGGATGGAGATGAGGGGTCAAGAAAGACAGAGAGCCAAGCATCAAAGTCGGTAAGGAAGGAAGGGAAGGATTTATCAGGGGGGCGGTAAATGACTGCCACTCTGAGTGGTAGCGGGTAGAATAGCCGGATGGAATGGGCTTCAAAGGATGAGAAGCAGTGAGACTGCGGAAGGTGGAGGGGTTGGAAACTACAGGAGGGTGAGAGTAGTAGCCCAACGCCTCCGCCAACTGGGCGGGGCGTGTGGGAGAAGAGATAGCCTCCATGGCAGAGGGCTGCAACTGAGGCAGAGTCTTCCGGGGAGATCCAGGTTTCGGTTAGGGCGAGCAGTTGAAGGGAGCGAGAGATAAAGAGATCGTGGGTGAGAGGCACTTTGTTGCAAACTGAGTGGGCATTCCACAAGGCGCATGAGAAGGGGAGGGAGGAAGGAGGGGAATAGAGACGAGATTGGAGACATCCCGGGATCGTTCGCAGGGATAGGATGGGGACAAGTGAGGGGGACCTGGATTAGGGTTAATGTCTCCCGCGGATAGCAGGAGGAGGAGCAAGAGAGTGCGGAGGAGGGTGGGGGAGGTCGGGCGACGAAGACGGGGTGTACTTAGGAGGAAAGGGGATGGGTTAATGGCAGGAAGGAAGTGCCGAAGGTTGAGAGCTAGGAAGGAGGGGGACAAGAGGGATGGTGAGGTGAGGGATGGAGGTGAATAGGGTATTGCGGTAACGGGCAGGGTGGGAGGGCAGCGGGTAGTTCTAATGGTAGACAGTGGGAGTGGGGGGGAAGAAGATTAGGAAGGGACAGGGCAAGGAAGAGAACATGGACAGGGGCCATGGGTGGTGACTGTGGTGTAACAGGTGACTGTATAGTGACTGAGGTGTTAAGCAGTTAACAGGTGTTAATGGGTGACTATGTAATGACTGAGGTGTTAAGCAGATAAATAGGGCTTGAAGCTAGGTTTTGGGTTGGCGATTAGGTAAGTCAATGGCTGATAAGCTAGCAGGCAGGTAGGTAAGTCAATGGCTGAGAGGCTCGCAAGCAGGCAGGCAGGTTACTCGATTTGTTAACAGGCAGATGGATTGGAGCAAGCCGGAACAAGCTGAAGCAAGCAGGAACAGGCAGGAACAGATGGACAAGCTGGAACAAGCAGGAACAGATGAACTGTGTCAGGATGAGCAGACGGACAAGCTGGGATCAGGAAGACTGGAACGAGCTGGATCACGCTGGAGCAGAAGAATCGGAGTAAGTAAGGAGAGGCTGGGTCAGGCAGGCTGGAACACACTGGAGCCGATGGACAGCAGGGGGAAAGCTGGATCGGTGGCTGGAACTAGCTGGACACGCTGGATCCGGTGGACTGGGGCAAGCCGGAAGAAGCCGAGTCAGGCGGACTGGAACACACTGAAGCCGATAGACTGGAAGGATCAGGCGGGCTGGAACAAGCTGGGCTCAGGAGAACTGGAACGAGCTGGAATACGCTAGCTGGGTCAGGCGGGCTGGAACATGCTGGAGCCGATGGACTGGAACAAGCGGGGGAAGCTGGGTCAGGCGAACTGGAACAAACTGGGATCAGGAGGACTGGAACAAGCTTGAACACGCTGGAGCGGATTGACTGGAGCAAGCAGGGCGAAGCTGGATCAGGCGGACCGGGACACACTGGAGCCGATGGACTGGAACAGGCAGGGGGAAGGCTGGAACGACGGACTGGAACAAGGTGGATCAGGAGCACTGGAACGAGCTGGATTATGCTGGAGCCAGTAGACTGGAGCAAACACGGAGAAGCTGGATCAGGCGGACTGGAACGAGCTGGAACATGCTGGAGCCAGTGGACTGGAGCAAACAGTGAGAAGCTGGATCAGGCGGACTGGAACACAGTGGAGCCGATAGACTGGAACAAGCAGGGGGAAAACTGGATCAGGCGGACTGGAACCCACTGGTGCCGATAGACTGGAACAAGTTGGAGCCAATGAATTGGAGCAAGCAGGGAGACGCTGGATCAGCGGTCTGGAGCAAGCAGGGAGAAGCTGGATCGGCGGACTGGGGCAAGCAGGGAGAAGCTGGATCAGCGGACTGCTTGCCTGGTATCAGGAGGACTGGAACACGCAGGAGCCGATAGACTGGAACAGGCAGGTGGGAGCTGGATAAGGCGGACTGGAACAAGCAGGTATCTGGAGAGCTGGAACAGGCTGGAGCAGGCAAGCAGGGAGAAGCTGGAGCAGGCAAGCAGGGTGAAGCTGGAGCGAGGGAGAGGCTGGAGCGAGTGGACCAAATAGTTGGGCAGCTACACACTGCCTTCAGAGCAGCGAAGCACCGCAGTAGTCTGCCCCGCTGGGATCCACAATGCCCCACTACGACTGCCCTGGTCCCGAGGATTCAGGATGGGGGGGCAGGCCGCAGCAGGATGAGCAACGTGGGCGCCACGATCTGTGGCCAGCGAGGCCGTGCCCGGGCCGTTCCGGCCGGGGAATGCGGCGGCAGTGCTGGACACGCTGGAGGTCTGCCCACCCGGCCCTTCTCGTATCGGGCCACTAGGAGGGCTCGGGCTGCGGCAGAGAGGCAGTCGGGACGGGCCGCAACCACGAGGCAGGCCACCATGAGGCAGAGAGAGGTAGTCGGGACACGCCGCTTCAGCCCCGGAGAGCAGAGCAGCGATCCACAGCCTCTCCAGCTGGCTGCCCCTGCCTGGCGCCGGGGACTGCTCCATGAGGCGGCAGACCACCAGTCTCGGACTCGCTCGCCTGTACTATGCCTCGGCGAGGCCGTCGCAGCTCTGCAGACCTCTGTCCAGCTCTGGGTCTGCTCCGGTCCCTTTCGGTCCAGCAGGGGATGGCGCGTAATGGTCTAGGTAAGTCCAACTCTTCAGTACTTGGTTTCTTAATTAAACATTAAGACAGTTTTGTTTCGGACCGGTTCGAGCTCAGTCCTCTAAATTTGGCGATCCGACAGGCAAATCGACAGGTTCAATTAGACCCCGATGGGCCTTTCTGGTCGGGAGTATGTCAGGCCACGAGGTCAGCTGTAACCAGGTCTTGGCTCGGTCAGTTTTGGCTTGCTCAATTGCGCTGGTCGTCGTGGTCCCGCAGTCTCCCAGTCGGCTGTGGATCAGCTTTCAAAACATCTCACTCCAAACTACTGATCGAGATGCCATGTCTTCAACCAATTCCCGCTTTTTTGTAATAAACTGGCAGACACAGGTGAGAGAGAAAAGAAGCTTAGATTGTTTAAACCGAGTGAACGACCCTGGATGCCAGAGCATGGACGCGTCAGAGAGGTATTTTTCCAAAGTGAAAATCTCCACGGTTCTTCGGAGGACAACTCCAGAAGAAGAGGGAACCAGATCTGACGCGGTCAAAAGGGAGCAATCAGAATCATGGTGCCCCGGTCTTGTTTGAGTTTCAACGAAGTCTTCCCCACCAGAGGTATGGGAGGATAAGCATACAGCAGACCTTCCCCCCAAATCCAGGAGGAAGGCATCCGATGCCAGTCGACCGTGGGCCTGAAGTCTGGAACAGAACTGAGGGACCTTGTGGTTGGCTCGAGATGCGAACAGATCTACCAAGGGGGTGCCCCACACTTGGAAGATCTGGCGCACTACTCCGGAATTGAGCAACCACTCGTGAGGTTGCATAATCCTGCTCAACCTGTCGGCCAGACTGGTGTTTACGCCTGCCAGATATGTGGCTTGGAGCCACATGCTGTAACGGCGAGCCCAGAGCCACATGCTGACAGCTTCCTGACACAGGGGGCGAGCCGGTACCCCCCTGCTTTTTGATGTAATACATGGCAACCTGGTTGTCTGTCTGAATTTGGATAATTTGATGGACAGCCGATCTCTGAAAGCCTTCAGAGCGTTCCAGACCGCTCGTAACTCCAGGAGATTGATCTGCAGATCGCGTTCCTAGAGGGACCAACTTCCTTGGGTGTGAAGTCCATCGACATGAGCTCCCCACCCCAGGAGAGACGCATCCGTAGTCAGCACCTTTTGTGGCTGAGGAATTTGGAAAGGGCGTCCCAGAGTCAAATTGGACCAAATCGTCCACCAGTACAGGGATTTGAGAAAACTCGTGGACAGGTGGATCACGTCCTCTAGATCCCCAGCGGCTTGAAACCACTGGGAACCTAGGGTCCATTGAGCAGATCGCATGTGAAGACGAGCCATGGGAGTCACATGGACTGTGGAGGCCATGTGGCCAAGCAATCTCAACATCTGCCGAGCTGTGATCTGCTGGGACGCTCGTACCCGGGAGACGAGGGACAGCAGATTGTTGGCCCTTGTCTCTGGGAGATAGGCACGAGCCGTCCGAGAATCCAGCAGAGCTCCTATGAATTCGAGTCTCTCTACTGGGAGAAGATGGGACTTTGGGTAATTTATCACAAACCCTAGTAGCTCCAGGAGTCGAATAGTCATCTGCATGGACTGTAGAGCTCCCGCCTCGGAAGTGTTCTTCACCAGCCAATCGTCGATTTAAGGAAACACGTGTACTCCGAGCCTGCGAAGCGCTGCTGCTACCACAGCTAGGCACTTCGTGAACACTCTTGGCGCAGAGGCGAGCCCAAAGGGTAGCACACAGTACTGGAAGTGACGAGATTCCAGACGAAATCGAAGATACATTCTGTGAGCTGGCAGTATCGGGATGTGTGTATAAGCATCCTTTAAGTCCAGAGAGCATAGCCAATCGTTTTGCTGAATCATGGGAAGAAGGGTGCCCAGGAAAAGCATCCTGAACTTTTCCTTGACCAGATATTTGTTCAGGGCCCTTAGGTCTAGGATGGGACGCATCCCCCCTGTTTTCTTTTCCACAAGAAGTACCTGGAATAGAATCCCAGCCCTTCTTGCCCCGGTGGAACGGGCTCGACCGCATTGGCGCTGAGAAGGGCGGAGAGTTCCTCTGCAAGTACCTGCTTGTGCTGGAAGCTGAAGGACTGAGCTCCCGGTGGGCAATTTGGAGGCTTCGAGGCCAAATTGAGGGTGTATCATTGCCGGACTATTTGGAGAACCCACTGGTCGGAGGTCATGAGAGGCCACCTTTGGTGAAAAACTTTTAACCTCCCCCCGACCGGCAGATCGCCCGGCACGGAGACCTTGACATCGGCTATGCTCTTCTGGAGCCAGTCAAAAGCTCGCCCCCTGCTTTTGCTGGGGAGCTGTGGGGCCTTGCTAAGGCGCACGCTGCTGATGAGAGCGAGCACGCTGGGGCTTAGCCTGGGCCACAGGCTGTCGAGAGGGAGGATTGTACCTACGCTTACCAGAAGAGTAGGGAACAGTCCTCCTTCGCCCATAAAAACATCTACCTGAAGAGGTAGATGCTGAAGGCTGCCGGCGGGAGAATTTGTCGAAAGCGTTATCCCGCTGGTGGAGCTGTTCTACCACCTGTTCGACTTTTTCTCCAAAAATGTTGTCCGCTCGGCAAGGGGAGTCCGCAATCCGCTGCTGGATTCTATTCTCCAGGTCGGAGGCACGCAGCCATGAGAGTCTGCGCATCACCACACCTTGAGCAGCGGCCCTGGACGCAACATCAAAGGTATCATATACCCCTCTGGCCAGGAATTTTCTGCACGCCTTCAGCTGCCTGACCACCTCCTGAAACGGCTTGGCTTGCTCAGAAGGGAGCTTGTCCACCAAGCCCGCCAACTGCCGCACATTGTTCCGCATGTGGATGCTCGTGTAGAGCTGGTAGGACTGAATCTTGGCCACGAGCATAGAAGAATGGTAGGCCTTCCTCCCAAAGGAGTCTAAGGTTCTACAGTCTTTGCCCGGGGGCACCGAAGCATACTCCCTAGAACTCTTAGCCTTCTTTAGGGCCAGATCCACCAGAGTCGTGAGGCAACTGCGTGCGCATCAGCTCTGGGTCCCCATGGATCCGGTACTGGGATTCGATCTTCTTGGGAATGTGGGGATTAGTTAGAGGCATGGTCCAGTTCGCCAGCAATGTCTTTTTTAGGACATGATGCATGGGTACTGTGGATGCTTCCTTAGGTGGAGAAGGATAGTCCAAGAGCTCAAACATCTCAGCCCTGGGCTCATCCTCCACGACCACCGGAAGGGGATGGCCGTAGACATCTCCCGGACAAAGGCCGCAAAAGACAGACTCTCGGGAGGAGAAAGCTGCCTTTCAGGGGAGGGAGTGGGATCAGAAGGAAGGCCATCAGACTCCTCGTCAGAGAAATATCTGATGTCCTCCTCCTCCTCCCACAAGGCCTCACCATCGGTATCAGACACAAGTTCATGAACCTGCATTTGAAGCCGTGCCCGACTCGACTCCATGGAACCACGGCCACAGTGGGAGCGCCGAGAGGTAGACTCCCTCGCTAACACCGGCGAAGCTCCCTCCACCGACGTCGTCGGGGAGTCTTCCTGGGAGGCGGCCGCAGCCTTTGAGGTTTTTGCAACTACATTCAAAGCAGTTTACATATATTCAGGTACTTATTTTGTACCAGGGGCAATGGAGGGCTAAGTGACTTGCCCAGAGTCACAAGGAGCTGCAGTGGGAATTGAACTCAGTTCCCCAGGATCAAAGTCCAGTGCACTAACCACTAGGCTACTCCTCCACAAAAGGTGGTATGGGGTCTGCATCAGAAAATATACCACTAGAGACTTGAATAGGGGTACCCTGGAGGACAAGAGGGGCAGGGAGTTATGATATTGACATTTAAACACCTGAAAGATATTAATAATCCAAACCATTTCCAAAAAACAAGGAGGCTATAGAATTAGACAGTATGAAATGAAACTGCAAGGAAGGAAACTGACAAGTAACATCAGAAAATACTTTTTCACAGAGAGGGTGGTGGATGACTGGAATTGTCTTCTGTTGGAGGTGGTGGTAGACAAAACCTATGACAGAATTCAAAAGGTGTGGGATAAACACAAAGGAACCCTATAAGGCAAAGCGAAGCAACAAAAGTAGAGTATTTCCACTCAAGAAAAACATAAATTTGACTTTCACACTTTAAAAATGGCATAGAGGGAGGCTACCTTGGGGGTCAGGTACAACCCTGGCCACCTTTTCTAGACAGACAATGTACCGCCATTTATTGTGTTACTATGTTTCACAATTGGTTCCATTTTATTATTTTTTTCCAAACCTGAAGAATGTTTGGGAACTGCTATATCCAAACTAACCCTCACACTCCCCCCCTTCAAGATAGAGGCAACACACAGATACAAACACACCAGCACACAAATCCACTGAAAAGAATTCCATGATTGAATGCTGTCCCAATTTCTTTTCAGATTGAACATAGCATTTTCATAAAAGATAATAATTGAGAAGCAACTTCTCACATTTACTAAAAACTTTGCTTCCATGTTAAAGCAGTTTGAGGGGCTTGAAAAATATTGCTATTTTAAAGCAGAAATGGATAATACATTCTTTAAAAAAGTGACATTACCTGATCCAGATCCAGAAGTTGTCATGTCAAAAATTAAATCTTTCAAAGTAGTTCCCTCTGAAATGAAAGGCCGATCTAATGAAGGATCTTCTTCACTGGGGACACGATGGTGAATGACGGTACGATTATGACAGATATAAAGTGTCAACATAAGCAAGATGCAAACAAAACAGACTGGGCCAGCAATGACAGCTGCCAATTCCACAGGTCCTAAATTAGAAGACTTTTGTTGAGGTAGCTCTGTATAGAGATAAAAGCAGTTATTTACTGATACTTAGCCTCATAGCAGAAGTTAAAAATAAGGTTTATATTTTATGCTAGTCAAGGAAACAAAATCTTTTGTTATCCAGAAATGTCTAGTCTAGACAATTTCTTTACTATGCTCAAGGCAGCAAATTAAAAATTCCATAAGGAAACATTTGGTCTTTCCAGCTAATTTTCTTCCCTCAATTATAAACAGACAAGTCCAGAACTGACAGATTATGTACCCCAACCAGAAAATGGAAACAGACAGTGAATGATACATACCTGTAGCAGGTGTTCTCCGAGGACAGCAGGCTGATTGTTCTCACGACTGGGTTGACGTCCACGGCAGCCCCCACCAACCGGAACAAAACTTCGCGGGCGGTCCCGCACGCAGGGCACGCCCACCGCGCATGCGCGGCCGTCTTCCCACCCGTGCGTGACCGTTCCCGCTCAGTTGAATGACAAGCAAAATGATCAAACCCAACTCCAAAGGGGAGGAGGGAGGCTAGGTGAGAACAATCAGCCTGCTGTCCTCGGAGAACACCTGCTACAGGTATGTATCATTCACTTTCTCCGAGGACAAGCAGGCTGCTTGTTCTCACGACTGAGGTATCCCTAGCTCTCAGGCTCACTCAAAACAAGAATCCAGGTCAATTTAACCTCGCAAAGGCGAGGGTACAACAGAAATTTGACCTACGAAGAACAACTAACAGAGTGCAGCCTGACCAGAATAAATTCGGGTCCTGGAGGGTAGAGTTGGATTTACACCCCAAACAGATTCTGTAGCACCGACTGCCCGAACCGACTGTCGCATCGGGTATCCTGCTGGAGGCAGTAATGTGATGTGAATGTGTGGACAGATGACCACGTCGCAGCCTTGCAAATCTCTTCAATAGTGGCTGACTTCAAGTGGGCCACCGACGCTGCCATGGCTCTGACACTATGAGCCGTGACATGACCCTCAAGAGTCAGCCCAGCCTGGGCGTAAGTGAAGGAAATGCAATCCGCTAGCCAATTGGAGATGGTGCGTTTCCCGACAGCGACCCCTTTCCTATTGGGGTCGAAAGAAACAAACAATTGGGCGGACTGTCTGTGGGGCTGTGTCCGCTCCAAGTAGAAGGCCAATGCTCTCTTGCAGTCCAATGTGTGCAACTGACGTTCAGCAGGGCGGGTATGCGGTCTGGGAAAGAATGTTGGCAAGACAATTGACTGGTTAAGATGGAACTCCGACACCACCTTCGGCAGGAACTTTGGGTGAGTGCAGAGCACTACTCTGTTGTGATGAAATTTGGTATACGGAGCATGAGCTACCAGGGCTTGAAGCTCACTGACCCTACGAGCTGAAGTAACTGCCACCAAGAAAATGACCTTCCAGGTCAAGTACTTCAGATGGCAGGTATTCAGTGGCTCAAAAGGAGGTTTCATCAGCTGGGTGAGGACGACGTTGAGATCCCATGACACTGCAGGAGGCTTGATAGGGGGCTTTGACAAAAGCAAGCCTCATGAATCGAACGACCAAAGGCTCTCCAGAGATGGCTTTACCTTCCACACGATAATGGTAAGCACTAATCGCACTAAGGTGATTCCTTACTGAGTTGGTCTTGAGGCCAGACTCTGATAAGTGCAGAAGGTATTCAAGCAGGTACTGTGCAGGGCTAGAACGAGGTTCTAGGGCCTTGCTCTCACACCAAACGGCAAACCTCTTCCACTTGAAAAAGTAACTCTTTTTAGTGGAATCCTTTCTAGAGGCAAGCAAGACACGGGAGACACCCTCCGACAGACCCAACGCAGTGAAGTCTACGCCCTCAACATCCAGGCCGTGAGAGCCAGAGACTAGAGGTTGGGGTGCAGCAACGCTCCGTCGTTCTGCGAAATGAGAGTCGGAAAACACTCCAATCTCCACGGTTCTTCGGAGGACAACTCCAGAAGAAGAGGGAACCAGATCTGACGGGGCCAAAAGGGCGCGATGAGAATCATGGTGCCGCGGTCTTGCTTGAGCTTCAGTAAGGTCTTCCCCACCAAAGGTATGGGAGGATAAGCATACAGGAGGCTGGTCCCCCAATGGAGGAGAAAGACATCCGACGCTAGCCTGCCGTGTGTCTGAAGTCTGGAACAGAACAGAGGCAGCTTGTGGTTGGTCAGAGAGGCGAAAAGGTCCACCGAGGGGGTGCCCCACACTCGGAAGATCTTGCGTACCACTCTGGAATGGAGCGACCACTCGTGCAGTTGCATGACTCTGCTCAGTTTGTCGGCCAGACTGTTGTTTACGCCTGCCAGGTATGTGGCTTGGAGGAGCATGCCGAACTGGCAAGCCCAACGCCACATCCCGATGGCTTCCTGACACAGGGGCCGAGATCCGGTGCCCCCCTGCTTGTTGATGTAATACATTGCAACCTGATTGTCTGTCCGAATTTGAATAATTTGACAGGACAGCCGATCTCTGAAAGCCTTCAGTGCGTTCCAGATCGCTCGGAGCTCCAGGAGGTTGATCTGCAGATCCTTTTCCTGGAGGGACCACAGACCCTGGGTGTGAAGCCCATCGACATGAGCTCCCCACCCCAGGCGAGATGCATCAGTCGTCAGCATCTTCGTGGGCTGTGGAATTTGGAATGGACGTCCCAGGGTCAAATTGGTCCAAATGGTCCACCAGTGCAGTGAAGTGCGGCAACTGGTGGAGAGGGGGATGATCTTCTAGATTCCCGGTGGCTTGAAACCACTGGGAAGCTAGGGTCCATTGAGCAGATCTCATGTGAAGACGAGCCATGGGAGTCACATGAACTGTAGAGGCCATATGACCCAGAAGTCTCAACATCTGCCGAGCTGTGATCTGCTGAGACGCTCCGGTCTGGGAAGCCAGGGACAGGAGGTTGTTGGCCCTCGCTTCGGGAAGGAAGGCCTGAGCCGTCTGGGTATTCAGCAGAGCTCCTATGAATTCCAGAGACTGGGATGGCTGGAGATGGGACTTTGGGTAATTTATCACAAACCCCAGCAGCTCCAGGAGTTGAATAGTGCACTGCATGGACCGGAGAGCTCCTGCCTCCGAGGCGTTCTTGACCAGCCAATCGTCGAGATATGGGAACACGTGCACTCCCAGCTTGCGTAGATACGCCGCTACCACCACGAGGCACTTTGTAAACACCCGTGGGGCAGAGGCGAGCCCAAAGGGCAGCACACAATACTGAAAGTGCCGTGTGCCCAGGCGGAATCTGAGATACTGTCTGTGAGCTGGCAGTATCGGGATGTGAGTGTATGCGTCCTTTAAATCCAGGGAACATAGCCAATCGTTTTTCTGAATCATTGGCAGAAGGGTGCCCAAGGAAAGCATCCTGAACTTTTCTTTGACCAGGAATTTGTTCAGGCCTCTCAGGTCTAGGATGGGACGCATCCCCCCTGTTTTCTTTTCCACAAGGAAGTACCTGGAATAGAATCCCTGCCCTTCCTGCCCGGGTGGTACGGGCTCGACCGCATTGGCGCTCAGAAGGGCGGAGAGTTCCTCTGCAAGTACCTGCTTGTAATGGGAGCTGAAGGATTGAGCTCCCGGAGGACAATTTGGTGGCAGGGAGGCCAAATTCAGGGCGTATCCGCACCGCACTATTTGGAGAACCCACTGGTCGGAGGTTATGAGAGGCCACCTTTGGTGAAAAAATTTTAACCTCCCTCCGACCGGCAGATCATCCGGTACGGACACTTTAAGGGCGGCTATGTTCCCACGGATCCAGTCAAAAGCCCGTCCCCGGCTTTTGCTGTGGAGGCGCAGGGGGCTGCTTAGGCGCACGCTGTTGACGAGAACGAGCGCGCTGGGACTGTCCCTGTGCCTGACGAGGCCTTCGGGCCGGCTGGGTGTACCTACGCTTGGTAAAGGCATAGGGCGCAGCCTGCCGGGCCCGGGAAAAACGTCCACCTGCTGAGGTGGATGCTGAAGGCGCCCGGTGGGAGAGCTTGTCGAGGGTGGTTTCCCGCTGATGCAGTTGGTCCACCAGCTGCTCGACCTTCTCGTCAAAAATATTATCCCCCCGACAAGGGACGTCGGCCAGTCTCTGCTGTGTGCGGTTGTCCAGGTCAGAGGCACGCAGCCATGAGAGCCTGCGCATCACTATACCTTGGGCCGCAGCACGAGATGCCACGTCACAGGTGTCATATATACCCCTGGACAGGAACTTTCTGCACGCCTTCAGCTGCCTGAAAAGGCCTGGACTGCTCCGGCGGGAGCTTGTCAACCAGGTCCGCCAGTTGCTTCACATTATTCCGCATGTGGATGCTCGTGTAGAGCTGGCAAGACTGGATGCGGGTCACGAGCATGGAAGATTGGTAGGCCTTCCTCCCAAACGAGTCCAGAGTGCGAGACTCCCTCGAACTCCGTGCCCTCTTGAGAGCAGAGTCCACGACCGCCGAGTCATGAGGCAATTGGGGCCGCATTAACTCTGGGTCCGAGTGAATTCTGTATTGGGACTCTGCTTTCTTGGGGATGGTGGGATTAGATAGTGGTCTCAACCAGTTCCGAAGCTGTGTCTCTGAGGACATTGTGCAACGGTACCGTGGAGGACTCTCTAGGTGGTGATGGATAGTCGAGGACCTCGAGCATCTCAGCCCTCGGCTCATCCACAGAGACCACGGGAAAGGGAATGCAAATAGACATATCCCTGACAAAGGAGGCAAAGGAGAGGCTCTCAGGTGGCGAGAGCTTCCTCTCTGGTGAAGGAGTGGGGTCGGAGGGAAGGCCCACAGACTCCTCCGAGGAGAAATATCTGGGGTCCTCCTCCTACCCCCATGAGGCCTTTTCCTCGGTGTCGGACATAAGCTCGTGCAGCTGAGTCCTCAACCAGGCCCGGCTCGACGTCGAGGCACCGAGGCCTCGGTGGTGTCGTCGAGCGGTGGACTCCCGCGCCGGCGGGGATGAAGCTCCCTCCATCGACGTCGACGGGGACTCCACCTGCGTGGCGGTCGAGACCGGCGCCGCAAGCGGCGTCGAAGGCCTCGGCACCGGGCTAGAGCTCGCCGGCGCCACAGTCAACGGCGCCGAGGGCGCAAGCACCCCCGGCGCCGGCACAGTCTGGCACATCAGCCCTTCCAGGATCCCCGGAAGGATGGCTCGGAGGCACTCGTCAAGGCCCGCTGTTGGGAAAGGCGAGGGGGCCAGTAGAGGCGTCGGTGCCGGAAGCTGTTCGGGTCCAGGAGACTGCACCGAAGTGCTGGGACCCTGACGCGGCGGTACCTCTACTACAGAGGGGGACCTCTCCTCTTGACGCTGCCGCTTCCTCGGCGTCAACTCATCTCCGGCGCCGGGCGCCGGATGCATCGAGGGCGACCCATGACGATGTTTCTTCGTCTTCTTGCGGTGCCCGTCATCGGCGCTTGGTGGAATTGAGGAGGAGGTCGATCCCCCTCGGCCTCGAGGGACCGGGTCCGACAGGGTTCGGTCCCGAGGGCCCTGGGTAGAGGGAGTGACCGGGGCCGATTGCCCACGCGGCCTCTCACCCCTGCCTTCACTGGAGGACCGGTGGGCCGACGGGACCTGTGCTCCTGGGGTCGATGCCGATTTCGTGGACATCGATACCGATACCGAAGAACCGGCCGTCGATACCGATGCCGTCGAAGTCGACGTTGAGGGGCCGGCGCAAGTTCCAAAAAGACGATCCCGAAGAACTTGCCTCGCTACTTGTGTCCGTTTCCGGAGACCGAGACACAAATTGCACGTCTTGGTATCGTGCTCCGGCCCGAGGCACTGGAGGCACCAAGCGTGAGTGTCGGTCTGCGAGATATGCCGGCCGCACCGACCACACTTTTTAAATCCACTCGGGACCTTCGAGGACATCGACGGAAAAATCGCGTTGGCGAAATCGAAGTCGTCGATGGTGGCGGTAAAATTCACACCTCGAAAATAAATCGACTGCGCGGCCACAAGGCCGCAACGCGACGCCCCCGCTAAGAGACGAGGGAAAAACAAAGTTCAACGTTTTTTTTTTTTTTAAACTAAATAGAAAAACGGAGAACAATAAAACGAAAAAGAGAAAAAGAGAAAATTTGCGGTTATAGCGCGATCCGGTTTCCGGGGCTGACAGAGAGAGAGACGAACACGGCTCTCTCCAGCGCGGAAAAGAAAAGACTGAGCGGGAACGGTCACGCACGGGCGGGAAGACGGCCGCGCATGCGCGGTGGGCGAGCCCAGCGTGCGGGACCGCCCGCGAAGTTTTGTTCCGGTTGGTGGGGGCTGCCGTGGACGTCAACCCAATCGTGAGAACAAGCAGCCTGCTTGTCCTCGGAGAATGTGCAGCTCCCTTAGCTCAGTATTCCTTTGCCAAAAGCTGGTAACAGAGTCTGACCACCCCCAGAGGTGGGAGGGATCCACATCCCACAGGAATAACCTGCTCTACATATCTACAAAGATCCCACCAGTGTGCTCTTTCCTACAATGTAATTAATAGGGAGGGCTTCTGGACTGGACTTTTTGGACGCAAGGAAAGAAAAATTAGCACATAAAGTGAAAAATTTCCTTCCTTTTCATCCACCAGATACAGAAACGATTCAGCAAAGGAAAAAAAAAAAATCGGGCAGGAAGAGGAAAACTAGGCTGCAGCTGCTGCCACCACAGATCCAAACACAGCATCCTCTCTAGCTTATATATCCAACCTGTAATAAAACAAACAAAAAAAAATGAAGACATGACCAAGTAATGGCCTTGCAAATGTCAAAAGAGAAACTGGACACGACTCTGTCCAAAAAGCAGTCATTCCTCTAATCCAGCTGTTCTCAACCAGGATGTAGCAAGTACCTGGGAGATGTGCTGTGAGGTCAGCACACAAAGAGCAGTGGATCCCCCCCCCCCCCCCCCCCCCAAGGATTGCAGTATGTCTCCTTTTCCTTCCCTCCTGTTGCAGATCCAGTGCTTCTCTCTCAGCCCCCCTCCCTCCGGTCCATCAAACCTGACCTGTTTGCCAGCACGATAACACGCTAGAGACCAACCAAATTTCAATTTCAGCTTCAGCACTGAATCTGGCCTGAAATTTCAATTCAGACATGTTTCAGTTTTGGCTGAAAATGCAAGTGCATTTTTGGTTGGCACTGAAACTGTCCCCCTTCCCCCCTACCAAAAGAACTGCCCTGTCACCATCAGTAAGCCCTCCCTGGGCCTACCTCAGGGGCAAGAGCCATCCCCAGTTGCACCTGTTATACCTGCTTCAATCTCAAAATAGCTGCTGCAACCTTCAGCAGCAGTCCCACGAGACTGGTTTGATGAACTGTGGAGGGGGGGGGGGGGGGGTCACAAAGGAAGGACAGGAACAAGGTGCTGAACTCAAAAAGGGTGGCTTCAGTCAGGGACCACCAGCCCTGAGCCACCTGACCTAGACAAAGTACTCCCCAGCCTAGGAGTGTGGCATCTGTTACCACTGTCTCTGGTCAGATTGTGGTCATACTGGTATGAGCCTCTGCCATCCACAGTAAATGGGTCTGATTCGACTGATTCTGACCTGACCAATGGGAAAGGAGTGACGGCTTGGGCCCACGGAACCAGATCTGGAATTGCTGCTATGTAAGACACCTGCCAGATAAGTGGCTTGGAGAACCATGCCGTGACGGCTTGAACAAAACCACATCTGGACGGCCTCCTGACACATTGGGCGAGACCTGGTGCCCCCCCCCCCTTGTTGGTGTAGTACATTACAACCGAATATCCATTTTAAATAAGATAATTTGGTTGGACAGCCGATCTCTGAAGGCCTTTAGAGAGTTCCAGATCGCTCGAAGCTCCAGGAGGTTGATCTGAAGACCTGTTTCCTGGAGGAACCAGGCTGCCCGAGTGTAAAGCCCATCTACATGAGCTCCCCACACTAGGAGAGATGCATCCGTTGTCAGCACTTTTTGTGGCTGATGAATTTGAAATAGTCGTCCCACGGTCAAATTGGATCGAATGGTCCACCACTGAAGAGAATTCAGAAAGTCGGTGGACAGTGGATAACATCCTCTAGACTTCCTGCAGCCTAATACCACTGGGAAGCTAAGGTTCATTGAGCAGAGCTCATAGACGTGCCATGGGAGTAACATGAACTGCGGAGGCCATGTGCCCCAAGAGTCTCAACATCTGCCGAGCTGTGACTTGCTGAGACGCCCGAACCGTGGACACCAGGGACAGAAGATTGTCTGCCCGTGTCGCAGGGAGGTAGGCCAGAACTCTTCTCTATTCTGCAGTGCTCCAATGAGGAGTGGACTAGTGGTTAGGGTGGTGGACTCTGGTCCTGGGGAACTGAGTTCGATTCCCCACTTCAGGCACAGGCTCCTTGTGACTCTGGGCAAGTCACTTAACCCTCCATTGCCCCAGGTATAAATAAGTACCTGTATATAATATGTAAGCCGCATTGAGCCTGCCATGAGTGGGAAAGCATGGGGTACAAATTAAAAAATAAAAATTCCAGATGGGACCTGGGGTAATTTATAACAAACCCTAGTAGTTCCAGCACCTGAATAGTCATCCCTATGGACTCCCAAGCACCATCCTCAGCGGTGCTTTTCACCAGCCAATCGTCGAGGTAGGGGAACACATGCACTCCCAGTCTGCATAGCGATGCTGCAACTACTGCTAGGCACTTTGTGAATACCCTGGGATCTGACGTTAGGCGAAATGGCAGTACGCGATACTGAAAAGTGCTGTGTTCCCAGCCGAAAATCAAAGATACTTCCTGTGAGCTGGAACCATCGGGATGTGTGTGTAAGCATCCTTTAAGTCCAGAGAGCATAGCCAATCATTTTCCTGAATCATGGGAAGAAGGGTGCCCAGGGAAACAAACAATCCTGAACTTTTCTCGGCCTAGGAATTTATTCAGGGCCCATAGGTCTAGGATGGGATAAGCAATATTTATTTAATGACATTTATATCCCACAATATTCCCGCCCAAGGGCAGGCTCAATGTGGCATACAATAGTTAATAAGTAAACAATAGTACAAAAGTAGACAAGGTCACAGGTGGGAGAGAGAAATGACTGATGAAGAAAAGGAGAAAGGGTAGGTGATAAATTATCACAGAGCGAGCTATGGGCTAAAAGGGTGTGGCTCCTGTAGGGCTCATGGCGTATGCTCTGCCAAAAAGGAAGGTCTTGAGACGCTTCTTGAAGGTCGGGTGATCTGAAGTGAATTTGATCTCTTGAGGCAGCCCATTCCACAGCTGAGTGCTGAGATAAGGGAAAGAGGAGCCGTAGATTGTCTTATATTTGAGGCTACGGGGAGTAGGGTAATGGAGATTGAGGTACGAGCGGGCCGATCTTTGGGAGTTCCTGTTTTGTACTTTTTTGGGATCTTGCCAGGTATTTGTGACCTGGATTGGCCACTGTTGGAAACAGGATGCTGGGCTTGAAGGACCTTTGGTCTGTCCCAGTATGGCAATACTTATGTAGCAGACGCACGCATGAGATCTGATCATTGCCTGACACTGTTCGCCACCTGTTGGGCCAAGCAAGACAAGCTCGCGCTATGTAGGAGCTTCAGATGGAGGCCTGGAAAGAAAGACTCAAGACCTCAAAGTCCTGTTTCAAGGACACCTCTAGGTTCCTGTCCTGTACATCCTTTAATGCTATACCCCTCTACCGGCAGGGTAGTCTTCCTGGTGACCACCAACAAAGCGTCCACCTTAGGGAGCTTCAACCAAGTAATCCTATGGCACTGGATACAGGCGAGACATAGCTTTCGCCATCCGCAGTCCAGCATCTGGAATGGACCACTGTGCCAAGATGAGCTCCTCTACGGCCTCATGCACCAGGAATGACTGAGCAGGTGTCCTAGTGCTAACTATCTCGGGTTTAGCCGCGGCCGGCACCAGGGACTCATCCACTGAAATACTTGCAGCTTGAAGCGCATGAACAATCAAGACGGGCAACAACTCCTTAAGCCAAACTGCCAAAGGGTCATCTGGCTCTAAGGCCCGGAGCTCCTCCTCCTCCAGGTCCCCCTCCAGGGGAGAATATCCTGACCTGCAGGACAGGGGCAGCTCAGACAAAGGGGGAGAAGGGGGAGCAGTGGGAGGAGGGGCCAATGACGCAATTTCAGAAGCGGCGTCCATACGCCTCCTCTTTTCAGGAAGCAGAAGAAGCAAAGCCAGAGAGGGAATCCCAAGGGTGTCCTGCAGCAAAATCCCTGAATGCTGCTGGGATCGCTTTATAAGCCTGATGAATGGGGAGAGGGGAGTGCTTCCACCCCCCCATAGCCCTCGATACCCCCGTCTCAGACAAAGATCATAGACAAGGATCACCTGGGTCAAGTGCCCCCTCTGGAACTCTGCCGCAGTGGAGGAATCAGCTGGTCCAGTGGCAAATGGCCGCAGGTGTTGCTACATCTGACAGTGAACAAGGAGAGTGTACAGAAACTAAGCATGCGGTAAAGTGCCATATTGTTTGTCACCACCACAGAGTCCCCAACGGGCAAGTCGGAAAACAACATCCCACAGACACAGAGATACCAGACGCTGCCCACCACTTCCTACAGCCTCCCCTGAGCCATGACTGTTGGTACACTGAAAAAAGAAAAAAAAGTAACTCATCACTGTCAGTCTGCTGCTTACCGCGATTTCTTGGAAAGACACTCCTCCTGAAGCGGCACATGAAGACAGTCCAGATAACCTCTCCCTTGATTCCTACCCAGAACAGCTGCTGCCTATGAATTTGTTCTACGTACCCTTTTGTTTTTTATTTATTTTATTTTAGTTCAGCAGATTTCTTAATCAATGGAACTGAGCAGAGTGAGAGGGAGCCCACAGAACAGTGGCAGGACACCCGGGGTGAGGGAAGAACCTGGGGTGACCAGGTATGCCGCCTAAAGCCGGAAGCAAATTGCCTGAGCACCCCTATGCTTAACTGCCCAAGAGACCTAACGACGGAATCCAGGAGCTAAAGAATGTTCATCTATCCACCTGCTGGAGATAGATATACTGGCTTTTGGGAGGAGCTATCTGTCCTATATCAATGTGTTTAAGTGATCTCTATCGCCACCTGCTGGTAGACAGACACGACCAGTTGCTGGATTTGTCTGTTGCTGAAGTCAAGGAAAGCAACAGATCCAAACTGTTGAGAATAGCTGATATTTCATGCCATGGGTCTATAAACTGTAAGTTTGAATTTCTTTAACTTAAAAAAAAAAATTCACATTAAAAAAAAAAGGATGGATTTTGTTTGTATTGTTAAATTACAAACTGTTTGCTCTAAGGAAAAATTATGTATCATACCTGATCATTTTCTTTCCATTTATCCCAACAGATCAATCCAGAGACTTGTGGGTTATGTCCCCCTACCACCAGGTGGAGATAGAGAGACCTTCAGAGGTCTGCTATATGGAGTCATGTGCAGCCATTTCAACCTCAGTATGAATGATACCAAAGCAGTGGAAGAAAATAGAGCCCCCCCTCTCCCGCCTCTTTATGCACTACATTTCCAACTCTCGACCGCCCAAGCGGGAGAATATCTTGAACATAAACAACAATGATCCAAACATTTTATGTAGTAATTTTTTTTTAAATAAACCAGATGAAGTAATTCCTGCCTAAATGAACAATAAACTCTTGAAAACCGAAAACACCACAACAGCTGAAAAACGTAGTGCTGTTGGGACTAATGGAAAGAAAATTGTCAGGTAAGAAACGTAATTTTTCCTTCCATAGTATCCCACAGATCAATCCAGAGACTTGTGGGATGTACCAAAGCAGTCCTCAAACTCATTCGTCACCTCCAAATACCGAATAAGAACACGCCTGACGTCCAGAGAACAAAGGGACTTAAAGTCCTCCGGGAAATCCTCCCTGCGAAACGTAGGCAACAGTAAAGCTTGATTAAGGTGGAAACGCGACAGGCAAAAAAGAATGTACCATCCGGATGGACACCCCTGCCTCCATGAATTGCAGAAAGGGATCCCCTGCACAACACTTGCAACTCTGAAACCCGCCTTGCAGAAGCCATGGCTACCAAAAGACAGACCAAGTTCAGATCCTTTAATGTCAAAGACTCTAAGAGTTCGAAAGGCTGGCGTTGCATGGCCCTGAGCACAAGATTCAAGTTCCAGCCCAGAACTACCGGATGTCGTGGCAGTCTTAAGTGGTTCACACCCTTCAGGAAATGGACCATGTCTGGATGGGCTGCGATGGACGTACCATGGAGACGACCCCTGAAGTACGCCAAGGCCACCACCTGTACCTTTAACGAGCTCAAAGAGAGAGACTTCTCTAGTCCTTCCTGAAGAAAGCTAAGAATCACTGAGACAGACGCCGCCAAGACCCCCGCCCGCGAACAGCAAGCTTCAAAGGTGCGACACACTCTTGCGTAAGCTGTCGAGGTAGATCTTCTCCGAGCCTGCAACATCGTGGTGATCAACGTCTCTACCTTTCTTCCTCAGACGCTTCCTCTCAAGGGCCAGGCTGTAAAGACCAAAGTTGAAGGGATCCTTTAATGCTATACCCCTGGAATGCTACCGGCCCCTGGAACAGCAGACCCATTGCCACCTGCAACCGAAGCGGTTGATCGAAGACGCACCAGGTCCGCGTACCCAAGGACGCAGAGGCCAGTCCGGAGCAACCAGAATCACTGGCTATACGGCCCAACACCCTCCCCACCAGGGGCTATGGGGGAAAGACATATAGAAGATCCGAAGGCCATGGTTGAAGAAGGGCGTCAATCCCGTCCGATCCCATCTCCCTGCCTCTGCTGAAAAACTTGGGAACTTTGGCATTGATCGAGATGACATCAGATCCATAACTGGAAGTCCCCACCTGGAGATTATTTGATCGAACGCCACCGGAAAGAGCTTCCACTCCCCCGGATCCAACCTGTGGCGGCTGAGAAAGTCCGCTTTCACATTCTGGGAACCCGAAATGTGGGCCGCCGACAGCAACGACATGTGACTCTGCCCAGACAAATTCAAGCCGCCTCCTGTGGCAGCGGCGCACTCCTGGTGCCCCCTTGCCGGTTCACATATGCCACCACCGACGCCGGACAGTTCTGAATGAGGGTCCAAAACTCCTGGAGAACCAAACGAATAGCCCTCAGCTCTAGGCGGCTGATGGACCAAGACGCCTCCACTGATGACCACATCCCTTGGGCCGTGCAATCGCAGCAGTGCGCCCTCCAACCGTACAGCAAAGCATCCGTCGTAACTACCACCCATTCCGGAGTGGCTTAAGGGAGGCTCCTGCAGACCGTCTCCTGTCTCAACCACCACCTCATCTCTGCCTTTACTCGAGGAGACCACGGGATCCTGACTACATAATCCTACGAAAGAAGAGACCACGAAAGAACAGCAGATGCCACTGAAGCGGCCGCATATGACTGCGAGCACATGCTACCACCCTCCAAGGTGGCCGCCATCGATCCTAACACTTGGACATAGTCCCAGGCCCTTGGTGCCGGAGACTGCAACAAGCTGTCTAACTGCGACTGCAAGTGAAGACTTCGAGCTGGTGGGAGAGAGACTGTCCCCCCTGGAGTGTCGAACAATATACCCAGATACTCCAGAGATTGCGATGGAACCAGGTGACACTTTGGAAAATTGATGACCCAACCCAGGGATTGAAGCAGACGAATCACCCGATCAGTTGCCTGCCGACCCTCCTCGAAGGAGGGGCCCAAATGAGCCAATCGTCCAGGTAGGGGTGAACCCGTATTCCCTCCTTCCACAGAAAGGCGCAACCACCATGAGAACCTTGGAAAAGGTTCTTGGGGCGGTCGCCAGACCGAAGGGCATTGCCCCGAATTGAAAATGGCGACCTAGTACCGCGAAACAGAGGAAGCGCTGATGAGGAGGCCAAATGAGGATGTGACGATAAGCTTCCTTGAGATCGAGAGCAGTTAAAAACTCCCTCGGTTGGACCGCCGCAATTACGGACCGCAACGTTTCCATGCGAAAAATGACGGACTCGCAGCGCCTTGTTTACACACTTGAGGTCCAAAACAGGCCGAAAGGAGCCGCCTTTCTTGGGTATAACAAAATTAATGGAATAACGTTCCAGACGTCTCTCTGACTGAGGGACTGGGCAAAGCGCACCTAGCAGCAACAGCCCCTCCAGGGTCTGCCGAACTGCTCTCATCTTGGCCTGACGAACGTAAGGTGACTCGAGAAAACAATCCGCCAAAGGGCGAGTGAACTCGAATTTGTACCCATCTCGGACGACTTCCAAGACCCATTCGTCAAAAGTTACCATGGCCCACTCCCCCAGAAAAAGGGACAAGCGTCCCCTGATTACCAGCGGAATGGAACAGGGCCCCATCATTGTGAAGGTCTAGATGCAGGTTGCTGTCTGGGCCCTGAGGTCGGGACCCGACGGTCCCCCCGAAAGGGCTGCAGCTTGGCCACAAAGCGGGACTTCTGAAAAGACCCAACTCATCCCGGTCCATAACACCTAGACTCCCTAAACCGAGCCTTGGGCAGACCAGTCCGAAAAGCCTTAGGCCTATCCTCTGGAAGGCGTTGCCCCCTGGAATTCCCAAGGTCCTTCACTATCTTATCCAGGTCCTCTCCGAACAGCTGCTTGCCCCTGAACGGCAGTCTGGCCAAACGCAATTTAGAGGCAATGTCTGCTGCCCAATGACGCAACCAGATCCACCGCCGGGCCCGCGAGGGAAACCTCCTTCGCCGAGGCCCGCAACACGTCATAAAGGAAATCCACCAGATTGGCAAGCCTCGACTCCAGTGCTGGCAAGGAAGCCACCAGATCCTCCGAAGAAGAGGCCTTCTGAACCCATGGCAGGCACGAACGTGCCGCATAGGAGCCACACACAGAGGCCTGCAGACAAAGAGCTGCCATCTCGAAGGAAATCTTCAACGCACCCTCCAACTTACGGTCCTGCGGATCCTTAAGGGTCGTGCCCCCTTCAACTGGGAGAGTAATCTTTTTCGTCACTGCCGTGATCAGAGACAGAGAGTCCACTGCCAGGAACCTCAGAGTTTCTATGTCCACCGCTGGAAGCGCGTACAAACGACTCATGGCACGTGCTACCTTGAGACTCCCGTCAGGGGAGTTCCACTGAGACGCAATCAGGACCTTCATAGCCTCATGGATATGAAAGGACTTGGCGGGCATTTAGTACCGGAGATGATGGCGCAGGAGCTGAAACTGACCCTGACTCAAGCAAGATGTCTAAAACCTCTAGCGCCTTGGCAATCAGAGCAGGCAGTTCCTCTCTGCGGAATAATCGCGCTGTAGTGGGATCCTCTCTCTACTCAGTTTGAGCAAAACCTGAGCCCTCCTCAAACTCCACTGATCCCGAGGGAGACACAGGAGGAATAGCCGACTCCTCCTCTCCATGTCCCAACGGGCCCGTTTAAGGATACTGTGAGGAGGAGAAAATCCCAGACTCTGCCTGGTCTAGAGGGAGAAGCCCCCCCCCGCGCACTTGAGAAGAAACGTGCGGTGTAATAATACAAACTAAGGAGAAAACAGCTCAGCTGCCTGCTCTGAGCTGCTGGGAGAAAGAGTAGCTCCAGACAAGCCTTCCAGCCCCAGGTCGGCTGAAGACAGCTTCTTGGACGCCACATGCGCCTACGCACGCGAAGAAAAATGGCGCCTGCCAGTGCATGCGACCCGCTGCACCCGCGCTTCCCGCCAACAGGCTCCCCGGAGCTGGTCTGCAGCTGCCCGACTTCGGCGATGCAGGAGCTCGCTGCCTCTCCGGCTCCGCCTGCATGAGTCACAGTCCCCCGACGCTGCTCGCTGGTTCGCTGCTTCAGACGGAGCCAACATAGCCTCACTGCCTCCAACAGCCTCCCCTGCAGGAAAACAAAGGGGACCCCCTGATCTATTTAAAAAATATGCAGGCTTACCTCCGCAGAAGAGAGACTGAGCCGGCTGCTTCCTTTTTTTTTTTAAATTTTAAAAGCGGCAGAAGAGAAACAGAAGCCAACTCACCACCCCAGGCACCACCAGGTGTGCACCACAAAATTTCCACACAGGGACCTCAATCCTATCCAGGCTCAACTGGGACTGCTAGGACTCCAGGGCCGGAACTCCAGGACTGCACAGTTATGACTCTCCACCTGCCAGAGAGAACACTTGAGGTTGAAATGGCTGCACATGACTACATATAGCCAGGGCTTTTTTTGAGGGGGTACTGAGTACCGGCACCTTTTCTATTGTCTGCTAAATATGACCCATGGTCCCCAAGTTTTAATGAAAGAGCTCAGGCTCTACACACCAATTCTGCCTTCTCATAGGTTCTGTGACTGGTTGTAGAGGGCCTGGCTATTGTGGAGTGGATCCCTCAGTGATCACTCCACCCCTGAAGGGTGGTCTGGCATTTGAGTACCGGCACCTTTTTCGCTAGAAAAAATGCACTGCATATAGCAGACCTCTGAAGTTCTCTGTATCTCCACCTGCTGGTAGAGGGACATAACCCACAAGTCTATGGATTGATCTGTGGGACGCTATGGAAGACTTCATTAAAACCTCATTTTTTTTTGTTTCTAGTGTCTTTTAATCACCTTTTCCTAGAGAAAGCCACAAATAGTGGAAAAAAAATTTCTCTCACTGTGCACAAGCTTTCAAAATTCTTGGACCACTGGCTGAAAGGATACTCTTATAAGACAATACCCTTATAGAAAGAAAAAAATTAACTTAAGGGCCCAAACATTCTCACTAAGAGTAGAGTAAAGAGCTCCACAGGAATCCCGTGGAACCCGCGAGATTCCTGCAAGTATAAAGTTCGACAGCATTCCCGCAGGGATTCAAAAGGTTGTTGTGGTGTAGTAAAAACCTCTGGTGACTCCAGAACGAGGCTTGAAATGCACCAAGAGAGGCAGTTGAAACGCCAGAATAAGACTTAAAATGCCCAGAGGAACACTTATTGGTTTAATAGTGAGTACCATCAAAAAAAAACAGGAGGCTGTTGGGGTTGGAAGGAATCAGAGGGCTGCAAGCAAGTAAATAATAGTGTAGACTTCTGCGAGTATGGGTGGGGATGGAATGGATCTTAGAAGGTACAAGTATGGGTGAAACTTATGTTCCTGAGCAGTGATAATAAAATGCAACTATGAAAAGTCTCATACATATCAAAAAACTTATCCAGAATTAAATACGAGAAATTGTTCATTTATTTTATTTGTTACATTTGTACCCCACATTTTCCCACCTATTTGCAGGCTCAACATGGCTTATATAGTACCGTAAAGGCGTGCGCCAGTCGGTTGATAAATACAAGGTTGTATTGTGGTCGAATGAGGTAGGTGTGTGTCAGGCAACCGTGAAGGTTGAAGGGAATGAAGATTGTATATTGTCCTGTACAATCATTAGTTGTGCTGTGTTGCTGGGTGTGGGGATTTACGTTGGATTGGTGGGGTAAGCCTTTTTGAAGAGGTTGGTTTTTAGTGATTTTCTGAAGTTTAGATGGTCATGGATTGTTTTTACAGCTTTTGGGAGTCCATTCCATAGTGGTGCGCTTACGTAGGAGAAGCTGGAAGCGTAAGTTGTTTTGTATTTAAGTCCTTTGCAATTTGGGTAATGTAAGTTTAAGTATGATCATGATTCGATTCTGTTTGGTAGATCTATGAGGTCTGTCACGTATCCTGGAACCACGCCATAGATAATTTTGTGGATAAAGGTGCAGATTTTGAATATGATACGTTCTTTGATTGGGAGCCAGTGCAGCTTTTCTCGGAGGGGTTTAGCACTTTCAAGCGTGATTTACCAAATATCAGCCTGGCAGCTGCGTTTTGGGCGGTCTGGAGTTTTTTTGCGAGTTGTTCTTTACATCCCGCATAGATTGCATTGCAGTAATCTGCATGGCTTAAGACCATTGATTGTATTAGGTTTCAAAAGATTTCCCTCTGGAAGAAAGGTTCGTTTAAGTTTCCACATCGAATAGAACATTTTCTTTATGTTTACTTGGCTCTCAAGGGTAAGGTTGCGGTCAATTGTGACGCCAAGTATTTTTAGGCTGTCTGAGGTAGGGGAGGGTGTGTTCTAGGGTGTTTATGGTTGTGGGTTTGTACTTGTTATGTTGAGATGAGAGGATGGGGCAGTGTGTTTTCAGTTGGAATGAATTTGCCCAGGAGTTCATGATGTTCAGGCCGTCATTGATTTCATTGGTTATTTCTGTCAAGTCATGACTGAAGGGAATGTAGATTGTGACGTCTGCAAAGACAAACGGGTTGAGGCCTCGGTTGGATAGGGACTTTGCCAGTGGGATCATCATCATGTTGAGTATTGGTGATAATGGTGATCCTTGAGGTACTCCACAGGTAGCTTTCCACGGTGATATGTTTGACTTTGATTTTACTCGGTAAGTTCTGGTGGTTAGAAAACCTTTTATCCAGTTAAGTACATTTCCATCAATTCCGAAGTGGCCAAGGAGTCTTAGTGGTATATTGTGGTTTACCATGTCGAATGCGCTCAACATGTCAAATTGGAGGAAAAGTATACATTTACCTGTGGCTATTTCTTGCTTGAATTTGACCAGGAGTGTGACTAGGACAGTTTTGGTACTGTGGTGGGGGCGGAACCCTGACTGTGAGTCGTGCAGTATTGAGAACTTGTCCATGCATTCCTTAAGCTGTTTGGTCACCAAGCTCTCCATCAGTTTGACTACTAGTGGTATAGACGCAACTGGGCGGTAATTGGTTAGGTCGTTTGTGTGTTTCTGGGCATCTTTTGGTATTGGGGTGAGTAGGATGTTCATGATTGAGTGGCTATGGACTTATTCTGGTAAGGATACTAAGAATAAGTAAGAACTTGCTTCAATATAATAATCTGAGTAACAGCTATCCTTGTCAAGAGGAAAATGCACCCCAAAACCTAAGTACCTTCATATGCGACTGTCCCCCCAAATGTAGCCTTATTCACTCAATTTAAGTCTAGCTTAAATTTCCCCTGTTCAGTAATGCTCAACAGAAGATCATAACCAAAGATGAAAACTCAATATGCAAGATTCAGCTAAGTAACCCCCCCCCCCCCCCCCCCAATACCACATAAAGAAATTCTTACCCGGTTCCTTAAGTATGATTTTATTGCAGAAATCCTTGTCACAGCAGTAAGGCTCAGTAACAGTTCCTTCAGTGTGAGAGGGTGCACACATAAATGGTCTATCAGGAGGTATCAGGTCCTTTTCTGCCACACATATGCTACTGTATGTTACTTTTTCTGCAGTCCGTGTTACAGAGGCAAAGCAAAGCCCATCTGTTACACAAGTGAGGTTGTCTTTCATGCAGAGTTCACAGAAACACTGTAATACTAGAAAGATACGAGGAGATGAGAAAAAAAAACAAAAACATAAGATACATACAGCTTTTTAAAAATTTTATTTCTTTGATTCATTCTCTTATACTTCCCCATTTTATTACCTATTTGGATTACTATAATGCCCTTTATCCAGGCTTACCATTACTGGTCCTAAGTGTCTACAATTAGTCCAATCCACTGTCAAAACTTCTCCATATCACCACTTCTGATTTCATTAAATTCAAATTTCTCATCCTGGTCTATAAGGGCTTAGTGCATCTCTGAAATCTTCCAATTCCATAACTCCCGTCGTGTGTGCTTTGCTCATCCCAACAAGCCTTGCTCTTTCTACACCCCCACCCCCAAACTTCGACTCAACACCACTTTCAGGTATGCTGGCCCCTATGTATGGAACTCCCTGCCCCTAGACAGACTAAAACCCTCCTTCCCCAAGTATAAACTAAAATCTGACTCTTAAGCAGCAATATGGAACCATGAAGTGAGACTCCACTCCTCCTCCCCGGACACCTTCTTCCTTCCCCGTTTATCTGTTTCTCTTTGTTGATGAATCATCTAGTCAGCCATAGACCCGACCCTCCACTACTTCTCACTGCTTCTCTTTTTCTCTTATTTTTCTCAGTTACTCTTTTCTACTTCCCCTTCTTATATACATTTTTGTAAACTGATTATCAGGCAAGAATTTTACCTTCCATAGCGTCCCACAGATCAATCAAGAGATGAGTGGGATGAACCCAAGCAGTCCCCAAGTTGGGTGGAACCGCAGAAGCATCACAAGATGAACCAGCCAGAACCAAGGCTCGACATGCCAAATCAGAGCCAGACTCAAGGCCAAGAGCGAAAGACACAACAACCCGAAAATTAGCCACAAGGCATACCCTCCCAAGAGGGAGCACACTCGCCATTCCAAAGAACATCGTATGTCCCATCGAGACGCAAGAATCCACACTCTAGATCTGGACAAGGCCCTCTCATTCAGAAATGGAGCAAAGCTTGGCCTCCCGGTGAGGCACAAAGCTCGAACATCAGAGGAAACCAGACTGCCCAGAAATGGAGAAACCCCGGAGCTCCGACTAACCAAAGGCCCAAGACTGAAAGGAGGTCAGCATCTTGCTCCAGAGTAAACTCCATCAATCCCAGATGGAGCAGGACAGACAGCTCACACTGACCGCAGCAACCAGTGACGGAACAAGGCTCCCCCATCCCCTAGATGGTGCCAGGCTCGACAACCCGAGATGGCGCCAGGCTGGACAATGCTCGACGTCCTGAGACGGAGCAAGGCTTGACCAGGCTTGATGCCGAGAGGCAGAGAAAGGCTCAACCAGGCTCAATGCCCAGAAACAGAGAAAGGCTTGACCAGGAATAGACAGAGCAAAGCCCAACAAGGCTTGCCTCCAACAGACAGGACAAGAGATGCCGCCCAGATACCGTGCATCCACGATGCCCAGGGAAGGATCAAGGCTTAATGCGGGAGGCACAGAGGCGGAGCAAAGCTAGACACTCAGAAGCGGAGTGATATTCTATGCGCAAAGATGGAAAGCCTCGCCGTGCAAAACAGGGCAAAGCTCAGTGTGCAGAGTTGGAGCAGCGCTAATGAGTAGGGTTCCACTTCTAGAAGTGTAGCAAGGCTCATGTCCAGAGACAGGGTCCGCCTCGCTGCCCACGATGGAGCCAGGCCCGATGAGCAGAGGCAGAGCACGTCTCAAGGTGCAGAAACGGAAGATGGCTCGAAGCCCCTAGACTGGGGAAGGTCAGCTGACCAGCGAGAGAGAAAAAAGTTCCAGATCCCGAACAAGTTTCAGTATACAGAAACTAAAAGAGAAGGCTGACTGCCCAAAACAGAGAACATCCCCACAGCCAGAAGCAGAGCAATGCCCCAAAAGGCCAAGACGGAGCAAGTCTCAACCAGCATAGACGGAGAAGGCTCCATACTGGACAAGGCTCAGTGTCCCAACAGCTGCAGGTGGAGCAAAAAAAGGCTCAGCATACAGGGATGGAGCCAGGTCCGACACCCCAAGATGGAGCAGACCCAAAATAGCCCTAGATGAAGCAAGGCTTACAGCCACAAAGGAAGGGTTACCGAGCCGAGCCGAGAAGCAGGGAGCCTAGACTGCCAGACACAGGGCTCGACACTACAGTGCGTAGACATGCTCAGCAAGCCCCAGATGGGGCTAGGTCCAATCCCCAAAACGAAGGAAAATTGAGACAGACCTCTAAGAAAACAGGCAAAACCATATTCCGTGCCTGACATAGGCAACAGAACGCCCCCTGAAATGGGGTCCTACCCTGAACTAAATCTGGAGAAACATGCCCACTGAGACAAGCAACTAGAAGACCCCGTGACAAAAACTGCCCCCCCCCTGCAAGACACAGCAAAGCCTGACTGAGGCCTCCAAGAGGAACAGCAGGAAACCAAAAGGGATGGGGTCAAATCGGCTCTGCAAAGGGAAGACTGCTTCCAACCCCCAGACCAGAAACGGAGCTGACCCGAAAAAAAAAGGGCAACCCATCTACTGCAAAGAAAACACCAGTGCCATGGAAGAGAAAAAGACCGTCCTCCAGCACAGGAGCCACCTGAAGCCCAGGTTCTGCACTCCGCCTAAAGAACCACCTACCCAGGGACCAGCTGGAGTGCCACCTCGTGGAGAAAGATGTCCTGAAGATGTAGCCCAGACAGGAGAAACAAGAGGCAGAAAGGCCCACAGCACAACCATGCCAGAAACCAGAATCTGTCCCACCAGTGGCAGTCTTGTGAGGCCGCCACTGGAAGTCTCAGCAGTCATGTTAAAAGAGCACAGAGGAGAGGATCAACGCCAAGGCAGTGGGCAGAAAAGGGTAGGAATCTTTCCTGCCCTGAAAAAAAAACAAAACAAAACACTAGACCACCAGGGCACCTTGAGGTATGTGACCGGAGAACACATTGCCCCTGGGAGAGGGAAGGCACTTCCCATGGGGATTCCCGTGGACCCGGATCCAGCCCCACGGGGATTCCCTTGGACCCAGATCCAGCCCCAAGGGATCCCCAGACATGAAGGGAATCCTGCTATCCCCATTCCTGTGCAGCTCTCTAGGCAGGTATCCTGCTCAAGGCAATAGCGAGATGTGAATGCGTGAACTAACCACCACATTGCAGCCTTGCAGATTTCTTCAATGGAGGCCGACCTCAACTGGGCTACCGACTAATCGTAGCTTTGGCTTAAGTGAAGAAATGAAATCTGCCAGACAATTAGAAATGGTGTGTTTCCCCGATGGTGACCCCTATCCTGTTGGGATCAAAACAAAAAACAGGGCTGACTGTGGGGCCTTGTCCGGTCCATGTAGTAGGCCAATGCTCTCTTGCAATCCAAGGTCTGCAATACGTATGCGCCAGGATGGGTATGAAGTTGGGGAAAGAATGCTGGCAAGACAATCGACTGGTTCAGATGAAACTCCAGACACCAGTTTTGGGAGGAACTTAGGGTGAGTGCGGAGGACTACTCAGTTATGATTAAAAAAAAACAAACAAACCAAAAAAAAAAAAATTTAGTATAACTACTAAGGCCTGAAGCTCAGCAACTCTATGAGCTGAGTAACAGCTGCCAAGAAAATGACCTTCCAAGTTTTCAGATGGCAGGAATTCAGTGGCTCGAAAGGAGCTTTCATCAGCTGGGTAAGAATGAAATTGAGGTCCATGACACTGGTGGAGGTTTGACAGGGGGCTTTGACAAAAGCAATCCTCTCATGAAGTGAATGACTAGAGGCTGTCCAAAGATGGGCTTACCTTCTACAAGCTGATAAGCACTAATTGCACCAAGGTGAATTCTTACAGTTTTGGTCTTGAGATCAAACTCTGATAAAATGTAGAAGGTATTCAAGCAGGGTCTGTGTAGGTTTAGCACAGGGATCTAGGGCCTTGCTCTCATACCAGATAGCAAACCTCCTCCATTTGAAAGAATAGCACCTTAGTGGAATCATTCCTGAAAGTCAGCAAGACTCTAGAGACACGCTCTGAAAGAAAGCAAATTCTAGACTGTCAACATCCAAGCTGCGAGAGCCAGAGAGTGGAGGTTGGGATGTAGAAGAGACGCCTCGTTCTGCATGATGAGGGTTGAAAAACATTCCAAACTCCACAGATCTTTGGAGGATAACTCCAGAAGAGGGAAATATATCTTCCATGGCCAGTACAGTGCAATTAGAACTGTGGTCTTGCTTGGAGTTTCAATAAGTCTTTCCCACTAGAGGTACGGGAGAATACGCATACAGAAGACCCTGCCATCCAACGCTAGTCTGTCATGGGCATGAAGCCTGAAACAGAACTGATGTGCCTTATGGTTGATCTGAATGGCAAAAACACTCACCGAGGTGGTGCTCCACACTTGGGACGATCTTGCAGGCTATACCCATATTGAGAAACCATTCGTGTGGTTGCATTATCCTGCTCAGTCCGTCGGACAGGGTATTGTTTTTGCCTGCCAGTTAACTGGCTCGAAGGAACATGCCATGTTGGTGAGCCCAATGCCACATCTGGATGGCCATCTGATTGCCTGTTTGAATGAGTACAATTTGATGAGACAGCCAATCTCTGAACGCCTTGAGAGCGTTCTAGATAGCCCAGAGCTCTAGGAAATTGATCTGAATATGTGTTTCCTGGGAGGACCAAACTTCTTGAGCGTGAAGCCCATCTACATGAGCTCCCCATCCCAGGAGATACACATCTGTCGTCAACACTTTCTGAGGCTGAGGAATTTGGAATGGAAGTCCCAGAGTCAAATTGGATCAAATGGTCCACCACTGAAGAGAGAGTACAAGCTCTGGGGACACTAGGATTACATCTTCCAGGCACCCCGTGGCTCGATACCACTGAGAAGCCAGGATACATTGAGCTGATCCCATGTGAATGTGTCATGGGTGTAACGTACACTGTGGAAGCCATGTGGCCCAACAATCTCAACATCTGCTGAGCTGTGACCTGCTGAGAGGCACGAATCTTGGAAGAGTGCGACAACAGTGTCCATTCTCATCTCCAGAAGATAGGCTTGAACCATCTGAGTATCAAGCAGGGCTCCTTTGAACTCCAAATCACAGGACAGAAATGAGATTTGGGATAGTTAAAAAAAAATAAAATAAAAAAAAAAGCTAACCCAAATAGCTCGAACACCCGAATTGTCATTCGCAAGGACTCCTGAGCTTCATCCGAAGAGGTACTCTTCAGCCAATTGTCGAGATATGGGAACACATGAATTCCCAGTCTGTGTAATGATGCATCAACTACCACTAAACATTTGGTGAAGACCTTGAGAGCTGGCGTGAGGCAAAAAGGCAACACGTGGTACCGAAAGTGACATGTTCCCAGACGAAATCAAAAACATTGCCAGCCGGAAGTATAGTATCGAGATGCGAGTATGTGCATCCTTTAAGTCTAGATCATAGCCAATTGTTTTTCTGATTCATTGGGAGAAGGGAGCACAGGGAAACCATTCTGAGACTAGGAATCTGTTCAAGGCCCTTAGATCTAGGATGGAAAGCATCCCCCCCACCACCACCATTTTCTTTAGCACAAGGAACTACCTGGGATAGAATCCACATCCTTCTTCCCCTGGTGAAACGGGTTTGACCGCATAGGCCTTCAGAAGGGTAGAGAGTTCCTCTGCAAGTTTCTGCCTATGCCAAGAGCTGAATGAATGAGCTCTCGGTGGGCAATTTGCAGGTTTTTGGAACCAACTGAGTGCGTATCCAAGACAGACTATTTGAAGATTCCACCGATCAGAGGTTATAAGGGGCCATTTTTCGTGGAAAAACTTCAGCTTCCCCCAACCGGCAAGTTCTTTGGGACGGACACTTTTACTGCAGCTATGCTCTGCTGAAGGCAGTCAAAAGCTAATCCCCTGCTTTTGCTAGAGAGCAGCAGGGGTCTTACGAGCACGCTGGGGTGGCTGGCAAGCTGAGGGGTTGTCCCTACGCCTCCAATAGTTATAGGTACTCCTCCTTGGTTTGCCAAAAGTCCGCCTAGCTGTGGAGGCAGATAGGCGCCCGGCAGAAGAGAGAAGAGATGGTATCAGTATGTTTTTTTGGATCTGGTCAGCAATCTCCTCTTCAAAAAAAAAAAAAAAAAAAAAAAAGTTATCCCCTAGCATGTGGCAACATACAGCCAAGAGTCTGCACATTGCTATACTCTGAGCACCTGAGCAGAGGTCCTGAATACCTGATAGTGAGGTTGCAAAAGAGACCAGGTGTCCTTAAATAAAAATAAAAATGATACAAAAGATTGCAAATACTGTCGAGTACTGAGCATGATGTAAATACAGGCAGCTCCTTGTGACTCTGGGCAAGTCACTTAACCCTCCATTGCCCCATGTAAGCCACATTGAGCCTGCCATGAGTGGGAAAGTGTAACAAAAATAAATAAATAAAATAAATATGAACAAACATACTTTGAAATGTCTATATGCGAATGCCAGGAGCCTAAGAACTAAGATTTATTTGTTTTGTTACATTTGTACCCTGCGCTTTCCCACTCATGGCAGGCTCAATGCGGCTTACATGGGGCAGTGGAGGGTTAAGTGACTTGCCCAGAGTCACAAGGAACTGCCTGTGCCTGAAGTGGGAATCGAACCCACTCCCCACAACTGTACAACACTACCATAGACCTAAGGGGTGAAGGGGGGGGCACCTACATGTGGGTACAGTGGGTTTGTGGAGGGTTTTGAAGGGCTCACATTTACCACCACAAGTGTAACAGGTAGGGGGGAGATGGGCCCGGGCACGCCCGGCTGAAGTGCACTGAACCCACTAAAACTGCTCCAGGGACCTACATACTGCTGTCAGGGAGCTGGGTATGACATTTGAGACTGGCAAAAAATATTTTTTAAGTTTTTTTTTTGGAGGGTGGGAGGGGGTTAGTGACCACTGGGGGAGTAAGGAGAGGTCATCCCCGATTCCCTCCAGTGGTCATCTAGTCAGTTTGGGCACCTTTTTGAGGCTTGGTCACCAAGAAAAAAAAATGGACCAAGTAAAGTCAGCCAAGTGCTCGTCAGGGACGCCCTTCTTTTTTCCATTATCAGCCGAGGACGCCCATGTGTTAAGCACGCCCCAGTCTCGCCTTCGCTATGCTTCCGACACGCCCCCATGAACTTTGGTCATCCCCGCAACGGAAAGCAGTTGAGGATGCCCAAAATCGGCTTTCGATTATGGCAATTTGGGCGACCCTGGGAGAAGGACGCCCATCTCCTGATTTGTGTCTGTCAGGCTTCTCACGGAAGCACAGGGTTTGTGAGCCCTTGGACCACTGCCGTGGAGCGGCAGTGGCAGGCAAAACCACCCCCAAACCAGAGACAAGGCAGAACAGGACTGGAACCCTGGACTGGAGTTGCAGCAGAGGCAAACAAGCTGGGACAGGCAGAGCAGGAACAGCTAGACTTCACCTATGCTTGAGCCCCTGGGTGCAGGCGGCCGGCAGGACTTACAGGACAGGGCAGGACCTGGATATCAACAGAAAACACACAACAGAGTCAGGACTGAAAGTTGCCAAGCAGCCACTAAAAAGGAACACAGACACAAGACAAGGAAATGCAGACCAGAAACAAGAATAGGAACTAAGCAATAAAACCAAAGCTAACCACACACAAACAAACTAGAACCAGGCAAGAAACTCAGACTAAAACAGGACTAGGCAGAAGTGCACAAAGCACACCCACATACCAGGGACCTTAGATGATGCAAAGGCAAACACAGAAGTTTCCAGGTGGTTAATAAAGCCCATCAGCAGCTGAAGGAGGAGTGGCCTAGTGGTTAGGGTGGTGGACTTTGGTCCTGGGGAACTGAGGAACTGAGTTCGATTCCCGGCACAGGCAGCTCTCCTTGTGACTCTGGGCAAGTCACTTAACCCTCCACTGCCTGCCGCATTGAGCCTGCCATGAGTGGGAAAAAGTGCAGGGTACAAATGTAACCAAAAAAAAAAAAAAAAAGTTCAGCTGCAGGAATCACAAGGCAGCTATGGGTGCTGTTCAGGCACAAACAAGAAAAGCAAATCTGGCAGCCTGGAAGATCTGGACCGGACTTGGCTGAAGTCTGGAACGTGTGACAGTTCATACCAGCCACCGGTTCAGACCACCAGAGGGAGAGGTGAGCACAGTCACCACCGTGACAGTGTCGAAAGATGAGCGCCCTTCTCTTTCAAAAATAAGCCTGATTATATCTAAATTTTTCATTTAGTGCAAACAGGCATCTCCGAGACCTGGTGGAAGGAGGATAACCAGTGGAACACTATCATACCGGGGTACAAATTATATCGTAGTGATAGGGTGGATCGAATTGGTGGAGGGGTAGCACCGTATTTTAACGAGGGCCTTTAATTAAATAGACAGAAAATTCTGCACACATCTTGGAATCACTATGGATTAAAATTCCATGTGTAAAAAGTGGAAAAGGATAGTGACAGGAGTGTACTACCATCCACCTGACCAGGATGAACAGATGGATGCAGAAATGACACAGGAAATTAGGGACGCAAACAAACTGCGCAACACAATAATAATGGGTGATTTCAATTACTCCGATATTGACTGGGTAAATGTAACATCAGGGCATGCTAGGGAGGTAAAAAAAATTCCTTGACGAAATCAAGGCCTGCTTTATGGAGCAACTGGTACAAGAGAAGGAAAAATTCTAGACCTAATCCTTAGTGAAGCGCATGAGCTGGTGCCACTTGATAAACAGTGATCATAATATGATTGGATTTGATATTAGCTTTGAAGTATACATAGGAAATCAAAGACGTTTGTGTTTAACTTGAAGATATGAAAAAATAAGAACGGTGGGGGGGGGGGGGGGGGAAGAGGAGTGGCTGCGAGGGTCAAACATTTGCATCAGGCATAGATGCGGTTCAAAAACACCATCCATCCTGGAAGCCCAGGCCAAATATATTCCATAAGTACATAAGTAATGCCACACTGGGAAAAGACCAAGGGTCCATCGAACCCAGCATCCTGTCCACAACAGCGGCCAATTAGGCCAAGGGCAACTGGCAAGCTTCCCAAATGTACAAACATTCTATACATGCTATTCCCGGAATTGTGGATTTTTCCCAAGTCCATTTAGTAGCGGTTTATGGGACTTGTCCTTTAGGAAACCGTCTAACCACTTTTAAACTCTGCCAAGCTAACCGCCTTCACCACGTTCTTCGGCAATGAATTCCAGAGTTTAATTATATGTTGGGTGAAGAAAATTTTTCTCCGATTTGTTTTAAATTTACTACACTGTAGTTTCATCGCATGCCCCCTAGTCCTAGTATTTTTGGAAAGCGTGAACAGACGCTTCATATCCACCTGTTCCACTCCACTCATTATTTTATATACCTCTATCATGTCTCCCCTCAGCCGTCTCTTCTCCAAGCTGAAAAGCCCTAGCCTCCTTAGTCTTTCTTCATAGGGAAGTCGTCCCATCCCCGCTATCATTTTCGTCGCCCTTCACTGCACCTTTTCCAATTTCACTGTATCTTTCTTGAGATGCGGTGACCAAAATTGAACACAATACTCAAGGTGCGGTCGAACCATGGAGCGATATAATGGCATTATAACATCCTCACACCTGTTTTCCCATTACTTTCCTAATAATACCCAACATTCTATTCGCTTTCCGAGCCGCAGCAGCACACTGAGCAGAAGGTTTCAGTGTATTAGACGACGACGACGACACCCAGATCCCTTTCTTGGTCCGTAACTCCCAACGTGGAACCTTGCATGACGTAGCTATAATTCGGGTTTTTTCCCCACATGCATCACCTTGCACTTCCTCACATTAAACGTCATCTGCCATTTAGCCGCCCAGTCTCCCAGTCTCGTAAGGTCCTTCTGTAATTTTTCACAATCCTGTCGTGAGTTAACGACTTTGAATAACTATGAGGCCTATTTTCAAAGCACTTAGCCTTCCAAAGTTCCCTCTGGTTTCTATGGAACTTTGGAAGGCTAAGTGCTTTGAAAATAGGCCTCTTTGTGTCATCAGCAAATTTAATTACCTCGCTAGTTACTCCCATCTCTAAATCATTTATAAATATATTAAAAAGCAGCGGTCCTAGCACAGACCCGAGGAACCCCACTAACTACCCTTCTCCATTGTGAATACTGCCCATTTAACCCCACTCTTTGTAAATTGGTCAGGCAAGATTTCCCCACACTAAAGCCGTGCTGACTCGGTCTGAGTAATCCATGTCCACGGATGTGCTCTGTAATTTTGTTTTTAATAATAGCCTCTACCATTTTCCCCGGCACCGACATCAGACTCACCGGTCTATAATTTCCCAGATCTCCCCTGGAACCTTTTTTAAAAAATGGGCGTTACATTGGCCACCCTCCAATCTTCCGGTACCACGCTCGATTTTAAGGATAAATTGCACATTAATAGCAGTAGCTCCACAAACTCATTTTTCAGTTCTATCAGTACTCTAGGATAAATACCATCCAGTCCAGGAGATTTGCTACTCTTCAGTTTGCCGAACTGACCCATTACATCCTCCAGGTTTACTGTGAAGTCAGTAAGTTTCTCCGACTCGTCCGCTTGAAATATCATTTCCGACACCGGTATCCCACCCAAATCTTCCTCGGTGAAGACCGAAGCAAAGAATTCCTTCAATCTCTCTGCTACGTCTTTGCCTTCCTTGATCGCCCCTTTTACCCTTTCCACGTATTAAAAACGGAGGATGGAAGACCAAACAACAGCCGGCATGGTTAAAAAGTGAGGTGAAGGAAGCTATTAGAGCTAAAAGAAAATCCTTCAGAAAATAACAAACAGCATAAGGAATGTCAAGTCAAATGCAAAAGCACTGATAAGGAAGGCAAAGAGGTCCTTTGAAAAAAAATATTGCGCTGGAGACAAACACACATAGGTATATTAAAAGCAGAAAGCCGGCAAAAGAATCAGCTAGACCGCTAGATGACCGAGGGATAAAAGGGGTGATCAGGGAAGACAAAGCCATAGCAGAGAGATTAAATGAATTCTTTGCTTCGGTTTTCACCGAGGAAGATTTGGAAGAGATAGCGGTGCCAGAAATGGTATTCAAAGCTGAGTCGGAGAAACTGAATGAAATCTCTATAAACCCAGAGGACGTAATGGGGCAGTTATACAACCTGAAGAGTAGCAAATCTCCTGGACCGGATGGTATCCATCCCAGAGTACTGACAGAACTGAAAAATGAACTTGCGGAAATGTTGTTACTAATATCTAATTTATCCTTAAAATTGAGCATGGTACCGGAAGATTGGAGTGTGGCCAATGTAACGCCGTTTTTTTTAAAAAAGGTTCCAAAGGAGATCTGGGAAGATATAGACCGGTGAGTCTTACGTTGGTACCGGGCAAAATGGTAGACACTATTATAAAGAACAAAAATTACAGAGTTTATTCAAAAGTATGGATTAATGAGACAAAGCCAACATGGATTTAGTGAAGGAAAATCTTGCCTCACCAATCTATTACATTTTTATGAAGGGGTGAATAAACATGTGGATAATGGTGAGCCAGTTGATATTGTGTATCTGGATTTTCAGAAAGCGTTTGACAAAGTATCTCATGAAAGACTCCAGAGGAAACTGGAGAGTCATGGGATAGGAGGTAGTGTTCTATTGTGGATTAAAAACTGGTTAAAAGATAGAAAACAGAGAGTAGAGTTAAATGGTCAGTATTCTCAATGGAGAAGGGTAGTTAGTGGGGTTCCCCAGGGGTCTGTGCTGGGACCACTGCTTTTTAACATATTTATAAATGACCTAGCGATGGGAGTAACTAGTGAGGTAATTTGCAGACAACACAAAGTTATTCAAAGTCGTTAAATCGCAAGAGGATTGTGAAAAATTACAAGAGGACCTTACGAGATTGGGCATCTGAAAGACAGAGGACTTTTAATGTAAGCAAGTGCAAAGTGATGCATGTGGGAAAGAGGAACCCGAAATATAGCTACGTCATGCCAGGTTCCACGTTAGGAATCACCGAGCAAGAAAGGGATCTAGGTGTCGTCGCTGATATGTTGAAACCATCTGCTCAGTGTGCTGCTGCGGCTAAGAAAGCAAATAGAATGTTAGGTATTATTAGGAAAGGCATGGAAAACAAAAATGAGGACGTTATAATGCCTTTGTATTGCTCCATGTTGTGACCGCACCTCAAATGTGTGTGCAAGTCTGGTCGCCGCATCTCAAAAAGGATATATAGTGGAACTAGAAAAGGTGCAGAGAAAGGCGACGAAAACGATAAAGGGGATGGGACGACTTCCCTATGAGGAAAGGCTGAAGCGGCTAGGGCTCTTCAGCTTGGAGAAAAGGCGGCTGAGGGGAGATATGATAGAGGTCTATAAAATAATGAGTGGAGTGGAAAGGGTAGATGTGAAGCGTCTTGTTTACGCTTTCCAAAAATACTAGGACTAGGGGGCATGTGATAAAGCTATGAAGTAGTAAATTTAAAACGAATCAGAGAAAGTTTTTCTTTATCCAACGTGTAATTCAACTCTGGAATTCGTTGCCAGAAAATGTGATAAAGGCGGTTAGCTTAGCAGAGTTTAAAAAAGGGTTGGATGGCTTCCTAAAGGAAAAGTCCATAGACCATTATTAAATTGGACTTTTTCACAGATAAGCAGTATAAGATGTTTTGTACTTTTTGGGGGATATTGCCAGGTATTTGTGACCTGGATTGGCCGCCGATGGAAACAGAATGCTGGACTTGAAAGACCTTTGATCTGTCCCAGTATGGCAATACTTATGTACCACTTCAAAAGTGTTTTAACTGCCCCTGGCCAAGAACTTTCTACACACCTTGGTGAAGTAACTCTGCCTACTCTAGTGTGTCTCAGCCAGGTCAGACAACTAGCACACCCCGAGTTTCGCAAGCAGGTGCTTGTGAAGAGCTGGTACAACTGTATACTTGAGATGAGCATTAAAACCTGGCAAACCTTCCTCCCAAAAGAATCCAGAGTTCTAGCTTCTCTACCTGGGGGCACTGAGGAATAGTCCCTCAAACTCCTGGCCCTTTGAGAGCAAATTCCACCACCATGGAATTGAGTCACCTGAATCTTATCAGAACCAGGTGTGCTGTGGATCAGATACTGGTTGGGTTTGACTGGGAGCGACAGAGGGGAATCCCAGTTCCTAACGTACCTCATGGAGAGGGACAGTCACAGCCTCCCTAGGAGGTGGCATGTAGTCCAGGACCTCACGTATCTTGGCCTGGGCTCATCTTCCACTTCTAAAGGAAAGGGAATAGCATCAGCCATTTCCTTAATAAAAGAAGGGAATGAAACGCTCTCTGAAGGAGACTCTCTCCTTTCAAATAGATGGGAGGGTTCAGAGGGAATTCCACAGGACCCATCAGCGGAAAGTACCTTTGATCCTCCTCTGAATCCTATGAGTGCTCCTCTTCAGTGGCAGACAATATCTCCAAATGGGAATGTAAGACTGAAACTGCCTCGACGTGGAGGAACCATATACTCAAAAATAACATCAAGAAGTCAGTTCCCGCCTTCACGCTGGCAAAACCTCTGCCAGCGATGTTGAGCGAGTGCCAGCGTGGGTGGCAGTCGACATTGAAGTCACACAAAGTATCGGTGTTGGAGGCCACATCGCAGGCTGAGGGCCAAGCGGAGCAGCAACAGTAGGCAAGGTAGCTGCAAGCATCCCCAATGCCACCTGTTACATGAGGCCATCCAGCAGCTCAGGGAGCAAAGCCTGGATGCGCTCAGAGAGCCAACACCGGGAAAGACTGCGGTACCAGCTCAGGTTGCAGAACCGCTGGTGTCGATACGGGAGCTAGGTCTTGGCTGCTAGGAGACTGGTGCGTAGACAGCTTTTGTATGGAGGAGGAGTGGTCCTCCCAGCGCCGAAGCTTCTCAGATGCCAAATCCTTTGACATGCCGGAGCTCCTGGCACCATGCATAGAGGGCGACCGATGATGCTTCTTAGCCTTCGCCCAAAGCACGTCACCCCTTGCCAATGAGGACAACATCGAATCCACATGTCGCCTCAGAGTCGGCTCCAACCATGGACAGACCTGGGGAACCTGCGCAGCAGGTAGCCTCGAGGCAGGTAGAGACCCTCTTGATGCTTCACTGCTCCCAGAGTCTAAGGGTCTAGTAGAAGCCATGCTTACAGACACCTCCGACCTCAATGCCAAAATCCAGGAACCGGACTTGACTCCAAAAATCTTCTCATGTTGAGCCTCTCTAGAAATCTGTGTCCTCCTCTTCTTCGTGCAAAGACAGAACACATTTAGTGGGGCTATGATTGGGGCCAAGACACTGTCAACACCAATAATGGGTGTCTTTCCAAGAGATTGATTGCACCGGGTACAGTGCTTAAACACAGTGGGAATTTTCGCGGACATGGAAGGAAAAAATTCCTTGGCTGAATTAAATGAAATAATTGATGGTGCTGAAAAAAGGGGCAAGGCATGACAGAAAAAGAAAGGCTGAGGTCAAGGCCTAAAAGCGGCCTAACAAAAAAATATAAAGGAAACTTCAACCTGGGGAAAAAGATCTAAAACTTGAGGAGAAACAAAAGAAAGGTTCCACAACAGGACAAAAAAATAGCCGAAAGGCACCAAAAAATGCTCTTTAGGACCGAGAAGTGCAAGGAGACAAGCAAAAAAACACGCCCTCTCCTCCTCGCAGTAGAAAGAACAGAGGAGACCATGTTCACGCGGCAGGCGGGAAGGCACTTGTGCTCCACAAAGCTCTGGTTTTATTTTTGTAAATCCTGGACTCGACGACATCATCTCTTTTGAGACTCTATAAGCCTGCTTTGTCCTCAGAGACACAATTGACTATCGTGCTCCTATGGGGGTTTTTGCTAAGTGTCTGCAGATATTGATCTTTTTTTCTTTTTTTTAATGACAAAATAAAACACTCTGAAGTAGGACTGCACAGGTTAATGCAACCTGCAACACATTTTTTAGATTAAGGCCTCGTAATCTAAAAAAAAAAAAAAATAATAACTTACTACCAGGTTGATGTACTTCAGTGCTGCAGGACTACTATACATGCTAAGAGCACAACTGTTGGGTACCCACGGAGAGGCTTGGCAGACGAACACACACGTGTTTTTTTGCAGCCCTTACTGCAGGGTTGGCCATTTCTATCAAATATATCAGGGGCTTACTGGTTTATTCCACCCATTCACAGACTATAGTCCCTTTTCCACATCCTACGTAAGTACATGCTGGGACAGACCAAAAGTCCATCAAGCCCAGCATCCTGTTTCCAACAGTGGACAATCCAGGTCACAAATACCTGGCAAAATCCCAAAAAAGTGCAATACATTTTATGCTGCTTATCCCAGAAATAAAGGGAAAATTAGGTTCTTACCTTGGTAATTTTCTTTCCTTTAGTCACAGCAGATGAATCCATTAACTGATGGGTTGTATCCGCCTACCAGCAGGTGGAAATAGAGAACACTGAAAAACCATAGTGCCTCTTGGACGGTGTTGTAGGAGGCGGAAGGCCTCCAATTATTTAATATACAGAATTAATTCCTCATATTTCTGGACAGAGAGAAATTAAAGTTTCTCTCTTTCTAAATCATGGGGAAAGCTTGCTGGAATAGCAATTACACTCTACCCCTCCTCTTGCCAAGTCAGGTGATTGAACCTGATTGCCCAGGATCTCTCCCATTGAATATGGTCAGGCCCCAGGGAGTTCAGGAGGCAGAATTCTTTCCCATGCCCTTTGAAGTAAGGCTACTTCAATCCAGGAGAGAATTACTTTTTTTTACAACTATGAGAGGAAAACCAGGTAACACCTTATTTCTTTCTCTACCTAGAACAATTAGATCAAACACTATATTTCCCTGACAGACAGATCTCTGGAGTCAACAGTAATAGTGCATTATGCATTTCCTTGAACATAAGAGAATCTATGTTATGACATAAACACAGGGTCTGAGTTGACAGAGAGATGTAACACCTCTAAAAGGAAGCAGTTTTTAACTCTTGTCTTTAGAATAAGAATGACCTGGGCTGTCAGAAGCAAAGTAATTTAAACTCTTGCCTCCTCTTTTTAGAATTAGAATAAAAGTTAAGAATAAAGGGACATACTAAGATAAATAGATCAAAGGTTCTGAGAAATATACTTGTGTGAGAAAAGCTGTAAAGATGAATAGAAGAGATATAATATCCAAAAACATTTGGACAAGAGACCAACTGCATCTTCAAAGGAAATGTAAACAGATGCTAGGTATTTCTTTATTGACAGGAGCTAATTAAGGGGGTGAGAGAAACCCTCCTCCTTCCTGTGCTCCTTTTGTACTGAAAAGGAAAAGAAACACTATATAATATTTCTCTGCCAGATAGGAGGTGGGGCAGTGTACGTCTCTTTTGGCTCCCAAGCCAGGGAGTTTGAAAGAATGTCCTGTCCCCATTTTCCATTTGTAATTTCATTTTCTGTAATATGTTCTTCTTTTCTATTCTATACTGTATCTATATTTATTCCTTATTTTTCCTAATCTTGGGAAAATAGTATAAACTTATGTTTTTCCCCAAAGGAAGCTTCCTTGGTTCTGTTCTTTGTTATTTGTTTTAAAGGCTTAATCCACCTGTCAGAGTTTCTCAAGGTACAGTTGTGAGGATTGTTTTGCGTGAGTAGTGCTGGCTTGGTGACGGCTCTGGAGTGCAGCACGAAAGGCGCTAACAAAAGGCTAACCCCAACTGCCTTCAGTATTTGAGATTTCCAAAGCAGAGTGAACCATAAAGGTATAATAACAAACGCCCCAGAACAGGAGCAATAACCATACAAAAGAGTAGAACATCATGTAGAAATTGAGAGCTGGTATCCAACTTCTCCCAATGAGATCTATATCTGCATGAAAGATCTGAACAAAAAAACAAGTCAGACAGGGAGGGATCATGGATTCATCTGCTGTGACTAAAGGAAAGAAAATTACCAAGGTAAGAACCTAATTTTCCCTTCCATATCATCAGCAGCAGATGAGTCCATTAACTGATGGGATGTGCAAAAGAAATCCCTACATAGGGTGGGAACAGGCCACACCACGAGCAAGCACTTGTGCTCCAAAAATAGCGTCCTGCTTCGCTGCAACATCCAGCCTGTAATGCCATACAAACGAGAGCTGAGAAGACCAAGTAGCCGCACTACAGATCTCTTGAAGAGAGAGTGCACCCGTTTCAGCCAACGAGGAAGAAATCGCTCTCGTGGAATGCGCCTTAAACGCTTCAGGCGGACACCGACCTGAAAGCAGATATGCAGCAAAAATGACTTCCTTGAGCCAACGGGCTATAGTGGCCTTAGACACCGGGCCTCCACGCCGAGGACCTGACAACAAGACAAAAAAGTGATCAGAAGTCCTGAAATCATTTGACATCTGTGGATACTGCAACAGCGCCCTGCGGACATCCAGAAGATGTAACTGCCCAAAGGAGTCTGGGAACTCTTCCCTAGAAAAGGAAGGAAGAAAAATGGGCTGGTTCAGGTGAAACACTGAAACCACTTTAGGCAGGAAGGTACTGTATGTACCGTTACTCTGGACTCTGAGAATTGCAGAAAAGGGTCCTGAAAGGACAGCGCCTGCAGCTCAGACACACGTCTAGCCGATGTCATGGCCACACAAAAGACTGTCTTGAGAGTCAAATCCTTCTCCGAAGCTCGCTTAAGCGGCTCAAAAGGCGAACACTGAAGGGCCTTCAACACCAGTCCCAGGTTCCAAGCCGGACAGGAGGACGGAGCCTAAGCACCCCTCTGAGAAATCGGGCAACGTCCGGATGAGCAGCAAGGGACAAGCCAGCGACTTTCCCTCGATAGCATAATGCTGCCACTTGCACCCGCAGGGAATTGTAAGCCAGGCCTTTTTATAAGCCCTCCTGCAAAAAGTCCAGCACTGTCGAGACTGTAGCCCACATGGGTGTGATCGCCTTTGAAACACACGACGCCTCAAATTTGCGCCAGACCCGAACATAAGCTGCGGAGGTGGACCGCTTGCGGGCCTGCAAGAGAGTGGAGATAACCTTGTTAGAGTATTCCTTGTTTCTCAATTGTGCCCTCTCAATAGCCAGGCCGTAAGATCAAATCGGCAGGGATCCTCCATAGACACCGGGCCCTGAACCAACAGGTTTGGCACCAGAAGCAAATGCACCGGAGCATCCACCAACATTCGGCGGAGATCTGCATACCACGGACGCCTTGGCCAATCTGGAGCGATGAGAATCACCAGACCTCAGTGCTGTCGAATCCGCAGTGGGACTCGCCATATCAGGGGCCGAGGGAACACGTATAGGAGCTCTGAAGGCCAGGGTTGAGCCAGAGCATCCAACCCCACTGAGTGAGGATCTCTCCTTCTGCTGAAAAAAAGTGAGGTATTTGGCGTTTGCACTTGACGCCATTAGATCCATTCCGGGAGTCCCCCATTAGGCAAAAAATCTAAAGAAAAACTTCTTCTGCCAGTTCCCATTCCGCCGGGTCGATTTGATGCCTACTTAGAAAATCGGCTTGCACGTTGCTCTGACCTGCTATGTGAGCTGCAGGTGTAGCTCGGCCCAGTGGCAAATCTGGACGGCCTCCGCGGCCAAGGCCCTGCACTGAGTGCCTCCCTGATGATTTATTTATGCCACCGCTGTCGTGTTGTCTGACAGAACCCGGACAGCCAGCCCCTTCAGAGTCTTTTGAAAGGCCATAAGAGCCTGGAATATCGCTCTCCGTTCCAAGCGATTGGTGGACCGGGGCGCTTCCACGGGTGTCCACAGACCCTAAGCATAGCTTCCCTGGCAATGCGCTCCCCAGCCTAGAAGGCTGGCATCTGTTATCACCAGTCACCAAGAAGGAAGCGCAAGAGGCATTCCTTGGCGCAGCATCCTGTCGGAGAGCCACCACTCCATACTGAGCCAGGCCGCAGGGAGTAAAGTTAGTCTGCGTTGATATTCCTGGGACATCGGAGACCATTGTTGAAGCAGGGCAATCTGCAGAGGCCTCATATGCACTCTCGCCCAAGGCACCACCTCCAACGTGGCCGTCATCGACCCCAGCAGCTGGACAAAGTCCCAAGCTCGCGGGCGAGGCATCCACAAGAGCAGACGGACCCGATTCTGAAGCTTGCACCGCCTTTGGTCGGGGAGAAAGACAAACCCCAATGCTGTGTCGAACCGGACCCCCAAATACTCGAGAGACTGAGATGGGGTCAGTTGACTTTTGGGTATATTGACCACCCAACCTAGCGCCTGCAGGACCGCCACCACTCTGGCTGTGGCAAGACGACTCTCAGTTGCCGAATCTGCTCTGATGAGCCAGTCGTCGAGGTAAGGGTGAACTCTGATACCCTCTCGCCTGAGACAGGCAGCTACGACCACCATTACCTTGGAAAAGGTACTGGGAGCTGTGGCTAGGCCGAAAGGCAAGGCCTGAAACTGAAAATGCTTTCCCAACACCGCAAAGCGGTCGGTAACCTTCTCTGATCGGGTCCACGACCCATTGATCTGAGGTAATCTTGGTCCACTCCTCTAGAAAGAGGGAAAGACGTCCTCCTATTGCAGGCAAGGAGGAGTGGACCGGCGTCCCATCATTGTGGAGGACGCCCCTGAACTCCTCGCCTTGAACCGGCCCCTGCGGAACGTGTGTCCGAGCGAAAAGAGTTCCTCTGCTGAAAACGGGCACGTTGAGAAAACCCAGCAGTGCGCCCTGGGCAATACCTGCGAGCTTCACAGAACCAAGGTCTGAAAGAGGAGGGAAAGACAGAAGCCTTGGAAGAAGGACTTGGCCTATCCTCAGGTAACCGCTGTGGTTTAGATTCCCCCAGGTCTTTCACAATCTTCTCCAATTCCTCTCCAAACAACAGGAGGCCCTGAAAGGGTAGCCTCACCAGCCTTTGCTAAGAAGCCATGTCAACCTCCCAATGCCGCAGCCAAAGAAGGCGATGGGCAGACACCGCCACAGACATCTGTTTAGAAGAAGCTCTGACCAGATCATAAAGGGCATCAGCCAAAAATGACAGGGCCAACTCCATCCGTGGGGCAACCTCAGAAAGGGGGCCCGCACCATCGGCGGGCTGGTCCACCGCCTGCTGTAGCCAGGAAAGACATGCCCGGGCTGCATAGGAACTGCAAACAGACGCCCTCAAGGCAAGGCCCGCAATTTCAAAGGACCACTTCAGTGCGGGCTCCAGCCGCCGGTCCTGCATGTCTATCAAAGCGACCCCTCCCTCTACTGGGAGAGTGGTCTTTTTTGTCACCGCCGTGACCAACGCATCCACTTTAAGCATCCCCAGAGGGGCCATGTGCTCCTCACGCAGAGGGTAAAGCTGACCCATAGCCATGGCCACTTTCAAAGGCCCATCGGGGTCAGACCATTGAGCAGAAATAAGCTCTTGGATGGAGTCATGCACCGGAAAGGCCCAAGTAGGCTTCTTAGTATTCACCATCCTAAGATTAACAGAGGAGGCCTCGCCTTCAGCAGGATCATCAATCGAGAGGGCCTGCAAGGCATCAGTAATGAGAGCTGGCAGCTTGTCACGGTGGAAAATCCGGACCGCACTGGGATCATCCAAATCCAGTGGCAAACAGGCACCCTCCTCTGGATTATCCATCCCTGAGGGCCCACTAGATCCCTCAGACTCTCCACAGCCCGACCACGGGGGGGGGGGGGGGGGGGGGGGGGGAAGGATATGCGCCACCTTTAAAACGGGGAATTTACCCGTCTATGTTTAGCATGTTTCCAACGCTCAGGGGAGGAAATAACCTCTGAAGCCATCACCGGAGCATCAACACCTGGAGGGAAGCCAGGATGCAACGCAGTGTCAGACACTTGCGGCAGAGCTCTTTTCAGCATGAAAGCCTTATGCATTAAAAGCACAAACTCAGGGGAGAATTAGGAGAAACTGATGTAGGAGCTCCTCTGGCAGCCTCTAAACGAGGCATCCCCTGCACTCAGACTCCTCTGCAACCGCGTGGTCGAGGCATGCGGCGCTTCTAAAATGGTGCCCGCTGCCAGCTCCATCGAGCGGGAAGAAACATCGCTCGCCATGCTCATACTAGTGTGAGCGTCTAAGGTAAAATTATGTATCTGATAATTTTCTTTCCATTAATCATAGCTTATCAATCCATAGACTGGTGGGTTGTGTCCATCTACCAGCAGGTGGAGATAGAGAGCAATCCTTTTGCCTCTCTATATGTGGTCATGTGCTGCCGGAAACTCCTCAGTATGTCGATATCAAAGCTCCATCCGCAGGACTCAGCACTTAGAGAATTACACCCACAAAGGGACACTCTGCCCAGCTCACCACCGCCGAAACGGGGGAGGGGAATTAACCCAGCTCATCCCCACACAAGTGGGGGAGGGGAATCCGTCCAGCTCATCCCCGCGGAGCGGGGGAGGGACACCACACCCGCCGATGCGGGGGGGGGGATCTGACTTATCCTGCAACCGCAACCGCAGAAGGAGCTGACTGACCCTAACACCGCCGAAGCGGGAGGGGTACAAAGCTGCCCTACAGCCGCACGAAGCGGGAGGGAGCGCTAGCAGAATTTAGGTCTCAATCCAGCCCCGTAAAACGGAGGGGAGAGGAATGCAGCAGCTCACTAACACAAAATCGTCTCAACTCCTAAAGAATTCAATTGAAAAAAACTTGAACACAAAGTCCTCCTGAACAGGAACTGAAGACTAAACTTGAACCTGAAATGCAACCACAATAAAAACAGTACAGATATCTGGGAGGAACTATGGATTGATCAGCTATGATTAATGGAAAGAAAATTATCAGGTATGATACATAATCTTACCTTCCATATCATCATGCTGATCAATCCATAGACTGGTGGGATGTACCGAAGCAGTACTCACCCAGGGCGGGACATAGAAATCCCTGACCGCAACACTGAAGCTCCAAACCGGGCCTCCGCCCGAGCAGTCACAGTCAAGCGGTAATGCCTGGAGAAGGTATGAGCCGATGCCCAAGTTGCCGCCTTGCAAATCTCTTCCAAGGAGACGGACCCGGCCTCCGCCATCGAGGCCGCCTGAGCTCTAGTGGAGTGAGCCTTCAGCCGGATAGGCGGCACCTTCCCCGCGGCCACATAAGACGCTGCAATGGCTTCCTTGACCCATCTTGCCACTGTAGGCTTAGCAGCCTGCAGACCCTTACGAGGACCTGCAAACAGGACAAACAGATGATCCGACATCCAGAAATCATTGGTCACTTCCAAGTATCTGATGATGACTCGTCTCACATCTAGATATTTGAGAGCAGAGTACTCCTCTGGGTAGTCCTCCCTACGAAAGGATGGGAGACAGAGCTGCTGATTCACATGGAAGTGAGAAACAATCTTGGGCAGGAAGGAAGGCACTGTGCGAATAGACACTCCTGCCTCAGTGAACTGCAGAAAGGGCTCTCGACATGATAGCGCCTGGAGCTCGGAAACTCTTCTGGCTGAAGTGATAGCCACCAAAAAGACTGCTTTCAACGTCAGGTTTTTCAGAGATGCCCTCGACAAGGGTTCAAAAGGCGGCTTCTGCAAGGCTCTTAGCACTAGATTGAGATGCCATGCAGGTACCACTGAGTGCACAGGAGGGCGCAGGTGATTAACTCCCTTGAGAAAGCGCACCACATCTGGCTGCGAAGCCAGGGAAGCACCCTTCAGGCGGCCCCTGAAGCAAGCCAGAGCCGCTACCTGGACTTTAAGGGAACTGAGCGACAGGCCTTTCTCCAGACCTTCTTGCAGGACTGCCAACACTGAAGAAATTGGAGCAGTGAAGGGAGAAAGGGAGCCTGCCTCACACCACGATGCAAAGGTACGCCAAACCCTGGCATAAGCAGTAGAAGTAGAGCGCTTCCTCGCTCTCAGCATAGTGGCGATGACCTTGTCTGAGAAGCCTTTCTTCCTCAGAAGCTGCCGCTCAATAGCCAGGCCGTAAGACCAAAGGGGGAGGGATCCTCCATCACCACGGGACCCTGATGCAATAGGCCCTGCTCCGCTGGCAGTTGCAGAGGTCCGTCCACTGAGAGCCTGATCAAGTCCGCATACCAGGGACGTCTGGGCCAGTCCGGACCCACCAGGATTACCCGGCCCGGATGCTTTGCCACCCGGTCTAGCACCCTGCCCAACATGGGCCAGGGCGGGAACACATAGAGAAGCTCCTGAGTCGGCCACTGTTGGAGAAGAGCATCTACTCCCAGAGATCGAGGGTCCCGTCCTCTGCTGAAAAAGTGCGGCACTTGGCAATTGGCCAATGACGCCATCAGATCTAGGCTCGGCTGGCCCCAGCGCTTCGTGATGTCCAAGAACGCCTGAGCCGATAGCTGCCACTCTCCGGGATCCAAGGTATGGCGACTGAGAAAGTCCGCCTTGACATTCATGACTCCAGCAATGTGGGCCGCCGACAGCTGTTCCAGGTTCGCTTCCGCCCACTGGCATAGATTCATGGCTTCCTTGGCTAGAGGGGCGCTCTTGGTACCTCCCCGGCGATTGACATAGGCCACAGCCATGGCATTGTCCGACAGGACCCGTACTGGCTTCAACTCCAGTACTGGGAGAAACTCCAAAAGCGCCAACCGAATGGCTCCGAGTTCCAGGAGGTTGATAGACCACTTTGCCTCTGCAGGAGACCAGAGCCCCTGCGCTGTCCTTCCCAAGCAATGGGCTCCCCAGCCCGTCAAAGAGGCGTCCGTCGTGACGACAACCCACTCCGGGGTCAAAAGAGGCATCCCTGCGGACAACTTGTCTGTCCCCAGCCACCAGCTCAGCGCCTTGCGCACCGCTAGGTCCAAGGGAAGGCGCACAGCGTAATCCTCCAACACTGGAGTCCAGCGCTGCAGCAGAGAGAGTTGTAGTGGTCTCATATGAGCCCTGGCCCAGGGCACTACTTCCATCGTGGCCGTCATAGAGCCCAACAGCTGCACATAGTCCCATGCCCGAAGAGGAGAGGCTACTAGGAACTGGTCCACCTGAGCCTGAAGCTTGACAATTCGATTGTCCGGCAGGAACACTCTGCCCACTTGGGTGTCGAAACGAACTCCCAGATATTCCAGGGACTGAGTCGGGCGCAGCTGGCTTTTCTCCCAGTTGATGATCCACCCCAGGGAGCTCAGAAGAGCAATCACCCGGTCTACAGCTCTGCCGCACTCTCCATAAGAAGGGGCTCGGATCAACCAGTCGTCCAGATAAGAATGGACTTGTACTCCTTCCTTTCGTAGGAAGGCCGCGATGACCACCATTACTTTGGAGAAGGTCCGCGGAGCAGTAGCCAACCCGAACAGGAGGGCTCTGAACTGGAAGTGTCGGCCCAGGACTGCAAAACGCAGAAAGCATTGATGAGGCGGCCAGATGGGAATATGCAGGTAAGCTTCCTTGATGTCCAAGGATGCCAGGAACTCCCCTGCCTTCACTGCCGCTATAACAGAGCGGAGAGTCTCCATTCGGAAGTGCCGAACTTTCAAGGCCCGATTGACCCCTTTGAGGTCGAGGATAGGCCATACAGAACCTCCTTTCTTTGGTACCACAAAGTAAATGGAGTAACGTCCCTTGCCAAGCTGATCTTCTGGCACCGGAACGACCACACCCAGGCGGATCAGATTGTCCAAAGTCTGCTGCACTGCCACAGCTTTGACCGGAGACTTGCAGGGAGAGTGTACAAACCCGTCTCTTAAGGGTCGGCAGAACTCTAGCTTGTAGCCGTCTCTGATGACTTCCAGCACCCAAGCATCTGAAGTTACCCTGGTCCACTCACCCAGAAACGAGGACAGGCGTCCTCCAAACTGCACTGGGCCATGGACCAGGGCCCCGTCATTGGGTACGAGACCCTGGGGGAGGACCGGAGGACGCACCTCCGGGACGGCGGTCTCTGCGAAAGGAATGCTGCTTGGGGGAGAAGTTCCTCTTGAAGGAAGAGGGGGCAGAGGAGCCCGACTTGCCCGGCGATACCGACGGGCTTCCTGAAACCGTCCTTTGGAGTTACTGGAGCGAGCACCACTGGCCCGAGCCCTGACCTCTGGTAACCTCTTGCCCTTAGACGTGCCGAGATCGGTCACAATTTTGTCCAGCTCGACCCCAAAAAGCAGCTTGCCTTTAAAAGGCAACTTAGCCAGGCGAGACGTAGAGGCGTGGTCCGCAGACCAATGCTTCAGCCAAAGCCACCGCCGCGCAGAGACTGTCTGAGCCATACCTTTAGCTGAGGCTCTCAAGACATCGTACAGCAAGTCTGCCAAATAAGCCAAGCTCGATTCCAGGGCCGGCCAATCAGCCCTCAAGGAAGGATCCGAGGGGGAAGCCCGCTGCACAATCGTCAGGCACGCCCTGGCCACATAGGAGCCGCAAACTGAGGCCTGCAAACTTAAAGCAGCCGCCTCGAAGGACGACCTTAAGGCCGCCTCCAATCTTCTGTCTTGGGCGTCCTTTAGGGCCGTGCCACCTTCCACCGGCAACGCCGTTTTCTTAGTCACCGCAGTGATTAAAGAATCCACGGTAGGCCAAAGAAAGGCCTCCCGTTCACCTTCAGGCAGAGGATAGAGGCGGGACATAGCCCTAGCCACTTTGAGGCTCGCTTCTGGGACATCCCATTGAGCCGAAATCAAGGTGCGAATGGCCTCATGCACGTGGAAGGTTCTAGGCGGGCGCTTCGTCCCCAGCATAATGGCGGAGCCAACAGAGGCTGAGGGAGAGACATCCTCCGGAGAGGAAGTCTTCAAAATGCTCATGGCCTGCACTAACAGGTTGGGCAAATCCTCTGAGCGAAAGATCCGCGCTGCAGAGAGGTCATCCGCTCCAGCCGAGCGGGAATCCGTCTCCTCCAAGGAATCCCCAAAGGACCATTGGGAGATACGCTGCCCTCATCTACATCAGAGGAGACAGAGTCCTCTAGGGCCTGGAAATCCACCCGAGGGCGTTTGCTTCCGGAGGCCTCAACCCCTTTATCAGACAGGGGGGGCAGGGGCAGCGTTTTGCATAAGAAAAGCCTGATGCAGCAGCAAAATGAACTCAGAGAATCCCCCCTGAACTGTGCACTTCTGCAGCTTGGGCCACGGCCCTAGCCGCACCCTCAACCGGCGCTCGCAAGAGCGGGGGAGAAACGTGCTGCACATCCAAAATGACGTCCGGTGTGAAACTCCGAGAAGGAGCCGCGCGGGAAGAAGGGCGCTTAACTTGGCCGCTTTCTTACCGTCGCCCGAATCAAGGGCGACCATAGTATTAACGTCTCCCAGTTCGAGGGCAGCCCAAGAAGAAGCCGTCCCAGCAGAGTGGCCGGCCAACATGGAGTGGGCGAGCAGCGGGGGATGGGCGCTTATGGCGGGAAAAACCGCCGCACCGGAGGAAGAACCGGGACACTGACTCGTCTCCAAACTGATGCTTAACAAAGGCGATTCAGGTTTTGAAATCCCCGCATCCCCGCTAGACGCACCCACGCGGTCCGGGGAGCGAATCCTCGCGCCCTCGCCCTCCGACGCCGTAAGCCACGTGGAGACCGAACGGGGAACCCCCTGCCCGCTATAAAAAGGTAAAATTACCTGCTTCTCGCTCCGAGCTGTAACGAACTGGTGTCCCAGTGAGCAGCTGCAATAAACGTTGAAATAAACGCCCTTAAGGACGTCCAAAAAAATTTTTTTTTTTTTTTAAACGGAGCCAGCGGGAGGGGGGAGAAAAGGAGGGACCTGGCACCACCAGGTTTGCACTTGCTCAAGAGCAGCCCTCAACCCCAGGTACTCAACAAAACCTAAAAATTAGGCTTGGAGACCTAGCCAGAGCTGCTGCTGTGTGTGACCACCACCTGCTGAGATAGAGAACATACTGAGGAGTTTCCGGCAGCACATGACCACATATAGAGAGGCAAAAGGATTGCTCTCTATCTCCACCTGCTGGAAGGAGCACGTTTTACACAGAACCGCTGCTGATCTGCGTTTACCACAACGGGAGCAGCGCTTAACTCCTTCAGCAGCCATCGTCCGACAGGACGGGAATATAGCAATAAAATGGCGGCTTTGCGCCAAAACTTACCCCGATTGGAATGGCATCTGCAGGACCTCCCTGGAGGAGGAGCTGGGCACCACTCTCACCTCAGAGGACCGAGTCAATGAGCTCCGGTCAAGCTGCACAGAACCAGAATCACTGGAAAAAGCCTCAGAACAGCCACGCAGTAAAAGCACGCTCTTTTTTTTCCCCCCCCCAAACGCTGTGAGGAAAGTTGGAGGCAGGCAGCAACAGAGGGACTCCGGGAGGCGGGGGGAATGGGTATGGCAGGGAAAGGGCAAACCTATATGCCTTTAAAGTGGGCACCACCAGCCACAACACCCCTGCTCAACTGGCAAAGCACATAAGCCACCCCAGGCATAAATCCAGGAGCTGATCAAGCTACGTCCACACCTGCTGGGAGATAGAGAAATACTGAAGGCAGATGGGGCTAGCCGTCCAAGAGGCACTATGGTTTTTCAGTATTCTCTATCTCCACCTGCTGGTAGGCGGATACAACCCATCAGTTAATGGATTCATCTGCTGCTAAGGAAGAAGTGGATTTTCCCCAAGTCATTTTAATAATGATCTATGGTCTTTTCCTTTAGAAAGCCATCCAAACCTTTTTTTTTAAACCCTGCCACCACATTCTCTGGCAACAAATTCCAAAGTTTAATTACATGCTGCATGAAGAAAAATTCTTTATAGCTACATCACATGCCCCTAGGCCTTGTATTTTTGGAAAGAGTAAACGAACGATTCACGTCTACCCATTCCACTCCACTCGTTATTTTATAGACCTCAATTCATATCTCCCCTCAGTCGTCTCTTCTCCAAGCTGAAGAGCCCTAGACACTTCAGCATTCCTCATAGGGACGTTGTCCCACCCCCTTTATCATTTTTGTCGCCCTTCTCGGTACCTTTTCTAATTCCACTATATTTATTTTGAGATGCGGTGACCAGAATTGAACACAATATTTGAGGTGCGGTCGCACCATGGAGTGATTGGCGACGCCTAACGTGGAACCTTGCATTACGTAGCTATAATACGGGTTCCTCTTTCCCACATGCATCACTTTGCACTTGCGCACATTAAACATCTGCCATTTAGACGTCCAGTCTCGTAAGGTCCTCTGGAGATTGTTACAGGCTATGGAAGCTGTTGGTTTTACTTACTGTTTTTTTTTGTTACATTTGTACCCCGCGCTTTCCCACTTATGGCAGGCTCAATGCGGCTTACATATTATATACAGGTACTTATTTGTACCTGGGGCAATGGAGGGTTAAGTGACTTGCCCAGAGTCACAAGGAGCTGCCTGTGCCTGAAGTGGGAATCGAACTCAGTTCCTCAGGACCAAAGTCCACCACCCTAACCACTAGGCCACTCCTCCACTCACTGTAAGGACTTTTCAGTATTTCCAACTGTGAGAGCTGATACAGGGCAGGATGCAATCACTAATTTACACCTACTGCCTACTGACTTGGAGGTGGCCCTCTTTAAAGATGGGGGAAACCAGGAAATTATATATGCTATTTTGCTTCTGCTGCACTGTCCTGCCAGTTCATCTCATACTGCTGTGTGGGAAGATTGGTTTGGGGAAAGTTAAAGAGGATGCCTACTGGCAAAGGGCACATCTACCGTATATACCCACAAGTGCAGCTGCGTTCAAACAGATGCAAACAAATTTACCCAATGCCTTTACTAGACTCCCCTTCAACAAGAATGAGTCTCTCAGGGTAAAAAATCTGAGATGTTGGCAAGACTGTAGTATGAGAGGAGATTATGAGCACATGTGATGATGCCCTCATATACACAATTATTTTGGGACAGTAGTCGAGTGTATATTACTCAGTGGACTGGCCTAAATTGGAGAGCAAGTCCAGAGTTCTGCCTGATGGGGATTCTTGATGTAGACTTTCAACTTTGTGAGAGGGCCTGCTTAGTGCTACTGTTGCTTCTGGCAGCTAAAATGACAGAGGTCTACTCCTGGAGGGCTGCTAAATTGAGGAGGCATAAGATCATGTCCTCTATGCAAGGGAAGAAACAGCAATAGGAGCAGGAGTGGAACCCTGTGCCTCTGGTCCTTCAGAACTGATGGAGATTGGGGTTGACTGGTGTTCTCCCTTGGATGACTACTGATTTCCGTGGTTGTGCTTTACTATTTTCCTTTTGTATACCTGTTACAATAAGTTTCATCTGTATTTAGCGTGCATGCCCCTCGAGGAGGTGGAAGGAAGGATTGGGTATTTTTGTCTGGTTGCTTTTGTACCGGTATTGTTTGGTTGGAATGTTTATACACTGGTTTAATACTGAACAAAGATAACAGTTAAAAAAAAAAAAAAAAAAAAAAAAAACTACAACAATTTTCAGCACCAACTGGGTAATAAAAACAAGTGCACGTTTATCACACTTTCCTGCATTAGAAGTGGAGGAGTGGCCTAGTGGTTAGGGTGGTGGACTTTGGTCCTGGGGAACTGAGTTCGATTCCCACTTCAGGCACAGGCAGCTCCTTGTGACTCTGGGCAAGTCACTTAACCCTCCATTGCCCCATGTAAGCCGCATTGAGCCTGCCATGAGTGGGAAAGCGCGGGGTACAAATGTAACAAAAATAGTATTACCTCATTGTCTGCCATTGGAAATTTTAAAGGGGGGGGGGGGGGGGAAGTCAGTGCTAAAAGGGAAATAACCAGCTGCACTAAGCCTAGAGCAGTTAACAGTCCTTGCTTCTTTTTTTTTTTTTTTACATTGAATTTACTCTAAAATTTTAACTACTACAGGCTATATGAAGTATTAAGAAAGCTAAATATCCTATATTAATAATTTGCACCTCCAATATTCCATGTCTGGCTGCCTGGGTTTGGAACATCTCCTGACGTCAGCCAGCCTCCTGCATTCCATTCCCCCTCACGTCAAGACGTAATGACATCAGAGAACAGTGAGAGGGAAGGGAACGCTGAAGGCGAGCTGACGTCAGGAGGGATGTTACGAACGGAATGGAAGCCAGCGCCAGCCAGCCAGAGAACATTCAGATACAAATCGAGGGGAGGGCAGAGGAGAATTGATGGACATGGATTGGAGGACAGTAGAGGAGAGAATCGCGGGACATGGATGAGAGGGCAGGGAAGAATTACTGGACATGGAAGGGAAGGCAGGGGAGAAAAAAAAAAAAGCTTACATGACAGCCTTTCTAGGGCCCGTTTCATTGTTGAGGAAACGGGCATGGTTCCACTAGTATACAATAAAAATTTAATGCAAAGTTTCAACACACTCAACTTATACTGTCTGAATCAGAAGCCCAGTTGCATCAGAATGGTCAACTTGTTTCAACCTGCACCACTAACTTTGTAAACCTGGCATACAAACTTCTCCCAATGCACATCAAAAATACTTAAACATTGCTAGAATTTCATCAGTGTCGTATCTTATTCTTCAAAATTCTCTCATTACCATACACCAACTCTGACATTGAACCTTTAGTAATCCAGATTCCTATGTAGCTCTTAAAAGCTAGGCAAGAGACAAAAGCTAGGCAAGAGACCTGGTTCAACACATACCAGGTCACTGTGCTGACTAGAAATTTTCATCTGGCACCAGAACAAACATTTTAAATACACCGATAGGTTGTACGAGTCTGACACACGTGGTGCAGGAATTTTCATACTAATCTCACAAGATTTGAGAATCAAAGACTAAATCACAGAATTTCTGCGCCATGCAGCTCAGACTCACACAGATTTGAATAGTGCAGCAGCCATTGTAGAGAAGAGGAAGATCTTTACCCATGGAGAGCAGGGTGTGAAGCTGAATGGCTTACTGGTGGGCTATCTTAAACAGAGAAGGGTGATAATGGGGTGGTATGCGGAAGAGAGAGGAAGCGGCTGCTACCTGCAAGTATGCATTATGGGATTGATTTACTAAGCTTTCTTTTCCTTTGGACATGGATTGGGAAGACAGGCTTGGTAAAGGTCAGAAGAAATTCCTTACCCTGCTCCTCAATGTCAGAAGATAAAGGGGATGGGGAGAGACTCTCAGCCACTGGCACCTAAAGAAAACTCGACACGGTCTGAGCTAGTCTAATAAAGAAAAGCATACCACCCTACATGGGCTATTCACTATTGGTTAGCATGCATTAACACAGTAGTTACACTTTATCTGCCACAAGGCCCACTATGTATCTCGGACCTTACTGCAGATTATGCTCAGTGGGCAAAAGAATTGGTTGGACCGCTAGATGACCAAAGGGTAAAAGGGGCGATCAGGGAAGACAAAGCCGTAGCAGAGAGATTGACTGAATTCTTTGCTTCGGTCTTCACTGAGGAAGATTTGGGAGAGATAGCGGTACCAGAAATGGTATTCAAAGCTGATGAGTCGGAGAAACTGTATGAAATCTCTATAGACCTAAAAGATGTCATGGGGCAATTTGACAAATTGAAGAGTAGCAAATCTCCTGGACCGGATGGTATTCATCCCGGAATAATGACAGAACTGAAAAATGTACTTGCGGAACTATTGTTAGTAATATGTAATTTATCCTTAAAATCGAGCATGGTAACAGAAGATTGGACGGTGACCAATGTAATGCTGATGCTGATTTTTAAAAAAAGGTTCCAGATGTGATCCGGGAAATTGCAGACTTCTGAGCCTGACGTCGGTGCTAGGCAAAATGGTAGAGACTATTATAAAGAACAAAATTACAGAGTTTATTCAAAAGCATGGATTAATGAGAAAGCCAACATGGATTTAGTGAAGGAAAATCTTGTCTCACCAATCTATTACATTTTTTTTTGAAGGGGTGAACAAACGTGGATAAAGGTGAACCGGTTGACTGTGTATCTGGATATTCAAAAGGCGTTTGACGAAGTACCTCATGAAAGACTCCAGAGGAAACTGGAGAGTCATGGGATAGGAGGTAGTGTTCTATTGTGGATTAAAAACTGGTTACAAGATAGAAAACAGAGAGTAGGGTTAAATGGTCAGTATTCTCAATGGAGAAGGGTAGTTAGTAGGGTTTCCCATGGGTCTGAGCTGGGACAACTGCTCTTTAACATATTTATAAATGACCTAGAGATGGGAGTTACTAGTGAGGCAATTAAATTTGCTGACAACACAAAGTTATTCAAAGTCATTAAATCGCAAGAGGATTGTGAAAAATTACAAGAGGACCTTACGAGACTGGGCGTCTGAATGGCAGATGACGTTTAATGTGAGCAAGTGCAAAGTGATGCATGTGGGAAAGAGGAACCCGAAATTTAGCTACGTCATGCCAGGTTCCACGTTAGGAATCACCGAGCAAGAAAGGGATCTAGGTGTCATCGTTGATATGTTGAAACCATCTGCTCAGTGTGCTGCTGCGGCTAAGAAAGCAAATAGAATGTTAGGTATTATTAGGAAAGGAACGGAAAACAAAAATGAGGATGTTATAATGCCTTTGTATCGCTCCATGGTGCGACCGCACCTCAAATATTGTGTTCAATTCTGGTCGCCACATCTCAAAAAGGATATAGAAGAATTAGAAAAGGTGCAGAGAAGGGCAACGAAAGTGATAAAGGGGATGGGAAAACTTCCCCTACGAGGAAAGGCTAAAGCAGCTGGGGCTCTTCAGCTTGAAGAAAAGACGGCTGAGGGGAGATATGATAGAGATATATAAAATAATGAGTGGAATGGGACGAGTAGACATGAAGCGTCTGTTTACAGTTTCCAAAAATACTAGAATGTGATGAAGCTACCAAAGTAGTAAATTTAAAATGAATCTGAGAAAACTGTTCTTCACTCAACGTGTAATTGAACTCTGGAATTCATTGCCAGAAAATGTGGTAAAGGCGGTTTGCTTAGCAGAGTTTTAAAAAAGGTTTGGACAGCTTCCTAAAGGAAAAGTCCATAGACCATTATTAAATTGGACTTGGGGGAAAATATTTCTGGGATAAGCAGCATAAAATGTTTTGTACTTTTTTGGGGATCTTGCCAGGTATTTGTGTCATGAATTGGCCACTGTTGGAAACAGGATGCTAGGCTTGATGGACCTTTGGTCTGTCCCAGTATGGCAATGCTTACGTACTTATGCTTTTCTTTAGCCATATTTCTGTGCATTTAGATGTTCTAACACAGCCTCCGCACTATTTTATTCAATAAACACAGCTAAAGGGATCATGAACTCCAGTTTTACAAATATTTAGCAGCACTAAATATTCTGTGGCACTAAAGAGGTTATGCAATATTCTGCGGCACTAAAGAGGTACAGCAAAGAAAGCCAAAATGTTATCCAGTTAGTGACAATATTCAATCCACTAACAGGGTAACTTAGGCGTCCGAACCTTAATCGAGTTAGTGAGCACTGACACTCCTTATCTGGATAACAACGTTGAATAGTGACCAGCAAACTAAAAAAAAAAAAAAAAATGCCATCACAACTAATATTGCTACTTAAAATTTCTGTAAAAAAAAAAAAAAAAAACCTGTATATTCATAGCTCACAAGACTTGGATAGATTTTATTTATTTTATTAGGATTTATCGCCTTTTTTAAGGAATTCACTCAAGGCAGTGTACAGTTAGATCAAACATAGGCAATTACAGCATTAAAAATATTCAAGTAACAATACAAAATATGGCATAGTAACATAGTAAATGACAGCAGAACCTGTACTTTCCATCCAGTCTGCCCAACAAGATAAACTTATTTTACGTGGTATGTGTTACTTTATATGTACGCCTGAGTTTGATTTGTCCTTGCCTTCCTCAGGGCACAGACAGTAGAAGCCTGCCCAGTACTGTTCTTGTACTAAGTTCTGAAGCTAACGTCGAAGCCCCTTAAAATTTACACTCCAGCCCATCCCTATCTATTCAGTCATGATCAAAACCGTAGAAGTCTGCCCAGCTCCAGTTTTGTTTCCCCAAAACCCGGCATCACCACCCAATCTCCGCTAAGATTCCATGGAACCATTCCTTCTAAACCGGATTCCTTTGTGTTTATCCCACGCCTGTTTGAATTCCATTACCGTTTTCATCTCCACCACCTCCCGCAGGACGGCATTCCACATATCCACCACCCTCTCCATGAAAAAATACTTCCTGGCATTAGTCCTGAGTCTGCCTCCCTTCAACCTCAATTCATGTCCTCTAGTTCTACCGCCTTTCCGTCTCCGAAAAAGGTTCGTTTGCGGATTAATACCTTTCAAATATTTGAACGTCTGTATCATATCACCCGTTTCTCCTTTCCTCCAAGGTATACATGTTCAGGTCAGCAAGTCTTTCCTCGTATGGTTTGCAACGCAAATCCCATACCATTTTTGTAGCTTTTCTTTGCACCGCTTCCAGTCTTTTTACATCTTTAGTACAATACTGCCTCCAAAACTGAACACAATACTCCAAGTGGGGCCTCACCAACGACTTGTAGAGAGGCATCAACACCTCCTTTCTTCTGCTGGTTATGCCCCTCTCTACGCAGCCTAGTATCCTTCTGGCCACGGCCATCACCTTGTTTCTTCACCTTTAGATCCTCAGACACCAACACCCAAAGGTCTCTCTCCTGAGTCGAGCTTACTAATCTCTCCCCTCCTATCCGGTATCTCTCTTTTGGGTTTCCGTACCCCAAATGTATCACTCTACACTTCTAGCCTTTCCCAAGTCACAAGATTCTACCTGGAACCCAGCTCTTAAACTGTTTGACAAGTGCGGTTACTGGAACTTAAAGACAGCAGCTGAACTTATTTCAAGTCATTGGACGGTTACACGATCATATTTATGACTGCGAAGACATTAAGAAGTAACAACGCCAATAGGCTCTGTATTTTTACAGTGTATATATATTGTAATTGAAGTCTGCCATTATATGATAAGTGTGATAAAAGTGATTTTTACAGTGAGAGAGTTGAGAGCCAGGAGTGAAAGACGTGTGAATGGGAGTTCCAAGGATTAGGACAACTAAGGTATATGTAATGTAATTATAAATAAATTGAAGATAAGGATGGTGTAACGGAGTACTTTTGTATATAATGTTTGAACTTATACTCTATTGATAAGTATCACCTCTGGTAATAGAAATTAAATTTTAACTGCCAGACCCTCGACCATTCTTCTAACATTCAGAGATCCCTTCTCATCGTTTCTACTCCCTCCAGGGTATCCACTCCATTGGCTATTTTCGTGTCATCCGCAAAAAGGCACATCTTTCCTTCCAACCCTTCAGCAATATCTCCCACAAATATATTAAACAGAATAGGCCCCAGCACTGATCCCTGAAGAACTCCACTGCTCACCTTCCTTTCCTCCGATCGGATTCCATTTACCACCACCCTCTCCCACCTGTCGGTCAACCAGTTTCTTATCCAGTTCACCACTTTCGGTCCTAAGTTCAACCCTTTCAGCTTATTCATGATTCTTCTGTGGGGGACTGTATCAAAGGCTTTGCTGAAGTCCAAGTAGATTACATCTAGCGTACGTCCCTCACCCAGTTCTTTGGTCACCCAGTCAAAGAAGTCGATAAGATTCATTTGGCAGGATTTCCCTTTGGTAAAGCCATGCTGCCTCAGGTCCTGTAACCCATCGGCTTCTAGAAAGTTAACTATCCTTTCTTTCAGCACCGACTCCATTATTTTTCCTACCACCAACGTGAGACTTACCGGTCTGTAGTTTCCCACTTCTTCCCTGTCTCCACTTTTGTGAAAAGGGACCACATCCGCCCGTCTCCAATCTCGCAAAACCTCTCCCGTCTCTAAAGATCTATTAAATAAATCTTTAAGAGGTCCCACCAGGACCTCTCTGAGCTCCTTCAGTATCCTGGGATGTATCCCATCTGGCCCCATAGCTTTGTCCACCTTCAGATTCTCCAGCTGTTTTATAAACTCTTTCTTCCGTGAACAGTGCAGTATCCACTCCATTCCCAGACGTTCCCTCGGCAGCCAACAGCGGTCCTTCTCCAGGATTTTCCTCCCTCCCCTTTGTGTTTCTAGCCCTATTCCCCCATGTTCAACATTTGCTCTCTGTGTTCCCATCCCTTCCCATGTTCTTCACTCTTCTTTCTACCTCTCTCCTGCACTCCAAACCCTGGGACAGTATCTCTCCACCCCCCCCCCCCCCGCTTCACAGTACTGCATCTCGTTCTCCCCCTCCCCTGATCCAGCTTTTTCCCAATCTCTTCTCCCTCATGCATCCCACCTTTCTCTTCCCTCCCCTTCTTGTTTCCCTTAGATCTAGCATCACTCTCACTCCTTTCTCCACCCCCCTTTACCCAATCACCTGCCATTGCTTTCCTTCCTCTCTCCAACACCCTTTTCCCTTGCTGTCTCCACCCCCTCTTCCCCTTAGACATGGCTTCACATCCTCCTCTCTCCACCCCCCTTTCCCTTTCATCTGGCTGGCATCGCCCCCCCCCCCCCAACTGTTGCAGGAACAGGAGGCAATCAGGAATTACTCTCCCTTAATCCCCCCAGTGGTCACCCCTCTCACCCCCCAAAAAAAACATTAAGAAAAATAGTACCCACCATCCTGTATGACAGACTCAGATGTTATAGCACTAGAAGGGAAGGGAAGTGGATGCTCTAAGCTGAAAAAATTTGTTTGCTCTGTGTCTGTGTGCAGGGAGGGAGGAAGGGAGCTGTAAAAAGGTGGATGCTAGGGCTCCCTCCCTCTACCCACACATAGCTATGTGTGAATGGAGGGATGGGGGCCCTAGCATCCACCTTTTTACAGCCTCCTTCCACCCTGCACACAGACACAGAGCAAACACATTTTTTCAGCTTAGAGCATCCACTTGGTATACTACTTGCAATGACAACACAATATGTAATAGAACATTACAAGTGGTAGTGAAGGGTAAGGCAAAATTGTAACATATAGATGAGTAAGAAAGTAGGAAGAATCTGAAAGTAAGGTGACTGATTTGAAGAAAGTTGCACATGGGGTCAGAGATATGGTTAAATATAGTCTCAGATGTATACCCACAGTATTGGCTGGCAGCACAAAGAATCGCCTACGGAAATTGTGTAATCGTGTATGAAATTTTGTTGTTAATTCGTACAATTCATGGTTGAACCAAAGCAATCGGACCAATCAAGCGTGAAACAAACTGAGCTTGCTAACAGCTGCTCAAATATCACGACAGCATCCCACATGGACAAAACTTGACCACTAGGAGAAAGAATTTATACTAACAGAAAAAATAATAGATCAGACTCGCTATGTTCAAGAGCCTCCCAAATAAACATTAGGGCTTACACTAGCCACCTCATTCTCACCGTAACTAACCCTCAGAGATTCTGTTACACACAATTTAACAAGATCCGGACAGTATTTAGGAATGGAAAACAGAGACTTCCATAGTAACAACCAGCGGTCGGGGAGAACTCTCTCCCACAGATTTTAAAGTTAAACATTTACTGATCTTCCCGCGGAAAAGTATAGTCTTTAGTATATCAGGCGCCCCCTTCCCCTATGTACAACAACAAGAACAAAAAAAAGTCTGCGACCGCTATGCTCCTCCCTACCTTACCACTACACCACCTACAAAAGACCAAAAAAAACCACCCCTCTCGCACCATGTTGGAGAAAGAAAACCCGGAGGCACAAAAATATCGTCACCACTACAACGGAGCACTTACCAGTCACTCCTGGAATCAGCACAGCTAAGAAGAAAACCAACAAAAGCTCCATCTCCTCTACAGTCTCCCTACACGTCTGCTCTCTTCATCACGATCACCCCGCTCTGTGATGCCCTTTATCCGGACCCTCGCGAGAACAAGCTGCTCTCGCGTCTCGCTGCGACCCGGGCTGTGTCGTGTGACGTCAGAACAGCTTCGGCTAACAGTCACTAAGTACAGAGCTAAAGATGCTTCCCGTGTTGGGGGTGTTTGTTTTCAGATAGCGGTTGAATGTTTTGTTGTGGGTGTGTGGAGAATTCGCGTTTATACTGTATAGATGGTGCAATTCCAAGATGTACGTTAATCTAGAATATCTGGATTCTTTACACGACGATATGATACTTTTGTACTGGTGAATCGAAAATAAGATTTACACAAAACCATATCATGCTTTGTTACAGACCCCGTTTGCTGAAATTTTGTCAGATTCTCTTCGTAGTTTAAAGTTGGGGGGGAGGGTTCACCTTATTTTAATAGTACAGTCAGGAGTTCAGGCAGTAAACAGGTTTGTTTTTCAGAATGAGCTAAAACAAAGTTATGGCAGGGGCGAACTGCAACCGATCAGTGCTCGAAGTCCTAAAGCAGCAGGGGGCTCTGTCAGTGCCTCCTAGGTGATCTAACATTTTTTCATGGCTTATTCTCCAGTCGCACAGCTCAGAGGCACAGTCTTTACCTGGTCGGACGCAGAGTTGCCAGATAGAGAAAAATTTGCCATGCCAACAGTTTTGATACAAAAAATAGCTATTGTTAATAATATATTTTCAAACTATCTTCGTTTTTCTTTTCCATAATAAGTAGACTTTTAAATTAATTTGTGTAAGCACTTAGCTTAAGTATCAAGATCCTACTACTACTACTACTTAACATTTCTAGAGCACTACTAGGGTTACGCAGCGCTGTACAATTTAACAAAGAGAGACAGTCCCTGCTCAAAGAGCTTACAATCTAATAGACAAGTGAACGGTCGGTCCGATAGGGGCAGTCAAATTGGGGCAGTTTGGATTCACTGAACGGTAAGGGTTAGGTGCCGAACGCAGCATTGAAGAGGTGGGCTTTAAGCAAAGACTTGAAGACGGGCAGGGAGGGGGCTTGGCGTAAGGGTTCAGGAAGGTTGTTCCAAGCATAGGGTGAGGCGAGGCAGAATGAGCGGAGCCTGGAGTTGGCGGTGGTGGAGAAGGGTACTGAGAGGAGGGATTTATCCTGTGAACGGAGGTTACGGGCGGGAACGTAAGGGGAGATGAGGGTAGAGAGGTAGTGAGGGGCAGCAGACTGAGTGCATTTGTAGGTAAGAAGAAGAAGCTTGAATTGAATGCGGTATCTGATCGGAAGCCAGTGAAGTGACCTGAGGAGAGGGGTGATATGAGTATATCGGTTCTGGCGGAATATGAGACGTGCAGCAGAGTTCTGAACAGACTGAAGGGGGGATAGATGGCTAAGTGGGAGGCCGGTGAGGAGTAAGTTGCAGTAGTCCAGGCGAGAGGTAATGAGAGCGTGGACGAGAGTTCGGGTGGTGTGTTCAGAGAGGAAAGGGCGAATTTTGCTGATGTTAAAGAGGAAGAAGCGACAGGTCTTGGCTATCTGCTGGATATGCGCAGAGAAGGAGAGAGAGGAGTCAAAGATGACTCCGAGGTTGCGGGCAGATGAGACGGGGAGGATGAGGGTGTTATCAACTGAGATAGAAAGTGGAGGAAGAGGAGAAGTGGGTTTTGGTGGAAAGACGATAAGCTCGGTCTTGGACATGTTCAGTTTCAGGTGGCGGTTGGACATCCAGGCAGCAATGTCGGATAAGCAGGCCGATACCTTTGCCTGGGTCTCCGCGGTGATGTCTGGTGTGGAGAGATACAGTTGGGTGTCATCAGCATAGAGATGATACTGGAAACCATGAGATGAGATCAGGGAGCCCAGGGAAGAGGTGTAGATTGAGAAGAGAAGGGGTCCAAGGACCGATCCCTGGGGAACACCAACAGATAAGGGGATGGGGGTGGAGGAAGATCCATGAGAGTGAACTTTGAAGGTGCGGTGGGAGAGATAGGAGGAGAACCAGGAGATGACAGAGCCCTGGAACCCAAATGAGGACAGTGTGGCAAGAAGTAAGTCATGATTGACAGTGTCAAAAGCGGCGGATAGATCCAGGAGGATGAGGATGGAGTAGTGGCCTCTGGATTTGGCAAGGAACAGGTCATTACAGACTTTAGAAAGATCCTGACAGGAAACACTGACTGAGGAAGGCCCAGGAACCGGAACAACAGAAAATCTTAGTTTCTTACCTGTAACGGTAGTTTTCCGTGGACAAAGGATCTTCTAGCCACACCCCTTGAATATACGCCACGATGACGTGCGTGACCCGGCCATCCAATAGCAACGCTTTAAAAAGAAAGCAAGAAAGTTAGCGGATTCCCGTCCATAAGTACCGTATAAATACACTTGACAGCCCAGACCAGTCAGTTTAATAATATAGCTACGACAACTAGGGAGGGTAGGGAGGGATGCTGTGGCTAGAAGATCCTTTGTCCACGGAAAACTACCGTTACAGGTAAGAAACTAAGATTTTTCCATGGACAGGATCTTCTAGCCACACCCCTTGAAGACTCCCAAGCCAACACAGGTAACAAAAACATGTAATAATTAACATGAAATATACAGTAAACCCACTGCCGGAAATCTGTTACCTGTGATAGGAGGAGGAGGACAGTTGTCGGTTACATTGCCTCCCGCAGGATTGATAGTCCAAACAATGAATCTGCACGTGACGCTGCATCCAAACAGTAATGCTTTGAAAAAGTATGCAGAGAGGACCAGGTAGCTGCCCTACAGATATCAATAAGAGGTGCTCTATGTAAAAATGCAGTAGAGGCTGCCATTGAGCGTAATTTATGAGCAGTAACATGAGGATGTGATGCATGCTGGTGATAACAAAAATTTATACACTGAGTCACATATGATGATAAAGTTCGTTTTGATATTGGTTGTTGAGCATTCCCATTGTAAGATAAAAAAAGCTGTGAAGGTCTATGACTACCTGACATACGGTGTAAATAAATAGATAATGCTCTGGTACAACAATGTGTGCAACCTACTGTGTTGAACAGATTGTTGTGGAGGAGGAAAAAACACTGGTAAAATAATTGATTGATTTATATGAAAAGAAGAAACTACCTTTGGCGGAAACTACGGATGAGGACGTAGTATCGCTTTATCATGTAATATTTGAGTATAAGGACTGTAATATACGAGTGCATGTAATTCTCCAGTTCTTCGAGCTGAAGTAATAGCTATAAGAAACAAAGTTTTCCAAGTAAGATATTGAAGGGTTGTCTCTTGAAGAGGTTCGAATGGAGGTTCCATGAGTTTGTCTAAAAGAAGAAGCGATATGGATCACCTTAAAAAGAGAGGATAGAACTTCTGTCCACGTGGGTGTTATCTACAGACCCCCCACACAATTAGAGGAACTAGATAAAGATCTGATTGCAGATATTCAAAAATTAGGAAAGAAAAAAGAGGTTCTGTTGATGGGAGATTTCAATCTGCCGGATGTAGATTGGAAGGTTCCGTCTGCCAAATCGGAAAAAAGTAGAGAGATCGTAGATGCTTTCCAAAGTGCTCTGCTCAGACAGATGGTGATGGAACCCACGAGGGAGGGAGCGATGCTGGATCTGGTGCTCACAAATGGGGATAGTGTGTCAAATGTGTGAGTGTGTGCACATCTGGGAAACAGTGACCATCAAACGGTTTGGTTTGATATAACGGCTGAAGTGGAGGGCGGCCACTCTAAACTCAAAGTCCTGGATTTCAAGCGTGCTGACTTTAGTAAAATGGGGGAATATCTGAGGAAGGAGATGATGGGCTGGGAGGACGAACAGGAAGTGGAAGGGCAGTGGTCCAGGCTGAAAGAAGCAATAAATAGGGCCACAGACCTTTATGTAAGGAGAGTAAATAAAAGCAAGAGGAAAAGGAAACCAATATGGTTCTCCAAGCAAGTGGCTGAGAAAATAAAGGCTAAAGAGTTGGCGTTCCAGAAATATAGAAAATCTGAAGAAGAGGAACACAGGGAGGAATACCGGATGAAACTGAAAGAAGCCAAGAGAGAGGTACGTCTGGCGAAGGCGCAAGCGGAAGAACAAATGGCTAGAAATGTAAGGAGGGGCGACAAAAATTTCTTCAGGTATATTAGTGAAAGAAGGACTTAAAAGGGAATTGTGAGACTAAAAGATACAGCGAACCGCTATGTAGATAATGATGAAGAAAAAGCCAATTTACTAAATAGATACTTTTGTTCGGTTTTCACTGAAGAAAACCCTGGAGAAGGACCGCGAGGGACTGGCAAAAGTACACCTGAGAATGGAATGGATATAGCACCGTTCATGGAAGAGAGTGTGTATCAACAACTTGGAAAGCTAAAGGTGGACAAAGCCATGGGACCGGACGGGATCCACCCCAGAATATTGAGGGAGCTCAGAGAGGTCCTGGCGGGTCCTCTTAAAGATTTGTTTAATAAATCCTTGGAGACTGGAGAGGTTCCGAGGGACTGGAGAACGGCGGAGGTGGTACCTCTTCACAAAAGTGGTGATAGGGAAGAAGCTGGAAACTACAGGCCGGTAAGCCTCACTTTGGTTATTGGAAAAGTAATGGAAGCCATGCTGAAGGAAAGGATAGTGAATTTCCTAGAAGCCAATAAGCTGCAAGATCCGAGACAACATGGTTTTACCAGAGGGAAATCGTGCCAAACGAATCTCATTGAATGTTTTGATTGGGTAACTGGAGAATTGAATCATCGACGTGCTATAGATGTAATCTACTTAGATTTTAGCAAAGCTTTTGACACGGTTCCTCACAGGAGGCTCTTAAATAAACTAGATGGGCTGAAGATAGGTCCCGAAGTGGTGAACTGGATTAGGAACTGGTTGACGGACAGACGACAGAGGGTGGTGGTAAATGGAGTTCGCTCGGAGGATGGAAAGGTGAGTAGCGGAGTGCCTCAGGGATCGGTGCTGGGGCCGATTCTGTTCAATATATTTGTGAGTGACATTGCCGAAGGGTTAGAAGGTAAAGTTTGCCTATTTGCGGATGATACTAAGATTTGCAACAGAGTGGACGCCCGGGAGGGAGTGGAAAGCATGAAAAAGGATCTGAGGAAGCTAGAAGAATGGTCTGAGGTTTGGCAATTAAAATTCAATGCGAAGAAATGCAAAGTGATGCATTTAGGGAGTAGAAACCCACGAGAGACGTATGTGTTAGGCGGGGAGAGTCTGATAGGTACTGAGGGGGAGAGGGATCTTGGGGTGATAGTATCCAAGGATCTGAAGGCGACGAAACAGTGTGACAAGGCGGTGGCCATAGCGAGAAGGTTGCTAGGCTGTATAGAGAGAGGTGTGATCAGCAGAAGAAAGGAAGTGTTGATGCCCCTGTACAAGTCGTTGGTGAGGCCCCACCTGGAGTATTGTGTTCAGTTTTGGAGGCTGTACCTTGCGAAGGATGTTAAAAAAATGGAAGCGGTGCAAAGAAAAGCTACGAGAATGGTATGGGATTTGCGTTCCAAGACGTATGACCAAAGACTTGCTGACCTGAACATGTATACTCTGGAGGAAAGGAGGAACAGGGGTGATATGATACAGACGTTCAAATACTTGAAAGGTATTAATCCGCAAAAAAATCTTTTCCGGAGATGGGAAGGCGGTAGAACGAGAGGACATGAAATGAGATTGAAGGGGGGCAGACTCAAAAAAGATGTCAGGAAGTATTTTTTCACGGAGAGGGTGGTGGATGCTGAGGTGGTGGAGATGAAAACGGTAACGGAATTCAAACATGCGTGGGATATGCACAAAGGAATCCTGTGCAGCAGGAATGGATCCTCAGAAGCTTAGCTGAAATTGGGTGGCGGAGCAGGTGGGGGGAAGAGGGGTTGGTGGTTGGGAGGCTAGGATAGGGGAGGGCAGACTTATACGGTCTGTACCAGAGCCGGTGATGGGAGACGGGACTGGTGGTTGGGAGGCGGGAAATACTGCTGGCAGACTTATACGGTCTGTGCCCTGAAAAAGACAGGTACAAATTCAAGATATGAGTTTATCTTGGGCAGACTAGATGGACCATGCAGGTCTTTTTCTGCCATCATCTACTATGTTACTATGTTATGTAAATCCCAAACTACTGGAGGTAATTGAACCGGAGGTTTAAGGTTAAATAACCCCTTCAAAAATCTTTTAGTGATGGGATGTGCCATGACAGTGCAACCATCAATCGAATCATGAAAAACAGAAATCGCCGCAACATGTATCTTTACTGAAGACGCAGCTAGTTGTGAATTAGTTAAAGAAAGGAAATATTCCAATAAGGAAGAAATTGAACACGACACTGTGTCAAGTTGATGCGCTGTACACCAATAACAAAATCTTCTCCATTTTGAGGCATAAACCATTCGCGTTGACTGCTTCCTGGAAGCCAACAAGACTGCAAGAACTGGTGAGAAAAAACCTGAGAAACTAATGATTGACTTGAAGATACCACGCAGTCAGCTGGAGGTGGCTGAGATTTGGGTGTAGAAGCTGACCGTTGTTCTGTGAAAGAAGGTCTGGAATTACAGGAAGAAACTGTGGTGGTCGGACAGCTAACTGGTTTAGCACAGGAAACCACACTTGCCTCGGCCAATACGGCGCTATTAGAATGAGTGATGATTTGTCCTGGAGAACTTTCTGCAACACTCTTGGAATGAGAGGGATTGGAGGGAATGCATAAAACAGAGAATTTGTCCAACGGATAGCAAATGCGTCCTCTGCTACTCTGTTCTTTGCAGGCCACCTTGAACAATATCTCTGACATTTGTTGTTCTGTGGTGAGGCAAAAAGATCTACTAGAGGCCAGCCCCATATCTGGAACAGTTCGTGAATAATTATGGTCTTCAGGGACCACTCGTGAGGTTGAAGACTCCTGCTTAATACATCTGCAATCTGATTCTCCCGACCTGGTAGATAAATTGCTTGAATCACCGAATTGAGGGAGAGAACTAGGTTCCAGAGTGTGACAGCTTCTTGACACAGATGAAGAGAACCCATACCTTGCTTGTTGATATAAAACATTGCGACTTGATTGTCTATACGAACTTGAATCACTTGGGATCGAAGTAGATGGTGAAAAGTTTGAATAGCCAATCTGACCGCCCTTAATTCCAGAAGATTAATGGAATAACACTTCTCTTGATTGGTCCAGCGGCCTTGTGTCGAGAAGTGGTCGATATGCGCCCCCCATCCCACTTTGGATGCATCCGTGGTAAGAATTTTTGTTGGAAGAGGTGACTGGAAAGACGCTCCTACCAAAAGATTGTGTTGATGTGTCCACCAAGAGAGCTGAAGTTTGATACGGGTGGATAGAAGCATCCTTGAAGTAAGCAGATCTTGATACTGAATCCACCTGTTCTTTAAATACCACTGTAAAGGTCTCATGTGCAGACGTGCTAGTGGAAGCACCGCAACTGTCGATGCCATATGACCTAACAGAATTAGGAGAACTCGAGCCGTTATGACCTTCAGTGATTGAAGATAGTGAACTAATTGGATAAGCAAATGAGCTCGAGGGAGTGGTAACTTTGCTAGAGACTCGTATGACACCAGATCCGCTCCGATGAAAGTCAATCTCTGTGTTGGGATCAAATGTGATTTTTTGTAATTGATCACTAAACCTAACGTTTCGAGAAGCACAATGGTAGTCTGTAAATCTTGAAGATTCTGCTGAGGAGACTGGGCTACGATCAGCCAATCGTCGAGATATGGGAAAAGAACGATTCCCTGTCAATGTAATTGAGCAACTGGTGCTATGACACACTTCGAGAACACCCTGGGAGCTGATGTTAGGCCAAAGGGCAGAACTTTGTACTGGTAATGTTGTCCTTGACAGACAAACCGAAGAAATCGTCTTGAAGAGGGATGAACAGGAATATGTAGGTAAGCATCCTGCAGGTCTATGGCTAAAAACCATGCTCCCTGATTTAATAGAGGGAGAATGACCTGTAACAATGTCATTCGAAACCTTTGTGTTGGAAGAAACTTGTTGAGATGCCGCAGATCTACTATTGCTCTTTGACCTCCATCTTTCTTGGGAATGAGAAAAAATCGGGACCAAAAGCCCTTGTTTATGTCGTGAGCAGGTACAATCTCTATAGCATTGAGATGAAGAAGTCTGCACACTTCCTGACGTAATTGAAACACCTGAGAACTGGGGACATGGAGATGTGTAGATGATCGAAAAGGTGGGGTTTGTGAAAATACCAGAGAATAACCATGTTGAACAATCTCCAGAATCCACTTGTCTGTTGTTATTGATCTGCAAGCAGGGAAAAAATGTTGAATCCTGCCCCCCAACGGACATTGGGCCTGGGAAGGGTCAAAAAGAAGGCGTAAGCTTTTGCTGCTGATGTGGTTGAACAGGCTTCTGAGAACGCCTTTCTCTAGCCGGTCTAGCATGAAAATTGTAACGGTGATACTGAGATTTAAAATGAGAAGTTGACCGTTGAGGAGCAAAAGACTTCCTTTCAAGAAATCTATTCTTAGTATTAAAATAAGGCAAGCGTTTATAGTTTGATTTTGAAGGCTGTTGTTTATCTTGCTCCAACGTATCTAACGTTGTACAGTCCTCTTTAAGGCCCTCAATTAACTGCTTTACTTTGTCTCCAAACAAAGAATCCCCAACACAAGGAGCATCAGCTACCTTGTCATGAACATCTCCCAATGCCGACGCTCTTAACCATGACAAGCGTCTGGATGCAATAGAAGTAGCTGCAGTTCTGACCGAAGTGTCAAACTGATCATGAATAGTTCGGATCATTTGTTTAGAGCTGTCTTCTAAATTCACCAGAATTTTCTGAAAAAGCGGCATGTTCTGTTGATGAATCAATGATTGCAATTTGGATAAATCTTCCATGATGGTATAAAGGTATTCAATCTGATGGAACATGTGAATTGCAATACGTGCTGACAACATGGAAGACTGAAAAGTTTTCCGTGCTAGAATGTTCATAAATTTCAAATCTTTCGGTGGTGGATGGTTGGTTATATCTTTCTGTAACTTACTTCGCCTCATGGCTGATTTGACTACCAATGATGCATGAGGAAGTTGCATCTTCCCATGACCCAAAAAATCCTGGACCTTATATTTATTGTCTAACGACCTTTGTGTAGGTCTAATTGAATAAGGTGTGGACCAAACTAATTTTTGATGATCTTGAAGCACCTGCGGTATAGGCAAGGCTATTGATTGCTTGACTAAATTCAAATATTTAGTGACAGATCTTTTCCCTTCAGAAATGTCCCCTTGAGATGCAACGTAGTCACTAATTTGTGTAAAAATTTTGTATAAGACTCATCCTGGACAGGAAGAGTCTCATCCTGAGAAGTAGAAGGAAGAGCTGGAAGAGCAGGTAAATCTTGTCCTATCGGAGACATGTGTGTATGATGTGAAGAAGCCACTGAAGGCGCTGGTGAATTTACTGGTGATTTTACTGACAACACTTCCTGCACCGAAGGTGAAGGAGAAATAGCACATAACTGCTGCCTCTGAGGTGAATGAGGCAGAGATATTGATTCAGAGGTGACTAATTGAGTTGATTGAACTGCAGGCTGATGCATTTTTTGCTGATTTGCTAACAACTTCGGCCCAGATGCATCAACCAAACGTAAAAAAAGCAAAATCATTAAAGCCATTACCGAATTTTAAAAAACGAACAATGCTCCAAAAAAACAAGTCGCACAAGTTCGGTGCGGTATTGTAAAGAACGATGCATCAATCCCCGTCAGTAATCGGCTCCTAAAGCATGCGCAGAGCAGCCAAGCGTTATGCTGGCTGCTCTGCGCATGCCAGAAACGTCAAAACAAAAAAAAGAAAACAACACAAACACATGGCCCCCCGCTTTCCCCTGCATGTCTCCACAAGCATAAAGGATCGGGAGGGGGCAAAGGCGCTCATAAGGACCGTCCTGTATGGATGGCCTTGCCCCCCCCCCCCCCCCCCGAGGTCACCGCTGCTCCCCGCTGCTCCGTGTGTGAAATAAAAGCTGTTAAAAATCTTAACTTTTGCAGTGCCGGGCCCCCCTCCTTTCCTGTCTCTCTCTTCTCCTTCTGTATCCAATGCTCCACCTCTTGCCATCCTCCGCCCCGTGCCCCGCCCCCCTGAGTTCGTCGTCGCCGCTCCCCCCCTCCACCGGACCCCCCCTCCGCCATAATGGCCGGTGCAGCGCCTCTCACCTATGTTTGAAGGCGCTTCACGGGTTGGATCAGCTGTTCGTCGATCGCTTCTGTCTCCTCCGACGTCTTTCTCCTTCTTCTTGTGCCCACCCTCCTCTGACGTCAGTTATCTACGTAGGTAACTGACGTCAGAGGAGGGTGGGCATAGGAAGAAAGAGAGAGACATCGGAGGAGACAGAAGCGATCGACGAACCGCTGATCCAACCCGTGCAGCGCCTTCAAACATAGGTGAGAGGTGCTGCACCGGCCATTATGGCGGGGGGGGGGGGGTCCGGTGAAGGGGGGGAGCGGCGACGACGAACTCAGGGGGGTAGGGCACGGAGGCGGAGGATGTTAGGAGGTGGAGCATTGGATACAGAAGGAGAAGAGAGAGACAGGAAGGGAGGGGGGCCCGGCACTGCAAAAGTTAAGATTTATAACAGCTTTTATTTCACACATGGAGCAGCGGGGAGCAGCGGCAACCTCGGGGGGGGGGGGGCAAGGCCGTCCATACAGGACGCTGCTGATGAGCGCCTTTGCCCCCTCCCGATCCTTTTTTAATTTTAGTTTCATTTTTTGTTTTTGGCAGAGGGAAGTTCGGTGGCAGAGGGAAGCGGGGGAGCTCACTTTTCTTTTTTAAACATGTTTTTTTATGGTGCAGGGGGGCAGCGGGGAGATGACAGCTCAGGCCTTAATGACAGGTCTGAGCTCACGTTAAATTTCTGCCGGTAAATGATTCGTTGCAATCGTCGGTATGCTTAATGCATTTCGAATTGTCCTCATTTCAATGGTAGTTTCTCGTTTGCATTCCGTTTTCGTTAGCTGCTAGCGTTGTCGGAAAATGGCCTTTAATGCATGCTACGTTTCAAAATTTCCTCGTTAAAGGGTTGTTAAAGGGTCGTTAAAGTTTTGTGCATCTGGGCCTCCGTTAGCAAATCCACTATTTTCAATTGTGTAGTAGAAGAAGTCGAAGAACGCCCTCTAGAGGAGGCATGAGAAATTGACCGAGTCAATCCCCTACATCTAGCAGAGTGAGAGGGTGATCGAGCCTGCCTTCTGCATCGCTTCTTCTGAGGAGCAGCAGATGATGAAGAAGATGAAGAACTGGATCGAAAAGTACATCTGCCTCGAGGAGAATACTCATATTTTGAAGAACGACGCTGTGAAGAACGACTTGGTCTAGTAGAACGTCGATGGTGCCGTGCACTGACCTGCCTGGTACCGACATCGGATTCATTGCCCGAAGTCGAGCTCGATAACCTCTTACGATGTCGAGGGTTGTCATGACGACGTCGAGCATCAGCTGATCTCGAAGATCTATGATGTCGACGTCGATCTCGAGAACTGACCTCGATGTCAGTGACTTCTCTCACAGACGCTTGCTGTCCATTTTGTAAAGAAAGAACCTGATCCCCGGGCACTGAGGCAAGGGGGAGAGCAGGAATGGACGCCACCTGATCCCCGGGCACTATGGCAAGGGGGAGAGCAGGGAGAACAGCAACATCCTGAAGCGCTGAAGCTGCTGATGTTGTGACAGCCATAGGCGGTGAAGCTTTGTCAGAGGAGCTGACAGATCGAGTTTCAGACTGAGACGCTGTCAAATACTGCTGTAATTTAAATGCCCTAATGTTTGGATTTCTGAGACATATTCTTACAGGCAAAACAGGACTTGGTATCATGATGTTCACCTAAACACCTCAAACATCTAATATGTGTATCTGTGAGAGACAATTTACGGGGGCATGTAGCGCAAGCCTTAAACCCCGTTTTTTTCTGAGACATAACGTAAATAATTTACAATTGTAGATGACTGACTGACTGACTGAATAGTAAAAACCGGGTCGCTGTCAATCGCGGAAAAAAACTGGTCTGGGTTGTCAAGTGTATTTATACAGTACTTATGGGCGGGAATCCGCTAACGTTCTTTCTTTCTTTTTAAAGCATTGCTATTGGATGGCCGGGTCACGCACGTCATCGTGGCGTATATTCAAGGGGTGTGGCTAGAAGATCCTGTCCATGGAAAACTAGAAGGTTGATTGAGGCAAGCTAAGGAACAGGAACACTGAGGTCTGCACCAGTGTTCGAACACCAAGCCAAGCCCAGGAACAGGAATGCTGAACTCTGAGGCAGAGAAACACTGACTCTCTAAGGTGCAGCCAGGCACATGAATTCTGACTCTGAGGCAGGAACAGGAGGGAATCAGGATTACTGTCCCTTAATCTCCCAGTGGTCACCCCTCCCACAGGGACTGTCTCTTCATTTTCAAGTGTACAGCGCTGTGTACGTCTAGTAGCGCTACAGATATGAAAGTTCACCTTCTACTCTTACCCCCTTAATACTTCCTTCTTTCTTCCCTTACTTAACCTCTGCACATTATTTTTTTATTGCATTTTCACATTTATACAACTCAAAATTAGAGAAGATTGAAAAAAGAAAAGATCATATTATAACAATAAATTTAAATTATGTCATATACAGACATTACATGAAATAAATTAACACTTTCGTCCATGAAATTTGAAAATAGGATCCAAGATATCAGAAATTATTATCGTCAAATAGATGTTTGAGAAAACAAGAAATTAAATAACTTACTGCTTCCCGGCTATTCCTTTCAAGCCTATCTTAACAGTGCGCATCTGTTACCCTAATGTTACCACTATTTCTTCTCTACTTAACAAGAATTCCTCTATCTGGGCTCGAAAAACTGAAATTGTTTAGACTGGTACAGAATGCGACAAATACAAGGAAATTTCAAAATAAAACTCGCTCCAAGAGCCAAGGTCCTGGCTCGAAGAGCCAGGAAAGCCCTGTGCCTTTTCTGAGTTTCTCTAGATAAGTCAGGGTAGATTCTGACTTTTGAACCCAAAAACTGAGAGTACAAATGTCTAAAGGAAAGTTTTAAAACAGCATCTGTCCATTTCAAGCACAAATGTAACCACCACTGTGGTTCTCTGAGTAATAATTTCCAACGATGATTCCAAAAATGCTGTCAAGTTCATAGCTTCTCCTACTTGTGCTTGTGGAATTTCTCCATCTTTCTTTTTATTAACTTGCAAATATTGTGCACGTACAATAGGAGGAAGTGATTCACTTGACATTCCCAATATTTCAATTAAGTACTTTTTAACCATATCTATTGGAGATATCAATGGGGATCTTGGGAAATTAGTTAATCTCAAGTTCAGTTTCCTTACTTGGTTTTCCAAATATTCTAGTCGCCGGAAAGTATAGTTCCGGTCTCTTGTTGTAACTTGTCCCATTGTTTCCAATATTTGCACTTTCTCTTCCAATTGATTTATTTTAGAAGAACTTTGGGTAGCTGTTTGAGCTTGTAATAGGGCAGCCTCTGATAATATTTGTATATGCTCCTCATTTTTCCCAACCGATTTTAAAAGAGAAGTATGTAGTGTGTATGTTAGGTCCCAGAGTGACGTTAAGGTCACAACGGCCGGCTTTTCCACTTTACCCGAACTAGGGCCAGGAGTAGGAGTGCTAAAGATTTGGTTCAGGGTACTCACAGTTTGTAGTGGTAATATAGAGGAAAAAAGACTTCCTGAGTTCACAGCACCTTGCAACTCCTCCGGTGTGGACTGGCTCCCTCCCTGAATCAGTCCCTCGTGGGTTCAGTGTTTCAGTCCCAGCCTCCGCTCCTCTTCCTCCTGGCTGCGGTGGGGGGGGTGGCGCTCGCTGGACGGGGCTCAGGGAAACCCCGTCGACACTGCTGTCTAACGCCGTCGCGTCAGCTCCGATGGGAGAGGAAGTTTGCCTGGGAGCGGTTGAAACGCTGAACTGCTCCAGAGTCGCCGTCGAGTATCCGACCCAGCGCTGAGAGCGGGAACCTCTCGCACTTTACCTCTCCGTTTCCCCATTTTCACAGGGCTCAGGAGAGCCTCGCGGTCCAGACCTGGAGAGAACCTCGGTGTTCGTCCCTAGCGGTAAGCCTCTAGGCGGCCATCTTGGGACTCGAAAACCCCTCTGCACATTATTAATTGTATCTGACATCCTAGAATGACAATGCCAAAACAAAACTATGTAAGCCATTTTGAGCCTGCAAATAGGTGGGAAAATGTGGGATACAAATGCAATAAATAATAATAATAATTCTGAGGCACAGGCAGGCACAGCAAAACTGAGGCAGAAACAGGAGGGAATGAAGCATGACCCCCTTTATTCCTAGTGGTCACTGACCCCCCCCCCCCCAACACCCAAAAATGTGAAGACAAATTTACCCACCAGCCTCTATAACAGCCTTAGATGTTATAGCACAGGAACACTGACTGAGGCATGAACCCCACCCACCAAAAATGTGAAGAAAAGTAGTACTCGCCAACCTCTATGACAGCCTTAGATGTTATAGCACAGAAACTCTGACTCTGCTGTAGGAACAGGAGGCAATCAGGGATTACTCTCCCTTAATCCCCCAGTGGTCACCCCTCCCTCCCCCCCAAAAATATGAAGAAAAATAGTACTCACCATCCTGTATGACAGACTCAGATGTTATAGCACTAGAACGCTGGATTCTGACACAGGCAAGCACAGCAAACATCTTTTTTTTTAGGGTTCCCCTCCCCAGACTGGCCCTACGCTCTGGCTCCCTCCCACCCTCCTGGCTCCTGCACTAACACGCTGCCATTGGAGGGAGGGAGGGGTCCCCCTATGTTTGTGTGTACACAGTAGGGAGGGAGAGAAGGAAGAGCTGTATGTAAATGGAGGGAGGGGGCCCTAGCATCCACCTTTTTACAGCCCCCTTCCTCCCTGCACACAGACAAAACGCATCCACATTTTTTCAGCTTAGAGCATCCATTTGTTATTTATTTATTTGTTGCATTTGTATCCCACATTTTCCCATCTATTTGCAGGCTCAATGTGGCTTACATTGTACCGTAATGGCGATCACCAGTTCCAGATCAAGAAATACATAGTGGTATTGTAGTAAAGTTCATACAAGACAAAGTAAATTAAGCAGTCAAGTGTTAAAGATTTTTTACCGGGGTAAGAATTCAAGTGGTAATGCGTTAAAGTTCAGTAATTGACAGTGTAGGTCAGGTAGTCAAGTATTGAAGGTTCATTTTGTCTATTTCAAGTATCGGTTTCCTTGTCTGATAATTAGTGTGGGCCAATTGTGGTATGCCTTTTTGAACAGGTTGGTTTTTAGTAATTTTCGGAAAAGTTTGTTAGGTCATGCATTGATTTTATGGCATTTGGTAGTGTATTCCATAATTGCGTGCTTATGTAGGAGAAGCTGGATGAATATGTTTATTTATATTTTAGTCCTTTGCAGCTAGGGTAGTGGAGGTTCAGGAATGTTCGTGCTGACCTTTTTGCGTTCCTGGTTGGTAAGTCTAATTATTTATTTTATTTATTTATTTACAGTATTTATATCCCACAATTTCCCACCCATGGGCAGGCTATGATGTCTGTCATGTAGATTGGAGCTTCGTCGTGAATGATTTTGTGTACCAGGGTGCAGATTTTGAATGTCATACGTTCTTTACGTGGGAGCCAGTGTAATTTTTCTCTTAGGGGTTTGGCGCTTTCGTATTTTGTTTATCCAAAAATGAGTCTCGCTGCTGTGTTTTGAGCAGTTTGGAGTTTCTTAATGATTTGTTCTTTGCATCCGGCATAGATTGCATTGCAGTAATCTAGGCGGCTTAGTACCATTGATTGCACCCAGCTGCGGAATGTTTCCCTTGGGAAGAAAGGTCTTACTCTTTTGAGTTTCCACATTGAATGGAACATTTTCTTTGTTGTGTTTTTCGCTTGGATTTCTAGAGTGAGATTTCAGTCAATTGTGACTCCGAGAATTTTCAGGGTTTCAGAGACAGGAAGGGTGTACTCTGGGGTATTTATGGTGGTGGGTTTGTAGGTGTTGTATTGTGATTTTTCTGCATTGAGTTTTAATTGAAATGCATCTGCCCATGAATTCTTGATTTGGAGACTGCGTTTAATTTCATTTGTGATTTCTGTGAGATCATGTTTGAACGAGATGTATTTCATGACATCGTCTGCGTAGATGTAAGGATTAAGGCCTTGGTTGGATAGCAATTTGGCTAGGGGTGTCATCATTAAGTTGAAAAGGGTCGGAGACAGCGGTGATCCTTGAGATACTCCACATTCTGGTTTCCATAGTGGTGATGTGTTTGAGTTTGAGGTCACTTGGTACATTCTTGTGGTTAGGAAGCCTTTGATCCAGCTGAGTATGCTTCCGCCGATCCCGAAGTATTCTAGTATGTTCAGTAGTATTTTGCGATTTACCATGTCAAACATGCTGGACATGTCGAATTGTAGGAGGAGTATATTGTTGCCAGTTGCAATTCCTTGCTTGAATTTTGTTAAGAGAGTGCTTAGTACTATCTCAGTGCTGTGGTTGGCTCGGAATCCTGATTGTGATTCATGTAGTATTTCGAATTTGTTTAAGTAATCGGTAAGTTGTTTGGTAACCATGCTTCCATATCATCATGCTGATCAATCCATAGACTGGTGGGTTGTGTCCATCTACCAGCAGGTGGAGATAGAGAGCAATCCTTTTGCCTCCCTATATGTGGTCATGTGCTGCCGGAAACTCCTCAGTATGTCGATATCAAAGCTCCATCCGCAGGACTCAGCACTTAGAGAATTACACCCACAAAGGGACACTCTGCCCAGCTCACCACCGCCGAAACGGGGGAGGGGAATCAACCCAGCTCATCCCCACACAAGTGGTGGAGGGGAATCCGTCCAGCTCATCCCCGCGGAGCGGGGGAGGGACACCACACCCGCCGATGTGGGGGGATCTGGCTTATCCTGCAACCGCAACCGCGGAAGGAGCTGACTGACCCTAACACCGCCGAAGCGGGAGGGGTACAAAGCTACCCTACAGCCGCAGGAAGCGGGAGGGAGCGCCGGCAGAATTTAGGTCTCAATCCAGCCCCGTAAAACGGAGGGGAGAGGAATGCAGTGCTCACTGTAACACAAAATCGTCTCAACTCCTGAAGAATCCAATTGAAAAAACTTGAACACGAAGTCCTCCTGAACAGGAACTGAAGACTAAACTTGAACCTGAAATGCAACCAGAATATAAACAGTACAGATATCTGGGAGGGGCTATGGATTGATCAGCTATGATTAATGGAAAGAAAATTATCAGGTATGATACATAATTTTACCTTCCATATCATCATGCTGTTACCCTTAGACGTGCCGAGATCGGTCACAATTTTGTCCAGCTCAACCCCAAAGAGCAGCTTGCCTTTAAAAGGCAACTTAGCCAGGCGAGACTTAGATGCGTGGTCAGCAGACCAATGCTTCAGCCAAAGCCACCGCCGTGCAGAGACTGTCTGAGCCATACCTTTAGCCGAGGCTCTCAAGACCTCATACAGCAAGCCTGCCAAGTAGGCCAAGCCCGATTCCAGGGCTGGCCGATCAGCCCTCAAGGAAGGATCCGAGGGGGAAGCCCGCTGCACAAGCGTCAGGCATGCCCTGGCCACATAGGAGCCGCAAATTGAGTCCTGCAAACTTAAAGCAGCCACCTCGAAGGACGACTTTAAAGCCGCCTCCAATCTCCTGTCTTGGGCGTCCTTTAGGGCCGTGCCACCTTCCACCGGCAACGCCGTTTTCTTAGTCACCGCAGTGATTAAAGAATCCATGGTAGGCCCAAGAAAGGCCTCCCGTTCACCTTCAGGCAGAGGATAGAGGCGGGACATAGCCCTAGCCACTTTAAGGCTCGCTTCTGGGAAATCCCATTGAGCCGAAATTAAGGTGTGCATGGCTTCATGCACGTGGAAGGTTCTAGGCGGGCGCTTCGACCCCAGCATAATGGCAGAGCCAACAGAGGCTGAGGGAGAGACGTCCTCCGGAGAGGAAATCTACAAAATGCTCATGGCCTGCACTAACAGGTTGGGCAAATCCTCTGAGCGAAAGATCCGTGCTGCAGAGGGGTCATCCGCTCCATCCGAGCGGGAATCCGTCTCCTCCAAGGAATCCCCAAAGGACCGTTGGGAGAACTCAGATACGCTGCCCTCATCTACATCAGAGGAGACAGATAGGCATATTTTCAAAGCACTTTGAGAGGCTAAGTTCCATAGGTTTCTATGAAACTTTGGGAGGCTAAGTGCTTTGAAAATGAGCTTGAGAGTCCTCTAGGACCTGGAAGTCCACCCGAGGGCGTTTGCTTCCGGAGGCCTCAACCCCTTGATCAGAGGAGGGAGCCGGGGCAGCGTTTAGCATAAGAAAAGCCTGATGCAGCAGCAAAATGAACTCAGGGGAGAAACCCCCTGGACTGTGCACTTCTGCCGCCTGGGCCACGGCCCTAGACGCACCCTCAACCGGCGGGGGAGAAACATGCTGCGCATCCAAAATGGCGTCCGGCGCGAAACTCCAAGAAGGAGCCGCGCGGGAAGAACGGCGCTTAACTTTCGCCGCTTTCTTGCCGTCGCCCGAATCAAGGGCGACCATAGCATTAACGTCTCCCACCTCGAGGGCGGCCCAAGAAGAAGCCGTCCGAGCAGAGTGGCCGGTCAAAATAGGGGGGGGCGAGCAGCGGGGGATGGGTGCTTATGGCGGGAAAAACCGCCGCACCGGAGGAAGAACCGGGACACTGACAGGACTCCAAACTGACACCCAAAAAAGGCGAGTCAGGCTTTGAAACCCCCGCATCCCCGCTAGACGCACACAGGCGGTCCGGGGAGCAAATCTTCGCGCCCTCGCCCTCCGATGCCATAAGCCACGTGGAGACCGAACGGGGAACCCCCTGCCCGCTATAAAAGGTAAAACTACCTGCTTCTCGCTCCGAGCTGTAACGAACTGGTGTCCCAGTGAGCAGCTGCAATAAATGCTGATATAAACGTTGAAATAAACGCCCTTAAAGGACGTTCAATTTTTTTTTTTTTTTTAACGGAGCCAGCGGGAGGGGGGGAGAAAAGGAGGGACCTGGCACCGCCAGAGCTGCTGCTGTGTGTGACCACCACCTGCTGAGATAGGGAACATACTGGGGAGTTTCCGGCAGCACATGACCACATATAGGGAGGCAAAAGGATTGCTCTCTATCTCCACCTGCTGGTAGATGGACACAACCCACCAGTCTATGGATTGATTAGCTATGATTAATGGAAAGAAAATTATCAGGTATGATACATAATTTTACCTTTCCATTAGTTTAATTATCAGAGGGATGGATGCATTAAATTGTACAGCGCTGCGTAACCCTAGTAGCGCTCTAGAAATGTTAAGTAGTAGAAGTAGTACCGGGCGGTAATTGGTGATGTCATTAGCTTTTTTCTTAGAATCCTTAGGTATTGGGGTGAATAGTATGTTTCCTTTATCCTCAGGGAATAATCCATGTAGTAACATGTAGTTTAAGTGTGATGTGAGGTCTGCTATGAAGCGTTGGGGAGCGGATTTTATTAGGGCATATGTCTAGTTTGCAGTGGGATTTGGCAAACCTGTTGATCGCTTGGGCAACGATTTAATCGGTAAGTTTGTCCAAATTCAGTCTGCTGGATATTCATCGGGGATTGGGTCTAGGCATTCAAAGAATTTTTCGTGGTCAGTGGTGATGGGTGGTTCGAAGCTTTATGATTTTCTTGTTGAAGTATGGCAAGGTTGTCTGCTGATGGGGTGTCTATGTTGGTTGTGGTAACTGGTGTGGTGTCTAATAGTTTGTTCACAAGTTGGAAAAGTTTATGCGTGTCTTTGTAGTCTGGTCCTATTTTGGTTTTGTAGTATGACCTTTTGGTTTGTCTTATTGCATATTTATATTTTCTTTTGCGTTTGTTTCCATGCGTTACGTGTGCGTTCATCTTTTATTCCATGCTCGTTCAAGCCTTCTAACTTGTGTTTTTAATTTTTTAAGTTCTTCGTTAAACCATGGTATCAGATTGTGTCTGCGTGAGGTTTTTGTTTGTATTGGTCCTATTCTGTCTAGTGTGCTTCTGCATCTGTTGTCCCAGTCTTGGAGATAGTGCCTTGATTCTGTTTGTGCTGTCCATTCGTTCAGTAGATCTGTTGCCAGAATGTTGCAGGGTCAATTTGGCCTCTCGTGGTGTAAGTCATGCGTTCTGATTTGTGGTGAGCACCTTTTTTTTTTGCCATTGTAGGGATAAGTTAAGTTTGTGGTGGTCTGACCAGGGTTTGTCAGTCCATTTTGTTTTTGATTCTATTAGGTTTAGGTCGGTCGCGTGTGTGACCTTTGACATGTGTTGCTTGTATATTTGGCCAGTTGAGGTCCCATAGTTGGAGGATATAAATAGCCCCCAGATAACCTGAGAACATATACAAAAATAGGACTCACAAAATCAGATTAATTAAGTAATTTATTGTTCAAAAATCATCCTTGCAAGTGTTCTGCTTAGCAGCTGATACTTCTCACTCTCTTCTCCCTCCCTTTTGCTTTCTTTGTTCATAGTTCCCTGCTATCTCACATATGTCCATTTACCGCCTTCTGGCCTTGGACTCTCTCCCTTCATGACCTCATGCAGCAGTTTTTCTCAGCTCTGGGGCCTGACTGAAGTTTTTCCCGTCTCAGTAGTTTTACAAGCCCCCTTCCTCCCCCTTCTCCTGTTCCTTCTTCTTACAAGTAATAATTCAAACAGCTATAATGTACTTCTTTCTGTTACAAAAGAGCTAGTTAGAAACTGAACTATACATTTACAACTATGTTATATGGAAACAATATATTTATTTCCAACACACTTTTTCTCACAATCACCTTACAATGCTGTCCTCCACCCCACAGCTTAGTTTAAGTCTTAGCTCTAAGGATACAGTGTTGTCTCCATACCATGATGCACTCTGTATTCAAAATAGGCAGAGTCATTATAATGTTAAGGTAAGTACCTTATTCTGGATTTAGAGTTCTAGTTTCTTGATGTGGTGCCTACTTCAAGGATCTTCAGTCAAGCTTCTCCGGTTCAGTGCCACCCTCCATCCTTCTCCATCATAAGTACATAAGTAATGCCACACTGGGAAAAGACCAAGGGTCCATCGAGCCCAGCATCCTATCCACGACAGCGGCCAATCCAGGCCAAGGGCACCTGGCGAGCTTCCCAAACGTACAAACATTCTATACATGTTATTCCTGGAATTGTAGATTTTTCCCAAGTCCATGTAGTAGTGGTTTATGGACTTGTTCTTTAGGAAACCGTCTAACCCCTTTTTAAACTCTGCTAAGCTAACCGCCTTCACCACGTTCTCCGGCAACGAATTCCAGAGTTTAATTATGCGTTGGGTGAAGAAAAATTTTCTCAGATTTGTTTTAAATTTACTACACTGTAGTTTCATCGCATGCCCCCTAGTCCTAGTATTTTTGGAAAGCGTGAACAGACACTTCACATCCACCTGTTCCACTCCACTCATTATTTTATATACCTCTATCATGTCTCCCCTCAGCATGATAGAGGTATATAAAATAATGAGTGGAGTGGAACAGGTGGATGTGAAGCGTCTGTTCACGCTTTCCAAAAAGTGTGAACAGACGCTCCCTTCCCCCCTTTCAGACTCTCTTCCAGGGAGAACCTTTTTAAAGAGCTGCCTATTGCTAACCTCACTCCTTCTGGACTCCTTCAAGTCCAGGACCAGAACTCTTTCCACCTTTTCTATCTCTTAAAGGGACAACCCTCTCTCTCTCCAGCCATCTGGAACTGGGTTGTCAGTACAAGCGCTCCCTCTAATGAGCCTTTCTGGTCATTATATCAACCTTTTTACCACAAGGGCTCCCCTAGTGGCCTCTTCAGGGTAGGGCATGTCACAGCCTTATCACACACTGCATTCCACAAAACAAAAGGAGCATGCTCCCACATTCTGTCTTTCTCTTGTGAGCTAGGCACAGGGGAAAATTTTTTTTTTTAATGCTCCCTGGTTTCAACCTAATGAAGGTTTAAACCAACCTTTGTAGTTAAAAATAAAAACTGTGAATGTTGAACATCTGATTCTCAGAACATGATGTCTGTTTTGGTGTACCTTTTACTAAGCTGTAGTAAAAAGTGTACTATAATAGTGTGGGCATATGTTTCTCGCATGCGCTGGGCCATTTTTTTCTGTGACTGGGGAAACGGTTTTTTATATGGGGGCAGTAAATTGCCGTGCGCTAAAATTAAAAGTAGTGTACAGCTATTTACTGCCTGAGCCCTTATCTTAAGGGCATTTGCTTTAAACTTTGTTTTAATTTATTTATCCAGTCCTTATATGCACATGGAGTTGCTTTTTAAACCCAAAGGTGAATCCTAAAGGTGGTTGAACAATTAGGTATAAACTGTGCTGTTTGTGACTTGTTTTGGACTGCTTTGGGTCCTGCTGATCTGTACATCTGCTGTCTGAAATGTTGGAAAATGGAAATGAGGACATCAAAATTAAGTTTTGGATGGACTTTGTAGAAGTTGTTTGCTTTTGCAATGTGTGTATGGATGTCTGTTCTGTGATGTGATGTGATGTATATGCCAGTTAATTGTTTAACTTATTAGTGGAACATAATCACAGAAGCATGGTATGGTCGCATTTTCAATATCGTAATACTAGGGCCCAGCTAAGGATTTGTCTGAAACATTTAACAAAGTTGAGGTTAGCATATACCCAACTTTAATGATGCCACATGTTCAGAAATCATAGCCATAAGGATAAGCAGTTATTCAAAGATTATGACATTCACACACCAGAACAGGCATCCATCACACTGCAAAAGTAAACACTAACTTGTACAGAGTACATCCAAAATTTAATTTTTATTTCCTTATTTCCATCTTACAAAATTCCAGACAGCAGATGTACAGATCAACAGGACCCAAAACACTTCAGGTCAGGTCAGTATACTGCTGCTATGGTATCCTCTTCTGACCTAAGGAAGGAAGTGCTGGTCTCTGAAGGCTAATCAAAAAATGTTTCCTTGTCATCAACAGCAGATGAATCCATTAACTGATGGGTTGTATCTGCCTACCAGCAGGTGGAGATAGAGAACACTGAAAGCACATGGTGTTCCTGGACGCCCAGCCCTCCCCCGCCTTCAGTATATCTCTATCTCCCAGCAGGTGTGGACGTCGCTTTCTCAGCTCCTGGATTTCTGCCTGGGGTAGCTCCTGTGCTTTCCCAGTAGAGCGGGGGGGGGGGGGGGGGGGGGGGGGGGGGGGGTTGTTGTGGCTGGTGGTGCCCACTTTAAAGGCATACTTTTCCCTGTCCCTGCCTTACCCCATTCCCCCTCCACCCGGAGTTCCTCTGTGGCTGCCTGCCTCTAACTTTCCTCACAGTAAAAAAAAAAAAAGAGAGAGCGAGAGAGGCTTGCTTTCTTAGCGTGGCGATTTCTGAGGCTTTCTACTGAGCTCCTGGTTGGGTGCAGCTTGACCGCAGCTCGTTTGGCTCAGTCTCCTGAGGTGAGAGTGGTGCCCAGCTCCTCCAGGGAGGTTCCCGCTGACAGTGCTCTGTGCGGGGTAAGTTTTGGCACGAAAGCACCATTTTGTTTTCTGTATTTGATGGCTGCTGAAGGGGTTAAGCGCTGCTCCCATTGTGGGAAACAGATGAGCAGCGGGGCTTTGCAGCACATGCTGCCTAGATTCTAATGCTGGCACGAGCATAACGGGCAGTGATTCTTCCCGCCTGACAGAGTTGGCAGCGGCCGCCATCTTGGAGGCGCCACATGACTCGACCCTCACGGTTGCGGAGGGGTCTGAGTGCAGGGGAATGCCTCGTTTCGAGGTTTCTAGAGTAGCTATTGCCTCCACTTCCCCCAATGTGGGGGCAGATGTACAGGGTGAGTTTTTCTCCCTTGAATTTGTGCTGCTGATGGTAAATGCTTTTATGTTAAAAAGAGCACTGCCTGAGGCTCCTGATAATTCCTGTCAGACTGGGTTGCCTCCAGTTCTTGATAGCCCAGCGTCTGCTGGAGACTTTATTTCTTCCCCCGAGCTTTTGGCTGACGCTAAGCATAGACAAGTGAATACCCCATCTGAGGGGGACTCTCCACCCTGTTCTCCCCCATGGTCTAGTTTTGGGGAGTCTGAGGGGTCTGGCAGGCCCTCACGGACTGATGATCAAGATGAGGTTGGCTGTTTGCTACAGGAGTTGGATGACCCTAAAGCGGTCCGGATTTTCCACCACAACGAGCTGCCAGCTCTCATTTCTGATGCCTTACAGGCCCTTTGTATTGAAGATCCCGACGAGGGCGCTGCCTCTTCTATTAATCCTAGGGATGGCTAGTACTAAGAAGCCTTCTCGGGCTTTTCCCGTGCATGCTTCCATCCAAGAGCTTATTTCAGCTCAATGGTCTGACCCTGATGGTCCCGCCCGATCTCAGCTCAGGCCCACCCAGGCAGCCAGCAGCTGTCCGGTCCTCCTCTGCCAAATTTTGTTTTTAGTGCAGCCATTGTAGTGTTAGATGCTCTGACGCTGGCGCCTGTACTCCGTCGCTCACTCCCTGAGTCCCCATCCAGTTCTGACGTTTCTGGACTCTGCTGCTTTCCTTTGCTCCTCCCCCTCATGCGCGATGGCACCGCAGTGTTGCATGGGAGGGGAAACTGTGCTGGCTATCTTCGCGGTTGCGGTTTCTGTTTCTGTTCCTCCACTCTGCCGGTCTGCCCTGCCCCAGTAGCACTCCCCCGTGGCCCGACAACATTACACAAGGAGCACAGCACAATGATTGCGCTCTGAGTCTGCTACACTATCTGCCACCACCACCGAAGCCCAGCTGCCCAGGCCAGGTAAAATAAATATATATTTTTTAATTTTAACATCGTGTACAGTGTAATGGTGGATGGGGGTGGGCTCTTCACTGCCTAGGTAAAAAAAACAAGGCATATTTAATCATTTTAATATATCTTTTTTCACTAGGCAGTGAAGAGCCCACCCCCACCCAGAAGCCCACCAACAATAAATTTGTGATAATGCTCAGGTTAAAATCTAAAAAAGGTTGTATATTTTTCATGTTGATGGGTTTTGGGGGTTGTTCTCAGCAGTGCCCGGGTTACAAATTTTTAAAAAAAAATTTTAATTTAATATAGGCAGGTTTCTGGGTGGAGGTGGGCTCTGCAGTGCCCAGGACATAAAAAAAAAGTCTTATATTTAATGCTGGTGTCCTTCATGGTTGGGGGAAGAGATCCCAGACCATGGGAGGATGGGTAGGGGGTAGGACAAGGCTGATGCTAGGCTAAAGGGCAGGGTGGGGGGTTATGGTGGGGCTTATCTATGGGATGAATGATTGGGAAGGGCTGATACAGTGCTACAGGGAAAAATGGGGAAGAGGGTAAGGTAGAGAAAGGAAGGGCTGATGCTGGGCTATGGAGATGGATGGTGGGGTAGGGAAGGGAAAAGCCAATGCCAGGCTGAAGGGCAGGGATGGACTGATGCCAGTCTACAGGACATTGCTAATGTTTGGTCTTCTATTCTGTAACTGATGAGAGTTGGTATGTGCTCTGCATGTGACCAAGGTGAGAGATTCTGCTGGTATGTAGTTTGTGTCGGGTTGTATGAGTCTGACTTGTCTGACTTTTCCAATGGGAAGTGTATTGCTGTTATGTATATGCACTACTGCATTTATAAAAGTACTGTTGGTATTTGTGTTCAGAATTGGTGTTGAGATTTGCAACATAGGCTCTAAGATGTTTCTTTGCAGGATTTAGTGTTACTTCACAAAGTACCTGACAGTTAAGGGATTTTGTATTGCTATTATTGAGGTGCTACCAGAATTGAATACATCTTTCCTGTGTATTTATATTGCAAGATCCTGTCGTGTGTTGAGAGGTTTGCCACTGTAGTAGACTTATGTCGTCTGGTCAATTTTAAGATATGGGAAAATGTAATTATATTTAAAAATATTGGTTTTTCTGTTATGTACGGTATATGGTTTACGCTGATGCAGCTATTAGGCAGACTACTTAGAAATCCATCATCAAGTGCATTCTAAGGCCTTATTTTGTAGTATCCCAAGAAACACTACTCATACCTATATACATAGTGCCCACCCATTTTAACTCTGGGCCCACCCAAAATGTCAAGTCTGGCTACACCACTGCTTCAACCAGTTTTTAATCCACAATAGGACATTTCCTCCTATCCCATGACCCTCCAATTTCCTCTGTAGCCTTTCATGAGGTACCTTGTCAAACGCCTTTTGAAAATCCAGATACACGATATCAACCGGCTCCCCTTTGTCCACATGTTTGTTTACTCCTTCAAAGAATTGAAGTAAATTGGTCAGGCAAGATTTCCCCACACAAAAGCCTTGCTGACTTGGTCTCAGTAATCCATGTCCTTGGATGTGCTCTGTAATTTTGTTTTTGATAATAGCTTCTACCATTTTCCCCGGCACCGACGTCAGACTCACCGGTCTATAATTTCCCGGATCTCCCCTGGAACCTTTTTTAAAAATCGACATTACATTGGCCACCCTCCAATCTTCCAGTACCACGCTCGATTTTAAGGATAAATTGCATATCACTAACAGTAGCTCCGCAAGCTCATTTTTCAGTTCTATCAGTACTCTAGGATGAATACCATCCGGTCCAGGAGATTTGCTACTCTTCAGTTTGTTGAACTGCCCCATTACATCCTCCAGGTTTACCGTGAAGTCAGTAAGTTTCTCCGACTCGTCCGCTTGAAATACCATTTCCGACACCGGTATCCCACCCAATCTTCCTCGGTGAAGACCGAAGCAAAGAATTCATTCAGTCTCTCCGCTATGTCTTTATCTTCCTTGATCACCCCTTTTACCCCTCTGTCATCCAGCGGCCCAACCAATTCTTTTGCCGGCTTCCTGCTTTTAATATACCGAAAACATTTTTTTGCTATGTTTTTTTGCCTCTAATGCTATCTTTTTTTCATAATCCCTCTTGGCCTTCTTTATCTGCGCCTTGCATTTGCTTTGACACTCCTTATGCTGCTTCTTGTTATTTTCAGACGGTTCCTTCTTCCATTTTCTGAAGGCGTTTCTTTTAGCCCTAATAGCTTCCTTCACCTCAGTTTTCAACCACGCCGGCTGTCTTTTGGACTTCGTCTTTCTTTTCTAATTCGCGGAATATGTTTGGCCTGGGCCTCCAGGATGGTATTTTTGAACAGCGTCCATGCCTGTTGTACAGTTTTTACCCTCTCAGTTGCCCCCCTAAGTTTTTTTTAACTGTTCTTCTCATTTTATCATAGTCTCCTTTTTTAAAGTTACTTCAAGGTTGATATCAAAACTGATCATATTATGATCGCTGTTATCAAGCGGCCCCAGTACCATAACGTCCCTCACCAGATCATGCGCTCCACTAAGGACCAAGCCTAGAATTTTTCCTTCTCTCGTTGGCTCCTGCACCAGCTGCTCCATAAAGCTGTCCTTGATTTCATCAAGGAATTGTACCTCTCTAGCGTGTCCCAATGTTACATTTACCCAGTCAATATTTGGATAATTGAAGTCACCCATTATTATCACATTGCCCATTTTGTTTGCATCTGTGATTTCTTTGATCATTTCTGCGTCTACCTGCTCATCCTGGCAAGGCGGACGGTAGTACACTCCTATCACCGTCGTTTTCCCTTTATACATGGAATTTCAACCCACAATGATTCAAAGGTGTGATTTGTGTCTTGCTGAATTTGTAATCTATCTGAGTCAAGGCTCTCGTTAATATACAATGCTACCCCTCCACCAGTCCGGTCCACCCTATCACTACGATATACTTTGTACCCCGGAATGACAGTGTCCCACTGGTTTTCCTCCTTCCACCAGGTCTCAGTAATGCCTATTATATCCAATTTTCATTTAGTGCAATATATTCCAACTCTCCCATCTTATTTCTTAGACTCCTAGCATTTGCATATAGACATTTCAGAGTATGTTTGTTGTTCCTATTTGCATGTGCTTAATACTTGACACTAATGATTTGCCATCTTTTGTCTGATCTTTGGTTGTATTTAAGGGCACCTGGCCTACCACGGTCTGTTGTGCAACCTCACTATCCAGAAACCCTATCTTCCCTGTTTGTGAGGTATCCTTGCAAGATACCTTATCCCGAACCATGCGCTTTTGAGCGACTGTCAGCCTTCCCCCCATTTCTTGTTTAAAAGCTACTCTATCTCCTTTTTAAATGCCCCCACCCTGGTTAAGGTGGAGCCCATCCTTTCGGAATAGGCTCCCCCTTCCCCAGAATGTTGCCCAGTTCCTAACAAATCTAAAACCCTCTTCCCTGCACCATCATGCATTGAGACTCCGGAGCTCTGCCTGTCTCTTTGGCCCTGCGCGTGGAACAGGTAGCATTTCAGAAAATGCTACCTAGAGTGTCTGGATTTGAGCTTTCTACCTAAGAGCCTAAATTTGGCTTCCAGAACCTCTCTGCCACATTTTCCTACGTCATTGGTAACCACATGTACCAAGACAGCCGACTCCTCCCCAGCAGTATCTAAAATCCTATCTAGGTGACACAGCTGCGGTTGCTACTCCATCTATTTTGTGGTGCCTCGAAAAGGCAGGTCATTCAGACGTATCCTCGACTTACGCAGAGTCAACGAGGCCTTAGGAGTGCGACAGTTCCACATGGAAACCCTGCGCTCTGTCATTGTGGCGGTACAGCCAGGAGAGTTTCTCACATCTCTGGACCTAAAGGAAACGTACTTGCATATTCCCATCTGGCCACCGCATCAGCGGTTTCTCCGGTTTTGTGGTATTCAGCCAACATTTCAGTTTCGCGCCTTGCCTTTCAGCCTGGCAACTGCCCTATGACTTTTTCCAAGGTGGTGGTGGTGGTGGCTGCCTTTCAAAGTTCACCCTTATCTCGACGACTGGCTCATCAGAGCGGGTTCGGCAGACGTGAGTCGACTTGCCATAGCCAGAGTTGTTACAGTTCTTCAGACTCTGGGCTGGGTAGTCAATATGCCCAAAAGTCACCTGACCCCCTCTCAGTCTCTTGAGTATTTGGGGTCCGGTTCGACACGGCTTCGGGGTTCGTTTTCTTCCTAACAGCAGGCAGCTCAAGCTTCAGAGTCAGGTTCGCCTGCTCCTGCGGATGACTCGCCCTCGAGTTTGGGGACTTTGTACAGCTCCTGGGATCGATGATGGCTTGCTCTGCTTCAGCAATGGTCTCCGATTTTCCAGGAATACCAATGCAGACTAAGGTGGCTTCCTGCAGCCCAGCGCAGTATGGATTGGTGGCATGCTGCGGCAGGGGATGCCACTGGCTCTTCCTTTTTGGTGTCTGGTGATAACGGATGCCAGCCTTTCGGACTGGAGAGCTCATTGCTGGGGACGCTATGCTCAGGGTCTGTGGTCCACCGCGGAAGTGGGATGGTCTATCAATCGCTTGGAACTGAGAGTGAAATTCCAGGCTCTTCTGGCCTTCCACAGGTCGCTGAAGGGTCTTCCTGTCTGAGTTCTGTCGGACAACACGACAGCAGTGGCCTACACCAATCGTCAGGGCGGCACTTTGTGCAGGGCCCTGGCTGCGGAGGCGTCTCAGATCTGCGACTGGGCCGAGCGCCACCGTCCGCGTCTCACATAGCCAGTCAGAGCAACGTACAAGCCGATTTCCTCAGCAGACATCAAATCAACCCGGTGGAATGGGAACTGGCAGATGAAGTTTTTCTTTAGATTTGTGCCAAGTGGGGAACTCCAGGCTTGGACCTCATGGCGTCAAGCGTAAACGACGAAGTCCCTCGCTTTTTCAGCAGAAGGAGAGATCCTCGCTCTGCGGGGTTGGATGCTCTGGCTCAACCTTGGCCCTCGGGCCTCCTGTATGTGTTCCCTCCTTGATAGGGCGAGTACCAAGGATTGGTGATTCTCATCGCCCTGGATTGGCCAAGGCGTCCGTGGTACGCAGATCTCTGGAGGATGCTGGTGGACGCGCCTCTTCCTTTGCCTCGGGTTCTGAACTTGTTAGTTCAGGGTCCGGTGACTATGGAAGATCCTTGCCACTTTGGTCTTACGGCCTGGCTCTTGAGAGGGCGCAATTGAGGGCTATTCTAATAAGGTTATTGCCACACTCTTGCAGGCTCGCACGCTGTCTACCTCTGCGACTTATGCTCGGTTCTGGCGCTCTTTTGAGGCGTGGTGTACTCCAAAGTCTCTCTCGCCGACTCTGGCGACAGTCTCCCACTTAACCATCTATCCCCCCTTCAATCCGTTCAGAACTCTGCTGCACGTCTTATATTCCGCCTGAACCGATATACTCATATCACCCCTCTCCTCAGGTCACTTCACTGGCTTCCGATCAGATACCGCATACAGTTCAAGCTTCTCCTTCTTACCTACAAATGCACTCAGTCTGTAGCCTCTCACTACCTCTCTACCCTCATCTCCCCTTACGTTCCCCGCCCGAAACCTCCGCTCACAGGACAATCCCTCCTCTCAGTACCCTTCTCCACCACCGCCAACTCCAGGCTCCGCCCATTCTGCCTCGCCTTACCCTATGCTTGGAATAAACTTCCTGAGCCCTTACGCCAAGCCTCCTCCCTACCCATCTTCAAATCCTTACTCAAAGCCCACCTCTTCAATGTTGCTTTCGGCACCTAACCTTTATACCTTTCAAGAAATCTAGACTGCCCCATTTTGACGACCCCTACTCGACTGACTGTACATTTGCCTATTAGATTGTAAGCTCTCTGAGCAGGGACTGTCCTTCTATGTTAAATTGTACAGCGCTGCGTAACCCTAGTAGCGCTTTAGAAATGTTAAATAGTAGTAGTAGTAGTCTCGCTCTTGTTGGAGTTTTTGCAGGACGGGCTACAAAAGGGCCTGGCCTACAAATCCCTTCGAGTTCAAGTGGCAGCGTTGGCCTGCTTCTGGGAGAAAGTCTCCGGCTTGTCCCATGCTGCTCATCCGGATATTGTCCGATTTCTCAGAGGGGCGCTTCGTCTCCGTCCTCCTTTGCGGTCACCTTGTCCGGCTTGGAACCTGGGGCTCATGTTGAAGGCGCTCCAGCGATCTCCGTTTGAGCCTCTTAAACGGGTTTCTGAGAAGGATGTGACTCTCAAGACAGTATTTTTAGTGGCAATGACGTCGGCAAGAAGAGTGTCTGAGCTTCAGGCTCTTTCCTGTCGGGATCCTTTTCTACAGTTCTCGGAATCCGAGGTAACTGTTCGTACGGTGCTTTCCTTTCTGCCTAAGGTGGCTTCAGCTTTTCACCTCAACCAGCCCATTTTTCTTCCTTCCTTTCCGGACTCCTTTGGGCAATTGCGCCTTTTGGATGTCCGCAGGGTTCTGTGGCAGTATCTGCAGATGTCAAATGAGTTTAGGAATTCTGATCATTTATGTATGTTAATTTATATACCGTATCTTATTGCAACTGCAAAACAGAACGGTTTACATATGTATAAAAACAACTAGTGTATACAAATAAACAAACATAGGAATTCCATTCATGACAGGAAAGCACAGCAAACCAGAATAAACTATATAATAAAATCAGTACAAATTAAAAATCTAATATACAGTTAGGCTACCCCTTTTTTTCCTTTTTCTTTTTGACCTTATCTCATTATGCTAAGTTCTGTTCTACATAGCTTATAAAGAAAAAGGTTTTCAAAAGTTTTCGGAAATGGAGATAGGATTTCTCTAATCTGATCTCCTTTGGAAGGCCATTCCAAAGGGAGGGTGACAAATAGAAAAAAAGCCGATCTCCGTGTAGATTCCCATCTAGCCCTTAGCAAGAGGGGGAATAACTAACCTGTTATCTGTTAGGGATCTAAGAGTTCGCATAGCGGTGTAGGGAATTGTTAAATTCAACAAGTAACTAGGATTTAATGTGTAAAGGCTTTGTGAGTCAGAACAAGAGCCTTAAACTTTACTCTTGCTTCGACCGGGAGCCAATGCAGACGATGCAGTAAAGGTGTTACTCTGTCATCCCTCCGGGCCCTGCAGATCATACGTGCTGCTGTATTTTGAATTCTTTGTAATCGCTTTAAGTTGGCTTGAGTAATCCCAGCAGATATTAGTCTAAACGTGAAGTAATATACGCAGATGTCAGTGTTTTGAGAGAGTTCTTACTTACTGAATTTCTAACTGACCAAGCCGCCTCAGATGAAAAAAAGGAATTTTTCACTACATCGGATACTTGTTCCTCAAAAGTCAATGCGGAATCAATAATGACCCCGAGATATCTAAAGGACTTAACTGTTGGAATATTCTGACCAAATAGCATAGGTACCACAGAGGGATATGTGCCTTGCCCTACTATCCAAGATGTTATAGTCTTATCCGGGTTCAGTACCAACTGATATGTTGTCAACCAGTCTGCCACTTTATCCATGCATATTTGAACTGGTGTAAGATCTATGTTCGATGGTCTAACATAATGAATAAGCAGAAAATCATCTGCATATGAATAAAAACTGATACCCATTGTTTGAATGAGGAGCGCCAGGGGACTGATGTATAGGTTAAACAGTAGTGGAGATAAAACCGAGCCTTGAGGAACTCCACATGATAGGTTGTATGATGTAGAACAAGAATTACTGCTGAACTACTTTAAATGAACGATCCGTGAGAAAGGATATAACCATTCATAGTTGTCCCTGAAATACCAATCTCACTCAATCTATCAAGAAGTAAGTTATGATTAATTAGGTCAAAGGCCGCAGACAAATCTAATGAAACAACCAGGGCAATATAACCGAGCTCTAATTTAGCATGGATTTCACTTAACAGTGAAGTCAGAATAGTCTCTGTACTGTGACCCTTCCTAAAACCCGATTGTCTGGGATGTAACAAATTTTTTGAATCTACATAAGTTTGCAACTGTTTAAACACTATTGTCTCTATAACTTTGGATAGAAAAGGAAGATTAGAGACTGGTCTATAGTTAGTAGGTAATAAGGGATCCAATGAAGATTTCTTTGTTCTGTTGGCAGGTCCTCGACGGGAGTTTCTGGCGTCTAAGGCCACTATAGCCCACTGACTTAAGAAACTAATTTTTTTGGCTTATCTGCTTTCAGGGCAGTCGCCGCCTGAAGCATTTAAAGCGCACTCTACGAGGGCAATGTCCTCTTCGTGGGCTGAAACGGGTGTCTTTTCAGAAGATCTGTCGTTCGGCTACGTGGGCTTCTCAGCTCTCTTTTGTGCGGCATTATGGGCTGGATGTGGCAATGCTGCAGGATGCGCATTTTGGAGCGCAAGTACTTACTCGCGGAGTTGCCTGTTCCCACCCTACTTAGGGAGTGCTTTGGTACATCCCATCAGTTAATGGATTCATCTGCTGTTGATGACAAAGAAGGGAAAATTAGGTTCTTACCTTGATAATTTTCTTTCCTTTAGTCACAGCAGATGAATCCATGATCCCTCCCTGTCTGACTTTAGTTTTTGTACAGATGTTGCATACAGACATTGTGCCTCATCAGGAGTACTTGAAGACAAGCTATCAGAGTTTCTACATGCTGTTTTTATTGCAGGAGGTTGATAATGGCCCTCCTTTGTTTGGTTATTGCTCCGGTTCAAGGGTGTTTGTTCTCTGTGAGGAAAGTTTATGTTATTTTGCCGTTCTTATTCACTCTGCTTTGGAAATTTCATATACTGAAGGCAGAGGGGGCTGGGCATCCAGGAACACCATGTGCTTTCAGTGTTCTCTATCTCCACCTGCTGGTAGGCGGATTCAACCCATCAGTTAATGGATTCTTCTGCTGTGACTAAAGGACAGAAAATTATCAAGGTAAGAACCTAATTTTCCCATTAAAATCAGTCCAATCTAAAGGTATAACCTTATTTTCTATTTTGTGTTTTATTTGCTTCTATTAGCCTTTCTCTGAGAACAAGCAGGCTGCATTATTCTCACAGATGGGTCGACGATCCGCGTTGGCCCAGGAATCGGCATAATGCATAGAAAAATGAAAATGTTTTGCTAGAGTCTTCCCACCTGTCGCATGACTGTGCTCCTAAGTTATTATTTTTCTGCATCAGGAGTGGCAGGTTCCGCTGTTGCTCATCGTTCGCCCGGGAAGAGCCTTTTTGTGCCTGTTTTAGTCTTTTTCACCTTCTTTATAGTTACATAAGTACATAAGTACATAAGTACATAAGTAGTGCCATACTGGGAAAGACCAAAGGTCCATCTAGCCCAGCATACTGTCACCGACAGTGGCCAATCCAGGTCAAGGGCACCTGGCACGCTCCCCAAACGTAAAAACATTCCAGACAAGTTATACCTAAAAATGCGGAATTTTTCCAAGTCCATTTAATAGCGGTCTATGGACTTGTCCTTTAGGAATCTATCTAACCCCTTTTTAAACTCCGTCAAGCTAACCGCCCGTACCATGTTCTCCGGCAACGAATTCCAGAGTCTAATTACACGTTGGGTGAAGAAAAATTTTCTCCGATTCGTTTTAAATTTACCACACTGTAGCTTCAACTCATGCCCTCTAGTCCTAGTATTTTTGGATAGCGTGAACAGTCGCTTCACATCCACCCGATCCATTCCACTCATTATTTTATACACTTCTATCATATCTCCCCTCAGCCGTCTCTTCTCCAAGCTGAAAAGCCCTAGCCTTCTCAGCCTCTCTTCATAGGAAAGTCGTCCCATCCCCACTATCATTTTCGTCGCCCTTCGCTGTACCTTTTCCAATTCTACTATATCTTTTTGAGATACGGAGACCAGTACTGAACACAATACTCCAGGTGCGGTCGCACCATGGAGCGATACAACGGCATTATAACATCCGCACACCTGGACTCCATACCCTTCCTAATAACACCCAACATTCTATTCGCTTTCCTAGCCGCAGCAGCACACTGAGCAGAAGGTTTCAGCGTATCATCGACGACGACACCCAGATCCCTTTCTTGATCTGTAACTCCTAACGCGGAACCTTGCAAGACGTAGCTATAATTCGGGTTCCTCTTACCCACATGCATCACTTTGCACTTGTCAACATTGAACTTCATCTGCCACTTGCACGCCCATTCTCCCAGTCTCGCAAGGTCCTCCTGTAATCGTTCACATTCCTCCTGCGACTTGACGACCCTGAATAATTTTGTGTCATCGGCGAATTTAATTACCTCACTAGTTATTCCCATCTCTAGGTCATTTATAAATACATTAAAAAGCAACGGACCCAGCACAGACCCCTGCGGGACCCCACTAACTACCCTCCTCCACTGAGAATACTGGCCACGCAATCCTACTCTCTGCTTCCTATCTTTCAACCAGTTCTTAATCCATAATAATACCCTACCTCCGATTCCATGACTCTGCAATTTCTTCAGGAGTCCTTTTTCTTTTAGCTTGTTAAAAAAAAAAAATTTCCCTTATTTTTTCTTAGTTATTTTTGACCTGTGTTTAAGTTTTCTTTCTTTTAGCTGCGGCCGTCCTTAGGCCTGCTCGGCTGGTTCTCCCTTCTTTTGTGCCCTTTTTCCGGCACCATCATGTTTTTTGATTTCAGTAGGGCAGTCTTCCCTTCCATGTCATCAAAGACTCCCAATGTCTTCAAACACTATACTCGGTGCAACCAGAAGAAACAACAAAAAGAACGGAAGATAACCAAGATAGACCAGATACAAATTGCAAAGAGTAAGAGCACCAAAAATCTTTTTATGAGGACCCAGACCATCTCAGGCACAGATGCCTGACCATAGCCCGGCTCGTAGTGTCCTTTGTCTTCGTATGAAGACAAGGACTCATTTGGCTCGAGAAGCCCAGAGGGAAAAAGTTTTGGGGGTTCGGTCTGGTCCTTCGATGTCAGCATCATCATTGGCATGGAGGTCGGCAGCGTCAACGTCGGCATCGAGGGACACATTGACGTCAGGAGTGGAGGTAGGCATGGCTGCTGAGAGGCCATGACATGCTGGGAGTAGTGAGGCATTGAGTGGGTCTCCACTTGCCTCGAAATCTCCTACTATGCAGGCCCCCCCCCCCCGGGACCGTCCGTTGTTGGACCCAACCCCAAAGCGACGTGGGGATTCAACATCATCCTCGTCGGCACCAAGGAGTCTCGGTGAGGTGCATCCAGCGAAGGCTAAGAAGCACCAACACCGTTCTCCTATGCATGGTGCCAGGAGCTCCGGTGCGCCGAGGGATTCGGCACGTGAGAAGCGTCGATGCTGGGAGGACCGCTTCCCCTCCATACAAGAGGTGCCGATGCGTCAGCCTCTCAGCAGTCCAGTTCCTGCTCCCAAGCCTCAGGAAACTCTGCCACTAACTGCTCTACTGCCCCCGCAGCCTTCTCCAATGGCAACTCTCAACGAGCGCATTCGGGCCTTACTTCCAGAGCTTCTGGAAGACCTGCTGCATCAGTCTGCATCAGCGTTGGGGGTGCTGCCTTGCCATCACCTGCAACTGTCTCTGGCCTTCCACCTGCGGTGAGGTCTCCAAGCTTGGTGCCACTTGCGACTCCCCATCAATGTCAGTGGAGGAAGCTTTGCTGCAGTCCATGTGAGAATTGGCTGCACAACATCGCCATCGAGGCCATGGGTCTTCGGCATTGAGGCGGGTTCAGTCTCGGAAGTCACTGAGGGAAGTGCTCTCCAACACCAAGGAATGTAGAAATATGCTGTCCCTTGCTCTCAGTGAAATACAGGCCAATGGCACAGGCTAAGAACTAGGCCTGTAAAAATCAAAGATCATCTCTGACACAGGTACATTTCACTGCAGCAAATGCTGAAATGAGGTAGTTGGGAGCAGAAAGAGGGAGGGAGGAATCTGCTCTGTAAACAATAAGGGGACCGGCACCTGCAAGAAGTCATGAGCAAAGATGTTTTGGCTAATGGAAGATAGCAGTAGGTCAGGTGCAAGTAGGATGAGAACATCCAAAAGGGGGGCTAGAGGAAGGCTTGGGAACATGTGAAGTCATTCTTATCAATTGATAAGGGCCAAAGTGTTCTGGTGAGAAAACTAGGGTCCATTGGGATGAATAGAGTCAGAAGGGTATAAAAAGGGCAGTCTGAAGGGTATCAGGGCAGAAGGCTGAAGAGAGAGAGAGATCAGACTGCACCTGCTGTGTGAAGCGTTGTCCCATCATGTTCCAGAGATGAACACCTAATTGCCTTCACTACTTTGGGTGAGATGGTTTAATAAAGACTACATTATTATATTCACTTAATCCTGGGTGTCTTACTGATCATGTAGCTTGTTAGTTCTCAGACTGTGTAAAGCAGTCATGAGCAAATACAAGGTCAGAGTAATTAAGTATTTTATGGGGATATGCAGTCCTTTTCAGGGTAGTAGAAATCCTAGTGCTTCCGCTGCCCAAACTGTTCTGGCAGACCCAATTATTTTTGAGAAGAACGCTCGTGGGAGTCAGAGGAGGATCCCAGGTACTTCTCCTCAGATGAGTCCTTTAGGATTCCCTCTGAACCCTCCCCTCTACCTGAAAGGGGACTGTCTCCTCCTGAGGGCGTCTCCTTTTCATCTTTTGTGCGGGAAATGGCTCAGACCATTCCATTCCCCATAGACATGGAGGATGAGCCCAAGGCTGAGATGCTCGAGGTCCTGGACTACACCTCTCCACCTAAAGAGGCAGTGACAGCTCCTTTGCATAAGGTACTCAGAGAAGTCCTTATGCGAAACTGGGTGTCCCCTCTGCCTGGTCCCGTGATCCCCAAAAAGACTGATTCCCAGTATCGGATCCATGGTGAACCTGGGTTGATGAAGTCTCAGTTACCCCATAACTCTATGGTGGTGGACTCCACCCTCAAAAGAGCCAAGAATTATAGGGACTATGCTTCGGCGCCCCCAGACAGAGAAGCTAGGATGTTGGACTCATTTAGGAGGAAGATGTATCAAGTTGCTCTGCTCGCTGCCCATTTCCAATCATACCAGCTCTTCACGAGCATCCATTTGTGGAACTCGGTGCGGCAGCTGTCTAGTTTGGTCGATGCCCTCCCTCCGGAACAGGCCGAACCTTTTCGCCAGCTGGTCAGGCAACAGAAGGCGTGCCATAAATTTCTGGCCAGGGGTGCATACGACACTTTTGATGTGGCATCCAGAATTTCTGCCCAAGGTATAGCAATGTGCAGACTCTCAGGGTTGCGTGTTTCTGACCTGGACCACTCGGTCCAGCAGAGAATAGCAGATGTTCCTTGCCGGGGGGATAATCTTTTCGGAGAGAAGGTAGAAGATCTGGTTTACCAGATAAAGACGTATACTGATGCTATGGCTTCTGTATCCCACTGGGCACCTTCTGCTACTGCCTCCTCAACTTGGAGGTATTTTGGCGGCCCACAGAGTGCCCCTATTCCTATCATAGGGATAGGTATATTCCAGCATCTCACCAGCCTACTCAGGCTCAGCCCCAATGCACTCGTTCTCGTCAACAGTGTGCGCCCAAGGCCCCTACTGCTCCCCAGCAAAAGCAAGGGACAGGCTTTTGACTGGCTCCAAGAAAGCATAGCCACAATAAAAGTATCCGTACTGGGCGACTTGCCATTTGGGGGTGTGTACTCCTGTCTTTGCCTCTGAGACAGGAGTAACTTTTTGGAGGTCTCCTGGAGGGTGAACCCTTGCCCTTGCCCCTCAGGCAGAACCCCAGGCATGAAAAACTCTGGCTACTAAACAAGTATTAGACATAATAAATGTTTATTCAAATAGTCAAAGAAGCCAATCAGTAATTATTGAAATATCAACAAATAAAATCCCAATAGAGTATAATATGTAGCAAATAATGAGTTTTCCCTGGAAGCTGTCAATATGTCCACCTGCTTGTGCAGATGCATTGAGGCTCAATGGAAACAGGAAAAGGGAGTCCACACCTTCCACAAAGACACAAGCACAGCAAACCAAAGGTGACGGCAAGACTGAGTCCAAATGACCAGCCCAAACACTAAAATGAGAGCTTCAAAACAAGTTTATTAGGACCCAACACAGTCCGTATTTCGGCAATGAAGCCTTCATCAGGGGTCTGAGAACATAAAATTTATTGTTCTCAGCTACCCAGAAGCCCTCCTTCATCAACTTTAGTAACAGTGACTTTTCCTTCGAATCGGAGGATTTAATTCAAGGGATTAACGATTAATTAACATGCAATCTCAAAACTGCTTGATGCAATTCTGTATTTATCATGCCACAGTAAGAAGTGTGGGTAGGAATGAATGATGAGTGAATGGGTGAGGTTGAGCACATTGTTTTATTAAATTTGATATTATTTTGAATGAATATAGTTTGTGTCGAGGCACTTTGATATACTGACAATCTTGAGATACAATTTACCTCAGCTTAGACGGTTGGTCCCTTTAGTTATTGCATAATTACACATAAAAAAGACCACATTCTATAGAAAAAACATACAAAACTAATGATAATTTAGTACCTAATCAGAAGAACAAAATAACAGTTCAGGCACAGGTACATCAAAATAGTTCTCCCATCACTAATAGAGAAAGAAATCATGAGAGAATCAGAAGCATGTCAGATGATGAGTATCTCCTCTTACTAGTCCCACATCACGAAATGCACCATCACCACATTTTTTAGAACAGCTATGTAAGAAAGACTACTTCCAGATGGAGAGGCAGGCTTCCACTCCAGGTCCGGATTACAATCCCCACAGATTCCCCTTCCAAAGCAGAGGCTGCGCAAGAAGAGGACAGAGAAGGATCTACCAACAATGGTAGATGATGTGCCCATTTTTAATTTGTCTATATCCTTATAGAAGTAGAAATAAAGATACTATGCAGGGGCCTCTCTTTCTCTCCTACCTCTAATTATGATGCTTTTCAAACCTGCATTGACTTTTAAATTTCAAAGGAAACTACAGATTAAACAATTTTTTTATACGTCTGATCGCCCTCATATTGATACGTCTGTTGTTAAAAGAAATTCTAAATGGATACTTCTGGATCCCACCGATCCTATTATTAAGGCCTTCTATGAGGTTGTACTTAGAGACATTACAAACCATGAGAACAGTAAGAAAAGGCTACTGTTTCACAACCTTACTAAGGATGAAAATCTGGCACTACGGTCTTTATCATCTAATACTAATATTGTCATCAAACCAGCCGATAAGGGCGGAGGGATCGTCATTATGGATCGGGCTTCATATATTGACGAAATTATGAGACAACTTGGTGATACATTTTTTTATATGCCTCTCCCACGTGATCCGACTGAGTCTTTGAGAAATAATAGAAATTGTTGATTATTTCTGGAGATCCTGTGTCCCCATGATTGAATTCTATGTGCGTGACTCCTCCCACTTTATCACTAGGCTAGAGGAACATGACGGGGACCTTGAGGGATTACTTCTTGTTACACTTGACATCGAATCCCTGTACATTAGCATACCCAAGTTGGAACCATTAGTCATCATTGACGAAACTTTGCGCAACAGACAAACCGATGTACGGATTCCTTATAGACTTATTTTGTCTTTGGCCACCTTAGCCGTGACTAAAAACTATTTTGATTTTAATGGGCATTATTATCTACAAACCTAAGGCACAGCTATGGGGGCGTCCTGTCCATTTGTATTTTTTCTCTCCTTTTTCTTTGTTTTCTTCTATTTATTTTTCTGCCTCTCTCCCTATCCAGATTTAATTAATTCTTACTATCCATTCTGTAATTGTCCTCTTTTTACTTAATTTACCTATGGCTTTTCATCTTTTTCTCACTTTTGTTCTCCCCATGCCCCTTCCTCTTATTCTCCAGTCTTTGACTGTTTCCTCTCCTTTCCATCCAGCATCTTCCCTCTTTCTCTCCCCATCCTTCCATCTCTTCCCCTCTTTCTTTCTGCATCCTTCCATCCAGCATCTCTTCACCCAATCCTTCCATCCATTGTCTCCCTTTATGTCCCCTTCCTTCTAGCCAGTTCTCTCTCTCTCTACCCTTTTCCATTCAACATGTCCTCTCTCTCTCTCCCCATCCTTCCAGTGTCATTCCTGTTTCTCTCCCTACCCTTCCATCCAGCGTCTTACCTCTTTCTGCCCCTCCTTCCAGCATTTTCCCTCTCTCTGCCTCCTTTCATCCAGCATTTCTCCGTCTAACCAGCTATGGTCTCCCTCAGTTTCTCCCCATGCTTCACCCCAGCAGGTTCTCTCTCTCTCCTGCCCTTTTCCATGTCCCGTCTTTCTCTCCTCATCTTTCTACTCATCTCTCTCTCTCTGTACCCCTCTTCCATCCAGCATCTTCCCTCTTTCTGGCCCCTTCGTCTAGCATTTTCCTCTCTCTCCCTTCTTTCATCCAGCATTTCTCCTCTTTCTCTCTCCATCTGACCAGCCAGGGTCTCCCCCCCCTTGCTCCCCTTCCTTCTCCCCAGCAGCTTGTCTCTTTCCTTCACTTTACCATGTCCCCTCTTTCTCTCCCCTTCTTTCCACTCATCTCTCTCTGTATCCTTCTTCCATCCATTGTCCCCATTCTTATTTCTTTTTCTCCCCTCTGCTCTCTCCATTTATCACCTCCTGCCTCCCTCTTGACGCCCTTTCCCCCTTTCCCTACCCTTTCCACACAGTACCCAGTGTTTCCTGGCCACTGCTGCTTCTCCTAATGAAGAGCAGCGGCCCCGGCAAAACAAGAAAAACAATTGCAGGGCTGCAGCAGCCTTCAGGCATGCACTGTCGGCTCTGCCATCCTCTGCTCCCGCTGATGTCAATTTCCCATTCTGGGGGCAGAGGACCGGCAGAGCCAACAGTGCATGCCTGAAGGCTGGTCATCAAGAAAGGAGCAGCGGCAGGGCTGTGGCGGATCATCCCCTGGCACAGTGTGTCTCAGCGGGAGACTTTCCCGCTTATATATACTATCAACTAACACATTTGCTTATTTCCGATCTGACGAAGAAGGGCAACCTTCGAAAGCTAATCAAGAAATGTATTAAGTTATGCCCAATAAAAAAGGTATCATCTTATTTTCTTTTCCATGTTTTATTTTGTTTGATTTCTATTGATAACCTTTAAGAGTGGACTAACATGGCTACCACACCTCTCTACTCATAAAGCGAGGAAACCAGCTGCTCTTACCTGATTTCCAATGGTGGACTTTAGTTAATAGACTACTGCTTTGGACTGATTGGAACATGAGGGGTTCTCTGCATACCAGATTTATGGCTGGGGGCTTTGTGAGATATAATTGAGGGGGGATGGGGATGTGTGTGTGTGTAAGGGGGGCTTTGGGGGGTGTGTTTTGTTTTTTTCTTAATGTGACAAAGGGGTGTTGTGTGAGATTGTGGGGATTATGTTTGCTTATAAAGCGAGAAATGTTGCTGTTTTTACTTGAATCTCTTCAGCGGACTCTGATCGTCATTTGTCCATTGCTTTAGGTGGCTTAGAATCTGAGGGGAACTGTTGTTATAAGATAAAGGGTTGGCTGGTGTGTGAGTGGGGGGTGTGTATGTGGGGAGGGATGGTGATGTGTGTGTGGAGGGAGGGAGGGTTGGGGGGGTTATCTATTTTTTCTATTATCGTGGCAGAATGGTTATATTTATGTGTGGGGGAGGAAGGTGGGAGGGGACTCGAGTTGGGTTTCTGGGCTCCGGGAGGGCTTTTTTTCTAATTTCCCATTCAGCTGGCCTGGGGGATGTCTGTCTGGTGGTTGATGGTGGGGGTTGATTAGGGTGGGCTGGGGGATGGGTTGGATAGTGGCATTTGTTGGTGGGGAACATTCTATATTGTATTGGTCTTGGGGGGTTCTCAGGGTTTTCATTGGTTTTGATCATGTGCTTAACTGTTCTCGTTCATATATGGACTTAAAGTTTTTGCCTTACAATATTAAGGGTTTGAATTCGCCTCAAAAGCGTCAAAAGTTATTTAAAGAAATAGTGTCCTTTAATCCACATGTGGCATTTTTACAGGAAACACATTTTAAGAGGGAGCATGAGAGATTCCTGTCGCACCCCCATTACCCTCATGTCTTTTGTGCCTCGGCAGCTGATGCTTCTAAGAAGAAAGGGGTTGCTGTTTTTATTAATTCCTCTTTACAGGTGCAGGTAGAGAGGATTAGGGGGGATCCTGAGGGCAGGTATATTATCTTGAACCTGTTGCTGGATAATGTGGCTTTTACATTGTCATCTGTATACGCCCCAAATGATTCACAGGAGGGATTTTTTATCAGGCTTGGCAAAGCTTCTCTGTCCTATCCCTATGGTAAGACGGTGGTGGGTGGAGACTTCAATGCCACTTTCCACCCAACACTGGATAGGTCGGGTGATGCCTCGGCCTCGATCGCTGGGGTTTCTAGGGCACTGATGAATTTTGCCCGTGACCTGGGTGTTTGTGACTCGTGATGGGTATCTCATCTGACAGCTCGTAATTATTCATTTTATTCTTTTTCTCATGCCACCCAAACCCACTTCTCCTCTCCCTCCACTCTCTATCTCGGTTGATAACACCCTCATCGTCCCCGTCTCATCTGCCCGCAACCTCGGTGTCATCTTCGACCCCTCCCTCTCCTTCTCTGCGCATATCCAGCAGATAGCCAAGACCTGTCGCTTCTTCTTCTATAACATTAGCAAAATTCACCCTTTCCTCTCGGAGCACACCACCCAAACTCTCATCCACTCTCTCATTACCTCTCGCCTTGACTACTGCAACCTACTCCTCACTGGTCTCCCACTTAGTCATCTATCCCCCCTTCAGTCCGTTCAGAACTCTGCTGCACGCCTTATCTTCCGCCTGGACCGATACACTCATATCACCCCTCTCCTCAAGTCACTTCATTGGCTTCCGATCAGGTACCGCATTCAGTTCAAGCTTCTGCTACTAACCTACAAATGCACTCGATCTGCAGCCCCTCCTTACCTCTCAACCCTCATCACCCTCAACGTTCCCACCCGTAACCTCCGCTCTCACGACAAATCCCTCCTTTCAGTACCCTTCTCCACCACCACCAACTCCAGGCTCCGCCCTTTCTGCCTCACCTCACCCCATGCGTGGAATGGACTCCCTGAGCCCATACGCCAGACCCCTTCCTGCCCATCTTCAAATCATGGCTCAAAGCCCACCTCTTCAATGTCGCCTTCGGCACCTAACCACTACACCTCTACTCAGGAAATCTAGACTGCCCCAACTTGACACTTCGTTCTTTAGATTGTAAGCTCCTTTGAGCAGGGACTGTCCTTCTTTGTTAACTTGTACAGCGCTGCGTAACCCTAGTAGCGCTCTAGAAATGTTAAGTAGTAGTAGTAGTAGTAGTAGTAGAATAGATATTTCCTTGGCGCATGCTGTATGCAATTCGGATATTGGACCCATCACAATATCTGATCATGCTCCTGTCTGGACTCAGATTCCTTCTCTCTGTGAGGGAGGGAGGGAGGGAGGGAGGGATCAGAGATGGAGTTAAATACTAGCCTTTTAAGGGACGAGGAGATTATTGGGGGTTATAGATTTTTATTGAAGGAGTATTTGGAAATTAATTTGGATTCTGGGCCTTCCCTAGGGATTGTCTGGGATGCCCTTAAGGCAGTAACTAGGGGTTACTTTTTACAAAAGGCTAGTGCGCGAGCGAGATCCCAGCGTTTAGAGGTCAATAAGTGTCTTTCTCAACTTGACCATTTACTGGAAAGGCATATAGATACCCGTTCGGCTTCTACCTTATGTGAAATTCAGGCTCTTCATCTGAAGCTGGACCATATCTACACAGAGCAGTTGCAATTTTACAGAGGCCAACAACAGAATCATAGTAATAAACCAGGTCGCTCCTTGGCTCTTAAATTGCACCATCAACGGGTAGACCGCACAATCCTTAAAGTAGGGGATGGCCATAGTAACCCTTTGACCCAATCATCTTTGATTCGTCAGCATTTCACAGATTTTTACCAGGATTTATATACCTCTGATTCTTCAATTCGTCCAGAGGCCATTGAGGAATATCTTTCAGCCAATCCACTTCCTCACTTGACAGACGCACAGAGGGCCGTGTTGGATGGACCTGTTTCGGCTGAAGAAGTTCGTAGGGTCATTAGGGATCTTCCTACAAGCAAATCACCAGGGTTAGATGGTCTACCCAATGACTTTTACAAATCTATTGTGGGGAAGTTGGCCCCTATTCTAGCCGAGCTTCTTAATGGTGTATGCATGGGTAACGATCTCCCTCCTTCAATGATGGAGGCATGGATTGCATTGATTCCTAAACCAGGTAAGGCTAAAACTGATTGTGCTTCCTATCATCCTATATCAGTTCTTAACTCTGATATTAAAATATTAGCTAAGGTTCTCTCTAATCGGGTTGCCCTAGTATTGCCTGATTTGGTACATCCGGATCAGGTGGGCTTTGTTTCCCATTGACAAGCCATGGATAATGTTCATCGTATGATTAATTTGTTACAAGTGACTTGGAGGGACAATCTCATGGTTTGCCTCCTTGGTTTGGATGCTGAGAAGGCGTTCAACAGAGTCCATTGGCCCTTTATGATGAAGTTGTTGGAGGTATTTGGTTTTGGTTCTGGATTCTGTGGATGGATTCAAGCTTTGTATGCCTTTCCCCGAGCTTGTGTCTGGGTAAATGGGGGTAACTCCCCTATGTTTTCCTTGACTAGGGGTACTCATCAAGGTTGCCCTCTTTCCCCTATGTTATTCGCTTTAGTAATGGAGCCTCTGGCCATAGCTGTGCGTTCTGATCCGAATGTTTCGGGTATTTCTGTGGCTGGTCGGGAATTTAAATTGGCTTTATTTGCAGACAATGTTCCGCTTTCCTTGACCAGGCCTATGATTTCATTGCCTAACCTCCTGCAGATCCTAAATACCTACTCTTCAGTGTCGGGCTTTAAACTCAATATGAGCAAGTCAGAGGCCTTAGCAATTGGGATTCCTTCGTAAGTTCTGGGGTCCCTTCAGCAGTCCTTTCCTTTTTGGTGGGTTACCCGAGGCATCAAATATTTAGGAGTTATGATTACACCTTTATTCACAGATTTGTTTGCAGCCAATTATCCTTCCCTTCCGAAGGATCTTTATAGAGACCTGGAGCGTTGGGGATCATTTGAGTTATCCTGGTTTGGTAGAATTGCTACCCTAAAGATGAATATTCTCCCTCGTTTGATGTATCTCTTTCAGGTTCTTCCTATTCGTTTATCCCAGGGGGTTTTGTCGGGGATTCAGGATCGTCTCTTTCGCTTTATGTTTCAACAATTTTTTATTGGTGTTATATTAAAATCAACATACACAACAATCTGCGAGACAGTAAACACCCATTGATCAGTTCTCAAAGAGCAGCAAAGAAAACACTATTATTATGTCCTTTCAACCGTCAACTCTACCCCAACTTTATCCCCCCCCCCCATTCCTACCCCCCAAGACCTATCCAGAGGCTACTCCTCTCAAATACTATCATATATGCTCCAAATTCGACATCATTTTAAACACAGCCCCGCCAGATCTCTTTTATTATGTATAAACGTTATGAAAACCATAAATACCAATATTTCCCCCGAATTGAAGCATTTCTTTTTTCTTTGTAGTAAATAATAGGAATTTCTCTTTGCACGTTACACATCCATCGCCTATCAATAAGCCTCTACTCATTAACCCCACTCAATCCTGAGCGGTACTGCATTCCTTTCAAATGTTGATGAATTTCAGTACTTACACGAGCTACCACTACTTCCCCATTATTCCTTCTCCCTCCCTAAGACCACCATATACCCTCCCTCCCCCACCTCCTCCAGCATCAAACCCTCAACACTCCCATCCTAAAGTCTCTTTCGCTTTATTTGGTGTAATAAACGTCCATGCCTACCCCGATCTCTTCTTTTTAGGGATCAGAGGAAGGGCGGTTTGGGGGGTCCCTAACATTTTATTGCATTATAGGGCCGCTCAGACGCAGGCCGCACTTAAGTGGTATCAAGCTAAATCTCAAAAATTATTGGTCCATTTAGAACGAGCTTCTGTTGGGTCTTGTCACCTTCGTTTCTTAATGTGGCTTCCACGTAAACATCGCATCTTGCAAGGGGACACCTGCCCTTCAGTTCTTACTACTTTCAGCTATTGGGACGGTCTATTTGCTAAGCCTGATTTACTTTGAGGCACATTTTCAAAGCACTTAGCCTTCCAAAGTTCCATAGAAACCTATGGAACTTTGGAAGGCTAAGTGCTTTGAAAATGAGCCTCCTTGTCATCTATAGTCAATAATCCTCTCTTCCCTCCTGGTTTGGTAATAGGACCCTTTACTCGTTGGGCCTCATTTGGGCTTACTACATTGGGCCAGTTTTTTTGAGGGAGACGGGTTGTTGTCTTTCTCCGCTTTGGCGGAGAGATACTCCGTCCTTCCAAATGAGGCATATGCTTATACCCAATTGTGACATTTTCTTTCCTCTCCGGAAGTGAAGGCTAGGGTTTTGCGGGAGGACTCTTTTCTTGAAGATTCTTGTGAGGACTCCAGAGGTACAAAGGGGCTTATTTCATGTTTATATAATTATCAAAGGTCTAAATTACCCCCTCACTTGTTACATCACCTACGTTGGCATCGGGAGCTGGGGTTTGAAATTGGGGATGACGACTGGAATTTCTTGGAAAGAGCTCTATTGAAGGAATCGAGATCTGTTCCCTTCAAGGAAAATGCAGTTAAAGTATTATATAGATGGTATCTTACTCCGGTCTGTTTAAACCAGTGCTTTTTTTGTGCTGGTACGCGCCGGTATGGCGTACCGGCACCTTTTTTTGTAGGTCCCCTCCCCGACCCAGTCCCCACCTGCCTACCAGCTCCATGCTGACGACCCTCTTCTCCTGCCACCTGGCACCGTGACCCAGCCTTTAAAAAAATCTACGAAGCGGCGGAGCGGTGCCTCGCATCTGCCTGTAAAATAAGAAAAATCACCTCGTCGGCCGACCTTCCCTCACTGTGTTATGCCCTCTGACGTAACTTCCTATTTCCGCAAGGGCGGAATACAGTGAGGGAAGGCTGGCCGACGAGGCGAATTTTCTTCTTTTACAGGCAGACGCGAGGCGCCGCTTCGTAGATTTTTTTAAAGGCTGGGTCATGGTGCCGGGTGGCAGGAGAAGAGGGTCGTCGGCACGGAGCTGGTAGACAGGTGGGGACTGGGTCGGGGAGGGGGCTCAGATGGGTATGGGTGGCTGGAGGGAGGGGGAGCAGGGAAACGAGGAGAGTCGCTGGACATGGGTGGAGGGCAGGGGGGACAGGGGGGTTGCTGGAAATGGGTGCATAGCAGGGGGAAGAGAGAATCGCTGGACATGGGTGGATGGCAGGGGGGACGGGGGGTTGCTGGACATGAGGGGAGGGCAGGGGGGACAGGAGGGTCGCTGGATATGGGTGGATGGCAGGAGGAAGAGAGAATCGCTGAACATGGGTGGATGGCAGGGGGGACAGGGGGGGTTGCTGGACATGGGTAGATGGCAGGGGAGGGCAGGGGGGACAGGAGGGTCGCTGGACATGGGTGGATGGCAGGGGGAAGAGAGAATCGCTGGACATGGGTGGATGGCAGGGGGACGGGGGGTCGCTGGACATGGGTGGATGGCAGGGGGGACGGGGGGGGTTGCTGGACATGGGTGGATGGCAGGGGAGGACAGGGGGGACAGGAGGGTCGCTGGACATGGGTGCATGGCAGGGGGAAGAGAGAATCGCTGGACATGGGTGAATGGCAGGGGGAAGAGAGAATCGCTGGACATGGGTGGATGGCAGGGGGGACGGGGGGTTGTTGGACATGGGTGGGTGGCAGGGGGGATGGGGGGTTGCTGGACATGGGTGGATGGCAGGGGGGACAGGGGGTTGCTGGACATGGGTGGATGGCAGGGGAGGGCAGGGAAGACAGGAGGGTCGTTGGACATGGGTGGATGGCAGGGGGAAGAGAAAATCGCTGGACATGGGTGGATGGCAGGGGGACGGGGGGTCACTGGACATGGGTGGATGGCAGGGGGGACAGGGGGGTTGCTGGACATGGGTGGATGGCAGGGGAGGACAGGGGGGACAGGAGGGTCGCTGGACATGGGTGCATGGCAGGGGGAAGAGAGACTCGCTGGACATGGGTGGATGGCAGGGGGGACAGGGGGGTTGCTGGACATGGGTGGATGGAGGGCAGGGGATAGGAGGGCTGCTAGACATGGGTGGATGGAGGAGAGGGAAGGGAGAGAGAAGAAATGCTGGACATGGATGGAGGCGAGGGAAGAGTGAGGAAGGAGATGAGATGAGGGAAAAGGAAGAGAGGAGAAAAACCACATGGATGTAGAAAATAGGCAGAAGCTGGATCCACTGGACAGTCAGGTCTGAGAAGGACCCAACTTTTACTTACGGATGTAGGGCAAGAAATGAAGAAAAAAGGAGGAAAGTAAAGAAATAAATGGAAAGGAAGTCCTGGAAACGGAGTTAAGAGGACAGATAGCAGAAGAATCAGATACTGAGCCAGCATGATTAGAAAAAACAAAGTCACCAGACAACAAAGGTAGAAAAAAATCATTTTATTTTAATTTTAGTGTCTGGAATATGTCCAATTTGAGAATTTACATCTGCTGTCTTATTTTGCACTGGGTATACTGGAATTGTAACAGCTTACAGAAATTATTTATAATGAAAAAAAATCACGTTATTTTTTTCTCCTATACTAGTATAATATTTTCAATGATGTCTGCTTATATGCGCTATGGCTGGTATAAGGGGTGTGGCAAATGTGGGTGTGGTTATAATAGGGGTGGAGTCATATGTGGTGACTCTGCCCACAATGAGTACCGGCACCTTTTTTTCTACAAAAAAAGCACTGGTTTAAACCACATGTTTCCTTCTGTTTTTCCTTTGTTGTCACGGTTGTGTCCAGGTTCTTGGCTCGCAGTCACCTCGGTACCCAGGGGTTAGACCCAGGGAATGCTGCGAATTGATGGTTTACCGTTTCCCATGTTCCAGAAGATATGCTGGTCCGGTCCGGATCTTCCAGCCCTCCAGATTGTTTTGGGAGTTTTTTGGTACTAAGCAGTACCCGTACCTGGTGAACTCCCTTGTGGGCTGCCTTTATTAACCACCTGGGAAGGTCCCTAGTTGCCTTGCAACAGAGGTCCTCAGAGGAGTTTCCTTTGGTGGAAGTCGTTTGCAGTGCTGCTTAGTTTTCCCTGTTTTAGGTTTTGACCCTGCTTGTTTACTGACTTACTCTACTGTCTGCTGCCTGCCCAGACCCGGCTTGGCTCCTGGCTTTCTGTTGCTGGCTGCCTGCCCTGCTTCAGCTGGGTTCCCGGTTCGTTTATCCTGCTGGTCCCTGCAATTCTGCTTTCCTGCCCGGTCCGGTAAGTCCTGCCGATCGCCCGCACTCTGGGGCTCAACCCCTGAGGAACGGTGGTCAGGTGCAGGTGAAGTCGGGGCTATTTCTGGTCCAGCTGGTGCCAGCCTGAGCTGCCTCGGCGGCAGCCTCTGTCTGCTAGTTCCAACCCGGAGTCCCGGGAAGTCTGTTCTGCCTGTCCTGCGTTTGGGTGATTCTCCTGCCACTGCCGCTCCTCGGCAGTGGCCCAAGGGCTCACTAACCTAGAAGTTCCGGTAGAAGCGTGACATTTGTGTTGGAAGCGGTGTGGGCAAAGAGGTACTATGGGCCATATCAGGCCTTGTGTTAAGGTACGTGCTTTCATGGTAGGCCATTCAATTTAAACTTCAGAGATGGTTAGAGAAACCTATTAAATGGGCTCCAGAATTTTCTTTATTTCCCAAGCCTCCAGGTCTCACAAAATTGCAAGCCTTGTTTGTGAGACATGCAATGTCGGCTGCCAGGGTGACCTTGGCTTCTCACAGGAAATCTCCTTTAGTTCTCTCTCATGTTCATTGGCTGAATAAACTTTGGCATATTTGTGAAATGGAGAAACTTTGGGCAACTCACTGCCTTGCCCTTACTAAATGGGAGGCAATTTGGGAACCTTTCTTGACCAATTGTTCTGGTTAATTAAAGATGGGGGAGGGGTGGATCAGGTAGGGGTGGGGGGTTGGGTACAGGGGGAGGTTCTCTTTAAGAATCTTTTAAAAAGGTAGAAGTTTATGTTTTTGCTGTCATAATTTCCTTATTGAGATTTCATAATACTACTGGATTTTTGTTTTGCCATGCTATTGGTGATTTGTAAATGTTTCAATTTTTGTATTTCTCAATACTTAATAAAGACTCCTAAAATCAAGCAAACCTGTGAGCTCAGAGCTGTTGCATACTCGTCATTCTTTATTGTTGGTAGCATTTCCTTCTAACCGGCCACACATAGCTGACCACTTTCTAACCAGCCACATTTAGCGCCTTTTACCTGACTATATGTAGCCAATGAAAAGGTAGCTGGTTAGAATCTATCCACCTTCATGTGGCCGGTCAGAATCTAGCCGGCTAGATTCTAACTGGATAATTTCTCACCAGCTCCATGTGGCCGGTCAGAATCTCCTAGATTCCGACCGGCTACATGCGGCTGGTTAGAAGGTGGTCAGCTACATGTGGCCGGTTAGAAGGAAATGCTACCAACAATAAAGAATGACAATGAGGATGCAGCATCTGATAGGTTTGCTTGCTTTGTTTTGAGTGTACTAGAGATGATGGTTGTTCTGGGGAGTGGAAACAGAGATTAACCTAATTGGTTTCAATGTGTTCATGTCACTTGGTTTCCTGTCTATAAACCTCCTTGGGTTCAAGGCTATCTGACCCATTATATGGGTTGAAGCCACTAGGCTTAGCTTGCTGGCAGTAGGCAAAGTAACAAGTACACTGAAAGCAATAGTAAAAGATTATTAGAAATAATGAACTGCCTCTGCGTGATCGATCTGTAAAAAGTCAAAAGCTGTTCCAGTAGGATAGACAGTGCCTTAAAAGGTGGAGGTCAAAAGATTATTTTTTTTACTTATGTGAAAGCTTTTTTATTTATCTGAAAGGTTCCCATATGTAGAAATAAAATATAGTGAAATAAAAACTGAATTATCACTAAAACAGCTTCAAAAATTGTTGTAATTGGTGGAAACAGCACTAATAAAGGCTGTATTTTGTGCTAATTTTGTTTTACACTGTTCAGTGAAGATATCGTGTTTACTGATGGGTTCATCTTAACTGTTGTTGTAAGCTGCCTTGAGAAACCTGGTGTTATAAAGATTGGAAGTAAAATTAAACTCTCCTTTCATTGGGGCATATGGAATCACATCTTCACCTCACCTCTTTTGTATAAATGGATTATTCTGTTTTGCTTTGGGGTTTTTTTTAGCATGTTTCAGGAACAAGTGTTTTTCATAAGTCAAAATAATAAGTAAAAAAATAATTTCTTTCATGTAGATCTCTCATTTGTTTAAACTACTAATCATTTCTATAGCGCTACAAGGCATAACTAAATGGGCTATAAGCCCCTAATGCAGTCCATTGGTTGTCTTATATTTTGTCCTAGTGATGACTTATACTGTGCCAAAACTGGAAATACAGTGAGACAGAATAATAGAATTCAATATCCAAAACTTATTAACAACCCAATCACAGCTCACCAGTCCAAAAGAATAACAACCAAAAAAAAGGAAAAACAAATACATTCGGAAACAACCAACAAAAAGGGAAGAAAGGACACAACAGAACCAAATACCAAGAAAGCAGGCAAATAATAAAAATTAACACAACCAAGTCCCAAACTGAACCTTACCGACCAATCCAAATGGGATACGTAAATGCTAGATCAGTAGTAAATAAAACAGAGATCATAACAGATTGGATCACCACAGACAATCTTGACCTCCTATTCATCACTGAAACCTGGATTAATGACCTTAAAGACCCCATAATCTTAGATTTATGCCCACCAGGATACAAAATTACCCACTGGACATGAAACGGAAAAAAGAGGAGGAGGAATAGCCATAATATACAAATCTGAGTTCACAACCACAGCCGAATCCATTCTGCCACAACTCAAAATCGCCTCAGCAAGAATTAATCACCCTAACTTGCAGGAACACCTTAATGCAATCCTGCTCTACAGACCGCCAGGCAACTGGCAAGACTCCCAAACACACTTGATGGACTTTATCTTGAACACTTGTGTCTCTACCTCAAATCTTATCATAATAGGAGATATCAACCTGCACCTTGAAGATCTCAACTCAACAAGCACCCAAGAATGCGAAGAGTTCCTACAACTATGGGATCTTCACAGGACAAACACACAGCCAACTCACATCAAAGGACACACACTAGACATTGTCACACACAAATTTGATCCTGACTCAAACCTTATACTTACAGACACAAAATGGACACCCACACCGTGGTCAGACCACTATAAAGCAAACATCTCCCTCCAATGATGAACGAAAGACTCACCGAATAAACAAGAACGGAAAACCTATACCACTAGAGGAAAAATAGACCCGGTAATATTCTGGCAACAGATCTACTACAATGAATGGACAATAAAAGCAGATACAATACACTTCCTCCTAGAATGGGACGACAGATGCAGATCCATATTAGACAATATAGCTCCAACCCAAACCAGAACCTCACATAGAAAGAATTCAATACCATGGTTCAATGAAGAGCTGAAAAAAACTGAAAACACAAGTCAGAAGGTTAGAACGAGCATGGAATAAAAAGAAAGACGAATCCACACTTAATGCCTGGAAACAACTTAAAAGAAAATACAAATATACCATAAGACAAACTAAAAGATTATATTACAAAACTGTAATTGGACCAAACTACAAGGACACACATAAACTCTTCCAACTCGTGAACAAACTACTAGATATTACACCAATCACAACCAACAGTAAAGATGCACCAGGAGCAGACAATCTTGCGAGATACTTCAACAAGAAAATCCTACAACTACGACTCAAGATACCTGTCAGTACCACCGACTATGCTGAACTCCTTGACTGTCTAGACCCAGACCCTGGCATTTACCCAGCAGACAGAACCTGGACCAACTTCGAGACACTATCAGAGGATATCATCTCCCAAACGCTCAAAAGATTTGCCAAATCTCATTGCAAACTAGATATATGTCCAAACAACCTTATGACATCTGTTCCTCAACAATTTATAACAGACATAACGAAACACTTAAACTATATGCTACAAAATGGACTCTTCCTGAAGGAGAAAGGAAACATCTTACTCACCCCCATACCCAAAGACGCAAAGAAAAGTGCCAGTGAACTAACCAACTACAAGCCAGTAGCATCCATTCCCTTAATAACCAAAGTAACGGAAGGGTTGGTGACCAAACAACTCACAAACTATTTAAACAAATTCTCAATACTCCATGACTCCCAGTCATGATTTTGCTCTAACCACAGTACTGAAACAGTACTAGTTTCCCTCATGACTACATTCAAACAAACGATTGCAACAGGAAAGAACATACTACTTCTACGATTTGACATGTCAAGCGCTTTCGACATGGTTGATCATGGAATACTACTACATATCCTTGAGTACTTCGGAATTGGAGGTAACGTTCTCAACTGGTTCAAGGGATTCCTAACCACACGATCATACCAAGTGACATCTAACTCAACTACTTCAGCCACATGGATACCTGAATGCGGAGTCGCACAAGGATCCCCCCTCTCGCCGACCCTCTTCAATCTAATGATAATACCCTTGGCCAAACTATTATCAAAACAAAACCTCGACCCATACATATACGTAGACGACATAACGATCTACATCCCTTTTAAACAAGATCTAAAGGAAATTTCCAGCGACATCAACCAAAGTCTCTATATTATGCATTCATGGGCGGATGCTTTTCGACTGAAACTTAAGGCAGAAAAAACCCAATGCCTAATACTCACCTCTCAACATAACAAGAACAAATTCACAACCATTAACACACCAAATCTGAACTTTCCAATTTCGGACACCCTGAAAATTCTTGGAGTTACCATCGATCGACACCTAACACTCGAAAGCTACGCGAAAAATACAACTAAGAAGATGTTCCACTCAATGTGGAAATTAAAAAGAGTAAGACCGTTCTTCCCAAGGAACGTTTTCCGTAACCTGGTACAATCAATGGTGCTTAGTCATCTAGACTACTGCAGCGCACTCTACGCCGGCTGCAAAGAGCAAATAATCAAGAAACTTCAGACAGCCCAGAACACCGCAGCTAGACTCATATTCGGCAAAACAAAATACGAAAGTGCTAAACCCCTACGAGAAAAACTACATTGGCTCCCATTTAAAGAACGCATCACGTTCAAAATTTACTCCTTAGTTCACAAAATCATTCACGGAGATGCACCAGCCTACATGTCAGACCTTATAGAGTTACCAGCCAGGAATGCCAAAAGATCATCCCGTACATTCCTTGATCTGCACTTCCCTAACTGCAAAGGTCTAAAATACAAATTAATGCAAGCGTCAATCTTTGCCTTTGTAAGCACACAGTTATGGAACACACTGCCGCGCAACTTAAAAATGATCTACGAACTAACGAACTTCTGCAAACTGCTGAAGACCCATCTCTTTAACAAGGCTTACCACAAAGATCAACCTATGTGAATATACCTAACTCCTCCACACATATTCAGAACTGTCTTAGAATATCTGCTTGTAATACTACTATCATGTCTTATCATTATCATGTTACCAAAGATTCTTCTGTAACACTAAATGTCTATTTTCTAATATATTTCCATTACTCATGATGTATTGTAAGCCACATTGAGCCTGCAAAGAGGTGGGAAAATGTGGGATACAAATGCAAGTAATTGTGTTTGCATTTGTGTAATAACTGAGAAAATGTTGTTGAAAACTGACTTGAAGAAGAAATAAATATATATCACAGAACTGGAAAATGTTGGCACATTTAGACTGACTCTGGACTTCTACATGAAGGTAGCTTTGCCTTCATTATTTAATACTAGTAAAAAAGCCCCGTTTCTGATGCAAATGAAACGGGGGCTAGCAAGGGTTTCTTCAGAGTGTGCATGTGGAAGTGTGTGTCCCTGCCCTCTGCCCTCTCTCCCTCCCCCCTCCGAGTCCAGTCCTTCAGTGTTAAGTTTCCTGCTGTTCTGTGTTTGTGTTAGAGAGAGAGTGAGGGCATCTGTCTCCCCTCCCCCCTCTGAGTCCTTCACTGTTACAGAGAGAGGGATTTCCTGCTGTGCTGTTTTCCTTCACTCATGGGGAAACCGGATATCTCTGGCGCTTCACACTTCCGGCTGGAGGCTTCATAGAACGTTGGTGGTGCCTTTTATATATATAGATATTTTTTTAAATAGTAATAAACAATATTACGTGCGTTTTTATAATATACCACTGCTTTCCACAAAACAAAAGGAGCAAGTTCCCACAAGCCAAATTTCTCTTTTTATCTAGGCACAGGAAAAAAAGGATTTTAAGTGCTCCCTGGTTCATGTTTAATTCATAAACCTAATTCATGTTTAATGTGGGATATAAGTAAATATAGATAGAAACTCTGAATGTTGAGCACCTGTTTCTCATAACATGATGTCTGTTTTAGAGGCCTTTTACCAGGGGAAAAAATATAACACCTGCTAGGGTGCCCTATAACCAGTTCCTTCAAATGACATATTGATTATGATTTATAATAAACTAGTAAAAGAGGCCCGTTTCTGAGCAAATGAAACGGGCGCTAGCAAGGTTTTCGTCGGCAACACCCCCCCTGCCAACCCCTTCGTTGTTGTGGCATTGCTCTGCCCTCAACGTCATGATGTTTGACGCGAGGGCGGGGCCCGTAGCGATTTCCCACCCCCCCGCCTCCCTGCCAACCCCTTGGTTGTTCTGCCATTGCTCCGCCCTCAAGGGCGGGGCCCGTAGCGATTTCCCACCCCCACCCCCGCCTCCCTGCGTCCGTCCCTGCCAACCCCTTCGTTGTTCTGCCATTGCTCCTCCCTCGAGGGCGGGGCCTGGAGCGATTTTGGTGGCTTCACCACCACGAACCTTCGAACCTTTTTGAAGGAAGTCAGGGCTTGGCTTCAGTGATGTCACTGTCTTCAAAACGTTGAGGGTGAGTTTTATATATATAGATTACTACTCTACCTATAAAAAGTTATTCCGTTATTATACTTCCTCTGTGTACATCCGTATGCTGCACAAGCTGGCATGTCTGAAAATATAAGGGAGATTAAACAAAAATGCTACCAGCAATAAAGAACAACAACATGGATGCAGCAGCTCACTTTTGTTTTAAGTGTACTAGAGATGACATCTGCGTTTGGGAGTGGAAACAGAGATTAACAATTGGTTTCCAAGGAGATTTAAAAAACAGGAGTGGAAGTAAGCCTATCTAGTCCACTGTAAGCATGGAAGCCAATTAAGACAGTCTACGTTTCCTCTTCCCAACGCAGCTGTCATCCCTATTCTCCGAGGACAAGCAGGCTGCTTGTTCTCACGACTGGGTTGACGTCCACGGCAGCCCCCACCAACCGTAACAAAAACTTTGCGGGCGGTCCCGCACACAGGGCACACCCACTGCGCATGCGCGGCCATCTTCCCGCCCGTGCGCGACCGTTCCCGCTCAGTTTTTTTCGATTCCGCGCTGGAGAGAGACGTATTATCGTCTCTCTCTCTGTCAGCCCCGGAAAAGTTTTTTCTCTTTTCGTGCGCGTTCGCGCTTCTTTCCTTTATTTTCTGTGTTAAAAAAAAAAAAGAAGAAGTTGGTTTGTCCCCTCGTCGTCTTTAGCGCAGGGGCGCCTCGTTGCGGCCTTGTGGCCGTGCGGTCGTTTCTTTTTCGGGTGTGCTTTTCACCGCCACCATCGACAACTTTGACTTCGCCGACGCGATTTTTCTATCGATGTCCTCGAAGGTCCCGAGTGGATTCAAAAAGTGTGGTCGGTGCAGCCGGCAGATCTCGCAAACCGATACCCACGCTTGGTGCCTCCAGTGCCTTGGGCCGGAGCATAATACCAAGACATGCACCTTATGTCTCGGCTTGCGGAAACGGACACAGGTGGTGAGGCAAGTTCTTCGGGACCGTCTTTTTGGAACTTGCGCCGGCCCTTCGACGTCAACGGCATCGGTGTCGACGGCCGGATCTTCGGTACCGGTACCGATGTCGACGAAATCGGCACCGACGATGGCACCAACCCCAGGAGCACAGGTACCGTTGGCCCGCCGGACCACCGGCGACGGTGGGGGTGAGCGACCGCGTGGGCAGTTGGCCCCGGCCACTCCCTCTACCCAGGGCCATCGGGAACGAACCCTGTCAGACCCGATCATCTCTGCCACCGAACGCCGATGATGGGCACCGAAAGAAGACTAAAAAACATCGTCATCGGTCGCCCACGGCGCACGGGACTACCAGTTCCGGCGCCTCCAGAGATGACGCCGCCGAGGAAGCGGCAGTGCCGAGAGGAGCGTTCCCCCTCGGTCGAAGAGGTGTCGCTGCGTCAGTCCATGGGTGCTTCGGTACCGTCTCCTGGACTCGAGCAGCTTCCGGCACCAGCCCCCGCACCGGCCCCCCTGCCTTTCCCAACAGCGGGCCTTGACGAGTGCCTCCGAGCCATCCTTCCAGGGATTCTGGAAGGGCTGATGCGCCAGGCTTTGCCGGCACCGGGGGTGCTTGCGCCCCCGGCGCTGTTGATGGAGGCGCCGGTGTGCTCTAGCCCGATGCAGAGGCCTCCGACGCCCACGCCGCTTGCGGTGCCGGTGTCGACAGCCACGCAGGTGGAATCCCCGTCGACGTCGATGAAGGGAGCTTCATCCCCGCCGGCACGGGAGTCCACCGCTCGACGCCACCATCGAGGACATGGTTCCTCGCAGTCGAGACGGGCCCGGTTCAGGTCTGAGCTGCAAGAGCTCATGTCCGACACCGAGGAAGAGGCCTCGTGGGGGGAGGAGGAGGACCCCAGATATTTCTCCTCAGAGGAGTCTGTGGGCCTTCCCTCCGACCCCACTCCTTCACCGGAGAGGAGGCTCTCGCCCCCTGAGAGCCTCTCCTTTGCCTCCTTCGTCAGGGATATGTCTATTTGCATTCCCGTCCCCGTGGTCTCTGTGGATGAGCCGAGGGCTGAGATGCTCGAGGTCCTCGACTATCCATCACCACCTAGAGAGTCTTCCACGGTGCTGTTGCACAATGTCCTCAAAGAGACACTGCTTCGGAACTGGCTGAAGCCCTTATCTAACCCCACCATCCCCAAGAAAGCGGAGTCCCAATACAGAATCCACTCTGACCCAGAGTTGATGCGGCCCCAATTGCCTCATGACTCGGCGGTCGTGGACTCTGCTCTCAAGAGGGCACGGAGTTCGAAGGATACCGCCTCGGCGCCCCCGGGGCGGGAGTCTCGCACTCTGGACTCGTTTGGGAGGAAGGCCTACCAATCTTCCATGCTCGTGACCCGCATCCAGTCGTACCAGCTCTACACGAGCATTCACATGCAGAACAATGTGAAGCAACTGGCGGACCTGGTCGACAAGCTCCCTCCGGAGCAGTCCAGGCCTTTTCAGGAGGTGGTCAGGCAGCTGAAGGCGTGCAGAAAGTTCCTGTCCAGGGGTATCTATGACACCTGTGATGTGGCATCTCGAGCTGCGGCCCAAGGTATAGGGATGCGCAGACTCTCCTGGCTGCGTGCCTCTGACCTGGACAACCGCACCCAGCAATGACTGGCGGATGTCCCTTGCCGGGGGGATAATATCTTTGGCGAGAAGGTCGAGCAGTTGGTGGACCAACTACACCAGCGGGAAACTGCTCTCGACAAGCTCTCCCACCGGGCGCCTTCAGCATCCACCTCAGGTGGACGTTTTTCCCGGGCCAGGCAGGCTGCACCCTACGCCTACAACAAGCGTAGGTACACCCAGCCGGCTCGAAGGCCTCCTCAGGCACAGGGACAGTCCCAGCACGCTCGTTCCCATTAACAGCGTGTGCCTAAGCAGCCCCCTGCGCCTCCACAGCAAAAGCCGGGGACGGGCTTTTGACTGGATCCATGGGAACATAGCCGCCATCAAAGTGTCCGTACTGGACGACCTGCCGGTCGGGGGGAGGTTGAAAGTTTTTCACCAAAGGTGGCCTCTGATAACCTCCGACCAGTGGGTTCTCCAAATAGTGTGGTGCGGATACACCCTGAATTTGGCCTCCACTCCACCAAATTGCCCACCGGGAGTCCAATCCTTCAGCTCCCATCACAAGCAGGTACTTGCAGAGGAACTCTCCGCCCTTCTCAGCGCCAATGCGGTCGAGCACGTGCCACCAGGGCAGGAAGAGCAGGGATTCTATTCCAGGTACTTCCTTGTGGAAAAGAAAACAGGGGGGATGCGCCCCATCCTAGACCTGAGAGGCCTGAACAAATACCTGATCAAAGAGAAGTTCAGGATGCTTTCCTTAGGCACCCTTCTACCAATGATTCAGAAAGACGATTGGCTATGTTCCCTGGATTTAAAGGACGCTTATACTCACATCCCGATACTGCCAGCCCACAGACAGTATCTCAGGGCACTTTCAGTATTGTGTGCTGCCCTTTGGGCTCGCCTCTGCCCCACGGGTGTTCACGAAGTGCGTCGTGGTGGTCGCGGCGTATCTACGCAAGGTGGGAGTGCACGTGTTCCCGTATCTCGACGATTGGCTGGTCAAGAACACCTCGGAGGCAGGGGCTCTCCGGTCCATGCAGTGCACTATTCACCTCCTGGAGCTGCTGGGGTTTGTGATAAATTACCCAAAGTCCCATCTCCAACCAGTCCAATCTCTGGAATTCATAGGAGCTCTGCTGAATTCACAGACGGCTCAGGCCTTTCCTCCCGAGGTGAGGGCCCACAACCTCCTGCCCCTCGCTTCCCAGACCAGAGCGTCTCAGCAGGTCACAGCTCGGCAGATGTTGAGACTCCTGGGTCATATGGCCTCTACAGTTCATGTGACTCCCATGGCTCGTCTTCACATGAGATCTGCTCAATGGACCCTAGCTTCCCAGTGGTGCCAAGCCACAGGGAATCTAGAAGATGTCATCCGCCTGTCCCTCAGTTGCCGCAATTCGCTGCACTGGTGGACACTTTGGACCAATTTGACCCTGGGACGTCCATTCCAAATTCCGCAGCCCACGAAGGTGCTGACGATCGATGCATCTCGCCTGGGGTGGGGAGCTCATGTCAATGGGCTTCACACCCAGGGACTGTGGTCCCTCCAGGAACAGGATCTTCAGATCAACCTCCTGGAGCTCCGAGCGGTCTGGAACGCACTGAAGGCCTTCAGAGATCGGCTGTCCTATCAAATTATCCAAATTCGGACAAACAATCAGGTTGCAATGTATTACATCAACAAGCAGGGGGGCACCGGATCTCGCCCCCTGTGTCAGGAAGCCGTTGGGATGTGGCGTTGGGCCTGCTAGTTCGGCATGCTTCTCCAAGCCACATACCTGGCAGGTGTAAACAACAGTCTGGCCGACAGACTGTGCAGAGTCATGCAACCGCACGAGTGGTCGCTCCATTCCAGAGTGGTACGCAAGATCTTCCGAGAGTGGGGCACTCCCTCGGTGGACCTTTTCGCCTCTCAGACCAACCACAAGCTGCCTCTGTTCTGTTCCAGACTACAGGCACACGGCAGACTAGCGTCGGATGCCTTTCTCCTCCATTGGGGGACAGGCCTCCTGTATGCTTATCCTCCCATACCTTTGGTGGGGAAGACCTTACTGAAGCTCAAGCAAGACCACGGCACCATGATTCTGATAGCGCCTTTTTGGCCCCGTCAGATCTGGTTCCCTCTACTTCTGGAGTTGTCCTCTGAAGAACCGTGGAGATTGGAGTGTTTTTCGACCCTCATTTCGCAGAACGACGGAGCGCTTCTGCACCCCAACCTTCAGTCTCTTGCTCTCACGGCCTGGATGTTGAGGGCGTAGATTTTGCTTCGTTGGGTCTGTCTGAGGGTGTCTCCCGCGTCTTGCTTGCCTCTAGAAAGGATTCCACTAAAAAGAGTTACTTTTTTAAGTGGAGGAGGTTTGTCGTTTGGTGTGAGAGCAAGGCCCTAGAACCTCGCTCTTGTCCTGCACAGAACCTGCTTGAATACCTTCTGCACTTATCAGGGTCTGGCCTCAAGACTAACTCAGTAAGGAATCACCTTAGTGCGATTAGTGCTTACCATTATCGTGTAGAGGGTAAAGCCATCTCTGGAGAGCCTTTAGTCGTTCGATTCATGAGAGGCTTGCTTTTGTCAAGGCCCCCTGTCAAGCCTCCTGCAGTGTCATGGGATCTCAACGTCGTCCTCACCCAGCTGATGAAACCTCCTTTTGAGCCACTGAATTCCTGCCATCTGAAGTACTTGACCTGGAAGGTCATTTTCTTGGTGGCAGTTACTTCAGCTCGTAGAGTCAGTGAGCTGCAAGCCTTGGTAGCTCATGCTCCTTATACCAAATTTCATCATAACAGAGTAGTACTCCGCACTCACCCTAAGTTCCTGCCAAAGGTGGTGTCGGAGTTCCATCTTAACCAGTCAATTGTCTTGCCAACATTTTTTCCCAGACCACATACCCGCCCTGCTGAAAGTCAGTTGCACACATTGGACTGCAAGCGAGCGTTGGCCTTCTATCTGGAGCGGACACAGCCCCACAGACAGTCCGCCCAATTGTTTATTTCTTACGACCCCAACAGGAAAGGGGTCGCTGTCGGGAAACGCACCATCTCCAATTGGCTAGCAGATTGCATTTCCTTCACTTACGCCCAGGCTGGGCTGGCTCTTGAGGGTCATGTCCCTGCCCATCTTTAAGTCCTTACTCAAAACCCATCTCTTCTCCCTTGCTTTTGGCGCCTAACCACCTTCCCCATTGATGATACACTGACTACATAGTTTGTTACCTTTAGATTGTAAGCTCTCTTGAGCAGGGACTGTCCTTCCCCATGTTTTAACTTGTACAGCGCTGCGTAACCCTAGTAGCACTATAGAAATGCTAAGTAGTAGTAGTAGTAGTAATGTCACGGCTCATAGTGTTAGAGCCATGGCAGCGTCAGTGGCCCACTTGAAGTCAGCCACTATTGAAGAGATTTGCAAGGCTGCGACGTAGTCATCTGTCCACACATTCACATCACATTACTGCCTCCAGCAGGATACCCGATGCGACAGTCGGTTCGGGCAGTCGGTGCTGCAGAATCTGTTTGGGGTTTGAATCCAACTCCACCCTCCAGGACCCGATTTTGTTCTGTTCAGGCTGCACTCTCAGTTAGTTGTTCTTCGTAGGTCAATTTCCGTTATGCCCTCGCCGTTGCGAGGTTCAATTGACCTGGGTTCTTGTTTTGAGTGAGCCTGAGAGCTAGGGATACCCCAGTCGTGAGAACAAGCAGCCTGCTTGTCCTTGGAGAAAGCGAATGATACATACCTGTAGCAGGTGTTCTCCGAGGACAGCAGGCTGATTGTTCTCACCTACCCTCCCTCCTCCCCTTTGGAGTTGCGTTTTTTCCTCATTCCTTTGCTTGTCATTCAACTGAGCGGGAACGGTCGCGCATGGGCGGGAAGACGGCCGCGCATGCGCGGTGGGCGTGCCCTGCGTGCGGGACTGCCCGCAAAGTTTTTGTTCCGGTTGGTGGGGGCTGCCGTGGTCGTCAACCCAGTTGTGAGAACAATCAGCCTGCTGTCCTCAGAGAACACCTGCTACAGGTATGTATCATTCGCTTTCACTCAAAACGAAGCAAGCAAACCTATGAGCTACTGCATCCACATTGTCTTTTTTTTTTAAATTATTGTTGGTCCATCTGTAACAAGTCTAAAGCTGATTCAATTGGATAGGCAGTGCCTTAAAAGTTGGAGGACAAAAGTTTTTTTTGCTTTTACTTATTGGCCAGCTGTTTAATTTATTTAAAAGCTTCCCATATGTAGATGTAAATATAATGAAATAACAATTGAATATCACTAAAACAGCTTAAAAAATTATTATAGCTGGTAGAAACAGCAAATTTAAACTCTGTATTTTGTGCTAATTTTTCAACACTAAAAACTAAATAAATACACTGTATATAATACAGATGGCCACATTTCAGTGAGGATATCCTATTTCCTGATGGGTTAATCTTAAATGTTGTAATCTGCCATAGAAAACTTGGTTTTATAAAGATGATGGAATATATTGAAATTAAATGGAAGTAGAATTAAACTCTCCTTTCATTGGGGCACATGGAATCACATCTTCATTTGTTTTGTAGAAGTTTACCTTTTAGATACACAAATGGATTATTCTGTTGCTTGAGCATGTTTCAGGGACAAGTGGTATATAAGTCAAAATAATAAAAATATTTTTTGTCAAACAGATCTCTCATTTGTTGAAACATAACTACTACTACTATTTAACATTTCTAGAGCGCTACAAAGTGTACGCAGCGCTGTACAAACACAGAAGAAAGACAGTCCCTGCTCAAAGAGCTTACAATCTAATAGACAAAAAAATGCTCTAAGTGGGCTATAAGCCCCTAATGCAGTCCATTGGTTTTCTTATATTTTGTTCTTGTGATGGCATATACTGTGCCAAAACTGGAAACAGAGTGAGACAGAATAATAGAATTCAGTAACATCCAAAACTTATTTTTTTTATGTTTGAATCATCTTTATTAAAAGCAAAACATGTTGGTTGATAAGCTTCATATAGAACAAGAAAAAAACAGTAAACCATTCAACATGGCACAATAAAGCGAAGATACTTACCTGTAGCAGGTATTCTCCGAGTACAGCAGGCTGATTGTTCTCACATGTGGGTCGTTGTTGTCCACAGCGACCCCAGGAACGGAGATTTTCTCTAGTAAAATCCAAAAGAGCTTTGCGACAGCCAGCAAAGCACGGAACGGACGCAATGCACATTCGTGGCCATCTTGCCGCCCTCGCGCGTCCGTTCCCGCCTCAGTTATATCAAAAGCAAATAAAGAATAAAACAACTCCAAAGAGGAGGTGGGCAGGTTGCTGAGAACAATCAGCCTGCTTTCCTCAGAGAATACCTGCTACAGGTAAGTATCTTTGCTTTTTCCGAGGACAAGCAGGCTGCTTGTTCTTACATGTGAGGTATCTCTAGCCCCCAGGCTCACTCAAAACAACAAAGAAAGGTCAATTGGGCCTCACAACGGCGAGGACATAACAGAGATTGACTTACGAAGTAAACATCTAAATGAGAATGCAGCCTGGAACAGAACAAAAATGGGCTTAAGGGGGTGGAGTTGGATTCTAGACCCCAAACAGATTCTGCAACACCGACTGCCCGAACCGACTGTCGCGTCGGGAGTCCTGCTGAAGGCAGTAATGAGATGTGAATGTGTGGACAGATGATCACGTCGCAGCCTTGCAAATCTCTTCAACAGTGGCTGACTTCAAGTGAGCCACTGACGCTGCCATGGCTCAAACACTATGAGCCGTGACATGACCCTCAAGAGTCATCCCAGCTTGGGCATAAGTGAAGGAGATGCAATCTGCTAGCCAACTGGAAATGGTGCATTTCCCGACAGCAACTCCCTACCTGTTGGGATCAAAAGAAACAAACATTTGGGTGCACTGTCTGAAGGGGCTTGTCCGCTCCACATAGAAGGCCAATGCTCTCTTGCAGTCAGTCCAATGTATGCAACTGACGTTCAGCAGGGCAGGTATGAGGACGGGGAAAGAATATTGGCAAGACAATTGACTGGTTCAGATGGAACTACGACACCACCTTCGGCAAGAACTTAGGGTGCGTACGAAGGACTACTCTGTTATGATGAAATTTAGTATAAGGAGCATGGGCTACCAAGGCTTGAAGCTCACTGACTCTATGAGCTGAAGTAACAGCCACCAAGAAAATGAACTTCCAGGTCAAATACTTCAGATGGCAGGAATTCAGTGGCTCAAAAGGAGGTTTCATCAGTTGGGTGAGAATGACGTTGAGATCCCATGACACTGGTGGAGGTTTGACAGGGGGCTTTGACAAAAGCAAACCTCTCATGAAGCGAACAACTAAAGGCTGTCCAGAGATAGGCTTACCATCTACACGATAATGGAAAGCACTAATTGCACTAAGATGAACTCTTATGGAGTTGGTCTTCAGACCAGACTCGGACAAGTGTAGAAGGTATTCAAGCAGGGTCTGTGTGGGACAAGAGCGAGGATCTAGGGCCTCCTCCATTTAAAAGAATAACACCTCTTCGTGGAATCTTTCCTAAAAGCAAGCAAGACTCGGGAGACACCCCAGAAAGACCTAAGGAGGCGAAGTCTACGCTCTCAACATCCAGGCTGTGAGAGCCAGAGACTGGAGGTTGGGATGCAGAAGCGCCCCCTCGTTCTAAGTGATGAGGGTTGGAAAACACTCCAATCTCCACGGTTCTTCGGAGGACAACTCCAGAAGAAGAGGGAACCAAATCTGATGTGGCCAAAAGGGCACAATCAGAATCATGGTTCTGCGGTCTTGCATAAGTTTCAGCAAAGTCTTCCCCACCAGAGGTATGGGAGGATATGAATACAGAAAACCCTTCCCCCAATGAAGAAGAAAGGCATCTGACACTAGCCTGTCGTGGGCCTGAAGTCTGGAACAGAACTGAGGGACCTTGTAATTGAGCTGAGTGGCAAAAAGATCCACCGAGGGGGTGCCCCACTCCCGGAAGATCTGGCGAACAACGCCCGAATTGAGCGACCACTCGTGAGGTTGCATTATCCTGCTCAATCTGTCGGCCAGACTGTTGTTTACGCCCGCCAGATACGTGGCCTGGAGAATCATGCCATGATGACGAGCCCAGAGCCATATCTGGATGGCTTCCCGACACAGGGGGCGAGATCCGGTGCCCCCCTGCTTGTTGATGTAGTACATGGCAACCTGGTTGTCTGTCTGAATTTGAATAATTTGATTGGACAGCCAATCCCTGAAAGCCATTAGAGCGTTCTAGATCGCTCGCAACTCCAGGAGATTGATCTGCAGACCTGATTCCTGGAGGGACCAAGCTCCCTGAGTGTGGAGCCCATCTACATGAGCCCCCCAGCCCAGGAGAGATGCATCCGTGGTCAGCACTTTTTGAGGCTGAGGAATTTGGAAGGAACGTCCCAAGGTCAAATTGGATCGAATTGTCCACCACCGAAGTGAATTTAGAAAATCGGTGGACAGCTGGATCACATCCTCTAGATTCCCCGCAGCTTGATACCACTGGGAAGCTAGGACTCATTGAGCAGATCTCATATGAAGGCGTCAAATGAACTGTGGAGGCCATATGGCCGATAAGTCTCAAATCTGCCGAGCTGTGATCTGCTGAGACGCTCTGGCCCAGGAAACCAGGGACAGAAGATTGTTCGCCCTCACCTCAGGAAGATAGGCCCGAGCTGTCTGAGAGTCCAGCAGAGCTCCTATGAATTTGAGTTGTTGAACTGGAAGGAGATGGGACTTTGGATCATTTATAACAAACCCGAATAGCTCCAGGAGTTTTAGAGTCATCTGCATGGACTGTAGAGCTCCTGCCTCTGAGGTGTTCTTCACCAGCCAATTGTCGAGATAAGGGAACACATGCACTCCCAGTCTGCGTAGCGATGCTGCAACAACTGCCAGGCATTTTGTAAAGACCCTGGGCACAGACGCGAGACCAAAGGGTAGCACACAATACTGAAAGTGCTGTGTTCCCAGACGGAATCGAAGATACTTCCTGTGAGCAGGAAGTATTAGGATGTGTGTATAAGCATCCTTTAAGTCCAGAGAGCATAGCCAATCATTTTTCTGAATCATGGGAAGAAGGGTGCCCAGGGAAAACATCCTGAACTTTTCTTGGACCAGGAATTTGTTCAGGCTCTTAGGTCTAGGATGGGACGCATCCTCCCTGTTTTCTTTTGCACAAGGAAGTAGCTGGAATAGAATCCCAGCCCTTCTTGCCCTGGTGGAATGGGCTCGACTGCATTGGTGCTGAGAAGGGCAGAGAGTTCCTCTGCAAGTACCTGCCTGTGCTGGAAGCTGAAGGACTGAGCTCCCGGTGGGCAATTTGGAGGAGTGGAGATCAAATTGAGGGATTGTAAGCTCTTTGAGCAGGGACTGTCTTTCTTCTATGTTTGTGCAGCGCTGCGTACGCCTTGTAGTGCTATAGAAATGCTAAATAGTAGTAGTAGTAGTAACCGGACTATTTGAAGAACCCACCGGTCGGACGTTATGAGAGGCCACCTTTGGTGAAAAATTTTTAACCTCCCCCCCCCCCCCCGACCGGCAGATCGTCTGGCACAGGTACATTTATGGCAGCTATGCTCAGCTGGAGCCAGTCAAAAGCCCGTCCCTTGCTTTTGCTGGGGAGCATTAGGGGCCTGCCTAGGCGCACGCTGTTGACGTGAACGAGCGCGCTGGGGATGAACCTGAGAAGGCTGTTGAGAAGGTGGATAGTACCTACGCTTATTGTAAGCATAGGGAGCATTCCTCCTTCCCTGGAAAAAATGTCTACCTGTTGAGGTAGATGCTGAAGGCGCCCGGTGGGAGAGTTTGTCGAGGGCGGTTTCCCGCTGGTGGAGCTGCTCTACCACCTGCTCGACCTTCTCGCCAAAATTATTATCCCCCCGGCAAGGAACTTCCGCAAACCGCTGCTGGGTCCGATTGTCCAGGTCAGAGGCACCCAGCCATGAGAGTCTGCGCATGACTATACCTTGAGCAGCGGACCTGGATGCAATATCAAAAGTGTCATAAGGACCCCTGGACAGGAATTTACTGGTTTCATCCAGTTCCTCAGCAATGTCTCCTTAAGGACATTATGCAGAGGGGCAGTGGATGACTCCTTAGGTGGCGAAGGATAGTCCAGGACCTCGAGCATCTCAGTCCTGGACTCATCCTCATTTACCACAGGGAAGGGAATGCCCACAGACATTTCCCGGACAAAGGAGGAGAAGGACAGACTCTCCGGTGGAGAAAGCTTCCTCTTAGGTGAAGGAGTGGGATCAGAAGGAAGACCACAAGACTCCTCAGAAGAGAAATATCTGGGGTCTTCCCCTTCATCCCAGGAGGCATTCTCCTCGGTATCAGACAAGAGTTCATGAACTACATGCCGAAACCGGGCCCGTCTCAACGCCGAGGAACTATGTCCTTGATAGTGATGAGGATTTTTTTTTTAACTAGAAAAGAAAAGCAAGAAAAAGGCAACGAGAAACAAGAAAAAAGCGGCAAACAGCACGCGAAAAGGCGCCTAAGTTTTTCCTGGGACCTATGGGAGAGAAACCGCAAGCAGCCACTCTCCACTGCGGAAAAGAAAAAACTGAGGCGGGAACATAGTAACATACATAGTAACATAGTAGATGACGGCAGAAAAAGACCTGCATGGTCCATCCAGTCTGCCCAACAAGATAAATTCATATGTGTATACCTTACCTTGATTTGTACCTGTCTTTTTCAGGGCACAGACCGTATAAGTCTGCCCAGCAGGATTCCCCGCCTCCCAACCACCAGTCCCGCCTCCCATCACCGGCTCTGGCACAGACCGTATAAGTCTGCCCTCCACTATCCTCGCCTCCCAACCACCAACCCCTCTTCCCCCCACCTGCTCCGCCACCCAATTTCGGCTAAGCTTCTGAGGATCCATTCCTTCTGCACAGGATTCCTTTATGTATATCCCACGCATGTTTGAATTCCGTTACCGTTTTCATCTCCACCATCTCCCGCGGGAGGGCATTCCAAGCATCCACCACCCTCTCTGTGAAAAAATACTTTCTGACATCTTTCCTGAGTCTGCCCCCCTTCAATCTCATTTCATGTCCTCTCGTTCTACCGCCTTCCCATCTCCGTAAAAGATTTGTTTGCGGATTAATACCTTTCAAATATTTGAACGTCTGTATCATATCACCCCTGTTCCTCCTTTCCTCCAAGGTATACATGTTCAGGTCAGCAAGTCTCTCTTCATACGTCTTGGAATGCAATTCCCATACAATTCTTGTAGCTTTTCTTTGCACCGCTTCCATTTTTTTAACATCCTTTGCAAGGTACGGCCTCCAAAACTGAACACAATACTCCAGGTGGGGCCTCACCAACGACCTGTACAGGGGCATCAACACTTCCTTTCTTCTGCTGATCACACCTCTGTCTATACAGCCTAGCAACCTTCTCGCTATGGCCACCGCCTTGTCACACTGTTTCGTCGCCTTCAGATCCTCGGATACTATCACCTCAAGATCCCTCTTCCCCTCAGTACCTATCAGACTCTCACCGCCTAACACATAAGTCTCTCGTGGGTTTCTACTCCCTAAGTGCATCACTTTGCATTTCTTCACATTGAATTTTAATTGCCAAACCTTAGACCATTCTTCTAGCTTCCTCAGATCCTTTTTCATGCTTTCCACTCCCTCCCGGGTGTCCACTCTGTTGTAAATCTTAGTATCATCCGCAAATAGGCAAACTTTACCTTCTAACCCTTTGGCAATGTCACTCACAAATATATTGAACAGAATTGGCCCCAGCATCGATCCCTGAGGCACTCCACTACTCACCTTTCCCTCCTCCGACAGACGTGCGCGGGCGGGAAGATGGCCGCACATGCGCAGTGCGTCTGTCCTGTGCTTTGCTGGCTGTCGCAAAGCTCTTTTGGATTTTACTAGAGAAAATCTCCGTTCCTGGGGCTGCCGTGGACAACGACGATCCACATGTGAGAACAATCAGCCTGCTTGTCCTCGGAGAAAAGCTTTTACAGAGAATATACCCGAAGAACCCTTCCCCTCCCGTACTCCCCTCCCTCCCTATAATCCCACCTGACTGTTTCCACCCGCCAAAATAACACAACAGATGTACAGATCAGTAGGACTGAAAGCATTTCATAACAAGCACTGCCTCCACTGTATGCAAATGTCTCTCATGAATAACATAACTTAACAGAACTCTTCCGTTGACCGCTCCATACGAACTTTTATTACCACAACACCACTTTGTATTTGTTCACACTGGAGTCTGCGAATGCATCTCCAGCACTATGTAAGCCACATTGAGCCTGCAAATAGGTGGGAAAATGTGGGATACAAATGTAATAAATAAATAAATAAATATCCTGACAAACCTGATGGCCATGGGTAACCCCAGGACCAGGTTATCCTAAATACCATAAGAGGCAGACACGGTTGTATAATTAACATTATATTTGTATTTGGGTAATAACTGAGAAAATGCTATTAAAAATTATATTACAAAGCATGAAGTTGACTTGATTAGCTTCTGCTGTACATCAACCAGTAGTAAATAATAGTAATAACAATAATCCAAATTTGAAAGTGCCAAACAGCTCTGAGAGAAATTACATTGGCTTCCAGTCAAGGAACGAATCACCTTTAAAATCTGCTCCCTAGTTCACAAAATTCTATACGATGAAGTCCCTGGCTACCTGTTTAATCATACTACCTCCCAGGAATGCATTGAGATTATCCTGTTCATATTTAAACCTTCAATACCCAAACTGCAACGGATCTAAGTACAAATCCACTGGTGCTTCATCCTTCTCTTTCATCAGCTTGCAACTATGGAATTCTTTACCAAAGACTATGAAAACCATTCACAACCATCTAAATTTCAAGAAATCACTTAAGACCATGCTATTTAGAAAAGCTTATCCCAAGGACTCTGCATGTGTCTCCTGTGCTTGATACACATCAAGCTATTGACAATTTTGGACACATTCACCCTTCCCTCCTCTCTCCTGGTTTCCCTTTTCGTCCCTAACCCATCCTCCCCATTATTACTTATGTAGGTTTTCTTGTGCATTAGCATAATATTACTGCATTGGCGTCTGCCTCTGTGGTGTACTGTAAGCCATATTGAGCCTGACACTGTTGGGAAAATGTGGGGTACCAATTAGATTTAAAAAAAAAAAAAAATATATATATATATGTATATATACACACCACTGCATTCTTCAAAACAGAAGGAGCAAGTTCCCAGAAACCATCTTTCTCTTTTGATCTAGGCACAGGAAAAAAAAAGCTTTCAATTGCTCTCTGGTTTCAACCTTTAATATGTGGAAACAATCTCAAAGAAACTACAAATACGCCATCAAATCTGCTAAAAGAGCTTATTATACTCAAAAAATCTAAATGTTTGGCACAGACACAAAGAAACAATTCCAATTTATAAAAAACCTCTTAAACACAGATCCAGTGACATCATCACCTTTAAATCGTCCTTCTGCAGATCAATTGGCATATTACTTCAGAGAAAAAAAATCATTAATCTTCGTAATTCAATCTCTATTGATTACTCCACTGTTGATAGGGTTATCAGAGGACACATGTCACGCCCCCTACCCCGCCCCCGCCACGCCTCATGCCACGCCCCCTTCAGGTCGGGTTCCGCCACGCCCCCCCCCGTCACATAGTCCCCTCCCCCCCTCACTTACTATCTAGCCCTGGTGGTCTAGTAGCGTCTTCTCTTCGGGGCAGGAAAGAGCCCCCTCTTTCCTGCCCGGAGCGCTGCCTGCCCTTGCCTGCTGCATCCTCCTCGGTATGGCTGGGGATTCAAAATGGCCACCGAGAGTTGAAGCGGCCTCGCGAGAGTTCAAATCTCGGCGGCCATTTTGAATCCCCAGCCAGACCGAGAAGGATGATAGACAGGGGAGGCAGCGCTCCGGGCAGGAAAGAGGGGGCTCTTTCCTGCCCCGAAGACGTCACTAGACCACCAGGGAACATGGTAAGGAAGGGGAGGGGATGGGAGACCAGGTCACGACCCACGGCGCCGATCACGCGCCCACCGCACGCACGCGCCTGCCCGCACCCGCGCCCACGTTTGTCCAGAAATCCGGACAAACGTGGGCGCGGGCAAAATCCGCCGGACGCCCCGGACATGCCCTCAAAAAGAGGACATGTCCGGGGAAATCCGGACGTATGGTAACCCTAACTGTTGACACCTTCCTTGACATACTGGACCTTGGAACAGATTAAATACTGGTCGACCGTTATTGGACTAATTTTACCCTTCTTACCACTGAAAAAGTAATCACAATCATATCAAAACTCTCTAGATCACAATGCCACCTCGACCCTTGTCCCAACTACCTTCTGAAAAGTGCCCCTTCATACTTTATCTCTGATTTCACCTCCCACTTAAACTTTTTACTTTTCAACGCGGCTCTTTCCCCACCAAGCATGGTAACATATTACTAACACCTATTCCAAAGAATCCAAAGAAACCTGCGAATGACATCACCAATTACCGTCCAATTGCATCCATACCTCTAATCACCAAACTGTTGGAAAACAGAGTGACCTCACAACTTAATGAATATATCCAGAAATTCTCTATCCTTCATGAGTCCCAGTCAGATTTCCGTCCTGCCCACAGCACAGAAACCGTTCTTCTAACCTTAATATCCAAATTCAAACATGAAATAGCAAACGGATGCAACATCATCCTTTTACAATTTGACTTATCCAGCACTTTTGACATGGTTGACCATTCCATCCTTACCAAACTCTTGGGCAAACTTGAGATCGGTGGAAATATTATCAACTGGATAAATAGCTTCATTACCTCTAGAACCTACCAAGTCAAAGGAACTACAAATGTATCATCCCCATGGTCATCTGAACGCAGAGTACCACAGGGATCTCCACTCTCCCCCATACTTTTCAACCTTATGATGATTCCCTTGGCCAAACTGCTAACCAAACATGGCCTAAATCCTTTCATATACGCCGACGACGTCACCATATATATTCCCTTCAAATCCAACTTATCTGAAATCTATGAAAAAATCAATATTGCCATGACCACTCTAACCTCTTGGGCTAATGCTTTTAAAATGAAATTAAATAAAGAAAAAACGCAGTGCCTGGTTCTCTCTTCCCAATACTTCCCTTACCTCCCGACTACTCTCAACACTTCTGATGTCAATCTATCCATATCTGACAGCTTAAAGATCCTTGGAGTCACAATAGACAATCATCTATCTTTTGATAACCACGCCAAATCCACCATGAAGAAAATGTTTAATATGATGTGGATTTTAAAATGAGTGAAGCCATATCTCCCATTCAACACTTTCCGGAACCTGGTACAGTCCACTGTTATTACCCACGCTGACTACTGCAACAGTGTTTTCTTAGGATGCAAAACCCAAATAATTAAGAGACTCCAGACTGCCCAAAACACTGCAGCCAGACTTGTTTATGGCAAATCAAAATTCGAAAGTGCATCACCTCTTCGAATGAAGCTTCACTGGCTCCCCATCAAAGAAAGAATACATTTCAAGGTCCACACAATGATCCACAAGATCATGGTGAATCCCCCAACTACATGACTGATTTGATTGACCTCCCTGCCAGAAACAGATCTATTTCCTCGCGAACTTATCTTAACCTACACCTTCCCAACTGTAGAGGAATTAAATACAAGACCTACTATGCATCCAGTTTCTCCTTTTCGGGCAGCCAGCTTTGGAACGCTCTACCTAGCTCTATACGATTAATTAACGACTACTTGCCCTTTAGAAAAATGTTGAAAGCTAATTTCTTTAAGCAAGCCTACTCTAATGTCCCAACCTAACTTGATCAACCACCACTCCCAATTCTGTTCTGACTATGATACCGACCTCATCATTGGTTTTACTTACCCCACCTCCCCATCCCCCCTCTACTCATCCCAACCATCTCCTCTCCATCTTTCCTTTACTATATTCCTCCTTACCCCATTTCCCCCAACCTATACTATCATATCTTGTCTACCCTCCCTTATCCTAATCATACATTATCAAGCTTCAACTTTATCATGTTTCACTACTGTTTAATTTCTTTCACTATTAGACTTTGAGGCATATTTTCAAAGCACTTAGCCTCCCAAAGTTCCATAGAAACCTATGGAACTTAGCCTCCCAAAGTGCTTTGAAAATAAGCCTGTTTGTATTTCGAATTACTATGTAAGGCGCATTGAACCTGAATTGTGTGGGAAAGCGCAGGGTACAAATGTAATAAATAATAATAATAATAATACATGTTAAATTAGGGATATGAATGTCATAAATAAATAGAAATTCTGAATGTTGAGCACCTGATTGTCATAACATGATGTCTGTTTTAGTGGCCCATTACCAGGAGAAAAAATATCTCTGCACGAATATAACACGTGCTAGGGTGTCCCTGTAACCAGCCCCTCCAACTAACCAATGATTAAGATTTATAACAAATGACTACTCTACCTAGGAAAAGTTATTCCATTATTATACTTCCTCTGTGTACATCCGTATGCTGCACAAGGTGGTATATTTGAAAATATAAGTGAGATTAAATAAAAATGCTACCCACAATAAAGAACGACAAGGTAGATGCAGCAGCGTTTAGGTTTGCTTGCTTTGCTTTGAGTGAATGGGGATGACAGCTGCGCTGGGAAGGGGAAACTTAAACAGACCTAATTGGTTTCAACGTTCTGACGTCACTTCAGCTCCTGTCTATTAAACCTCCTTGGTTTCAACGAGACAAGGTGACGTCAACACGTTGAAACCGATTAGGTTAATCTCTACTTCCACTTCCCGGCGCAGCCGTTATCCAGTAAACTCATTGTCGTTCTTTATTGTTGGTAGGTAGCATTTCCTTCTAACCAGACACACGTAGCTGACCACCTTCTAGCCAGACACATGGAGCTGGTTCCCTTTTACCCGCCGGTTAGAACCATAAGGTTTGTTTTGAGTGTACTAGAAATGACGGCTGCGCTGAGGCGTGGAAGCAGAGATTAACCTTAATTGGTTTAAACGTCGACGTCACTTGGTCTCCTATCTATTAAACCTCCTTGGTTTTATCTAACATCATTTGGAGTTTCTGGTTCCTTTTTTAACCCTTCCCATCTCAGCTCCATTCCGTGCACACGCTTCCTGTTTGGGATGACGTCGTAGGGGGGAACGTGTGACGTCAACATTGGCGCATGCGCGCTGCTGGGGAAAGAAAGATGGTGGCGCAGAGAACTCTGATCACACAGTTCTTCCATCCTGTAGTTCACTGGCCCTTTTCTCGCTGTGCGTGTGTGCGGGAAACCCGCGAGTTTACAAATAGTGCAGCATGATGCCCGGGGAGACACAATCCCGGCCCGGGGGCACCGCCGGCTCTTGCCAAAATTGCAGCGTTCTTCAACAGGTGAGATAATGTTTTGCGGCCTGGAATTGATTCAGGGTTCTGGAATTGAGTAGGGTTATTAGAGAGGTTCTTCGGGTATGTCTCCGTGGTGGGTCAAATTGATTAAGCGTCGTTTTTTCTCTTTCTTCATGTGTATTCATGGATTTGTACTAAAGGTTTGACTTGCATCAGAATTCGTGCATGCAGAGTTGAAGAGGATGGGCACAGGGTTGCTAGTTAATTCCACATTCGCCCAACAGGGTTGAGCCAATACTTGGGTTACCCAAGTTCATGCAGGGACTTATATAACATAACATAGTAGATGACGGCAGAAAAAGACCTGCACGGTCCATCCAGTCTGCCCAACAAGACAAACTCATGTGTATACCTTACCTTGATTTGTACCTGCCTTATTCAGGGCACAGACCGTACAAGTCTGCCCAGCAGTATTTCCCTCCTCCCAACCACCAGTCCTGCCTCCCATCACCGGCTCTGGCACAGACCGTATAAGTCTGCCCTCCTGTATCCTCGCCTTCCAACCACCAACACCTCTTCCCCCTACCTGCTCTGCCACCCAATTTCGGCTAAGCTAGTCTTGCTTTTTGCTGGGAATTTAATTGGGGTATCAGAAGTACTCTTTTTTTTTTTTTTTTTTTTTTCCTCTACCCCCCTCCAGGTCTCTATTTGGACGTTTTTCCCTCCAGGTCTCTGTCCCTCCCTCTAGGTCTCTATTTGGACGTCGCTCCCTCCAGGTCTCTCTCAGCCGATCACAGCGCACTTAGCTGATACCGGTGACAGATAAACGCGCTGTGATTGGCTGAGAGAGAGACCTGGAGGGGGGGGGGGTGTGCAAGCTAAAAACAACCTTGGAGGGGACGGAGAATGTTGGGAGAACCTCCATGGCTGTGGTCATTTCAGGCACGTAAGAAAAACACGTCTGAGAAGGATGTCCATCACAAAAGCTGAAGGAAAACGTCTAAGTGCTCATCAGGGACATCCTTTTTTTTTTGTGAAGGACGTCTTTGGCATGCACAGAGCTGCCAGCATAACGATTGGCTGCTCTGTGCAAGTCCAGTTGGCCGACAGTCTTCCAAGGAAATTGCGTGCAAATGAGCTAACAGCGAGCAGCTCATTTCCATGCAATTTCCTTCATGCATGCCCTTTCCTTACCGATTTGCTAAGGGATCGGTAAGGGAAGGGTTGTTCCGTGGAGTTTAGTGCATCTAGCCCAGGATCCGGGAAGTGCTCAGCTCTTTTTCTCTCTGCCGGGTCCTGCATCACCGACAGCATAAAAGTATCAGTGGGGGTGGCTGCACAGGATCAGGTACTGGGACTCAACCACAGTGGTAAGTACTGAGGGGATCTGAGATGGGAAAAATCAGGACACGAACAGGCGCATTAACACCCAGATGCACAAAACTTGACAAGCCAACAATGTGGGTTTTCCACTAGTTCTAGCTGGTTTAGCGAGCATGGAGTTCAGTGAGACATTCACAAAAGGGTTCTGTGAACTCTCTTCCCTTAACATTAGCAGTTAATGAAAATTGTATGCAAAGTTATTATAATGAGCTAATTACTATTTAAATGTGCATTCCAAGTGATGCTCAGAAAGGACTGTTTTCCTAGTGATGCACAGAAAGGACCTCCTACCTTAACGATGACATTTTTATAGGTGGAGCTGCTGGTACTGCCATTTCCGTCCCATTACCAACCAGCTTCTGGTTGGCTGAGGAGACCTGAAGCATCTCTAGATCCCGCACACCCTCCCCACTCGCCAAGCATGCATGCACGCAGGCAGGCAGCCCGTTACTCTTTCCTTTGCCTCGCTCTCCCTTGCTTCCCTCCCAGCCTGTACTGCTGGTGTGGGTCTGGTGGTGGTTAAAAAAAAAAAAAGTTTGAAAACAAAAAAAGCTACACCCTGCTTTCATACACACAGCTTGTATGTGTGTATGAAAGACGTCTGTAGTATGCAGGTGGCAATGATAAAAAAAAGTTTGAACCCCCCCTCCCCCCCCCCCCAAAAAATGCTACACTTCATACACGCAGCTAATGCATGTATGAAAGGTGTCTGTAACATGTGAGCAGCTCATTGGCATGCTGATTCTTTTGAGCGTCTCTTGCTATTTTCATCTCGGTAATTTTTACCGAGGCGGAAATAGCGATCAGTGCTTTACCAGTACCTTGATGCATCCGGCCCTCTGACATAAGTATGGGGAGTTGAAACTGTTTTGTGGAATCAGCACTCATGTTCCGGTGCCGAGACAGAAATAGCCAAGAATAACATATTTATTTATTTATTACATTTGTACACTGCGCTTTCCCGCTCATCGCAGGCTCAATGTGGCTTACATAGTAACAAGAGAATACAATCTATAGTATCAAAATCAACAAAGGAGGTATAGGACAAATGAACAAGGAGTAAATGGGATAGAAGAGGTATATAGGTAAGGCGGTGGAGCGATAAAGGAGAAGATGGGAAGAGCATGGAGGGTAAGAAGGTTAGGAGAATTTTCAGAGTCATTGTTGTTAATGGTTATTTGAACCGGTAGGTAGATGGTTTTTTTTTATGTTTACTTATGATTGGTTGGGTCACTTGGATAAACCTGTTTGAATAAATGGGTTTTCAATAATTTCCTAAAGGGAAGATATTCATTAATTGACCAAATGTGTTTAGGTAGAGCATTCCAGAGCTGGGATCCCAGGTAGGTGAAGTTAGATGCATGGTAGGTTTTGTACTTTAGTCCTTTGCAGTTGGGAGTAAAACAAACCCACATCATAATGTATTTTATAGTGGAAGAGGCCCTTCGGTTGTATGTTATGGCTGTAAACTACATTGTTTAGTATTCAACATAACAGTGGCCACTATTTGCTTCTCAAGATCCTTTTCCAGGCAAAACACTTTTTTTTTGTTGGGGGGGGGGGGGGGGGGAGGTATTTATCCCTATCCCTTGTCGGCTGCCAGAAAAAGGGGCAAATCTTGCTAGAGTGAGGACCATGTAATGTTTCATTCTCATAAGGAATACCGTCTCATGTTGCATGGTTGCATAAAATTAGCCTGATTTTTTTGTTAAGCTAATCACTCTCTCACCGCTCACACTTTTTAAAATCATGAATTCTATCACACCATCAGCAACAGTATACCTGAACTGTGATCCCACAATTCTCCCTTTAGGCATCCTGGCTGCAGCATGGAACAGCAAGGCAAGTTCCCTTTGTACTAGTCTTAACCCTTCATTATCCACCCTCTTTCCCTAAGATTGCTTCAGATTCCCTTGTTCCTATCCCTCCCTGCCTTCCTTCCTCCAGCCCCCTCTCTCCTCTACCAGCATGCCCATCCATCTTTAGTTTTGTCTTCTTTTAATTTACCTACAATCACATCCCTCACTAAGTCCTCGTCTTCTTTCGTCCTTCAGCATCATTCTTTGATCCTTCGCCAGCTTTGTTGATGGTCGTGTATAGCGCTCTTACAGTAAATTTTCTCTTGTCAATATCTCCAAAACCCTTATATGGTCCAGTATAAAACTGTAGCCATTTACCAAAGAAGCAAAACAGGGCCAGTTAGGGTTGTTTTTTTTTGTATTGGTGAGTATATTTGTAATCTGCTATAATTACATGTACCACATACATTTTGTATGGGTTCTATTATATCCTCTCTGTTAGTCTGGTATTATGTTTTTAAAATAAAAGCCTGATTTGTCCCTCCTCTTTTCCTTCTATTAAGGTAGAGACCCCCTCCAATACTGGAAAAACAAGGGAACCGCTTCAGCCTACAAGCCCCCCCCCCATTCCTCCCCCTTCCCCCAAAGATGAATAAAACTCTCCCCCTTGAAAAACAGACAGGCCTCACTTTCCCACTTCATAAAACCAGGCCCGTATTCACTATCCTTTTCCTCCCTGAAGAATAATAAAAGCACATAGGGAAGATCCAGAGGAGACCTTTGCATCATCTGACTTTGTCTTCAATGGAGAAACAAATGAGCAGCCCCCCTCCCCCACTCTCTCCAAAGAAAAAGACAATCCCTGAATTTTAATGACAAACATTTTATTACTGCTTATAAAAAATAGGTTCACCCATCCAAATACCTTCCCCACGTTGCTTCCTAAACTATGCTCAATGGATGTTATGAGACATGTTGCATTCCATACAAATTGTTCATTATTAGTGTTAAAACTACTTGAGACCACAGGAAGAATGGCAGCTACATGTGTATTGTGGGAGAAGATCCGCCAGAAACGCGGAGAACTCAAACACCCCACGGTAGAAACAAATTTTTCTTCAAATTTATCAATAAAATTGTTTATCATTTAACATCCTCCAGTTTTCTGGCATCCTTGGTCGCTCTCCCACTCTTTTTTGTTTCTTCAAATTTATCAATAAAATTGTTTATCATTTAACATCCTCCAGTTTTCTGGCATCCTTGGTCGCTCTCCCACTCTTTTTTGTTACAGCTACATGTGTATTAACATGGAATGCTTGACATTATACTGTGTATGTGTTTTATGGATTTCTATTAAATAAAAAAGATTTAAAAATAAACTATGCTCAAAAAGTTTGTAATATCCCTAAAAAATTTTATAAACTCACTAGGCAGAGTAATATTACACCTGCATGAACACATACCTTTATATGTTAGTTATTGATGCCTCAGGCTGTCTTGCGTATTATTTTCTGGACATACCAAGCTTGCTCAAATAGGGTTGGCTTCTTGAATGGTTCAATCTTATGTAATCCTATATAATAATTTGCACCTCCGTCTGGATGCCTGGGTTCGTAACACACTTCCCATTGGTCCGCCCTGGCGATGAAGTCAGAGGGTGGATCAGTGAGAGGGAAAGGAAGCCAGCACCAGCCAGCCACAGAACGTTGGAGGTGAAAAGAGAATCGCCCCCCTCCCCTTCGAGTTGCAGGACGGCCCCCTCCCTCCCTCCGAGTTCCACACCCCCCTCTCCTCCGAGTTCCAGACCCCCGCGCCTGCCTCCCTCTCTCTCTCTGTCTCCTCCGAGTGCAAGCACGACCTGTCCTCCGGCAGTAATTTAAAAATTCTTACCTCGGGGTCCCCGGGACCAGAGGCAGAGCTGAGACAGATGGGAAGGCAGTCTGAGGCGCCGCTCGCCTTCACTGCTGACGCCAGAGTATTTGTGCATCTATGGCTGAAAAGGAATAATGTGTGTATGACATTTATGCATGTTTATTAAAAGGCTGGTTATGCCTTAAATTTCCATGGAATGTGAAATTCTCTGAAACAGGATACAATGAATTCTACAAATATTGTTTTGGATGTGTTCCTTTTAAATACTTTCTATTTGTCTCATGTTTTTTTTTTTTTTGTGGTAGAGTGTTAGCTGGACTTGGAAGGGAAGGCAATTGTTATTTTTTGTTTAGGGAGGGGGAGGAATGAACAGCTGGCCTCCTCTTTGTTGGTGCATGGGGTTGTTGTGTTTGTGTGTGTGGTCTTTTTATTTTGGGGTTTAACAGGGGGGATGAAGGTGGCCAGGAATGGCAGGGACCTCTTTCTCTGGGATTAGTTGAAAAAGGTGCACATTTTCTCCTATGTGGATCCTGAAAGGGATCTTTCTTTTCCTAGATGGATGGTGGAAAGAGTGCCTCTGTTACTACAAATGGATGGGGATGGGACTTGATATACCTCCTTTCTGTGGTTACAATCAAAGCGGTTTACATATTATATACAGGTACTTAATTTTGTACATTGGGCAATGGAGAGTTAAGTGACTTGCCCAGGAGCAAGGGGATGCAGTGGGAATTGAACCCAGTTCACCAAAGCCCACTGCATTAATCACTAGGCTACTTGGGAAACAGAACAATGTGTCCTTGTTCTTAATGAAAACTGGTGTGCCTTTTTATGTAGGCAGAAAGATAGAATGAGGTGTTCCTTTTCCTGATGTGAGAGGGATAGCAAGGCCCTATTTTATCTGCTCTATGTCCCACGAAGATTTAGGGTCCCAAAAAACAACAAGGCAAACGATCTGCAAAATCCAATATGGAAAAAGAAGCCAGCAGATCAATATAACATCAGAAAGATTTTATTGAAGATACCGCATATAAACAAATTGCCCAATTTGTTTACATGCGGTATCTTCAATAAAATATTTCTGATGTTATATTGATCTGCTGGCTTCTTTTTCCACGAAGATTTAGGCCTACCACCCCCCCCCCCCCCCCCCCAATCTGGATATAAAGGTGCCTCACCTTGATAACCCTGTTCTCCCAGTGATCCTCAGAGTTCTTGTGGCTGCTCTGTAACCTTCCTCACAAAAAAAAAAATAAAAAAGAAATAGACGAGTTCAGCCGGCATAGAGAGCTATATTTAGCTTTTTGTTTGTAAAGTATGGGAAATCCGGTGCCAGATTTGAGTACAGTGTTGAAGGAGCTTGCTGGACCGTTTTGGGTAGTGAGCTTGTGGCTGGGAGGTTACGTAGCTGAGCGGCACTGTGTGATGAGTGCAGCTTGCTTTGTTTCCCCGACAAGCGGTTTCTTTATAGATTTATGGCAGCAGCAGATGAATCCAGAGACTTGTGGGTTGTGATCATCTATTAGCAGGTGGAGATAGAGCATTGAACTGCACTGTCTTATAGGCTGGGATACTCCTTGGTCAGTCAGTCAGTATTCTCTATCTCCAGCAGGTGGTCTGTCGCACGCTCCTGGTCTCATCTGATGGTGGCTTCATTTCTGGGTCTCTCAGTTCAGTAGAGCTTTAGGGTGTGTGACTGAGCAGTGCTGGCTTTAGGGGGTACACCTGGTGATACTAGTCTGTCCTCCCTTCTCTAGCCCTTCCTCCATTCTCCTTCCTCACTGAAAAAAAAATTTGGGGCATAATTCTTTAAAGCTCCACAGCCTTGGCTGCAGGAGAGATACTGGTTTGGGCCAGTTTAAAGAGCTTAGTGATGGAGATGATGTGAGTGTGCTTCCAGCAGCACCGAGTTTGACAGGCAGGACTCCTGATGGCTGGCCCTCTGTAATGGAAAAGTTTGTGCTTGACATTGAGTTCTGCCTAAGTATTGTTATCATATTTAATGTTTCCTTGAAAGTACATAATGAGTTCTGCCTAAGTATTGTTATCATATTTAATGTTTCTTGGAAGTACATAATGGACTCTCAGGACAGGAATTGATAGCATTATCATATTAAATGATGAAGTAACTAAATGGAATGACAACATGCTTAAGGCTAAGGATGATGTTTCACATGAATCTCTGGAAACCTGGCCAGTTCCTCGGGATGCATTAAGAAACTGTCACATCCTTAACTACATATCAGCCTTATTCAATTAAATGAGATCATGTTTATTGGTCAGTATAAAAGCTGGGAGCTAAGAGCGGACAAAGAGAGGTTAAAATTCAGAATGGGAGCAGATGTGCTACCCAGGCCCCTTGTGCCCGCTGAGACTCTCTGTTCCTGGCTGCACCCCAAGCCTCCCAGCCGCTGACGGAGATATTGTCTGCAACTCAAACGGTGATGTATGATTTATGATTTACTTTCTTGAATAAAGTTTATGTAATAACCTTTGACCGCCTCTATAGTATATGTCTGACAGAGATATACTCGAAAGAACTGAAAGCAGAACACCCGCTCAGGGTGAGTTTGACAGGTAGGACTCCTGGCTGGCCCTCCGAGGGTGAGTGTATCTTTAACTTTTCTTTCACATTTGGGTCAGTTGTAGTTTTACTTTTTTTTCATTCCAGTGGCTGCTGAAGTTGTTAAAAGCTGTTCCCACTGTGGGAAGCAGAGAGCAGCATTGGGACAATGTCCGGGTGGCTGTGCAGGCTGTCTTCTGGCAGAGGTGGCTGTGTTTGGGGAGGCTTCATTAGTTTTCATCATGGGAGAGATGCCATGGCTTATTCTCCTCATGGGGCTGAAAGTGATCCGGGAGCATTTTTTTTTTTTTTTTTTTTTACAGCAGTGCGATTTGGGAGCAGCGCTGCCGTGGTGGCTCCTTTACCTGGCATTGCTTCAGGGGTCTATACACACGTCAGCTGCTCTAGGGTCTTCTCCAGGGGTGGGGTCTTGTGACCTTTATTTCCCCTGAGTTCATTCTGCTGCTCCATAATGCCTATATGTTGCAGAATTCTGGTAGGGAAACTGACAGTTCCTTTTTAGCTCAGATTTTGGAGATTTCTGGCTTGTTCCCGGCCTCGTATCTCCACTGATGGACCCTGTCCCAAAAAGGAGATGTTTGCACTCCAGCTCAGGTTTATTGCTCCCCTGTCTTCCTATTATTCTGAGGGAATCATTTCAGGGTAGTCCGTTTCTGCACAGATACATATGGAATTGGAGGAGGGGGAACTATTTACAAATGAATCTGATAATCCAACAGTGGTGTGGGTGTTTCATAAGGAGGAGTTGCCTTCTTTTATACCTAAGGATCTCCAGGTTCTTACCTTCTTCTGATCCTTCTACACCTGCATTTGCTAATCTTAAAATGGCGAACATTAGAATACTGCTTCAGTCTTTTCCAGTGCTTGAGGCTACATAGGAAGTCTTTTCTGCTCAGTGGATCACTACAGACATTGCCCTTCAAGTGGCACCGGCTATGTCGTGTCTTTACCCCATTTCCCTGCTTGAGCTGGAAAAGCTACGTTTTCCTAAAGTGGATCCGTTGGTGGCAGTAGTCACCAAAAGGCTACGCTGTCTGTAGTGAAAAGATTTTACTTAAAGTTCCAGAGTTGGTTAAATGCTGTTCCTGGTGTAGGAGCCAGTGAACAGAATCAGAGCAGTGCACCATGTGTGTTAGGTCCTCTGAAAGGACCTATTTAGTGTTCTCATATTCTTGGATACCTTGCATTTAGAGAGCTTTGAGTCCCCTCAATTTTTTCACAGAGGGCAGTTAAACACTCTGAAAGTTTTCCTTACTTCTTTTGTGGAACTTTCATTTTTTTTTTACCAGAACTCTATATTAGCAGTACAGATGGAGGTCAGGCTTTATGCTGTTGGCTCCATGTTTCGGTGAGAAATGTTACATATTGAATTATTTTCTGAGGCTAGTACACTCGTCCCATGTCTCTCTTGCTCTCCATGATGTCCGTGGAACCTCAGTGCTGCTGTGGTGGCATTTTTTCCAGCTGCAGTGCTTACAGCAAAATAGTTTTATTCTGGAAGATGGCTGATTTTCAACCTGAAGATCACAGGTTCAAGGGTGGGTTGTGCATCATACTAGAAGCTGTGGAGCTCAGCTCTGTTTCAAATGGGGCATATTTTATTTTGTTTTCCCATATTGCTTGCTTTGATGAGCTCATTGCATGACTGGAACGGCCATCTTTGGAGGAAGTCTTCAGCTGACAGAGCTTGGGGATCCTCATGAGCCAAAGTATATTTTGAGTTGGGTGGTGCCGTGGGGAGGGGGCAGAGAGAGAATTTTTGTGCCCACCCAAAATTGGCTGTCTGGCTATGCCACTGGTTCACTCCTCGGGTTTCATAATAGCAGGACTTCTCTCCAGGTTCCATGAGGAGTGTGGACCAAAATTACCTCAGACCAATGTGTCTTGGAAATACTGAAGCAGGGTTACAAACTGGAGTTCTCCCATTCTACCGCAGATTTTTTCTTGGAATCTCAATGCAAGCTCCAGCCCAAATATCAAGCAGTCCAAGCCACCTTGCAAATGCTTCTTCATTTAGGCCCAGTTGAGACTGTCTCCAGTTGCAATTGGGGAATGGGAAGTTATTCAGTTTATTTTGCAGCTCCAAAGAAGGGAGCTTCCTTCCACCTGAGTTTGGACTTCAAAAGAGTCAGTGTTAAAGGTTCAACATTTCACAGTGGGAATATTGCAGTCTGTAATAGTTCAGTCCAGCAGGGAGAGTTTCTAATATAAAAGAACTGGTTGGTGTTTATTTGAAAAAATGGAGAAAAAAGCCCTCAGAAACTGTAGGCCAATCGCCTGAAGGTTTTGAGTGTGGTTAGAGATGATCTTACATCGGCTTATAACACACACTACAGTTCGATCATTGGGCCAAAAAACTCCATTTAAAGAGGGCTCAAAAGAATTGTTAATCGCCTCAAACAGTGAATTTCTTTCAATAAGTTTTAAGTTTTGAATCATGTAATGCTTTTTCAAAAGAATGTCTCAACCGCATGTCAGAAAAAATAACACTTAGCTTTTAAATGTGTTGAGACCAGGCACTCATCGCTGTCCGTTCTACGGGGACCCGTTTCACCTGGAAACGTGGCTTCTTCAGGAACGGAGTGCTTAGAAATATGCTGAAAATCTAAAGTGAACAAAAATCATACCGTGAAAGAAAATAATATAATAGTTGTGCACCTAAAATTCACACCACGGTCAAACTTACTGATCAACGGACTTCTACAATGCTTCAAAATGGCGCCTTGGCGTCCGCCTACAGTCAGCTGACTAAAATACTGACGTGCGTGTTACGTCCCAGATGTTAATAGAAATTGTACCAATCAATGGCGTTATTCAGCCCATTCGGTTCTAGAGTATTAAATTCAAAAATCCACCTCGCTTCCCTTCTTAATAAAGTAAGCTTACGATTACCTCCTCGATGATGTGCAACCACCTGATCTAGTACTGAGCATCGTAAATCTTCAAATTTATGTTTTAGAGAAATACAGTGTTCAACAATTGGTTCCTTGACAGCTGATCTACGTAGATTGGATCTGTGTTCCATGATTCTCACTTTTAGTGGTCTAGTTGTCATGCCAATGTAGATCTTATTACAGGGGCAACGTAAAGAATATATGACGTGGTCAGATGAACAATTTGTGAATTGTAATAACTTGTGGATCTTATTGGTTTTGGGATTCACAAATTGTTTAATTTGTTCAGTGATCTGGCATATCTGACAGTGTCCGCATCTATAATGTCCTAAGACTTGTTTTTTATTAGCAATAGAAAGACTTGCGTCCGCTGGGCTGATAATCTCTTTGATGTTGTTCGTCCTGGCAAACGCAATGCGTAAATTCATATTTTCAAATGCAGGCATTGATCTCATGATGTCCCATCTGTTTTTAATCAAATTTGCTATACCCACCGAATTTTTACTAACATTGACAGGGATAGCGATGAAGGAAAACTACTTTCTGTTTCTTGATAAGATGTACCTTCAAACCAGTGGGGTAGCGATGGGGGCAACCTTTGCTCCATCAATAGCCAATCTCTACATGTCCAATTTTGAATCAACATGGGTTGCTTGTTCCCCATTTCATCGCGTTATTTTACACTGGTGGAGGTACATAGACGATATTTTCATGCTTTGGGGTGGTTCGGAGTCGGACCTCCAGCGGTTCATGCATTGGCTCAACAGCTGCCATCAGGACATACAATTTACTGAACAGCATTCATATGACTGCATTCATTATTTAGATGTGGAGATCAATATTGTTTCTAATAAATTCATCACCAAAGTATTCAAGAAAAGTACGGATCGAAACACATTTCTCCACAATTCAAGTTGTCATCCGAAACATCTCAAAAACAGCCTCCCGTTTTCCCAAATGCTAAGGTTAAGACGTATTTGTTCAGATTCAACTATGTTCAAAATCCAGGCGGAAGAATTAATGTCTAATTTATTGAAGAGAGGTTATTCCAAGTCTGTCCTCAAGAAGGCATACCGTAGGGCCAAGTGCAATGACAGGGACCTTCTTCTGAGAAGTACATCAAAACATCAAACAGATGAGAACAACTTCACCATGGTCATGCGATACACTGAACATAGTCCGCACCTTGCAAATTTGATTAAAAACAGATGGGACATCATGAGATCAATGCCTGCATTTGAAAATATGAATTTACGCATTGCGTTTGCCAGGACGAACAACATCAAAGAGATTATCAGCCCAGCGGACGCAAGTCTTTCTATTGCTAATAAAAAACAAGTCTTAGGACATTATAGATGCGGACACTGTCAGATATGCCAGATCACTGAACAAATTAAACAATTTGTGAATCCCAAAACCAATAAGATCCACAAGTTATTACAATTCACAAATTGTTCATCTGACCACGTCATATATTCTTTACGTTGCCCCTGTAATAAGATCTACATTGGCATGACAACTAGACCACTAAAAGTGAGAATCATGGAACACAGATCCAATCTACGTAGATCAGCTGTCAAGGAACCAATTGTTGAACACTGTATTTCTCTAAAACATAAATTTGAAGATTTACGATGCTCAGTACTAGATCAGGTGGTTGCACATCATCGAGGAGGTAATCGTAAGCTTACTTTATTAAGAAGGGAAGCGAGGTGGATTTTTGAATTTAATACTCTAGAACCGAATGGGCTGAATAACGCCATTGATTGGTACAATTTCTATTAACATCTGGGACGTAACACGCACGTCAGTATTTTAGTCAGCTGACTGTAGGCGGACGCCAAGGCGCCATTTTGAAGCATTGTAGAAGTCCGTTGATCAGTAAGTTTGACCGTGGTGTGAATTTTAGGTGCACAACTATTATATTATTTTCTTTCACGGTATGATTTTTGTTCACTTTAGATTTTCAGCATATTTCTAAGCACTCCGTTCCTGAAGAAGCCACGTTTCCAGGTGAAACGGGTCCCCGTAGAACGGACAGCGATGAGTGCCTGGTCTCAACACATTTAAAAGCTAAGTGTTATTTTTTCTGACATGCGGTTGAGACATTCTTTTGAAAAAGCATTACATGATTCAAAACTTAAAACTTATTGAAAGAAATTCACTGTTTGAGGCGATTAACAATTCTTTTGAGCCCTCTTTAAATGGAGTTTTTTGGCCCAATGATCGAACTGTAGTGTGTGTTATAAGCCGATGTAAGATCATCTCTAACCACACTCAAAACCTTCAGGCGATTGGCCTACGGTTTCTGAGGGCTTTTTTCTCCATTTTTTCAAATAAACACCAACCAGTTTTTTTGTTAGAGCAGTTTCTTTGGTATTAGGTTACTCTGTTTGCTCTAGCACACTGCTTTCTGTCCAGTTGGATTATATTTGCAGAGTTTCTAATATCCCTGGATCTCATGGAAGCGTTCTTTCATATTCCCCTTTATTTATTTATTTATTTTATTTATTTAGTTGCATTTGTATCCCACATTTTCCCACCTATTTGCGGGCTCAGTGTGGCTTACATTACATTGTAAATGATGGAAATACAGTTTGTTACATTACGATAATGGTTTACATTGTGAACAGTTAAGGAAGACAGTCAGGTCAATCATCTTTGGGGCGTAGAAACTATAGGATATGACGTTGTGGGATTACTAGGGTGATCGAATAATAGCAAGAGAGCGATGGGGTATAACAGTTTTTATCTGTGGGTAGATTATTGAATGGGAGAGAGTACGGGGAAATGGAGTACGTGAGGTAATGTCTTGAGGCATTGTTATGGTGTATATGGGATTTATATGTTTTGGTCCTTGCAGTATGTTTTTTCAAAGAGATAGGTCTTCAGTCGTTTGCGGAAGTCGGTCAACTCATAGACCGCTCTCAGGCCGCGTGGCAGTGCGTTCCAGAGTTGCGTGCTCATGTAGGAGAAGGTTGATGTATGTAGTACTTTATACTTTATGCCTTTGCACTTAGGGAAGTGAAGGTTGAGGAAAGTTCTGGATGATTTTTTGGCGTTTCTGGGTGGCAGGTCTACCAAGTCGGACATGTATGCAGGGGCTTCACCGTGAATGATTTTGTGAACTAACAGAAGATTTGTGATTTGCAATCATTGGAGAACATTATCAATATGACTATGCCATTCAGCCTTTCCACATCACCAAGGACATTTTTTCAAGGTCATGGTGGTAGTGGCAGCCTTTCTTCACAAGGATGGATTGCAGGTTCGTCTATACCTCACGATTGGCTGATTGTGACTCTTCCTATCAAGAGAGTCTGCAAGATAGCTACTTTTCTGCGCTCCTTAGGATTGGTACTCAGTTTCACCAAGAGTCAGTTGTTTCCAACACAAATCTTGGTGTATCTGTGAGTGATATTTGACATAGCTTAGTGAAGACGTTTCTTACTGTTGCTTATCCGCAAAAGATTCACACACAAGTCAGGTTCTACTTTCTCTACTAGGTCATGGGGTCTGGGAATATGTTCTGGGCACAATGGCCTCTATCTTGGACGTTCTTCCATGAGCCAGATTCCACATCAGACCACTTCAGTGATTCCTTCTCAGCTTTGGTCTCCATCTTTCTTGGATCCTTTTCTGGAGGTACGAAGGCGGTAGAACGAGAGGACATGAAATGAGATTGAAGGGGGGCAGACTCAAGAAAAATGTTAGGAAGTATTTTTTCACGGAGAGAGTAGTGGATGCTTGGAATGCCCTCCCGCGGGAGGTGGTGGAAATGAAAACGGTAACAGAATTCAAACACGCGTGGGATGAACATAAAGGAATCCCGTTCAGAAGGAATGGATCCTAAGGAGCTTGGCTGAGATTGGGTGGCAGAGCCGGTGGCGGGAGGCGGGGATAGTGCTGGGCAGACTTATACGGTCTGTGCCAGAGCCGGTGGTGGGAGGCGGGGCTGGTGGTTGGAATGCGGGGATAGTGCTGGGCAGACTTATACGGTCTGTGCCCTGAAGAGGACAGGTACAAACCAAAGTAGGGTATACACAAAAAGTAGCACATATGAGTTTATCTTGTTGGGCAGACTGGATGGACCATGCAGGTCTTTTTCTGCCGTCATTTACTATGTTACTATGTTACTATCTTTCTTGGACCCTCCAGGCAAACTCAGCCTCAGCTGGTGGAGTCAGCGCAGCCTTCCTCTGACAATTCAGACACTCACTCTCTTTTGCTCTCTCGCTCATATGCTGCTATGGTGTATCTTAGACGGGCGTAACAGATTTCAGATCCCTTCCAGAAGACAGACAGTCAATCTCCTCCTGAATTGCCAGTTGTGGAGACGGGGCTGGCATATTTTGGCAGATTCCTTATATGATTTGATTTGGGAGTTGAACAAACAGATGTCTTTGGCAGTTACAGCCTGTTGTTTGATGTGGTTGTGCCACTGGGCGGCAGATGCATCTTCATACAGCAGCTGTTTAGTGAGGACTGAGAACAAGGCCCCCCTACATGCTCCCCTTTTCCAAAACAACAAATGCAACCTTTCCTCTCCCTTCCCACAAGAACAAATTATTTTTATTTGTGGAGGATAATGCAAATATTTCTGTATACTAGGGTTGGTTTGTACAGTGGACCTTGATCCTGGCGACCTAGGTTCGATTTCTACTGCAGCTCCTTGTGACTTCGAGCAAGTCACTCATCTCTCCATTGCCCCATGTACAAAATCTTAGATTGTGATCCATCTAGGGTCAGAGAAATACCTGCATATAATGTGTACAGCACTGTGTACATCTAACATAACATAGTAAATGACGGCAGAAAAAGACCTGCATGTTGTGCTATAGAAATTAGTAGTAGAATAACAATGAAAGTACATCATAGGGTGTCTGAATACAACTCTAACATGATTGCTGAAGTTTAACATGGCCAAATGCAGGCTGTGCTGAGATGTTCTACTGTAGTCTTGCCTATGGTGCTACCCATGCGCTAAAATAAAAATGTTATACTATATACCTGAGGGGATGTGTCCGTTGCAGAAGAGTGTACGTTTCAGAGATAATCAGTTCCTTAGCATGAGCAGCAAATGAATCCAGAAACCTGCGGGTTTTGTCTGTCTACCAGCAGATGGAGATAGAATACTGATTGGCCAGGGATCCTTATGTCCTATTAGGCTCAGTACAAATCTGTACACTAGCAGGCTCCTGGTCTATTCCACAGGCTCCTGCAATCCTGTTGCTCCTGTTCTAGCTTGGCTGGTTTAGTGGAGCTGAGGGTGACTGCCTGATCTCTGCCAGCTTTGGGAGGGGGGTGGGGTACACCACCCTACCCCACCCTGTAACCCTCTTGATTTCTGCCTCCCCCTATCTTCTTCCTCACAGATTGCCTGCATTGTTTCCTTTACAAAGAGAAGTAGCTTGAGCGACTGAAAAAAATAGTTCAGCATAATATACGCTAATTCCTCTGACGAAGCCCCATAGTGAAACGGGAAGCCCGTTGGGATTTATCAAGATGAATGCTTGAAGAAATAAATTAAGATAAGTGAGATTGAATGCTGGACACTGCATATGCTTTAGAGAAAAAAGTAGTTAGACTCTGGAACTCGTTGCCGGAGAATGTAGTGACAGCAGCTGGCCTTACGGAATTTAAAGGGGGTTTGGACAGATTCCTGAGGGAAAAGTCCATTGAACATTATTAAAATTTGTGTGTGTGTGGGGGGGGGGGGGGGTTGCCTGGTCCTTGAAGCCTGGATTGGCCGCTGTCGGAGACAGGATGCTAGGCTTGATGGACCCTTGGTCTTTTCCCAGTATGGCGGTGCTAATGTGCTTATGTTATTAGGTAGGATATGGAGGTTTTTGACCAATGATTATTTTTGTCTGTTGAGACTATAGTTTCTTACAATAGATAAAAGTCTGCAGACAGTTTCTGAGGTCTTTTCCTCCATTTTAGAAATTGAATTGCATTGTCTTCTTGAGCATTTTTTTTCATTCAACATTGAATAACTGGGTAGAAAAGAAAGACAAAGGGAACTATGAGAGTGTGGTGCAGCCTGCCTCAATCTCATAGTGGTGTTAACATAAGAGATTCCCACCCTGAGATATAAGCCTCCCTGGGATCCAAGGCAAATGCATTAAGGATATGTGGATCAATTGTTTGATTTAGCTGGGACATGCAGTGGGGTTCGTTCATTTGTGGAACTCGGGGATAAATATGTGTTGTGTTCCTGTGATCTGTTCCCCTATTTACAGGTCAGACATTACATTCAGAGCTCAGGTCAACTTTGGGAGCTTTCGCAAGGTGAAACTGCTTTTGAACAATTGACGGGGCTGGTTCTAAAGAAAGAAATGACATATAGCATAGCATAGCATCCTTAAGCGTCTAAATGTGCAGAGGGGTGAACCTTTGGCCTATATGTGGGCATGAGAGAAAGACCTTGGGAGGAGATTGTTGAGGACTGGAAGCATATGGCGGACAGTTAATTCCCTGGGTCTGGCCACTCTTATTGTGGAAAACAGCTATAAGGTTCTGTTGCGATGGCACTATACCCCAGTTTTGCTGGCTAAGTTGGCGGTGGTGGGGGGATAAGCGGTGTTGGAGGGGAGGGGACACTTTTGTATATGTGGTGGACTTGTCCTCTAGTGCAGCTGTTCTGGGCATCTGTCTTTACTATGCTATCTCAGATTTTGGGATGGAGAGTTTCATCTTCTGGGAGACTGCACTACTTCATCAGTATTCTGTGGCCATGGACAAGAGTGAGTCTGCTTTCTGTCATTTGTTGTTGACTGTTGTATGATTGGCCATGGCGTTGACTTGGTGGAAACCTGTCATGCCTGATTGGAGACTAGTGGGGGAGAAACTGAATACCTGGTATGATTTGTATAGGATGACAGCACTTAAGTATAATGATTTGCGTAGTTTTGAACTAAAGTGGAAACAGTTTCAAAGATGGAGACAACTTGGAGTGTCATGAGGGGTGGGGTTTACCCCGGTCTCCTTTTTCCACTTTGGCCTGGGGGTTTTTCCTTCTGGAGGGGGGAGAGGTGGATATGGATGTGGAATAGGGTGGGTGCGTTGAAGAAACCAAATGTACCTACTTCTCGCTTGTGTTGTACGTTTTGCACTGCTTGCTGTTTTAATAAACATAGTTTAAAAAAAAATTGACACTCAGGCTTACTTGCTCCCACATTCTCATTCATCTCACTCTGACTCAGTCTCTTACTGTCTCTCTCACACTCACTCGCACTCTCGCTCTCACTGTCTCCCTCACATTCTCACTTACACTCTCTCTGTCTCACTCCCTCTCCTTCTTTCTCACTCATCCTCTCTTCTCGCACTCCCTCTCCTTCTCTCACTGACTCATCCTCTCTTGCGCTCATAGGCGCCTGGTATAAGAGGCTTGGGGAGGCTAAGCCTCCCCAGCCGCGCCGACCTGATAAGCCTCCGCTGCCTCCACAAGGTATCCAGAGCACGATGCACGCACCACAGCATCAACACAAAGAAAAAGCAGCAACTTGGCGAATCCCGGGTATCCAGGAGTGGAACTGTGCCTGGGGCTGTTACACGCTCTGGCCAATGCCCGGAACTACAGCGCAGAGACCGTCACCGGAGGCAGGCGGGAACGGGGCCCCGAGGTCCGACATGCGTGTCACCCATCCACGAGTCCCGCGGGAAGGAATGGAAGGAACCCAAGTTACCGCCTCTGTCAAACTTGTTTCCAGTTCCCACGCGTGCACACCTATTTCCTTATCAGCGCACTACAACCAATCAGAAGCGATGGCCCACAGAAACCAGCCAATCAGAAAGGGACAAGGCGATACCACGTCCAGAAGTAGGTGGGGCACAAAGGAAGGATGTATGACGTAAAATGCTTGAAGGGGGCGGGGAGGGGAAAACTGAGAAGGGGTAGGGAGTAGGGATGAAAAGGGAGGGCGTAGAAGACGGGTTGTTTGATCCTGTTTCATGTAAGAAGATTAAATGTATGATACTTATACCTGCAATTAAGAATGGAAGGATGAAGCGAAAAGCAAAAAATCGGGTTAGGGTGGCATTATCTACTGATAATCCACCTCAGATTCATTGGACTAATGAGTTACCGATATAAGGGATTGCTGATAGCAGATTAGTAATTACAGTGGCCCCTCAGAATGATATTTGTCCTCAAGGCTCAGATAGGATGAGGAAGAGGGAGGAAGGCAGGCTGGAGGAGGACAGAAAGGAAGGGGAGAGGCAGGCTGGGAGAGAGGCTGGAAGAGTTAGGGGAGACGCAGGTTGGGATAGGAAGGCAGAAGGGAGACAGGTAGAGAAAAAAAGGATGAGGAAGGGGAGAGGCAGGCTGGAGGAAAAATGAGGAAGGAGAGAGGCAGACTGGAGGAGAGATGAGGAAGGGGAGAGGTGGAAAGGGAGAGGTAGGTTGGGAGAAGAGAGGGTAGGAGTAAAGGGAGGCGAGAAGAGGGGAGGCAGCAGAGGATGAATTCAGTATTTTGCCTTCATATCTGTTGTGTTTTTCATGTGTGATCAAGATGTAGTATTTGCAGCCTTCTTTGTTTTGTTTTTGTTTCACTTGGTTGTGTACTGGTTTTAGAGTCCGGTGTAATTATAGTGCTGCCTTTCCACGCATAAGGTTATAGCTCGTCCTGTCCTTGGAATTAGTGCTGTTATGGTTTGGTAAGGTTATGAGTTGTGTTTTTGCACAAATTTGTATATAGTGTTTTGCAGTAGAGAGATTGTGTGTTGGCCTTACTGAGGTGGCACCAAAACATCAGAAAGGGTGTAGAGCCTAAATCATGACACACTAGCTCTTGAAGATCTACATATGGTCGTTAATAAAAGGAGCTCATTGTGAATGCCTAAAAGGGTGTTTTGTGGCTCTACATGAGAATTGTGATATTATGATCCCTTGTTTCATATTTTTGACGGTCTGCATTTTCTGTATGGGTGGTATATTGGTGTATTAGAGTCTGCCCAGTGTAATATTTAGGGTACAGTAAGGTTCTGAGTGTGTTTTTGCACAAAGTTGTGCATAGTGTTTTGCAGTTGAGCGATTGTGCTTAGAATATGCTTTGAGCAACCACTTTATTCTTTGACATATGATACATATCTAATATCTAAATGTAATAAAAGGTATTAATTGTGACTATTTTATTTTTACTTATTTTTTTTCTGTGTTGTCAGACAATTATGGATGTAAGCTCTGCCCATGGCCCCACCCCTAACCCCGCCCCCTTTAGCCTCCCCAAACAGTTGGGCCACCGACCGCCTATGCTTGCAGTGTAATCCTCACTTTCACACTACCCGTCTTTCAATCTCTCACTCAGTCTGTCTCACTCACTGTGTCTCACATGCTCGCACTCACTCTCAGTCCATCATGGGGATTAATAGCTTAGAAACCAGAAAACGACCGCTGCATTTCTAATTGTCCACAGTGACCACTGCTTGCCCTAGGATTGGTAGCATGGAATGTTGCTACTAATTGGGTTTCTGCCAGGTACTTGGAACCTGGATTGGCCACTGTTGGAAGCAGGATACTGGGCTAGGTGGACCATTGATCTGATCCAGTATGATGGTTCTTATGTTTCAATAGTTTTTATTGATGATCAACAAGCTAAACAAACCACTACATGTCTCCCCTAACAATTAAAGAACTAACCATGGTTATACATCGGAATTTAAATCATACAGCTAGATCATCATCAAGATTTCACATTTTCTCCCCAACCCCATTTCCAACATGTTAAGTCATTTTATTGGAGACAGTTGCATCAAAAAAAAAAACAGACACCAGTATAAGCAAAAGCTTTCACGCAGATACAGCAATATTGCAATAAGTTATGCAAAGAATTCACCCCAACAACTGCCCAAACTGGAAAGATCACTCCCACCCCCCCCCCCCTACCTTCCCACTACCCACTTGTGAACTTTGTTAAATGTTCAAAATAAAGCTTCGTGCTCTCGAGGGCATGGTTAGCCACAATGGCTCCCATGCCATGCGGAACCTCTCTCCTTCTGTGCTGTCCAGTGATTTCACACGGCATCTATCCAGCCGCATTTGATGTATCATCTGCGCACGCCAGCATGCTAGCGGTTCTTATGTTCTTAATCCCACTAGACCACCAGGGGGTCTGGCTAGGCAGGGGGCCCACTGGGTTGGGTTGGGGGGCCATGGGGTCAGTGAGGTCAGTGATGATCTTGGGGGTTGGGAGGGGGGTCCACTGGACTACCAGGGATTTTTGGTGCAGGGGGAAGGTAGAGAACACAAGCAGGCAGCCTTTGCAGCTGCCTGTGTTTCCCTCCTCGCCAGTAGCTCCAGAGCTGCTGTAAAATCTAACTCTGGAGCTATTGGAGAGGAGGGAAACATAGGCTCATACTAATGAGCTCATTGTAATGCATTTGTATAGGGTTCTTGGTAGCTGCTAATGGCACACGTTATAGCCTCGGGAAACTCCTTTGTGCGTTACTCACTAAATAACATTGAAAGCTCGGTAAGCTTTGTGCATCGTGGTCTCTATCATATCTTCCCCCTCTTCCAAAGAATGCATATTGATATTTTTGTCTGTCCCCCATACACTATTATGAAGACCACTGACCACTTTAGTTGCCATCTGCTGGACCAATGCCATCTTTATCTTTTTGAAGGTGCCGCCTCAAGAATTATACACAGTACTCCAGATGAGATCTCTGAAGAGATCATGTACAGAGACGTGACCTTCTTTTTTTTTTTTTTCTTTTTTTCCTTCTGGGTAACCTGTGATGTTCCATGGCTTCTAGTAAGGCCTGATAAAGTATAAAATGGTACAATCTTTTGGGTGCCGTTTTCTTTTCTTTGACATATTCACAACACAAGTTATTGAGCACTGGAGCCTTTGTACTCCTGTGCCACTGAAGGACATGCTGTCTTGCTCCATACTGCAATAGGAAGTGATGTTAGAGGGTGGCAAGATCTTTAGTAGCACAGGAGCACAAGAGTCTCCGTGGCACTTGATACTGTTTTTAAATCTGCTGGTGCTGTACCAGAGGAAAGGGAGATGAGCTGAGGCGTGGGTTAGGTGAGGAAGGAAAAGACTTTTAAAAACTGCAACATTTGTTTTACTACACATGTATTCAGTATCTGAATTACTGCAATTATACCAACTATATTTCTTTGGATATTTTTCATTTCTCTTATTAAAGTGGAGTGGAGGAGTGGCCTAGTGCTTAGGGTGGTGGACTTTGGTCCTGGGGAACTGAGTTCAATTCCTACTTCAGGCACAGGCAGCTCCTTGTGACTCTGGGCAAGTCACTTAACCCTCCATTGCCCCATGTAAGCCGCATTGAGCCTGCCATGAGTGGGAAAGCGCGGGGTACAAATGTAACAAAAAAATAATACGTACTTAAGTATCTAAGAGCAACTTGCAGTTATTGGTTGTTTCTTGTTACATATTATAAATAGCATATATATTTTTCCTTAGATTTGTTTTTTAAATTGTATTTAATGTATATCTTGTTATGTGCTAGTATGTTCAGTCAGACATGTACTTTTTAGTTTGGTCTTAATTGTAGCTCACTGTGCAGATGCAGAGTCTTTTCTTTATTTAAAGTAATTTAGAGGCTGTTTTACTAAGCTAACACAGGGTTTACCATGCAGCAGACAATAGCGCAGACTTGTGCTGCTGTCTTCAGTGTTAAAAAGGTAGTCACTGTAGTAAAACTTTTGCTACCTTTTTTAACGCAGAAATTTGCTACCTAACATGGGAGTGGATCAGATCTGAGCATGACATGGGTGCTAGCTGTCACGGTTACTGAGAATCCAGCCAAATTGGTAGCTTTTCAAGACCCTTGGATCCCTGATCCAAATAAAAAGTAGTCCCCTGGACCCCTCCAACAGCATATTCCCAAGTTGTCATTGGTGGGCAGGGGTCTCACAGGCAGAAGCAATCCTCCTTCACTGTCTGGGTATATGCCAGAATCTAAAATGGTGCCAGTGACCCCTGGCAGTGTAGTCTTGCGGTACCACTGCTAGGTGTCATCCTTCCATGTAAGTGATCTCCCACTGGCCACCAGTGATGACCCCATGTTGAGTCCTGGTGGTGGGGAAGGATATACTGGAGTGGGATTTTTTTTCTGGGGGGCCTGAGTTGTTAGGGGACAATTCTATTAGAACCTGTCCGTCCCCCCCCCAATCCATCTAATTCACGTGGACAGTATGATGGAGAGGTCAGGGAGAGGGATTCAGAAGGAGAGAACACTGCTGCACCAGACTGCTATATTTACTTCCTGTTGTCCCGCATCAAATTACATGCAGGGGCAAGTAGCATGGTGGCGCCCACCCTCTCTGCACCTTCATGTAAGTGTTTGCCCTGTGTGACAAATGCAGGCAAATACTGGAAATGCCCCCTCCATTTACAGCAAAGGTTTGCACACGTTACTACATGTTCATTTTAGCGTTAAACATGCAATAAATGCAAGATCTTTCACACTTCAGTAAAAGGGCCCTTTAGGGACTTATTCTCTTCCCTTCAAAGCTTTTAAAATTTTCCTTTCATGAATTTTCAGTTATGAAAGTATGTTTTCTATTCTTTAATAGTCATCTTTCTAAATATATATGCATAGTTCCGGTGACGTCATGAGCTGAGAAGCAGCAAACTGCTGAGGCTCTGGGACCCTTGACCCCACAAAGTTAAAAATTCAAAGCATAAGGGGGGACCCCTTGATCTATTCTATTGCATGGAAAAATACCTTAACAACTCACCCACTGGAATAGTGCAAAAGTCCTCGAAAAGAGAGAAAAGCAAAGCGAGTAGTGGTGGTGCCAAGATTGTGGAGGAAACATCCGCGCCAACAGGAGCTTTCACAGACATGCAATTGTCACAACTAACACTGGCGATAGAAAAGGCCTGGGAGCCGAAATGGATTGAGTTGGACCGTAAGCTGGAAACATTCCATACATCATAGATGTGCTGGGCAACCGCGACGGAGACCTAGAAGCCAGAGTATCCGCGGTAGAGGATGACTCCCGCGGATACGGCCCGGATATTGCGTCTTTGCAATGGCAAGTAAAGGAACAAAGGAATCTGCTGGACGAGTTCGAGAATCGCACTCGCAGAAATAACATTCGGATTGAGGGGCTGGATGAATTGCTCCCTGAGCGATCTTGGACTCTTGGCTTGAAAATTGGCTGGCCAAAGAACTGGCCCTAACAGACACTATGAGGCATATTTTCAAAGCACTTAGCCTTCCAAAGTTCCATAGAAACCTATGGAACTTTGGAAGGCTAAGTGCTTTGAAAATATGCCTCTATGGGTCCTCTGGTGATCGAAAGAGTTCATCGTGTGGGCCGTAAAATGAAAGACCGGAATAGGCCTTGGGTTGTAGTCGCAAAAATCTTAAACTACAGGCACAAGGTGGAAATCCTGCAAGGTTTTAAAATGAAAAGAGACTCACTAAAGTATAATGGGAGAAATATTTAGATTTTTCAAGATTTCTCAGTACTAGTACAAGAAAAACACAGGCAATACCACTCCCTTTGCTCAGCTCTTGTGCAGAAGAAAATTCGTTTTGAGTTACAATTCCCAGCACAGTTAAAAGTATCTGTACAAGACAAGTGGCAGACATTTCAGACTGCAGCAGAGGTGAAAAAGTCATTGATAGAAAATAGTAACATAACATAGTAGATGACGGCAGAAAAAGACGCTGCCCAACAAGATAAACTCATAAAATGATTGACGCTGATTGACCAGAGGCAAAGAGGACTGCAGTGAAACAGAATAGACAGTAAAGTACAAATTGTTTGTAGGTTGTGGGTTGAAGCACATGTATAGCGTTTACTAAAGTTGTGGGGTTGGGGGTCCCTAGCACCCACCGAGGTCTTGTTTTCATCACCTGATTTGTTCGGGTAGCTGAAAGGGGCTAAATATATATGCATAATTTTGTGGATATATGCTGAATATATACGCTTATGCAACCTGCAATAAAACATGCGGCCTTATCAGATATTCTGAAATGGGATTTGGCCTTCCAGGTATGAGGTTCCCACCTCTGGTATAAGGAGAAAGATGATCAGAAGTTGTAGCCCTTATATTTCATGCTTTTAGATGTCAGGTGGTTGCTGTTTCAGAATCACAGAATGCATGCATATAAAAAACTGGAAAATAATTTGTGATTTAGTGGCCATTTTTTTGTAATTTAGCTATGGGATGCATGTCAGCTTATGGCTCATTTAAATCCCTAAACTAAATCTTGTGAGCGATTTCTCAGGCGTTGCATGTTCCTGCTTGTAGCCATTGTGTGAGAAGTTTTACTGAAAATGGACTCCTCGAATTACAGGAATGGTTGAAGGGACTGCTGGCTCCAATATCTAAAGCTTCCTTTATCCTCTGTGACCTCAGTGGCCTGATCGGGCTCAAAATTTGAGAAATATGGTGGCCAGCATTCCCTTAAAAAAAAAAAGTGGCTGTTCTTGAGACCCCCAGGCTGCCACCTGCCCTGCCGCACAGTTCTACCAAAAGCCACGTCAAGAAAGGTCCGTTTGCGGCTCCCAGTATATGCTAGGCTAGGGCCGAGGTACCAATCATTACCTGCGGCAGGGCAGGTAATGATTGGTACCTCGGCCCTAGCCTAGCATATTACTGGGAGCCGCAAACGGACCTTTCTTGACGTGTACTTTAGATTTCTGTCCTCCGGCGCATTCGTCCTGTGATTGGATTGGTCCCCCAGATAAGTACTCAAACCTACGTCCAGTTAAATTTTATATTGGTGAACCTGAATCACCTTTGGAACAAAAACTAAGGACACTAAGACAAGAAACTCAAGATTGGAACCAAAAGTTTTGGGTCAATCAAAATATAACATTCCATAAGGAAAAAGAAGAATTCATTCTTTCAAGGTTAAAAGCTAGTGGTCTGAAAGAAAGAAATGAAAATGACAATCGTGTTTTGTCATCTGCACGTCATTACATCAGCACATTGACCCCTGAAGCAGGCGCCTTTGTTGGCGCCGAAACACGGCCCGTGTCGGGTCATTGATTAATAAAGTACTCCTGTTGTCCTAGTTCTGAAGGCCCAGTGTTGCTTTTTTCTTCTGATAAGTAGTTGGGCAGAAATCTCTTGGTCTTCCCAAATGAATTCTTATGGCACCAGATCTCAGCTTTGCTTCTGACTGAGCTGGAAACCTAATAGAGCAGGGGGAAATGGCTCCCACCTCTTCCCAAAAATGTTTAATATTCAGTTTATGAGTTCATTTATTGTATACTTAAAAAATTATTTTGTTTTTGTTTGTCTTTTTCAGAGTTTAAATGAATATATGGCAGCCTTGATTGCTTTGAAGCAAAAAATAATAGACACAGAGTAAGTATGTTTGTATTTGTTTTTCTAGATAATAAAACAGAATACAAGTGATGTAAGTCAGTTTTCAGACCCAGTCTGACTGGTCCAGAAGTGTATTTATACAAGTCTGTCATTGAAAATGTAATGCCTTAATCACCATTCATAGCCAGTTTCTGACTTTTTTAAAAGTAGTGAAAGAAAAATTGGTATTAGCAAAAGATTTTGTAGAAAAGTTTAAAACGGTGATATCTAGAGAGGCTGGAGTAAAATCAAATGTAGCAAGAAATACTCTGAATTTGAGTACCAGCTCTCTCTCAGTTCCCTCTATCCACTCTATCCCTCACACGGTCAGTCATCTCGCGCTCCCTCCCCGCAGCTCTCTATCAGGTCCCTCCCCCTCACCTGGTGTACCTTTTTAAACAGCAAGTCTTTGGCCCTGCAGGCCAGCAGCAGATATACACAAAGGCTGCCTGCAGCCTGCACCAGGCCTTTTTCTCTGACCCGGCCTGCCCCTTCTGAAAGTAGGAAGTTGCGTCGGAAGGGGTGGGCTGGGTCAGAGGGAAAGGCCTGGTGCAGGCTGCAGGCAGCCTTTGTGTACAGCCCTGCCCCACCCACACATAATTCGCAACTCCAGCGTTCTGAAGCTGCCTCCGTCCAAGTGAAGCCTTGAAGCCCTGTAGTGTTCGTAACCTCACAGCCGCACTCAGCTCTGCTCCTCGCACAGTATATCACTCAACCACTCACAGCACCCCTCTCACTCCCGCTCCAGCCAACCCACCAGTACTCAACGAAAGCTGCCGACCACCTCCCCCGCCGCAGCCGCCACCACCAACTTTGCACCCCCCCCCATGCCGACGATCCTCCTGCCGCCAACCTGCTGTCGCCCTCCTCGGTACATCAACCCCCCACCCCCGGGGCACATCAACCCCCTCGCCACCCGCACCTGCCACTGGTAACGCTGTCCGGCCGCTGCTGCTTCTCCTGTTCAACAGCAGCAGCGGCTGCTACAAAAAGAAAAAAAGCCATAAATGTTTTTAAACCTGAAACGCGGCACCATAGACAGCCATCAGGCATTGGCTGTCGGCTCTGCAGCCGCTCCTCTCGCCTCCACGTCACTGCCCCTGGAGTAAGACCCCGGAGGAGCGCAGTGACGTGAAAGGCGAGAGGAGGAGCGGCTGCAGAGCCGACAGCCAATGCCTAATGGCTGTCTACGGTGGCACGTTTTAGGTTTATAAACATTTGTTTTCTTTTTGTAGCAGCCGCTGCTGCTCAACCAGAGAAGCAGCAGCGGCCGGACAACGTTACCAATGGCAGCTGCGGGTGGCGAGGGGGTTTGATGCACGGGGGGGGGGGGGAGGGGAGGGTCGCTGGACATGGACATTTCCCCCCCCCCCCCAAACCCACCTCCCCGCTCCCCCCGTTTTCTATTTCTGTTGATGGCTCTCTCATTCTCCCTGTCTCCTCAGCTCGAAACCTTGGGGTCATCTTTGACTCTTCTCTCTCCTTCTCTGCTCATATCCAGCAGACCGCCAAGACCTGTCGTTTCTTTCTTTACAACATCCGTAAAATCCACCATTTCTTTCCGAGCACTCTACCAAAACCCTCGTCCACACCCTTGTCACCTCTCGTTTAGACTACTGAAATCTGCTTCTTGCTGGCCTCCCACTTAGTCACCTCTCCCCTCTCCAGTCGGTTCAAAACTCTGCTGCCCGTCTCATCTTCCGCCAGGGTCGCTTTACTCATACTACCCCTCTCCTCAAGACCCTTCACTGGCTCCCTATCCGTTTTCGCATCCTGTTCAAACTTCTTCTACTAACCTATAAATGTACTCACTCTGCTGCTCCCCAGTATCTCTCCACACTCGTCCTTCCCTACACCCCTTCTCGTGCACTCCGCTCCATGGATAAATCCTTCTTATCTGTTCCCTTCTCCACTACTGCCAACTCCAGACTTCGCGCCTTCTGTCTCGCTGCACCCTACGCCTGGAATAAACTTCCTGAGCCCCTACGTCTTGCCCCATCCTTGGCCACCTTTAAATCTAGACTGAAAGCCCACCTCTTTAACATTGCTTTTGACTCGTAACCACTTGTAACCACTCGCCTCCACCTACCCTCCTCTCTTCCTTCCCGTTCACATTAATTGATTTGATTTGCTTACTTTATTTATTTTTTGTCTATTAGATTGTAAGCTCTTTGAGCAGGGACTGTCTTTCTTCTATGTTTGTGCAGCGCTGCGTATGCCTTGTAGCGCTATAGAAATGCTAAATAGTAGTAGTAGTAGGGGGGGCAGGGGAGGGTCGCTGGACATAGGTGGCTGGGGGGGGGGGGCAGGGGAGGGTCGCTGGACCTGGGTGGCGGCAGGGGGAGAGGAGGGTCACTGGACATGCATGGCTGGGGGGGGCAGGGGAGAGGGAGGTGGGGAAAGGGGTCCTGAGACCAGAGAGGTGGGGGTGGTGAGGGGGGACCTGCGAGGGGGAGGTGGGGGCGCACACTCACTGTCTCTCACATACACTCTCTGACACACTCTCTATCACACTCTCTGACACACTCTCTGTCACACACACACACAATCTCACACACACAGACACTCTGTCTCTCACACAAACACACACACACTCTGTCTCTCTCTCTCTCTGACACACACACTCCATCTCTCACACACACTCTCTCTCAAACATACACACTCCGAGGAAAACCTTGCTAGCGCCCGTTTCATTTGTGTCAGAAACGGGCCTTTTTTACTAGTATGTACATAATATAAACCTATTTCAGAAATGTTTGTCTCTGGGACAGTGAAGGCTGAGTTCTGTATCAAAATGCATAATTTTTTCATGTTCTCAAAGGTGTAATTCAACACTAGATATATACAATTTACCACTTGATTTCTCATATTATACAAGTGATATATTGTATGTATTATATATAATGGCTCACATTAAAAAGTATTGCAAAAGTCCAGTTTCAATACAGTTCATAGGTAGGGAAAAGAAGATGGGGAGGGGCACCTTCAGTTAACTGCTGGACAGATTTTTGTTAAAGGTCCAGGAAGCACACATCAACAGAATATGAGTTACAATCCTTGGATATGCATAAATTTATAGGGTTAGGTAGGAGGAGAATGCTATATGTGTAGATGTTTCTTGGTAGTAAATTTGGTAAATTCTGAACTGACCAGCCCAATTGAATTTGGGTTATTTTATATCTGAGATGATAGGCCATTGATTGCTGAGGACTCTATTAGAAAAAGTTAACTTTGTCTCCTTGTTTTTAATCAGAAGTGATGTGAATATTGTCTCACTGATTTTGTTTCTTTTGCAGCCATTTACTGACTGAATACCAGCAGAAATGTGATGATATCCTTTTCAACTAATTTTTAAGTATTTGTTTATCTGTGTTATATCTTTTGCTAGCCTGTCTCTCACTCTCTTTTTAACATGATTTAAGGAAGGATGGACCCGGGTACCCATCACTGCTTAGTGGGTGTTCCCATCTTGCATTTTGGAGGCAATTATAAAGAGCCCTATACTTAGGGGTTGGAGGCTTTTGAGTGGGAGAAGTTTCAACAATGGAGTAAAATTGAGGGAACCTTTTGGGGCTCCAGGTTGGTGGGAAGCAGCAGGGATCTGTACCTTATCCTAGCTAGCTAGGCTTTGTAACAAGAGAATAGTTTCCTGTGTTGGCTTAATCGACCAGTACATGGGTGCAGAAGAGGACACCCTCCTAAGCCTATCCCTTTAGAGGAAGTCTGGCAATGAAGGTCCATTCATCCATTCATGAGCATTGAGAGGAAGCAACAGAAGCACACAGATGCATCTTGAATCCTTTTTAAAGGCTGTAGTTGAAAGTACAGAATCTGATGGTTTTCCTTGAATGGTTGATGGGTTCTACAGGGTGCTTCCTACTTGGCATCTTAAGAAATCTGGATTGCAAATGTAAGGGACCAAAATCTTGTGCATCCTAAACACACAATATAGAAATAGTGTTTTGGCTGATATGAGCCTTTGATGATATGAAGTGGTTTTGCGTATTAAATAGAAACAGGGGCTTAAATCTTTTTTTCTAGCATATCAGCAGCATTCAGAAGCGATATCATTTGCAACACCTTTCAGCGGACTTTATAAAGACTGCAGCTTTGAGTGTTTTGGCTGATATGAGCCTTTGATGATATGAAGTAGTTTTGTGTATTAAATAGACACAGGGGCTTTAATATTTTTTTCCAGCCTATCAGCAGCATTCAGAAGTGATATCATTTGCAACACCTTTCAGCGGACTTTATAAAGACTGCAGCTTTTCATTTTTTGAAGGCATAACAATAAGGTTTGTCAGACACGTTCACCAAGACTCTTGAAGAAGGCACTTTCAGTGCCAAATCATGGTACCGTTATTGGCTTGTTTTGAAGAGCCTGATTCTGTTCCCACTCCTTGTCTTTTCATTTAACTCCCCTTGGGACATTGGTGTTCTTTCCACTTCTGTGGTTTTTCTGTGTGCCTTTAGACTGGGCCATGTCCGGAACCCGGCATTGAATGAATGTCAGCAGGCAGGCTGCTGGAGCTTATACAGGCCAGGCCAATATTCAGCTGGGGCCTGCATAACAGCATCAAACAGAGAGAGCAAGAAAAACTGAGAGTAGATTTATTTGGAGGGAGAGGCAGGGGCAGGCTTTATCAGAGGGACAGACAAAATTGCAATCAGTACACAAACAGGAACAACCAAAACATAAACCAAAACCATTGGCACAATCGGGACAGATATCGGGGTAGTTGGAGCAACAGGTACTGGCCACTCACAGAGGACAACAGTTAGACAGAATATACAATGTATCTACTATACAACTATCTAAAGATGAGTTCACAGTATTTGATAAAGGGTTGACATTTGCTTCAGTGTGTGATAATGCTTTTTTTTTTTTTATTTATAATTTCAAATTATACACCAAGTATTATACTTGTAAAGAAAAAGTACATTTGTCCATAACTTTATAAAACAATATTCAAGAAGTAATAAATCCTGACTAAGTACACACAAGTCCTCAATATTAGATCCAAAGTTTAACAATAACCGGAGAATTAAAATAACAATTTTAAGAAGAAACAACACCGGTCAGGGGTTATCTTTTTTTCTATTCAAGCTAGTTCTTTTCACTTCAAAGATCTTTTAGCTGATATAAATTCACTAAGTTGTACAGATTAAAAAAAAACCATATTTGACCGATTGATAGCAGACAATGCACTTACAAGGGTAACGTAAGAAAAATGTTGCACCTAGCTGGAGGACTCCTGGCTTCAGTAACAAAAACTGCCTGCGTCTTTTTTGAGTCTCCTTAGAGACGTCGGGAAATATGCGTACTTTAAAACCCATAAATTCTTTTTCTTTATTTTTAAAGAATTTCTTCATGACCATAATTTTATCAATAGAAATAGCTAGAGTTACTAACAATGTAGCCGAGGCTACTAAGTCCTCTGTTGGTGTCTCTAGAATCGCTGATACATCAAGTGTTGCTCTTGTTGTTGTATAGAGGTCCCAGATATCCGTTGTGGTAAATAATAAACTTGACTCATAGGTGGAAAATTTTCATCTGTGAAACCTAATATTTCCTTCATATAATCTGGCTGTCATCTCTCTTGGAGCAATAGTTACGGCTCTCGGAAAATTCAAAAGACTTAAGTTGTTTGCTCTTTGAGAGTTTTCCAGGTTTTCGATTTTTTTCCTCATATTAGTAAGGTCTCTTATCATATTAATCTGTACCTCCTGCGTTTTTTCCATTTGTTGTACCGAGGTCTTAGATTTTCCCAGCAACTCTTTGTTCTCTCTTTCTACTGATTCAGCATTTTTTTCTAAATTTTTAACTCGTGTCTCCAAGTCCAAAATTTGTGGACATAGTACTTTCCCTAAATTAACAATCAAGCCCCATAAACTTTCCAGGGTAATCTCCGCTGGTTTGTCTTGAAGAAAAATCAAAGTACCTTGTCTTTGTGTCTCCTCGGCCAACGTCTTCTCTGCTTCTGTATTCCCAATAACAGCCAAACTTCCTCCCACAAGCTGAACACTATCTTTCAGGCTTAATCGAGGGCTCCCGGATCCTTCCGCCCCTCGACTCTCCGTCAAAAGATCTTTTCCCCCCTGAAGCTCCGCCGCTAACCCAATTCCTGGGTGCTTCGGAGACGACGCCAAGACCGGAGAGAGAACAGCCTGGGGTTGCGGAGGGGGTGCTCGTTGGTCAGGGCTAAGGCTGACATCATGCACAGACAGCGTCTCAGTTCCTCCGTTTGTCCTGGATGCCGCCAGCGTGCTGCCCTCCAACCTACCAGAAACCTCCGGTCTCCGCACATATGCATCAAGAGGGCCGATCTGTGAAGAGGTAAGTCGACCTGGGGGAACAGTGGCTGTTGACTTCCCTCTACGCTTCGGCATTGCAGGAAAAAAGATCAGAGCGTGGAGACCTGCGACTGGTTCAAGCAGCCATCTTGGATCGCCGTGTCATCATGCTTTTAACACAAGGATTGACCTTTTAAGCTAACTAGAAAAATGATAATTGATTATTTTGCAAGAAACACTGGAAACTCAACAGATAAGTCCATAGTTAAGAGGGACAGTCAATGGATGCCACCATGCAATACACATCATGCTATTCAGACGTATGAGAGTTTAGTATTAAAGGATATTAGACATTTAGAAGAAAGTCACAAAAATGTTTTCTATAATATGAAAAAGAAAAAACAAGCAAGTCACTGAGATGACCCAAATCTCTCTATATAAAAGAAAACCCCAACGTTCTGAAGCCTCCACGGAAGTTGAGGCGCCCGAGATATCCGGTGTGCCCTGGAGTGTCTGCACCGCCCTCGCGTCAAAACGTCATGATGTCGAGGGCGGAGCTATGACACTCGAGGCCTGAAACCGAAACGCCACAGCGAACTAACAAGGCAAGTAGCTCGGAGGGAGGGGGCCCCTTGCTAGCCCCCTTTTCATTGCACTCAGAAACGGGCATTTTTTCCTAGTATAGTTATAAAACAAGCAGAAGAGGAGCTGTAGTCGTAATGAATAGATGTGATTATGTAAGAGAGATCAAGAGACAGTTGTCAGATAAAGCTTTCTATCAGGAGCTTTCTTCAGATTCCACATTGAGGATAAAAACAGATATTGATTCTGTTTTGGAGGTAAGTTATAAGATTTCTTGACCAGTAAAGAATTTGATTTCTTAAAAGACCAACATCTGGTGTTACCAGTTATTTATGCCCTTCCTAAGATACACAAATCTTTAGTTTGTCCTCCTGGAAGACCAATAATTTCTGGTATTGGTTGAATTTTAGAACCATTGGCGAAATTTGTAGATAAGTTCCTGAACCCACTGATCCCAGATATACTCTCATTTGTTAAAGACACATCTCACATGATTCATATTTTAGAGGACGTCATTTGTGAAGATGGTGACTTCTTAGTAACTATGGACATTGAGTCCTTATATACATACATTCTATAGGATAAAGCATTAGAAATCATTAGTCATTTACTGACTTGGCGGAATGGTTTTCAGAGGATACCATCAGAATTCATTTTGCAGTTGGCTTAGTTGGCTTTGAAGGAGAATTACTTAAATTTTGATAACAATTTTTATTTACAAATAAAAGGAACTGCTATGGGGCCTTCTTTGGCCTCTTCAGTTGTGACTCTATATGTTCAAGAATTCGAGGATATTTTTTTTAAAAGAGCATCAGTTCAAAGATAATATATTTCGTTGAAAGTGTTACATAAAAGTGTTTGTAATTGTAATTATTTACTATGTAAGCCGCATTGAGCCTGCAATGTGTGGGAAAGCGCGGGGTACAAATGTAGTAAATAAATAAATATAAATATTTTCTTTGTGTGGAGAGGCAGTAAGCTAGGTCTGCTTGAGTTTCATGCTTGAATCAACCAGTGTGATCCTAATTTGAAATTTAAAATGACTTATGATAAGAAGGAAATTCCATTTCTGGACATTCTGATCAAGAAGTGTGGTAAAATAGGAACTGTTATATGCAGAAAACCAACAGACACTAATAGTGTTGCATTGCACAAGCTGTCACAGTACAACATTGAAAACAAATTTACCATGTTACCATATAGTCAGTTTTTACACCTTAAGCGTGTCTGTTCTGCAAAGAGATATTTTGTGAAAGAATCAATTGATATGGGTAATCGATTTTTAGCCAGGGGTTACCCACAGCCTACAACTGAGAAATGTTTTTTATAGAACATCTTCAATAGAAAGAACTACTCTCTTAAATACAAAGAGAAAAAGAATGAGGATAGAATTGTGTGCAACTTGGGTTTCAACCATTTGTGTAAACACACATGTTAAGGTTTTAAAAAAGCATTGGCACATAGTACAGAATGTAGACAGTTTTTTTTAAGTAATAATGACCTTTTAATAGTGTATAAAAAGAATTGTAACCTAAAAGATATGCTGGCACCCTCAACATTACCTCCTATTCACTCCAGTTATTCCAATAATGTATTAGGTAATTTTCCTTGTGGAAGTTGTTCCGTGTGATGTGAACGTAAGATTAAACTACTTCTATCACCCTGTGACTAATGAAAGATATGAATTGAGACATTTTACAAACTGCAAGACATTGTGATTTATGTAGCAAAAAGCACTTGTGGCTTACTATATATTGGAAAAACAAAATGAGCATTTAATAAAAGATTGATAGAATACAGGAGTGCTATTAAAAAGGCAGTTGCTTGACAAGCCACTAGTGGAACATTCTGTAAAAGCAAAACATAGTTTAATGACTATAGGTTTTTGATTGTTCATAAACATAAGGTCTCACGGAGGGGTGGTGATATTGATGGTGAATTACTAAGAACTGAACAACGATTTATTTATAGATGGCAAACATTGAGCTCTAATGGTATCATTCAAGAATTAGATAAGCCTCTACTTGAAGTCCATGATGAGGAACGTTATAGATTTTGTGGACACTGTTCCACCAGATCAGGCCACAGAGCTTCTGGGTGTGGGGATGCTTGGTTTGTAATGGCTGTACATTTTTGACTTTGAGTAAGAAGTGTAGGAGAGATTTGTGGACATTCTGTGCCAAGATGGGGGAGGTCACGGACCCTGTGTCTACTTCCTCCTGAAGGTTTTTGGCTGGGCCAGGAAAGAGCTCCTACTACTCTCAAATGTGTATGTTCATTCCTTCTTCCCCTCCTTCTTAACAGGCCAAGCCGCAGTGCTCTCATCTTCGTCCTCATCAATAGTGTACCCAGAAGACCCAACCAAAGCAGGTGGCAAGCTTTTGACTAACTCTAGGAGAGCATAGCCGCCATCCAAGTAGCTGTTCAGATGACCTACCAGTAGGGGGGGGGGGGAGAGGGAAGATTGAATTTTTTCCAAGAAGATGGCCTCTTGTAACCTCTGACTGTGGGTTCTCCAAATTGTACATCATGGTTACGCACTTCGTTGGCAAAAAGATCCTCCAACTTGCCCACTGAGAGCATCTCTACAAGAAAGTACTTACAGAGGAACATGCTGCCCTTTTAAAGGCCAGTTTGGTCGAGTCCATTCTGCATCCTTGTACCCCCCAAAATGGGGGGGGGGGGAGGGATCTTGTCCTATCCTAGACCTCAGGGGCCTGAACAAGTATCTGGTCAAAGAAAAGTTCACAATGGTTTATGATTAATGTTATTTGATTTCTCCGAGGACAAGCAGGCTGCTTGTTCTCACTGATGGGTGACGTCCACGGCAGCCCCTCCAATCGGAACACTTTCTAGCAAAGTCCTTTGCTAGTCCTCGTGCGCCGATGCGCACCGCGCATGCGCAGCCGTCTTCCCGCCCGAACCGGCTCGTGCCGGCCAGTCTTCTTTTGTCCGCGCTCGGTACGGTCGTGTTTCGCCGTTCGCGCCCCGAAAGTTGACCTCGCGCGTCGTTTTTGGACTTCGCTTCAAAAAAAAAAAAAAAAAGTGTCGGAAGGAGACCTTTTCGGTCTGCTCCCCTTCCCGTATTTCTAGTTTTGCCCCGGTAAGTTTTCTTTCGTCGTCGGGGTAGGCCCTATTTAGGCCTGGGTTCGAAGTTTTTCTTCTCCCTTTTTTTGTGGTGCCATTTTCGCCATTTCGAGGTTTGATCTCGCCGGCGCGATTTTTCCGCCCATGACATCGAAGTCTTCCAGCGGCTTCAAGAAGTGCACCCAATGCGCCCGGGTAATCTCGCTCACTGACAGGCACGCGTCGTGTCTTCAGTGTCTGGGGGCTGGGCACCGCCTGCAGGCCTGTAGTCTGTGTTCTCTTTTGCAAAAGCGGACTCAGGTAGTGAGATTGGCCCAGTGGAACGTTTTGTTCTCAGGCTCTTCGTAGGCATCGGCACCGGGAGTATCGACTGCTTCGACGTCGTCGGCGCCCGGACCTTCATCCTCGCCCCCGATTGCATCGAGGCATCGGGGCCGAGACATCAGAGGGCTGCGTCGGCGTCGGTGGTACCGAGACCTCCTCGTCTGCTGATGTCGTCGGATGGTGGTGCTTCGTCTGGAGTGCAGGTGAGGGCTGTCCATTCCCCTGCTGGTGGCGGTGAGCCTTCGGGTGGGTCTTCCCCTACCCTGAGGGCTCCTGCGGTACAGCCCCCCCGAGACCGACCTCCTTCGGCCTCGGCCCCGAGGAAGCGACGGCTGGATTCTACGTCCTCCTCGTCGGTGCCGGGAAGTTCCGGTGACATGCTTCGTCCCAAGAAGTCGAAGAAGCATCGTCACCGGTCCCCTTCCCGTGTTGGCACCGAGAGCTCTGGGTCGCCGAGGGAGTCGGCACCCAGTAGGCATCGGCACCGAGAGGACCGCTCGCCCTCTGTTCAAGAGGTGTCGGTGCGCTCCCCTTTGGACAGCCCGGACCAGCCTCCACGCCCGGAACAGATTCTGACATCGACACCTGCATCGGCTTCCATGTCTTTTTCCACAGCCGCTCTGCACGAGAGTCTTCGGGCCGTTCTCCCAGAGATCCTGGGAGAGCTGTTGCGCCCTACCCCTCCGGTACCGGGGGTGCTTACGCCTCCGGTACCGTCGAGCGAGGCGCCGGCTGGCCCATTGCCCGGGGTGAGGTCTCTGACATCGGTGCCGCTTGCGGTACCGACTGCGGTAGCCTCCCAGGAAGGCTCCCCGACTACGTCGGCGGAGGGAGCTTCGCCGGTGCGGGCGAGGGAGTCTACCTCTCGACGCTCCCACCGTGGCCGTGGTTCCACGGAGTCAAGCCAGGCACGGCTGCAGACACAGGTCCGTGAACTTGTGTCTGACACCGATGGTGAGGCCTCGTGGGAAGAGGAAGAGGACATCAGATATTTCTCTGACGAGGAGTCTGAGGGTCTTCCTTCTGATCCCACTCCCTCTCCTGAAAGGCAGCTTTCTCCTCCCGAGAGTCTGTCTTTCGCTTCCTTTGTCCGGGAGATGTCTACGGCCATCCCCTTCCCGGTGGTTGTGGAGGACGAGCCCAGGGCTGAAATGTTTGAGCTCCTGGACTATCCTTCTCCACCTAAGGAAGCGTCCACAGTACCCATGCATCATGTCCTCAAAAAGACATTGCTGGCGAACTGGACCAAACCATTAACTAATCCCCACATTCCCAAGAAGATCGAGTCCCAGTACCGGATCCATGGGGACCGGGAGCTGATGCGCACTCAGTTGCCTCACGACTCTGGAGTTGTGGATTTGGCCCTAAAGAAGGCCAAGAGTTCTAGGGAGCATGCTTCGGCGCCCCCGGGCAAGGACTCTAGAACCTTGGACTCCTTTGGGAGGAAGGCCTACCATTCTTCTATGCTCGTGGCCAAAATTCAGTCCTACCAGCTCTACACGAGCATACAAATGCGGAACAATGTGCGGCAGTTGGCAGGCTTGGTGGACAAGCTCCCCCCTGAGCAAGCCAAGCCTTTTCTGGAGGTGGTCAGGCAGCTGAAGGCGTGCAGAAAATTCCTGGCCAGAGGGGTGTACGACACCTTTGATGTTGCGTCCAGGGCCGCTGCTCAAGGTGTGGTGATGCGCAGACTCTCATGGCTGCATGCCTCCGACCTGGAGAATAGAATCCAGCAGCGGATTGCGGACTCGCCTTGCCGTGCGGATAATATTTTTGGAGAGAAAGTCGAGCAGGTGGTAGAGCAACTCCACCAGCGGGACACCGCTTTTGACAAGTTCTCCCGCCGGCAGCCTTCAGCCTCTACCTCTACAGGTAGAAGATTTTTTTGGGGAAGGAAGACTGTTCCCTACTCTTCTGGCAAGCGTAGGTACAATCCTCCTTCTCGACAGCCTGCGGCCCAGGCTAAGCCCCAGCGCGCTCGCTCTCGTCAGCAGCGTGCGCCTCAGCAAGGCCCCTCGGCTCCCCAGCAAAAGCAAGGGACGAGCTTTTGACTGGCTCCAGCAGAGCATAGCCGACATCCAAGTGTCAGTGCCGGGCGACCTGCCAGTCGGAGGGAGGTTGAAAGCTTTTCACCTAAGGTGGCCTCTCGTAACCTCCGATCAGTGGGTTCTCCAAATAGTCCGGCAAGAATACACCCTCAATTTGGCCTCAAAACCTCCAAATTGTCCACCGGGAGCTCAATCTTACAGTTTCCAACACAAGCAGGTACTTGCAGAGGAACTCTCCGCCCTTCTCAGCGCCAGTGCGGTCGAGCCCGTGCCATCCGGGCAAGAAGGGCTGGGATTCTATTCCAGGTACTTCCTTGTGGAAAAGAAAACAGGGGGGATGCGTCCCATCCTAGACCTAAGGGCCCTGAACAAATATCTGGTCAAAGAAAAGTTCAGGATGCTTTCCCTGGGCACCCTTCTCCCCATGATTCAGGAAAACGATTGGCTATGCTCTCTGGACTTGAAGGACGCCTACACGCACATCCCGATACTGCCAGCTCACAGACAGTATCTGCGATTTCAGCTGGGCACACGTCACTTCCAGTACTGTGTGCTACCCTTTGGGCTCGCCTCTGCGCCCAGAGTGTTCACGAAGTGCTTGGCTGTAGTAGCAGCGGCACTTCGCAGACTGGGGGTACACGTGTTCCCATATCTCGACGATTGGCTGGTGAAGAACACATCCGAGGCAGGAGCCCTGCAGTCCATGCAGATGACTATTCGCCTCCTGGAGCTACTAGGGTTTGTGATAAATTATCCAAAGTCCCATCTTCTCCCAGTGCAGAAACTCGAATTCATAGGAGCTCTGCTGGATTCTCGGACGGCTCGCGCCTATCTCCCAGAGACGAGAGCCAACAACTTGTTGTCCCTCGTCTCTCGGGTGCGAGCGTCCCAGCAGATCACAGCTCGGCAGATGTTGAGATTGCTGGGCCACATGGCCTCCACAGTCCATGTGACTCCCATGGCCCGCCTTCACATGAGATCTGCTCAATGGACCCTAGCTTCCCAGTGGTTCCAGGCTGCTGGGGATCTAGAAGACGTGATCCACCTGTCCACGAGTTTTCTCAAATCCCTGTATTGGTGGACGATTTGGTCCAATTTGACTCTGGGACGTCCTTTCCAAATTCCTCAGCCACAAAAAGTGCTGACTACGGATGCGTCTCTCCTGGGGTGGGGAGCTCATGTCGATGGGCTTCACACCCAAGGAAGCTGGTCCCTCCAGGAACGCGATCTGCAGATCAATCTTCTGGAGTTACGAGCGGTCTGGAACGCTCTGAAGGCTTTCAGAGATCGGCTGTCCCACCAAATTATCTAAATTCAGACAGACAACCAGGTTGCCATGTATTACATCAACAAGCAGGGGGGCACCGGATCTCGCCCCCTGTGTCAGGAAGTCGTCAGCATGTGGCTCTGGGCTCTCCGTCATGGCATGGTGCTCCAAGCCACATATCTGGCAGGCGTAAACAACAGTCTGGCCGACAGGTTGAGCAGGATTATGCAACCTCACGAGTGGTCGCTCAATTCCCGTGTAGTGCGCCAGATCTTCCAGGTGTGGGGCACCCCCTTGGTAGATCTCTTCGCATCTCGAGCCAACCACAAAGTCCCTCAGTTCTGTTCCAGGCTTCAGGCCCACGGCAGACTGTTATCGGATGCCTTCCTCCTGGACTGGGGGGAGGGTCTGCTGTATGCTTATCCTCCCATACCTCTGGTGGGGAAGACTTTGTTGAAACTCAAGCAAGACCGAGGCACCATGATTCTGATTGCTCCTTTTTGGCCGCGTCAGATCTGGTTCCCTCTTCTTCTGGAGTTGTCCTCCGAAGAACCGTGGAGATTGGAGTGTTTTCCGACCCTCATCACACAGGACGAAGGGGCGCTTCAGCATCCCAACCTCCGGTCCCTGGCTCTCACGGCCTGGATGTTGAGAGCGTAGACTTTGCCTCTTTGGGTCTATCAGAGGGTGTCTCCCGCATCTTGCTTGCTTCCAGGAAAGATTCCACTAAGAGGAGTTACTTCTTTCTATGGAGGAGGTTTGCCATCTGGTGTGACAGCAAGGCCCTAGATCCTCGCTCTTGTCCTACACAGACCCTGCTTGACTACCTTCTGCACTTGTCTGAGTCTGGTCTCAAGACCAACTCTGTAAGGGTTCACCTTAGTGCAATCAGTGCATACCATTACCGTGTGGAAGGTAAGCCGATCTCAGGACAGCCTTTAGTTGTTCGCTTCATGAGAGGTTTGCTTTTGTCAAAGCCCCCTGTCAAGCCTCCTACAGTGTCATGGGGTCTCATTGTCGTTCTCACCCAGCTGATGAAACCTCCTTTTGAGCCACTGAATTCCTGCCATCTGAAGTACTTGACCTGGAAGGTCATTTTCTTGGTGGCAGTTACTTCAGCTCGTAGAGTCAGTGAGCTTCAGGCCCTGGTAGCCCAGGACCCTTACACCAAATTTCATCATAACAGAGTAGTCCTCCGCACTCACCCTAAGTTCTTTCCAAAGGTTGTGTCGGAGTTCCATCTGAACCAGTCAATTGTCTTGCCAACATTCTTTCCCCGTCCTCATTCCTGCCCTGCTGAACGTCAGCTGCACACATTGGACTGCAAGAGAGCATTGGCCTTCTATCTGGAGCGGACACAGCCCAACAGACAGTCCGCCCAATTGTTTGTTTCTTTTGATCCCAACAGGAGGGGAGTGGCTGTGGGAAAACGCACCATATCTAATTGGCTAGCAGTTTGCATTTCCTTCACTTACGCCCAGGCTGGGCTGGCTCTTGAGGGTCATGTCACGGCTCATAATGTTAGAGCCATGGCAGCGTCGGTAGCCCACTTGAAGTCAGCCACTATTGAAGAGATTTGCAAAGCTGCGACGTGGTCATCTGTCCACACATTCACATCTCATTACTGCCTGCAGCAGGATACCCGACACGACAGTCGGTTCGGGCAGTCAGTGCTTCAGAATCTGTTCGGGGTTTAGAATCCAACTCCACCCCCCTAGGCCTATGTTTGTTCTGTTCCAGGCTGCACTCTCAGTTAGTTGGTAATTTTTTTAGGTCAATCTCAGTTATGTCCTCGCCGTTGCAAGGCCAATTGACCATGGTTGTTGTTTTGAGTGAGCCTGGGGGCTAGGGATACCCCATCAGTGAGAACAAGCAGCCTGCTTGTCCTCGGAGAAAGCGAATGCTACATACCTGTAGAAGGTATTCTCCGAGGACAGCAGGCTGATTGTTCTCACAAACCCGCCCGCCTCCCCTTTGGAGTTGTGTCTTCCCTTCTCTTTGTCTTGCTACATATGGGACTGGCCGGCACGAGCCGGTTCGGGCGGGAAGACGGCTGCGCATGCGCATCGGCGCGCGAGGACTAGCAAAGGACTTTGCTAGAAAGTGTTCCGATTGGAGGGGCTGCCGTGGACGTCACCCATCAGTGAGAACAATCAGCCTGCTGTCCTCGGAGAATACCTTCTACAGGTATGTAGCATTCGCTATACTGCTCTTCCTCTGCATAGTAGCAGAACAGTGTACATTAAAACAAATTAAAATAGGAGCTTAGAAAAGAATGACAGCAACAATAAACAGGCATTAAAAAAACAAGCAACTAGGACAGGGAGAAAAAAAATCCTTTATAAAGAAGGACAAAGAGCAGAATGACCTGCAGATTCAGTGGATTCCAGTAGGGGCTGATCCATCCACGTGAATGTTAAAGGCTTTCTCTAATAAGTAAGCCTTAAGAAGGGAGCAAAATCTCAGATTAGATGGTTCGACTCATAAATAAGAAGGGAGAGCATTCCATAAAGTGGGAGCAATATAAAAGGCATTGGATCTGGTGATTTGATAGCATGCTTGTTGCAAGGATGAAAGTTTGAGACGTAGGTCATTAAGAGAAGGGAGAGTTCTCGAAGGGGTATAACACTGAATCAGCAAAGAAGGTAAGAAGCAGTATTGGTGTGAATGGCTTTGTGTGTTAGTCAACATGTTGAACTGAATGTGAGATGAAACGGGTAACCAATGGTGATCAATGAGAAGAGGAGTGATCCTATCAAATCTGTTTGCTTTTGAGAGAATGCGAACAGCTGTGGAGGGGCATAATCGAAAGGGGTGCCCAAATTTTCCTGAGGATATCCTTGCAGGATGTCCCGGCAAAGGGGCGGGAAAACCCGTATTATCGAAACAAGATGGGCATCCATCTTTTCTTTCAATAATACGGTCAGGGATGCGCAAATTGTGAAATTTAGGTCGACCTTAGAGATGGTCGTCTCCGATTTTCGGCGATAATGGAAACCAAGGACGCCCATCTCAGAAACGACCAAATCCAAGCCATTTGGTCGTGGGAAGAGCCAGCATTCGTAGTGCACTGGTCCCCCTGACGTGCCAAGACACCAACTGGGCACCCTAGCGGGCACTGCAGTGGACTTCAGAAATTGCTCCCAGGTGCATAGCTCCCTTACCTTGTGTGCTGAGCCCCCCAAAACCCACTCCCCATAACTGTACACCACTACCATAGCTCTTACGGGTGAAGGGGGGCACATACATGTGGGTACAGTGGGTTTCTGGTGGGTTTTGAAGGGCTCACATTTACCACCACAAGTGTAACATGTAGGGGGGGGGGGGTTGGGCCTGGATCCGCCTGCCTGAAGTGCACTACACCCACTAAAACTGCTCCAGAGACCTGCATACTGCTATCATGGAGCTGGGTATGATATTTGAGGCCGGCATAGAGGCTTGAAAAAATATTTAAAAAATTTTTTTTGAGGGTGGGAGGCGGTTAGTGACCACTGGGGGAGTAAGGGGAGGTCATCCTCGATTCCCTCCGTTGGTCATCTGGTCATTTAGGGCACATTTTTGTGGCTTGGTCGTAAGAAAAAAAGGACCTGGTAAAGTCGTCCAAGTGTTCGTCAGGGACACCCTTCTTTTTTCCATTATCGGTTGAGGACGCCCATGTGTTAGGCACGCCCCAGTCCCGCCTTCGCTACGCTCCTGACACGCCCCTATGAACTTTGGTCATCCCCGCAACGGAAAGCAGTTGAGGACACCCAAAATCGGCTTTTGATTATGCCGATTTGGGCGACCCTGTGAGAAGGACGCCCATCTTGTGATTTGTGTTGAAAGATGGGTGTCCTTCTCTTTCGAAAATAAGCCTGATGTTACGAATAGATTGACGTGTAACATAGTAACATAGTAGATGACGGCAGAAAAAGACCTGCACGGTCTATCCAGTCTGCCCAACAAGATAAACTCATGTGCTACTTTTTGTGTATACTTTTTGTGTAATGAAGGAGACCGGAATAGATAATATTGCAATAATCCTTCTCTCCGTGATTCAGACAAATGATTGGCTATGCTCTCTGGACTTAAAGGATGCCTATATCAACATTTAGATACTTCCTAGTCACTTCCAGTACGGTGTTCTGCCATTGACCTCATGTCAGCTCCCAGGGTCTTTACCAAATATCTAATGGTAGTCACAGCGTTGCTATGCAGACTGGGAGTGCTTGTGTTTTCCCTGCTTGGACAATTGGCTGGTCAAGAGCACATCGAAGGAGGGTGTTCACAAGTTCACGCAGAGGACTATTTGGGTGTTGGAGCTACTAGAGTTCATGATCAACTACCCAAAGTCCCACCCACAACCTGTACAGCAATTTGAATTCATTGGAGCCCTGCTAGACACGGTACAGGCTCGTACCTACCTCCTGCAGGTATGGGCAGATGTTCTAGTACCAACAAAAAGAAGGTCCAAATCTCCCGTAAAATAAAATGAAAACGACAAAAAGGGCGGAAGATGGCCCGGCAGCCATTTTGACAGTGGAGACGTCATGAGCAGAAGTGACTGGGAATCGCTCCAGCCCTGACTATTCCATTAGACCACCAGCCAGCGATTGTAAGTATTTTGTATTTCGTTTCATGAGTATCTCAGAGGTGCATCTTTAAACGTCAGATTCAAGACCCCTGAGGAAGGCCTGTTGGCCGAAACATGGACCGTGTAGGGTCCCAATAAAATTTTTCTGGTGCTCTTACTCCTTATGGTCCTTTTCTGGTCTGTTTTGTTTCATTTTCCGCGCTTTGTTGTTTTCAGATGTTCTAGTAGCCATTGCCATTCAGGTTTGCAGCAGCCAGTGGGTCTCAGCTTTGCAGTTGTTGAGGCTGTTTAGGCCATATGGCCTCCACAGTTCATGTAATGTCCATGGCACGCCTCCATTTGATGGAAGCCCAGTGAACCCGAGCTTCACAGTGGTCTCAAACCTGAGGGAATCTGGCAGATGTCATTCATATCGCTCCCAAATTAAGAACATAAGAATAGCCATATTGGGTCAGACAAGTGGTCCATCTAACTCAGTTTCCTGCTTCTAACAGTGGCCAATCCAGGTCACAAATATCTGCCAGAATCCCATTAATAGTAACAATCTATGCTACTAATCCTGGGGCAAGCAGTGGCTTCCCCACGGCCATGTCAATAGTAGACTGTGGCCTTTTCCTCCAGGAACTTGTCCAAACCTTTTATTTTAAACCCAGATATGCTAACTGCTGTTACCACATCATCTAGCAGCGAATTCCAGAGCTTAACTTTTCTTTGAGTGAAAAAATATTTCCTTCTAGTTGTGTTAGAAGTATTTCTGAATTGACTTGATTGTTCCTCTGGTGAACCATTTGCTCCAATTTGTCCCAGGTCTACCATTGCAAATTCTTCCACCTCAGAAGGTTGTAACCACCGATTCATCAAACCTGGATTGGGGGACCCATATAGATGGACTTCACACTCATGGGATTTGGTCTGCCCAGGAAGCCTTGCTATACATCAACTTTCTGAAGCTCCAGGCAACTTGGAAAACTCTACAAGGTTCCAAAGATCGGCTGATGAACCAAATTATCCTAATTCAAGCAGACAACTAGGTTGCCGTGTATTATGTAAACAAGCAGGGGAGAACGGGTTCCAACCCCTTGTGTCAGGAAGCAGTTGGAATGTGGACAGTTATGGCATGGTACTCTGGCGGGGAAGCAGAACAGTCTGGCAGACAGGCTGAGCAGGGTGACGCAACCGCACAAGTGGTCTCTCAACATGGGTGTTGCCTGCAAGATCTTAGAGAGTGGGGTACCCTCTCAGTGGGTCTTTTTGCCACTCATTTCAACAACAAGGTCCCTTAGTACTATTCCAGACTCAGATTACATGGCAAGCTAGGATTAGATGCCTTTCTCTGTTAGGTAAGACTTTGCTGAAACTCAGGCAAGACAAGGGCACCATGATCCTCATTGCCCCATTCTGAGGCAGGTGTTGTTCCCTCTTCTGGAGTTATCCTCCAAAGAACTGTGGAGATTGGAGTATTTTCTTTTTTTTTTTTTTTTAAATCTGTTTATTTAGTAAAGCTTTATCATATACATCAATCATGCTTACTAACATTCAATCTAATTATTGCAAATAAACAACGACTTGAACCCCACCCCCCCTCCCCCCTCAGGGTATCTCTTATATGAAAATCTCCCCATTTATAGTATCAGCACTGTAAGTCATTAATATATCAACATCATCTTGACAGTCCCCGCCATTCTGCATAGGCGGACCATGTTTTATAATATCTTACCATGCCCCCCCGCCTCAAAGCAGTAAGTTTGTCCATTATGCAACAGTAGTCCACTTTAGCTAGCACTTGATCCACCATGGGTATCGTCTGCTGTTTCCAATGTTTAGCAATTCAAGTCCTGGCTGCAGTAACAATGTAGGCTAACAGTCCCGAGCAAGGAGCTCTGCTCACTCCCAGTGGAGTATTCAGCAGACATAGGCCAGGGTCAAACCCCACCTCTATCCCCAGACCACTGTGCAGTCTATGCTGTAGATCCGTCCAGAACTGCTGAACCAGTGGGCAGTCCCACCACACATGCCAGAAAGTGCCTGTTGCCCCACAGTTTCGCCAACAGGCTGCCGACCCATTTTTAAATATACGGGCCAGCCGGCTAGGGGTCAGGTACCACTGATACAGCATTTTATGAGATTGGAGTATTTTCTGACCCTTATCACGAAGGGTCTCTTCTTCATCCCAATATCTAGTCTTTGGCTCTCACAGCCTGGTTGTTGAGAGCCTAGAATTTGCCTCCTTGAACCTGCCAGAGAGTGTCTTCCAGGGTCTGTCTTGCTTCCAGGAAAGATTCTGCCAAGAGGAATTGCTCTTTTAAATGGAAGAGGCTTGCCATCTGGTGTGAGAGCAAAGCTCTAGATCCTTTCATTTGCCCTACACAAAATCTGCTTGAGTATCTCCTGCACCTATGAGTCTGGTTTGAAAACCAACTCTGTAAAGGTTCACTTCATTGCAATCGATGCTGTCCATCACCATGTGGGTGGTAAGCCCATCTCTGGACAGCCTTTAGTTGTTTATCGCATGCGAAGTGTGCTATTGAAAGAGCCCCCTATCAAAACTCATGGGACCTCAATGTCATCCTCACCCAGTTGATGAAAGCTCCTTTTGAGCCACTAGATTTTGTCATCTGAAATACCTAACCTGCATGGTCTTGTCTTTGGTGGTTGTCAGTGAGCTTCAGGCCCTTGTAGCTGATTCACCTTACACAAAGTTTCATCTTAACAAAGTAGTTCTCTGCATGCACCCTAAGTTCCTTTCTAAGGTGGTATTGGAGTTCCATCTTAACCAGTCAATAGTTCTGCCAACATTCTTCCCAAAACTGCTTGCGAAATTGCACTTTACACCTTGGACTGCAAGTGAGCCTTTGCCTTCTATTTGGTGGGCACTAAAGCTTATAGATGGTCCACAGGGGTTTTTGTTTCTTTTGGTCTAAACAGGATGGGTGTAGTCATTGGCAAACACACTTTATCCAATTGGCTGACAGACTGCATCTCTTTCGCTTATGCCCAAGCTGGGCTGACTCTGGAGGGTCATGTCACAGCTCAGTGTCGGAGCTATGGCTTCATCAGTAGCCCACCTGAGATCAGTCTCTATTGAAGAGATCTGCGAGGCAGCGTGGTCTTCAGTCCACACATTCATATCTCACTACTTTGTGATCAGGAAGATGTGCTGCTAACTGTATTACTTCATGCCTTGAGCAAAATACCCGACTCAACAGCTGGTTTGGTCAGACAGTACTGCAGAATCTGTTGGGTATCTAGAATCCAACTCCACCATCCTAGGCCCATTTTTTTCTGTTCCAGTCTGCACAATCAGTTTGTTTTAGTTTCAGGTTGTTTGGTTGTTCAGGCCTTGCAAATCACCGTTGTTGTCCTAGCATTGTTGTTTTCGGTGAGCCTGGAAACTAGGGATTCCCAGTTGTGAGATAATATGTCCTGCTTGTCCTTGAAGAAAGCAAAGTTAATTACCTGTAGCAAGTGTTCACTGAGGAGAGTGGGCCAATTATTCTTACAAACCATCCTTCCTCCCCTTTGAGTTACCTTTTCCATCTATGTCATTAGACTGCTGGTCCTGCACTTGCACACATTTGTGGTGGGATGCTGCAAAAGGCCTCTTAAAGAGACAGTATGCTGGACAGTGTTTGCACCGTGCTCTGTCAGATGATGTCACCCAGTTATGAGAATGATTGGCTTGCTGTCCTCAGAGAACACTTGCAACAGATAAGTAACTTTGCATTACAGCATTATTCTGATTTATCTTACTGTGAATAAACGTACTTTCTCATAACATGGCTTATGAATTGAACAGTGAATTGAACAGAGAGGAAAATGTAACACTGCTCTTTGTTAGGTTGTGCTAAGAAGCACATAGAGTCAACATGAGTGACCAACTTGAGTTAGGTTCTCTTGTAAAGAATTTTTTCCTCCAGTTTTATAAAGTTCCATGCCCAGGTCACAAAGTTAGGTTCCCAATTTATAGAATAAGGTCCATTGTGCCTGCAGTTTGGCTGTAATTGATCTTAATTTGTGCTAAGTGGCACTAATTGATTTGTTACATGCATAATTGTTGGTATTCTATAAGTAGTGTGCTCAAATTCCAGAGCAAACAACTTCAAGGGGGAGTATGGAGGCATGGGTGAGTTGGTGGCATGTCAAGCAGTTATGTACACTGGTTATAGAATACTAGCATTTAGACACCTAACTGCCTATGGTTAGGTATGAGCATTTACACTAGCCATTTGGCTTGCATGTGTACTTGCAGCTAAAATTAGGCACATAATGCAGAGTGTGCTATTATTCTATAATGGCAGTTGTGTGCGCACCTGCTGCTGTAGAATCTGCACTTAGTGTGCATCATCCCAGTGCCTAATGAGGTGATCTATTAAGAATTACCCCATCGATTTTCTGACAGTCCTTAATTAGACAACTTTTCTTCTTGTAGCTATAGTCCAATATAAACCAGAAATTGGCAAAATCTAGTATTTCATGACCATAAAAAGAGGAAATGATTGATTCAGTTTTGTGACAAACACCTGAAAATGTGGCAGGCACACTATTTGTTTTGTGCTGCATTGTGCTCTGATCTTCCACTTGGTTAGCTAAAGAACTTCACTCTGATGCATGCCACCTGACTTGTTCTGTGGGAGGTTGGCGAATGGAGGTGTGGTAGCCAGTTTTCTGTAACTTGTTACGCAGATTCAAGAGGGTATCAAAAAGTATGGCTGTGAACAAGTTGAGAGATTTCAATGGTATTGAAGGGATTGTCGTATCTCCGGGAAAATGACCTTTTTGTCTTGATTTTTCTTTTATCTAGGAAACAGGACTGGTGTAGGGGTATTGGGTGCTGTAGGCAAATCTTCAGCCTTACAGACATCCCCCTTCTTACCTATTAACTTTGACTCATAATCTCCCCCCCCCCCCCCCCCCCCCAAATCAATATTAATTATGAAACTCGATGGTCATGGTCAACCCACAGCAATCTTTCAAAAACACATCTATGGACAGCATACATTTAAATATTGAACTTTGTTATCTAGTTAGATAACAAGGACAACTTCCAAAAGTTATGTACTTGGTAAATAACTGTTTGAAAATTGCTCACCTATCTTGCAGATGTAAATATGTACTTACGTTTTTTTTGAGGTTGTATAACTTTCAAGATCTATTATTTTTCTGTTGACTGTGACTGCTCTTTGCTGCTTCCCAAAAGCTGCTGCTCTAGGCTATTGCTTAGTCTTGCCTAATGGGTGCCCTGGTTCTGCTTGGATGTGACTTTTGACAGATTTATGATTTGCATTTTCACACCACTTGACACAGTTATATGGAAACAAGCTTGTGTCTACAGTTTTTGAAGTTCTCCTTAACCAAGGTCTACAGCTTCAAATTACAGAAAGGTAAGAGTGCAATGTATTTATTAGTAGGACCTATTAACTGTCTTTATGAGGCAATTCACCCAAAGTGGTGTACAGCTTTACATAAAACATACAATTTTGTTAACAGCATAACAATAGTAAAATGACCATATGTAAGCATAACTACAATCAATGAGATAAACTTGGAGATGGAAAATGAAATCCTAGTGATAGGAGAGAGTATCAAATATAAACATTTAACAGCATGTAAAACAATCATGTAGCAGAAATATGATAAATGTCATTAGAATAAGGATGACATGTAGTTATTTGAGTTACTGACAACAAAGGGAAATAGCTTAAACAACACAAAGTTGTTAGTTATCAGCTCTCACTTTTAAATAGCAAGTACCCACAACTTATAAAAAGTTTAGAAGTATTCTCAGTAAGGGAGTTGCTTTTACACCAACATGTATAGGCCCTGTTAACAGCGCACATAATGGACAAGGACAATTTCTAGGCAGACTACCTCAGCCACTCCCATTTGGATCCAGGGGGGAGGGAGCTGGAGACGAAGACCTACTGGCTAATTCAGGACCATTGGGGGCCACTGGTGTTTGACTTGATGGCCATGAGCTCCAGCACCAAGATGAAGTGATCCTTCAGCTGCTGCAGGGAGGTGGCCTCGCAGAGGATAGATGCCCTGATGCAACCGTGACCAGCAGAGGAGCCTCTCTAGGTCTTTCCTCCATGGCTTCTTGCATCGGTTCCCAAACTGTATGCATTGGAACACTGATGCGCCGTAGCAAACATTCGGGGATGCTGCAGCAAATCCTGACCTCCCGCCTCCCACAATCCAGCATCGCTCCCTACTTTCCCTTCCCTCAGGTCCGAAATCTGCCACTTCCTCCTCCTTCCCTCACCGCTGTTGCAGTCCTTGCAGTTTACATTTTTGGGCCATCCGGGATTTGCACAGGCACTGTAGGGACTTCCCTCTGTCACGTCTGGCCCTTGCAACAGGAAGTTGCATCAGAGAGGGCTGGACGTGGTAGAAGGAAGGCCCTGGAGTGCCTGTGTGAATCGCGGACAGCCCGAAAATGTAAGCTGCAAGCACTACAGCGGCAGCAGGGGAAGGAGAAGGCAGCGACCTTGGACCTGCGTGTCAGGTTCTCAGGTTCAGAGCCCGCGGGGCTGGGCTCTGGAGCAAACGTGAGCCCTTGGGCTGCTGATGAGGAGCGACAGCAGAGGCAAAACCCACCAACCAACGCTGGGCAAGCACACGGACACCGGCAGGGACTGCAGGCACTGCCCAGCGAGCCGGAACACACGGACTGGAATTCCCCGGACTGGAGGACACAGGACTGGAACCCCCCAGACTGGAACACTGGACTGGAATCCCCCGGACTGGAGCACACTGGACTGGTCCACACAGCTTCACATGCACTTAGCTACTAAGCCCCCCCAGGAGTTGAGCTCCTGGGTTCGAGTAGCCGGCAGGACTTACTGGATACCGGATGACACAGGGACCAGGACTGGAAACAGAAGTGCTCCTAAACCTAAACTGATCTACGTGCTCCCAAGCCCTAAACCAGCAGGAGTGTTCCTAACAGTAAACTGACAAAACGACTTCCTAAGCCCTATACTAAACAGGAGCTCCTAAGCCCTGCTCAAGAAAGGGACTTCCTAAGCCCTAAACTAACAGAGCAGGGAACTAAACACAAAGCTAACACAGGTGCTACTAAGCACCAAGTTACAAGCAGAGCTCTACACTAATAAGCTAAACACAAAACTAACAAGCTACCTAAGCACTGCTCTAGCAAGCTAGATACAACTAACAAGGTGCTTCCTAAGCACTACTCTGGCAAGCAACCAGAAGAGCTCCTAGCACTAAAAGGGAAGACAGGGGAGCCACAAGGAAAAAGCAGGGAAGCTAACACATAAGCCAAAAGTGATAGTGGAGGAGTGGCCTAGTGGTTAGGGTGGCGGACTCAGTTTCCGGGGAACTGAGTTCGATTCCCACTTCAGGCACAGGCAGCTCCTTGTGACTCTGGGCAAGTCACTTAACCCTCCATTGCCCCATGTAAGCCGCATTGAGCCTGCCATGAGTGGGAAAGCGCGGGGTACAAATGTAACATAAATAAAAAAAATAAAAAATAAATTCTAAATCACCAAACACCAACAGCAAAGACTGCAATGCTCCCAATAGCACAAACCCAGCAGTACTTCTAACAGCAAACTCTGCAGTGTTCCTAACAACACCAAACCCTGAAGTACTTCTATCAACAACAGAGCTTCCAAAGCCCTACACACAGCAATGCTTCCAAAACCAAGAGGGAAAAGCAGGAAAGCTAAACACACAGTCACCAGTGCACACTGCACTAACACTAACCTGGCCCTTAGCAAAAGCAAGCAGGGAAACTAGACACAAAGTCAGAAGTGCACACTGCACCACCCTACCTAAAGCAAACGCCACTGTTGCAAAGGCTCTGAAGGAAACAACACCACTTCCTTATCAAGGCCCTCCCTGATGATGTCACACTCCCTAGACCTAGGCAAAAGCACACTGACCCAGAGAGGCCCAATGTAACACCGTGAAGCACTTGAAGCCAGTACACCCAAAGAGAGGTAGAGCTAACTCAGTCCACCCACACAGCTGTAGTAAAGTAAAACAATTAACCCCATGCTGCTGGAAGCTGCCAGCACAGAGAGACAGAGCCAGCTCAGAAAGGACAGAGAAAAGAAACAGAAGCCAGCTAAGAAGCTGACCCCCAGGAAAGAGGTAAGTTTGAGAGGGGTTCTGACCCCAATCATAACACTGCGGGAAGGAAGGTAGCGAGTGATGCTGGATTTGTGAAAGACAGGTGTGTGCTGGACTTATGGGAGGAGGGAGGCTGCAGGGAAGGGAGAGATGTGCTGGACTATCTGGGAGGAGAGGGGCTGCAGGGAATGGTGTGCTGGACCATCTGGGAGGAGAGGGGCTGCAGGGAATGGTGAGATATGCTGAACTTTCTGGGATGGAGGGTCTCAGGGAATGGAGAGGTGTGCTGGATTTTCTGGGAAGAGGGGGCTGCAGGGAATTGAGAGATGTTCTGAACTTTCAGGGAGAAGAGGTGTGCTGGAGTGAGAGGAGGGGGCTGCAGGGAAAGGGAGACCTATGTGGCCCGGGGGGGGGGGGGGGGTCCCAAAAATTGTTCGGACATTAAGGGTGCTGTGAACTGAAAATGTTTGGGAACCATTGGCTTCTTGTGCAGAATTGTGTGTCATCCTCATCTGGCTCTTCTGGTGGCTCCGGATTGGTCTCGCTGAGTATGGTATTGGACCTGCTTCACAGATGGAAAAAGCAAGGAAAGGTTACTCCTAGTTTGTGAGCATTTAACTACAAACAACTGTAGAAATTAACTGGGAGCATTACTATAAAACAATTGTAAAAACAATAGTAAGAAATTAAACAACGTGCATCTGTACACGCAAGGGACATAAGATTTCTTGATGAAATCAAGGACAGCTTCATGGAACAGCTAGTTCAGGAGCCGACAAGAGAAGGAAAAATACTAGACTTAGTCCTTAGTGGTGCTCATGATCTAGTGCAGGGGGTAACAATACGAGGGCCGCTTGATAACAGTGATCATAATATGATCGGTTTTGATATTGGCATTGAAGGAAGTGAAACTAGGAAATCAAGTACGCTAGCGTTTAACTATAGAAAAGGTGATTACGACAAAATGAGAAAAATGGTGAAAAAAAGACTGAAAGGAGCAGCTCGCAGAGTAAAAAAACTTGCATCAGGCGTGGATGCTGTTTAAAAACACCATCCCGGAGGTTCAGGACAAATATATTCCACGTATTAGAAAAAAGGGAAAAAAGACTAAACGTCAGCCGGCGTGGCTAAACAGTAAGATAAAGGAAATCATTAGAGCCAAAAAACAATCCTTCAGAAAGTGGAGAAGAGAACCAACTGAAAGTAACAGGATAGATCATAAGGAATGCCAAGCCAAATGCAAAGCGGAGATAAGGAGGGCAAAAAAGGACTTTGAGAAGAAATTAGCGTTGGAAGCAAAAATACATAGTAAAAATTTTTTTAGATACATTAAAAGCAGGAAACCGGCCAAAGAGTCGATTGGGCCGCTGGACGAAAATGGTGTTAAAGGGGCGATCAAGGAGGACAAAGCCGTAGCGGAGAAATTAAATGAATTCTTTGCTTCGGTCTTCACCGAGGAGGATTTGGGGGGGACACCGGTGCCGGAAAGAATATTTGAAGCGGGGGAGTCGGAGAAACTAAACAAATTCTCTGTAACCTTGGAGGATGTAATGGGTCAGTTCAGCAAGCTGAAGAGTAGTAAATCACCGGGACCTGATGGTATTCATCCCAGAGTATTAATAGAACTAAAAAATGAACTTGCGGAGCTACTGTTAGAAATATGCAATCTGTCCCTAAAATCGAGTGTAGTACCGGAAGACTGGAGGGTAGCCAATGTTACTCCGATTTTTAAGAAGGGTTCCAGAGGAGATCCGGGAAATTATAGACCAGTGAGTCTGACGTCGGTGCCGGGCAAGATTGTGGAGGCTATTATTAAGAATAAAATTGCAGAGCATATACAAAAACATGGACTGATGAGACAAAGTCAGCACGGATTTAGTGAAGGGAAGTCTTGCCTCACCAATCTAATGCATTTTTTTGAGGGGGTAAGCAAACATGTGGACAATGGGGAGCCGGTTGATATTGTATATCTGGATTTTCAGAAGGCGTTTGACAAAGTGCCGCATGAAAGACTCCTGAAGAAATTGCAGAGTCATGGAATCGGAGGTAGGGTATTATTATGGATTAAGAACTGGTTGAAAGATAGGAAGCAGAGAGTAGGATTGCGTGGCCAGTATTCTCAGTAGAGGAGGGTAGTTAGTGGGGTCCCGCAGGGGTCTGTGCTGGGTCCGTTGCTTTTTAATGTATTTATAAATGACCTAGAGATGGGAATAACTAGTGAGGTAATTAAATTCGCCGATGACACAAAATTATTCAGGGTCGTCAAGTCGCAGGAGGAATGTGAACGATTACAGGAGGACCTTGCGAGACTGGGAGAATGGGCGTGCAAGTGGCAGATGAAGTTCAATGTTGACAAGTGCAAAGTGATGCATGTGGGTAAGAGGAACCCGAATTATAGCTACGTCTTGCAAGGTTCCGCGTTAGGAGTTACGGATCAAGAAAGGGATCTGGGTGTCGTCGTCGATGATACGCTGAAACCTTCTGCTCAGTGTGCTGCTGCGGCTAGGAAAGCGAATAGAATGTTGGGTGTTATTAGGAAGGGTATGGAGTCCAGGTGTGCGGATGTTATAATGCCGTTGTATCGCTCCATGGTGCGACCGCACCTGGAGTATTGTGTTCAGTACTGGTCTCCGTATCTCAAAAAAGATATAGTAGAATTGGAAAAGGTACAGCGAAGGGCGACGAAAATGATAGTGGGGATGGGACGACTTTTCTATGAAGAGAGGCTGAGAAGGCTAGGGCTTTTCAGCTTGGAGAAGAGACGGCTGAGGGGAGATATGATAGAAGTGTATAAAATAATGAGTGGAATGGATCGGGTGGATGTGAAGCGACTGTTCACGCTATCCAAAAATACTAGGACTAGAGGGCATGAGTTGAAGCTACAGTGTGGTAAATTTAAAACGAATCGGAGAAAATTTTTCTTCACCCAACGTGTAATTAGACTCTGGAATTCGTTTCCGGAGAACGTGGTACGGGCGGTTAGCTTGACGGAGTTTAAAAAGGGGTTAGATAGATTCCTAAAGGACAAGTCCATAGACCGCTATTAAATGGACTTGGAAAAATTCCGCATTTTTAGGTATAACTTGTCTGGAATGTTTTTACGTTTGGGGAGCGTGCCAGGTGCCCTTGACCTGGATTGGCCACTGTCGGTGACAGGATGCTGGGCTAGATGGACCTTTGGTCTTTCCCAGTATGGCACTACTTATGTACTTATGTACTTATGCATAAATAGGGGAGCCATTGAAGTCTTATCAAATATGGGGTAATGTTTTCATAGCATTGTAATCCAAAAATTACTCTAACAGCAGCATTCTGCAATATAAGTATAGCCTCAGAAGATCTAACATATAGGAGGTTACAATAATCAAACAATGAAGCAGAAACATGCAGCAGAGGTGGTCCAGAGAAGACAATTGTAGATTTGCCACGTGGAATTTTGTTATGCAGTGACCTGACTCGGCCAAGTTTCAACACAATGCCTTCATTGAGTCCACTCGCAACAGAGGCTTCCACTGGTATTGAAGCACTATTATGCAAGAAACAATACTTAATATGTTTTAAAGTTTTCAGTTTATAAAAAAAAAACCTAATTTTATTTAATTGGCCCCTCATAGTAAGACGAGAGTCCACTATCATGCCCAGAATTCTCAAAGATGGCTCCAACTGAAAAACTGTTCCATTCAATACAGGCAAATTCAAAGGAGTAAGTATAGATGGGGGGCCAAACCAAATGAACTTAGTCTTTTTGGTATTCAATTTCAAATGAGCTACGGTTGCCCATTTCTCAGCCACAAGTTCCAGTAGATCACTTGGTATCCCTCTTAAGGTACCTATAGGAGTGACAAGATATGTGAGATTTGTCCATCAAGGGATTAAAGCCAAACAACAAAGCACAGGGTCTCCAAGAGTGGGTTTGTAGCTAAACTTTAATGAACCATGGGCCATGTTTTCGCAGAACACCTGCATCATGTGTCACCAGGTCATCAGTCTCAGTAATATAGACAGGGTTGTGTACTCTGTTCTCTGTCAGCGAGTAATACCACCACACAAAAAAGTGAGAGCAACTTAGCCTGTCCATTCAAAATGTTGAAAAAACATTGCCAAAACTCAAGAGCCTAAAACGAAAAGTCTGTCACAGCAGTGAAAAAACATCTGCTGTTACAGAGAGGCTCTTCATTTTAGACTCGTGTAGGACTTGAATGCTGTTGGAAGCTTTTTATATTAAGTAAGTTGGGGGGGGGGGGGGAATCATGTGATGCATTGACAGGGACAGATGTGTGTAAGTCCCTTCTCTGGGGTTCCATGCCTTCTGGGGTAAATAAACTATGTTTATATTTATTTTATTTTATTTTTATTTTATTTACAACATTTATATCCCACAATATTCCCGCCCATGGGCAGGCTCAATGTGGTGTACAATAGTTAATAAACAAACCATAACACAATAGCACAAAGTACAGGTCACAGGAGGGAGAAAGAGAAGTCTGATGAGGGAATGGAAGAGAGGATGGGTGATTGGGTATCACAGAGTGAGCTGTGGGCTAAAAGGCTGCAGCTCCTGCAGGACTCGTGGTAAACGCTCTGCCAAAAAGGAAGGTCTTGAGACGTTTCTTAAAGGTCGGGTGATCTGAAGTGATTTTGATCTCCCGAGGCAGCCCGTATATTGCTCCACTAGTAGAAACAGCATTAAAAGATACCATTGATTAATGGACAAGTACCTTGTTCATTATGGGAGCATAATGTTCGGTAGAACTACCAAAAAAGAGACCTCTCGGCTGTGTGGCAGCGAAGATAAAATGGCGCCTGTGGAGTTTCCAAATACGTCAGCTGGCACAGTTAACAGCAGTAGTGAAACCTTTGGAACCCTGACTGGGACAGTTATCTATACAGCTCGCTAATGTAGAGAATTTGCTGGCTGATAAAACCAGACAAACTGGTGGTGAGGTCAAGCAGTGAGTGTCCAATATGGAGGTGGAGGACATGGCAGCAACTGCCTCGCAGACTATTGAGGCTTTGGAACGACAAGTGTATTCACAGGCAGAGCACAGCACATAGATGACTTAGAAAATCTCTCTCGCTGGAACAATATACGAATCGTCGGTCTTCTGGAGACCTTCCCTGAATGCAGTTTAGGGCACTTATTAGAGTGCTGGCTTATTAAAGAATTTGCCGTGTCAGACAATGCTGGGCCACTCTGCTTGGAGCTCGCTGATTGGCTGGGTTGACTGCAGGAGGGGAGACTAAGGCCGCGAGTGGTGATTACGAAGATTTTTAATTACTAGCACAAGTTGGAGATTCTATTCGGCTTTAAGAAGAAGAGAGACTCTTTAAAATATGAAGACCAGCCGATCTTAATTTTCCAAGATTATTCTGCAGAGCTCCAGGAACGCCAGTGGAAGTTTACCCCATTGTGTGCCCTGTTGTCATGAGAAAGGTCTTAAATTTATGCTGCTCTACCTGGCCTTGTTGAAAATCTTTACAAATGGTCAGTGGCATACATTTGACACACCATCTGCACAGTTGGAGCATCTAGCAGTACATGAGACTCAATTGACATCTGACAAAGACTAATGCTGGTATCTGAGTAACTGATGTAGATCCAAGGAGGGGTGGACTGACCATTTGGGCAACTGGGCAGTGCCTGAGGCTCTAGGGGACCTTGATGCTCTGCCCGGATGCCCGCTGCTCTCCCACTTAATACCCCCTGCTGTGGCCATCACCGCTGCTGCTGTTTCAGTGGTGGGAAAAACAGAAAAAAATATTGCAGGGCTGTGCTGTTCCTTCTCACTGCTGCCGGTCCCGCCTTTCTCTGACATAATTTCCTGTTCTGATGCAGAGCCGATCAGCCATGAGCGGGAACAGTGCGGCCCCGTGTTGATTACTACCAAAACCGGGTAAACCAGGGGAGGACACTGAATCCTTCCAGCCAATTTCTCTGCTCAACGTTGATGTTAAGCTTCTGGCGTGTGTATTGGCATCGAGATTGCCAATGTATGCTCCCAAAGCCTATTGGACCGGCTCTGGTGGGCTTTGTTAAAGATCAACAATTTACCCACAATAGCATCGGGTCTTATTGACTATGTCACATTGTAAAGCTCGTAACCTACCTGCTATGCTGGTTAGCTTGGTTGTGGCTAAAGCATTTGACCAGGTTCATTGGCAACATCTTTTTCTAGTGTTAGATAAAGTGGGAATTTCAGGCTGGTATCTGCAGGCAATCCAGGCGCTATATTGGGAGCCATAGGTTATCATTTTAGTGAATGGACGCCACACTCCTCCCATACATATTGGCTGTGGCACGAGACAGGGTTGTCCTCTATCGCCACTGCTATTTATTCTATTTCTGGACCCACATATCCAAGTAATAAACACTACTTCTAACATATATCAGGATTACATATATATGGTTATCATATCAAAGCCCTAGCATATGGAGATGACCTCTTAGTGATGTTAACTTCTCCACAAGACTCGCTAAGAAATTTGCTAGATTTGATATGGGATTTTGGTAGTTTTTCAGGATTTTTGCTTAATTATTCCAGAACTTGAGTGCTGCCACTGACTTTAGAAATGAGGCATGATTGGCGGGGAACATTTCCGTTGGTGTGGGAAGATTCACTATTAAAGTATCTAGGTGTTTTCCTGCCCTCTGACATATTCACCGTTTATCTCCCCTGTTAGAGGATACTACACAAAAATTATGTTTTTTGGAAAGCATATCCTTTATCCATTTGGGGTTATATTCACCTTTTTCAATATGTTAATTGCTCCCAAATGGCTATACCATTACTTTTGAAAGGTAGAGAGGAGCGTAAATTACACAAATTGCTGCAAAGTTATGTATGGGGAGGTAAGAAGCCTTGCCTCCCACTGTCTCTTACAAACTCCTATAGTGCCTGATGGTATGGAACTGTTAAATATTTGTTATTTGTCAGTTGCCAGTGGGATGTGCCACACAAACAATTGGTTTAGAGGTACAGATTATTTTTCTCTTACAGAAGTAGAAGTCAAATTAATCCCTGGGATTCATTTTAGTCATACCTTACACAGTCAATAGTTTGCCCCCCTGGTTCTCTATCACAGAACCCATTGTAAAAATCTGGTAAGGCAGTGTGGTGCTGGATGTGTCGGTGGCATCAATTTTTGACATCTGTTATGCATTATTTGTCTCTCTGCGGTAATCCAGCGTTTCTACCTGGCCAAGGTATTAGTGTGTTTGATGATGGGACGCGCAAGGGCCTTATCTGTTTGATCCATGTGTTCATAGAAGAAGGGAAATTAAAGCCATTTGATGTATTGCAATAAGAGTATGTTATCATCCAAGCAATACTTTGGATATTTCCAGCTGTGGCATTATGTATCTACATTAACTTGGACAAATCTTTCTGAAGGATGTACAGGATACAATATTATAGGCATTTATGCTTGGAGCACAACAGCGGGTGCCACTGGCCTTCCACCACCAATGTTTAAAAGATACTATGCCTGATTTAAATTATGCTAAAAGGACCTACCACCCAGTTTTAGTGAGTTTCCAGGCAGATTTTCCCTTCATCCCCAAATATCAAACAGTAGGATTGTTTTCATATTACCCTCCCCTCCCCCAATTAACAAGGTAGATCTGAGCATGAGATATATCCAATATGGATAGAATAACATTGTTATATGAAATGATGGAGGTGCAGTGGAGGAGGTCTCTGTCTTGGAAAGCCCCGACGGTTGGTGCTGCGGAGGACGACTGTTTGGTCCGCCATCTTGACTCCTTCGCCACTGACTCCATCACAGAGGAAGCCTGCCTCCAGCATCATCCTGCCTCTGTATGCTGCTGCTGTTTCTTCAGATCTTCATTCGCCTTCCTGGATCTGTTCTTGTTAGGCTGGATTTCCATCATCCCTCTTGGCCCACCTGGACTTCTGCTGCCCATCTTTGTCTCCCTTACCTTTCCCTTTCCCTTCTCATTCTGCTCTTCCCTCCTAACTATTGAAATGTAACTGTAATTGTATTTAATTTATTTTATTGGTTCATTGTAAGGCACTTTGGGGCTGCAAACCTGTGGCAAAAGGAGGGGTATAAATGTCCTAAAATAAATAAATAAAATAAACACTTGTCATTACAGTTTCAGCAAGTTAATATTAAGGTGGTGGACAAAGTATCCTCCTAATGCAAATAAAATAACCTCTGAAAGTATTCAAACCCTATGAAAATACAGTATCTAATTACTGATAAGAGTGCATTATTCCAGGAGATATTAGAACACTATACAGTAAGAAGGGCTACATCTCTGGAAACTGCCCTCATGAAATGAGAAAATCATAGTCTGTCACTCCTATAGACATGGTGCAATTGATATCTTCCCCTCTATAAAGGTTCAATTTAGAAAAAACTGTCTAGAAGATTAAAGGGTATTCAAACTAAAATTCTTTCACCATTCATGAATGTGGAAACAAAAACCAGGGCAGAGGTAACAATTAGAAACTGAGTGCCACACTCCCTCTCTGGCTTCCAAAAAGAGTCAAGCGCAGTAATCCAATAGCTATCACACTGTTTATTGTTCTTCCGCAAGCTGGTTGAGAAACCTTTTTGCTTCTTGAACTTTCTCAAAAAATATAGTTTGTCCTGCGTGCATAGTCTAGCTTGGGTATAAGAATGCAAATTTTATCTTCTTTTCAAAAAGTATCTTATAGATTGGGTTAAAATCCTTCCGTTTGGCTACTACCGCAACAGAGTAGTCCTGGAAACATATCTCCTTACCATTATACTCCAGTGCTTTTTCAGATTAAAGCTTATAGGATCAACTACTTATAAGCGAAATTAAGGAGTAGAGGAGTGGCCTAGTGGTTAGAGTGGTGGACTTTGGTCCTGGGGAACTGGGTTCGATTCCCACTGCAGGCACAGGCGGCTCCTTGTGACTCTGGGCAAGTCACTTAACTCTCCATTGCCCCAGGTACAAATAAGTACCTGTATATAATATGTAAGCCGCTTTGAGCCTGCCATGAGTGGGAAAGCGCGGGGTACAAATGTAATAAAAAAAAAAATAACCCTGCACTTGGGACCTTCTTGGTTCCCAGTCTGTGGGTTAGTTTGATCCGAAGCTAGCCATATTGGTCTCCCAAGTGGTGCGAGAGAGGAAGCCAGCATTGTAGAAATTCCAAAATTTCCTTCTCTGCCACTGATTCTGGCAAGCCTATTGATCTTAGGTATGTCCAAAAACTTGTTTTTTTAATTAATTGCAGGCTCCACTGTGGTGGATACTTCCATGTTTCAGCCATCCATGCAGAGTTGATGGCTGGCATCGGTGGGCTTACAGTCATCATTTTTGCTGTGTCTATCTTTCTTCACAGATTTACTTGCCGTCATGAAAAGGAGTGCAGGTTTTTTCCCCTGGCAGATTATGTGCACTGGGAGTCTCGAGAAGGCCTCCAAAGGTTGTCACTACTACAGGAGTGCTGGAGAAGTTGCAATGTAACTATAAGAGCAATTGCATGGTATGGCATGGCAATCAGTCCCAAGAAACTGCCTCAGCTCAAATTCCACTTCACTAGTTCCAATACTGTGGACTAAGCACTGTACTGCATGGCCAATTTTGCCTTTCAAATGCATTGACACTCATAGAAGGTCTCCCAGTGATCCTTAATTCTAGAAACAGTGTCTTAAAAAAACACCCCAAAACATTGCCACTATGGTAGCATTCTGCACTGGGCAATAAAACAGCTGTTCACGGGTGGCCACCGCTAAACCTTACACTCCTTCCAGTGGAGCACGTGGGTGGCTGGAAGCTCACCTCCCAGCTGGGGTCTTATTCCTGCAGTGCAGTGATCGCTGGAAATCTTACATACGATCTTCCTCAGCTGTAGATAGAATCCCGCCCCCCCCCCCCCCCCCCCCCCCCAGTTGCACCGGCAGTGCTAGCTCCAAATTGGGGCATCCCACAGCAGCCGAGACATGCCCTTGCCATCCACAGCTATTGGGGTCATATCCATCAGGGGCCATGCACAGTGTCAGTTCAAGGTGTTCCTCTGACCCAGACACCTAATTCATGGGGGTCTTCTGTTACTGGGCCACAGTCTCTGTACAGGTTGCGAGTTAGACCTTGGTCCTGGTTTGCCAAGCTGTACTCTGTATTGGAGCTGCCCTGTTCCACTCAAACTGTCAATTCGGCTTCTGCAGGCCTTCTGGCAAAGTTAGTGGCACTTTTGCCAGGAGTTGCCAGCAATGTAGTACCTGGGGGGGAGAGAGTATTCAGGAGCTCACCTTGTTTTGGCCATATTGGCCAATAACCCCCTTAATTGGGTATCTTAATCAGCAAGGACAGAAGCCTGAGCCACATTACTTTATGGACATGACAATTTTACGCCTGTTGCTAAAGTTATACATTTAGCAGTTAAGGTAAAAAAAAGATGAAATAGTATTGGGAGGGGATTAGAGTTGCTAGGAAGGGGTGAATGGGATTGAAAGGGGTTATTAGCTGGGAGAGAGAATGCTGCCGTGAAGATCTGGAGATGGCAGAAAGCAGCTGTAAGGGGGAGAGAGTGAGTGATGTGGATAGAGACTGGGAGTGGAGCTGTGAGGGTCCAGCTACGATACGCTTCCTCTCTGGGGAATGTACCTTAGACCTGTAAATCATGGCCCTAAATCTAGGGGACAAAGTACCTGTACAAAATATGTAAATCACTTTGGTTGTACAACAGAAAGGGGGTATATCAATTGCTTTTTAACCTTACCTTTAAAATGTATAAAGAGTCCCAAATTCAGAATTCCCTCTTACTATTCAGTGATCAGCCACACAGACCAAATAGAGTTTTATTTACAAAAATAAAGCGCAAAAACAAAGGTAAAGTAGGACTGGTATATAAGTCCCTAATATAAATATGTAGAATAATAAGACAGTGTGCAACAAGAATATCGCAAAAGTGGAGAACTGAAAAGGTCCCACGAAAAGTACACAAACAGGAGAGAAGTGGGAAAATGACCACGAACTCCAGAGATGAAATGGACAGTCTTGTACTTAAGATGATTTCTTAGTCAAAGACTCGACACAACACTGTGTTTCGGCCCAAATGGCCTACATCAGAAGTCTACAAGAAAATATAAAGTATAGTGAATAAAATCGAATGAACAAATAAAAAGTGTGCGAGCAACGTCACACACAATAATTTATGAAATAAAATACAAATATAGTGCAATAATACAATCAAAAATGCAACATAATAAATGTAAAAATATACAAATATGAATACATACAAAAATCCATGACTTAAAACAAATGTAAAGAACAATTGTAAAAAATATAAAAAAAAACCAAACATTTTAATAGGTACATAACTACATTAAGCCAAAATAATAGTCTGAATACATGAGTCATAAAAATACATATGTAAGTAGTATGGTTATTTAAAATTATATGGAAAGGAGGACACAGAAAACATACTAACCTTCTTAATGAAAGAATTTCTAAATCTTCAGAAATGGTATATTTGAAATAAATAAGTCAGATGGTCTACAAAATACGCATCATAAAATTCTCAATACATTGATAAAAAATAGAATAAAAATCAACAGAAGATAGTGTTAAACCAGTACAAAGAAAGTCCTTAGGTTAAACTACCCTCAAACAAATGAGAACAGAGTATGTGGAGACAAATGGGAGATTTTAATAATAGTATATATAAAAAAAAATAGTATGTAAAAAAATGTTTAAGTAATTATGTATATGGTTAAACTATACCAGCGCAGAGATTACCCAAGCATATAGTATAATGGTTTAAAATATACAGTGAAAGATGTACAAATGCCCACATAGAGAAGAGAGAAGGATATCTCAGATGCTTAGTGTCTCTAATTTATGGAGACAAGAAGCTTTTAATAACTAAAAAGGTCTTATAGGTGCTGTTAGTATAAAAGTAGCAAAACTAAATATCAAAGAGTAATAAGGCCAGTATATGTATACATGCAAAAAGCGACTGAACACACAGAGTATTAAAAATGTATATGTACATAGAAAAATGAAAAAAATTAAACTGTGCTGAGTTGCGCCTAAGTAATAAGTATCCATGTGGTTAGCGCAATAAAGTGTATGGGCCAGAAGTCAGATAGGGGGTGTGTGTGTTATTCTATCAGCAAAAGCCACCTGTAACCCAGCTGTTAGTGATCACAGAACTTAATTATCTTATACAGCCTCACTCTGTTGATATCAGGTCATCTCATCATGTTGGCAGCTGGAATGGCAGTAGTAATCTTCTATATTTTTTTGTTGTAGTACCAGTACGCATCGTGGTGGTTGTGATGCCGTATATATCCTCTACCTTTTGGAGATGCATCTTATGTAGGATATCTTATCAGTAATGTCCTTCACTTCATGATATCATCATCATTATAGGTGATTTGCCATATCTACATCAAAACGGGATGGCTCAACCACAAGAATGTCTTTGCCATCATCTTCGGACATCACCCAGTTCCTGGGGCACCTAGAAGTCTGGTTGCATAAACAATGGTCCTTGTCCAAGGTTAATCTGCATGCCTCTAAATTAAACCAGATGTTCCTCAGGGTTATGGCTAGGAGTCCTCGGATGCAAGGCACAAGTCTTTTAGCACAGAGCACATTTCACTTCTTCGTCGGTGATCTCCGTATTTATGGAACTACCTTTCCATGGTTCCAGTCCTACCCAACTAACACATTCTTCAGTCTACTGTGCCCCCCTCCTCTCAGAACTGAGACCACTTAAATCAGGGGTACCCCAAGATTTAGTCCTTGGCCCAGTCCTTCTTTAATGTTTTTCTGTTCCCTCTTTCCTTCCTGATCCCAGTCCCTAGGCCTCTCCTATATCTATGCAGATGGCACAGATTGTTGCCACTATAGATGATCTCTACTCTCAGTCCATATCCTTGATCTCTTCTAAGTTGGATACTGTAGCTGACTGGCTGTCCTATAATTATTTAAAACTTTAATGCTAACAAGGTGTAGATGTTCCCTTTCTTTTCAGAAACAGATTTTATCTGTTGTCCAGCGTAGTTTCTTCACCTTAAGGCAGATCTGGTCTGTCCTTTCAATGCTCGATTTTTCCTCTCTTAGAATCCTTCTCTTGGCTCTTGTCATTACAGAGTTAGATTACGGTAACTTTTTGTATCATGGTTTACTGCTTTCTCTAATCCGGTGACTTTAGATTATCCAAAACACTATTAAACTGTAATTTAGTAAAAGAAAACACGATCACGTGACACCTCTGATTACCTCAGTCTCTCTCGGATCCTCTTTAAATATTGACAACTGTTCATCAGACCTTGCACTCTGGTCTTCCGTCATTTCTGTCAAACCTTCTTGTTCCTTATTAACCACAGCAAACTGTTTGTTCGTCCCAACAGCACTTATTCACTGTGTCCTCCTTTCGCCACATTTGGCTTGACTCTCTCTACAAAACACTTGCTTTATTGTTGCATCCACTCTGTAGAATACCCTACCTCTTTCAATTCAAGACTAAATTTTCTCAAAAGACATTTAAGTTCTGTCTTGAAGTGCACTTATTTTCTCAAGCTTTTCTGCAACCCTGATCCTCTCTTAAAATGAATGTAATCTCCTTTTAGCTTACCCATCCTCTCCCTTGTGTTTACCTTTCCTTTCTATACCTCTCAGTTTTTGTCTGATTGTCTCCTGATCTTCCCCTTAATTATTGCTTTTTGACATTGTAACCCACTTAGATATCTTTGTACATATTAGCAGTATCCTATATAATAATTTGCACCTCCAACGTTCCATGTCTGGCTGCCTGGGTTCGTAACATCTCCTGACATCAGCCAGCCTCCAGCGATCCATTCCCCCTCACTGCCCCGCCCTCGCGTCAAAATGTAATGACGTCAGAGGGCGGAACAGTGAGATAGAAGGGAACGCTGGAGGCGAGCTGACGTCAGGAGGGATGTTACGAACAGAATGGAAGCCAGCGCCAGCCAGCCAGAGAACGTTCAGGTACAAATCGAGGGGAGGAGAGAATCGCAGGACATGGAGAGGAGGGCAGGGCAGAGGAGAATTGATGGACATGGATGGGATGGGAGGACAGTAGAGGAGAGAATCGCGGGACACGGATGGGAGGGCAGAGTAGAGGAGAATTGCTGGACATGGAGGGGAGGGCAGGGGAGAGAGAAAAAAAAAGCTTACATGACAACCTTCCTAGGGCCCATTTCATTGTTGAGGAAACAGGCATGGATCCACTAGTATGAAATAAAGCTGAACTTGAACTAGATGACATCATAAGCCAACACAGCAGGTACTATGTAAGCCACATTGAGCCTGCAAATAGGTGGGAAAATGTGGGGTACAAATGAAACAAATAAATATCAGTGATACACTGGTTATATTGTGGCAGGGGCTTTACCTTTTACAGAGCTATGGGGGTAGAATAGAGGGGGCTGAAAGGGGCTACTGGCAGGGAGAACTCTGCTGCAAAGGGGATAGAAGAGGCAGAAAAGAGCTAAACGGTGAAGAGTCTGGATGATGGGACAGTGGATCTGTGGGGAGTCAGATAGAGGGGCTAGGAAGGGGTGAAGAAGATTGAAAGGGTTACTGATTGGGAAAAAGAATGCTGAAGGGAAGTGAGGCTGGATGATGGGGACAGGGACTATAGGAGTGGAACTGTGTGAGAGGAGTAGAAACAGGCTGTAAGAGAGAGAGGATCTCAGAGAGCATGGTGATGGGGAATGTTTGCTGAGAGGAGAAGATGATTTGGAATAGAAGAGCAGGCAGAGAGAACACAGGCTGCAAAGGGAAGAGGAGCTAGAAAGGATGGAGGTAACAGGCAAAGGAGATACAAACATATAGAGGAAAGAGAAATGAAAGAAATGAGAAGGTGACTGGAAAAGAATTCATAAAAAAGAAGGAACATGAAAGCAGAGAGGAAACATAAGAGAAGACCAAGAATAAGCTAAAACAGAGGACAGAAAACTATAGACAAAGGATGGAAAATTGTTAAAAGTTTAGTAAACATTTCTGTGCTAACTGGGCAGATTCAAGGGTACCTAGTATTTTGTTCTCCAGCTCTACAGTCACCAGGATAAGTACATAAGTACATAAGTAGTGCCATACTGGGAAAGACCAAAGGTCCATCTAGCCCAGCATCCTGTCACCGACAGTGGCCAATCCAGGTCAAGGGCACCTGGCACGCTCCCCAAACGTAAAAACATTCCAGACAAGTTATACCTAAAAATGCGGAATTTTTCCAAGTCCATTTAATAGCGGTCTATGGACTTGTCCTTTAGGAATCTATCTAACCCCTTTTTAAACTCCGTCAAGCTAACCGCCCGTACCACGTTCTCCGGCAACGAATTCCAGAGTCTAATTACACGTTGGGTGAAGAAAAATTTTCTCCGATTCGTTTTAAATTTACCACACTGTAGCTTCAACTCATGCCCTCTAGTCCTAGTATTTTTGGATAGCGTGAACAGTCGCTTCACATCCACCCGATCCATTCCACTCATTATTTTATACACTTCTATCATATCTCCCCTCAGCCGTCTCTTCTCCAAGCTGAAAAGCCCTAGCCTTCTCAGCCTCTCTTCATAGGAAAGTCGTCCCATCCCCACTATCATTTTCGTCGCCCTTCGCTGTACCTTTTCCAATTCTACTATATCTTTTTTGAGATACGGAGACCAGTACTGAACACAATACTCCAGGTGCGGTCGCACCATGGAGCGATACAACGGCATTATAACATCCGCACACCTGGACTCCATACCCTTCCTAATAACACCCAACATTCTATTCGCTTTCCTAGCCGCAGCAGCACACTGAGCAGAAGGTTTCAGCGTATCATCGACGACGACACCCAGATCCCTTTCTTGATCTGTAACTCCTAACGCGGAACCTTGCAAGACGTAGCTATAATTCGGGTTCCTCTTACCCACATGCATCACTTTGCACTTGTCAACATTGAACTTCATCTGCCACTTGCACGCCCATTCTCCCAGTCTCGCAAGGTCCTCCTGTAATCATTCACATTCCTCCTGCGACTTGACGACCCTGAATAATTTTGTGTCATCGGCGAATTTAATTACCTCACTAGTTATTCCCATCTCTAGGTCATTTATAAATACATTAAAAAGCAACGGACATGGAGGAGTAGGAGGGAGTTGTCAAGTGTGAGGACATGGTCTGAACAATCTCTTTAAAATGGCTCCTCTTTGGAGGATTAGAGAGGAACATCATTCCCCTTTTCGCAAAAATAAAAGAAATATTTCCCTGTTACATGTGGGAATGGACCAAGCTGGCTTATTTATTAAAACTTGCTAGATCGCTATAACTGCCTCAGGTAGTGCAAAGCGGTGTACATACTAAAATTAAAAGAAACAAACTCCATTTCAAGACAGGAAAGTGTATCACTCAGACCAAGGAAGAGAGGGCAAAGGAGGGAAGGGAAAAGTAGGAAAGGGAAAGACAGCTAATGCAACCCATAACAGTGTGTCAATCTGATTCACCAAAAGCCAATTTAGAGCCATGTTTTTAATGACGACTTGAAAGTTTTGAAAGATGTCTGAGACCGAAGAGAAGAGGGAAGATTATTCTGAGTGTGGGGAGCGAGAAAATAGTGGAATCATAGAAAGCTTGCTTGGGGTCGGGGAGAACCAGACGATGGTCATTCAAGGAGAGAAGAGTGCAGGAGAGGGAATAAGGTATGGTTAAGCATGCTAAGTAATCCAGGCGGAAAGCATGAAAAGTCAAGTGTAGCTATTTTAAATTAAATTCTGTTTGCAACCATTAGCCAGTTGTGGTGTTTCAAAAGTGGGGTACAGTGGTCTGAGTGTCATATGTGACATAAAAGCCCAATTGCAGTATTTTGCAAAGAATACAATTTTTTTTTTAATGATGACTGGGAGACCAGCATATAATATGTTACAATATTCAAGTCTGGAGCTGAAAAATAAAAGTAGAAGCGTATGAAAATCTTTGTGACTGAAAAGGTGTTGAACCATTCGAAGCTGGTGAAAGAGAAAGAAAGAAGTCTTTGCTAAATGTGCAATCTGATGTTCCCAAATAATGCCTGGGTACCTGAAATTAGTGACTGGAGTGATTTTTGAACCTAATAGGGTAAGATCAGAAGACTGAGGAGTAATAGTCCCTGAGAGCCAACAAGCTGTAGTCTTATCAGGGTTAAGGATCGATTAAGATGGTGGTCTGCATCAGCTCAAAGAAATAGCATGGCAGCAGCAAGAGGAGCTGATGTTCACATGACCTTGACGTGTCACCTAAGACCTGAGTGTATGAATATGTAACATGTCTCTGTAGTAAAACTGACATCACTTCAGTACTATTACCGTATAAACTTGAGTATAAGCGAATTAACATTTTTCCACTGAAAAATGGGAGGAAACTTAACTCGAGTATAAGCTGGGGGTGGGGTTCAAGTATAATCTTTCCTCACCTGCATTTCTCCGTTTCTTCTTCTCCCGTAGTGCATAGTATTTTTGCCTGCTTCCCCCCGGCATGGTTGCCAGCATTTCTTACCACTCTCTCCTGTTTGCTGCAGCTAATACATAAATGAAAGCAAGCTGGTGTGGGGGAAACACAGACATTTCTTCTGCCTTGAATATAAGTCCCCAATTTTTGGTTTTTTTTTTTTGTCCAGAAATCTCTGCTTTATAGTTGAGTATATATGGTACTACAAAGTTACTGGAAGTTTTCTAAAACAAACTAACCCCTCTACTAGGTGCATTCTGACCTAAATGTGTCCTGTTCGGCTATGGACATCCTAAACTGTTGAAATAGCAACATATTTGAGCACCTGGCATTAGCGGCTGCCAGTCTATCAAGAGAAACATCATCACCAGCCGTCCAGGATGGCTGGTGCTGGCTCCCTTGGGAGCTTGCCAAGCATGCTGAGTCAGAGGGCACTAAAGCAGTAGCAGAGTATACAAGCTCCAGGTAATAATTATTAAAAACATGTACCCAAAACTTAAGTACACCTCGGGTGCTGCACCCTGAGTACTGTTTTCCACTGGTCCAGGCTGAGAGTTTAAACTGACCTGACCCTCAGTGCCAGATACTGGGACAGGGCTGTGTGGCTCTGCCTGATTGCACATCTCTCAGCACTAGTTTATCCATACAAGCAGTAGCAGGAGAAGCTGGGTCACATGACATCATATGATGGCTGCCTCTTGGACAGTCTCCAGTTGGTGAGTAGAGCTGGATTTGAAGGTGCCCCAGGCTGTCGGAGGATGGGTGAGAAGACAAGTGGGATCTGGTATAGATAGAGGATTAGGTTTTCTGGGTTTAAATTTTAGTACAGGCCAAATTACAGTGTTCTCTAGCAATCTGCTCTCGTGGAAGGACACGATGGCAAATCCTGAAGCGAGTTTGGGTCTGACCTCAGCAGCAGAGGAGGGAAGGGGAAGAGAATGGGGCCTGGATTCCAGGTTTTCCCTGGTGACAGGTTGCTTAGGGCTTCCAGTGGATGTCTGGGACAGGGGTAGGAGGAAGATATTTTAATCCTTCTGTAAGATTTACCTTGCAGGGAGAATAAGCTGAGGGTGGTGCTGAGGGGACCCTATTTAGAAGCTCTAACATCTATAATCTTACTCCCTAGTTTTCATGGCAGGTGAATTTTACTGTATTGGCTGTTTTTTTTTCTTCCATATGTATCTTTGCTTTCCTGATTTCTTTACCAGCTTCTCTTAGCTTTTTTTCAGGTATTGTTGTTTGTCTTCCTCTTTCTGCAATCTCTTCTAGTCTGTGAAGACTACCCTCTTTTTTTCATACTTTTTCAGCTACTGTTTTTGAGAACCAAGGTGGATTCCTTTTCTTCTTCCTTTCATTTACTTTCCTAATAAAAAGGTTTGTTGCCCTTAAAATAACTTCCATTCCACTTTCCCACAAATGCTCACACCCAGCTAATAACTCCTTGAGGTAGTTCCCCATCTTTTCATGGATGCTTCTCGCCTTTCTGTCCCCTCTCTGTTCTCTAGTTTAATGAACGATGCAACCTGCGTAGACATCTTGAATATGGAATTGGTTCCTCGCTTTGAATCATCCTTTCTGTCGGACAGAGGTGGAAGCTGTAACGGGCAACAGTTTTGTTGGCATTTTTCCCAGCCGTACTTCAGTTGTAGGAGTTTTTGCACCTCAATTTATAGTGTTCTCCTCTTAGGAAGGCAGATGTTTCTGAAGACTGTATATTTTTGCAAGGCTCTAAAATACTGGCTCCCAGATTCTTACTTTGAAAATAAATAGCCAGATCTTCACATGAAATAATTTTGTTGATAGTCATTCACACTAGACAAGTATATGTGTGTGTATATGTATGTATATGCATATATATACAGTGCACTCCATTGAAGTGCACGTCGGATAAGCGCATGCTCTGTTTAACTGCATGCTGTACTTCGGTCCCATTTTTGGCGCCATCAATTTCTATGGGGACAAACTTTGGTTTAGCGCACCACTGATAAGTGCAGGATTCGCTTATATGCATGGTTTAAGACCACTCCTCTGTAGGAAAGACTCCGCATAAGCGCGTGCATGGAATATGGAAGCCGATTGGCACGTTACAACCAACAAGATTTCAAATTTACCGCCCCTTTAACTGCCACAGGCAGAATAAGCCTCTGGAGTGGAGGAGTGGCCTAGTGGTTAGGGTGGTGGACTTTGGTCCTGAGGAACTGAGTTCAATTCCCCCTTCAGGCACAGGCAGCTCCTTGTGACTCTGGGCAAGTCACTTAACCCTCCATTGCCCCATGTAAGCTGCATTGAGCCTGCCATGAGTGGGAAAGCACGGGGTACAAATGTAACAAACAAAAAATAAGCGAAAGAATGTTGTTAGAGTGTACACTGGAGTCACCGTCACGCAACTGTAAGACTAACACTGGCAGAACGAATAGATGTTCTTAAAAAATTAGAAAACAAACAAAGTTAAGCATCTGTTGCTAAAGAATATGATGTCAATCCCAGTCTAATTTCACATAACTTGAAGCAGAAAGATCAGCTTCTGAAAGACTGGCAAAACAACACAAATCCACACAGGAAACGTAAAAGGATAGGAAAAGCTGAGGATGTAGAAGATGCTCTTCTTCGGTGGTTTTCTCAAGTCAGGAGCAGACAGTTTCCTGTCAGTGGTCCACTGCTTATGGAGAAAGCTAATCAGCTAGCTGAAATTCTTGGACTAACTGAATTCAAAGCTACTGTTGGATGGTTGGAAAGATGGAAGGAAGGAGAGGAACAACATAAAATTCAAGAAACAGCATGGTGAGAAACAAGACACTGATGAATTTAGTGCTGAAAATTGGGTTGTTTCAGTTCTTCCTACCATCTTGAACAAGTTTGCACCTCGTGACATTTTCAATGCTGATGAAAACGGTCTCTATTTGCAAACGATTCCTGATAGAACACTTGCATTCAAACATGCCGAAACTACTGGAGGTAAAACATCAAAGGACCAACTGATGATCCTCCTTTGCTGCAATATGGATGGGAGTGAGAAGTTGGAACCTTTCGTCATTGGAAATAGCAAACAGCCCCTTTACTTCAAGAAAGTTAAGCGACTTCCTGTGTCATACGAGGCTAACGCAAATTCATGGATGACTGGGGAAATTTGGAAGTTAGACACTAGAATACGGGCACAAAAGCGTCAGATTTTGTTGCTTTGTGATAATTGTGCTGCACATAGGGATGATGTCAGGCTGTCTGACGTCAAGGTGGTCTTCCTGCCACCAAACACTACCTCTCTGATCCAACCTATGGATCAAGGCATAATAGCCAATTTCAAACAACATTATCGGGCTCTTGTGCTACGTCGTCTGATGAGTGTTATGGATGACCAGACTGGCAAGGATAAACGTACTGTTGAACTGGCTCATAATCTATCACTGTTGGATTCCCTACATGCAGAAAGAAGCCTGGAATCATGTTACACAGGTAGCCATTGTGAACTGCTACAAGCGGGCAAGCTTTGTTAAGGATGTGGAGAGGGACGAAACAGATGCAACTGTTGCAAACGCGTCAGATGAACAGGCTATTGGCATCCCAGCCAGTGTTACTGAAGAGGAGTTTCATCACTGTGTAGCAGTTGATTACGATCTACAAACAGCTGACGACAGCACTGATGTCAAGATATGCGCCTACATGCAGGCAGAAGGCAAAAGTAGAGACTAATAGACGATTCACCACTGGAGACGTGAGTCCAACAGTCTTTATTATATCAGAGATAACGACCCGACACAGGCCGTGTTTCGACGCTAAAAAGCGTCTGCATCAGGGGTCAATAAATACACCAAGTAATGAATGCAAAACAAAGAGTCCTACTTGTATATGTGTTGTCAACTCACTGATCACGTAGCACCAAACAGAATATGCTGGATACAAACTATCAGAGCAAAATAGTTTGTATCCAGCATATTCTGTTTGGTGCTACGTGATCAGTGAGTTGACAACACATATACAAGTAGGACTCTTCGTTTTGCATTCATTACTTGGTGTATTTATTGACCCCTGATGCAGACGCTTTTTAGCGTTGAAACACGGCCTGTGTCGGGTCGTTATCTCTGATATAATAAAAACTGTTGGACTCACGTCTCCAGTGGTGAATCGTCTATTAGTCTCTACTTTTGCCTTCTGTGATTCGTCATCGTAGAGAACTTTTCCTGTTCTATATTTTGGATTTTGGTACCTACACGCAGGCAACAACGGCTAATGATGAAATGAGCAGTGAGGCACATGCTGACGAAATTCAACAACCTCCTGTCACTTTTGCAAGAGCGCTGGAGAGTCTCAACACCGTGCGGGCCTATCTGGAGGCCACTGGATGTCAGTGCTATGACAGTTTTTACCGTCTGGCAGACGTAGTCTATGGAACTCACAGACCCAATAGTATACAGAGGACTATAACTGATTACTTCAAGTAAGTCTAATGTCAGTAGACGGAGACCGTATACAGTACGTATAATAATAAACAGTACTGTACATATGTTTATCAGATGTCAAGCTTCTTTGGGTCACAACGGTTAAGTACATGCTCCGGTTAACTGCATGCATTTCTTTGGTCAGAGACCCTTGCACTTAAGCGGATTGCACTGTGTATGTGTGTGTATATATATATATATTATATAACTCACACAGCTCTCTAACCCCCCCCCCCCCCCCCCCCCCCCCGCCCGTGAACTAAGCCACACGCTAATGCTGATAGCTAGTATACTAGCGCGGCTTAGTGTACAGGGGCAAGACAATCATCTTTGCCCTAAAAAGTTAAATGTCTTGCTTTGTCCACATCTTTATAACGTCTGCTGTTGGTGTTTTACTTAAGCAGATCCTATTAATTAATAAGGTGAGAATAAAGTTATGATAGGTATTACAGGTATTACCTTTTTCTTTTGCAGGAAGCTGGTTCTTTGCTTCTGGAGGGAAGTTTTTTGATGTAAATGAGCTTTTTTTTTTGTATGTTATCCTGTTAGACTTAGGTCTGGTTGTATGTGGTACTGTATTTAATTAGTATGTGCACCATATACACCATATAACATGGATGTTGAGGTCCAAGATATTTGACCACGTTATAAGTGAATCGATGTTATATTGGGTCCACAGTGTGATATGTAATGACAAAAAACCCCAAAAGGGTCCAACCCTTGACAGTGTTATATCTGGCTGCATTATGTGGGTTCTACAGTGTATTTTACATTCTGTGCATTTCCTTGGATAGAATAGGAAGTGAGTTTAGAAATGTTACACTTAAATAAAATAGTAGACCAGTACAATTGGGAATCTCCTTGCTTTTTGCGTTACAAGGAGATTTTTTTTTTTTTTAACTTTGAAATTTTTATTGTGTTTTATCATATATAAGTACATAAGTAATGCCTACTGGGAATAGACCAAGGGTCCATCGAGCCCAGCATCTTGTCCACGACAGCGGCCAATCCAGGCCAAGGGCACCTGGCAAGCTTCCCAAATGTACAAACATTCTATATTCCTGGGATTTTGGATTTTTCCAAGTCCGTTTAGTAGCGGTTTATGGACTTGTCCTTTAGGAAACCGTCCAACCCCTTTTTAAACTCTGCTAAGCTAACCGCCTGCACCACGTTTTCCGGCAATGAATTCCAGAGTTTAATTACACGTTGGGTGAAGAAAAATTTTCTCCGATTTGTTTTAAATTTACTACACTGTAGTTTAATCGCATGCCCCCTAGTCCTAGTATTTTTGGAAAGCGTGAACAGACGCTTCACATCCACCTGTTCCACTCCACTCATTATTTTATATACCTCTATCATGTCTCCCCTCAGCCGTCTCTTCTCCAAGCTGAATAGCCCTAGCCTCCTTAGTCTTTCTTCATAGGGAAGTCGTCCCATTCCCGCTATCATTTTAGTCGCCCTTCGCCGCACCTTTTCCAATTCTACTATATCTTTCTTGAGATGCGGCGACCAGAATTAAACACAATACTCAAGGTGCGGTCGCACCATGGAGCGATACAACGGCATTATAACATCCTCACACCTGTTTTCCATACCTTTCCTAATAATAACCAACATTCTATTCGCTTTCCTAGCCGCAGCAGCACACTGAGCAGAAGGTTTCAGCGTGTTATCGATGACGACACCCAGATCCCTTTCTTGATCCGTAACTCCTAACGTGGAACCTTGCATGACGTAGCTATAATTCGGGTTCTTTTTTCCCACATGCATCACCTTGCACTTGCTCACATTAAACGTCATCTGCCATTTAGCCGCCCAGTCTTCCAGTCTCGTAAGGTCCTCTTGTAATTTTTCACAATCCTGTCGCGAGTTAACGACTTTGAATAACTTTGTGTCATCAGCAAATTTAATTACCTCGCTAGTTACTCCCATCTCTAAATCATTTATAAATATATTAAAAAGCAGCGGTCCTAGCACAGACCCCTGAGGAACCCCACTAACTACCCTTCTCCATTGTGAATACTGCCCATTTAACCCCACTCTCTGTTTCCTATCCTTCAACCAGTTTTTAATCCACAATAGGACATTTCCTCCTATCCCATGACCCTCCAATTTCCTCTGTAGCCTTTCATGAGGTACCTTGTCAAACGCCTTTTGAAAATCCAGATACACAATATCAACCGGCTCCCCTTTGTCCACATGTTTGTTTACTCCTTCAAAGAATTGAAGTAAATTGGTCAGGCAAGATTTCCCCACACAAAAGCCGTGCTGACTCGGTCTCAGTAATCCATGTCCTCGGATGTGCTCTGTAATTTTGTTTTTAATAATAGCCTCTACCATTTTCCCCGGCACAATCATGTAACTTAGAATGATCTTCAATTGTTATAACTATCTCACAATTATGCCTCAATATACATACTGTACAGCTATTATGACGTGTAACTTTTTGATACTGTATTGCATTGTGACATATTTTAACATGTATAACCAAATAACCTTGAATAAACCTCAATTGTTATAACTGTCTCGCAAGTGTGGTTCCGTATTCTTACGAAGTAACGATTTAAACATACTCCTTTTCCATTCAGGTACATTAACAATCAACGACCCTTAACTTATTCCCTTCTGCATATCTTGGTATCTTAACCTTAGAACAACAAACAAACTATCTCTTAGTTACTATATATCTCCACATGTTCAGCTCTGTAATCCCCCCCAAACCCTTACCCCTTCCCCCCTCCGTTAATGCTCCCCTTATATCCCCCCACTAATTGTGCGGGCACACCTGATTCCCCCCTTCCCCTCTCCCTCAACATGGTACCCCCCTATACCCCCCTCCCCCCTAGATTACCTGTTTATCCCCTTTAGAGTCGTTCTATCATGTGTTGTAGCCTTGCCCAACCCTTCTTGAGTTTGACTTCACCCTCCCATCTATATACCGTCAATCTCTCCATGTACCACAATTGCCTTACTTGGATTTTCCACTCCCCTATGTCTGGGGGATCCATTAACTTCCAACAGCACGCTATGAGACACTTTGCCGCTGCTAGTCCCCAGCGCATCATTTTACTCTCCTCCCACACCTCTCGTTCGTTGTGCATCCCCAGCAAGCAGGCCTGCGGATTACACACCAGGGATACCCCCATAGTCCGGACCAGCACTTTCATCACTGCCTGCCAGAATGGCACCACCCCAGGGCAGGTCCATCATACATGGAGGAATGTGCCTGTCTGTGTATTGCATCTCCAACACGCATCCGAAGTCCCTGGATACATTTTTTTCAACCTTTCAGGTGTATAGTACCACCTCGTGAGTACTTTATAGGCATTCTCTTGTATCGATACACAAACTGAAGCCTTCTGCACTTCCCCACATACAGTGGGGGAAATAAGTATTTGATCCCTTGCTGATTTTGTAAGTTTGCCCACTGACAAAGACATGAGCAGCCCATAATTGAAGGGTAGGTTATTGGTAACAGTGAGAGATAGCACATCACAAATTAAATCCGGAAAATCACATTGTGGAAAGTATATGAATTTATTTGCATTCTGCAGAGGGAAATAAGTATTTAATCCCTCTGGCAAACAAGACCTAATACTTGGTGGCAAAACCCTTGTTGGCAAGCACAGCGGTCAGACGTCTTCTGTAGTTGATGATGAGGTTTGCACACATGTCAGGAGGAATTTTGGTCCACTCCTCTTTGCAGATCATCTCTAAATCATTAAGAGTTCTGGGCTGTCGCTTGGCAACTCGCATCTTCAGCTCCCTCCATAAGTTTTCAATGGGATTAAGGTCTGGTGACTGGCTAGGCCACTCCATGACCCTAATGTGCTTCTTCCTGAGCCACTCCTTTGTTGCCTTGGCTGTATGTTTTGGGTCATTGTCGTGCTGGAAGACCCAGCCACGACCCATTTTTAAGGCCCTGGCGGAGGGAAGGAGGTTGTCACTCAGAATTGTACGGTACATGGCCCCATCCATTCTCCCATTGATGCGGTGAAGTAGTCCTGTGCCCTTAGCAGAGAAACACCCCCAAAACATAACATTTCCACCTCCATGCTTGACAGTGGGGACGGTGTTCTTTGTGTCATAGGCAGCATTTCTCTTCCTCCAAACACGGCGAGTTGAGTTCATGCCAAAGAGCTCAATTTTTGTCTCATCTGACCACAGCACCTTCTCCCAATCACTCTCGGCATCATCCAGGTGTTCACTGGCAAACTTCAGACGGGCCGTCACATGTGCCTTCCGGAGCAGGGGGACCTTGCGGGCACTGCAGGATTGCAATCCGTTATGTCGTAATGTGTTACCAATGGTTTTCGTGGTGACAGTGGTCCCAGCTGCCTTGAGATCATTGACAAGTTCCCCCCTTGTAGTTGTAGGCTGATTTCTAACCTTCCTCATGATCAAGGATACCCCACGAGGTGAGATTTTGCGTGGAGCCCCAGATCTTTGTCGATTGACAGTCATTTTGTACTTCTTCCATTTTCTTACTATGGCACCAACAGTTGTCTCCTTCTCGCCCAGCGTCTTACTGATGGTTTTGTAGCCCATTCCAGCCTTGTGCAGGTGTATGATCTTGTCCCTGACATCCTTAGACAGCTCCTTGCTCTTGGCCATTTTGTAGAGGTTAGAGTCTGACTGATTCACTGAGTCTGTGGACAGGTGTCTTTCATACAGGTGACCATTGCCGACAGCTGTCTGTCATGCAGGTAACGAGTTGATTTGGAGCATCTACCTGGTCTGTAGGGGCCAGATCTCTTACTGGTTGGTGGGGGATCAAATACTTATTTCCCTCTGCAGAATGCAAATAAATTCATATACTTTCCACAATGTGATTTTCCGGATTTAATTTGTGATGTGCTATCTCTCACTGTTACCAATAACCTACCCTTCAATTATGGGCTGCTCATGTCTTTGTCAGTGGGCAAACTTACAAAATCAGCAAGGGATCAAATACTTATTTCCCCCACTGTATGTGATCCCATTCCCGCTCTGTAAAGTGATAGCGCAGATCCCTCTCCCACGCTCTCTGAAATGGATATTTCTTTTCATCCTCTCCCTGGAGGTAGCGGTACACCACCGAAATGGACTTTGGGACCTTTCTCAACACACTCCACAAGTTCTCCAACCACTCTCTCTCCCGTGGTATTCCTCCCCTCCAACCCTGCTTCCCCATGAAATGCATTAGTTTTGTATGCGCAAATCTGTCACCCTCCGGGATCTGATACCTATTCCTCATCTCCTCAAAAGACTACAATCCACTATCATGCATCCCATCTCTAAATCTCTCCACTCCCCTCCGCTCCCATCTAGCGAACGTGGCATTCTCCTTGCCCGCTAGGAATTTAGGCTCCCACCTAAGGTGAGCCAATGATGATACCTCTGCTGGGCGCCCCCTGCGTTTCCTCAACGATCCCCACACTTCCAGTAAATGTCTGAGGAATGGGTTGCATGTCCCTTTCCCCAGGCTCTCAGAGGTCCACAACAGTGTCGTCAACTTCCTCTGTGGCCAGTAGGCTTGTTCCACCTGAATAGCAGGCTTCTCCACCCCCTGTTCCCAATCCAAAAGCATCTTTGATTGAGAACCCCAGTAATACCACTCCAAGTTGGGGACCGCTCTCCCTCCCCTCTCCTTTCCCCCTCCCTCCCACAACACCCTCTGGGCCAGCCGCGGTCTCCTGTTTCCCCATATGAATTTCATTATTGAACTCTGTAACCTTTTGAGAAATGGTTTCGGCACCGCGATCGGCAGTGTCTGGAAGAGGAACAATAGGCGCGGCAGCACGTTCATTTTAATCACAGCCATCCGCCCACACCATGACAACCATTTCTTTTTCCATCGCAACATATCATTTTGTATCTGCTCTTGCAAGCGTCCATAGTTAAGTGCGAATAACCTCTCTAGATCCCCCGGCAACTGAATCCCTAGGTACCTAATTCTGTGTCTTGCCCACTTAAACTCAAATCGATCTCTTACCTCTGCCTCTTCCTCCTCCCGTAAGGAAACTCCCAAAATCTCACTTTTATCCCTATTTATTTTAAGTCCTGCATATTTCTCATACTCCTCAAATATCCCCAAGATTATCGGTAGTGTGTCGCTCGGATCTTTCACATAGAGGAGCATGTCATTGGCGAACAACGCTATGCGGTGTTCCCGGTCACCCACCCCCTTACCCCCGGGTGGTCTCTGATCGCCACAGCCAACGGTTCTACATAACGGGCAAAGAGGAGGGGGGACAGCGGGCACCCCTGTCTGGTGCCTCTACCAATCGAGAAAAAGGGCGAATATCCCCCATTAATATTCAAACACGCTGTTAGGTTCTTATACAGGGCCTCTACCCAAAGACTAAAATTCCCTCCCAGACCCATTCTCTGGAGCACTGCCCGCAGGAACCCCCAATGTACCCTGTCGAAAGCCTTTTTGGTATCTATCGACAGTATAGCTACCCCAGTGCTTGTGTGTTGGGCCTCCCATATCAGGTGCAGTGTTCTTCTAATATTATCTCCTACTTGCCTCCCCGGTATAAAACCGGCTTGGTCCGGGTCTATTAATGTAGGTAGCAATCTGCCTAATCTGTTGGCCAGCACCTTAGCTATGATTTTAGCATCCACATTTAGCAATGAAATGGGTCTGTAGGACCCGCATTTCGTTGGGTCTTTCCCCGGTTTAGGTATGACGGTCACTCCCGCCTCCATCATTGATCTCGGGAGCTCTCTTCCCTCCAGTACCCATTACCCACCCTCACCAACAGCGGACTTACCAGGCTCTCGAATTGTTTATAAAATCTTGCTGTAAAGCCATCTAGCCCCGGGGCCTTGCCAGTGGGGAGTTTTAGAATGACCCCCATGATCTCCCCCTGTCTCATTGGTTCCTCCATTCTTTGGCGCCCCTCTGCACTCAAGCTCTGCAGATGGAACGAGTCTAAGTACCCAGCGACAGTCTCAGGTGACTCTCCTTCTGGAGCTCTATACAGGTCTTTGTAGTAGTTAAGGAATCCCTTCTCTATGTCAATGTCTGTGTACAACCACCCTCCCGTACCATCTTTAATTTTTTGTATCTTAGATTTTACCCGTTTTGCTCTCAGACATCTGGCCAACATGGCACTAGATTTATTGGCATACTCAAAGAACTGTTGTCGCACTCTTGTCCGCATATATTCCACCTCCTCCATCTGCCCTTGCTCTAACTCCCCTCTTATCTTCCGGGGTTCCTCCCATATCCGGGGAGATGGGTTTCTCTGATGAGTTCGCTCCAGCTTGCTCAATCTTTGGCGTAACTCCATCAGTTTTTGTCCCCTCTCCCTCTTTTTCCTTGCTCCCCACTTGATATATATACCCCTCACCACTGCCTTCATTGCATCCCACAGTATCCCATCGCCCACTTCCCCTGTATCATTTATTCTCCAGTATTCCTGTATACTAGTTTTCACCTCTTCCCTCACTTGGTCCTCCCCCAATAGAGACTCATTTAGTTTCCACCTAGTGTTCTTCCTCCTGGAACCCCAGCCCTGTAATCTAATCCATATCATAGCATGGTCAGAGATGTGAATTGGTTCTATTTCTGTCTCCACTATCGTTGGCGCCCAGTTGCGATGTACCCACAGCCCGTCTATCCTGGTATAGGAATTCGCTGCATGGGAGTAAAACGTATAACCCCTCTGGGTGCCCCTTACTATCCTACAGCTATCCACCACCTCCATGTTGGCCAAAAATTTTCGTAGCGCCTTTCTTCCCGGTCCTGACTGGTGCCCTCCTCCTCCCGAGTGATCCAACCGCGCGTCCAGAGCAATATTGAAATCTCCTCCCACAATTACCTGCCCTCTTATAAACCCTTGAATCTCCTCCCATAGTATACGAAAAAAAATCCCCCTGTCCTGTATTTGGGGCGTATATATTAACCAGTGTCACCTCCTTCCCTTGTATCAGCCCCCGGAGGGCCACACATCTCCCCTTGGTATCTTTGAATTCCTGCATGTTAGTCATTCCACAAGTTTGTCTGAGCAGTATAGCCACACCCCCTACCTTCCACCCCCCTGTCCCCTGGTGTATAATCGCCTCATTATACATTCTAGAATGTAACAAATGACCATATCTGGGTCTCAAATGTGTCTCCTGCAAGAACAACACATCACATCGGATCCTATTGATCTCTTTCATAACCCTCGCTCTCTTTCCGGGGTTATTGAGACCATTCACATTCCAAGAACCCACCTTCAAATCCCCCCTCCCCCCCTCCCCTGGATCTCCCCTTCCCTTCCTGAGCCCCTACGTCTTGCCCCATCCTTGGCCACCTTTAAATCTAGACTGAAAGCCCACCTCTTTAACATTGCTTTTGACTTGTAACCACTTGTAACCACTCGCCTCTACCTACCCTCCTCTCTTCCTTCCCGTTCACATTAATTGATTTGATTTGCTTACTTTATTTTTTGTCTATTAGATTGTAAGCTCTTTGAGCAGGGACTGTCTTTCTTCTATGTTTGTGCAGCGCTGCGTATGCCTTGTAGCGCTATAAAAATGCTAAATAGTAGTAGTAGTAGTTCCTGTCCCTCCCCTACCCGACATGCCTACTGCTGTCAAGCAAAAAGG